>NW_027175931.1:20024122-21274122 GCF_023055335.1 Clinocottus analis | reverse complement strand
TTATTTTGGTCTGTATTTGGCCTGATTTCCCTCCATGTGACCAATGTGGAACCACGCCATGAATTCACTGAGTTTGTGGGCAGCACCATGTTTGGCACGTATAATGTCATCTCTCTGGTCGTGCTTTTGAACATGCTAATTGCAATGATGAACAATTCCTACCAGCACATTGCTGTGAGTGCTGCAGCTTACATATTTTATAGTTTTACTTAACTTATTCATTTTGTATTCTTTAGCAAAATTCTGTTTCATGTTCTTTTTAGGATCATGCCGATATAGAGTGGAAATTTGCAAGAACCAAATTATGGATGAGCTATTTTGAAGAAGGGGGAACTTTGCCATCTCCATTCAATATAATACCAACTCCAAAGTCAATTTATTATTTCTTTGGATGGATAAATACTCATTTATTTAAAAGAACGAGTCTAAAAAGGCTTGAAACCTTTGAAGCTTTGGGGGTAAGAATGTTTATACATATTTGTTTTGATCCATGTTGTCATATATGTATTGTTTATGTATTCAATGCCTCGTAATATAGACTCAAAGCGGGTGGCCCCAAAAGAATGAAGAGTAAATTGCATTACCTGGTTTCTTCACTTCATTTTATAGTCACGAAATTAATCTCTAGCATAAGACATCCAATTAAGAAGGAACAAATAAAGTCAAATCAATTCACCCTAAAACTAAAAGAGCATGTCACTTGGTTATCATTTTTTGTTTCAGAGACGTGCGGCTGAAAATGTAAGATTAAACCACAAGTATCAGGTATAGTGACCTATATTAGTTAATGAACTGTAAAGATTTAAATGTGTTGTTTTGGACATTGGCCATTTTTGATAAACTTTATTTAAAAACCATTCCATGTTTTTTTTTAACCTCAAGAAATTCTGCATATTTTTTAGGAGGTTTTAAAGAACCTCATGAAGCGCTATGTTGCAGCAATGATCCGAGATGCCAAGACAGAGGAAGGTCTAACAGAAGAGAATTTCAAGGTAGTATGCAGTCGATGACTAAAGTTTTTTTTCTTCATTTCCGTATTATCTCTGCTGTTTAATATCTGGTTCTCCATAATTGATAGGAGCTCAAGCAGGATATCTCCAGCTTCCGCTATGAAGTCCTCGGAATGATGAAGGGTAAACCTCAAAGTGGGGTCACAAGTAGTGTTTCAAGCTCCAACTTCGCTTACCCTGGAAACTCATTCAAGTATTCTCCCAAATTCCTTACTGATGACCTTCAACAGAAGCTGAACGTGTTTGACATGACCTCCCCCACACTGCAGAGCTCTGTGGGCTCTAACAGGCAAGCACACGGTTTGGTTGTTCTGTCCGGCATAGAACAGACTCAAGATGCCGAGTCCCTCCAGGGACAGACACCCTCTCAGAAATATGATTCAATATACTTCGAGGAAGATAAGGCGGGATTTGGCGGACAAAACCAAGAACACCTTCAGAATGAGAGAGTGATTGTTCAAGTCTTAGAGAAAGTGGACAAGGACATTCAGGAGATAAAACATACTGAGGAAGTCAAAAATGGACCAAAAAAATACAAAAAATAATTTGTTTTTAATGGAAGGATTTTGGTAATGTTTTCAAACATTTTGGGATTGTAACTTTCCATTTTACCATTTGTGAAACAGTTTATCAAAAATACTAATATTATCTCATGATTACAAGTTAAACTATACATGCAGTTACTATAGTATTGTATAATGTAATTTATATAATGATGTAATATTATGTTATCTCACACTATTCTATACACATTCCCCTCTGATTGAGAGAAGATACAACACATCTTACAGCGGACTGACCTTAGTAAGGGCTAACTTGAATTGTGAAGCAAGTTTGTTATTCCTATTTTACCATTGGCATTTAATTCCAAAGAGCCCTGACACCCTGCTGCCTCTTCTACCATCTTCCACCTTGAACTGTCTTCTGACTGTGATATGCAAATGCTTCTTCTCAAAGTCTATAAAAAAAAAAGTTCTATTCATTGTATGCCGACAGTATCCATTTTTCCTCCACTGAGTTAACGGATGTTGTATATAACACTGGAACAAATCATATCTTTAATGTGGACCAATTATACAGTTGATTAACTTGCAATGTAACAACTAGAACGTAGGGTTAGCTTCTCCTTTACTCTTCCCTGCCCTGTTTGCAGGTGTGAGCAACACATTTTACTCCTATTCTGTTTTTTGAGCAGAAGAAGCATACAACGCAATGTAATTAAATTAATCTGCAAATAAATAAGGGAATGAAAATGCTCCTAATTATTTTGTGTTTCCTTTACAACACAATATGTTGCCACCTCTTGTAAGACGCTGTACTCTATCCATTTTAAAACAGAAGTTGGCACAAGTTGGCCTTTTATTTGATTTGATTTCCTTCTTGAATGTTCACTCTCATGTTGTTTACTGCAGAAACGTTTTCAGTAAATAGTTTACCTTCAAGAGTGGTTGTGTATACAGTGGTCCCTCGTTCACATAGACATCCACCCAAGACATTTGTCTCTCTTTGTTTATCAAAGGAGAAGATTACCAAAAAGGTTCTGCGCACTCTGTTGTTTCAGAATTAATGCTCATTTGGTACATTATCCACATCCTGCATGCCTGCCAATCATAAAACAATTCTGAAAAGTGCTTTTATGCATGTTGATGTTAATTTAAAGTACCAATCAACAACATTTAGAAGCGTTACAACTGTTAGAATGTAGCACTTCCCACTGATTGTTTTTTCCATCTCCCTCTAATGATTTTGTATATATGCATAGAATGATTATCTTGTGTTAAATTGGTACTTTGTCAGGCATTAGGCGCCCTCTAGTGATGTGCAATAATGTAAAATACTTGTGGAGTGTTGTGGGCTAAATGAAGATATGTCAACATGGCAAAACTGTATAGACATTGTACACCCACATATGAACAGTAATTTGAAGTGAGTTTTATTTTTTTGCGGAACAATCACATATAGGTCTTACATTGAGTTTGTGGTATAGTATTACTGTATTGCATTAATACAGTGTTTATGGATATTAGTGTCACAGAAGAGTGTGATGTTCTTTATTGGCACCAGCAATACATTCAAATTCCACTGTTAAACTATTTATATAAAGCAATCAAAATACCACGTGAAAATACGAAACAATGGTCCGAAGCTAAAATAAAAGACAGCCCATGATAAAACAAAGGTTTAACAACGTGTATTAAAAATGGAAGGAACTGCGCAAATGTACCCACAAAATGTGTATGAAAGCGAGGGATTCAAATGGTCCGCATTTCATTATCACTGCAGCTGGTTCATTATTCCTCCATGCAAGCAAGTACAGAGTCTTTACTTTACTTTACTTAAGTTGGAATATGAGGATTGTAAAGTTAATGTATTCCAGTCTTTCGGAGAAGAAAAGGCTGTGCAGGGATTTAAGGCGTAAGTGTTTTTTTTTTTTTTTACAATCATTGACTAATCAAGGTCATAAGAGGCTCGTTGCTTTGAAAGTAATATATTTTTAAATGGGAAAATGGTTTGCTGAATGGTTCATTTTCAGGTACTTAACATGTTTCCACACACTGGTTAAAAATACAGAAATACCAAATAAGCATCGATAGCAAGTGGTTTTCAGTCTCAGACCTGTGCTGCAGGATTGGATCTAGCTCTTTTTCCTTTTCTAACAATACATGGACTTGGCCAGGGGGACCTTTCTTTCCTCCGCACATTTGTAACATCTGTCTAGCCAAGAGATTGAAGAACATGTGGCAGAGTGAATGCTATCCTGTAAGTAACAACGCCCACTGGTAAAGCTTAACAACAGCTGCACTTTTAGAACATATAATGTTTGATGCCACATGCAATTTAGCTTATTAATAAGGAATCAAGAAGATCCAAAAGCAGATTATAAAGAAGCCACTTTGATATGTTTGGCATTGAGAGCTTATTATATTTTTCTTCAAATAATTCTTGGATTTCACATGTGAAATGGATGTGCAATGTGAGTCAATTCACAGACTATGTAAGATACGATAGCTTTGTGGCTTTGAAAGGCTCTTATGGGAACTTAAAAGCAGTGATGTGGTAAAGGTACGAGTACACATTATTAGATTTAAAAGTGAAAAGAACTGAGACTTTATGACTATGTTTAGGTGTTATGTTTAGGTGGTCTGATCCACTGATTGTTTGGAAGTCTTTCATATTTTAAATAGTGGTTAACCTCAGTACTAATTGTCGCTCCAATATATGATAAAAACAATTGAAAATATGAATAATTTAAAGTAGTGATGTTTTTTAAATACTCACTGCCTGTACTCTTTCCCACCACTTGGTGGAGCAAACTACATTCTAAAAGATTCATGCAATCAGCACTCTGGCATTTGTTCAGAGCAAAGATTATGCTATGTTTCTTTTTTGTGGTCTACCGGACACTTTTACCGAAATGATGTGGCTGGATTTTGCATCCCATAATCGCTCTAAAAATGTGCAGAGCAGTGAGAATTATATCTACTTAATACATTGGTTTCAAATCAAAATTTCACACCTGTAACTTCTAAAAAAATATTAATTAAACAGGTTAAATAAACATGGTTGGAATTTTGTTTTTACATGCCAAAGCTTTCCGTGAGAAATGCATACAAATCTGTGCATCTTTAAAAACATATTGTGAATGTGATGGGATGACTTTTTGTTAGATGGTCCTCCATAAAAGAAAAAGAAAAAAAAAAGAAAGCGTACTGCTAAAATATCTTTTATCGGCTCTGTTTTTAAATACATCTTAAAAATGTTCTTGTTTTATTCTGCTCTGTAGCACTTTGAAATTGCTAAAATATAAAGTGCAATACAAATAAAATGTATTATTATTATTATTATAACTTATTTAAATTATAATAATCATAATTCATCACGCACACAAAGAAAATATTTTTAAAAAACAGCATACTTGTATATAGATTGTTTTTTGAGAAGTTCTGGGTGGCCCTTGCATGCATGAAATGCTGCCATCCTCCATGAGTGGAGGTTGAGACTTGTCGTATATAAACTCCCACTCTGAGTCTGTTCCCTTCACTTTGGGTCTGGAGGGGCTAGCTTAGAAATCAAGAATGAGGCTCCTTTTTGTAGCTGCCTTTGCACTTTTTGTGCTGTCCACATTTGACGAGGCCGAATCTTCTTATGACAAAATTGTTGCCCACAGTCGCATCCGTGCAAGAAAAGAAGGGTGAGCTTATCAATGTTTTTTATTATGAACATTTTTATACCCTTGTTATGTCATGTTAGTTCATTTTGCATGCAAAAGTATTGAGCCCTGAGCATAATAGTAAGCGTTGCTCATATCATTTTGGCTTATTTGTCTGCTAAATCTGTAATATTTTAATGCAGTCACACTTGTTTTAAAAATATAAATTGTTAATTTCATGACATATGTTTTTGAATAACATTACACCTTAATTGGAAAAGGTGCAAACCAGCAGGGTTAGAGTTGTCAAATTATAACCCAAATCTGAGAAACCAATTTCATATCCAGCAGGCATGGATGCTGTCATTATTAATATTTTACTGTCTGGTTTCAGAAGCAGCAGGGCCAATTATACAAATCTTTCCTTTTGACAGTCTGATGTCTAACCAAGGAGGGCTGTTTATCACATACTCAGTCATACTCCTGTGTTTCACCTGCTGATTAAAGTTCTGTTCCTTTTTTCTACCCTCTGTTCTCATCAGACCCAATGTCTGCGCGCTTCAGCAAGTCATGGGGACCAAGAAGAAGTACTTCAGTACTTGTCGTAATTGGTACCGAGGGGCCATCTGTGGAAAGAAAGCGTAAGTGCTGTTTTATGTTTCCATTACGACAAGTTATTTCTCGTTTTCAGATATGAACATTCAAAGCAAATTCAATGACTAAAATGATTATCCTGAAAGTCAGTTTTGTAACATTTTTAAAAATGTAGCATACTTTTCAATGTCTGCTTTTTCTACTGCTTCTTCCTGGAAGGTTTCATGGAAACCTTAATGTTTCCATAGAGACAGACATCTGCTATCTTGCTTTGAATAAACTGCTGCTTAAAATGAAAAACACATTTATGGACACAGCCCTACATCCTTTGTGTTGGAGACTGTCCTGTTCGATCCTATAAACTGTGCGCGAAGGTTTTCATAAGTTAGGAAGCCTGGTCGCTGTTGAGTGGTGAACCACTGATTCCAGGCTATGATGTGGCTGCAAAATGTTGACTGTATTCATGAATGGAAAAGCGGTCATTCTAGACAACCTCTTTTTTCTCTTATTATTCCAGCCCCTTCAGCACTTTTGTGTTTAAACATGGATTAAAGCCATGCCTATTTTACAGTCTCTCTCTTCCTCTCTCTCACACACACTCACAGCCACAAACGTTCAGCTTGCCCTTGACGTTAGCATTATGTAAAAGTCATGCTTGGCACTCTAAGTAGGCTTGGTTATTTATGATAAATACACACTGCTAGTTGACCTTGGCAAATTATAACGTTGGAAACAGACAAATGATTTTATCTATTTCAATGGTAGCCTGAAATGAGATCAAGGAATCAATTTAAAAGACAACTGGGCTATAGTTTAATTCACACGGTGGACTGCATTAATGATTTACATTGATTATAGTATTATGATGTCCTGAAATTACAACATACAACTAGTCATTTAAAAAAATAAGTTTGAGCTACACTCATTTATTCAAAACATAGCTGCACTAGTGACAAGCATGTTCTTATTAGTTGATGAAATTTACTTTTACGATAAATTGAAAATAGTTTTTGGAACACAAATTATTTTACCTTCCCCAAACAAACATTGAAATGTATGTATTTCAATTCAACAATTATATCTATACGAGTTTTAGCCAGCATGTTGATAACAAAAGCAAACAGTCCAGCTCTTCATTATGAGTACATACACATTTGACATCAGTAGCTATGTCCCATACTGGTTTTGACCAATCCGAACATAATCAATCAAGTTTATTTGAAATGAAATTGGTATAACTTATGCAGCAAGCTTAATTTTTGTATAAGATATAATACAACAAGACATCTCTCCTACAATACCAGATAAGCAGCAAAAAATATTAAAAGCTTGAACATGGAAACAAATCACTGACTCACCGACCAAAATGATCTAATATGGCTTGGATGGCAGTTTTTACAGTGGTGTCTGGCAGATGATACTGTGCAACTTTAATTAGGAAGCCAAAGTACATCTACTTGTTCCAGGTTTCACTCAACAAATTAGATAATTTCGGCTTCCAGATTAGTTCTTCAAGAAAAAACATTGTACAACCGAACATCCAAACTGCCCATTAGTGATGGGTTGAATGAGAATAAAGCCACATACAGCTAATAATATGTTTGACAAAATTATCATGGTTCTTGGAAATGTTATTTTGTCGAGATGCTGACAAGTCAAACGTTTCCTACGCCCCGGCCAGATACCCCCCCCCCCCCCCCCCCTCTGTGGGAGAGCAGCAGAGCGAGGGTTTTGCTGACTCTGCCCCAGTAGAGCTTGTGTGATCTCAACCCCCAACTCCATTCAACTTTGATTCAAATACAGCTGTTAAAGATTTGCAGTCAGCCATGCCCAGAAGCCTCGGTCTGTACCCTGTCTGAGCAAGTTGAAATATGTTTTCCTTTCTCTTCTTTTGTTTTTGCTGTGTTGGAATCTCACTATTAGAGGTACAATTACTGCACGGCTAGCATCCTTTAGTCATCTGATCATTCAATCAAATTATGTCTCATCCTGCAGCTGTCCTGGTGTGCACCTGCGAGCAGTTTTAGAAGAACTGCTAAATCTTGATGCCGTCCTCATCTTCCTTCTCTTTTTGTGTCAAGTAGAACCAGTGTGGTTCACTCGCACACACAACCAAATAAAATGCTACTTGTTACATTGTGCTATAAACAAGTGATCAGTTTTTAAAAGACAAAAAAAAAAGAAAGATGTTTTTACTATTTGTCATGATTATTTAATTTGTGCGGAGCTGATTAACAGGGAAAAGAAGCAGCTTTGAGTTCTACTGGGCAGTCTACAGTAATGAACTCCCCAGCCAACTCTGTTCTTTATATATTGTGGTTTTTTTATTGGTGTTAGTTGTTTAAGGTGAGATGTCTGGTTTTCCAAGAGCTGGAAACAATGATATAGTTCCAACATGTTCAAACCTGATGACCCAAAAGGTTTAGTCATGTTTATACGTAGCAGCTGCACTTTGAATTTTACTACCCTCCTCGGGCTACATTGCCCATCACTATTTACAGTAGAGGTCCGACACAGCTTCTCACATGTTTTTCCAATAGCTAATAAACATATATCACTTGTGTCAAATATATATAAAATAAATCACAATAGTTATCTCACTAAATTAAAAAAGAAAAATGCTTTTAAACTCCTGGTGACAATTGAATATTGGGGTTTTTCAGATTAGCTCAATTGTTTCCATAAAGATCACCAAACCCTTTAAATGATCCTTGTCACCCAAAATTTCCTCAAATGCAAATGTAATTAGACTGCAGCTTTTTCGAGGCCAAAATGTTTCTGCGGTTAACCAAATAAGTGCAATCGTTCAAATTAATTATTTAGCTTCAAAAGGAAAGTCTTGCTTTAAATCTTCTACTGTAATGGTAGCATAATCCTCAAGGCCTCTCCATTAGGTTTTGGCCAAAGCTGTATTTTCACATGGTCTCTTGGGTTATAAAGGATATAATGACTAACATCTGGAAACACTGAACACACCAAAGTGGAAAGATGATTCAACTCAAAACATGGCAGACCGAAAAAAACAAAACATTATTACACAACAAAGTTGCTGTTAGGGTATGTGCTATTTATTTAGAATGGTACCCACATTTGTAATTTGTGTATTTTGCTTGCAGGACTGTGCTTTATGAGTGCTGCCCAGGGTACATGAAGTTGGAGGGCATGCGTGGTTGCCCTGCAGGTACAGTGGGTTAAATATTACATTGTAGTCTGTGTATATTGGTTAAATTAATTGTAGAAGTTGTACGTTAGTTATGAAATTAGACAAAGTAAACTAGATAAGGATGTTGAAGCATACTTTACACACATGTAGAGCCTTCCTTTTAAGTCAATTATTAGAATGTCAGGCTGACTAATCTAATAAAGCTTATTTTACATATTCTTCTTAGTGGCCCCAATTGACAATGTGTATGGCACCTTGGGTCTGGTGAAGGCCACCTCAACCCAAAAATATGCTGAGGTTTCAAAGCTAAAGCCTGAGATTGAGGGATCTGGATCCTTCACCTTCTTTGCCCCCAGCAACGAGGCCTGGGATCTTTTAGATGACGTGAGTCAAGAACAAAATTAAAAGCTAACAGGTCTCTCTCTGTGAGGTTTTAACATCTCATTTTCCCCACCTATCAGGAAATGAGGGGTGCACTGGTCAGCAATGTCAACATTGAACTGTACAACGCTCTGCATTATCACATGGCCGACAAACGCTTCTTGACAAAAGATCTAAAGAATGGAATGACAGTCAACTCAATGTACAATGACCTTGGTCTCAAAATTAACCATTACTCCAATGGGGTAAGTATTGTCATTCAAGATTACCATAGCTGTCCTGTTGTAGTTGTGCTATAAACACTTTTCCGTGGTATAACATTGCATATGTTATGTGCAGGTGGTGACTGTAAACTGTGCTAGGATTATCTATGGCAACCAGGTGGCCACCAATGGAGTTGTCCATGTCATTGACCGTGTTATCAGCGCCGTTGGAAACACAATCCAGGATGTCATTGAGGTCGACGATGACCTGACAACTCTGAGCGTGAGTATATACATACAGGGATAGACAAAATAATGTAAACATCAAGTACGAGGATTCTAAAGTAAGTGCTAACGCACTACAAGTCATTAAAGTAGAATGCAAGCAAGCAGAGCAATTGAGAAAATGAGTTAAAAACTAGACTAAAACTTATAGGGAATTGAAAAACACATGCAGAGTTTGCATTTGCAATTTAGTTACTTTAAAATATATTTTTCAGATGATAAGATGGTTTTGTCTTTCTCCTGCAAATATTTTTACTGTAGTCTATTGTATATTTAGGTACATTGAACATAATCCTTGTGGTAAAATCACCATATAGGATGTGGCTCAAAACTCTGGATTGTTGGAGAAGCTGGGTCAACCCGGACATTACACTCTCTTTGCCCCAACCAACGAAGCCTTTGAGAGTCTGGGCAGTGAAGCGCTGGAAAGACTTCAGGGCGACAAGGAGGTCCTCATGGGTAAACTAGACTTTTATTCTTAAAGGTCAAGGCCTTCTAAAACATTGTATTGGAGACCGATGATTTTTATAACTGTTGCAACATGAATAAGTCAACCATTAAGGGATTTTCTTTTCACATATTCAGCTTTTTCCAACTCAAAACAGATGACGTCGCAATTGATCTGGAACTTACACATATTTGGCAAGCGAGTTTGGTCAAAAAGTAATAAAAATAAGTCGCAAGTTTTAAGTCACACATGATATTGTTAATGGAAATTTAAACAATGCATCACATCATTTGAAACCTTTTGATACTTCAGGAGTTACCGGTAAACAGGCTTGATATACTGGAGCTTTTAGTATTTTTCTCAGACATTTTGCAAGAATTGTACCACCATAATCGTCAATCGTAGCTAAGTTAAAGTTCCCAAATATACAGTGACCGTAAACACTTGACAAATCCAGGAAAAAAAAAGAAATTTCACTTCCACAGAATCTCCACTTGTTTTGTGTCAACACTGAGTAGAAGGAAACATCTGCGTTATTGAGCAAGCTGTTCAAATTGGCAACAACCCAAAACCTTTCTATTGGTTAACAAATTGCCTTAGGATGTGAGATAAGACCATTTCACACAAAGTTAAACAGAATCGCTACAAAATAACAAGTCTTCTGCCTCGAGGACCCACAGGATCCAAAGGGTCCTCAGGTTCCCAAAGGATCCAAAGGGTCCTCAAGTTCCCAAGGGTTCCCAAGGGATCCAAAGGGTCCTCAGGTTCCCAAGGGTTCCAAAGGGATCCAAAGGGTCCTCAGGTTACCAAGGGTTCCCAAGGGATGCAAAGGGTCCTCAAGTTACCGAGGGTTCCCAAGGAATCCAAAGGGTCTTCAGGTTCCCAAGGGATATAAAGGGTCCTCAGGTTCCCAAGGGATCCTAGGGTTCCAAAGGGTCCTCAGGTTCCAAGGCATGTTATCCTCAGTTGCACTGAAACATGCAATGGAGCTTAAAATAGCCCACGTAGCCTTCTGACCAATGCTCCATTCAAATAAACATTCTACAACTAAACTATATATGAATTCAAAACTTTGTCTGACTTTTTCAGCTCTTCTGAATTTTCACCTTCTGGACTCAGTCCAGTGCTCTGAGGCCATCATGGCTGGCACCTCTTATGAGACCCTAGAGGGCAACAGTATTGAGATTGGCTGTGATGGTGAAAGTCTAACAGTCAACGGCATCAAGATGGTGCGCAAGAAGGACATTGTCACCACCAATGGTGTCATCCACCTTATTGACCAAGTGCTCATGCCAGACTCAGGTTAGACTTCCATCCTTTCATCTTATTTAAACATACCTGGTTTACTAAATAAACATATATTATGCCAGGTGTTTCATGTTTTTTCTGTAATCCATATTTTAATGCTGGTGGGATTATCTTTGTCCTTTCAGCTAAACAGGTGATGGAACTGGTAGGAAGTTCCCAGTCAACGTTTGGTGACATGGTGTCCGAGCTGGGCCTTTCTGCTGCCATGAGACCAGGCATTGAGTACACTTTGCTAGCTCCCCTCAATGTTGCCTTCAATGGTGAGCAAAATACTGTTCATTACATCCTGAATGTCATTATGTCATACATCATGAACACCCCTCTGTTTTTCATTGAGCACTTGGCTAAATATGAACCTAGGCTGCTCCACACTCAGTCACTGTCTGGAATAAATAATAAAACGGGATACTTTGTATTACCCCTTTGCATGCTATTAATGTACATATATGGAGCTCTGGGGAAATCATGCATTTATTAGACTACTGCAGGAGTTTTATACCATCTAAGACTAAATACTCACTCCCCCTGATAACATTCTTGGATTTCAATCAAAGGGAGGAAAGAAGTTTTGTGTCTTTAACATGAATGTGTAATTGATCAAGGCAGAATACTTTTTTCTTCAAAGGCATATCATTTAAATGGATGCACAAGCATGCAAAAGCAACTGAAGCTGAATGTAACAGAATAGTCAAGCTGTAAATTATTGCATGTACAAGACAGCATGTCTCATGATTTATAGGTTAATGTGGCCCACCTACAGAACAGATAGGTCTTTGCAAACAGAATTGTTACTGCTGCTCTCTGTACATTATGCTCAAAATGAAATAAATCTAAATGCCTCAACATACAAAAGCCAAAACATTAGACGTAAAATTGACATTGTCGCTGGTATTATTCATTTTCATTGGGAAATTTACAGATGAAGTGATGTCCATGGATCAGTCGTTGCTCAAGATTATCCTGGAGAACCACATCTTGAAAAGAAAGATTGTCCTGGGAGAGTTGTTCAATGGCCAACGGCTGGAGACCATTGCTGGAAAATTTCTGAGAGTCTTCATCTATCGCACAGTGCGTCTTCTTCTATGAAGTTGTGCCCACAAATTGTGGCTATGTGCCACTAAACATCCATTGTACACATTACCCTTGTTATTTTAGCATACATCTTTGAGACATAATGAACCCCTTGTCTTTAACTTGTGGATTATTTCTGCAGGCTGTGTGCATTGAGAATTCCTGTCTGGTAAGAGGCAGTAAAGAAGGAAGCAATGGGGCCCTTCATCTCATGAGGACTCTGTTGAAACCAGCAGAACAATCTATGTTTGAGATTCTGACAGAAAATGGAGGGTTCAAGTAAGTGAAGATCAATGTTGTGTTGTGAAAATGGACTGTGGTATTAAAATGCAGCACAACCACATATTTCTGTATCTTTCCATTTAATCAGCATGGCACATATGGGAATCAGAAAGTGCTGTTGTTGCAATATGTCAGTGGGTTCTGTAACAGCCAAGTTACAGTTTTCTTGTCTGTGCTGCAGGATCTTTTTGTCTCTGATGGAACATGCTGGCTTGACAAACCTGCTGAAACAGGAGGGAGACTTTACTCTGTTTGTCCCAAGCGATAAAGCTTTTGCTGGTTTGAGTGAACGTGATTTTTCTTTGCTGAAGAGTAGGTCTTTAATACTAACTTTAGGAATATGTTTCAAGCCATTATGTTGCCAGTTGAAAATTACAACAACAACCATGTAATATGTTTGCCAATTCTTTATTTCAGGTGACATAAATGCTCTCAGAACCATCCTTTTGTATCACATTAATAATGGTATCTTCATTGGTGGTGGTTTGGAGACTGGGGTGACAAACCTTCTCAAGTCTCTTCAGGGCAGCAACCTTAAAGTGATGTTTGTAAGTATTTAGAACAGCAAGAGTTAACATTTATGTGTCAATAAACTTACTATTAAAGTTATCTTAAATTATAAAATGTATTTAAATTATTCATTGAGGTTATGATAGTTTAGATCATTATTATCTTATACAATCTCATCCTGAATTTTTAAACTCAGTAACCTTAGCAAACTAATAACATTATTATCTGAAGAATGTAGTTCATTCCTCATTTTAAAATACTGATTAATTTGTGTTTTTCTTGTTTGTAATTGTTTCTCCCGCAGGCAAACAACTCTATGCTTGTGAATTCTGTCCAAGTCCCTGACTCTGATATCATGGCCACAAATGGAGTAATCCACTTCATCAACCACATCTTGTATCCTGGAGGTAAACATTTTACGCTGTCAATTTTGTTAATATTCCTTTTGTAAATCTGTCAAGACGTGCACTCTCTGCACTTCATTTAGAACTGTTGTAAAAGGCCCAACCTAAATTAATGCCCTGCTCTTTCTTTTAGATATCCCTGTTGGAAGCCAGGACTTTCTCATGCTATTGAAGAGGCTCATCACTTACATGCAAATCAAGGTGTCATATCAAATATGTACTTCTAGTTATTAAAGCTGTGTGACTTCAAAGGGGCAGAGTGTAGTTGTGTGTGTACAGGTGTTGTTGTTTCTTATTTCATCTAAAATTGCCAAAATTATGATTCATGCAACTCAACGTAGAGAACAAGATCCTGCTTGAAAACCAACTGTGCACAGCTTCATACTGGTTGTTTTGAACAAGGGCTTTTCTGACTCAGAAGTTGGTTTCTTTATCTTTTACAGATTTATTGACAATTGCATTTGGTTTGCAGTATACACAAAAAAATGACTATGGTCATACTGTACATGTTGTCAATGTGTAATCAGCTTTAACACTTTTTTTTTTTTTTACAGTACATTTCAGGGTTCAGATATCAGGAAATCCCCCTTACATTTATGAGTAAGTATCAGTAATATGCTGTTTATTTTTTTGTATTTTTTATCTGTAAAGAATTTTGAAAAGCATTCTTCACTCTTAATAATGTCTTTATATTTCCTGTTGTCATTAGAGAGGATCGTCCAAATCGTCCAGGAAGGTACAGTAACGACGATAAACATCTGTCTTCTATGTGGTTAATAAAACAGTTCAATTCATATAATTGAGGAAAAACTAGTCAGCTTCCTGCTGAATTGAAACATGCTGATCAATCACTTTTTGTCAATTCATGCTCAAAACTCATTTGCAACGTTAAACAGCTTAAGTACTAATCAGAGAGCAGGAAAGAGTATTTTGTATCTGCTGCTGGCTAATAAGCGTACCAGTCAGCAATTATTACAAATCACATTTTTGTCTGAGCAAACGTTTTGATCCAATCAAAAGTCGCTATCTCTATGCACTCGAAGGATTCTCTGTTTTGAAGGTCAGTGCTGTGCTGCCTGCAATGTCTATGTCGTGAAGCATGTCTGTATTTCTTTTATAGTTCCTGATGTAACCAAAGTGACCCGGGTTATTCAAAGGGAACCCGCTATCACTAAAGTCACCAGGGTCATTGAAGGGCAACCCTCCATCACCAAGGTCACCAGGGTCATTGAAAGTCAACCCTCCATCACCAAAGTTACAAGGGTCATTGAAGGTAAAGATGTTTTACTTGAATTCATACGTCAATAGTTTTATATCATTCGTCGTCTCACAAACTTGTGAATTGTTGTCATCTGCAGGCCCTCAGTTTTCAGTTGGCACGGGAACCACCAGCATCTCTCTGGAAGGTTAGTTAAACTATTCATGATTTGAACACAGACATTTCAGGATGAGTCGATAGTTATGTTTAGCATTGGGGCTTATTGTTTTAGTCTGTTGCTCTCTTCCCTGCAGTGGAAACCATGCTTGATTTGTAGGAAAATATGTGTGTCTATCTCTTAAAATATTAAATAATATAAATTAGATTCATACTAGTTCAAGTAAGTCCACTTTTAAAAATTCCAAATTAATATAATACAAACTTCAATGGAAGCTAATGAGGAACATCATGTAAACATCATTAAAGTAAGCTGTTTAAGCTCCTATTTAGGTACAATTGGAATGTTATCATGTCTATATTAAGGCTAAAATAACCAGAATTAGGGCTACATTTCTAACAGCACAATACAATGCATTTTTGTACAAAATAATCCAAATTCACAAAGCATGGTTTCTTTTTCCTGCAGGAACTGATCTTTCAAACATTGAGAGAGAAAGTGAAAGACTTGCCCAATTTGTCCAAGGTAAGTCTTATCAGTAAGTTTATCTCAGTACCTTGGAAAGAATAATTTATATAAAATGTGCGATTTATATGTTTGTTTGCCTTTATAGACGGTAGTTCAAGAAGAACCTCTTCCCGGGGAGTTTTAGGTAAAGATAATCAGCTAATCTACAAAAACCTGCATTAGTAATAAATGCAGCGTAGCCTGATAGCAAGTTCAGACACTCATCGTGAGTTTGCTGCTATATTGTCATGGCCTTTTGGTCTCCCTGCATCATTTATCCAACACACCCCTTCTATTATGGTGGCTGTAAGGAATAATTAAACATTTTGAGTAATGTAATGTGTTTTGCTTGGAGTTAGATGAGAAGATGGATACTACTACGGTCAAGAATATGAATCTTCTCAACTAACTTTTGGCAAGAAAGAAATTAAGCACATTTCCCAAAATGTCTTCCTATTCCTTTAAGCCAGTGGTTCTTAAACTTTTTCTGTCACGCCCACTTTGGAGAAAGAAAAATGTTCAGGCCCCACAATTTTTGAGACTCTTCCATCCGTGCTTTTTTTAATTAATAGATTAAAGAAAATTGAAATCCCTTTCAAGTAAACCAGATTGCTCCATCTGACAAACACTAATAACATGTGCAATCACTTTCTTAAACAATGCAAATGAACTTATACATGTGCAAAACAATAACTAATATTTGGCAAAAAGATTACCAAGGAAGCCGGTTGGATCACTGTTTTCTCCCCATAGTTTCATGTTGATGTGTCCTTGAGCAAGGCACTGAGACCCCAGAGCTTCACAGCAGCACCAAGCTCCTTAATTACTAAGGATGGTAAAATGCAGAGAGTAATTCCCCAACTGTGGGATAAATAAAGGATTCTTACATTAAAAGAAAAAAAATAAATAAGAATCTGCATCTCCCCCCGCGTCCCACCTGTAATACCTCCGCGCCCCACGAGAGGGTCGCGCCCCACAGTTTGAGAACCACTGCTTTAAGTCGACTGTGTTGCTGCTCCATCTTTTGCTGACATGCTTGCGGTTGCGTCCACAAGGCCCAGAGGAACACTGTGCTGATACTTAAGACTAATGCCGCTGCAGCTGCCGTTCATACTGTATTGCATTGTATGAGCCCCACCTCCATCTCAGCATCCACCTGTCAGCTTGAAGTCAATATGCCTCCGTATGATTAAAGTTATAATCATCACCTCCTGCTGTGCCAAGCTTAATGTTCCCTCATGGGTATCAGAGCCTACATTCAAAACGTCTATGCCATGCAAACATATTATACATTCTCACAATAATCAATTGCACTTGAGTTGGTGAACTGACATGTATTTGTTTTTCAGCAGCAGGCAACAGGAGGAGAGGAAGGGACTGAGCATGGACGGATGACAACATCAACCATGTAAAGACAGAGAGAGAACCAAACCCAGAGATGGAAACTGGTCTTTTTATTATGGAATACCTTTAACATGTCGGTGATTTCAAATGTTTAAAACATTTTTGGGGATGTATCTATTATGAGTGTGCAATGCCTGAAAAGAGTTCAGCATATGTAAACAGCATTCAAATAAATATTTTGGCATGACTTTAAAGTTCTGAGCAACTCAGGGTAAAACTATTTTGTTTTAATCAAAGCCATTAGAGGAGCTATAAAAACATGTGAGTTATACACTTCAAACTTTGGCTAGGTGACGGTTAAAACAAGGAGATTTTACAAGCAGCATGGGAAGATTTATAGATCTCAGCATGATAAAAAAAAAAAGAAAAAGAAATAATGGTGTGTTTTTTTTTAGATTCAAAAAATTTTGTACGCATCTGTGGCTGGAAATTGTTTAAGGTTTCATGTAAATTTTGTCTATGCCTATATTATTTGGAAACAGCGGATTCTTTCCTTCCTATACATTTTCAAATAAAGTGCCTTCTCTTATATGCCAATTTAAAAAGGCCATCTGAATAAATTGTTGTTTGGAGTCATTTCTAATGTACTTGGAAGTGTGGTTCCTTCTCAAAGCCATCTTTCCAATCTATGTGAAAGAGCGAGCTGGCAGCACACATTTGGAAACTTAAAAGACAGTATGTATAATTTTAAATAAAGTGGGTTTAAAGTATGGAAAGTATGTACCTAAAATTGGATACAAAACATGTATAAATGTATGATGCTCTTGTCTCTCATGCATCATAAACATACTTATACACAGATTCCCAACGTTTTTATCTAAAATTATGTATGAAGAGGGTAATCGTGCGATTGAGAGCAAGTTGGAAGAGAGCAAGTTGTTTTCCTAACTTTTTTTGGAACATTGTTATCGAACGTTCTCAGAAAGTTATAACCCTAATGTTCACTTTGCTTTCCAAACGTTCTTGGAACATTGTTTGCGAAACATTGTCACTGCGTTATTTTCCAAATGTTCTCTGGAACGCTTGCGGAGCGTGTATTTTTTTTTAAATTTTCTTCTAAGCATTAAACAAAATTTTCTTTTTTTTACGAAAATATTTCAGTGCAATTTTTCATAGAGCGTTCTTAGAAGCTTATATTCTGAACATTCTTGGGACGCTGTTTTCCTTGCGTTTCTGGCAAGTTGTTTTGCTTAACGTAAAATAGAAAAATAAAGACATTGGTCATTGTTGTTTCCCTGACATTTTCTAAAACTTATTTTCAGAACAATCTCGAAACAGAACAAGAATAGAATAACAACATTTTGTTGAATAAGCAATCCCATAATTAAGTGATATAAGTATGACAAAAAAAGAAGGTAGCCCTAAAACCCCGTACCAATACATTCATATATGTACTGGTTGCTTCAATATGTAAAACGTGCTTGCTTTACTCGGGGAGTTTAGTGTCTTGTCCATGGTCTAGTCCTGTGTAACGAGGTTCATGTTGCCAGTGACTGCCCCTAATTCAGTTTCAGTTAAATACCCTAAGCTGCACAAATACTTTATGGCAGTATAAAGAAATAATTGACATTAAGTTGTCTTTTGTGGGTTGGGAAAACAGTCTCCATGAGTCAACATTTGAAAGTATTTGCCTGGTTGAGCGTGAATGTGATATTTGCCTTTTCATTAGCACTGTATCAATCACGTATCAGTCACTGTTCCATTATATATACCAACAAAGATCAAGTGACTATTTAAGCTAACCACTATAGTAACATGAAAGTCTTTCTGCTGAGATGTTGAATAAATTATGCAGTCAGACGCAGGAAATAAAAATTGAGAAAAACATCTGCTGGAAGATTCTTTAGCTTTTCCAATTGGTTTTGTAATGTCCACACTGTAATCTCCCAGTTAATTATGAAATAGTTTATTCGACTGCTGATATCATCAAAAATGTATTCAAACTTCACTCAACAGTTTCCACTGCTCATCACTATAACCAATAGGCAGCTGTCTGCTCATTCTCAAGTGCAATCACACAGAAAACATATTTATTTTTAGTATCCTTTTGCCGAATGAGCTTTTACTTATCTGTCGGGGTTTAATTGTTTGTAATTTTGTGGCAATGTACTAACGGCATGAGTTTTAGCAAAGTTGCATCCCACTGCACATGCTTTTGTACAAAACACAGTTTTTTGTATGTTCTTACTGCTTCAGAATTAAGTTTGCATGTTCCATCGTATAATAGCATTGTATTACCGAAACAGGCCCGACAGAATAAGAAAGTGTTCCAGGAACCAATAATAAATTATTATTTTTTGATTATGTACATACTGTGCAATCACATTATCCATATATTTGGTTGTAACTAACTGATCATTTTAGTTGTGAATGATCCAAATAAGGTTCAAGTTTATTTCGTCACACTCCACACTGCAGTAAGTTTATATATTTAAGAAAAGTATGAGAATGGTGTAATGTCCTTGATGCAAAACAGACATTAACCTCATCTGCCCTACAATATTTGGAGTTCAGGGAAGGTTCCCATCTGTTTTTAATATGCCAAAATCATTCATACATGTGTGAGCAATGCATGAAAACTCTCTGGGCCATGAAATGTGTGCATAAGTGAATGCCGTGTATGCTGTTGTGCGAAAGTAACTTAATCTCCAAAGAGCTGACATGTTCCTGGCACAGTGCTTAAGTCTTGGATTTGTTTTCCCCTTAGTGCCGTCAGGTATAGACTTGGCCACAATAAAATAAAACCTGTCTTTATTCACATGAGATGTGAGGTATGATTGTGCCCTATGTGCCCATCCCTAGCTGTAAAGTTCTTTGAAATATACTTAAAAGCAAACATGAATCAATATAAGCCTACTAATTTTTGAGTAAGAGTTCAAGGTCAGAGAAGTGTTTCTTTACCTTGAATCACCTCTAAACCACCAAGTCATCGAAACGGACAAGTTGACTTTTAAAACGAATGAGTGAAGTACTTATTTTTTGCTTAAATGTAAATGAGCCGTTTTTGTTTTTTAAGTTTAGACTACTGTCCTAACCCTCTAACTAAGAAGCAAAGAATACACAATCAAATGTTTGCTGGCCTCCTAGCCGGTTTGGTATCACATGAGCTGTTAAACCAACCTAACTAACACTAATAACCGCTGGCGTAATTTGGCATTTTAGATAGTTGATAAAGATCTGTAGAGCACAACGACTTGTGTTTTCCATATTTGCGTTATACAGAGAAACAGATTCAAAAGTTACATAGTCCGTCATGGTCAGACTGCCAGGAATCCTTGCCAGAGCGACGTAAATGGAGTCCAATAAATAGTCCTCGCTATATTCAAATAAAATATTTTGCCAAGAGTTTTATATACTCTAATGTTACGTGGCTAAACATCTTTCTCTCTAGAAGTGTATGTTGTATAAGTATGTCTTTAGTTTATAACTATATGTCTGAAACATGCAAATTTAGTTTCCAGTCATGAATACCAGTATGTCACATAATATTTGGGCTGCTTGAATGATGCATGGGAGGAAGATTATAGGTTTATCCCCAGGGTAAAATGTATTCCAAAAGTACATATTTTCTTCGTCTAAAAATGAATAATAACCTGTTTTAATCTCTCTTGAACCGCACATTATGTTGTTGTTGTTTTTAGCTTTAAGTTAACCCTATATGTTTCAGATGTTGTTGTTTTTTCCCCATACATTTTTACACTAAACAGATCATTATTTCTTTGACGTAAACATTAATGCTGTCTAGAGATGGATGAACTATTCTTGGACTGTTTTCTGGTGCTGGATTAACGCTTTCTATAAATTACATAATAGCCTCACTGATTTAGCCTGGTATTCATATACTGACTGTTTAAACTGATTGACAAAATCTGTGATAGGGCAGCAATTCAGAAATGTGGCTACCTGTGAATATACTGAACTGTATTTCAGGCTCATACAGTTTGATGCTATTAAATAATAATAAGTATTCATGTGAAAAATTGTTATGGGTTGAAAAGTTATTGTTGGATTTTATGCTGTCATTTTTGTATACACATGAGTTTTGTGTGATTTCTGTTTTTTGTTTTTTCATTATACTTCATGATATTAAATGCTTATGTGTGTCATGTTTTACCTCGAGCAAGAAAAGAAAATCCCCTATTGGTCAATATAGTCCAAATTTAAGCAAATGTACTTTTTAGATATGATAAGGAGGTTTGCATTTGCTTAAATGGTCTGGCTATTTGGAAAAGTCATGTTCCCTACACAATCTTTCTGTTTTTTGATGATACTGTGATTTATATAGCATATATTAAAACATGTGTAATTTCATTATGCTTTATACACGTAAATGTAAGATTGATTGAGTGCTTATGGACAAGTGCTTTTGGACCGGCCTTTCTGTACATTTCAGATTTTTTTTTTTTTCAAACTAAGCCTTTTATCGGTACATAATGAACTTTCCCCCTCATCTGTTTCCCAAAATGTTTCTACTCAAAGTTGTTCTGTTTAATTTCTTTTGAAGATGTCACTGGGAGTGTTCCTATCGTATATGATTTTGCACCTCACATGAATATATTCTCTCAGTGCTGAACTATACTGTAATACATTATCTTAAGACGGAGAGACCACAAAAAACAATATGCGCAATTTTACCACCTGCAGCTGCAGTATCATGTTTTCCCTTAAATTCCATTGCAGGCTCAATGCACAGGAGGGATCAACAACAGCTTGCCTGACAGCTTGTCCAACACAGGCACATGAGGGACATGTGTTGGACAAAAGTTATCCAACTTGGAATCTGCAGTCCAACTGGACTGAAATGCTTAAATCTTAAATCTTTCCAAAGACAAAAACAAGGACAACTTTCATGTAGTGTCATATGTTTATAAGTTCTCTGATAGAATAAGATCCAGTTGCTGCATTTTTCTTATTTTCAACACATGTTACCATTGTTACCACTTGTTTACCAATGATGCATTTCTTCTGAACTCCATTCACCATATGTGCAGTTGGGCTTTTGAACTGTTGACACATTTGGATTTATTACCGGACGGCTGACAGCAGAAAGCTTCTGCGTGCCGATGAAAGGACACCTGAGGATACGATGATCAAAATCAATCTGGTTAAAAAGCAATTAATCACCTTCAGGTTGAACATCTTTCGATACCTGGGCCAACCCAAAAAATGTTAAATTGCCTGTACTTGTCATGAGCCCTGTCACAATGAGGATGTCTAAAGCCTGCAGAATTAGTTTATACTGTAGGTCATTGCAGGTCATCAAATGGTAATTTATACAGTAAATTAAATGGCAGTCTGGAAGCCTTGTTGGTATTATCTTCTATCGTTACTGTTTCACTGTCCTTTTCAACCTAGAATGAAGTTCAACAGCTAGTAAATGCTTTTTATTGCTACTTTAGTGCTTTAAAGAAGAATTTGGTCACTTGTCTAAATATGAATGTAGAAAGTCTAGTTTGAAAATGAACACGTTGCTTTCCCTCCTGCGTTGCAGACATATATTGGACATGGGAGGCATGACACACTTTATTTTAACAGGATATTTATGTGAGCACTCTTGGCTCTAGTGACAGCAAGGGAATGTATTATTATTAGAAAAGAGCAACACTGTTAATTATAGCATAGCCGACAGACCATGCACAGGTTTAAGATCTTTTTTTTCTCTTTTTTTTTTAAACCCTCACCCTCATGGAAAACATCCCGGCATATCCCGCTGCCACAGGAAGACCTGCAGTGCAGTGATCAAGTGTGTATCTAAATGGTGTATCCAGATGGTGTAAAATTACCTGTCGAATCACTTAGTGATGTAACTCCTCCTCAAAATATTATTTCTCACAACTTTTACCTTTTGGCTAATATCATTAGATAACATTATCGGGAAGTAGATGAACAATTCAGTAGCTTAAGGGGGCATTCAACGGCTTTTACATATCAAGACCATGGTTATTTGTCACTGAATGCAACGTTTTCCATCCTATTGCCAGGCAAGACGGTCAATATTTTCTGCAAAACCACCTTAATACATTCAATGCCAATGATTTGGAATCCTCAGTTTCTACAAAAACTGCACATAACAAATATAATATGGTTAAGGTTACAAAAGAATGATTATTGTAAATAAAATGGGAACAGCAACATAAAAGGCAAATAAAACACCTGATGCATGATCAGTGAACAGTTGTGTTACAGTTAAAACAATGTCAAAAATGAACTATAGGTATGTAACAGGAAACAAACTTAAATCTCGTGCATAAAAGTCTGAGGAGTTACATGCTCATCCTCCACAACAACCTCACCATTCTTACTTTCTGCCTCGCTATAGAATACCCAATAACTGCTTGACCCTTTGATAAACATATCTCTCTAATGTCTCGGGGCGTGGAGGAATAATACCTTGCATTAGGGAAGGCTATCAAGTTGCATAGTGGGAAATGTAACTCTTTAGATGCTCGAAGTCTCTTAAAACAATAACTTTTACTAAATTACATTATTATGTCTTTTTTATTTTCAGTCAAAACCAAGTATACCGCTTTGTTTTGTTGACAGTTACAATGCAACAGAATAGATTTATGAACGTATACAGAGAAAGGAAACTCTGAATACTAAGACACAGTACCTCAGGGAATTGTGTTTAAAACTATACATTGCACGTGAATTCATAACTAAGCCAATAATGCACAGGTTCACAGTCAAATCACTGTTCATCACAGGCTACTCATCAGGCTTTTGTTTTTGCTGCTGGTTACAGGTGTGGGAAGGCAATATTTCACTCTGTTCCTTCAAGATCAGTTCGCTCGCCAACAACACTCCCCTTCCCCTCCTCCAGCAATTCCTGGGAGTCATGAGCCACGTAGACGGGATTCCCTGTGCCTCGTGGTTCAGATTTCCCGTCTGCCGTTTCCTCTCTGTCCAGCCTGGAGAGGTATGATGCTTTGGGACTTGGCTCGGTGTGTCTTCATCCCTGCACGGGGGCAAACTTCATGGACGCACACAAAAAAGTAAACGATATCATAATCTTGCCAACTAACTGAATCATAAACTATACTTTATAACATGAAAGAAAAACAATCCCCAAAAGTTGTTTCTCTGTAGAGTACCTGAGGTGAAAGGAGCAGATTTGCATTATGTTTTATGCCTGAACTCACCTCATCATGGACCGCAGCCATCATCCCATATGGCGTTTTGAACCATGATTTAAACCCACAGTGTATTTTGAGTCCAAGAAAGAGTCTTCAAAGGAACTGGAAATTGCTGGAAATTGTGTACAAAATAATGCACAATAAATTTAGAATTTTCATAAAAACTGATCACTTGGAAATGAATACCTCATTGGAGACAGCGAGCGTAATTAAATATGTGGTGAAATGTTTAAAGGTCCTCTTTAGACTTGTTTTGAGATGTACACAAAAAGGTATCTGCTTTAAATTTGGTTATTTGCCTCTGATATGTAACTGACTGCAAAAGTCCAAGTGCGAGATAAAAGATGACTCCTACTTCATTTAACGGTCTATTCCGTGTCTGTGCTCTGGACGCTTTGAGTTTGCACACTACACTTCTGGAAGCTGCATGTTGGTCTTTGATTGGTTGCCAAACTGGTTGTATGAGGACACAAACTCCTGCTTGTATATACAGGCCATAAACTTAGATTTAATGTGAACAGAGAGAAACTTTCCCCCTTCGGCAGATCAAGTTGAAAGTGGCCTTCCACTTTCAAACTCTGCTGACTGCACATACAGGACATCATCCTACACCGTATAGGTCAAACATCCGAGTGATGCAACAATACACACAATCATTTTTAGCTTTGGGACTTTAAACTTTAAATCTCTGTGGGAAATTTCAGGAGATAGGAGATCTCGAAATGTAATTTTGTGTGATTCAGCACAGTACTTTAGAGTCAACCATAACCATAACTGGTTATAGGGTACATATTGGATTATAATGCCTTTAAAACCTGCTTCTGCCATGTTATTCATACATTTTTCAATGTATGAATTTTTGAATGTCAAGTCGTGTCAGTCGCTGCAGTGAGAATCAATTGTTTTAATTGTACCCTTGAGATAAGACAATATAGAGATCCACACCTACATGCAGCTGATGAATTCCTTTCTTTGTGCTGGCCTGCTGAACATATCTCTATTTTCCACTCATGGAAATGAAGCCAAGGGTGTTGTGATTCATGATGTGTTGAGACAAGTGGTGACAGCAAGATTTGTGTTGGATACTTAACTAAATTGTGGGTTATGCTATATGAGTTATACATACATTTGACTAGTATTTATGCACATCTGCTATCAGAAACAGGCAACATTAAGAAACCCCACCTCAAAGTGTATCTTTGTGTTGGAGGCTGTATTGTGGCTCAATGCTCTTTTTTGGACATTGCTTCGGTCTACTTTCTCTTTCAATAAATCCCTACTATATTATGCTGCATTCTGATAATGATGCTGAAAAAACTTGACATTTTATATAACTTGTCAGTTATGATGATAATGGAGGTATCTTTTCTTTTTGTTTAGGGATGCTTGGACTGAGAGAGTCCTTCAGTAATGTACCCCCATGAGGGGCTTCTGTTTTAAACATTTTACTGTATTCTGCTTCATTAAAAAAAACATATAATGTTTTACAAAAAGATCTTTATATATAAAGGAAGTTTTCTACAGATTTAAATCGAGTTAATGCAAGAGAAACCCTTGTTATGTAACTAATCTTTCTGTCTTTTAGATCCTTTGTCTGTCTTGATGTTGATGTAGCCGATCCGATTTGCTTGACCTTCTTCCCACACTTTCCTGCCAATGATATTTTACTGTCTTGGGAAACTGTACCAATGATGTTTGCATGTGTTTTTGAATCTTCCATGACTGGCTTTGTTATTAGTACAGCTCATCTACTTGATATATTTCCAGTATCGCCAGGGACTTGAGGTTCACACACATTCAACATGCAAATATGGCATTTGACCTGACTCAGAACTTCACTCAGATGAAGGATCATTTGTATTGTAACTTTTTAGTTTTTGAAAAGGATATGTGGTTCATTAGACCAGCTGGAGGCAAAGCCATTACATAAGTTTATGTTAGTGCAGTTCCTGTTTTGCAAATGCAATAAGCACATTTCTATGAGCTTTAGTGGGTTGAAGATAGCGTCTCTACTGCACTTACCGCTCTAGACTGGAAGTTTAAACAGAGTCGTACATCTTATGTAAATATCATGTTGCTAAGATTATACTTAAGCTACAACCATGTGGCCACAATTTACTAGTTGAGCTTTGCATGGACACAAATTAAACTGCCACCGTCCTCAATATTTTTTCTTGTTATTATAAATGTATGACCACAGAAACCAGCCACAACAGTGGCAACATTTACTTTAATATCTCTGAACCTAAAGTATGTCCAGGCACAACAACCTGTTGAAGTTGATGTTTATGGGAAACATACCTTTTTTTATTGCAATTGACGTCAGTTATCTTTGTCATTTTGCCTGAAGTAAAGTGCTTGTGTGCAGTGCTGTCAGATTGCTGGAAGGACATACTATAGCCTCTGGTAAAGCTCATTACTTTTTAACAGCTTTGGGATTTATTGGAGAAACTTTTATATAATTATTTATTTATTATGAGCAAGCACTTAAAGGTTTACCTTCATGTTTTACTTAATTACTCCGAGTACAAGACTGTTTCAGATTACTTACCCCACTCTATATTTGTACACTTTCAATCAGACACAGCAGTTGCTCTGAGGACAGTCTGTTTTTCCAAATATTGAATATAGCTTGAGAATGATCGCTCCAGACGCAGCTTCTTGGAATCAGAAAGGAACAGTATCTCTGTGCCCATAAATCACGGGGCAGAAAAAGGTTTACTGGAGAGCATGATCCAGTCCTATTTTGTCAACTGAGAACTATGAACCCTTATTTACCCTCCGTAAAAGCTTTTCGCCATTGAAAAGTTCTAACACCCATCTGTCATTTCTCATACTATATGTATGTACCTTGTGATTAATGGAGGGTCTTCACATTTGTTATCATACCTTTTCAAGCTGAAGATGAGTTATGCCTATAGGATAACCTGAGGCAACACTTTAGAGCTCAACTCTAACCGTCTCCGTCAGTCTGAGTCTGATACTCTATTCCTTTAAGCCTTTTCTCTCAATGGCACTAGGAATGATTACACCCTAATAATTACATCCTGTGACGCGTCTCTTCACTTCAACATAAGAAAAGTTATCAAACAACTACTGGAATATTATTTGAAACAGGATTCTTCAGTTGAGCAGTTTTTGTGGACTTGCTTTAGGGTGACCACATATTTGGTTCCTTAAGAAGATATGTGTAACCAGCCTGAACTCTGTGGGGATAATAACTTACCAAATGATGAGCCTCAGCGGACAGTTGAGGGGAATCTGGAATTTGAGGTTCTGATGTTTATTAGGCACTGCATTCATTTATGTGGGTTTTATTAGGTGTGCGTAATTCAAGAGGTATGCAAATGTGTCTCACATATAACAAAATGAGAGACAAAGGACACAGCTGCCCTGTTTTGTCAGTTCCTGTCTCTTTTTTTTTTAAGCTTCAGTAGGGAAAATAGACAAGCTGAGTTTTGACACTAGCCTTAATTGGAATCGTCTGTTTTTCGCCTCTGTCCTGTTGTATACTTTCTACCCCGTTCTGTCTATAGTTACAATATATCTTCCCCCAGCACCCTTTAATACATCAGTTTATCTCACAAACAGGAGACGCAGGGATTTCCATAATTACACACATTGCTTCTCCGTACATTTGTTGATAGAATACTTTTAATGACAGCGTATGTGG
This sequence comes from Clinocottus analis, assembly GCF_023055335.1. Lineage (NCBI taxonomy): Eukaryota > Metazoa > Chordata > Actinopteri > Perciformes > Cottidae > Clinocottus > Clinocottus analis. The sequence continues at coordinate 21,246,217 of NW_027175931.1, read as the reverse complement.
CTCTATATCGATTTCATCATGTGTGTAATCATGGTGCTTTTTTCAGTTATTAACTTCACATGGCAATACAGTGACATAGCTTCTTTGTTATGTTAATAGCTCTTTTATTGGGTTTACCCAAAGAGCTATGAATAAGTCAATACTTGCAACATAAATTACAAGTGACCACTGCAGTTGATGCAAAGACTAAAGCAAAGCATGTTTTTAATTCAAAGTTGAATTTGACATTAGTTGTTGGAACTTTGTATCTATGCTAAAAATTACAAACATCAATATTTTCCATCAAAAACTTCTGTTTCTCATTTTGAATCGAGTCTGCTCATTTGCACAAGGAATGCTGACAGGCTGTTTTTTGTTTATATGAAATCTTAAAGTGGCTTATTTGTGAGGCAACTGTTGATAAAGAGCAACAACAATGAGCAGAACTTACAGAGGTCATGGTATCAACTTGTAACAGTGCAGCTATTACGATAGTCTGTGGTTTCTTTAACACTGGTAAAAGTGAACATTAGTATTAGTATTTTAATGTCATCTTGAAACCACATGGCTTCTATATATCTCAAATAAACCACCCTTGCAAAACCTTGAAAGGCTCATATGTTGCTCATATGTGAACACTAACAGTTATGAAAGACAGAGTACTTCGCAGCTTGTTTCAGATCCAGACATTTGTTGTTATTTATTTCCTTAGGAAATGTAAAACCTCCTTATAGATGTTCAGCTAAAAAAATAGGTAACAATATGAAGATATGCAATATACTGGCAGTATAATCAATTAATTAAATAATAGTATTCTAAGGAGAGTCATCAACAAATTGTCTTTTACTTACTTTGTCCTAAAATGTTGACAATATGCACAAAAGTAATTTAAAAAGGTAACGGGCACCCGCATTGTAAGATCTTAGATGCCTTACAAATGGACATGCTTTGTCTCGGACGGGAACTAGCAATATGATTTGGTATCATATAGTGAAATAACATAACATATGCATGAGCTAAAGCACTATTGTATGACCTCATCATACGCGAAGAGCGTGTCCAGTCTGGTCCCTCGGCTCTGGTATCTGTCCCGGATGTATGCTTGGAATTTGTCAATATGGGGATGAGACTGATGTTTATCACATGCCTTCAGGCTCACAGCAACTATGTGGACTCAGCACAAAGTGGTGACAGCCACAATAATAAAATAGGCACATGAAAAGTTGTAAAAAGAAGTGCGTCGTAGATTATGCATGTTTATTTGACTTTAAAGGTCTCTAGCCCGCTCTGTTTAATGCCCATATGCTGGTGATTAAATGTAATTAGTGGCACATTTATACCAAGCACGCCTATTTATTTCCATGCACATGCTTGAATTATGAGGGTTATAAAAGATGTTGATAAACTTGAGCCCACGGTAGTATAACCACCATTCTCTCTTTCCTCCGTGTCCAAGTCTCGGCAGATCTCTCCAATAAGGATAGGATTTGGCGCCCTCTGCAGAATATAGTCATCCATCAGTACCCCACTCCTTGTAATAACTCTCTTCGGTATTGTGTTGATCTATAATTTAAACAAAACCACAAGCTGATGCAGCTCATTATTTATGAAGTATACATATGTGGTATATACATGTGGTGCTCACAAAGAAATATCTTAACAATGCAGTGTTAAACCGTTTTTTTCTTTGGATTTAAGTAAGCTAATTTACATGTATCTGACGCCACTTCTATAGTAATGCCTTAACTGATTACGTTATCAGCTATTGACTAGCCATGGAAGACATTGTGTTTATCTTCATGGAAAACTAAATGGTCAAGTTATCATATGTTATTATACTGTATGTGATGCAGTGACATTGCAGTCATGTTACGTCCCAAACAGTATGTCTATTGAATATGAGTGTGTTTACAGTGGACAGTACACCTCTTAAACAAATAAGATCAGACAAGATAAAACAAGCTATTATAATCCTTTATTAGTCACGAAGTGGTGACATTTGCGAGATTACAGAAGCATAGGGAAAAGTAGACAGAGTAAAAAAGAAACAAGATCAATAAAAATATTATAAGTAAGCAATACAAGATAGTAAAAAAAAACAGTAAATAATCCACATTAATTGAAATAGTATATATACAAACAGAATAACTTATTGCTTTGCCATCATCCTCCACTAACTGTGTACTTTCACTTCCAATAACTTCAGTTTGGTCAACTTATTTTTGAAGAATTTACCAGAAGTAGTAGTTTGCTGCCATAGACACTGGCTTGATCAATTTAATGTTGTTGTAGTTTCTCGCTTTGACCGCTGGAGGGGGTAAATACTCATGATCTTAAATAAACTCGTCGTTTATGCGTACTGCCTCCCAGTGGCTACAATGACGAACTGCAACACATTAGCCAAAGTAGCGTCAGTACAGGAGTATGTTGATGATTATATATCCCGTTTTGAACCTTTTATCACTCTAATCACACAACGATTGATCTAATGCCTTGAGCAAATTAAATATAAAACGAACTGTTCTAGCTGTAAAACCTGTTCTTGCCTCGTTTCCGTTACGTGTTGCTGAATTCATCCAGTAAACGCAAACTCCACAAAACATATTTGAAAAAATAAAAGCCTGGAGATGTCCACATTCCAGACCCACATTGACGCTGACTTGATAAATGTAATGTTGTTGTATTTATTCCTTTTGCTCAGAGGAGGGAGTCAACTCAACATCTCTCTAGAATATGTTAAGAAAGGTATCAAGAAAAGTACAATATTCTCTATTATTTATTCCTTGATTTTAGGCGAAGCGGTCTATGTTAGGGACACGATCCTGCACCACTCTGTTTATGTTCTGCTCTGTGGCCACAGTGACAGATGCAGTTTCTCCAGGTGGCCACATGATGGCAGTCGAGACAAATGTTTAGTCCAGCTTCCGTTGATGCAGCTATGCTAGCACTTCCGGTACATAGTTTCAAAATAAAACAAAAGTAAAGCTGACGCTCGAAGTTAAAGTTGTTTTGTCGTGTTGAGCAGAAGCAACGATACGTCCTGTGACGATACTTTGTGGAGAGTAGTGTGTAACGTCACTACTGTATATTGGTAATTCATGAACAACTTTATTTCGGAAGAAGCTGCTTCAGTAAACGTTGCTCGGTAGACAGCTACACGATAGCTAGCTGATTGACTGAGATTATCGTCGGATATTGCTGCTCACTGGGGTAAACTGAGGTACCGTTAGCAAACAAGGGGCTAGCCTTCGTGCACACTAGCTAATGAAACGTTTGCAAATAATACGACTCGTCCGTATTATATCTATGTAGCGAGCTGCTGGTACTATGACGTAGGTTAACCGCTGAGCTTATGTAACGTCAAACTCAAAGACGAGCTGTTGGTAGTTTGAGTTGTGAACTTTCTCATCAACATTAGCCTTCTCTACTACTGCGACTTCTTTTTTACCTGACAAAGCGAAGCACATAACGAGAGAGTTATTAAGGTAAAGTGACTAAAAAAAACCACATTCGGTTACCCTCGTGTCCCTCTCGAGTGACGTGACATATGGCTAAAGGTTGTGGTGAGATTATCTCATAACTGGGGCCGAATTAAATTGAGCAGTAGTATAACTCACGTCAAAGAAGCATGATAAGTAACTTTAAGTATTATGAAATGTGTTAAACTCTACTTGTGGTGACCAACCCCGACCCTCATCATTGTCAGGCAATTTTTGTATGGATGTACACATTGTAAATGAAGCTAATTGTAAGTGTCATTTCAGAGGGAATGGAGAAGGCTAAACAAGATGCTTTCGACAATGCCAGACTTCAAGTGATCCAAGACGGCTACGAGAGGGCCTTTGAGTGCATCAATAAAGGACTCACTGTCGATGAAGCTGGAAACAAGACGCAGGCTCTGGAGCTGTACAAGCGAGGGCGACAGCACCTTCTCAGGGCCATCAGTGTGCCTTCACGGGGCGAGGAGTGCGTCGGCAGCTCCTGGGAATCGGCCCGACAGATGCAGAAGAAGATGGAGGAGACGCTGAACAACATCACCACTCGGCTGGCGATAATAGAGACGAGCTCTGACATTGGCTCTGCCCCTACACTGAACATTAGCAAAGAGCCTGACACTGATGCCACAAACCAGTCTGAAAAAGGTCTCTATCCAAAGCTTCCTACCCAAAACAAGCCAAAGAGGCCAGCTCCACCAAACATACTTTGTGCTCCTGGCTATGCGGGAGGAGCCGTAGGAGGCATGCCTGCATGCCCCATTGAGGGTCTACCTCTCTCAGCGGCTGTTGTTCAAGCCGAACAGCCTCCGGCTTACTCTCCTCAGGCGGCTGACGGACACTTATCGGTCTCGTATGGAACAGATGCAGGGGAGCTGGCATCGGTTGGGGATGAATTCTACAGCCGTACATCTAACTCGACGCCATCTCTCCAGAGTGTGGGTGAAGATGGAGAGGAGCTGGTGTACATCCCTCATGGGGTGCAGATATTCTTTGTCACGCCTGAAGGGCAAGTGAGTGCCCCATCATACCCCGGCTACCTGAGGCTGGTGAAGTTTACTAGTGACCATGAAGACAGGATGCCCAACCGACCACCAGCATTTTTGCAAGTAAGAGTAAATAAAGATTTCAGCACATCTAACCATTCGCTGGTATAATGCCTGTAAGGACTAAATGTGCAAGCCTTTGATATAGATATAGACATGCAACCCTTATGCCCTTCTGATGCGAGTAGTGCAGTGAAATGTCAACACTGCAGTGTCACCAGTCTTTTTTTGTGCCCTTTCACCTGAATTTGTAAGATGCTTGACTGTGAATCATCATCAGCAGGAGGTGATAGGCTTGTTAATGATCTCTTTCCCTCGCTCCATGGACATGATCATGTGAGCGTTATTTACTTTTATTTACTTGGTACCTTAAACCCAAGGGTATGACGTCGTCCACCTGGGAATTCCCAAATCAGGATCATTACTGGCTCAAAATTGGACACAGATAGTACCTTAGTCATGACCTGCTCAAAATGAACATGTGCCACATCAAGAAAACTAAGATGATCTTAGAAGAAATTCAAATAAAAATAAAACTTATTGTAATCTAAATGCTAAATTGGGCTATGTTGATCTTTGCACCCATGTAATGCCACCAGACGCTTTTCCACAGTATACGTATAGTGTTGAAAATACACAGTGAAATAGTTACACTTGTACAATCGGATGCAATCAAATCTAGCAGCACTACAAAAACACCTACATTGAAGAGGGTTATCGTTCAGTTTATAGCGAAGGTTCACAGGCACGGCTTAATGTTGTGGTCTGTTGTTTGCAGCCTGTTTGCTGACCACTTTTAATCCAACCAGGATTTTTTTACGTATACGTAGAGGTCATAGACAAGGAATTCCATGACGCTATGAGAAGGAATCACCTCAGGCTTTTAAAAAAAAGACAACATAAATACTTATTATAATATCTTATTTACTTTTTTTTTCTTTCTTTTTTTTGAGGCATTATCTATTCAATGCTGTTTTAACAGCCATTACACTGACACCAGTGGATCATGAGACTGAAATGTGACTCTTCATTGGGGAATTTCCCAGGTGCTGTTGCCTGCGGGTGACATCAGTGATTCACATGAGTGCAAGTGATTATCTAAACCCTGCTTACACTGTTATGCCCTATAATCTTGTTAGACATGCAGCAGTCAAAGGGGGACAGTGTGCTCTGGTTTGTCTCTATAACGGTTCACTGTGTCGCACTCAGTAGAATCTCCATTAGAAATGCAAGGCTTGTCATTTTGAAGTTATATTTGGAAACCTATGTTTCAGACCGGCCTCATTACAGAGCTCTTTACCCCTCTTATATTTGACTTCATGGCAAAATCAATATTCATGTTTATAGTATTTTCTTTCATAGTTCAGAAATACATTGTACATTTTGGGCTGATTCACATCATTATATCATGACACACATTTAACCATTTGTCATGACATTTTTCAGCTCTTGCCTTCTTTATTTCTCTTACCTTTTTTATTTTACTTCCTTCCAGGTGTGTGACTGGCTATACCCGCTCATGGCCATGAACTCACCAGTGTTGTTGTGTAACACTGGTGTGTTCATGTTTCCGGACATGATGGCGCCAACTCCAGGCTATTTTGTAGGGGTGGTGTTGTCGTCCGAGCTTCCTGCTGCAGACAGAGACTTGTTCCAGGACGTGCTCTCCCAGAATACAGATCTCCGAGTTCAGGTCATTGTCGCTGTGCTGTCAGTTTTGTGAAAACACAACAAGTTTTAAAACTAATTGCAGCAATATATTTGAATAGATATATATCAATACAAGTCACCAGCAGCTAATTACCATACACATCAACTTATACATACACAAGTATTTGAAGTCACCAAAGAATTGTTTCACAATACCTTTTGGCTTTAAACTCTTTCATGCAAATGAGACTGAGGTTAGAGATCAGGAGTCGCAGTCATGTGACAGTAGATGCAACTTCAATTTTGCATACTATTGGAAAGCTGGGATCCTACTCATCAGTCTAAATTTTCAATGATGTTAATGTGGTACCAGAATGCCTTAAGCTGTTAGATGTTATATTTAGATTTGTCCTCACACATGACTATATATTTTTGGGGTTTTGAAATTCTGTGAGGAGATGCAGATGAAAGTGCAGACTGACATAATACATGCACAAAAATAGTGCTACTGTTAGCCTTGTAACTTCATTGCTGTTTGACAGTCCACAACCTCCACTCCTCAAACCATCACTAAAACATTATGTAATCATTGCAAACACTGCAGATGCTAAATCTATTCCTCCATGAAAAGGTTGTAGTTACTGCTTACGTGATACTCTGAGGTTACAGACTAACAGAACATAACGGTTTCATTGTTTTGGCCTTGCATGAAACTCTTGGTCTGCCTTACTTCTGAGCTGGCACACTTCTCCAAATTACCCCTGCCTCAGCATTGTGGGGATTTGAGACAGACAGGTGAGCGGAATTAATCAGTCATAATGCTCTTATCTGCAGCAGTTAGAACAACCGTAGAGTTTCAGCTGAAAGACAAGTGCCAGTTCAGCCATGATGACGGGGGAGACGCCGACTTGGATAGATGCCAAACAAGGTCATTTTTGATGCATACAATCGGGCTACTTATCTTCTCTGATGGACGTAATTCCCTATCAGCAAGTATGCACTTTTTAGTTTTTTTGGATCAAGTAGAAGATTGGAGGTTTTCTAGCACAAAGGGATACTGTCTGCAGACTGCACAGAAAGCTTTGACAATCTCTTTGTCGCAAACAAATAGTGCATTGTAACGACAAGCCCAGAATAATGAGAGGATCTGCTGTTTGAATGGGCGGTTACTTGGAGACAAGCATTTGAACGGAGATATGTACATGTTGCATAATGTAGCAGATAAGTTGTCCGAAGTTATGACTGACAAGCAGGTATAAATCATACGGTGGCTTATGGTCTGTCTTGATTAAACAATGTGTCTTTATAATTTAGGCTCCAGATGAAACTGCAGATGCCATTAACCTCAGTCAGAAGGTGTCCATCGCTCCACCTGAGGATAACACACTAACGGTATCTGAGGAGGAGAAGACGCTGCCTGAGTGGAGTGAAAAGGTGGCAAGTGGGATCTTGACAGGTGAGGTCAAACCGCATCTTCCCCCGAAACGTCTTAATGCTTTTGTTTGTTCACGATTCGCGAGGAAAGACTAGCCTTGTCTGATCCTGTTGTCCTATCAGGTGCGTCATGGCTAAGCTGGGGCCTGGTGAAAGGAGCCGAGTTCACAGGCAAAGCCATTCACAAAGGGGCATCTAAACTCCGAGAACACATCACCCCAGAGGACAAACCCACCCACGTCAGCCCCACAGTCACCAAAGGCCTCCATGTGGCCAAGCAAGCGACAGGAGGAGCTGTCAAAGTCAGCCAGTTTCTAGGTGACTGAGGCATCCCCGGTCGGCATGTTTTACTTCGCCTGTGTGATTTATTTGGCACTGGACCTCTAATTGAGTAATGCTGTGTTACCGCAGTGGACGGAGTGTGCATGGTCGCCGGCTGCGTGGGTCGAGAGTTGGCGCCACACGTGAAAAAACACGGAGGCAAGCTGATCCCAGAGTCTATGAAGAAAGATAAGGATGGGCGTTCCAACATTGATGGAGCTATGGTGGTGGCTGCCAGTGGAGTGCAAGGTAGAGTACTTAATACTCTGCAAGAGGGAATTATTATAAGTGAAGTCCTTGATGTGCCCAACATGTTTTGTATTTTGTGTATTTGCTCAGGATTTGCGACTATGTGGACCGGTTTGGAAATAGCAGCAAAGGACATTACTACGAGTGTTGCATCAGAGACCGTCACCACCGTAAAACATAAGTAAGTCTGCCCGTCTCGTTTGATTACTTAGCTGACCACTGTCACTTAACATGATTTCTCACCATTGCTCACTAAACAGGTTTGTGACGGTTTGTGATGTGTATGTTGCAAATGGCCTCTTGCATTACACATTATACGTTACAGAACTAAATGTGCACTCACTTTTTTCCCTTTTCGATTTACTTTGCAGATTTAGGGGCCTACAAAACATCATTGACTCACCTATTGAAAACAAGTGTAATTTTTCCTAATTTCACACAGCTATTTACCTCCCACCCATACAAGCATGATATGCCTTCTTTTTTCTTAATGATTTGGCGCTCGCAAGTCTTAATGCTGTGCCAATCTATTTCCCTTCCCTGAGCCATTCACATTATGGTGCTGCTTTTCACTGATTTCTTTAATTGTTTCGACTGGAAATTTCACAACTGCTAACTTTTCTGTCCCCCCTGATTTTAATATCCTCCTATACTGTATGTATTGATGCGACATGTTTCAATTATAAGCAAAATATCGCCACAATTTAGCGGATGATTTATTCCTATGGTTGGGTGATTATCATGTTAAATAGTATAAGTTGATAGCCATTTATCAATTCATACCTTAAAAGGTGCTCAGTGCGAAATTCGAAGCATTTCTATTGCCTCCATGCAGTTCTCAACTTTGAGACGGCTGAGCAAATTATGTCAACAATGTGGAAAGAGCGAACATTGTTTACCTTTATGCTGCCGGTTGGGAAGGCGATATCAGCTGTAACCAACATATGAGCTCAACGCAGAGCGGCAGCTTCCAAGTAGTAGTGTTCACATGAAGTAAAACACATGCACACCCTGCCCAGCTCTGTAAACAAAGAAGCACAGAGAAGCTATGGTTACAACGCACACAGAGGGAGAGCAACTTAATTCTCAGCTCAGGCAGACATTACTCTCCATGCATCTTTACGTGTGTGATGCTATATCAATGCTCTGGATATTGTGTAGAGAGTATTTTAAGGAAAGTGCTTGATTGGTCAACTAATGGGATCAGAAGTATTCAGATTCTGGCAGTTAGAATGTCTTTAATTTAAGCTTGTGCACTTGCATGGGTGAAATCATCGCACTAAAATTTACATTCAGCATGGCATCTTTGCTGTCCTTGCACTACATATTAATTATTTCTCCCCAAATCCTTCTGTTTCTCACTTCTTGCTCTAAACTCTCACCCAATCTGACTTCTGATAAAGGTACGGGTCTGCAGCAGGACAAGCCACAGACCATGCTGTCAATTCTGCCATTAATGTCGGACTCACTGCATTCAATGTTGACAACCTGGGGATCAAAGCTGTGGTGAAAAGGACTGGCAAGCAGACGGCACAGACCATTTTGGAAGACTACAAGCTTCAGGAGAAACCACAGACTGGAAAGCAAGTGGAGAAATCGGGCAAATAGCTGATAGTGCCCTGACCCTGATTCCCTCAGCCATTTTATAAACTGAATATTCATTATTTACAAAAAACATCTATATTTACAATACAACTACTGTTATATACATATCCTATCCTTTGATACAGCTCTAGAGCACTTTAATCTTTAAGTTAAATAGGATAAATGAAGAGAAACGGCAGATATTATAACTCAAATGAAAACATGGAAACACAGTTTATTGGCACATTTAGTTATTACTTAACTTGGGAGATACCAGTTTAATTCTGCTCTTTTTACTAAGACAGCATTTAATTGTTACTAACTAGACCCTAATAACATTCCTAATCTTTGTCAAGCATCTGTGTGTTTGAGTTTATAAGTGCAATTTATATACTTTGAATGAATGATGAATATATAAATAATAATAAATACTATCTTTCAATATTTTAGGATACTGTTTAATCAGACAAGGTGTCTGTTATACAGTTTCAAATGAGGTATAATCACTGTTGCCCATTGTGCCTGCAAACATCTTATGATGTACAAATAATGTGTTGTAAAACTGTAAAACTTGAGTTTAATACATTATGTATTTTTCTTAGACCCTTTATTATGTAGTAAGAGGTTTTTTTCCATCTCCTATGAATGAGGGTTTCTGCTACAATGCTCAGTGCTATATGCTGCATTTCAGTTCAGTTGTATTTGGTTTTCAAAATGTTTATAGTATTTAATATAAAAATCTAGATGTTATTTTGATAGACAATGTTTAGATGAATGTTCATATTGAAGTGCAATGCTAACTTTGTTTGACTTTTTTTTTGAGTGATCTGGTTTGTAATCTATTTAATCTCCATCTCAAAGACTTTTGCAGGTGTGTACATTGAGATTGAGATTTCTTTCCCACCTGAAATTCTAAGAATTCTCTAAAAGAAATTAAATGTCTGAAGAAAGAGGAAATTCTGTATTTATTTAGTATATTTTTGAACAGTTTTGTTTAAATCTAATAAACACTACCTTAAATGTCAGCCTAATACCACCATCTCGTGTCTGTTTTTCTTACATAGAGTATTTTGACATTATAATAAACCCATGTTTTATATTTCTTGTCCATCTGGAGTTGAATTAATCTTTTAAGGGCTTTGTGGTGTTTTCTTTTTCTGCTGTCAGATGTGCTTTGAAAGGGCTTCTCTAAAGACCCACATAATTTGTCTATAAGCTTTTAACTATTTAGATCTCTCTGGAGCAATAAACAAAGACACAATGTGAAAAAGATGAATTTCCAACTAATAATTTAAGATGAAAGTAGAAAGAAAAGTCAACTTTTGAACAAGGTACAAGTGTTTCCATTGTTTGAAGATCTTTTAGTCGGACAGCCTGAACCGAAAACGACCTTCGAAATTTTAAGGTTAAGTAAATTAGGCTATGCCTGCAGCAGGCCAACTGGACAAAAGCCCTAAAATAAAGTAATTGGTTAGTCATGCCAGATTGAACAATTTCCAAAATGCTGATGGTCATAAAAGTAACATTATGTCACTTGTCTCGACCACCCTCCTCCCCTCCCCTCTACTCCTCAAGTCTTCATGCAAGATGTTGGTCGATGGAAGTGTGACAGAAGAAGATTTTGATGCAACAACACATGCAAACCATTCATTTAGGTGATCTTTCGCTTATACTTAAATGATGTTTATTAGTTCCCGTGTGGAATGTGTCCTTCACCTGCTCCTCACACTTATCCAAGCACTCCGGGTGAACTAAGTAATTAAACACATTACAAACACCTGTGTGGGTTGGTCTCAAACCAGCCAGATACCTTGTCACATCACATTTATAGTGCAGTATTAGCGCAATCTGACACCTAGAAAACCAGTTCCTGCAACAAATCCCCTCTTTAAGTGTTCAAAACTGCTAACTAATGCTATGCATTATATAGTACTAATGTAAGGGTTAGTTACTTGGCTACGAACTGAACACTAACTCGCCAAAGGCAACATATTTATTGAATATGGTAAGTTTACCTAATCGCACACAGTAAAAGATGCAATGTAAGAGCAGGGAAATTACTGTGAATTTTTCTAAGAGATATGTGCGCTAAGCTGTCACTTTAACCCAGTCAGGTTGCTAAATTGGTTAACGCTAACTAGTGCTAGCTAATTAAGTAAGGTTAGCCTCAAAGCAGGAAATACCTGCCAGTCAACCAGAAAGGGACAGAGTGGAAGCTTTAAGCTTATTAAACGTGTTTATACACCATGTGTGCTAAATAGTGAATGGCAATTTGTGGATTATTTTTTTTTAATTAGTATGTAGCTATCTAGAGATCACAGGTGTGAGCTTATTCCAAGCAGGTCAGCGTGAACGCGCACCATGTGGCTGAACTGGCGTTGGTTTCAGTGAGGGCGTGTTTGACAGCGATGTGCACGAGGAGCCCCCCCCCCCTCCCCACCCCCAAGCGGTCTGATGTAAATCACTGCGATGGCAGAATGGGAGAGAAGGGGAGGGTGGAGGACACCGGCTACAGCCCTGCCTCCTCTCTGCATGCGAACACACAGCGAGGAGACACACGACAGACAAGCAGGAAGACGGCAGCATCACGGGGCAACAAAGGGACGCGTGGTTCATCTCCAAGGCATCAAATGAATACATGATTCGTTGAGACAAGTACTGCTTCCAGAAGAAGAAAAACAACCTGCTTCATTGCGTTTGTCCTGGCCTAAAAGGTAAGAGGGATTGCACCAGTACAAGAAAACCCATATGTTCTACATCATTTTCTTGCTCTATTATATATGTTGTATTGTTTTATCTACCAATACGCTTTCAGTCACCATTCTGTATCAGACTTTCACTGTTGATGTTCTATCCACTGCAAATGCATGTGAATTTTATTGCGGTAAAGATGTAATTGGGTATCACCAGGTAGCATGAAATGGGTGTGACATGTTCATTCATAATGTGTGCAGCAGTAGCAGCCACAAAGCCTGTATAAGTGCTGTATCAGGAGTGTGAACAACTGACAGAGAGCCTAATTGCAAAAATGTATTATTCAAATGAAATGACATATTAGAAAAGTAAGCATTTCTCCTTTATTATTTATGGTCTAATAGCACTGCACAGACATGGAGCTGGAGCACTTTGATGAGCGGGACAAGGCTCAGCGACATACCAGAAGGGGCTCGAGAGGGAATGGGCTCCCCAGTCCCACTCATAGCGCTCACTGCAGCCTGTACAGAACCAGGACACTGCAAAAACTGACCTCAGAAAAGAAGGCCAAGAAGATGCGTTTCTATCGCAATGGGGACCGCTACTTCAAAGGGATTGTTTATGCCATTTCTCAGGATAGATTTGGGTCTGTAGAAGCTCTCCTGGCTGACCTCACACGATCTCTGTCAGATAATGTCAACTTGCCACAAGGGGTGCGGACCATATATACTATTGATGGGACATCAAAGATCACCTGCATGGACCAGCTGGTGGAAGGTGAGTAGTTTTCTTGAATTGTCCAGATTACATTCATATTGAGTTATGTGAGATCAATCAAGCCACAATTCCCACCAAAATGTACAGCTGATTCAGATCAAAACAAAATGCACAACTTATTCCATCTCAGAGAGCAGAATAAGCCGGTGTCACACTATCATGTGGTATCTACTTTTTAATCTTCCATGTGTCTCAGCTTTTGTTTGTGGGAAAATATAAATTCTCTGTGTGTCTTAATTTTCTGCAGGGGAGAGCTATGTGTGTGCATCCATAGAGCCCTACAAGCTGCTGGACTACACAAAGAATGTAAATCCCAACTGGGCAGTTGGTGCCTTGACGGCTCTGTCCATCCGTGACCCGTCTTCCCTTGGTAGCACAATGGCTGGATCCCCGGAAACCCGGGAGGCCAAGGACTTTATTAAGCCCAAACTTGTAACCATTGTCCGCAGTGGAGTAAAGCCTCGCAAGGCCGTACGGATCTTGCTCAACAAGAAGACTGCACACTCCTTCGAGCAAGTCATGACTGACATCACAGACGCCATCCAGCTGGACTCTGGAGCCGTCAAAAGGTTATATACGGTTGAAGGCAAAATGGTAGGTGTTCAGTTATCATTTCTTGCGTTGATTCTGTAAGCCTCACTTTTCGCCCTTGTTTTCACCATTGTTTCCCAACATGAACATCAACATGTTTCAGAGTTGGGTACACTGGAGAAAATTACATTTTGGCAATGGCTAGATAAAATAATTTGCTTGTATCCATTTTAAGTCCCACATGTTGTTTTCATATTATTATATTTAAACTTCAGGAAAAAACAACAATGTAATACACTGTGTTAATACACATTAGCTGTGTGTGTCTGTGGAATGCTGCTTTTCTTCTGAAGTACACAGTCAACATTAAGTTTTATAGCTAGCTACACCATGTATGGGACAATATGTAATATAGTGTCTCGTAAATTAAGGAATTATATCTACTTTTAGTTACTTAAAATCACAGGCATCACCCTACCTCTATCTGTGACTTGAAGGGCTCCCTCTACTCAGAGAGGAAACAGTTAGTAAAGCTGTTGCACATTTTGTAACCAGCTAAACTAATTTTCATACTTTTAGGAGATGTTTTAACCCTTTCATACCGCCTATATTCCACTTTCTTTATTTACAGTAGTTCTATGTCAAAGTAAAGCAGCCAGGACAGCCTTAAGTTATCTCTACCTCATTGTCTTACTCCATTTTCCACCACTGATGAAGGAATTGCTCACAGTGGGAAAGAAGAAATGATGCTTTGGACGGAAAGACGTCTCTGACATGACCTTTTCTAATCTGTTTATAGCTTTGCAGTGTGCAGTACCGAGATACATTTGTTTGTGGAGAGTAGTACTTTGCTGGTTTTAGTTAAAATGTTCACTCCACAGTCTGTCTGCCCATTTGTAGTATTGTATCTCACACAATCCTACATCTGCACACACTGCACATGAGGCAGACCTGGTACAGAGTTTTTTCAGAGTTTTTCTAGCGTAGTATGGGACTTTTAAAGTTTTAAAGAAATACAACTTCATTCATGTTTCTTAAAATTGGTTGCGCAGAACCCCAAAGGTTCAAAATCAACTGGGAACATTTGCTAACTGTATTCCAAGAAATGGGTTTCTAGTATCCTATCTAATATTCCTATTAAACAGTAGCACACTGTTAAATGGTTCCGGTATTCACTAGTGAGTTAGTAAAATACACACAGATACAGTCGCCTCTATTTACATTATTATACTTTGTTGACATCCTGGCGCAAGTGCCTTATTTCACACTACATTTTACCCATATGTAAATAATAATCTTCTAGAAATTATCACATTTATGGGGGAGGTGGGCTGTCATGGGTTGATTATGGTTGGATAGCATGTGAGTGTCAACTTCACACATTGCTCAAGAGACAAAGCAAAGTAGTTTCAAAACATCCCACAGAAAGAATCATCTTTCTAACTTCCCTTTTCAGAAACGTTATCACCTGCATTCTGCATTGGTATCCCCATCACACAATATTATTATGCCTTTTTTTTTTTCTTCCGATGGTTTCTATGGTGATATGGTTTCCTGAGCTGGTTGCTAAGGAACAGCCTCTGCGGCAGAGCAGTGCAGTAGTGATGTCAGGGCTGTAGGTGTAGTGAGAGGGGGCTCATGGAGGCAGGGCTGGATCCAACAGCCTTTTGATACACATGGCGGCAAGACGGAGCACATGGCGCCAGTATAATCCCATTCTGTGATGATGTGTCGAGGGTAAAGTTAGGGATTTTCACACCAACAATCAAATCTGGATCCAGAAATCCTCTGAATTATTTTAGGAATGCAGAATGTTTGCAGATTGTTGTAGGTAGCGTGGTCGTCAGTAGTTTGCATGTCGAAGTGTCCTTTAGCAAGACACTATACCCCTGGCTGCTCCTCGGGTGCTTCCCAGCAGCACACTGCTCCTTGATCACTTAGGCTGGATTTAATGCAGAGCATAATTTCTCCAAGGGGATTAATAAAGGATGCGTTCTTCTTCTTTCTCTAGAAAGCCTGAACGGGCATGACATTGCAATAGATCAAAGGTGTATGTCTATTGTGTCTACTCTGATTATTCAGTTTTGTGATTTTATTGTCGTCTACACTTTCCAAGGAGCTGTCATGTTATGTGCTTGGCAGTGCAGCTCTGTGCTCTAGTTTCCCTGCCTTTTGTACTTTTTGTCATGTCGAGACACCAGATGACTAAATAAGCACCCTTTAGCATCAAAGAGCCGGTTTTCAGAGGTGTTTAACCTTTTGTGGTAAAGAAAAAAAAGCTTCCTGTGCTGTTGGTCCTGAGACTATGCCATTCTGTGGAGAAACATTTATCTCTCTTGTAGGTTTCTTGTATAAAAAATCATTACCAAACACAACCAACAGATTAGCCTGTATACCTACTTAAAATGGTATAACTACTTAAATGTGTCTGGTAATGGTGTATTTGCTGCAGTTTTTAATAAATAATATTACAATTTCCGCTGATATCTTCTTTCAGTCATGTCCATCCTTCTTGATTCTGCTACTGCAAAATAATTCTGACAATTTCTGTTTTCACATTTGTTTTAAACTCACGAGTCACGCTTAGTAAATCTGCTTCGTAGGTGGCTCTGCTTGATGGCTGTGAGCCCTGGCCACATGGGCACAGCCAAGATTATGTGTTTTTACTTTAAGATAACTATGGCTTGGTGTGTTTGTGCTGTTGTGTTTGTGTGACATGGAGCAGAACATATTTGCATGTTTAAGGAGATATAGGCCATGTTTAAGGACACATGGGCCATGGGATTCCATTTGGTAAGCCTCTGCTTTCTAATAAAATTAGGCAAATATAGTTAATACTTCTTGTTGAAATAGATGTCAAAACAGCCACCAATGCACTAAAGCAGAGGTTTAATTCTCCATGGTAAAATGATGTATTAGTAGATGTGAAAAAGAAAACCTTTTTGCGTTAAGAAATGAGATTCAGAGTGGAAGTGGTTTTGCAATGCCCTGTGTCAGAGAGTAAAACCTTAAACTTTTGCCCTCAATTTCTGTTTCCATGTTGACCTTGAATCTGCTATTTCCTGGTTTGGCCTGTGTGGGTCCACAATGAATCTCTATTGGTCTCTGCTCATTACACAGATGTCATTCTGGCATGATGCATAGTAGCCATTATTTTAGATCAATTTGTTTTTCACAAAATGATTAGAAGAGGACCAATGATGTTCTCCTGCAATTCAGTGACATTAAAATAAACATAATAATTTGGTTTTGGTTTTATGAGACCTGCTAGGGGTGGTATTTAAGATTTGTATTAACAATAGAAAGACTAACTTCTTCTTGGTGTGAATATCGCATAATGAATTCAATGACTTCTTTTTAGCTTTTGATGGTTATATATTATTCTCAAACCGGCTATTTTTAAACATCTCTCTGTAACTAAAGAGTAGAAAGAAGGATGAAGGAGATTGGGAGGATGTCTGGCTTTCTGCTCACCTACTGCTGTGACTTGGCTGTTAAACACAAAACAATGGCGTGCTCAGTGTCCTACTGCATTTGGTGTGCAGAGAAGACATTTTCTGTGTTATCCTCTTCTTGTTCTGGGACGCTACTAATTATGCCTGAGCCTGAGTGGAAGTTGCTGTCATACTTTAATTTGTACACTGCATGAATGTAACCACATTTGTAATAAGCACTAAGATATGTTTACATAGATATGCATTCATTTAACATTTAAACAAGATGAGGACATTTTAAATAGGAATGCTGAATGTGTGTGTCTTTATGGATGTTCTCATATTGCTGACTTGCACTTTTTAAGGCTGCTATTACTCTAATCTGTCTATGCTGAAAATGCAGTTAAGTCTCAAAATTCTGCAGCACATCCAATCTAAATGTTGGATAATGTAAGTCACTGAATATACAGTTTTCCATCCTCTCATCATGCTCTGAAACTGTAAAAAAAAAAAAAAAAGGGCAGCCCATGCTAAATTGACTGGAACAATTTGAAAAGGGCATGTGAAGATGAGTCATGTTTCTTCCTGACATTCTGAGTGACGCTGCTTTGTTCGGTCTTGTGCTTCAAAGGGGAGATTCAGCACCATGGAGAGCATCACCTGTCTACTGGTAGAGCAATGGTGTTTTACCAGTTTGTGTCTTGTGTGTAGAGTCTTTACTGTGGCTCGGATTGATTAGCTTCTAAAGCAGGCATACCATTGTTTCCTATTGTTTTTCAAACAAATAAAACCCTGACGATCAATATTTGTCCAGGATGCTTCCGAACTGCTGGGAGAGTGTGTGTGGGTGAGGGGGGATGGTAGGCCGGATGGAGCTGCTTTGTCACTCAGCCAGTAGGCATCAATATAAAGCAACACCATCATGATGGCCACACTTGTGCTGCTCTATCATACATTTGGTGTTTTTCTATTTCCCAGTATTCCAGATGAACAATATGTAATTAATGTAATTTAGGAGTAATCCATAACAGACAAAAAGTGGCTATTGTTAAATCTGCAAGGTACATTTGACTCCCCTTGAATGATGCAACCCATATTGTGTCACTCTATAGTTAGACGCTGTTGTTGTTTTGAGGGTGTACATTGGTGATTACATTTCTGATCCTATTCGGGGGGGAAATGTGACTTCTTTCTGCAGGGTTTACTTATTGCTTAAGCTAGAAAATGAGAGTTAAAGGACGTGACCATTCACCAAAGGTCTGAAGCCAGGTTTTAACCTACATCTTCAGTGACATGATATTGTACATTATTCCATTTTACCTAGACTGTTCGCCCATTGTTCTATTGTCTGCAGTGTGTAATGTCCAGCGCTCCAGACAGGCTCTGACAGGACCATCTTAACGCAGTCGTGTCCCTCTCGTCGTCTTAAACTCAGCTGGTATTCTGTCTGGTTCCCTTGACAACGGCTGTGTATCTCCTCCCTTCGGGATCTCACACTCCTGGAGGAGGGGTGGAGGGCATGGGCTGTCAGAGTGAACCATCTGCAGGGAAAATGTTCATATTAAGCCTCCTTCTGTGCTCCCTTTCATGGCGGAAATTACCTTTGGCTGTTTGGTGTATCTGTAGCCTGCAAAAAAGTACTTCCAATCCCTTTGTTTAGTGAACAATCCACCACTTCAGTATTTTGGATTAAAAAAACATCAAAGATGCCTTTTATTCTCTTAATTATTGACCATGTCTTTCAAAATCTGAGATTTGTACAATGAAAACCAGAATATTTTCACATTCATAACTAAGGAGGATGATAACATAGCATTTAATATATTATGGTTAGCGGGCAGTTGGGTTGTCGGACTGTGGCGGCTTCCTTGTCTGTTTGCTTCATGCGGAAGCACTTAAGTCCTCTTATTAGGTTTCTGCTGAAATCCCCGTGGTTCATAACAATGAGACAATTAATAATGCATGTACATATTAGATGTTTGCAATTGTCTACATTGTACGATAAAATCATTATATTTGAAGTGAAAAT
Source organism: Clinocottus analis (assembly GCF_023055335.1). Classification (NCBI taxonomy): domain Eukaryota; kingdom Metazoa; phylum Chordata; class Actinopteri; order Perciformes; family Cottidae; genus Clinocottus; species Clinocottus analis. Next base: position 21,226,995 of record NW_027175931.1, on the reverse strand, counting down.
CATGCACATTCACCATAAAATCCTTCAGCTCAGACTCCAGTTGGGCCTTTGGCAGCAACCAGCCCACAACAGACTGACCGAGATCCACCTGGACCGAGAGTCGGAAGCTCCGGCTTATAGGACGACAGCTTCGCACCCTGCAACAACTTCTCCTCCGAACAGGAGTGAAGTTTTGCCGAGCTGCAAAGAGAAGATGCACTTAGTGACTAATACTTTGTATGGAATAACATTTTTGTTGATAATGCTTTTGCTGAGTCCACCCTACATTATCTGGTGCACTGCTGTAGTTAAGCACATCAATAACCCTTTTGAGTAGAAGGTCAGGACTCACATTAGCATTTTCATTTATTTATGACACAGCATCCACTGCGATGGGGCCCTGTATTAATAAGAGCAGCAGATGCATCAACTCTGTCATCTTGTTTCTCTTTGTAGAAAAGTGAAGATTATAATTTATAGTTCTCAATTATTTTTGAGATCAAAGGATATGTGGGGACCATGTTATTTCAACAAAAGTTTTTAAACATCAAAGCCATCCTCAGGCGTAAGGCACTTTTTAATTTACTTCAGTTTCAGATATTGTTGCCCTGTTTTCTGGATTTATGCCATTATAAAAAGTTATGCCATCACTTACCACATTTGGAACAATAAGGAACAATTTGCTCTGTCCTGGTAACACATGATGATAACTCCGAGAATGGACGACTGTTGTTGAAAGAATGTTTTAACTTGACATTACTTTGAATAGTCCCAGACAATAAAGGGCAATTAATATAATCTCTTTCAAAGGATAGAAACGGCATTGTCGCAGATTGTACAGCATATAGTTCAAAAGGACCTTATCTTTTTTAGTAGGTTCCTTAGAAACATTTATGCAAACAGGCTGATACACCAGTAGAAATAAATTCCATTATTCATATGCTGTAGTACACACTGTGGCATTTATTTTTTACTTTGTACTTTTGCCATTTTGAAAATCCAATTGCAGCGTATCTGCTCAGATGCAATGCTATATACTTAATTCATTGGTAATTCTTTCATGGTTTTCTCTCGTACACTGAGATGACCTAACCGAAGACGTGTACATATGTATTGACATATATGTAATGTAGATTTGAGAAGATTTCCCCAAGTATAACAAATCACGATACGGCTTAGTTAAAAAAGTAATTTGTTGACAGTAAATTCATCGATCACAGTATTGTTGGTTACAGTGACACATAGGTCCTTGTGTAGATCTGTGTATCCTTTTGACTTATACACACCATCAGATATGTGTGTCTTACAGAATAAACTAATTTGTATCCTGTAAAATAGTCCATTCAAGTTTTTAAAAAAGTCCTAAACCTGACTTAAGTGCAGCTGCAGACTGTGTCTGTACTGATTGAAAAATAATACCTATACTTGTAGCTTTCTAGTTTGTTCATTCGACTTTTGGATTTTGATTGTTACAGGTATTTGGAGACAACTGTACTGTCTTTGGATTTAATCATATGGTTAGTGTCACTGGGGATAGTACTTATCAAACATGTTTCTGAACTATAACTAAAAGGAACATCTCCATCTTTACCAGGTCGCCTGCCTTCAGGACTTTTTTGGGGACGATGATATCTTCTTTGCCTGTGGCCCTGAGAAGTTCCGTTATCAGGATGACTTCAACTTGGATGAAACTGGTAAGTGTTCCTTCATTTATATGAGACTTGAGTCGCTCAGTAGAGAAAACATGGAACTGCTGGAGTTTCTGAATAGCTTTTTATTAAACCATCCTTCCTTATGTTGTGGCACAAACATGTGGATTTTTTATTGTTGGCTTCTGCAGGTTTTTTCTCAAACATCTATTCTTTCTATTGCCTTTACTGCAGTAGCTCAAACCTTTTTTGAAGCTGTACTAAAAATGCAGTATAAGTTGTTGTATTTTTCTTGTATAGTTGCCTTGTAGTATTTAGGAAAAATGTTGCTCTCGCAGTGTACGTCTTGAAGTGTTTTCTTTCTTTATAGAGTGTAGGGTAGCAAAGTCTGCGTCATATGGCCGACTCCCCTCCGTGCATGGTCTCGCCTCCCCAAGAAGTGGTGGGATGTCCCGCAGGAGCAAGTCCCCGTTATCCTTTGGTTCAGGTGTGTGTGTGTGCATGCGAACACAAAGATATAAAGTCAATTTATGACTGTTCTAAAAATTCACACAGTGTTCTGATTGTAGGTATACTTATTCTCTATGTATAACAATAGTATTTTATAATTGTGTTGATTGTTTGTTGTACCGACAGCTAATGGCACTGTAAGCAGTCAGCTGTCCACACCTCGATCTGGGAAGTCTCCGAGTCCCACTCCGACCAGTCCAGCTAGCCTCCGAAGACGACGGGTAATAAAAATGGATGTTCCTATAAATAAGTTAATGTCCTAAAGATGTATTTGATATATTGTCATACATCATACAATGGCAAGTTTGGGAAGGAGTTCAACAAGTCTCTTCATTAATGTAAATTATTCAAACGTATTCTGACATGGAATTAATCAGAAGCGTACTTTGTTGACTCACCTTTTCAAATATCGGCGAGCAAATGATTGAGCCTACAATAGCTGTACACGGTTGAACTTACTGTTTGTTTGTGTTGCTCAGTAATTTGACTGGAAGCACTGCAAGTGTTGTTTATGTTACTGAGAAAGCTCATACTCATGTTTCTGAATATCTAAAGTTTAGCACTATCTCTTGAGTAAAATGTTTGTACTGCTGCAGCACCATTTTTCTGTGATTATCACAGATCTGGGGAGGACAAGCAAGTTTGGGATTGCAAAGCACAGTCAACTCTGGAGCGAAATCCAATTATCAGTGATACCATCATTGAATTAATCATAATGAATGTGTTTAGTAGTGTGGCTGTAATCTCTAGCTAGTTTTTTATGCTGATGGAAAGGTTAGTATGTTTCCATCTAATCCTAGAATGCATACTCGAGGCTGGTTACAGTGGAACAAATAGGCTCAAGTTGATGTAAAACAAGTGCATCAGTGTGTCTTTCGTTCTCAAATCATGGCTGTCTCTTATTTCCAGGGATCTCAACACAGTGGCTCTTCACTCTCTTTAGCGTCTACCAAGGTTTGCAGCTCAATGGATGAAGGAGATGGGCCTGGCAGTGAAGGTAAATGTCATGGAAAAATACTGTTTGCAAGCAATGTGAAGGCCACTGTTCATATATTTACATTAAAGATATTTTGTTATTCTTGACAGCTGAGCCAGTGGATGAGTACCGCACGGTGCCCGCGTCCATAGCAGAGAGGTACAAAGTGGGGCGGATTTTAGGAGACGGAAACTTTGCTGTGGTCCGAGAATGTGTAGAGAGATCCACTGGAAGAGAGTACGCTCTGAAAATCATCAGCAAAGATAAATGCAGGGGGAAGGTGAGCTAATCTTTACATCTGCTGACTTTAATTATCACATCAGCAAGTTTGGTCTAATTCATTATCAAGAAGTTCTTTTCTGTGTACAACCTTGAGTTTGGCTTTGGATGCTGATTCATTCTTTCTTTATTTTTCTTGATCTCCCCTGGGATTAAATTACCCTTCTTTTTTATGTTTACCATCAGATAAAGCTAACATTATAGTGGCTCAAAATGATTTCAACTCACATTCCAAATTTCTAAGATGTTACAGAAACCAGTTTTGTTTTTCATATTCAAAGCCAAAGTGGAAAATAAACCAATTTGTCTTTCATATTGTACTGATATGTTTTTTTTATACATTCCTTCCTCTAAACAGTGTTGATAGATTTGTTTCCTTTAATTGATATTCCTTTTATTACCCAGGAGCACATGATCCAGAGTGAAGTGTCTATCCTTCGGCATGTGAAACATCCCAATATCGTACTTTTAATTGAGGAAATGGACACCTATAGTGAACTCTATCTTGTAATGGAGTTGGTTAAGGTAATACACATTTGTTAATTGTTTAAAGCAATTTCACACCCAAATGCCATTAAAATATAGATATATTTTAGGAATAAGTGTGACTTTTTTGGATCAATAAAATATATTTTTTAATAATAACTTTTTTAATTCAACATCTTTTTCGAACCATCATTTTATATTAGTCCACTAAGATGGATTTTACTTGATTCTTGTTAAAGTTGTATTAACCCTTTCAACATAGTTGGAAACTAGAAACCGGTCCTCTTTCACCTTCCAAACACTCTTTCTCCAGGGCGGCGATCTCTTTGATGCAATCACCTCCTCAAACAAATACACCGAGCGAGATGCCAGCTGTATGCTGTTCAATTTGGCAAGTGCCATTAAGTACCTGCACGGGCTCAATATTGTTCACAGAGACATAAAACCAGAAAACCTGTTGGTAAGTATGACTCTACAAAGATTTTGTACTAGCAGTGAGTGGAGCTAATTTGTGAAAGCTTCCCTTTTCCCGATCCCATTGTCACTTTTCTCCAAAGTTTGTATGTGCAAGTTTGCACTCAGAAGTAACAATTACACACGCATGAAGGCATGTAACATATGATTAATACATCTACATATACTCAATTACATTAAACTCAACTGCACTTTTTATTTGAGCCTTTGCATGAATAACAACTGGAGACTTCTCTACTTGCACTTTCTCACTTTCTCTTCTTGTGTGTGTTTCACAGGTGTTTGAACACCATGACGGCAGTAAGTCTCTGAAGCTCGGTGATTTTGGCTTGGCTACTGTTGTTAACGGGCCCCTCTTTACTGTGTGTGGCACACCCACCTATGTGGCACCAGAGATTGTCGCTGAGACCGGGTGAGTCAGAGTCCTCACCCGACAGGCATTTGCTGTAAAAAGAAAGTTAAAAAAAACAATTACCGTTCATCCAATCAAAAACGTCTTCAGTAATTCTTGTGAACTATTGCTACTTGCAGATGTGCTAAGGCTTACTGATAGCTGATATCTTCCTCTTCAATTACAGGTATGGCCTGCAGGTGGACATTTGGGCAGCTGGTGTCATCACTTACATACTGTTGTGTGGCTTCCCTCCTTTCAGTGGGTATGTGTTCCTGTATCAGGGTGTTTATTTTGTATATGTTTGAACCACATTACATTGTCTTAATCACATTATTGAAAATGTCTATTGTATAACATTATAAACTATCAAATGGAACTGAGTTTGATCTTATAAAATACCTAAAACCGATAGGCTGAGGAAATCATTCATCCCGAGAGCCATACAACTGTTCAACCTGCCAAAGTCTATCAAAGCTACTGTGTTAGACTTCTCTGCATAGTCTCCTCTCCCTCAAACATGCACAGCCCCCAACCCACTCACTCACAATTTATATACGGGGTTCACTATCTACAGGCTATGTTAGCCCCCTGCACAACGCCCCTACTGGCTACTGGCTATGTTAGCCCCCTGCACAACACCCCTACTGGCTACTGGCTATGTTAGCCCCCTGCACAACGCCCCTACTGGCTACTGGCTATGTTAGCCCCCTGCACAACGCCCCTACTGGCTACTGGCTATATTAGCCCTCTGCACAACGCCCCTACTGGCTACTGGCTATGTTAGCCCCCTGCACAACGCCCCTACTGGCTACTGGCTATGTTAGCCCTCTGCACAACACGCCCTCCTACTGGCTACTGGCTATGTTAGCCCTCTGCACAACGACCCTACTGGCTACTGGCTGTGTTAGCCCTCTGCACAACACCCCTACTGGCTATGTTAGCCTGCACAACACGCCCCCTCTCTCCATCCAATTTTTTCTTGTTTTTTTAATTTTTCTTTTGGGCAATCTTTTTTAATAGTGTGTGTATGTATATATTACGTTGTGTGATGTGTCGAGCTACTTGGACTTTGAATTTCCCTTTGGGGATCAATAAAGTAATTATTGATCTATTTTATTTTTATTTATGTACCTGTTTTATTTTCTACAGTGGTGGTGAAGAACAGGAGGCTCTCTTTGAACACCTTTTGAGTGCCCAGCTTGATTTTCCTGCACCATTCTGGGACAGTGTTTCTGACCCTGCCAAGGTTGGTCTCCTCATCTGCCATTGTTATTCTCCATGTGAAACACCACAATCTGTCAGTGGTGTGTTGAGGTGGTGTCCCACATTAGCCATGAAGATCCAGTACAATAATGAAGTCTGTCATTATTTAGGATCTGATCACTGGAATGCTGCAGGTAGAGGTTGATCAGAGATACACGGCTGTACAGGTGCTTGATCACCGCTGGGTCAATGTAAGTTCAGCATTTTGAAGTTATTCCTTTCACCAGAATTAACTGTGTACAAGCAAACACTGCGATGAAAGAGTTCACTATACGATACAGCAAGCAGACTTTCTGAAGCTTTGTTATTTTAATTTTACAGGATGATGGTGGGTCAGAGCACAAGCACCAGCTGCCTGTGGCTGGGAAGATCAAGAAGCACTTCAATACGGGGCCCAAGCTCAACAGCACCACTGCAGGAGTGTCAGTCATTACAGTAAGCACTGATCTGCACCCTTCCTCACACACAGCAAACATCTCTGCATCCGTAGATTACATTCAGGCTCCTTTTCATATACTTTAGCAATGATAGTTTAAATGTCATTCAAAATTAAGAAAAACTATTTTGAACCAGTGGTCCCTCCATCTGCAACTGAAGCTTAATGTCTCATTCTGTGCAAAAGGTTTTTATCTCTATACATTACATATTGAAATTCAGTCAAGGTTCACTTGAAACTAATATTGTATGACTGGCAAAGCAGCAACTGAATCCATTAGCCATATTTTATCTGCTGTCATTTATAATTTAGTGACTTTTGTATACTGCCTCTTGCTGCCAGGGTTCAACTTTGACTCCAGACACCAACAGGAAAATGCAGATATTCAAATCATCAGCGGTTACTAACATCACAATAACCTAAAACGTCTGGGTGAGAGACATTTTATTTTTTTTAAAGGGATGAGAAGTTTTCAACTGACGTGCATTACTTTTGTTTGCAATATAGACAACAACAAAAAATTCTGTCTCAACAAATATTTAAAAAAAAATACTTATTGTGAAGTATGTCAAAAAAAGTCAATGTAGTATGCCATGAAAAATATAATTATGAAGTATGTCATACAAATATCTGATCAAAATATATTATACAATTAAGATACAATGAAAGAATCATCAAAACATTTAAAAAATTTACCCACAAAGTCATAGTATTACGCAGTACAGGTTGCCTTAAATCTTTAAAATTAAACTACAGTATGACACAAAATTGCATTAAAAAGCCAAATTGTAGTACACCACGAGAAATATGTTAAAGCATCAAAGTATGCAATTAATAAAAATGTAATTAAAAATGTAAAAGTATAGGATGCCAGAAAGCTTAACTATATATCTATATTTGTCTCAACAACACACGTCGGGGGTCATTGTCTCCCATCACCCTGAGACAGCACCGGCTCGTAGCAGAGAAACAAGCTCAGGGCTCCCACTAATTTGGCGTAATGCTTATTTATATCTTCATCCACTTAATAATGTTCTTCATGCCGGTCGTATCATTACATGATATTTATTACGTCATATTTATCGCGCGCACCGTGAAGGCCTGGTCCGTGAAAATATTGTCTAACACAAAACCTGTCCGTGGTGAAGAAAAGGTTGGGAACCGATGCTCTAGAGATTAGTAGTCCCGTCAATGCAGCTTTTTCCACATACAGCTGCATGCATAGTTTAACTCATCTAACGTTTGGCAAGTGTCTCACTGACGATTGATTGGATGCCACTCCTCATCTCTGGTCTCTTGTGGCGCACCTAACAATAGCTTCTGTGTCGCCCTCTCTCAGACCACGCCACTTGATAAGGAGAAGCAAGTTTTCCAACGAAGACGCCAACAGGATGCAAAATTTTCACCCCACCAACCACACAGTGTCGGTGCCGGCGCCTCCCGCAATGCCAACCCCACCTACTCCGCTGCTCAGTTCACCACCGAGTCTGGGGAATATTCCCCAAGCTCGGCTGACACTTCGGCTCCGTTCTAACAGTCTCCCAGAGGCCACAGCCCACATCTACGAAAGGGTGGAGTGCAAAACGGATGTCCAGGTCTGCTGACCTGGACATTCACAGGCTGCATACCCACCTGCACTTAAGTATCCCGCAGTCATAATACGTTCACTTTAATTATAAACTGCATTGATCAGAGTAAGAGACAAGTTGGTCTCTGGATCAAAGAATACACCTTAAGAGCATGCAACAGAGCACCCCCTTATTTTACTTCTTCCAAAAAAAGTCACAAAAATGTAAAACGCCTTATTTATTCACAAACACTAGTTCATTGCAGTACTCTTGAGCCCTCTGCTGGTTTATATTGCATACTACAGGAAATAGTCTTTATGAAGCACTTAGCTTTTTAATAAAACATGTCAATAAAAAACATTTAAATATTAAATTACATGATGTAATTATGTGTCAGGATGGTAAATTTAACTTAAATTTAACTTATTCTCATGGTTTTAAAACCAATGCTTGTTTAAGAATAACTCTTAATACAACAGTAACAGTCACCCTGCTGCTGTATTTTATGACTTAGATTTCTCTGTGCCGAGGTGGTTCATAAACCTCGGTCACACTGTTTAACAGGACTGAAGAAATGGAAAGGATATGCTGCTACATTGTACCGTAAGCATCATCTGTACTTAAAATGTTTTTTTTTTTTTTTGTGTGTGTGTGTGTTGGGCAAATATTGTCCTGCCACCCAGTACCATTACTCTTTTGAGGGTGCTAACATTTGACTATTGATAGTCCAGCTCACCCGGGTGCTTGAGGATGATTATTGAAACAGTAGATTCGTTACATGTCTTTTAGAGTGGTTGTAATTCAGTGGTGGTACAGATGAATGTCAGTGCTGTGTAGTTGGTAGTATGTGCATGTTTAAAGCCTGGCCTTGGCTTGTATGAATTTAAGTACAACTGGGTGTACTGCCCAATTAGCATAGTATCAAATGTGTCTTTCAAAATGCTGGAATGAGTGAGAATGGCTCTATTGCTGGTGTTATTGGCAGCCAACTGACACACTTTTGTCAGATGGGAGCTATTGGCTCTTGTGCAACGTGGATTTTTTTTTTTTTTACACACTAAATCAAGAAACAAGGAAAATGTTGTTAAACACAACAGTGCTTCCAGTAAAATACATTATTTCAATACATGTTCATTCAGTCAGTACTTTTGTATTAATCGGCTGATACAACAAAACTCAGAAGTCTTGCTCACCAGTGTTCTCTGACAACTTCATACATTGGTTCACCAGAGACCAATTATTTGTGGGTGTGAATGTACTGTTTCCTTCATCAAAGACTGTAACTTGCATGTGTGGTAATATGCATCCTAAATCAGTTGTTAGCCTGTTCTATTGTTTGATATACGCCTGTCAGATATGAAGTCATTTCTGTTGTCTTTGTACATGCTGTCTTGGTGAATGCAGTTCAGTTAAGGCAGACTACAGTCATACCACAGCTAAGTTCAAACGTGTATATGTATTGTAACAGAAAAGTAATATCACACCATTAACTTTGTTGTAAAAGGGCTTTTAAGTTTTTGACTAGAAGGGATTTAACCAAAAAGCACAAGGACAGAAAGTTATGATAGTGACTTTTTGGGAATGTTTATGTTTTTTCATCATCTGAAAAACATTTAATGTTTATATACAGTATGACAATATGATAATCTTAAGACAACTGGGAATGTCAGTATTGGTGGAAGCGGCTGAAGAATGTGAATGCTGTATTATAGTCATCCATATTCCATTTGTGTAAGAATGTTAAAACCAATTTAAATGAGTAGAAAAAACATGAAATCTTTTAAAGGAAAAAATGGATTGTAGTTAAATAAACAATTTCAACAATGTAGCTATCTGCGATAATACCAAATCTGGGAATAAAAATGATTTAATTAATTTGTGAATCCGTGTAACTGTTTTTACAAGAAGACTTGTGGTGGACCTCCAAAATCTGCAGCAACACATTCAGACACCAGGTGGCAGTATAGTCAAACAAAAAAGCTTGTAATAGCTTCAATATAATTCCATTTATAGCATGCATTTACTGAGCTCTAGTTATGCATAATTTATCATGGGATTGCATTAATATATGCATGAATGCTTTGGAGGCAGGCACAGACGTACACAAGTTCAAGATCAGTGGTATATTTATTCAGTTTTATTATAAACACAAAAAATAATGAAAGCAGCTGAATTTATTTATCAATTTTTATATAATCACATAAGCTTAAAACATCCCACCTCGTTCAAAATGTATGCAAAATCAATTGGTAATGCAACTTGTATGTATAAATCATAGCATATTTTAAAATATATTACACTAAATCAAAATGCACTGCTCAATTGTAACGTGTGAACAAATTTTAATTCACAATAATGAAAATGATTTGAACAAAGTGTACACCCAAAGCCTCGAGTGGCTCTGAGCGTGTAAAACATCAGCTTTGGGTAGGGTGTTGTCTTGTCGCACCATTGGAAAATCTGAATGCAAACTCAAGCTACTTGCATATTTTTGTTCATTTTAAATTCTCAGCACACAGCGACAGACTTCTGCAAAATAAATGCAGACACAACAGCTCTCACATCACTAAAAGTAGACCATAGTTATTTTTGTAACACTTTATCCATCCCTCGATAATTTGCCAGGCAGCTGAAATCCTTAGACCTTTATAACAACCAAGCCATAGTATTGCTTACCAATGCACGGTGTCCATGCATTCACATATAAAAAGTAATCAAGCAAAACCTTTTGCAAAAATAGGCAAACTGAAAAACTGAGACGCATAAGTAACAGTGTTAATGTACACAGTTACAATTGTAGACTACCTTTAAAAAATAACACTTCCTTTGACAAACGTTCTTACAGTTTTACCACAAACACTGCAACAGTCATAAGCTACTTAACAAATCTGGTATTACGTTCTCTGGATACGTTTGTGGAAGAATCTGAAACAAACACAAGATTGATAACTGCTGTTTCAAATGTCTCACTTGAATTATGTTAGTTATTTGATTCTGGCATTGATAAACTAAATAGTCCTTGATTAAAAGTTCATATGGAAATATTACAATTTATTGTACTTTTTGTTGATTTAAAACAAACATTTCACAAAGCTTACACTGAATTTGACTTTTTTTCCACATAGACAATCAAATACAACAAACTAACAATGAACATTTTGTCTTTTCACATACACATACATTTGACCACTGTTAATAACAATGAGCAAACAAACAATGGCCATATACATGTATTATTAACTGATATCTGAAGTTCAATGGAGACATTTTCTCATTGTGTGAACATGTCGGTAAGATGGTGACTAGTTTAACAGCATTTAGATCTTTTTCTCAGCCTTTACAGAGAAGTAACATTTTACACTGTCCATATTTACAGTACAGGTGAACTTTTTTTTTCTTTTTCTTTTATTTTAGAAAAATGTTCCCAGTGAGATATGCATCTGCTATACAAATGTTGTATAAATGTTCCTTACATTGAGGATTCATTTTGTTTTGCATTTTCCCAATTTAAAAGAGGAACTTGAATGCTTACAAGTGTGTTTTAGTATCTGTGTCATCTCAGTCTCAGTCTCTCTTTGTCCAGAACAACAGACCTGTTGGGGAAATGCATCAGACGGTGCTCGGCTAAGGCCTGAAAACCAACAGACACATAGTGACATGTAAGCACACCTTGTTCTTCAAAAGAGTCTCCATAGGGATGTTATCTGACCACTAGATCTCCATTTTCTGCAGCACACCACTGGTTGGTAGGTATTTCTCTTAACCCTCCAAGCTCTCTTCTGCTGCATTGATCCGTCTCTCCTCAGTACCTGTTTTGATGCTCGTAGTGCCATCGGTTGAAATCAATGTTAAATGCCACGATGCTGCCAGAGGCCATGCCTGTGATCAAAGTCCTGAAGAGCAACGAAACAAAAATGAAACTAATGTCAAGAAACCGATTATAAACCTTTTAAAATGTGGTAAAATGGAAAATCGCTACATTATTTTCATTAGTTTGTCATATTGTGAGTTATTGCATTATGTTCTCATGTGTCAAAGGTGTGTTTATACATGCAAGGAACTAATGTATTCAAATGTGTATATTAAAAAAGATTATTTCCATAGTGTTGAATGAATCGAGCACAGGAGGTCATCAGGGGCTCCGACTTTAAATCACGAGCTTCCTCTGACAACTGAAGTAGACCATTGAGTCCTTGTATCTGACTGCAAGCACTTTGCTCTTGTGTCCGAGGCTGGCTGGTATGTAGGAAAAGCAGCTGATTTCACAGGGTCGTCTTGTACTGCTACAGCCCGAGGGCTTAAATGCTCAAGCACAATGAACACAGCTACAGCAGAACGTGCCTCTGTAAATCTAGATGCGGCCCATGGCTCACTAAAGTTACCTCATGTCAACTTACTGAGTGGACATGGCTTACTATGTGAATTTTTGTGAATTTATTATTACATTTTACATTGTTAAGTGTAAATGTTAAATTACTTAAGTTATTATTATTTGACTTGTGTCTTAAACACTGCAATTTGTGTGACTTACTTCTGGTATACAGGTTACGACCGACATCCTATATCATGACACTTTGAAATGACCATAATTAATGAAATACTGTACTATGACTTTTTCTTGACATTTTTAATGAGATACTGTACTATGATATAGTTTGTGTCATAAAGTCTCAAAACATGACTTTGTATGGTATTTTACATACTTAACTATAATGCTGACATTTAATTGATATACAATACCATGACTTCATACTATACTGTAACATTGATTGACATGATTTTTTTGTGACTTACTATAATTTTGTGTTTCTATATATATATATATATATATATATATATATATATATATATATATATATATATATATATATATATATACATACACACACACACACACATATGTATATATGTGTGTCTATGTGCGTGTATATGTGAATACATACATATAAGCTATTGCAAGTGAAGGTATTGAAAAGGACCACAGATGATTAAAATATAATGCATGTATTTCTCATTATCTAGGGCCTGTACTAAATGTTTAAGAAGGCTGTAAATATATGAGAAGCTATACTGTATATGATGATTGGGAGACAGATGATTGGTATGGTTTTCTGTCTATATTGTCTCAGCTCTCTGTGGCTTCAAAACTGCTACCATGCAACTGCCTGCTCTGACCTTTGATCGTGCGATAGGTCCATAGCTCGGATACCAGCGTCACAGCCAGGGTAGACGTAGAGCTGTTTGAAGTCACAGGCCTGCCACACCTCCACCACTCCATTATCCCCGCCTGTGGCCAGGTTGTGGCCATCACTGCTCAGGAGAATAGCCTACAATTTGTACAGAGAGCGGTTCAACATGTCACTTCCAGATTAACTTGTAATGCTACCTTCGACAGTTGTCTTGCTGGAGCATGTAAAAGCTGTAATTGAATGACAATTGGCGATATACACAAATTAAACACCTACATTTGCAATTGTAGAGCTTCATGTGCAATACCAGAATAGCAGCACCAATGTGCAGTTGCGTACTATATATACAATACTATTCATACAATTATAATACGAACATTTACATCTCAAAACCTGACAGGCACGACTTAAAAGTCCTCCCTAAAACAATGTATATTATGCACCAAGCCAAGTAAAGTATTTGATTCACAAACATACTGACACCAGTAACATTGCTCTGTTCACTTTGCTAACCTTTTTGATAACATTGTAAACTTTTTTTTGGTTGTTGGTTTTTACTTGTGTTACATTTTCAGGCAACGCTAACATCGTCCTATCCAAAGTGAAATCACCAAGCAATCACATATGCAATGTTCTTTTCAAAATGGTTCAGAATTTGAATCCAAGCTTTGATACTTAAAGATTTGTAGCCGCCCACTATTCGAATTGTTCAAGTATTTAAGATTGCAGATGAACAAAGATGCATCCACACCTCTAATGGATTATACTGACGTCAGAAAGTCAGCCTACCCTGGTGGAATCATTGACTTCCATCTGTGCCAGCAGTTTTCCATTAATGCTGAAGTTGCAGAAGCGCCCCCTCTCATAGTAGATAATGCAGTGGCCCTCACTGGACACTGAGATGAGCCGTGGGCACTGATAGTAGTCCGGACCCTCCAGAGCCCGAAGCAGGTCCCCTGTGATGGTGTGAACCAGACATGGACCTTCTGTCGAACCAAAACATACACAGACAAATATGAACAAACTATTGTCATGTAATAATAATTATAATACTAATTAGGATTTCTGGTTCCACCACTTTCTGTGAGGCATTTGCATGTTGTTCAGCTGGGTAAGCGTTTAAAGGTCTAGAGTTTTCATTTAACACCTGATTGGTAATAGACTGCTAACTTTAGAGTATTGTATTCCAATATGCCAGCTCAAACCCTACAAGTGCCCCTGACTTGCTCTTTCCTCTCTGATGACATTAAAGGGAAACAAAAAAGTACACTGACCTTTGGCTCCGCTGATGACAAGGCCCAGCTCCGCACAGACTGACACACACACAACTTCCTGGTCATGACCCGTCAAAACCGCTCGTGGTGCTGGATAGTCGCCTAAAGAAGGACACATACACAATATAATAAAATAAACGTCTTGACTTAATTGAATTGCAATTTTTAAAAAAACACCTAAATAATCTGAAGACCTGAATATGTGATCTAAATGTAGTAGGGTCAATAGCTCAATTTCCAAAATTGGAAATTCTGTGCAATGATCTACAACCACCACCAAACCTTCGCCAGGGACTGAAGTCAAATCAAATCAAAAACACACGCGCAGTGATTGTGACACACATCTGCGAGCAGGGAGGTCCCTTTGAATTGTCATGTAAATGCAAGGATGCCCACTGATGGCAGCCGAGCCACTTGATTTCATCCCATGTGTCACATGATTGATGATGACCAGGGGAGAGGTTAGTGATGGGAGTTTCGCGGCACCGGAGCCGACCTCTAGGCTCATTCTGAAATGCACTGATCTTCAATACTGAATGAACCGGCATCATGTTCCTAAGTACTGCTGCGTCTTACGGAGAGTTTAACATATTGAATCCATTACTAACATAATGTAATCAAGGGAAATGATCTATCAACACAAATAAATAAATGCAGACCAAATGCAGCCAATGAAAAGCAAATAAATGTACGTGAAGTATTAAAGCAAAAAGGTAAGAATAGGAGGGGGTAGAAAACAGAAGAGAACAAATACTTATATTTTTTATATTCTTTTATTTTAATTTATGTTGTATTGTGACTTTTAAATAAGAGAATCACACTACAGTCTGTGTGTTCCACTAGTGATGGCAAACTCATGTTCAACTAACACTGACTGTACACTAGTTGCTATCCACATGTGACTTAAAGTTCAACCAATTCAATGAAAGTTTCTCCATCTACCACGATGACAGTTTAGTCCTGATAGATGATGTGGACACATGTCAGACTGCTCTCCTCCTCTCTTATCCCCTCCTCCTCCCCCATCATCTCCTCGTCTCGCTCGGCATATCGCCTCTGCAGCTGTAGCGGTCCAGTCAGAGAGCTGGACTGTGATCGATGCTGCACAGTCCCTTAGAGACCAGGACCTGAGCAGTGCTGTCAGTCCCAGCACCCACTGCTGAGAGAAGCTGAATAGGACAAGTGTCAGAAAAAGCCTCCAGGGGGAAAAAGGAACCTTGTGCAGCTCACCTAACCGACAAAAGATTCAATCAGCCTGCATTGCGTACCCCCACCCTCTCCTAGCCCTTGGGACAAGCCGAAGTCACCCACCACAATTACCCAGTGCAAATATCCCTTTGCACTGGTGTGATGGGCCGAGTCTGTGAGGCAGGGCCGTGATTGAGCTGGAAGTTATTTTAATTATTACACATTTAAGACACATGCAGCCTTTTGGGGCACTTGTGAAATCAATTTCTTTGGCACGCCACGGAGATGAGGAAGCAGTGATCCGGAGGGCTGCTGCTACATATTCACACAACCTTCAACCAGCAAAAAAGAAAATGTAATAGGTATGAAATCACCAGAATGAGTGAAAGATTGTTCAATGAAAAAGTGAATAAGTACAGGAATAAAGAGGGCTCTGGTGCGCTGTGTGGTATATGACATGTCATTTGAGGGCTACAAGTGTGAAGACATGAACGGGGCGAGCGTGGTTTATCCCTGAAGATCCTTGCAAATGCCTGATATTTATAATTGAACATGGGTGATAATGACTGGCTGTAAACATGTGCCCAATGCCGTGTAAAACATACATTTCATAAAGTTTTTAGCTGATTCTGCACTGCCCCTGTTCCTTCACATAGTTTAGGTGCCCACACATTTGTCCTGCATTCTCGAACCATACTAGGTCATTATCTGCTGCGCCAAAGTGTTTCTGACATCACGACATATTGATCAGATATTGATAAGACATTGGAAGTGATTTAATTGAGTGAAAACCCATCCTGTCTTTAGTTTCTTGAGGTGAGCTGTGTTGTTTCCTTCTCCATTGTCCACTTGAAGATGCATTGTAAGCACCAGCAGTGTGAATATCAGGGGAATACTGCTTTCCTGCTGCAGTAACACAAGTGCTTTTGCCCCTTGCTAATTGGAGGCAACCAAGCTGAAATTCTTAATTAACTGTCGGAGCCTCTGTGAAGTTAATTAGGGAACACTTGCAACTAAACCAGAGCTCCTAGAATCTGTGACAATTCAAAATTGCACACACATACTCTTCCTCATCTTCACTTTTCCAATTCCAGCTTCTGGGGCTTCTTACGTCAAATGTACGGTATATCTGTTTTCCCTCCCTTGATGGATTGGTTTGAACACAGACAATCAGCGAGAATACGCAGCTGAATGAACTGAGCAGACAAAACAACACCGGGGTCTACCATTTTGAATGCCAAGACATCTGGAGTCCTCTACTTAAAGGCAGCACTGATATGTCATATCTACAGTGCTGATACATGATCCCCTCTCTGTCGATGCCTTTTTCCCCACTATCGATCAAAGGCTTTTGCTTTACAATCAACTCGCATTTTTAACGGCTGGAATACTAATCAATAAAAAAAGATTCCTGTAACCTTGTCCAGAGAGTGATGCTACTGTACACACTCTGCGTGCGTGTGTGAGTATGACACGTGTGTAGTCTTTCTCTTACTTACTGTTATTGGGATTGTCACCGATAATATGGTGCCGTCCACTCCAATACCACAGCAGAAGCGTCGCATCCCTGGACCCAGAGACAATGTAGCAGTCTCCTCCAATGTAGGACTCTGATCTGGCCAGACATGTCACCACGTCCCAGTGGCCAAAAACTATCTGGGTCAGCTTGCCTGGAGAGAAAGAATGTTCAAACATGTTTTCGGTGTTGGCAAAATAATGGAAAGTCAGATGTTCCTGAAATGAAATAAATAAATAAAACTAATGCTGGCTGGTTTATCAAAGCCCCACTGTAGTTAAGGGAGTGTTGCATGAAATAGTGGAACAACGTTTCCCATGTGGTTAAATTGGTAGTTCCCAGCCTTTTGGTTTGAGCCCTCATCACATATTATGACTTTAGTGTGGACAGAGTTGAGCAATTCAACTCTATTAGTTTGTAATATAGAAACGATTTTTGTAGGCGGGGAAGAGTTGAACCTACCCAGTGTTTAAGAGAAAAGAAAAATGTAAAAAACAATAAACAACAGATTTTTTTTCCCACCCTGTCAATCCTCTTGTGAGATTCATCTCATCCCCGTTGGGCTGTTGTAACCCCCAACTTTAGAATCATTTAGTAAATACTGCTTGTCAAGCTGATACTCATTTATATAACTAAACAGGTATGTTACTGAAAGGAAATTAGCAGAAACAACCTTTTTTTAACTTATTAATGAGTTCCAGTGTATTAACGTATATTGATAAATGTTTCTACAAAGCTTGTCAGGAGAGCGCAAGAACAATACGGTATTATTCCCATCTTAGCACTCAGCCCTCCACACATCGGTGCACACCTCTATAGAAAATAGAGTTTACACTGTAACCTACCTGTCTCGGAGGAGTACACACGAAAGCTCTTGTCCCAGAAGCCACACACCAGTATGTAACGGTTGTCAGCTGTCACCACAAAACAGTGTGTTGTGATTTGGATGCTCTGGTCCACTAGGTCCGTGATCTGACGCTTGTTGCTTCCAGTACTGTTGGCTGTGTAAGTAAAGGCAAAAAACAGACCTCATGTGCCTATACCTGAGCTGTTTGAGCTATTAATTAGACCCCTTACAGCTAAATCGGATATAAAAGCTAAAGGTACATTTTTCTTTTCAATTCAAAACAAAAGACGTTTACTCACCAACCAGAGAATCCATCTCTATAGGAAGGTGATGGGCCTGCTCAATAGAGTAGCCTGGTGCTCCCCTGAGACCTGGACTCAGACAAGGATACATAAAGAAATTAATCAATAATGTTAATTTTCACCTCTGCACGCACACTCACACGCACACGCACACACACACACACACACACACACACACACACACACACACACACACACACACACACACACATCAATCAGAAAAAGTTCCATCTGTCCTACTTGGCATTTTTGTCAAAAGTTTCAAACTGAATGGAGACATTTCATCCATACAATCTTTATCTTGAGCCAGTTTTGAAACAGCAACATGCCTGAAAATATGGAAACCATATTATCATCATTATTCTGAAAAGCCAAACCACATTTCCCTCCTCTCCGACAGGATGGCAAGGGTGCTACAGCTGTGTTCATTAGTGTGGGAGCAGCCCGAGCAGCCACACAGTGCGGACTCTTTGGTCCTGAGCTCGGTGTGTCTCTACAGTGACAGATGGGGACGTGTGAGGAGAATGTGGTGCAGTTGCGGCCTAATTTCCTAGTAACCATTGCTTTGGCCCTCTGACCCTGAGGTGAGGCTGACTCTCAGGGAGGGGCTCTGTGGGTAATGTTGTTCACACATGTCTGAAAAGGAACATGTGGAAACACTCATGGTCAGCTTACCTAGGAGGTGCTAGCCTCTCACATAGCCAGCTGGCTACAGCTCTATTATGAGCGGTGGGCAGGTTTGTGTGAGACAATGATGAAGTGCTTCTACAGGGCCACTGCTGTGGTAGGGATAACATGTGGTATAGCACATTTCTTTTACAAGGGCTTATATGTATGCTTGAACACAGCACCTGCTGCCATGTGTGTTGAGCTCCACTCACCAACGGTATTGTGCCATCGGTTGACGGCGAATACGCGGCTGCAGGTGACAGTGACCACAGCAGGTATGGTAAGATGGGGCAGGGTGTTGGCGGCAATATGCGTCACTGGCGAATTGGAGGGAAACTTCAACACCATGATGACATCCTGCTGCATCTGATCCTTGAACATGAGAGGACTCTGTGGAAGGAAACACTATTGAGTAGAAGAGAGAAAGGACGAGGTGTAAAGGATGGAGGGATGCGATGATGATAGAGGAGGGTTACAAGGAAAGAGCAGCAGGAAGAGGAAGGTGACGGAGAAGGAAGGGATGAAGAAGAGGAAATGGAGGGGTATGAAAAGATCAGAGAAAAAAGAATGGAAAGAGCCAATTAGTGTGGAGGTTGAAGGAAAAACTAGGTTCAGACACAGAGGAGAGCTTCATGCACTGCCCCCTCTGGACAGTGCAGTCAGACGAGGGACTGGTCAGACAAGGGTAAGACATGGAAAACTGAGATGGTGTATGCTGTAAACATGAGATGGTGCATACATGATACACATGTATCAGACAGATTGAGATTTGTCCAGAAAGAAGAAGCATTCAAGGAGACAGCATGAGTTTTTGAAGATACGCTTATTTCACCACTGTAAAATTCAGCTCAACCTTTAGAGCACTGGATTATACCCATGTATGGTATAAGTAAAAGTAATAATAGTGATGGGGATCCTGACCATAATCTAAGTTGTGAACCAGTTTAAGTTCTCATCTTGTCCCCATTATTTAAGGCTTGTGACAGGAGTGTATAAAAATATTTACGCCTGTTGTAAAAATAGAAAATATATCTAAAAGGTCTGAAAGGGATCTGCCCTACAAAGAGAGAAGCATATGGGGATAATGACGGAAGAGGGGAGCGAGTAGGCCAGTAGGGAGCACTCTTCCCTTTACACCACAATGTAAGGCAGCCAAACTGGTACTGAAAAGCAGTTGTTATATTGTGGGTCTGTGACCTACATGAGGTAAGACCTCTGAAATATTTAACTTTTGTTTTAACAGAGTGGATTGAGGAATATATATATGGAAGGCTAGTCAGAAAACAAGAACAACACAGGCACGCACACGCACACCATCGCTGCTTGCGGTGGTCGACACATCCTCTCACACACACACACACCACAACCAGAGGTGCAGGGAATTTTCCCAGCATGCTTGTGGCTCTCACCAGGTGCATGGCGGAGCTGCGTGGAGGATGTGGCTCAATAAGCAACTGAGATGGCGTCTGTCCAAAGCTCTGGATCTGTGCCTCAGTGGCCTGCGGGAGAGAGAGAAAGAGAGAGAGAGAGAGAGAGCGAGCAGAGAAGGGGAGAGAGAGAGCGCGGCTGTCACAATCAATATGCATCAAAGTGATGGGTCAATGCGTTACTTGACAATGCAAGCAAATCCTAACTCAGCCGTGCTTCTGAGGAAAGGGGGAGGTAAAGGGAAAGGGGAGCACTCTCAATCCGCCTGGGTGCTCCCCCTCCCCCCCACAAGCCTGCAGAGTCATCCAAGTGTTAGTATGGAAGAGACAAGCCTTTTCCTATTAACATGCTTCAGTTAACCATTCCCATTTCCAGGCGCAGGGGCCCCCACTGCATAAACGTTAACCTGGAGTGACATCCAGCTAAGACTGCAGCAGGCCGGCCTGCTTTTAGATGTTCTTGTGCTTGAAACAAAGGGGAAAAGCATGTTCATGCACACACATAAGTATGAAACAGAGGCACACAATCACACCAACGCAATTTAGCAGAGAGTACCTTGATGAAGGATGACTTATTGTGGTTATATAACATCAGTTTGGATACTTGAGACAAAGAAGAAAAAACTAAAAACAACACGTCGCACTCGAGTACAGGAAGAAAAAAATGGAGGAATCAAGCTTTCCATAATTAGAAAAATATCTTCAGACAAAACATCTCCATTGCCTCCAGTGAGTGAGGAAAGAATAAGCAGACAGAGCTGCTGAGTTTTACTGAAAGTGGGGCACTCCATGGTAGAAGTGATTGATGTGACTGGAGCCACTTCCACCATCAGTGGGGAGCTTGTAGACGTCCGTCAATGCCACTGTGCACAATGGAACATACATCGCTCAGCCTTTCGCCTGCCCTTCTGACTGCCTGGGTGACTAGTCCTCATTTTTCCCCCCGCCTGTACACACCACTCACAATCAAAAGGACCTATTGGGTAGCACATGCCACAGAGGGAGATGTGGGAAGGGAAGTTTGGAGGTGATACTGATTCAGGACAGGCCACCTGCAAGCCAAACAGTCTCCCCCAACACCCTCTGGTCACTTCCTATCTTCCACAGCACCAAAAAAGGCGCTGTCCACACAGTTGAGCGCTGTCGCACTGCAGTGAAAGTTTCATGTGAGTTGGTGAGCACATTTGGAAACCATTAAGTGCGAGTCAGTGTTTCTTTACAACGCAGTCCGTCAAGTAATAAGCAGCTGACATTATGGCTATTCAAGGTTAGGTTTGGGGTGAGGGTCATGATGTCTGTTCAAATAAAGAAATTTGATACAAAGATCAGAAAGACTGAGGAGGCCATGTGGGCAACATCGCCAACTTTCTTGTGATGATTCTATTATCAGGAGAACCGGGCAGCTGCATATACCATTTGGTCTTAGACAACCTTGACACTGAATAATTGTTTCCAGAGTGCAACGAAAGATTTGTCCGTACGTGTTTGTGTGCGTGTTCGGGGAAGGGGTCTGACTTGTTGAAGGTTAACTCAAGTACTCGTTCCTCCACTGTATGATCAAAACATGTCAATATCTCACAGGTGCTTCAACACTAATCCTCTCTGAGGTATGTCAGAAGCGTATCTCTTTCTCTGTTTGAGATGGAGAGCACTTAACAGGCAGTTCATTAGTTTAAGTCACTTCAGGCTCTGCTTTTTTGGCTGATAAGTGACACTTATTTCCAAAAGCCATCTGGATGATCTCCCCTCCCAGCAACAACTGCCTTGCTTGGATGAGCACCAAACATCCATCATAACACCCTATGTCTGCATGTCTGTCTCTGTGACTTTGTTCGCATCTGATTTTGGCATGAGCGAAAGGCTTCAGAAGCGAGTTGCAGCTCTCTCTCTATCTGCTGCCTGGTTCCCAAACTGGTGACAGAGAGACACCGTGGAGGATGATCCCCCAACGACATTCTCCGGTGCACTCATGCAATGCAGCAACACAACAGCTCTGTCAGACAGAATGCAAACATGGCCTTGCATTGACCCGCTAAGCAGCGTGGGATCATGCCGAGTCACGACACCTGAGAACTACAAATATGAAGCTGCTCAATCTTTAACCTTTTGACAGACTCTGCAGATTTACTTCTAAGTAGTAACTGATTCTACAGACAGATAAAGCGGCACAGAAACCCCACTGACGCATGCCAATTACAAATAAACAAACATATTTATGTAATTGTTGCGTGATTGTGACGACACTGGCTGCCCATACTTTTTTTAATTTAATATAAGCTTATTTGGAGACTAACTCCTTAAGTTCCAACAAAGAATTAGCCTGCAGGTGTTTCTTGAGTGACAACTTGGAGTTGAAATGAGCACTACTTACGTAGGAGCAGAAAGGTCTCAAACAATGCGTTTACCAGAAGGTAATTCTCTACGCACACCGAATACTGTTCTATGTGTTACATATGAAAGAAGTTTCTTATTATTAAGGTCAAGCATTTAACCACTTGTGTCCCATCACTATGATAATATCAAGGTGAAATCAATTTAAATATACCTCAGCTGCTTCAAACACTTCATTGGCTAGCCTCAGCACACTTTGTTGTCTCTGTCGATTCAGAGTGGACGGGAGGGACGGTGGCAGCTGAAGAGGAATGGAGTCCCACTGATGAATAATTTGTCTGTTTACTTCTGAGTGACACAGCGGACTGAATCAAGGGGTTGCTGTCATGTTTTTCCAGAAGAAAAGGCTGTCAGGAGGAGCATCGCAGAGAGGGACTGCTGTTCCGGCAGCATGCCCAGTAGAGCCATCATCGTGCCCTCAACCAGAGGCCCTGCGGCATGTCAGAGGGTGTCATAATTTCCATCTGACACACGGGCGGAAATGATCTCCCATGACCTCTAATTTATTGACATTTCTAATGCCTTAATTGTTCTGACTAACGCCAGATATGCAGCTTCACCTGTCAGGCCCAGAATGAATCAATACCCCGGAGTCAATCGTCACATTTCAGCAGGTCTTAGCAAGATATTCATTGAGCATTTTCCCATGCTCCACCTAACTGACTCAGCCCTGGCCCGTGCAGGATAGTAGGAGTGGTAACAACTAATGTGAATGATGGTATGATGAATGCTGCAGAAATCACCTATCAATCATTTCGACATAGACTGTGAAGAAACCAGCTCAACTTAAATTGAATAATTTCATCGGAAAGAATCAAAGTACAATACATCAGTTTTATCTAATGAGCCTGGAGAAATACTGAATTTGGAAAATTATATTTGGCTTTAAAAAAATATTCCCTCCGGTATAATAAATCTAAACCGTCTAACATAATACTGTATACAAGTTAATATACATATAAAATTATTTTCTACACTGCATTTTTTAAAGTATTAGAGTATTGTTGTATACAAATTTAAAATGATCTTGTTTGCCAGCAAATGTGCTGTGCAAGGAAAGAAAATTATTATATATTTACTGCACTGTCTAGTCTTATTTATAATGCATTGTGAGGATACTGCTTGGTTTTAGAGTATTGGGTTTAGATTTACAATATATCTGGAATGAGAAACATGATTGAAGGTATGAAGGCTTGTCATAATTAGTGCTCATCATACCAGCATTACATCAGTTGCAATTAGCTGAGGCAATTTCTCTCTCCAGCACAAATACCATTCACATGTCACAATAGCGACAACATAAACTGGGCACAATTAGGGAGTCTGAGTAGCAGGCTTCCTAATGTGCAACTAACTAACAGTACTGTCATCTCTCAGGGTAACAGTAGACAGGGTGGAAGACAGCTAAAACCCCTCATGCAAAATATGCAAAATAAAAAAGGCATCACCGAAATCTTTCTCAAAATGATGAAAACCAAACCTCTCACAATATGGTTTGGTAATTAGATCAGCCAAATCTTCTGCAGGTGATTTGCATAGTGGTCACTTGATAAATAAAGGCGCCCCTGGAAGTGACAGTATATAAATGACTTGTTTTGCAGACAGCAGATGGTGGATATCACAGGGAGAGACAAGCTCAAACTGGAAAGTACCACAATGCATGCCAGCTGCTGCAGTCTCTGGTCCCCTTTCCCCTCTACGCAATTAAGCTATTCACGAGAAGTACAGCCGAGCTAACAGATATTCAATTAATTTGTTAAGAACAAGAGGATTCAGTCTCTCATCTATTGACAGAGTGACCTCTGTTGATTGATCAAAGAGCTCGATGAGATTCATTGATCTGATTAAGGGACGGAAGATACAGTATATTGAGCATCCGGAAGAAAAGAGGACATAAACCTGATGTTAGGAGGATTTATGAATAATGTAGACAGATATTAAATGATTACCGTTTATCTGAGAGAGAAAGAGAAAAAGAGGGAAAATTCATAACTCAGGTCATCACAAAATGATGCTAATCTCAAAGCAAACTCGATGACTCAGCAGCTTTGCCAAATTCTCTCACGGGCTACATTTGCATGACACAATAATTGATTGACAGATGCGTGATATGAATGCTCCCGGAGCTCCTACACATGCCAGGACAAATAGAGATAGGAAGTTGTGCCGATGGCGAATCAGAGAGGGGGGAGGGGCTTTATCTCCATGGCAATGTGAGTGTGAGTATGTGCCTTACCTCTCTGAGCAAAGGGTCAGTGATACTGTCCAGCTTGACGGAGCCCTCGTACGTCAGGTAGTGAAAGACGTTGAGGGCACGCACAGCCTCCGGGCCTCGCTGCTTGTAGCCGAAAATAAGGTCAATCCACTGATGCAGCTGACATGACACAAACTCGCTTTCCAGGGCCTGTGAAAGAAGTACAGGGCAATTAGAGGTGAGAGGCATACCAGTAGCACACATCACATGGGCCAAAAGACACAACACAAATTGCACAATGAACAACGAACGCAACAAAACACAGCCTTACTTTACTTTATACACAGATGATCTACCAGGGCATGACATCATAGACAACCACTCAAAACTAATTAAGAGTACTGTAATTATATGATGTGTATACTTATTATATGTACAATATATATTTGACCTGTTTTTTTGTGGATAGATATTACAGAATACAAAATACAGAAATAAACTGTCCTCCCTCCTTATAATGTAATCAACTAACTCAGGACAAGCCTTCCATATCACATTTCTCTGTCTACACCCACCATGTTTGCATGGAGACAAAGAAATTGGTTAAAATTGATGTAAAACCATCCACAAGAGCAGGATTAATACATTTCTTGTGATAGTGAAAAGGACGTTGTGATTTATTGTGGGAGTGTTAGTGATATATAACATACCAATAGAAACCATGCAAGGTGTTGTATTGTTCTACAATACGGTACAACATAATTCCTATGCATCGTGGTGTAAGGCTTTGCAAGAGGAATTTACACTCCTCCCCTCCCGTCAGGAATAACAGCCATTACCAACAAAGCCTGCTCGAGCACACAGAGGCAGAGTTTGCCACAGGGCATATCACTTCAATTGAAAGTGGCACATGCAAAGATGGGAAGTGGGAGGAAGAGAGAGGGAGGGAGAAAAAGGGACGGAAGGGGAAAAGAGGAAGAGTGAGACAGAGGGGTAGGCAGAGAGAGAGCGAGAGATTCACTGACAGCAATGAAATAATAGAGGAAGCGAGAGAGTGGGCTAGCTAGGGATCAGAACAAAAGACAGACACAAAAATGGAGGACTATGAATGTCTGCGTGTTGAATACACTGGTCTGAGAATGTAACAATGCAAGGCAGAATCCTACATTTATCCTTCAACAGTGGGAACATATCCACTGTAATCCTTTTTTTTCAGTCATCCTCTCCTTGTTTTGGAGATGCAGACATGCCCTTAACAGCTCCCCGCCTCTCTCGGCTTGCTCCCCTCCTCCCCCCAAACTGCCGGTATCCAAGCCTGATGGAGCTCAACCAGGCAGCATGGGTAGAGCAAAGGAAAGGTCACCTACATAAGACCAGCCCAGCTCTGTCACTCCAGCTGAAAAGGTCAAGTGTGTTCCCAGAGCCTCTTTCAACCACTGGTCCAAAAACACTGTAGCCCCCAACCTCGGGATACATAACCTGCATGAAACGGTGTCTTCCTAGCAGTATTATTAAAGTTTCTGAGGTTTTAAGAAGGAACTACTCATCAAGCCTAGAATTATAATGAACATATGGCCATTCATCATGTCCTTTTGAAGGAAATTGAGGTGAGCTGTTGAGTTTCTACAGTAAGTGATTCCAGATTAAAGGGAGAACAGGACGGCAAAAGATATGTTGGATCTCCATTTCTTTCTCCATGCCGCTCCTGAAATCTGCTGGGAGTAGTGGTGGACCACATGTTGATAGGCTGTGGGTTTTAAGCGTGCACGCACAGACGTTCACACACATACACAGAGAGGAAGGGCCCCGCACACTGCCAAAGTGATGAGTCCCAACATTACAGAAAGTAACACTATAGGGCAAACCTGCCCTTAGTCCTGTCCTTTAGTGACATCACTGGGGTCAGAGGTACAGTGTTAGTATTGAGCGGTGCACTTTATTAGATGCTTCATGAATAAGACAAGGAGACACAGATGCATGGCAAGGTTAGCAGGAAGAGTGGGAAATGGATTTCTTTGTTGCTGCGAGACGAAGGCAGAATAACTAAATGCAAAGAATGCATTTAAACAATGCATCTACATTATATACATCAGACCGAATCTCAGTTTATTACTAAAGTACGCTATTTTGAGGTGTATTATGAGTAAAAAATACACCACAGCACGTCACATGACATGATGTAGTGCTATATACTGTATGTTCTATTAGTGTCATTCCTGCAAACTAAATTGACAAGGAATAAAAGGAGGATGAGTAATGTTTTGTCGGCAGAGACAAAAAAAGAAGAAGCAGAAAATGGACAAGAATGAGGTGGTATGTTTCGTCATTAATATTCAGGTTTCTTACTGTTATATTTGGGTAATAAAGGGAGTAGTATCATATTCAAGGGTAGTTTGGGCTAATATGTCTACCATTTTAGCCATAACCTTACCATTCGGTTGATCCTAACAAGGTCTTCAGGCTTCTTGGCCCAGGCTGGCAAGTCCACGTCACAAACCATGGTCCTGCCTTCCCTCATTCCCAGATGGTAGCCGTTGCTGTTGACAAACATCTCCGGGAGGTAGTAGAATTCAGGAATCAGTTCCTGTGTTTTAAAGGAAGCAAACGTTCCATTTTTACAGCTCACAGACGAGACCACAACTATTAGTCGCACAATTTTCACCATATTATCACCCAACAATTCAACAAAGTGCAAGAAATAACATGTGATGACAGAGCAACGGGAAAAAAAGAGGAAAAAAAGGCCTTGTATCCCACTGAGATGAAGTGAGAACTCAAGGGGAAAGGTAACACAAACAAACGTAACAGCAGGCCACGAGCAGGCGGTGAGAGGTGCTAGTCTAGTTATTCCAGGCAGAGGTGTAATGTGTGTTAAATGAAACTGGAACTGAGTTGGGTTTTTCTGCCTGGTCTCTGGGCTCTTGTGATGGGGTCAGGACCTCGCAGCAGAGGAGAAGTCAGCTTGGTAAAGGAGCCCCTACATAAAGCCTCGTGTGATTACATACGCTGAAGAAGAGAGCAAATATTTATCTGTGTTTAGAAAACTATTCCAACATTTCTGGGAATTTCTCCTGTGTCAAATGATCACACTGGTATTTTTAGATTTAAGTACTAAGTAAGTATAAATAATGTCGGTCCACCATTTATATATCATGACCAGAGATTGGTCCAAAATTCTCACAACATTTATGTTTATACTTATTGTTTGTCATCTGGGGTTGTTTTTCCAAAAACACATATTTAACAAAGCATTTTGGCAGATACATTTAGATGTCATACTTTCATGAATGTAATAAACTTGAGACACACCGCTCTTGCTTCTATCTGCATCGTAATGCTACCGAAAATTTACTTTGATTAAAAAAAGATGTTCAATGATATTTAATGAGGACTTATCTGAAAAATCTTTTTTAGCTTTAACTTCCATCAGACATTAAATGGTGGCTTACTGAATGTCACGCAGTCAATCCCAAAACTATGTCTGCTTTGAACAGGTATTGGGTTGAACATGCAAAACTACCAATATGGTTATTTATGAAATTCTAAAGAGAAGGCATTTGTAACATACATCACTGTATGTATACTCTGCGAATTTGCAGTCCCCACTCCGACCCTTTATCCTCCTAATCATACAGCTCAGAGAGGATGAGTTAGTAAAGCCTCTGCACAATGAGGCATATGCATACAAGGAATGTAAATCCTCCACTCTGTCCTCATTAGAAAACATACGCACAAGACAAGTTAAACGCTGTTGTCTGTTTTTCAGCCTGAGATTACAAAGGAGGGTGCAAGACACTATTTTAACTCCTTGTAACAGGCTTGTTTTATAACTGCTGTGTTTGTCAGATTCAGTGGTACAATGAAGTTTTATATTGCCTATGGGATACATAACGTGTAGAGCTTTTTAGACCCCCATAAATCACAGGGTTTTGATAGCGCAAGTAAGCATGGCATGGTACAGACCAATAACCCTGCTGGTCTGCTGTTGGTCACATTTCACCCTCCGCACACAAAAGGGAAGGGAGTAAAGTAGCCATTCCTCTCGGTGTCCCTCTGTTTCTCACACACACAATCGCACTTTCCCTCCACTTTTTTGTTCGTAAACTTCCTGCCGTAACTCACCGCCAAGCCGTTAAAACTGCCAGCTCTGTTTTCAAGCCGGCCTCCCATGGCAGCCATTAATTCTGCAACAGCATCGTAATGGGCTAACAAGTCAATCACACATGCCTCCATTGCTTTACACTGTGTCACCTTAATGACATGTTCGTCAAAATCTGTCACCGGTGGAGTGCTGTTGGATTCCTTCAGACAGCATGGTGGCAGTTTGTGTGTGTGTGTGTGTATTAAACAGTACATCTATATGTGTGTGTGTGGGTGTGTGTGCCCACTACTTGCAAGAAAAGTCTGTTTAACCCAGCCCATGGTGGCTGTGCCAGCTTAACATAGCTGTGTACGCACATAGAATTAAATGGGAAGTTTGGATGCACAATAATGACGATGTGGTCGAGGAGGTGAGGGCTTGGACGGCACCGGATTGTTTCCATTTGACTTGCTCTTTTAGGAGGTCATCCCCATCAGGGGTTCAGCCTCCCTTAGTGTTGTCGTCATTAAGGCTGCAGGATGCCGGGGTTAATGAAGGGGAGACCCTGCTAAAAGCAAGCAGCCTTTTAATCAGAGACCTGATGTACTGGGCCAGAGCTGACCTTAACCCCCGGTTTCTCCGCTCAGTCTCAGTTGCTACATTGTGGCTGTGCATGGCATTTGTGTGTCTGTCTATAATGTTTTTGGATTGTTTTGATTTATTTGATCCTGGAAAATATTATGTGAAGCAATGCCCTTTTAATACACCGTATAAGAGAAATACCTGATATTTATTTGCAAATATTAGAATGAAAAGGATCACAAGAAGTTTTGAAATCAAATCAGTCAATAAAATGGCACTGCCTCATAGTTTACCCCGATAGCACCATGAGTAAACCAAACAAGTGCTTTCAGAATATTTTTCTGCTTCTAATACATTATGAAGTACTGTTAGTAATCCAGCATTGTCCTCCACAGTACAATGCCTCTCCTAATAGATCACTAACCATCCAATGTGTGTAAAAACAAATGCATGCAGACATACAAGTAGTTGAAAGTAGGCTGTATTTGTTAACAGGGTGGCTTTGACTATTCAGTTGTTCGCTGGCTCGCAGCTTTCTGCCTCTGTCTCACATAGTTGGCTGCTCTCCCCCATCCTGGTGGGTAAAAGCCCTGTCCGTACATAAAAGACTACATTTTAAATAGCTTTTGTCATTAATGCTTTATTAATTGCCTGGGGCAACACTACCCGATGCAGGGTGTGCTAGAAATATATGACACTTTGAGGTCAGTGCGTATTCCTGCTGCGTGTTATGCAGTGGGCAAAATGGAGGCGTATCAGCAGGGTTCAGCGTTTTCGGTGACTGCTCTGTGGATTTGCAGTGGGAGGGCTTTGTCTTCCTCTCAGACACAGCCTTTGTTCAAACTCATGAGTGCTTGCATGCACAGATACAAGATCAGTCTACCTTTGAGATGGTTTGTTTTCTGCCTGAGACAAATCAAATGTGAATTTTTTAATTGCTTAGGGTATTCCTGTACACTATGGGTCTTTGTGATTCGCTGTTTGGATAAGTCATTTATAATTAATGGTATATATTTGTGCAGTTTAGCTGAGGAAAGGGATTAAAGCAAGTTGGAGGCTTGATATGGTTATATGGCCACGCATACATACTGTAGATAATGATCACATATTTGACATCTACTTGTTTTAGGGAATACTTTTGAGCCCTTTGCATCCTTATAAACGTAAACCGTAAATTGCACTTATTGTTTTATTGTGATTCTCACCTTTACATCATGGGTGTCCCTTTGACAGTTTCTCCAGGAGCGGACAACGGCAGAAAAGGTGCGATCAGGGTGGTCGAATTTGTTGTTATTGGCACTGAGGAGGAATGTGGTGAAGGGCTCCTACAGAGAAAGCAAGTCAGACATTAAAAAGATCAAAGTTCACCATCATATTCAGCATAATGAAAATATCAGCACTGTTTTCAATTTACTGGATTACCATGTGGCTTATTAAAATACATCTGAATATTCTGAATCACTTGCATTATTTCAATGTTATTCTTTTCAGCGGTCGACTAAAGATCTCTGTCATTCATTGTATCTAAGCCTGAGGGAGAATTAATTAGTGTGCTTCCTGAATACAGTAAGCCATAATGATAATTGGCTCAAATTTGGTTTTCTCTGCTTGAGATGGCGACCATCGCCGGTTGAAGCGGATAGATCACTCACCAGAGGAAGAAAGGGATTGTGGGAAAAAAACAACCCACAGAGGCCAATCTAACTGCTGTCAAGGGAGCTCCCTCAGTTCATCAGCCCATTCCTACTAATGATGAAGGAGGAGGATAAATACAGTACAAAGCTCGTTCAAATTAATAAGCTGACTTCAAAATCAAATGTACACCAACTCAAAGAAGCTGTGCAGTTTATAAGGGTCTGTTTTGTGGGGAACAGATTGGGTTAGAGTGCGTATGCTTCCTCCTTCTCTCTCAGAGTAAATGAGGACAGTGCTCAGTAACCTTGATGGACATGTCTCCAGCGCTCACTAGGTTGCCTGAAACACATAAACCTGTCACAGCAGCCTCTGTAAATCATTACCCAGCCACTCTTTATTTAGTTCACATATGCCGGTTTACTGGCCTGTGAAATGTGTTTTCTGAGCGCCATTGGTCTAACTCAGGCCCAATCAAATTGAGATGTTGGACTGTTTCTTGTGAAGAAACCGACAGACCTCAAAGTAACAGCATCATCAAGTCTGACAAGTGACAATCAACTAATGCAGACTCAAAAATGAAAAGCTGTCGAGGGGTATGGGTTAGACTTCATTCCTATTCAGATGCTTGACTAATTTGGGGATTTTGAACAGACTAAAATAATGAGTGTAAAGATGGTTGAAGGAGTGAGTTACTCACTACTCTGACAAGCCAGTGCAGGGTGGAGGCAGCTGTGGAGTAGTGGGAGTTGTAATGACAAGGTAGCGTCTGGTCATCTTCCCAAGTCTCATAACGTTCAGCATAAAATGCTGCACGCTTCGGATTCAGAGCACCAACAGGCTAGAAAGAAAACAAGAAAATACAACGTTATTACGTCTTGCCAATATGTCATTTTCTCCTTATTTGTCCGTGGAAGTAAAACAATGTTTTTTACCTAAATAAATTGTACACATGTTCTATTGCAAGGATAGTTAAAGACAAGTTGTGATTTATAGACAAGTTCAAGGATTGTTTTATATATATTAAATAAACAGAAGCCAGTGTGAGAACTTTATAACAGAAGTAATGTGAGCTATTTTTCTTTGTTCTTACAGCCTTCTCACCCTAACCACATCTGACTTACTTTACATTACTGTGTCATCAGGTGATTCAAAACTTAACTTTATGTGTAGCTGCTCCAATATATGACTTGTTGAAATACTGGAAGCCGAGGCTGTACTCATTTCCAGTGCAAACCAGTGACACTTCTGAAAAATGACAATTGATACTACATAGATAAGGTTAGGACCACGAAGCATTTGAAGAAGTTTGGCCTGTGGTCAAATCACCAAAATTATCTCTCTGGGTCAGTATATAAATGTGCAAGATACCGCTTTAGAAGAATAATAAATTATCCTTTATCTCTTTGGGGAAATTATTCTCTGCCTTTAACCCACCCTAAGTAATTTTAAGGAGCAGCAGTGTGCTGCCGTGAGGTGAGCAACTGGGGGTTCAGTGTCTTGCTTAAGGACACTTCGACATGCGTACATGCATGGGGAGACTGGGGAGTGGACCAGGTACCTTGTTACAGGACGACCACTCTCCAAATGAGTTACAGCATAGAGTAAGTTAAATAATTGGGGATGAAAAGCATTGATATTTTATGAGTAAAAACTTAGTGATATATTTACTCACAAGTAAAAATATCAGTGCTGAATTATTCTAATAATGCAATTCATTTGACATTGGAAAATCCCACAAGGACACTCAAAGCCTCATGCATGAGGGAACTGGCTGTTTTTTTCTGCATGAACTACTCTGCGCTAATCTATTTTGAGTCTCAAAATGGAAAACGTTACAACAAACAGCAGGTTTCATGGCCAATCTTCCATCCAAATCAAACATTAATGATCATGCGACGCAATGACAGTCATGAAATAATTATTAGAAATGTGCGCTACATGTTGTTGAAAGAGATTATTAGAGCAAAAACCATCCATAGAAAATGTATGTTTTTCAAGTAGCCCACATCATGTAAAGGGTGTTGTCTTTTTTTGTACTACACTTTGTAAGCATCATTGTAATTTGTATACATTGCGGCAGAGTTTCTGCCTGGTGACAGACCGTTTGCTGCCAGCAATCTCATGTAGCGGTTCATGTGATGATCCAAACACATGGCTGCAGTGGAACGTGTGAAAGACCACAGCAGGAAATGAAGCTACAGTACTTCTCCTACGATTTACAGGTAACAATATTTTGTTGGGTGCATAGCAGCATAGACTAATGCCTTCCCATTTCTTTTGTTAGGACGGCCCAGGGAAATAGAATAGGAAAGTTTAATTGAGTTTAATTAAGATCGACTTGCAGAGTCAAAGTGGTTCCCCATTAAGTTGCATGTGGTGAGGCCGGCAGACAGGCTGGGGTAGAGTTCAGGGCTGCCAAGGAGCTTTACTCTGGGATTTGTCCGTCAGACCCCATTATTCTCCTGAACCCTAAAAATGTCCTGTTGCGCTGTCTTCTGTCTGAAATTTACAAGGGTATGGTGGCAGGGGTGAGCAGGATGGCGCGCTGAGGATGGAGGGAGGAGATATGCGCGCCTCCTGCTAAATGTTGTGGGTAATCCATGTGGATTAACCCTGGCTGACCTGATTTACACCCAACGCACCCACCGAGCCAAACACTTTGCTCCCATCGCACAGCTACTCCCGTCTGTGTTTGAAACCCGTCTGTGCTACTGGGCACTGCTGATGGGAGTTACCATGATATATAATGTAGTCCTGAGGTCTTATATCTGTAGGATTGAATCATGACTGGAAATTTGAATGTTATATAAAATCTATAGATATAGGCAAGAAGTAGAAGAAAAACAATTTGCTAAATACCAGCCCTTTATGATCATAAAAAGGCTCCTATTCATTGTTCTGCGTTTGACGAACTGCTGCCAAATTATTGTGAGGATATAAATATATAATAAGAAAAAAGAACATCACTGCAATATTTATTCAACACCCATCCAATTATTTCATAGTTAGGCCAAACCTTGGATTGCATAGTTAATTATTTAACCGCAGCCTCAGTAATAATTTCAATATTGTACTGACACCATCATTGGGTTTTTTTCCCATTGGCGGCCATTTCATTTTCATGTGTTCTTAGGGCAACAAAATTACTCCTATTAAACATACATTTAGTGGTGAGGAAATTGCCTTCCCTGCCTTTTCAATCACCTCGTCCAATATAAAAGCCTTGGAGGCATATTGGCAGTCAATATTAATATACTCAGTACCACTGACTCAGTTACTGAGGGGAAAGGGAGACTGGTGGTTTAATCAATGGCAGCTTTTCCACCTGAAAGCTGCTGCTCAGAGGTCAGAAGAAAGAAAATAAAAGTCCTCAATTAAAAATTCCCCTATTCTAACATTATTAAAATTGCGCTATTATTCTTTTGGCTGGGAACAGTTTGTATGCAACCTCAGTGCAGACTCTTGGTCATTTTGAAGATTAGTCATATCCATGTGTGGCACAGAGCACATGCCTAAAGCTCCAAGTCAAAATTAAATGCGGCCAGTTTTTTTGGTTCTTCCCTAGAATTTAATGGCAGTCCACATCAGTGTTAGCACAATTGAATAGACTGAAAGAGAAGTTTATTGAGATCTGTGTCGATTTATGGGGTGATAATGGCCTTGCATGTGACGTCTTGGCCCAGCTGGATCGGGGTGCAAGCCACAAGACGTCTCGCACTCTGTAAAACCGCCGCTAGTGTAACTAATGTCGGTTGGGGCTGTAGAAAAAATAATCAGGTAATACATGTGACAGAGGGAAAGGAATAAGGAAAAGACATCTGCAGATATTAGAACATGAGCTTACAAAATGGCAAATATTTAGATGTTTAAATGTTTGACTGGCCCGTTTAAATATCATTGTACCAAAAACGTCTGGAAAACAAACTAAGCTATATTAGCATTAGTCATATTTGATATGAAAAATGCAACTGAGCATGGATATAACAAGCTGACATTTAATTTATTTTCAATGTAGGCAAAAAAAATGACATCTAGACTCAATTTGGATGCCCCCAAACCTCAAAACTCTTTCCTTAGACTTAAGTAACCGCAAACACTTCTAAAATGAAACACCAAGTTACAAGGAAGGGATGTGAAGACATGTTTGCTGACAAGTTATATCCCATTAATTCTTCACTTTGGTGCTACATAAATGAGGCAAAAATGTTCTTACAGTATTCTTGTGTTTTTCAGCTGTAAAAGCATAAACATTATAATATGTAACCAAGAAAGTTTTCGATGTGACTTGAAAAAGTAATGCTTATATTTTGTTTTCATGAAAAGGTGTGTTGTTGCTGAGCCAGGATAGTTATACTGACTGCAAGGTAAAGCTTGTTTTAGTTACCCTACATCCTTGAACAGTTATTCTTTGTCTATAACAGCACAATGGTTGTAATTACAGTTCCAATTAAAATAGGTGATGATTATTACCACGCATTCTGTGGACTGTTACAATCTTATATAACAATCAAGACAAATCCATCCTGTCGCTGTTTTTAGAATCAAATGCATGTTATGTGCCATAGTATGAAAGCAGTGTTTGACACCAAAGCACACTAATAAAAGAAACCATGTCAAACTGTAATAAACAGACCATAGTTAGCCTTAAAAGAGACACTACTTCCACAATGCGTTTGCCAAGACAACATACTCTCAGCTTTGCTTTATGTAGCTTCCACACTGTTGCTGGCTGCAGTAAGCATAACATGAACTAAAAGGCTACTTCAAGGTTCATCTAGATCCTGCATCTTCCACATAGACTGGGTGTGCAGCATTGGCCATAACGAAACAAACTATAAATAAGGTATATTCTGGATACAAATGTCAAATCAAGGTCAAATAACACTGTCCAAACTGGAATGTATGCTTCGGATATGCTTATTTTGCTCATGAAAACACAGTTTGATTGATTAGCTGTTCAATTGGAAATAAAAGCCTCTTTAGAATAATATAGGATAAGCACTTCAGCAGTCTTTTGGTAACTTTACTTCTGTCATAGTCACGTCTGTTAATAATCCCAAATCAGACTTTGCTTTCCTATTCAACAAAGAATAATCGCCTCTTCTCTTTTCCCTGCATTGCATATCATACTGATCACAGGGATAAGACAATGAAAACAACCGGTTCAGACAGTCCCACACTTGCTCCCATCTGAGTTCATTTCTTGTAGAACACCTCACCCAGTGAAATACATCAACACAACTAAACAAAGTATGATCAAACTTAGATTTGGCTTCAGATTCAATCAGGATCATTTCTGGTGTTGCTTTCCAAATGCAGAAAATGAGCACGGCTGCTGGAGAATGAGCGTGCAGAGAGCAGCTCCATTTGTTTGGTTGTATCCAGGCTACCTCCCAAAGAGACGCATATTGCATTTTATATTTCAAAAGTAATTACATTACGGTATGTTGCGACGGTGCTCTGTCAGGAGAAGTCACGGTCATTTTTGCTTGCCTTTTCAGAGGCAGGGCTGCATGCAGCTCCAGTCTAATGCAATCAAGTTGCTCAAACTCAAGATAAAGCAGATGTGCTTCCAAACAGACTGGAGTGAAGGTGAAGAAGGCTCCATTATGGAAACAAAAGTGTGGAGGGGGTCTTTACAGCAACCATGGTCTATGTTTATTACTCAATGTGGATCTCGTAGAGATGCTCAGCTTTCACTGAGCGCCACAGCAGGAGCTTTGAGAAGGAAAGTTATTCTCTCTATCCCACCACAGCTCATTCAAAGTATGCTTACCAGGGTAAATCAACATTATGCCAGTCATTTAAGTTAACCCTTTAAATGACATGGGTTGAGAAATGTTCTTGTGTCATTTTTTTGCTCTTGCCTGTCTTCTGAAATGATATTTTACAATAGATAAATCTATTACATGTTGGTGAAGAAGCAGTGTTAAAAAACCATAGCTGCTTCTTTTGTCTTCAATTGTATGATTGTCCATAAACAGCTATGCGGAAGATTGGCTTCCCCCTATCTATCATGCACTTGTCACTTCATCAAGAAATAATCATTAGAATCTAATGAAACACTTCACTGCATGAATGTGTCTGACATCCAAATATGCACAACTCTGGCCCGAGGCAAAGCAAGGCAGTGTTCAATAGCACTGTTCACAGCTGACTGAATGCCCAACCAGCAGGTAATTGTAGGTGTGTGCAGAAGGTTTGGGAGGATATTACTTGCAAGATTGGCACAGAGCTCTAACAATTTGAACAATGCTGTCCGTCAAGGCGTCGCCTCTAATTAACAAACAGGTATGACTCTGATCTGTGGGGGAAAAAAAGCCTGCCGAATTGTGCAATGCCGGTGTGGGAGTATTTGAGAATAAGTCATAGTATTAATGATGCTTCAGTTTTTAGTGTGGCTGCAATAACAATTTAGCTTTATCTTTTGTAAGATAAAGCTAAATTGACATGTCAGTATGTCAAAGACCTGAGTAATGATATGACAATGTATCCTCATAATGCTGCAGCTCACTGAGCTCTGGAGTGACAGCTATTATTGAAATGCGGGAGAAAAAATAGACATACAATGTTTTTTTAAGCATAATGTAGTAGCCTCTACCAGAAACAGAAACACACCGATGGGTCTGTATCAGAGTCCTGAAAACTGGCATTGAATATGCTGTTATATTTGTCCTCTCCTTCACTTAGTCTTTAACCAGGTACTTGTTTAAATCATAATTTTGTTCTTGTATTATTCAAGTTCGATATTGAGTAATTCAGTTATTGCGCAATGGCGTTTGCCACAAGGAATATTCAATAATCTGGGCTTTTTTTTGTTGAGTGAAAAAAAGGGTTGTTACCATACACTGTGTGGTGCACACAACCACACCCACTGGACATACTACACCTCACAGAGACATACACAGCCCTAATACACAATGAAGAAGTCTCTTGAGACTGTGCTGCTACCTCTGATCCATAATTGAACAAAAGGGCAGACCAAGCAGAGAGGAGAAGTGTGGGGGCTTCTGTCCCTGCCTGCTACACTAGCTGTGAACTTTTGGAGCTATCACAGCCCTGGGGTTCCAAGGACAACTGTCAGGAGACACAGGCTGTGAACTCATGCTAATAAAGGCAGCTCAGCCCTGTAAACAGCATGGGAGGATGTCACTGGAATACATTACAATACATAACTGTCTCCCCAGGGCAGGAGGTTTGCACATGGCTCTGCCCTGATCATCCCCCAACCACACACACACACACACACACACACACACACATGCACAGTGGCTCTATCAGTCCACCTAGATGCCCCACAGGCTTGAGCCACCGTAAACAGACAAGTGCTGAGATGATGGTGGCAAGACACACATCTGGGTTGTTAGTCCAAAACATTCTGGGTTTACTGAAATGTGAAGAAGTGCTCCAGAGCGGCTGGTGCTCATTTTTCAAATTCACAACACTCAAACTCGTCTGTGGTTCTTTGAGTGTTTCATGGTAACCTTTGTTTTCCCCACTTCAAAGTTATCCCACTCTCCCGCTACAAGACTCAGCACACGCATGCCTTGAAAAGCTGAAAATTGATACAAACTGTTGAGAGCTGAGATAGTGAAGTGAGTCTCTGAGTCAGAATGTTGGCGTTTAGAAGGAAACAAGGGAGAACGAGGGAGCGATGAAGTGAGAGAGAGAGAGCGAGAGCGAGAGAGAGACAGAGAGAGAGAGAGAGAGAGAGAAAGAGAGAGAGAGAGAGAGAGAGAGAGAGCTCAGACAGGAATGTGACTGTTTTCAGGTCAGTGAGCTGCAGATCGCATGTGCAGGGGAGAGAAAGAGACAGAGAAAAAGAAGGGGGGTGGTAAACATGTAAACCAGGCCACTGTTTGTGGTAAAGTGATCTGCTGCCTTTTACTCTTCCGTTAAAGGCAGAGCAAACATAATGCTGGACTTGTTGTGGGGCATTAGTGTCATTGTGTCGGAGCTCAGCGTGATGCATTTTTGACGAGCCACGTATAGAAATACTTTCACTGTCACACTGAGTTTATAACCTGCTCCTATCAGTTCATCAACCTAATCCAAGCAGAAACTTAAATTATTAAATGACTGTTTTATTAAAACAATTACCAGCTACAATCTTTAAATAATACAGTAAGCGATACGTTTTTGTGTTAAAATGTGTTGTAAAGATTAAAGCTGGACAACCATTCAATATTTTTTTCTAAATGATTCCGAGCAATTTCATTCAATTGACTTTATTGGTTTGTTTAAGTTTTTCCTTCACACATACGGAGAGACTGCACGGCACTGGATATCATCTCTTTTATAATAATTCTAGCATAATTGCTGTATCAAGATGTGCAGTTTATCGACAATGAACAATATTTGTAAGCCACATTCAGCAGATACGTAGCAACATTAGCATTCAATTAGTCCTGTCTGGCCACTTTGGAAGGTAAATCCAATATTACTTTTTCTTCATCAACTCCTGTGTTAAGTATCTGGCTCTCAAGTAGCTAAAATGCTCAAATATGTTTACCAGCGAGTCACTTATTTTGTCTGTCTGGCACAGAGGGAACCCCAGAGTTGGGTCATAGTTCTCTTTGAGTTTATCACTATGAGTCACCCCCTTAATTACAAGTAGTCAAGTAGTATAGTGCTAACATAAACATATTAACTTTAAGAGGGTAAAAAAAAGGTTTCAACCACATGGCCCAAACCTCC
Organism: Clinocottus analis; assembly: GCF_023055335.1. Taxonomy (NCBI): domain Eukaryota; kingdom Metazoa; phylum Chordata; class Actinopteri; order Perciformes; family Cottidae; genus Clinocottus; species Clinocottus analis. The sequence goes on along the minus strand of NW_027175931.1, from coordinate 21,186,989 downwards.
TGAGATCAAGAAAATGATTATTAGGTTACGCGATGCATGTCAAGCTGTCTTTCAGAAGGAGTTGTCGTTTGTGAATATTATACTGTAGTGTCTGCTACACAAGGCACATATGGCTATAAAATGTAACAAGCCGCTCTAATGCAGAAACCAGGAAGCCATGTTAAGCTTACAGTCAAGCACAAACTATGCACTGAGACAATACAGTACTTAATAAGTCGGGAAGATTACGTATTACATTACGTATTTGAGAGCATTTCAGGACGTTACAAACGGCATTTTCCACTCTTGCATTCCATCTCATGAGTTAATATTCTGAACATGATTTGTTAGCTATTCAATATAATATCGTTTTACAGTCAGGAAATCCCCTGCCATCAAAAGTCAGCTGCAGCTACTCCCCCTGCCCTTTCTGTCATACTGAGGTGCATGGCCAAGAGGCCTCGGTACCTTTGAGAGATCTCTGAAGTTCCCTGGCAAGGTCAGGTTCAGCTCCTCTGAGTCGTAGTTGGTGAGGACCCAGGGAAAGACCGGGTACTGGTTCAGGTCATTGTATGTCCTCCCTAGACACACAGAACAGACAGAAATCTGTGAGTGATGAAGGACTGGAAGGGAACAGAGGGGTTGAAAGCGGGGCAGGGTACACTCAAGGCTTCAGTTACATTGGGGGATCAGCATGCAACATTCCAACAAGCCCCCAAATCTCCGAGCCCTCAATCAGGCGCACTTCCTGTCTCATATGGCGTCTATGAGTGAAACACATAAACTAATGGGAAGCTTTCTTTGCGATGAGGGAATGTTTTCTGTGCTCCCCATGCCTTTTCCTACTGAGTGTACTTTTATCAATGTACTGTGGGAGTATCAGGAGGCTTGAGGAGGCTGTCTTTAAGTGTATAGAGAACATAAGTATCTTTAAGTCTGAAGCGCTGATTGGCCAGATGTGAATTTCCTCTACGCTCTCGCAGCAAGAATATCGGTTTCAGATGGCAAAACGTGTCATAGGAAATCCATGGGAAAAGCCACGAGCATGTACCGTGTTGTCATTAATGCTCTATTTTCCTTTTAAAGATGACACTGATACAGCTGTGAGGTCAGCTGGAGGTCAGTTGTAATCCAGGATTGGGATAAGGCTGCTAGAGATGGCTCTGTTCGGTATGTTTACGACTGGTAATAAATCAAGCTAAAAATGTACACTTAAAGCAAATTGATAGTAAAAAGGCAAGAACTTTTCATTTCACCCACAAAGAAAATATTAAAACATAAACTGCAAATGGAAGCAGTACTATTTATAAGGTATGACCACATTCCTATGACATCCTTTCCTAATATAATACACTAATTACTATATTTTTTCTCAAAACATTTCCGATGATTTATTATTTTGTATATTATCCTAAGACAAAGTGTTTTTTTAACTGGAGATGAATTTAAACTTTAAAGTTACACACTATTGCATCATTGCAAGGACCAGTGCAGGAAATGAGACACTCACACTTTACCATGAATAATATAACATCATTTCATCATCTAAGAATATTTTAGATGAACAAGTTCAGTGACACAAATAACATTGTCTTCTGAAGATGACTCGTGGCTCTATGTAACAATGGCCAGCACATTCAAAGCTTTGAGCATTTAAAATCAAAAGGTATAATCAAATAGGTGCCAACTAAAAGGTTAGAATAATAAAAGCTGTTTTATTACATCTATATGAAAACTCATGCATGTTAATACAATATTATGCAATGGAATGAAATAGGAAAAACGTATCCTTTAACTGCTTGCTGGAGCCATACAGTTTTTAATGATTAGCTTCAAAATTGTATCAACTTACACCAACCAGCAGGAGTGACTGTCTTCTCCTGCACTGCAGCAAATTAGCATTAGATCATCTACATCTAGCTGAGCGAGTGATAATGCATATCAGGTTAGTCAATAGGGAGGTTTTGCAGAATAGCTACGGTCTGAGTGAGGCTAGAGAGCATAATTACCCAGATTAATGCCACATAGTGAAAAGGGAACAGCGAGCCAAGTGTGGAAGAAGAGTTGGATGTGCTGGTGTGGTTCGACCCAAGTTAGGGTGGTAGGATGTTAATAACAGTAGAATAGTGTTTAATTAGAAGACTACTTCCCGTTCACACCTCTTCCCAGCACTTCACCCCCCCAACTGTCTGCCGCCCCACACTAGTCTGACATCGCTGTCAGCCCAGGTCATTACCAGGGATTTTTAATGAATTTTGGGCATGTTTTTCTCTCTGCCTTACATCTAATTAGCTGACAATAATGTATCGAACTCAAGCACGAGCTAAATATAAATATGCATGAATATGCAGCGAGAGAGAGGATGACACCTCTCAGAGCAGAGTAGCGTGCAGTCGCTCTCGCCTTCCCTGTTAGTTGCAGTTCAGATCAGAGAGTCGACAACAGAACCTCTCAACTCCGCAGACACACACGTGTACGCTCTCACAAAGCCAGGCACTAATTATCTGGAAAAGTCTGCTGTGCCTGCTCTTTGCTTCAAACAGCACACACTCACATGAACAGTGAAGTCTACCACTCTGAGCACCACTTAAGGTTACCATGGATTCCTAAACAAATTCGACAAACCTGAGGCCACTTATAGTATCTTTCCAGTGCCACTGATACATCAAGTTTATTGATCATGATAGCAAAACGTAAAGTCTAAGACTCTAATGGTGAAGTGATTCACATAGATAATAGATTAAAACTTCACATTTTATTTGGTTGAGAATTTGCCTGGATAAGGAAGAAAACAAATCAGAATCTATTTAACTGATCACTGTGAAAAAGAGAATACTGTATATCATTTCCATACTTTGAGCTGTTTTCAAACTAGAAGCATAAAGTTTCTCTTGGGAATCGCAGCTTTGTAAAGCAATATGAGTCCTTACCTGCAATCGTGTTGAGAAACATGAGGTACTCGAAGTTGGAGATCTCTCTCCTCTGCCAGCGCTGGGTCATGTTGGAGGATTTAAAAAGTTGTCGAGGGGTGGCTAAGGAAATGCGCCTGGAAGATAAACATTTAAACAAATCAAGAAATAGATAATTGGTATTAGGTATGATATTATAAAACCTGTACTCTCACAAATGTATGTTTAAAGAGCATATATATGAAGCAGTGCTTACAATTAAAGGATTGGCTACATCCCAGAAAACTTGGACAATAATTATGACATTTAATAGCTAATAACCAGCTCTTTGTCTAGTACGTCAGAATAAACACAATGAAATTTAAAGCATGCACAAAATGTCAAGTTGCAAATTAGAAAATAATTATGGCAACCAATTCAACAGCATTCATAATTACACAATTTGAAATTCCATTGGATTAAATGAAATTAGGTTAATTTCTATGTGTTCATTCAGAATTGCTTGCTTCACATCCACTCAATTTCCACTCAAGAATGAAGGAAATGGGCTTGTTTTGTAACCGTGTGTAAATGGGCCTGTTAGCACCAGAGTGGTCAGTCGGCTGGCTGCAACTCTGCTCTATAGTTTTATGTCAGAGAATTAGGTCAGTTCAGTCAGGGTCAGTGCACATCAACTTCAATAACTGGACCAGTGGGACTTCGAATGACTCTGATGCAGGCGAAGCGGCACAGATGCTCCAACACTCCAATACAGAGCAAGTAGCATCGGCTATGAAGGAATCACAAACTTGGAAGTATTAAACAGCACTGAATTCATTTTCTTTTGGCATACATGACCCACCTGGCCTGTGGAAGTCCATAGCTCGTGCCCACCCCCACTCGAGGAAGACTGTAGACCACTTTCTTTACTGTGGCCTGGTCAGGAAAGTTGAACATAACTGATGCTGTGAAAAACAGTGAGAGATATCCCTTAGCGATGAAGAAGAAGAGAAGCATGGATTTGAAAAGCTGTAATTGGCACTTGAACGTACTTCTATTGGCCATAAAGACCTCCATCGCTGTGTTCTGCAGGAGGTAGCGTCTGGAGAATACCGCCCGAATCTCACTGAACATCCACTTTCCATGTAAACCCTCAGTGTATGCTAAAACCTAGAAGGGCAGAGAAAGAAGAGAAAATGTCCGTGGATATAATAGCTGTATAAAAACCAGAGATCGTGTCAGGTCACTGTCCAGTTCATTGTGTTCAATGTTATAGTTGCATCTGACAAAACAAGAAAGCGTTACAGATAAGTCAAGTGTTGCAACAGGCTGTTTGATGAATGTGTAATGTTTCTTGAGAATGCCAAACTCTAAAATTATGATTTCAATTATTTGAACTAACTAAATATTTGGTGTAAATTAAGCCATTGCTTTGCTGCAACATGGACAGAAAAAAGCCGACCATGTTTTCCAAACTGTATTAGATGACATGACAGTAGATGTGACCTGATCAAAATTTCACAAAGATAGATCATTGTTTAACATTGGTTTACTGCTTTACTATTAAAATGTTGGCAGCTGTTGTACTTTTCAGTACAGTACTTTGTGAACCGTCTATTTTCACCACAGCAATAGCTGGTGAGACATTAGCACTTGAGTATACACTTCTGTATATACTGCTCGCAAGCTAATTCCTCCAACCATAAGGCTAATAAATTCAATTCTTCACCAGTTTTACTCTAATTGGAATATAAATAGCATACCAGTACCTGGTTATTCATCCTTTAAGTACAAACATAACATTACCGAGACATGATAACATATCTCAAAGGCACTTGTGGCACAGATTCTCTTCACGTGTTTTCACACTTTTTCAGTTGGTCTCTCAAACTCAAGCGGTCAAAAAAGGACCCCCTTGGTTAGTGACATAAATAATCAATAACAACCACCAGGCCAAGGAAGAGGAGATAGTAGACAATAGATCATTAGTGTATGCAGCACCACAGGGACTGCAGGTCCACATATAAAACCAGCGCAGTTGTTCTGACAGGTGAAAATGGTCCCCTCACACACCTGCCCCCCCCCCCCCCCCCTCCCTCCTCTTCTTTCCATCCCACTTCCATCTGACTGAACAATTTTGTCCAACAGTGTGAGCCGAGGTGCAACCTCATCAACTCCCCAGGTTATAATCACACATAGGTTCAGTTTAGAGAGAGTGTGTGTTAGAGAGAATACAGATTTAACAGTATAGTAAGAAGGTGAGGCCATACAGTACATGTGTGTGAGTGTCCGTGTGTGTGTGTATGTGGGAGTGATTGAGGTGGAGCAGATATGGAAGGAGGGAGGGAAGCCGGAGTGAGATGTTCAGCTGGGTTAGGTCTGATGCTAATGCTCATTTAAAATAGTGACAGGCTGAAAGAGTGCAGCGCGAGCCGGGCCGCCTTAATTTCTCCCTGGAATAGCTCATGCTCGACCTCCGTGCCACATCCAAAATCTCTGGAGCTCAATTAAAATTGGATTAGGTGGAGATGCTGGATGTGCAGCACAGCATCTCTGGTGCTCTCCTCCCAGTAATGCCCTGCCTGACACCTCTGCAACCCCCCTACTCAAACAGTTGTCATAGAGACAGCACAGCACAGCCCAGAGGAGGCAGTGTGCTGAATGGAGAAGGAGTAGAGAGGAAGGGATGCTACGGAGCTGTGGGCACACTGTTGAGGGCCAGCAGCAGCTCACGAGGAGGCAGGGTAGCTTTTATCCCCTCCCACCCCGCTCCCCAGCCAGATGTTGTGGAAGTAGTCTTCTGAGTGCAATGCTTAAAGGCAAGTCATACAGATATGCATCATGGGAAGGTTAGAAAAGCTTACTCCATCAAGGCACTAGCAAGCTGTTATTTAAATACATATTAAGTTTTTTAGATTCCTTGATAGTTTGTCATTTTCAAAGTCTCTTTTTTACTTTTTTTATCCATAATTTTGCCTCATGTATTACTTGAAAATGTAACCAACAACCCAACAAATAATAAATAATGCTGTTTACACAAATGTACTACTTCAGGTTCACTTCAATATTTAAAAAAAGTATATATACAACAGTTATAATATGGCAACTGATTATAAATATAACATTGTTTTAGCATTGGCTGTTTCTTGTTACCCAGCTTAAGTGAACATTTTGCTACCATGACAAAGTGCAGGCCAAAGGGCTAGCTGTCAACAAAAGAGAGGCTAAAGAGGAGAAAAAAGAGCGGATTTCAAACAGCCCAGATCAAAAAATTTGTCATAACAACAAAGCTTTGGTCTAAACCAACACGCAGGGGCCCCTGTAGACTTGGAGGTTTGACAAAGCCCAGCCCTCATTTTTGGAGGCCCAGCTGTAAAAAATGCCATTTAATGAACCTGTCTGCTGAAGCTGTCCCCTGCCTGTCAGAGGTGTCAGCTAGTGACAAGCGCTGGGGACGGCCGCCTCCAGTCACAGACAGGCCTGCCAGCTGGAGACTTCGGCCCCAATCTAATCACGCCACCAGGAAGGGACCGGCGCTCTGCTCTTGGTCTGTCACGCTCAGGGCTGGGGGAGCAGCGAGGAGGCGGGTGGAGGGGTCTGGTATGGCCGACAAGTGCAGCCTTTTGTTTCCACACAGGTCCCTCCACGCAGGCTCATTAAGACCCACAGGCGCATGCGCTGCTCTGCCAGCTGCAGGGAAATATACCACTACAGCATAATAGCCATAATGCAATTTAACGTCTCTGTCCTCTCTTTTCTTTATTCCCTTTCTCATCTTTCCCTGATTTGACAGAGGGCAGGCTGCATTCTGCCTGTAAAACATCACAGGTGGAAAACGGGAAAAATATTGTGACAGATGAGATGAGGAGAGGCACAGGTGACACCGGTGTTTAGGCTGAAGCTCATATATGATAATGTGCAGATGCTCGAATTGAGCACATCATTGTTAAAAGTGATAGAAAGCCACTTCATGCATGGAAATAGATTCTAATCATATTTGACTTCCGAAAAGCTTTAACCTAACATTGTCTGAGACACTATGACAGAGGTTATTAATAAATCTAACGAAGCATTTTCTATAAAACCTGATGCAATTTTCTCCCATATGGGAAAATACAATCCCCCTCCACTGCGTTTATAAAAAAAAACAGGAAAATAATATAATTCAGTGAGACCTCCAAGCCAGCATGACTGATATATTTATATGAGACTGTGGAGCACACTGACAACCTGGTATCACAGCACCTCCGCTGCATTCATCTAAGATTTGTCTAATAGGCTTCCACTATAAAGCCTCACAACTGCATGGTCCCAGGCGGCCAGAGAGAACAGCGAAGTGGAAGAATAAGGGGAGGATACGAGAGACAGTTTCATTTTGAGTGGGATGACTACTCCCCCAGGAGCGAGCGGGATGGATTTCACACATAGCAATTTGGAGGATCAGCACACACTGCATATACTGTATTCACTGGCTGACCTTAGGCAATTTGGGCCAAATCTGAGAAGAGGTTGAGCAGTCGAAGAAGGCAAAGAGAAATCATGAAGCCTGGTAACGGCGAGAGCTGAGAGCAACTCTCAGCCCAGTGGGAGACTGTCATCAGCCATGTTGAGTATGGTAGACTGGGTCACGTAAATAAATCATGTTAATATATCTAAATATGCTTGAAAATATAACACATACCAGGCTGAATCAGAGCTAAGAAGTTTAAGACTCAACTTTCATCAAATTCATCAAACAACAGCGACATTGCATCTAGAAAGAGATGTTGCTGTTGACAGCATTTAATATACAATTTCAATGTGAAATTAAACCTAAACTATCTGTATAGATAAATACCACTATCACTAAGGGAGAAGATTTGCTTTTTAATAATTCGAGTGAACTGACCCTTTGGAAGAAAACACATAGTGTATATATTATTCGCCTCACACTGTGAAAGGAAATCATAACAAACGGTGAAATGATATCTAAGTTGTCTGACCAGAACAAGCCTAAATTCACACTTTTATTTGAATTTTAATCCCTTTTCCTCCTGCAAGATTCATGCCTGAGCATCAAAGCTAGCTTTTCATCTTATCCCCTATAACTATGACAACTGTTATGAAATGTAGAAAACTAAAATGTAAAAAGATTCCCTCAGATTATATATATATATATATATATATATATATATATATATATATATATATATATATATATATATATATATATATATATATATATATATATATATATATTTTAAATCAGCATTCTACTTGACTCCTCACAGTGAGAGCCATATCTCAACTTCAATAAAGTAGCAAGCTCCTAATGCAGGTATTGGGGGAAAACAAGATACAGATTTGCATAATCAGTGTCACTATACATTTGGGTGGTAGCTGGAGTGTGGCAAGATGACACAGCTCGGGTGCTCTGGCAAGACCAGTGGGATAAAGGAGATGAATATGCATTGAATATCCTGGCAGTTCACTGCCCCAAATGTCCAGCCAGGTTTGTCAATAACATTTATGTCAGAGATGGTATTTCACGCATATTAGCAGGCCCTGCAGTGCCGTCTTCAACACTGACATGGTAGGAAAGATGGGAGGGGCCGTTGTCCTAGTATGCAATTCCTTCTTAAAGAGCCATGGGTCTTTAAACATTCTTTATCTGTCTCCGTTAAAATATAAAGCCTTAAGTGCAATGGGGGAAAAAAATCCAAATAGTTACTCAGACTAGTGGTTCCCTACTGAGATGCTCCACAAAGTTTGGCATTGGGCCACATGATGCCTGCAGAAGGCTTCTGTGAGGACAGAAGAAACAACACAATATAAAATGTAGAAACACATTTCCTTAAAGACACAGTATACAGTGTGTTTACATACAAGTGCAGCAGGAAAATTCATATTCACTGATCTAAATGTAATTAGCAAATTAAAGATTTTAATACACCGTACACTGGTCCTATTTTCCAATGGCTTGCTACTGTCGAGCATAAGTTGTAAAGTGTTCCACTTCATGAATCAAATCATTTTATAACCTACAGTTTGTAAGCATATGATTTGGCCTCTTTAAGACTTGTGTTTAAAAAAAGAACGTAGGCGTCAAAGTACAGCTTTAACACTTATTTTAAAGGATTCAAGCTTGTATGACTCACCTATGTAGCAGTGTTACTAATGGTGAATAAGATATTTCAGAATTTTAGTCTTTTTCCAGAAATGGTCATTATAATGTCTCCTTTATGGAAGTGGAGATGTAATTATGTCTTTTAAGTAAATGCTACGTAGTTAGCAAGTACACAAACAAAGAACGGGTCGCAACAAACATTTAAACACACTATGAAGTTGCTCAAATGATGACCCACGCACGGCCACATACACACACATGCATAAACACACTTAGTGAGCACATCATCCAGATAAACAGCTTGAGAATGCCTTCACTAAGGAGCTTGAGAGTAAGGATGCAGTCATTTGGTATGTGGTCTTCTCAGCGAGCTTTTCCTAATGGGACTTTTTCAGGGACTTGTCAGCCTTAAGATGACTGAAATCTTCCGGGCCTGGGTACCCGCTTCCTCTGGCTGCCACTGAGAGTGCCAAGCTGATCGCTTTAAATCCCACTTTGCTTTTTTTTGCCTTCTATTTTTTATTTTTTTTTACTGGTGCGTGGGAGTTATAGGAGCTCAGAGCAAGACAGAAAAGAAGAGAAAGAACGAAAGAAGGATGGAAAGGCAGAGAGACGAAGGAAGAGAGGGACAGAAAGAGCAAGTGGTGAGACGAGAGGGCCTGATGAGCAATGAGCGCCTCACTCGTCCTCAATTAATCTTGTCTCTCTACCTTTGCTTTGCCGCTTCCCTCAGCACCAAGGTAATAACGACAGCCTCATCCATTATCCTTTTATCCTTGTTATTCACTGGGAATTGCTTAATAACATGCTACAGATTTGGCCTCCTTCGTATAATTCTTTCTGTCATTCGCAGTATATCATCTGAAAAACACACAGCCCTTTTTCTACTGGACGCTCTTTGAGGATTATCGTGGGTGACACCTTCGGGATGCAGCCAGAATCTGGAGCATCATTTTTTCAGGCATAAAGTGGAATTACCCTGACTTATCTGTCATTGCCAAAAGCACAACAAGCCATTCAGGGCCAAAGCAAAGGTGGAACAGGTTCTTATCAGCTTCTCTGAACGAGAGGGCTTGTAAATTTATGCTAATGAGGGCCTTTTGTCATCCAGGCTCACCCCTTGGGGCTGAACGGGGTTTGCGGGGGGATGATAATCTGGCTGTTGAGTGCACTAGATAATTTGTACTTTATCCTCATGTAATTATATAGTTTAAATCTTTTTACCAATGCTAATCCTTCGACATGAGGAAGTGTCTTCACCGTGTCTCTGCTTCTTAGCGGCGCTAGTTAGCGTGCATCTGACTCTCTCTCATAAAATCACGTAGGAGGAGTGCAGCCATGATATAATTACTCTGACTTTCTGTAGCCCGTGCAATGAATCTTCATATCATTTTGATCCACCTTAGCAGACAGGCAGAAAGCCAAGCTAGCAGCCTGGGGGTATGGGAGACAGCTCAGAAAAGGTGAAAACATTGTAGCGTGGCAGAAGAAAGAGCCCTCCATATTTTTGTCAAGAAAGAAAGATAGAGGAGACCAGGAAAATGCACTGAAAGGAGTAAAAGTAAGTGCAGAAGGGCGGCTTTCCTGTCCAGTGGGATTCCAGGCCATCTTGTGTGCCAAAGCCGACAGCCCCTGACAAGCTGCTTGGCGTGCTGTAATTTGACTAATTACATTGGATTAAACCATATTAATGCAAGCTGTTTTCTCAAGGGTCACTGACCCACCCAGTGTGCCCCTTGCTAGTTCCCCTCCTATCTGGTGATACACAAGAAAGAAAGAAACCTCTTTGTTTCTCGAAATTATAAAACAATGGACACGTATCTATATCCCTGACGTTATTTTTATAATGGGAGGGAATGTGTTTCAAAGCATCAATAGCAGAGATAGCTGTGAGATTCAGACTGCTTTCCTGAGGCACATCATCACAGGATCCTTTGAAAACAAACCGAATCCTTTGCCTGCTTTATCTTTCTGTAGGAAATGAAGTCCCAAAGTTAAAAAAAAACTGTTGTTTTTTTACACATTTGATAGTGGTAGGGGGCTGAGGAGGGTCTTCGCATGCTGACAACAACAGATCAACATTTTCTTTTAATTAGATTGTTATCTTAGCAAAATATCGGGTGTGGGGGGCCGGGGGGGTCTGAGTAATGAGGAGCCGTTCTAATGTGTAGTTTAGTCACACAATATTTTTTTTCTGGAGAAATGGTGTGTTGAAATCCAAGATAAGTATAAATAATAAAGGACACGTCATTTTATCGGTTAAAATAAAAAGGAGTAGATCAGTGCAGAAAACCACAGAGGATACTTTGTACAAAGAAGGAGGGAAACCAACCCTCATTTGCATTTGCAAAACTCCAAAATGAAAGGGGGGAAATGAGCCATAGAATATGTGTGTTTTAATACAAGTGCTCTCCCAATTGTACCAAATCAATCTGAGTTTCACACAATGGAGAGGCAGCGTCACTGTTTGTATGTGCTCCTCTCCCTTGAACATGGTGTAATAATAGTCTTAAACCAGGCGTTATAAAGAGAGAATACCAAAGAGGCTTACTGCCTTGGTTTCATGAAACATTTAGGCAAAAGTTCCAAGGGCTAAGAATGATGAAAGAAGGTAAGCTTGAAAATGGGCTTCTGGGATCCACAGCCCTTATTGTACAGAAGTCACATCGAATTAATACTGAGGGCCATTTGCAGCCTTTCTTCTCCTCAGCTTTTCAGAACGGATTAAGCTATGAAAACTCAGAAATTACTAAAGCACCTATTAGGCATTATGCTCACCCAGTCTCCTTTTTCCCTTTGAAAGTCAATGAATGTGCTTCACTTCACTCGTACTTTAAATTACAAAATGTTTGTCTACTGGAAAGGGCAATTTTATACAGAATGTCATACAATATGAACTTTCCATATTTCCATATGCACTATGAGGAGCCGATTCCTGTAAATTAGAAAGCAGACTTAGTCATATACATATTTAATACCATTTGCCATTCTATTACCCAAATATTTATAACTTTGTGGATCTTGAATAAAACTTTGGCCCGCATCGTCAAACTAAGTTACAACAATGCATTCTGGTCAGTCTACTGAAAGCCTGTGAGAGTGTTTCCACGCTGATGAAGGGCCCGTATTTGCTTGGGCTCTCTCAGGCTCTCTGCACCCCTCTTTGCTCTCTCAATGCCTCTTCAAAGAAGCGCAGGGAGTGCATGAATTGTAATTATGGCTCCTAACAGGATTCAAGAGCGCCCAAATGATGGCACTTGAGAACCAGGTCGTGTGGAGTTAAACGGCTGTCAGACACTCAAAGCTCCCCAGCATGTGAACAAACCAACAATGGTTGAACGTGTCCACTTCTTGGGCCCTCCTTCCCACTTTCCTTCTCATAGGCAGAGATTAAAGATCAACCAAGGCCTCTTTAAAAAGGCCCATATAGCCTTTGTGCATTATTACTAACATTCCAAGTTAAGGGTTACAGCTTTCCAGGTAAAACACTAAATCCCAAAACAAGGGATTACAAATGAGTTATTAAGAGCTGTATGATGTTGATTTGAATAAGAATCACTGAAAAGATGTGATGTCCAAAGTAGTAAAATGCTTGGCAAAATTCAAGGCAAACAAGACTGCATCAAAGGGGCACATGAGGGGGAAAAGCAAAAGCTTCTGAGAGTTCAGGTAATTGGTACCACCTGAGAAACCAATACAACCACAGTGTCAGATTATCTCCCGACCTTGCCTTCAGAATAACGGAAAAGATCATCTGTGCTCCCCAGACAGTTTCAATGACTCACCAGGGCACAAGACCCCTCACTACACATTAAAGGGACCAGCCTTCAGTCAGGCCCTATCCAACTACAGCCCCTTCCTACTCCCCAAAGGCATCCAAAAGAAACCAACCTGCAGCGTGAAGTCCCTATGCATGACCCTTATTAAACTCCTAATTGGATTGAGAGCAGCTAAGAAAAAATATTCAACATTGTTCATTCAGCTGAGATTTTCTTCAGCATTCCTTCCAGTAGTTTGCCTCTCCAACAATAACATTCAAAATCAAGTCACTGAAAACTTTTTTTTTCTTCCCCTTTTCAAAACACAACCATTTTCCAAAAATGGAGAGTATAGGCAAAACCTTTTTCACCTTTTCAAAGGCAAAGGACTATTTGATTTTCACAGGGGGCAAGTGACAGGCTGAAACAAAGCTTAGCCCTGGCCATTGTATAGCCTTTCACTGTTGTAATGGTCTTAAAATGGCTACAAGCAGGGGCCTATTCAGTGGTGACCAGGCTGCTCAGCTCTCTTCTCCATATCTAAGACCGACTCTGCACCAAGCGGGAACTCAGAGGTCAGCTGATGAGTGAATGAGGGGCCGAGTTCACTTCTAGCAGTCGCAGACTAGAGCCTGAATCCAGAGGTCCACGAAGCATTCACACTAATTATAAATAATAAATAGTGCCATAGCAACAACATCCATCAAGTTCATTACAGAAAATAGCATAATGACAATAATTACAATAATATCTCATTAAGAAAGAGAATGAGAGACAGGGGAGAATTAATTGTAGACAGGTGTACAACACACCGCAATTATGGAACCTGAAATTACTTCATTGCCTCAAGGCAAACAGAAGAGAAAGGGAAGGTTGTAAGTGTGTGTGTGTGTGTGTGTGTGTGTGTGTGTGTGTGTGTGTGTGTGTGTTTTGGGGTAGAGGGGTAGGGGGTTGTAGTTTCAGGACTGTACTGGGAGTCGGACTGAGAGAGAGGCTCACTGACAAAAAAAAGGAATTGCAAATAAGCAAACAAAAATGTCTTAAATGTGTAAATTAGGAGGGAAAATAAGAGGGAAAAGCAGCTTTTCCCTGCAGACTGGTGCCTTAGATGAGAAGGGAGCAGCGAAACGTGATCAAGGGGAGCCGTGGAGCGGTGCGGCAGGCATCAAGATGAGCACTCAGCCAGCGAGTGGCAGCTTCTGCTTTTCCAGTCAATCATTCATTACAGAGCCAAGTGCTGTGGAGGAGTGCCTCCTCTTTTTGACCTATCATATTACTGCTTCTGTAAACTCCTAATCCTCCCTTCGTTAGATGGTGTCAACAGCCGACATGCACTCACCCTGCCTCCCAAGCCCTGCCAGGACCACAGAATTGACACTCTAATAAAATCATTTGAAATTCAACAGGGTAGAACGGCACAACTTTATCCATCTTTTTGGTGCCTTCATCCACCTTTTTGACTTGTTTTCGTCACTAAAAAGAGATTCAGAAAATTCACTTGTTAATTAGTCAACTAAACTTTTCATTTTCCCATCAATTCCAGTCGGCACCACTAACACAGTCTGACTTTAGCTGCGTCTGAGTGGCCTGGTTCTTTCTGCCTTGGGGCTGTTCCTGAGCAGGTGAACGCCTCGAGGCAGAAACCTGCACATCAGCACTTCTTCGTCCGTCATGACTCTTTCATGGGGAGCCCGTCTCCTGAGCTTCTTTACAGCCCAGTGAGATGACTACTATAATGAGTCCAACAGATGAAAGCCCAGCAGGACAAAACAACGTTCAGATACATCTCCACACACTCACACACAATCACATACACACACACACTCTGCGGTTCGCAAACAATCCGGGACTTGCTGGGAGAATGTTGTTATTTAGTTAAACAAAAGAATCGGATGCAGGCTGGGGGAAGAGGAAACCAGATCAAGTGTATGTGTTTTGGCAGAGCTCCAGAAAAGAAGTGTTGGAGTGAGTGATTATGATTATTTCATGCTGATCACAACAACAGCAAACAATCTAATAATCAAGTTCATCACACGTTTGAAAAAACACTTCACATACCCAACTGTCCTTCACTCACATGCATTAGCGCACTCGTGTTCTCTCTCTCACATACACACATACACACACAATGTGTGGATGGGTTTAGGTAGGGTCCCAATTTAAGCTGACAGATACCAGATAGGAGATACTCAAGGAAATGACAGCACTGATTCAGGATGGTTCTGGGCTTAGCTGAATGTGACACTGTCGCAACAAAACTATTACACGTGAGTGAAGGCCAGTAAAGTTCATTTATTTCTTAATGACATGCTGCACTTAAGCTATTATAGTCCGT
The DNA here is from genome assembly GCF_023055335.1 of Clinocottus analis. NCBI lineage: Eukaryota > Metazoa > Chordata > Actinopteri > Perciformes > Cottidae > Clinocottus > Clinocottus analis. The sequence continues at coordinate 21,171,923 of NW_027175931.1, read as the reverse complement.
TAGGATCTGAAAATATTGTACCTTTCTGGGATATATATATATATATATATATATATATATATATATATATATATATATATATATATATATATATATATATGTAAATTTATGTGATAAACTTTGTCACGGTTGACACACCTACCACATAACATGGTTTGAGGGATGTTAATTACCATATAAAATAAGCAATTGGCATCCTGCCCCATATGTCCCACTTTTTCAGCGGGGAAGATGGAAATGAAGCGGGGTAGATTTGATTGTGACATGCTCTCCGTCTGTGCTTCACAATGTGTGGCTTTGCCAGTTACAGGCTAATATTCAGCACAGCTCACCCCCACCAGAACTAATGAAAGTAGACAAAATGTCTCTGCTGCCATCTTTGTCTAGCATCCGCTCAGGGTGAGCCTCCCTCTCTCCCTCCTTTCCTTTTCACCTCCCCTCTTTCCCCTCGCTCTTGAAGGGAGGGTGACAGCGGCATAAAATGGTGGCGAGCAAATGTGCCTTCCATGTGGCAGCAGTGTGGGGGTGACAGGCCAGGCTGAGGCCAGCGCCATCAGCAGTGTGTGGCTGTTGCTTTGAACAATCTGGACGCTCGCCATGGAGGATCAGGGCCGAGCTGATGAGACACCAGCGGTTGCAAACAAAAGCCGCTCAATATCAAATCAAGAAACAGCGAGGGCGGCCATCCATCCCCAAAACAAAACAGTTCTTTGGTAAATGTAAACTTAGTTGTCTCGAGGTGGTTTGTTATATACCAACTGTATATCACTTAGTACCAACTGTATATCTGTTTATCACTATGTACCAACTGTATATCAATTCCTCGTAGGCCGTTTTAATGTTTTGAAATACATTCAGAAACAATTCTAAATGATGCTTGAACCAATATGATATTATAATAGATGTAATTATCAGAGCTAAGAGGATTTAAAGAGAGTCTAAGGATAAAGGATATTATACATTGAACACATTGTAAAATCCACAAGAAAAGTGTCATTCTGGGTAAAAAATACATTTGGTTGATTCAAATTGAAATCTAAGATATAAAACACATGAATATCACTTAGGAGTATATTTAGCCATGCATGCACACAACTACTAAGCAAAGCAAATGCGCTTCATCCAGTAATTTGTGCTTCAGTCATTCGGGGGGTTATTAGTTAACCCTGAGCTCAGAGGATGATGAATCAAGGGCATAAATCACAGAGTGAAACAAGGCAGACTCCTCCGATTCATTAATGGAAATGATCTGTCAATATGCTGGAGTCAATTCACACGTGTCAGCTGGGCTCAGCACACAATGGGCCAGCCAACTTATGAACTCCCGGCACCACTCCGCCGAGTCTATAAAACAACTGGCATCGCCGCTGGGGAGCACCCCGAGACACCACCCTCTTGCACAGACCACCAGATGACACAGATGGGGCGAAACCAAACAAAGACGAGACTCCCTTTGTACAAAGAGGGACCCCTTTCAAAAGCCATTCATGCAACAAATTGGGGAAATCTGGCCATGCAACACTCTGGGTTTGCTCTTTTATTAGCATGGGCCTTACGTCACAGCAAGAAAAATCAGATTTATGGCTCTCTGCTACAAAGAGGTTAAAATTAAGCACACTTTAAAGAAACACAACTCTTTTTTTGAAACCATGTTAACCAACAACAGTTTAGCTATGTTAACCAGAAACAGCCTGTGTATTTGTACATGAGCCACAAAGTAACAGGCTGTTTCTCCTTTGACAAAACTTTGCCATCTTTCACAATAATGACCAAAGTAGAGCGATGGAAGACAACTACACACAAGGACGATGCTGATCCTTGCTTAGATTGGAGTTGATGGATTGTTCAGCTGAAATTAGAGCTAACTTTAGCTACATGACACCTTTTGATTGTTAACTCATCTTGACAAGCTTGCAAGCAAATGTGTGTTGATTATGGTTTCTATTTTTGTAACGGCATCGGCTTAAACATGAAATAGTAATGATTATTTGTAATCATAGAGACAAATGGTTGTTAACATCAGTCACAGGTATGGAAGTGGGGAGGGGGCGAGTCCATGTTATGGTAGCAGCATCAAGCTTTATACTTTCAAAGGCAGCCCATCAGTTCGGGAGGTTTGCTTCCATGTAGGTCATTAAATATATGCACACATGCTTTCTCTTATTAGGCCATATGCATTTCTTTTTGCTTGTTCTTTCTCAGCTGCACACCCGTGCTGCTGCAGCAATCTGCATAGAGGGACATTTGTCATCATTAGCCTTGCTCTGACAGTTGGCACCCGGCACTTCAGATCTCTAGGACTGGCAATTATGAACCCTTCATCCCTTATTTAGGCAACATTGCCTAATTTCATCACAGGCCTCACCAGCGGCATTTGATTACCAACAGTCCCAAACCTAGAATATGCCACTGATTCTTCCACTCGGTTTGTTTTGTGCTTCAATGTAGTCCGACTCTGCGATCACATGACATGTGGGAGAGAACTGTATTCAGTTCATCTGAGATTTGAAATTACTTATAAGACACAGGGGCTGCATGGAGGGCTGTAGATGAGCATCATGGGGTCAGTGGGCAGATGATTACAGCGCCAACCTTTAGATGGCAGACATCTCGCAGACATTAAGATTAATCACACTGCTGCTGGTGAATGGTTTCCTTTTACGACAGACAAGATGGAAGTCGGGCAGAGGGGTTTTCTTTGATGAAGAAAAGGGAAAATAACTGCATGTTTACAAATGAACAAGTCATTTTTTTAACAATCCAAGCCCTACCAATTTGCAGAAAACAGGAAAAAACATGCCGAATAAAGTAATAATAAGCCAGCCGCAATCCTGCCCCAGTTTCCTCCACATCCAATGTTTATTATTGTCATGTACAACAAAACAAAATGCTAAACTGTGTGCTTATAAAACCACTGGAGAACATTGTACCACCACTCGACTGAAGACCTGCGCACAAAGGAAGTGCACTAATGTAAACTTGTATTTTTCTTTTGTGAAGCAAACCAGACATTTTCTGGATCATTATTTTGGCAAACAAAACAGATTTGGATTTGTGCTAAATTCATGCAAATACATGCATGTAATTTATCACGAAGGCTGACAAGCGTACCATATTGCAGAGGGGAGGGGTAAGGGGCCAAATGAAGCTGAGACAATCAATTAAGTTTCATAATTTACACTTTTTTTCTACTTCTCCGTTTTCCCATCATGCTGATAAGGTTGATGTTTTCTGTGTGTGTGTGTGTGTGTGTGTGTGTGTGTGTGTGTGTGTGTGTCATGGTGGATAATGTCCATAGTGAACATAGCCTGTTGAGGCGATCACTGGGTCTCTGAGGGCCGCCGGCCATGTGGTCCAGCTTCCTGACTTCTCCAAAGGAGGCTGCTAATACACAGCAGATAATAAAACAAGTGAATGGACACAATCCAAAGGGGGTCCTTCACTGCGGCTCCGGGCCCAAAAATTAACTGGCCTCCTACAGAGAGACCATATTGCTTGGAATAATAATGTCCTGTTAATAAAAAATCCCAATGACAATTTCATTTTGTGACAAACAAAATTATAGGAAATGTGTCAATATGAGAGGCTTTTTCCCACGAGATTAAAATATATTATTTCTCACAGTTTGAGAGCCAGTGTTTATGTCACTTCTAAGAAGTGTCACTGCTTTTAATCTGATTTATATAAAAACATGTCATCCTATTAAGTCCACTTTGACTAATCTGCATATTAGCTTTGGAGCTAGCTGGCAAACTCCCTTTGTATGGAATATGGCTTGAGAGTCTCTCTTTCAAAACTAAATGACCCCAGAAATTAAATGAAAAAGCACATGGCAGACCTTATTTGTTCTCGTGTAATAGGATTATTAAAATCATAAAATGCCATCCATAATTACGATACCAGTCAGAGGATTGTTGGTCATAAAGGTCTTGATCCAGCTTAAAATGGGTTATATACTATAATTACATTGCCATTGATTTTGTAGTCATAAGGTAAAAAAGAAAATTGAAACTTAAAACAGCGTGCATAATTGTGTAAAACCTTTTGTTTATAAAATATGGATAAAAACAGAGCCAAAGAGGATAGTTGGACAAAATAGTAAATACACATTTATGTTTGTGAAGTATGAGTGTCATTTTCCCGTCAAATTTTCATTTTTTTTTCATTTAATTCTGAAGGCTACATATGTTTTAAACATGTTTACTCATTTGTACATGAACATGTGTTAGTTTTATGTGTGTTTACTAATTTGTGTGTATAAATACTGCATAAAGCCTTAAGGATTAAATATAAAAATAAAGCAACACACATTTAATGACTTTGGGTACAATCAGTAAAATATCATTTCAAGTCACTCAAAGCATGAGTGGTGTCATCGAAGGGCAATTTCAGCCATCAGACAAGCACCATTGACCTAATGCCCGGCCATGTTAACAGGACCATCAGTCTTGCTAGAAGAAAGGAAAAAGAAAAATGGAGGAGGAAAAAAATGAATAAGTGTAGAGGCATGCTTTGGAAACAAAGAGGCCTTGGAAACAGGGTCACATGCTCGTGCAAAATTAGGGGAAGTAGAAGTCATTGTATTGATTTACACAAACGTGCTTGCATTTTGTCGGGTCAGAAACAGGCTTGTGCTGGAATCACGGCCCCATATATCACACTGGAGGGCCTCCAATAGCCCAGCGGGATAGTGAATGAAGCAACAAAGCTTGCAATGTTGTAGTCGTAAAGATATAGCTAAGAAGATTCAATTGTCTTAGGCTAGACCTGACGACATTCTGGCGTCTTGTGACTGCAGAGCAGGTTGAGTTACTGTGAGATCTGTGCAGCCACATGCTTCAGATTAGGAGGTGATCATCACAATGAAAATCCCCCCTTTCTATCCCGCATACATATGACCAAAGGCCAGAGCATAAACTCAAGAGGTGGACATGGATTCGGAGGCATCTTTGGCAAGATAGCCCGGAAAGTGAGGCTAGTCTGGCTTCAATAAAAGGCAAGTACCTGCTGGGCCACAGACAGTGGGAGACAGTGAAGTGAGAGGAAAGACTATCAAAGCCTGGAAGGGCACCAGGCTCTGAGCTACCTCTCACCACATGAAAACTCTCCATTATGTGGCCTCCAGAATGTATACATCACATTATATATATATATATATATATATATATATATATATATATATATATATATATATATATATATATATATATATATATATATATATATATATGTTGTTGTTGTTTGGTTGTTACATTTATTCAGACCTGAATATGATTACTGTCAAAAGAATAGACAAAATATCACAATTTAATTACAGAATGAACCTTAATATGGACATCATGTCTCATGAATAGAGTTGGAAAAAGAAAAGAATGAGAAAAATGCTACTCCATGTTTGTAATGTCTGCCTGGTAACAGTGTGGGATTATCACTGGCTACTGGCAGTGTGTCCATGACAGGCTGTGATGATAATGGGAGTCACCTATCTATCAGGGTCCTTCCCACACACGCCAACTCCTGCTCAGCCGCATCCATGGAGTGAGTCAGAGCTGACGAGTGCTGGTTTGCCCTCATAATGTCTGGTACTATGCAGTTCTGACTATAGAGCAGAGATGGGTGTAAATGCCTTTGTGTTCCTTATCTGATCCGTGCAGCATTATCTTTTTGAAGTCCTCTTCAAAGCATACACTGTACCTTGTGAGATGGCGTGCCAGTGCAATGATGAGAGCCAGAGAGGGTTGAGTAAGATCTCTTTATTGTGAATCACTGCCTATATCAGACCAACAGCTGTGCCTAAAACATCACACGGACACATCACGTGACTTTATAGAAAATGGTCTTGTTGATCTTATTTGTTAGATTTATAAGCGATCAATGCTTTTTATTCTTGTTATTTTTTTCTTTCTCATATTTTAACATTTAAACGAGGTTCTTCGTGCTGTTTTGTTGATTCTATCTTTAGCTTGTAGTTGAAGAAAAATGTATAATAACGAATGACAGGTTGTAGAATATCAATGCATATTATTCAGCTAAATAATGTTCATTGCGGACATATAGGAAAACAAAAACAATAACAAATTTAACATTACAAACATGTTCAATATAATCTAACAATGTAAAAATAAGTATTATTTATTTTGGCACATTGACACACATTGTAATATAAAGTAAATCAGTATATTGGTTAATGTGCTTTTTATTTTGAGCAATAAAATAATTAGATTAATTTAATTCAAGAAATGCAAATTAGTATATTGTAATGTACATTACAATACACATTAATTAATGAAATGACTGCGTGGAATTGTTGCACAACACACGACATGCTGCTGCCGCACAATACACGAACAAAACAAAACAAAACATTATAAAATAAGGTCGAAATGTAAACTCGAGACATAAACTATTATGCAGCCACATTAATTGTGTCAAACATAACCACAACGCTGAACGTAAATAGCGCGATAACTTGATCGTCGCTCAGAAATAAACCTGATCCCAGATTGTTCGATTAATTGAATTTATCCGGAAAGTTCTGTTTAAAAAAAAATACAAAAAAAAGCCATACTTTTTTTTAAAACGTGGTTTCAATAACAAAACGCACAAATTAGAAAAATTAAATTTATAAATTACAATTCAAGTTTTGGTAGAAAAAAAAAAGAATAAGTAAAATAAACAACTATTCCATTTTAGTCTATATTTATCTGATGCGCCTTATTTAGAAAAAAAAAAAGATCCGGTTCACTGAAAAAAAGACAATATTTAAATAACATGGCTAATTTGAAGTTCTATCATGTGAACACATAAATACTAAACAGTTCTAAATCCACCTACTGTTTCATACATGATTCAAGCGAACTAAAACGCAGCAGATAAGAGTCCAAAGAAAGCAACGTAACGCAGTGAGATTGCAGTTGTTTTTCCTTCTCTCCAAATACGTATAGGTGTACTTCCGCTCCTCGGTATAATATACTACTACCTGTACTTTTTACTCGTATATAGCACCCGGGGATGAATTTGTTTTCGATAAACTGGAAAGCGGTGACGCATCAGACAGCGATTGGACATCTTGGTTTCAACTCCTCCCTTATAATAAAGTGTGTGTGTGTGTGTGTGTGTCTCCTGTTGTAAAACACAGCAACACCGGGCGTCTGCGTCTGGAGGGAACACTCCACTCTGCGCAATTACGCGGACTCCGAACTGGCAGAGAAGAGGTAGAAATGGACTTTTAAGCAGCTCATCCTGATAGATTCGAGGACTCTCATCGGGCAATTCACTGCAGTTTGCGGCAAACGAGCTGTGAATGTTGCGATATGATTAGAACGCATGTGCTCTGAGCACAGCTATAAATAGCCGTCTTATTAATAGACTTTTTTTTCTTTTTAAATAGTTTTTTTCTTCTCTTAAATTGGCTCCCGTACAAACAGCCGCGTTGGATCCGTCGGCGTACTGCGAGACTCCGGTGTACAACCCGGATCTCTGCCCAAACATGATAGCCGCGCAGGCAAAGTTGGTGTACCACCTCAACAAATACTACAACGAGAAATGCCAGTCTCGGAAAGCAGCCATCTCCAAGTCCATCCGGGAGGTGTGCAAGGTGGTGTCGGATGTCCTGAAGGAGGTCGAGGTGCAGGAGCCCCGCTTCATCAGCTCCCTCAGCGAGATGGATAATCGTTTCGAGGGACTGGAGGTCATTTCACCCAACGAGTTCGAGGTTGTGCTCTATCTGAATCAGATGGGAGTATTCAACTTCGTGGATGACGGATCTCTCCCGGGCTGCGCCGTGCTCAAGCTCAGCGACGGCCGCAAGAGAAGCATGTCTCTCTGGGTTGAGTTCATCACAGCCTCCGGTTACCTCTCGGCTCGCAAGATCCGTTCGAGATTTCAGACGCTCGTGGCGCAGGCTGTGGATAAATGCAGCTACAGAGATGTTGTCAAAATGATCGCTGACACGAGTGAGGTGAGGTTGCGCATTAGAGACAGATACGTGGTGCAAATCACGCCGGCTTTCAAGTGCACTGGGATCTGGCCGCGAAGCGCCGCGCACTGGCCTCTCCCTCACATCCCCTGGCCGGGACCTAACCGAGTGGCAGAAGTCAAGGCGGAAGGTTTCAATCTTTTATCCAAAGAGTGTTACTCCCTGAACGGCAAGCAGAGCTCAGCGGAGAGCGACGCCTGGGTCTTGCAGTTCGGCGAGGCCGAGAACCGGCTCATCCTGGGTGGATGCCGGAAGAAATGCTTGTCGGTCCTCAAAACGTTACGCGACCGCCACCTCGAACTGCCCGGAACGCCTCTGAACAACTACCACATGAAAACTTTGGTTTCCTACGAGTGCGAGAAGCATCCTCGGGAGTCAGACTGGGATGAGAACTGCCTCGGCGACCGCCTGAACGGGATACTATTGCAGCTCATTTCGTGTTTGCAGTGCAGAAGGTGCCCGCATTATTTCCTGCCTACTTTAGACCTGTTTCAAGGAAAACCTCACTCTTCTCTAGAGAATGCAGCCAAACAGACTTGGCGACTGGCGAGAGAAATACTGACCAACCCCAAAAGCTTGGAGAAACTCTGAGGTAAAAAAAACAAAAACAAACAAACAACCAAACGTGTTAGTTCACCTCGTCTTAGAATCGTGTGGTAAAGAGGCCTAACGAGCTCTTATTAATAAACGAACAGACAATATATTGCCAACCAATTTGCAAAGGCTTATGAAATATGACTGTCCTATATGATTTGGCCGAGCCTGTCTCGAGATGTTTTTTTTATTTTTTATGACAGTTGTTTTTGCCGTTTTTTTCCCCAATGTCAATATTTAGGAGCAAATTTAAATTATTGGCGACCATTAATCCAGGAGGCCACCTCCATGGTGTATTTTCTCTCCGTGCCACATTGGTTGCCTAAATTCTATATTTCTTTAAATGCTTTAAAATAAAGCCCCGTGACAAAACTTGAGAAGAAAAAAAAAAATACAAACACGCATCTGTACATTTCATACTGTAAATACATTCATAGATTGTGATTCAAGTGGTCTGAAAATTGTGAATGTTGTTCTGTGACACGTAAATAGGATCCACCTGTTTAAATCTACTTCTGAACTTTTTCTTTATCTGGTAGATAAGTAATTAATTTATACTTGCATCAGTCGTAGTCTTATTCATCTGTTTCAATGGACATTGTCTAATTTTATGAACGTTTACATTTTGATAGGTGTACAACATTTGCTACATTGAAAACATTCCATCAATTTACTTGAATTATTATTTAAAGTACTCGAACATGTTTGGTTGTTGTTTATCTCTACCATGCTTAGGCCTACATGCTAAAAAATGAAAATGATAACATATATATATATATATATATATATATATATATATATATATATATATATATATATATATATATATATGTCTATATATATATATATATATTACAGTTTAATTGAAAAAAATGCACTTGAAATACACTGGATTATAACATCTGTGATCTGATTTTTTTCTGTCTTTGATCTAATTTAAAGAGCTAATAAAACGAGCTGTTTTATATTTGTGTCCCATTATGGTTTTCTCACACGTGTTTTTGACAGTAGAGGCCTACTGCCAAGCAATACTAATATTATGGGATCTTTCATTTCGGGAACCCTTAGGTGCTCTAAGTAGATGCGTTTGACACCTAAACAGTGAAATATGGATAATGTTCATCTTCAGCAAGTTAAAGAAATGTGCAGCTGCTGAGAAATACATGAACCATCACCACAGCTTGATGGTTGAACCTGCGCGACGAGGAGGCCTTAATCCTCCTCTCATGATGTGTTTGTAAATGCAAAATGCAGCAAATTTAAACACACGAAGTAGAAATTGGCATTTACAACAACACTCTGGGCACAAAACAAAATGTAGTTTAAACAAAAAAGTCGCATCCGCGCCTTTTCGTTTGAATTGTGCATTTAAAATATTACACATATTTATACACGTCGGCCAGTTCCAATGTAAATAAGGAAAAACAACAACAAGAGTGAAACATGTCGGAAGCCAAACTGCCCGCTTTAAAACTTGGCATGCACACTTGCTTGCAGCTTACTTACCTTTGAGTCGACCCTTTTAAAGGCGGGGTCATCCTCGTCCACCTCGAAGTAGATTTCAGTGGTGGTGATGGACAGAGTCCCCCGGGCCACCAGGACGGGGGCAACGAGCTGGGCCGGGCTGCTCAGGACCACTGGGCCTGCAGAGTAGAGAGGGGGCAGCCACACATGGAGTCAGTGCACCAAATATAAAAGATGATATGAATGTTGAATTATGCGAGCCTGATGGTAATCCTGCTGATACCGACACACCAGCGGCCTGTTTGCGTCAAACCTCAGATACTTGCGCTTGTAAAACATTGGGGAAATAATACATTTATTAATGTTTATTCAAATATAATTCAAATGAGAGCTCTGTGAAAGTCATAATTTGTATAGCGTCACAAAACAAAGGCGTTTAAACACCTTTTTGTTATAACACACGTGTCCTTATATGCGCATAATAGCTACGGTGGATTTACCATGACTATAAATAGATAGCTTTACATAGTATTTGGATACCTGTCTGGGAACCTGTGATGCACTGATGCAATAAAGGGATTATGGATGAGATCGGATCAAAACGCAAACAATCGGTAACGAGAGAACACATTTCCATGAAGTTAAATGAAATAAAAATCATTCCTTATTTCCATTCGCATGGTAATATCACCATAACGCATTTGCTTTTAAAAGGAGCAACTTATAACTGGATTCCGAAAATATTTTTGAAAAACAATATGCTGCTGTTTTTCTCGCCAATCACCCACATAGAGATGAAGCCATGTATGAAAACAATTTAACTACAAGTCAAAATACTTGTCCAGGATTGTAAGGCGGGTATGTGACCCCCAGCTGATAGTGATCACGTCTTTATCCCCCCCCCCCCCCCTCATCCCCTGCACCCATCCACCCCCCTCCTCTCCGTCTTCCTCTCCCTCATCCTCCATGTTCTCAGATCGGTGTCGCTGTGGAGCACCGTTACAGTGATTTGTCTGCTCTCAAACGAAAGCTCTCGGAATCAGGATATTTATCGATCCCTTAAACTCCAAAGAGCCACTTTAATGTCTCATCAATCTTAATCTGCGTTCCTCAGCCAATTATAGCCGATAGTGTTACAGGAATACAAGTGGATTTCGGTCTCAACTCCCAGAGCGCCCCTCCATCGCTCTTGCAGGCTGCGCAGTCAAACCGCCTCTCCGGGTTTCTCCTCGGCGTTGCTCGGGTCCATTAACGGTGATCCTATCTGCTGATGCTATCAGCGAGGCGCTACACGTTGCTCACACGCTCCACGCGAAGAGGAAATGCTTGCATTACTTTTAAGGGGTTTCTTTGGTTTACTGCATTTCAGATGATGTTTAGTGTGGTCCATTTACAAAAGAAGTGAAACAGGGGAACACGCTCACAAGGTTTTATTGCAAGCCGGTACAAAGTAAAACTAACATCGCTGTTATAGATTATTTCTGCCAATTGAGGAGATTGTCTTTATTTTCACTTAAGCTTTGAAATTACGACCCCATTCACCTCTTACTAAAAATAACACTTCTAGGGCATGCTGTGTTGTATTGCGGCCCTAAAGGGCTACAAAGAGAGTAAGACACCAGCCTGGAGCATTAAGCCACAGCATCCATTGCTCATGGGGAGGAAGAGGATTAGGCAGTAATCCCTCTGGGATCTCTCCATAATTAGGCTATATGGCATTAAATGTTTACACGAGAATAATGAAATTAAGGGCAACTTACACAGGATGAGTGGTGTGTATATAGGCTGAAGCTTGGGTACTTCTTTTAAAGGAAATGCAAATATTTATCAAATGGCAGGCCAATTTAATGAAGTGGTGTAGTGGGAGTTTGTGAGAACTGCTGAAAATATGGGTGTAATATCACCCACAGTCCGTCTGCTGGACTGCAGTGTTTGAGAAAGAGAGCTTTAATATTTTACATAGTAAGAGAAATACAAGTGGAAGTGGGTTATTTGCACAGCTGAGCAACATCATTCTTAAACACATGCATGCTGACTTACACACACACACACACACACACACACACACACACACACACACACAGCTGCAGCCATCATGCTGAGTATCTGAGGCACAGTACCTTGTTGTTTATTTGAGTCACTACAGCGATGGCCTCTTTTCTTCCTGTTTTTAAGCCAAGCGTTTGTCTTTCAATAACATTTACATGTAAAAAGCTTAAGAAAATCTGCTCTACAGACTATTTAACAAGGCTGCAGCACAATTAACAAATGCATCTATACATAGAATGAAACAATATTAAATAAAAAATATTAAATGTACAGGGTGGTTCATTTTATGTTTGATGTCACAGTTCCGTTTGTAAGGAGAAAAAAGTTGTACGTCTTTGAATACAAAAAACACAACATGGAACAAATGTGACTAACTAACACCCGGTTTGCTCTCATTTTTTTTCCTGAGATTACACATTCAGAAATGTTATGTTGGGTTTTCACCCTTTTATCAACATGTCACCACTCAAGGGATCAGTATTGTGAATGGGGACTAAAAGGGATTCAGAAAGGCTAAATTAAGACAGAACAAAAATGGTTGTGGCCGCTAAACCACACTTTAGGCTTATACTAACATGGCTCCAGTGTACCAGCATAACGGTCACATCTACAGACTTGCTTGACTTGAGAAAGGCCTCGCGAGGCTCAGTCTCTCCTCAGCTTTTCTCAGACATGCTCATCTTAAGTTTCTGTGTTACCTCATTTTGGAGACAGTATATATGCAAAGGCTAATTTAATGCAAGTGCAAGCACTGACAGCATTTTCAATGTCTATGGGGGAGCAGAACTAATCATAGGTTCAGTAACCACGACGGCCCGGGCCCTTGAGTGCAGGCACCGCCCCCTTTGGCAGCTGACCCAAAGGCTGGCAGGAGGAGCCCTGTTGTTGACAAGGATCTAGTCCCAGATCTCTCATTAAGGCTGTTCATGCCTGAGATTAGATACAGGCCAAACACAGACAGTGCATCCTGGTATAAACATAAGCCACATCTCACAGTGTGAGCGAGCTCCCCTGTTGGTAAAAACATGAACTCAACTTTGATTCAACATAAATACAAAAAGATATATCCTAAAAAAATACCAGCACTTATTCCTAAAAGTCAACATTTTATCTTCAAGATTTGGTTCAGAATTTGAACCAAGCGCATGCATGTATCATAAAATATTCAGTCACAGCATTTCTGTGTTGTACAAGGTCATTATTGGTTCTCGGGGATGATACATTCTGCTTTTATTTTAGCCCGTGCTTTCCCTGCCTTCCTCTTTCGATTGGGCATGGAGCGTTGGGCTGCCTGCTGGCCCGGGACAAAGAGGAGGGGTTGGCCTCCTCTGAGACTCATCTGTCGATTCTTAGAGGGGATTTCACTGCTCAGCAGTGCCCTGGTTCAGCCTGAGCCTCATGTACTAAGCCATGATAACTGGGTAATGTATGCAGGGCTACAAGACGATGAGTCTTTCTCTCGTAGTTTGTGACTGTAATGAAAAAATTGCATACATGCATTCGTATTTGTTACTGTGAACAAGTGCTTCAGTTGCAGTCCAGATCCTCCTGGAGTTGTAAAGACATTTATAAGAGTACAAATGTTACGCAAACAAACTTGTGACACTTCAGTTAAAACACAGTTTACTGCACCAAATTGCTACATTGGATCATTTAACTTGCCGAACCTGAAAACATAATCCATAACATTAGATTATTATTGCAATTCCATTACCAGAACGAGAACCTCTTCCAATTGTTTTCACTTCTAGCTAGTATTAGTAAATGATCTGCGAATAGGAGAATTTCAACATACTTCACTGCAAAAATTCATTAAAATACATGACGCATTAGCCTTAGAGCTACAACTGTTCTATATACACAGTCTTGGAGCAGTGAGTGTGCATTTACAATGTGTGAAGTAGCCAATAATCCAAAATAAAACCACATCCAGTGACAACAGCTGTCAACAACAATGGGCCAGACTTCTCACCATTAGAGGAGAAACCGTCACTTCTCTACTGCTTATTATCAGTCGTCACCGAAAGAAGAAGTTATTATTGGAATTGGTGATGGCTGACAGGGATGAGTATTCGTTTATATTCTACAAAAAGCCTGCATGATTATGCAGCCTCTGCTTCTTTCAAAAAAAAATTATTAGCATGAGACGTGAAGTGAAGATTGGGCTATTTTGATGAGTTTGTGGGGCAGTATTTCTGATCCACACTCAAAACTCAAGTCAAATATGGATATCTTACCTTTTAAAAAGTCCTGGCAGTTACTCGAAATGGCAAATAATTTATGAAAATGGTTGACAACTGTATGAGAAAATGAGGGTTAGTTTGAATCCAGGATAATTAAGTTGCCTGCTCTCCTTTAACATCTCACGTCAGAATGGAAAATACACAAAAGCCGTTTTCTTGGCTAACTCCTTCTTGGAGTTCCTTGATTCAGTTAAAATATAACACAGTTTCTACATTTGAATGAGGAAAGAGTATTGCTGTAATTTCTGATTTCCATGGAATGGATTAGGATTGTATTTACTGCAAACATTTATTTTTGGAGAATTTGTTGATTGATTATGTTGCAATACACACGTTTGTTTGACTATCTGAGTGATATTAATACACAGTGATTTAAATCCGAATAATAAAATACAGCATCTGATTGGATGAGACTTTCTCTCAATAGCTATTAATAATTAATCATGTTTAATCAGCATCATTGAGAGATTGTGTAAGAACAGTTGTGTTATCAGGTGTTTTAGTGCAGATCACTACAATTACAATAAGTTACACTTTATTGTGGCCTTATTCAAGTTTAGTGGTCGTTATACAGAAGCCTCAGCGAAGCAGAGTTTTCATTGATTCATACGCTCTGTTTGTACTTAAGAAGGTATAATATCAGTATAATAACTCAATTGATATAAATAGACTTTGAATGGTGTCCATTAACCTCTGAAGATACATATTCGGTCATGAAAGGTTAAATAAGGCCACTGTAAAGCATTAGCAAGCAGTGGTTTACATCAACTTTAATTACTGTTTGTTTGAGAAATCCTAAATGTGACAAATCTGGATTGATCATCTTTCCGGTGTTAGTTTAACCGTAGAAGACTTGCCTCTGGAGATAAACACTCGAGGAAGGAACCGTGCTGACAAGATCCAAAACAAAAAAAGAGAAGGACACATTATGTTGCTGTCAAAGCAAAGCAACGCTGTCCAGATTAGAACACAGAGACAAAGTCTTTGACTCTAGAACGACACCGATAGTGAACTGCAGGAAGCGACCTGTGAACTCAAACCTCAAATACATTAGACACTATGCCAGCAATTAGGGAAGAAGATAGATACAAGTTAAGCCCCGATGCTACAGCTCAGTTGAGGTAGTCTCGGGGTTAATGGAGGTGCTGGTGTGCCAACTTACCACCCAGGTTGTCCATCTCCTTCTCCTGCAGCAGGCTGACGGCATCTTCGTCTCCCTCTAGCATCAGCTCTGTCTCGGGGTTCGGGCTCGTCACAGTCTGGCTGCGGAAGACTTTCTTGGACTTGACCACCTCGTCGTCATCTGTGCCTGTCAAAAGAATTGTGGCGAAAGAAAATAGGCTAAATATTGCACTCTGACCCGTCGAGCTCAGATCGGTATACGTCACTATGCAGAAATACTTAGTGCAGCTTCCTTTGATGCTTTTCTGTCCGGCAATACAGGTTAAAACTGTTGTTCTCACTGACTGAGCAACAACCTGCTTCAAATGTAAGACCAGGCAATACAATGCATTACATTTTAGTAATGCATAAACAAACATATCAAATCATATAAAAATATTTAATACGATGAATTGCAACAACATCATCAGAAAATAAATAAGCATACAAACCCAAGCTAAACTAATCCTAAGGGTTTTTAGATTACATTTGAAGAAAAAATAACCACATTCCAGATAAACACAATATGAGCTTAACAGGTTTATTCTAATGAAGTTCAAACAAGAGAGTATTCTTGTATGGGTTATTCAAATTAAAAAATATGGAAAACCTCTGTATGAAAGAAATATTATGTGCAGGATGAACCTGATGCTCACTAATGTACTTGCCATAGCATATGAAAGAATGTCAGGGTACACGTTCGTTCACTGAATACATTTTGCGTGGTTGAACATCAGAGGTGTTTCAGCTTTTATTTTTAGACAAGGTCAACAATGAAACACAGTCTGCATCTTGAAAGACCAACAGCTGAGTCGGGGGATACATCCTGAGCTCGTAGTCGATTAGAGATATCATTTGCCGCTTTTGGAGACTTGACAAGGAGTGAGACTGAACAGACAGCACAATTAGGAGGCTGCTTACACCGGGACTTCATCGTATAGCTGTAGTGAAGCAAGCTCATTGAACAAGATGTGTTCATACATCCTGCAAAACAAAGCGGTCTCGCAACACATTTATCAGCTTAAATCTGCCCATCTCCAACATGTGCCTGCCACACGCTCGTAACGTTTATGTGAATGTCTTTCTGAAGTCCAATGCAGGAAATAACCAGAGGAACAACGTGTGTGTATGAAAGGAACACACCAAAAAAAGGGAGTTGGTTGACACCCTGTTTGACATGTTTCATTTCAGCACAGTTCTTCATTTGCCTCTCCCTCCCCGGAGGAACATGTACCTTGTCTTGAAGAGGTCACATTTGACTGTTGTCAACACTGCTACCGAGAAAAAAAAAAGCCTGCTTCCTGCTCTGTCTCGAATCTGGAGTGCTTTCATCAGACAGAGGGAAGAAGTCTGTACGTTTTGGAAACAAATTCTGTGTAATGTTAAAGGCAAAAGCCAGCCGGCGGTCAGAGATCAAAGCAGAAAGACTGAAACTTAAAACGCTAATTCTGTAAACCATCATTACGCTCCGAGTGGATGAGGGAAAGTTCAGCATGGGGGCCGATGTTCTGATTGGCAAGTCGGTGCGGGGTCGAGTAAACCAAATAAACGACGCTGATTTCTACACGCAAATGATCAACACCAACTGTTGTGGAGGGAAGGGGGCCATCTTGACCCACAATGCAATTGTGTCCTCACAGACAAAGTAATATGGTTATAAATAACAAGAAATGAAGAGCTATGGCATGAAGGAGAAAATGTGCTGACATGAAAAGTGATTTTCTCATGACTGATAGCCCGTTGACTCGGAGACACTCTCGTATTAAAAGTGCGGCTGTGAGAAGGGTCGCCATTTGTCACTATTAAAGGACTCCATGTGCAGCAGGATTACAAACATTTTCACGTGTTCACTGTTGACCATTAAATGGCAAAAACAAAGAGAACGGCCTTTTGAGTATCTGACATAACTCCTATGAATTGCCTAAAGAGAAAATGAACAAGTGCAGGCTGGGGTGGATATAACTTATATAATCATCATATACTGACCGATTTAAACCCTTTTTTTGTTGATTTCATCTTGTGAGAAGCTGAAATTCTTCAAAATGTATATTTTAAAAAGAGGAAAAAATTGTTTCCTTCCATTGTGTCACTGTACAATAATGCTACGCCAACTAGTATCTATCAAATGAACCTTACGAAGTGAGCAGTCCATCAATAACCACTGTCGTTGACTTCTGCACATCTCTGGAAAAAAAACAAAAAACACAGAAGTTTCATTTCATGTCTCAAGGCCTTGAGGAACAGTGCCAGAAGGAGCCACCGATCACCAGTCTCACGGGTCCTCTTGTTCAATCACTGAGTTAAAACTGCCTCAGAGTGCACTAATTACACTCAGTAAAGTGCATTTCAGAGCTTTCATGACCCCATTGGAGGCTGATGAAGACCTGCCAGCTGTGACCAATGGAGGACGCCCCTGAGCCCTCATCACTGGGGTTCAACAAGGATCCAGGGTCCCGAGTTCCCTCTCTGTCGACCAATTGTTTGTTGTGGCACAATTTTTCACACACACGTCCAACATATTTACATTAAAAACTAAAATAACATGCTGTTGGGTGACATTTTTTACTTCGTTAAACATTACATCTTCATGACAAATCACAAAGACGACCTGATGGGTCTTTAATAAGCACCAAATGAGTCTTTCAGATTTTGAGTTCAATCCAGTCAGAGAGAATGCTTCCAAAACGAAAATGATTATGTTTTAATATAAAAATAAAATTATAATATTTTCAAAATCTATTTCAATAAAGTTTATAATTACAGATACATCCTTCTACTTAGTGTTCAGTAGTTTCACTGTTAAGTATGGAATCGATAAGAGCTGAAAGGCCTTTAAAAAACACCACAATACTGTTGCCAAGTGCTCACAAGGAGTTCACAAATACTTCCTTTATGACCTAAAATAAAACACAAAATATCGAAAGGTTTTTCTTGAACTGCTATGATCTGGATGATGATGATGATGATGATGCTGGAAAAGGAAGCGAGCAGAGGGCGGCCTCTTGTAAAAATCACTGCATGTTTGTCGATCGATAAGACAAGTAACATTTTGGACAGAGTTGAAGACACAACGCTATCTCGACCTCTTTCTAAACAAAGACTTGACAAAAAGAGCTTAATGTCTGGACTTCTGCAGGAACTATTCTGTGTTATGTCTCATTCTGTCAGATCTCTGTAGATAACATGCATTAGTATAAGCGCCTGCTTCATAGCTTATTTATTAACCTACCTTCTAATGAATGTCAGTGTTTTGTGCCGTCATTCCCGCATCCATATAACGTGAGCGCTATAGAATGTTTTAAATATATCACCTTTGTTTCCCAGGCTGTTTTAGATCCCGCCCTCTTACACATCCGCTCAACAGGCTCCACATTCCACATAGAGAAGAAAAAGTCCAGTCCATGGGATTGGATTACTGGT
Organism: Clinocottus analis; assembly: GCF_023055335.1. NCBI lineage: Eukaryota > Metazoa > Chordata > Actinopteri > Perciformes > Cottidae > Clinocottus > Clinocottus analis. The sequence continues at coordinate 21,153,014 of NW_027175931.1, read as the reverse complement.
AGGGCGATGCAATTCTGCCCTGTGTCTCTTCACTTATTTACTCTGCACTGAAAGATGAAATGGAGTATATACGAGGGGGTGACAGCTTCATACTTCCTGTGATGCAAGCCACCCGTTTTGCGGAAAATGTGTTTTGAGACTGTAAAAGTAAACAATAGAGCTTTGATGTAGGGTGAGTTTATACGGCGCAGAAGCTTTCTCTTGGGGGTGATCTATATTCAATATGCTGGGATGTGCAGTGCAGTTGCCACCAGTGGTTACAAACATCATCAACATATTAACAGCAGTGACTGGTAATCCCCACATCTGGACCAGAGTTTCAGGTTAGAAAGGCTGCATTCAAATGTCCGTATTTGCAGGTCAGTAAATGTTTTGGGTGTCATTTTTCACAGTGGAATATATTCATTGTAAAAGGAGGAGAAGGTTAATATCACATCACGAGACTGGTGCCTCTAAAGAGCAATAAAGTTATCTGCCCAGGGCAATCCGCTCTGAGAGAGGCTGCTCACCTGAAATGAGACAGCGAGGACACCGGGAGGTAAAACACCCCGTTAAACACTTGGATCAATATTAACGTGACTTCCATTTCATGCTTGCCCAATTCCAATCACCTAACAATATACTCTGATACTGGGCCGAGGCTGGCTGTTAACAGGGCAGGTTATTACAGGGCAGAGACAGAATGTGCTGGCTAAGCTGTCAATGCTGCTAATAGACAACGAGGCAGAGTTTAAGGCAGTTTAACCTCCCATCACACGCGTTCATGAACGTACACGCTCTCACACACAAGGACACACACATTGCACTAAAAGTTTTGTTTTTTTTATCCACTGGTTTTGCCAATATATCAACTTGATTAAAAAAAGTTTCACTTCAACTTTTGCACTCTTAACATGTTCTGGGAAGGATGTTAAATCAAATGTTTATTTATTGGCAAACGGAAAATCGAGGAAAGCATTGTACTTTTACAAAAAAAGGTCAACTTAAAAATGCGGATTTAAAACAATTATGAATTGTGTGGTCAATGTAATTAGTCCATTCATCTCTCTTGGAAATTCACAAGCCAATTGCTAAAATGGCAACGAATCTTTTATTCTGTAAAGTTATTCTGTAAAGAGAAAACACAAAAGATTCTAAGACTTGCAATACTGCTGTCAAAAACACCACTCACTCGCTGAAATGTTCTCAACTAAAAAAAACTTTCCAGCTAACTTTCATTTCCCCAAAGTGAGCTTGTAAAACTGACGCTTACTGTGATCACAACAGTTTAAGTCTGGCCTCTTCAAACTCAAGATGGTGGCTGAGCGTATATTGTCATATCCTGCTGTCAAACCAGAAACTGTGTATTCAATTTGGACAACCTACTGCTTCTCCAATAGTCCCAGATTTTAAAGCTTTAGTAATGACTCCCGAGGGCCAACTCAAAAAGTCTCTTTTGTTTTTCTACACTGGTGCTTATGCAGCCGGCAACCCACTAAAAAGTTCAAAAGAATCTCTGTCAAACCCAGGAAACAAAGTCGGGATGTTATAATCAACCTCTGAGATTCTGCACCGGGGTTATCTGCTGGAGACAGGTCCTATCTTTAATATCATGCTAATTAGAAATGAATATTCATGAAAAAACACACACTGTCATAGTACATTTAAAATTAAAACTGCCAACGAAATCGACTGAAGCTCTAAAAAAGAACAAAAAGATCCTTCTCACCTAAACTCATAACAAAACCTTCGCTGTGCAACCACATCAAAGCCTGCTGGATAAAGCCTGAAAGTGCAGCTCACCTCTCACAGAGAGCAAGAGGGCCTCGCGACCACAGGCGACCCCTTTCCCTTGACAAGTTCATACATTATTCTGCTCATTAAAACTACTACGTGTCAGCAGGGCTTCAGTCAACTACACGGAGGGATTAATGTCACACAACAGAGACAAAACTGATAGCTTAATAGTATAGTCTCTTCATCTGATAAACTATTATAATATGTGTAGCATTGTCTTGAGGACGGCTGTCAAATAAGTTTACTAATTTGAGCAGAGTTGAGGTGAAGAGGCCAATGAGCGATGAAGCCTGAAAACAAAGCAGATGGAACAATGGCTGGATTTTTTAAAAGTCTGCCTTTAGTATATAATATTTCCCCTTGCAAGCATTTAAGTAATTTCATCAAAGCTATCGACAGAAATTGCGTTGTTTTGTTTGTGTACCTCAGAAGCTACACCAGAAGTAGTGTATTTGCATCAGGGATGGGCAAAATAGTAAAACATAAAATACTCTTTAAAACAAGAATGAATAAATAAACATCTACAAAAAATAGCAGATATCCAAAACCGATGATATAATTGTTTGAAAGGTATAAGCTAAAGCTACAGTTTGTTATGCATTAGTTATTAGCAAGTTGAGGATTGTTTGCAGTATACTGAATATAAGGACCAAAAGCTAGCTTTTGCTGCAGAAATAGGTAACATTTGTTACTTTGAGTCCTCCCTTCAGCAGTCTCAGCATGTCACCAAAAGCCCATGAATTAGCTTATGGCTAAAAATAATGGAACCAGCCCAAAATCTAAAGCAGACGGTGCAATTATTGCATGTGTGTCTCATATATAGACCACCTGCAGCTGAAGTAGCAGCTGGCACGCGTTTATCCACAGTGCTGCCACGAGCTTCATACAGCAGTCACAGCAGAGCGAGCGAAGGAGAAAGATGACATCCTGAACCCGACCAACAGTCAGCTTCATAAGCTACACACTGAAGCAGCCAGGGGTCAGTGAACCGTGTGATCTTTATGCATGTGCTGCTGTAAGTCTACACTCATTTTAAAAGGCTACCCTGACCATAATGCATTTTCTATGAAGTAAAAGAAGGTGCTTACTCCATTCATTTCAGAATCGATATATTCTGCTATATAATTACAGAAGGGAGAGAAGGGCCAAGGGTGTTTAATAGTACGAAACTGCTTTCTTTTGAAGGTCGGTGTTGCATGACATAAGGCAAAATGTACACGAGGTGGTGGGGCAACACTGAAAGAATGCCTGGGTCAATAAAAATAAGTTTCAGGCAAAGAGAAGAAACCATAAAGGGAGAGATCCAATTTGTTCTTGAGTATGTGTTGTGATGGAAATAAAAAAGTGCAATAAAATGTATGTGTCATGTTCAATTCACAGGACTCATAAATATGTCACCAATAAAAATGACTCCTAACTTCCCCTAAGCAATATGCTAAACTATATGGACAAGCTTGGGCTAACTTTAGTGCCCTTTTTTTTATGATTTCTCGTGATATTCTACATTTAATATGGGGTAATGACATCCTTGAATGTTCAGCTCCCTCATTTGGATGACTTCATACTCCTTAATACTAATACTGTGCAAAGAAACGATAAACTCACCATACTCCAGCAGTGACTTGCATGTGACGTCTAAGTGGGTGGATCCAATGGGGTTTCTGACAAATCTCCGCCTCCGCCGCAGGTCATCTTCCCAGTAGTCGAGTCGCCAGAAGTCGTGCAGCTGACTATGAGAGAGACAGGAAGACAGGCAGGTTAGATAGAGTACACACCCCTCACTGATGGTCTGATTACAGCAGCCACTTCCTTAACAGGAAAACATCTTGAGAAGGAAAATCAGGCCACAGATAGCAGATTTATTAGGACGAGTGGCACGCTCTGCAGAGGTCCAGTAATGTTGCCTCTGCTAAAGTCTATAGCATTAGAACAGCAGGGAGCAGCAGCAGCCACAGCATACATAAATCACAAGCACTCCCATTAACAAATACAGCATCAAATTACAAGTATAAATGGCACAGCTTGCCTCCTTTTTTTACAATGTTTTTTAACAAGTCTTGTAAATCAAAGGTAGAACCTCAACGCAGACAGCGTGGGGTTTAATGATCGGGGTCTTGGGGCGGTTGAGGCATGAGCCTATAAAACAAGCCCCCTCCCTGCATATGTGGGGCCATGATTAAAATAATGTGCTGAAATATTCATTGAAATGATTCCCAGAGCCCTGGAGCAACCCGGCTGAAAATTGCATTTTTATTCATTATTAATAACAGCGAATTAGGGTCGTAAAAAAACAGAGAAAAAGAAGAAAACATTTCCAGCATGTGGTAACCATCTTTATAAATGATTATTCCAACATTAGTGAGGATCTGGGATAATTTTATTGCTTGCAGCTAATGCAAACCATTACGCACGTGGACTAGCATTAGGTTACTAAGTGCTGCTCGTTCCAACTGTGCACTTTTAGGATCCATTTTAAAGCCCTTATGTTTCCTTCAGAGGGAAATGCAGCAAAAAAAAAGTCTTGCTTTAATTTGCCCAAGACAGTGAGGCGTAATACGTAAAAAATAGTGATGATTCAAATAAATGACAGTACGGTAAAATGTGATTACATCAGCCTGGCATGCGGTTCATTTCTATGTAATTTTTAACCAAATCGTAAGCAATATGGCATCATTTGGTTTCATTAAGATGAACCTTATAAGCTACAGTATGAGTATAGGGGAGCACATTCCAATGCCCACACAGTACATTAAGTACATGCTATTGTACAACAAAAGTATTTACAATGTTGCCTTTGCCTCTGTATTATAAAAAAAAAAAAAAAATGCTAAAAGCAGCCACCCAAAGCTCCAAATAAAACCTTGGATCTGGTCCTTAAGGAGATATTTTTCATTGCGTGCAGGACACTGCAAGACCTTGGCAGGCAGCCGTCCATTGTATGGTTTCTGCCCCATTCCCTGCCACAGCACTGAAGCAGTCTAAACAGATTAAAGTGTTACAGGGGATCACATCACAAAATACAGCCTCCTTGCTGCATGAATATAATATCTACAAAATGTCAGAAATCAAGAGGCTCAGGAGACTTAGCTGGGCTCTGACAGCAACAAGAGCTCAGTCTCAGTTAAGTATCAATCAAAATTGAGACCATGTGCGCACGTTGTATGCACAAAGTATCATGAGTAGCCGTATGTAAAAGCGAGACTCAGCGCCTTGAGCTTGTCCCTTGTCAATCTCCCTCAAAGCTTAACGGAGGAAAAGAGAGATGTCAGTGGGTTGAAAGGAGAAACCCACGTAAATTATATTGTAAATGCAAGATTACACAGTGTGAAAAATGTAAATCCACTCGAGGCAACTGGGCGATTACTGCTGAAGATTATGTCCCCTAATTCTTGCAAATAGACAGCAGATGCCAGTGGGGGATAAATCCGCCACTTTGAAGATTTCCTTATAACGGTATTAACGGCATGTAATGCATTTTATTTGGTCTGTTTAAGGACGTTCATTTGAGACAAACTTTGGCCTAAGCCATCCATTTGTCTTTCACAGCAATAACATAACAAACCCTCTAGTTACAATGACTGATTCCTGAGTTGGATGCCAACATTTTTGATGCGTCTTCCCCTTGATCTGTCCTATGCAGATGGTTTCAGTTTGAATGTGGTATTCTGCTATTTGAATAGGACCTGTGATGTTCTAGACGATGTGGTAAGTGCTTGACCGGATTTGGACTGTGCCAAAGTGTTGTGCTGAAGGAACCGCCTCTCTGAGGGTGGTCCAAAAAGTGCTCTGGAGGATTGCACCCCTGATAGAGATCTACAGCTGGGAGCAACTGAGCTGTCACACAAGAGATTTCTGAGACGGCACAGAGCCACCAAACAGCACATTCATCTCTTAAAAGCATAATGGGAAATAAGTAATAAGGTCAACTTTTCTTTTGAAAATCAGTGTCACCCTCACTTATATGGGACCATATAATAAAATGGTATCTTGGCAAATACATGCACACATTCTGCACAATGGTCATTTTGGAACCAATAATAGAAAGTGTGTCTGTATTGTTAGTAAAAACACCAACAAATTGTCCAAACAATAGCATTCTTTATTAAGCATGGTCAGCTCGGGACCTTCTTATTTTTCACATCAAATGTGTCTGGCTTCATGACAACCATAAAGAATGGCTGTGAACTGGCCTCCTAGAAACTGCCAAAATGTATTACTCCCGTCACCCATCAATCACCCAAATGGATTTCAAACCGCATTTTAAAAGCTAATTTTCCAGCACTGATAACCTACAGGAAACAGGAGCGCCATTATTTATGGATGCTTTCAGACTTGCTAAGTGCAGTAGGATAAATGTGTATTAGGACGATCGTCTATTCTCTTTTCTTTCAAATAGGTATTTAAAGAACACCTTTCCTCGAGCAGCCAGTGTTGAGATTTTTGAGTTGCCAGATCTAACACCCCGGTCTACAGGGAATGTGTTTTGTTTGTAAGAGGAAAGGGAAAGCTGACAGGCATAATTCAAAATACGATGGGGAGGAAAAAAAAAAGGATTGATAACAGTTTTATAGGAAACTATGACATCATTCTAGAAGAGAGAGATACTTTTGACAGCTGAAGAGAGCTCACATTAGATTAGATGGTGATATATACTTTGTGCTGCTGTTATAATAGAGCAGCAGAGACCCTTTTGTTTTCGAACAATAGCATTGGTGTTAGAGTAAAAAGGTAAACTTGAGCCTGTGCGAGGAAAGAAAACGTGCCGTTAATCAGTTAAATGTGCTTGTTTAAGGCCTGAATTGTGAGTCTCACACAAGGCCAGCGCTCCATGCTCACTACAATTCATGCAATTGCCTTGTAAAATGAACTCCCATTCGATTAAAGACAAATCATTGAAATAAAAGCAATTACACAGATCTGTTGTCAAAAGTAATAACTACCTTAATGTTTTTCAAGTCACTTAAGCCAGAATGGCATACATGCAGCATGTGCAGGGCTGGATTGCAGACAGACGAAGGTCTCATGGTTAAAGATTTCCTTTTTATTCTATTTATGCTCGAAGGAGATTTGTGTGAGGCGGTCAGGAGGAAGAACAGGGACATACTGATTCAATAAAAAACCATTATACTCCTTTTAAAAGCGTCCATTGGTGACATGAGTAGGGGGTAATTATAATAAATACCCGTAATCAGTGACAATTCTATTCAAAGGCGCAGTGACTGGTTTCTATCACACACACACTGGACAATGAACACACATCAGATTCTAGTGCAACTCGGAGTACAAGTGGTCTTTTCTTTCGTTTTCAGTTGTCTCAATAGGCTCTCATTATGTGTTACAACGGATATGAAGAATTCGCTTGCTTTGCCAGTAGAGTTGAAAAAGTAAATAAGACAAGAAAAATCATTGGTATCTACCTAAATTGTACCTGCCCGTGCAGAATGATTTAGGTAGTTCATGCACCATATTGAGTATAAAGATATGTGAACCAACTCTCATTTTACTAAATCATATTACTGAAAGGAATTGGTCCTTCGATGACATTAAAATGACAACCAGATATTAGTGATGATGCAGAAAACCATCAAGCAGCCAGCAGCCACTAAAAACTAAAGTGTGGAAATGCTAAAAAAAACAATGTCTGTCAACAATTGCATTCTTTCTGGAAAGCATTTTTACAGCCCATTCATTAACATACTGCTGCTGTATAAAGACAATACAAAATTTAAAAAAAGACATAAAAGTGGTGACTGGGAAAGCATATGGTGATGAGTATTTCTCAGCCGACTGTTTCAAAAAAAACCTTCAAACTAAGAGAGAAATAGTCAATAATTACCTCTAAAAAAACACATGAAGTTTGATTGTGTGTCTGTTGAACGCCAAGTGTGAAGTGACGATACATCATGATGGGATTATTGCAAAGGGGGCACAAAACTTTCATCTCTTTAATGTCACAACACTCCGCACTGTTGGAGACGTGTGGATTTCAAGCTAAGATTCAAATGGTTGGACCTTTCTTTTGTAGATTGAGAGATAGAGCGTAGACACAGGGAGAAATGGGTACTGGACAAAGACGAAAGGGAAACAACACAGCGGCAACACCATTAACTGCAGGTCATCTGGTGTAATGAAGACAGACGTACGCGACCAGACGAGGGATGAGGAGCCGTACTGTACTGTCGGTGAACTCCCATGGATCGGCAGCTTTGTGGATCTCCATCTTTCATCAGAAATGGGGCACAGTCAGACGATGACCAGTTCAATTTCAACACCCCGGCGAAATTGATGATTGTGTGAGCGGGCCTCTTTCCAAAGATAATTAGCAGTGTGCAAGGTTAAGAGTAGCCCACGGGACTAGAGCCTGCTGCAGGTCAAGAACAAATGCAAGTATGGAGAATATCAGCTCGCAAGAACAAAGATAAGTAATATCTAATTAAATGGTTAAATGGAGGATTAAAAACATTATCACTGTGTGTGTGTGTGTGTGTGTGTGTGTGTGTGTGTGTGTGTGTGTGTGTATATATATATATATATATATATATATATATATATATATATATATATATATATATCATATCATTTCATTGAATCCTCTCGGACTGAAAAATTAAAGATGCTAGGCAGAGGACTAAATCAGACTAAAAATAGCTGTGTGAGAGTGGACATAATAAATTCTGCATGCCTCTTAGAATATAATGCTTTTATATTAGTTTCTAGGTTTACCTAATTCCACTATAATCTTACTTATTGTAACAGAATACTAAACATTGATGACAATAATCCATGTATTTACATAAGCGAAGAAGAAATCATGCATTTATCAAGGAATACTATTTTTGAATTATATGTATTATCCGGATGATTTTTGTTCATATTATCAGGACCAACCAGAAACCTTGACCTTTCATTTACGCACCAGAGGGGCCATCAGACCTCGAACCCTCTGAGGCTATAAAGGTGCACCGCCCCCCCCTCTGTGCTGGAGGACTTCTATTAGAATTGATAACCCTTTCAGGCAAGACCAAATACGCTGTGCGCATCGTGAGTAAAAAGGTTCATTCCATCACAAAGTTATTATCCACGGGGAGATTGTTACCATTCATCAAGTGTGAGAGATGAAACTCACTGTTAGTCAAGGGAAACGGCTGTTTCACTGCCTTGCCACAGATCAATATATGCCGCCATTTTCCTTTCTCTCCCCTGCTACAAAAAAGTAATTATACAGAAGAAATGTTGACAATCAATAGACTAGTCAGGTGAGGTTAAGGTCTGCTGTGGGGGCCAGCGAAGGCTCCTCCGTCACCTGTCACCGATGCTGCTGATGTGAACACGGACGCCCGCATGGGAACAAAGGGAGGTTTGTCTCCATCAGCCCCTTTTACATTTCTGTTAGGGTGGTTGTGTCCAAACAATTAGTAAACGAGGAGTGCTGGAGAATGAATGGTAGAGAATGACAAAAATACATTTTGACTATTTTTAGTTTAAGTTTCACTTGTACGAAGGTGTGAATGAATATCTGTGTGAGGCTACATCACCTTCTAATATAGTCAACGGGGTAAACGTCTATGACGAATGTGTTGTTTGAATATGTGGTTTCAAAAGATTTCTGTCATGCAAGAACATTAAATGACGCCTGTAAAAACTTAGCACATATACCAATCTGTATAATTCTAAAAGAGTATTTAAATAGTTTCATGAATAACAGATTTTTGATGTGTATTGAACAGTTGGTTGCTAATTTAGTCTTCCGTAGTGTGAGAGAACTGCAGCACACGAGCGACTTATCATCACAGTGAGGTGGTCCTACGCTGCAGAAGAGGTGGACGTTATTCTTCAATGAATTTATCAGCCTCGCCTTGACATCTACTTTCACTTTAGACGAGCCTGAACTTTATAATCCACTGGCAGGGTTCAGGGGTCAACAGCAGAGGGGACCAGAGGGCATGAAAAATCACTCTGTCCCTGGAAAAAACTCTGACATCCAATTTTCAACTTGATTTATCAGTGTAAAGCTAAAATTGATAGTGTGTCATTACTGGGCAGGGAGCTGTCTTGGAGAGATGTATCAAAGCCTCCTCATTTTGATTTAGCGCGGCGGATCAATACAACCCTATACTGTTTCAATTTGAGCAGTATTGATTTTCCCATGCAGACTCCATACAGGGGGACATTCATCATCAGGCAAGCATATAGTATGATCTAACAGGGCACCATGGGGTCTGATCTGCTTATTCTTCACTCAGATCGCATGACTGCAGAGCAGCTGTTTCCAAGCCTTGCACAGAATGTTTCCTTTCCGTCAGCTGTTGTCGTAGATGCTGCAAACACAGTTTCTTACGCTGTTTTCCACAAAGAGAACAACGGCTCCGAAAGGATTTGCCTTCAGAGGTGCAGATAATGTGCAGATGTCTGTAAGTCAGACAACAGCAGATTCATCTCATGGTAAGTCAGACAGTTAAATCAGATTCTCATGAGCGCCACCGCTCAAAACACAGATTATTATACTAGTTTCTGCCCGCTGCTTGCAAGAGAATCATTGTGTTTATAATATATTCTAGACAAATAATAAATATATTTTGGCATGTCTCAAGGCAGAATTTAGGAGTAAAAAGCAAAGCAATTTCTGTGCATGATGGTGAAAACAAACATTGACAAGTCTCTCTCTCTCTTTCTGTCCCTCTTTCCATCCCTCTCTCTGTCTCTCTCGCTCACACACACACACACACACACACACACACACACACACACACACACACAGACATAACAGACAGCCACCTCAAAATGCTTGAGGGCTTTATATCTTACAAGAGCAGCATAAATGGGAAAGTTAATGTAGCATTGAATAAGACTAAGCTGCTGAACTGCAACACCGCCTTGAGCCTGTGAGCATATTGCATCATTTTTCTTCACCAGCAGGTTACCATTAAATTTGAATTTGTTGGAAGTTTTGCGGTATCATTTACAATACACCCACGCTCAATAACCTTTTGTTTCAATGCAAATGCTGTGCCTCTGAGGGGCTCCATAAATATTTGAACATGAGCCCAGAATTCAATGCAATAGATTTTGTCACGGGTACGACTGCTGAGGTTCAGTCAGATTTATGAAAATCTGTACTTGAATACTGTAGCCTTCTCAGTCACGGCCAACACATACAACATATACATTTTCATTTGACAATGTGTATAAAACTAAAAAATAGCTTGACAAGAGTTGGAAATTAATCATGACACATTCATGGCTTCGAAATGTAAAAACTGTGAGGAAACAATGCCAAAATACAAACACTTGATATGATGAAGTAAGTAGACACGGTGTCCCACAGTGATCAATCTAATGGGTTCATATTTTTTATTTTATTTTTTTAATGTAGCTGCTTTTGCCAGTCAAAGACATAAAAATATAGCTGTAAAAAATAATTATGCCAGCAATAATATTATATTGTATAAGATACAGTATGAAATAAACCCAATTCTAGCAACCATGGTTAAACATCTGCATCACATTTTCAAAATGTAATAAAACCAAAGCTACTGTTTCAGCACAGCGGCTACATTTGTTTTGGCAAATCAGCGATGGTGGTTTGTGCTGTTCAAGGGCCCTGTTTTGCAGAATGGAGCTCACAGCATAATTGGGTGTTCTGATTAATGTTTGGGTGAACATGCTTTTGTCTTCCTGCACATTTCTGCATCTGAATCTGAGTCCTGTGGTTTTGATTTTTTTTCTTCCAACAGACGAGTCTGCAAGCAGCAACTGAAGCTCCCACAGTCAGGCTTTTTAACAATTGCCGGCATGCAGTTACATCTGAAACAACAGATAAATGTTCAAATTCTCAGCTCTGCGCTCAGTACAAAATACTCACAGTACGTTGTAACGCGTCTGTTTGTGCAATATAACCTTCTCTTGATCCTGCCACTTAACTCTGTATCTATGGGACCATGTGGATGCAGGTGAGAAGTGGGAGGCCGAGCAGGAGAGCCTGCGGTTATTTTAACAGGGCCCATGGGGAAGTCTACAACTACCACCAGGTGCTGGGCTGTGTTACTGAGGGGGTCAATGGATGCCTGGACAACACTGCAGAAACACCCCTACCCCCCCCCTTTTCCCCTCTTCGCTATCCCGGTCTGTCGGAAGACTGGCCAATCAGCTGTCCCCGGGGGATTAAGGCACTCCACACTGTAATTGCGTTTGCTGACCCGATCGCTGACCCTATCGGATCCTGGGAAAATTACATTAACTGGTGGTCCAATCCCATCACTGCAGAGTTTTGTGTACAGGTAACTTCTGTCCTCTAGGTTGGACCTAAGGTTGAGCAGCTGTGGTTCACGTTCAAGATTTAGTGGGGCCCCCGTTGGGCTTAAGGTGAACTTGTACAAGTGTGAGGGCTTACCTCTGGGCCAGAGTGCCCCAGGCACTGTGCTTGTTGGTGAGGATGTTGACGATTTTCTGCTTTAACTGGTTGGCTGTCACATGGTCTCTGTGTTTGGCGGCACTGATCAGGTGGTCGCACATCTTCTCTTCTTCTTTTCTGTCAGCAGCATATTGGGCACAGTTGGACTGATTTGAGATTTAAAACAAGAGGAAGGGAGGGGAGAAACAACAGTGTGAACTTCTTTGTATATTTATGACTTTCAGGACAGTATCCACTGCCAAAAGTGATGTCTGACATTATACTAATCGCATTTGAGAATGTTTTACTTGAATAAAACCAGAATAATATATACCCTCTAATGGAGCATTTGTCACACTGAAGAATGTTATGGCTTCATTCAACACACTTGAGTGCATAAAGATATTAGTGGACAGCTGAGAGATATATTTCTGCTCCCTTGGAGGAGTGTAGTAAATCACAGCGAGCACATGAAGGCAGTCCATTCCCTAACTGCGGACAGATGAGGCTCCCTGCTAGGTAGCCGTGGATGGTGCTATTAGAGGAGAAAGGAAAATACTCTAATAGATCCGCGAAGAATATAGTCTGTCAAGGTTAACAAATCTACACCGCCAATATATATAGGAATATGTTATTGTCCCCTGTTAAATGAATGGAGTCAAATGCATGCGGTCATTCTCCAGAACAAAATGTACCATAAGGACACATTGCCTTCTGTAAATTGCAAACATCAGAAATAGGAAAATTCAAGGTATCATAGTCCAAATAATGTTTGATATCCAAGTGTCCAAATGATAGGGTTAAATTAATCTATTTAAATATGAATTGGCTTAATAAGAAAAATAGCGATATTGGTTTTAAATCAATTTCCAGAAGTCAGTGCAACTCTCTAAGTGTTCCAGGTGGCTAAAAGTAATCTAGAGGAGCACATCTGACCTTATCTTTGCTGCTAAAACAAGATTGTCTCACTATGCCACCCTGGGGGAACCCTTGCTAATATTCAAAATCTAATTTGCTAACAGAAGCTGGAAGTTAATTGAATTTCCTGTTTCAAATTTGAATTCTGTCAGATATTATACTTCAACATATTCTTCATGCGGCAGATAACTCAATCTCCGCTTGTCAACTCACATCACCAAGTGATGCAGTGACAAATATCAAACGTTATTTATCACTTTAAAGCATACGACGCTTTGCCCTGACACCAACTTAATTGTAAAAATGTCTTATCTGCGTCCTGAATCTTCAATCTTGGAGAGTGGGTAATAAAGTAACATCAGACCTAGATGAAAAGTGTAGGCTGTCTGGCGTTGGCAGACAGAACGGATGGGGCCAGGTACACTTCCCCCTTCTACTGACATTGCATATCTAGCCGTCTCTTCCAGTTTATCTAGCAGGTCAAGGATCCTCAAGAACTGTATATCAAGCAGCTGTTTGAGGATGGCTGCTTTTCCCAGATAAGAAACTCATCACTGCTCACATGTACCCGCTGCTAACAGAGGCGGTGGAAGTATGTGTGTGTGTGTGTGTCTGTGTAGGTGTGTGTGTGTGTCTGTTTAGGTGTGTGTGTGTGCGTATATGTTCTACAATAACCAAACAAACTATTTTAACACAGCACAGGTTCTTCATACTTTGCTATCAATCTTCGTGGCATTTATTAGCCTCATATGCTAAATTGCTGACCAGCTTGCATAGAAAAATAAAAAAGGGGCAATGTTTTTATTTCTCACATTTTCTATAAAGACGACCAATCGCTTTTCCTTTCATGTCTGAAATGAGTGGTTTGATGGAGGTCCGAGTAAATACAACACAGGAGGCAGTCCTGTGAGTTGGTTGGCAATTATCAGTTAAAAATCTTGAATTATTTTTAAAATTGTATTTCCCTTTGCTAGTAACAGTTAAATTATGTTATATGAATTGTAGGATTCAGGAGTTAATCCACAGGACACAGACACAATTACTGATGCAAAAAAGGATGGCACAGTTTATACCTCAAACTCGGCGTGTTTGTGGACGTCCTCTGCTCGCTGTCTGTTCAGGATGAACTCGGCCTCGTTGGCAACGCGGACTATGTGATCCTTCATGGCATGGCAGAGCAACCTGTGATATTACAGGGAAACACAAACGCAGAGTAGATTCATACACAAACTATCATTAATAAAGGAAATATCTGTATTAGCTCAAATGTGTTGTAATGCCACCTCTAAGGGAGGAGCAGGGTTAAGGCATATATAGTTAGTCAGTATTGTGCAACATTCTGCTTGTTGAAAGAGCAGACTAGTAAACAGCATCATTTGTCTGTGTTATATTGCAAGGCTGCAGGTCAGTGACAGTTCTCTCTGTAGCATTAAGGAGGGAATGGGGTGTCATTAGAGCATTGAAGCCTATCTGGCATACTCCTGATTGACTGAGCATCCCTTCCCACTGACCAGAACATCAACCGAGAGCCTGTAATGCTGACAAGTCAGGCCGTGAACAACTTCTCACTTGGCTGACTCGAGAGGCTCCGTGGTCTCCACCCACATTCACATTTAAATACCACTATCTTTAATAATTGAGAACACCCTGGCTACTGTGTGTGGATTACAAGCCATTTTACACACCATTAGGTTAGCTTTGTTTTAATTAAAGCAGCCCTTGTTCAGCTCCAGTGCTTGATACAGATTGTAATTTCCCTCCTGTCCCAAGGAGAGGCAGTAATCCCGAGGCTGCATTCATCAGCTGCTATTGCCTCTTTAATTGTTGACAAGCACCCATTAATAGACAGACGTTCACTGTTCACAGACAGAGGCTGACAACGCCAAGCTGCGTTTTGAAACCAAGAAAAGATGAGAAAGCAATTTGATGAGTGATATTTGGAGACTGGAAAAATAATTTTGTTTTAATATTTTAGAGGAAGATAACACTAATCATTACAGGTGATCACACTTGGCACACACACACACATATATATATATATATATATATATATATATATATATATATATATATATATATATATATATATATATATATATATATATTTAAAAAAATGGTCTCTTGAAGTGCAAAATGTGGTTGTGTATTATTAGTGCATCTCAAAGCACCCGATATTGTGTCTTTTTCTGGTTCAACAACATTGTGATCCCTATATGTTTTGCTTTTGAGATTTTAAGATACTGTCTTAACAGAGCTGTCACAATGAAAAAATGTCATGCAAGAGAGAGACAATGGTAATAATTAAGTAAAGTGATCCCTTTACTTTCAGACCTTTTAGGGAATTTTCAGTACGTTGGAAATTGGCTTTGCTTTCAAACAGCTGCAACATGATACAGAGGAGCATCCCACAACTACCTGATGTATACGTTGTCACACATGCAGCAGAAACAACGTCTTTGTCTGCCACGCCTTGTA
Organism: Clinocottus analis; assembly: GCF_023055335.1. Taxonomy (NCBI): domain Eukaryota; kingdom Metazoa; phylum Chordata; class Actinopteri; order Perciformes; family Cottidae; genus Clinocottus; species Clinocottus analis. The sequence goes on along the minus strand of NW_027175931.1, from coordinate 21,137,455 downwards.
AGGCAAACAGATTCGCTAGACTCTAGCTACCTCTAGGTCTGTCTAGTTAGACAGAGCAGGTGTGCAGAGACTTGAGTAACACCGAGAAATTATGTCTCTGTCAGCAGCACCCTGGACAGCGCCGTGTGGCCCTGCTGACTCAAGCTCTTTGTTCCAGGGCCAGCAGGGGACTCGGAGAAGCATGGCCGGGCTGCAGCAAGAGCCTGGGCACAGAGAAGGTCTGGCCAGATGGGTCAGCAGATGGGCAAGGAGGCTGAGCCGCCCCTGATCTGCTCGACGGAAACCCCGAGTCTGGCCACACCCCGAAACGAGAGGGAGAGGGAAGGAAGACAGAAAGAGGAACACAGACACTGGGATGTACAGTATGACAGCAGACAGAGCGATAAGAAGAAGGGAGACGGTCGGAGAGAGTGACCGCTCTTTAGTGTTGATATTCTTACATCATATTTACTGTTACTCCAAGCGGTTTAGAGCTAATCTATGCCTTGCTACCAGGGAACCTTTTTTTTTTTCAAGCACATACTGATAACAGAAGTAAAAATAAAAGACTGCTTGGCTGACTTTATGTATTAAAATGAATGGACACATTACCTTCCTTCGTTGATTAGCTCAATGAAAGCCAGGCCAGCGTTCTTCTGAATGGAGTTCTGCCATTCCTGAAATTAAACAATTTAGGATCCATTAGTTAAAGAAGATCTCAATTATTTGTGTTGTGTTTTGGGGCTGTAAATGGGTTATTAAAGGTCCAAAAGAGAATCGCATTATAAATATGTTCTTCTAATCATTATTAGATATTGGTTAGTAAAAAAGTATGTCATAGAGCAAGGATTACCCAAAAAGGCAGAAAACAGCTTCAGTTCAAATTAAGTTAAAAATAAAATGGTAAAAAAAAACACCATTTTTATCGAGCAACAATATCTTTGAGAAATGTATGACAAGAATCCCATTTCACCATCCAAATTGCATATTTCAACGGTAATCGAGATTGCATGCCATAGTTTGTAATTCAAGTGGGTAAATACAGCATTTAGTTCATCTCCCCTTTGAGAAAAGAATTGTGGCTATGGAAAGCTGAATTCCTGCCCAGCCAGTGCGACCATCCTTTCACCCTATGTGAAAAGATCTGTAAACACAGGAGAGATGTAATTGTGGGATGAAACTGTATCCTCTCACTTAAATACAGCCATTTCCTCTGTCCCTTACAGTGACAGAGTACTGAGCAGGCTCACTGAGCCCTGCAGTGTGTGCCTGGAAGGGATCCGAGCTCTGGGCCAGAGTGCTAGCACTTGCTGTCTCACAACATGCTCTGGAAATGATTAAAAAACAGTTTGAGAGCGTGCCTTTCACTGTGGGAAATCCAGCTCTCCTGTACCCTCACTGAGGTGCAAATGGAAGAGAAAACAGAGAAGGCCACAGTTCAAAAGAGGAGGGAAAACAGAGGAAAAGTCAAGGCAAAAGGTTTTCAGTCCTGAGGGCTACTGACTTTTCACATTCACAAGGAGCTTCTGAACTCGGCTTTCCATTTCAAATTTGCTGAAATTAATGTTACTGCCATTTCCAACGTGGAAAAATATGTGGGGGTATTTACTCTGGAGTTTAGGTGTGAAACAGTGATATACACTGCTTGTTCCATGTCAATGTCTGGAGAAGGTAAGCAGCATTTGTTGTGTACAGTACCAGAATAAATGACATTGACATTATTATGTATGGGCATGTGTTTTTGTACACAGTTGTCGTGCCTGACACATACCGGTTCACGCAAGAGTACCCAGTCTGACCCTACGATGCGTTAAGTCAGGGAGATGGTGCTGACAAACTGCTGAGCATCTGGTATCCAAATGTTCCCCATGACCCCCTTCCTCTGCTACAGTATCTGTCTGGAATAAGCTGTTCTTGATTTGGACAGGGATCGTGTACAGCCAGTCGTCTGAGGTTCCACTTGCACCGTGCTCACGTGACAAAAATAAATACAGAAATCAAGGCAGAAGTGACACTAGGGGCGTTGTCAGGAAAATGGCAGTAGGTCAGCGGAGTTATAGCATGAACTAGTCAAATTTGGTATCTTGTCTGAGCGTTGCTTGTTGACAGCTGGGATAGCACTTCAGAGGCTCATTTTTTCTTGTCTTTTTTTTCTGGAGAACAGAGCTCCCAGAGGAGGCTGCCTTTGATTGCATGAGCTTCCTCTGCTGCCCATTTGAAGGGAATTAGACATGACATGCAACTCCTTAAAAAAAAAAGAAGTGGTCCTTGATGTAAATGCAGAGCATGACCAGAATGCAACACCTCTGGCTTGGCTGTTGAAAGTTTGTTTAGTAGCTCTGACTTTTTTTTTAATGGAATTGTAATGTGCATTAATTGAGTTTTGGGCGTTTAAAGGGCATAAGAGACTGACAATAAACTGAAAAACAGTTACCCGCTTACATATTCAGCAGGCTTAGGCAATGTTTGCATTCTCTTGGTCATGTTTCACCTGACTAATGAAAGTCCAATAGTTACTAAAATAGTCACTATAATTTTTACTCCTGAGAAAAATGATCTCACAATGTACTAACATTGTATTTGTTGTTGAAAAGACATTGTAAACAATTTGTTTTCCTGAGCTTTTTCTTTCTGTCTGGAACGGCTGGAAACTATTAATAAGAGCGATGAAACTAAAGAGTACATTATAGAACTTTTGGGTGGAAAACCAAACAATTTGCAACATGCAATACTTGGATATGATGATGTTGCATCTTGAACAATGATACTATTCCTCCATCTATCTTCAATAAAACCACCACTTCTATGGCAGACCTGAATTCCCACAACTCCCAACTCACAGAACAGTTTTCTGGCCTTGAGAAAATTTTGTCTCCTCCCACTTTCATCTTCGCGAAATTCAGCTGGGCACTATGTATTTGTGGTGTTTCGATCCATCCTGTCAGTGTGCAGGAGCGTTTGCTTTTATCTGCTCTGCTTTGCTCTGTTATACTCTCCACATCTGGAGGCCTTACATTACTGAATCTCTGAGGCTTCACTCTTGATCTCCAGCCCCCCTCCCCCGCCTTCCCCTGTATGTTTAAGCTGTTACAAGAAACAGAGCTGCTTGACCTTTTCATTCAGCTGCCCAAGCTGAGGAGAGACACACAGTGTCTGCATCCGTGGCCAGCCACACGATGATTGCTGTGATTAGTATGCATAAATAAGAAAAGGCGGATCATTAGCACTAATTCATTCATAAAACTGACAGGTCACAAAACAGAGAGGGACTAAAGGTCAGCTAAGTGCCCTCATGGCTGTCTTAAAACATTAATGTTGAAATATGTGAGGGATATGTTGAAGTTGGCATTTTGTAATGATGTCAGCCACAGCTCATCCTGCATCCGTGAAGACTTGCTGGGCTTTTTGAAAGCACTTCAGATACAGTACGTAAATACCAAAGATGATAGTTAGGAGTATATGGCAATGTAATTATCAGTCAGAGCAAATATATCTGCACGTGATAAAACAGCTCTGCATACACATCAGCTTTGTCACCAGAAAACAGTTATATGGAGGACACTGATAACAGTTATCCATCATTACAGAGTGATTTTAAACTCATATTTGCTGGCAACATATCTGGATTCATTACTGATCTTGCAGCACTATGATACAATGCTATTTGAGAGGTAGTAGAAGGACACCAAGCGATATGGTCCAGCTTCAAGCCCTCACTGTCTGATCAATATCTCAGCCTGGATTTCATCCCCAGAGCCCCTAATGGCAGGAACCTCTGGAGCCGCAGTAATGCTATCTGTGTAAAGGGGGGACGGACTCAGACCCTGAACAGCATGCTGACGCTCTCATCTGCAATAAATCCTAGAGCTGGAAAAAACAACTTCCCACACATACTCCACAGACAGAAAAGCGGTGCAAAAAGGAGCCGTCAAAAACCTTCAAAAGAGCAACAATAACTCAATGCTGGCTGCCCTATTTATGCATGTTCTTTGGAAGAAAGCCCCTGAATAATGGCCTCCATATAACAGAGGCTGAGCTCCTTGCTGAAGAGGGCTTTGGACTACCTTCGGATACCACGGAGCGCACATAGTGGCAATCCACCTCCTCAAGGCTCTGGCCCTGCAGTCTGGATCCACAAAGAGGCACCAAGTAATGGCTTCCTCATGGGCTCCCGACTCAAGACTGATGGGCTGACAGAAGGTATGTTAAATATCTCCCGTTCTAACTGCTACATCGGAGCTTTGACCTTTTCTAAAACAAGGGCTTAACAAGAGATTCAGAGGGTCAGCTCGGAGGTGATCAGTCACTGGCAGCGCTGCACGAGGTGGGGCTCATTCTCTAAGAGACAGCTCTGGATTAAAGCTCTGGGATGTAGTGAGAAAGTCCCTCTATTCTAAGAGACTTGTTAGTGTCTGTATGTCGTCATCGCTTTGGACAGCTTGCTTCTGGAACATTTTACAAAAGTATACGTCGTCAAATCAAAGATTGAACAACTTATTTTCGACAGTTCCCCTAACATTTAACTAAAGCATTAGCCATAAAGGTAAACAATAACAGTATGTGCAGTTTTGACAGCGTAAATAATTAAGCTTTTATTGCTTTTGCTTAAAATATATATTTAAAAAAGTTAGCCGTGTGAAATAATATACTATTGACCATGTTTGATTTTTAAACTAGCCTCTTGCAGATCTCTACATAGTGTTGATAGAAATGTTATCAAGAGAAGCGTAGTAGGGGAAGGCATAAAACCAGGAAAAGAGGAGAGGGGGGACTGAGAGAGGGAGACAAAGAGAGGCTGGGAAAGAGGAGGAGAAAGAAAAAAACTCACCTGAGAACAAAGCAGCATGACGAGCTCCACTACCGAAGTGCTTGACTTCATGCACACGAGACCTGAAGCAATAAAACAGATGAACACAATTATATATCAACTATAAAAAGGGAGTATTTTACACAGAATAGCTTTGGGTAAAATTATCAGTCCTTATATAATCAGTTGTGCCGCAGTACAAAATAATAATTTAAAAATAAATATTCACATTTCAATTTTAGTTTAGAACTTGGATAAAGCTGGATTGTTTTTGGCATATGGTCAATTTCAGGCAGTGATCATTTATAAATCCTCACATTGTGCTTCAGAGTTGCCCTTCATGAAACTGTAAAAATAATTATTTTTGTCACACACACACAAACACACACACACACATCTCCCTTCGAACGTGCACACACGCTTACGGTGAACACAGACATTCACAGCTTCTTCCCTCATCTCCATTCTGTAGACGGAGAGCTTGCAGAAGCAGACAACTCTAATGAAACAAGGGCAGGTGTGAAAAGCTCATTTGCAGGAACAATGGCTGCACCGGTCTCGTATTCTGCACCTCCAACTCCTTCTGTTGCACTTTGCGAGAACCATTAAAAGGTGTAGTAATTAGGTAAAAGGAAAGAATGCAACTCTCAAGGACTCATTAAAATGTAGCAGGAGTTTACCTCTGTGCTACAGAATCGCCATTGTTCAATGCGTGACAGGGTGTCGAGCAGACGGGAGAATTCAATATTATTAATTAAGATTTCAGTGAACGTTATTGCACAACTTGTGCATTTTACAGTGCAACATATACACAAGTCCTAATATCAGTTGCACTATTGTTATTCTTAATGACTAAATTCTCCGGGAGTGATGTATGTAAGAGGTATCTGGCCGCCTTTTAAGGGGGGAAATCCAACCTTAACTTAATGACATATGCAACAGTAAAATAGGTTGCCATGTTTTTCCATATAGAGGCTAATACTGGACAACAACGAAATACATCAGGTAATATCATAGCGTGATATTACCATTGAACTGACATGGTTGAGCTTGTGTAAAAGCTGTGCAATGTAACAAAAGAATGCAAAACATTCTGAACTCTGGCCGCCTCCATTCATGAGCCAAGAGTGTCCGAGGGAGCGTCTTGCAAATACTCTGAGAGGATGTGACCCTCCTCTTGTACGCAGAGTGCCACTGCTGACCTCTTGTTATAGCAGTGACATACTGAGCCATAAGTCAGTTCAGTCCGACACAGGAGTCAGGTGTCCGACTGACCCTGGCCTTGTGCTGGTAGACAAACTAAATGCATTCTATTTAAACACGGCCTGCCAGTCCTTTCCTGTAAACAGGGCAGGGTTAAGGCACGGGTGAATGTGGCATTGTGGGGTAATGCGCCGGCAGGCTGGGCCACTCAGGGGACAGCAAGAAGCAGGCAGCAGGCATCACAACAGCGGCAGTGTTCACACACAGGACTTAGCCACCAACTCCAAGTGTGAAGCTCAGGGTGCACTCAACATAATTGCCACAGTGACCACGTCTGCAGGGGGGTTGAAGGAATAGGGTGAGGCGAAGGGGCACACGGGGCACCGGGGGGGCTTGACCTCGGGCAATCTAAGGAGTGATGGATGACTGGTAATTACTGGTAAATGGAGCGCCTTTGCACTACAGCACAGTATTTCAACTGTGAGCCTGGGAATGGCCGGAGAAAAAAAAAAAAATGGAGAAAGAGAGGGAGGGACAGCTCCACCATTTGTGACCGAGTGTCTCGATACAAATTTAAGATTTACAGTACATGCGGTGATTCTGCAGGTTTGTTTTGTCAGGTAAACCTGCTCTAATTCATGTCAGGAAAAGAGTGCACTTTTCACAGACCCAGACAGGGTTAAACACGTCTGGTGAGGAGCACTGAGGCCCGAGCTGTCTATCCACGACCTTGTTTGTGGGGTTACACTCTCGGCTCAGCTCTGGTTTGTCAGCTTGGTCAGTCTGCTGACAGACTTTGAGTGAAAGGGTAACAGACATATTCACACTTGTCAAGGCTATGCTACCTGATTCTGCATTCCTTTCCCCTGAGTTTGAGCAGGTAGCTTTAGCCACATGTGCATGGCATACCCGCATGGCTATCTACATATGGATAGATGAATGATATATGCATGATGCGTGAAAGAAAAATGACATGGAATTGAAAAACTGTTTTTAAATGTTGAATGTCTGGAGATGAGAAGTTAATTCATCACTTCACCAATCACTGACAGGATTTGGTACTATAGCACGGCATACAATATAATAATTGTATGAAAAGACCCAGCTCATAAGTAAGCCTTAAAAAAATGATTACTTTAAAAGCTTTAATTAAATATCAAAATACAAATTAATACAACACCAAATTAATAACCACAAAAAAGCTAAGAAACACAGGATATACTATTTTATATTTTATGTTATGCAAAAGACAGTAATATTGGCAATAATTAATAATATAATTTAGTATTATACATTCCTAATATTAAATTAGCTCTGTAAAAAGGTAGCTGGCAGTGTAAACGGTGCAAACAGACAAGTAAACCGCTCAGGAAAGTGGACACGTGTCAGACAACTTCTTTCTGAATCCAGCTTTCAGAAAGTCATGGGAATGCATTCTTTCAGCCTGCTGTCATTGTCTGCATGTACTTATGAAACTAATATCGGTTTTGCTTACACTTAAAAGAAAAGACTTTGGCAGTGAGAAAACATAGAGATATCCTTTCACTTTGTGCAAACTGCAAGTCAAGAGACTAGAGGCCACACACGTGCATTCTGCACCGTGCATGCACAGACAAATGTCTGCAGAAACAATTATTGTGTGTGTGTGTGTGTGTGTGTGTGTGTGTGTGTGTGTGTGTGGTTGCAGTTTTTCCTTGTATATGCAAGCCAAAACAAGTGTTGGGTATGGAGTGGCAGAGCGCACACACACACGCAGGCACATCGTCCCTGAGGTTAGGCACAAGTAGCACTGTGAGAGACTGCCAACCCGGGGACTTAGGAAGGCTCTGGGAGCCTTCACACAACCACCAGGAAATACGACTGAGGCCCAGAGTGGAGTGCGGCAGGAGGATCACACACTTCTGAAATCACCACGCACAACCGAGCCAGTCACACCAGCACTTTAAATATATGCAATGAGACCGCTCGAACACTTTTTCAAAACAAAGTCACAAGGCTTCTATGGTAAAGACATTCATCTTGAAGGCTGTTTCATTGTGATAGAGATTACCAAGCCTCTGCTCCAGGTTTCTTCGCAATGTTGCATTAATTTAACATCAACAAACTATCACTGCATATCTCTTAGACGTTACATTTAACAAGGTCTCTGTAGGAATATACAGTTCATTTTGCTTTCCATGTCATTAGATTTTGGTTGGACTGTGGAGAACATCTGCTCGATTCTTCATGGCACAAAACAAAAACCTTCACTTCATTCAAAAGGGAATACAGTTAAAGATTTCACAATTTCCTATAATGACAAAAATAAATCCCTTTCCATGTGTTCATTCTGAATTTTTTATTTTCTTTTACCAAAAAAGACAAAAACCCACCATGTAGCAGGGTGACCGAAGATTCTAAAAATATCACTGGCATGAGGCAAAGGCCACCAATTATTTCAACATGACATCTGTTGTGACTGTGAAACACTGATGTTTAAAAATACTACATCTCAGAATAATCCTCAAATTCTAGAAAAAAAATCATGAGGAAGACAAAACACACAGACGTCACAAGATGAATGAAAGGGAAAGCAGATTTAATCAGACTGTGACAGACTCCCAGCTTGTGTGCAAAATAGTGACTCTCCTGTCAACACCTACTACTGTGTATGCATCCATCAATGAGGCAGCCGGTGTAGTACATACAATGGTATGGTGAAGGGGGCAGGACTCCAACACACACACACACACACACACACAGCCTGGGGAATAAAATGCACCGCACAACATCTGTACCTTCTATGAGCAGCTCTTGCCCGTGGCTGCCCAGCAGGGTGCGTGACAGAAAAGGTGCAAAGTCCACGAAGATCTCTCTCAACAAGGGTGCCACCTTCTCCAGGGCCCTCTCCAGCTTCGTAGTGATGCTGTCAAAAAGAAACACATCAAAATAGAAGTCACGGGAGGAGATTAGACACCTGATAAGAGTAGAAATGTAAGGGAGGTAGTGTTGTGCCCATTCATTGAGGGTAAGAGCAGTGGTGGCCTCACAGTAAACCCAGTGCTCATAGCTACACCAGTTAGTCCTAGTGGGTGCAGCGGGTAACCGGCATACAAAGGACACAAACCAAGCCGGATATCTGTGAAATCGTGGTTGCTATTGCTGTAGATGTCAATAGGAGAAGATTTTATCTTGACAAAATGTTGGTCATGTTAACACAGATGTGTCTTTGCACTAAGAGGGGATTTCTCAGCCGTTTGTTTGTGTTCTTTGTTGTGACATGTTACCAAGCTTGCACATGGGATAACAGTTGACTGCAACGTTGTTGTTTTCTCCTACACACTTACTACATGCTGCTGCCTGACATTATCTAACCACCTCAGACAAACTGTGAGCTGGAGTCATGCAGCAATACAACTCAAGACTGTATACAAGCAGAGATGCGACTCAAGGTGCAACGTATCTCTGTGCTCCTACGTATGTGTACAAACACAGATACTAGGCAACATGAGAAGAGGAGAGGCTTGTTTTCCCAGCTAAGATGGACAGAAAGCAGCGGGATAGAGAGAAACGGAGAGAGAGGGAAGGTTTGGTTTAGGATTTGTATGGAGTGTGCAGTGTAATCTGCTTTCCAGCACCCTGGGAAAACACAGCAGAGGGATGACAGGGGGTCTAGGTGGCTAACATAAATGTCCTTGCCTAAGACACTGGCCTGCATCTCTGGAGGCTGCTTGTAATCCTGTCAGGGAGCTAAAGGGTTTGAGCTCAGGAGGTGTCAGTCCCTGGCGCAGTGGACACTGGTCCACTTCACAAAAGGCACTGAAATAGAAAGAAGAATGAAAAATGAAGCCACAGGCAGTACTTGCTTCATGTTGTGACTTAAAGGTTGGGCTCATGAATGAATTATGATATGATAAAATACACAATTATACTCCTGTTTATTTGGTATTTTCAGTTCAGCTGGATGTTTTTGTTCCTCATCTAAAACATGAGGCTCTGCAGCGAGACAGTAGGTCGGCTATCATTGACTTCACAGTTACGCTAAGTGATGTCGGTTACTGCTGCCATGGCAACTGAAAAGAGAAGGAGAGAGACTCTGGAGAAGACCTGGTCCCCCAGCAGTCAGAGGGAGAGCAGGACTAAGGACGTCTGTCACAAACTATTAGAGCAAGTGAGGAAGATGAGTCAGGGTCGCGACAAGATAAACACACAGGAATACACAATGAATTAGGCCATGTTGTTCACAAAAAACACATCCATTTTTATGTTGTCTTGTATTGACGATGAAGAGGCCAAGACAATCGTTTCATCAAGGGTGAGACACCGTTGTTATCCATCAAATCAGATCAAGTGAACTAAATGATCAGTTCAACGGCAAAACAAAGAGCAGAACAATTTGAGGGAAATGCTTCAGACCTAACGCTGTGTACGAGTACATTTTTTAAAATAAGTCACAGAATTTGTTAGTGTTAATGAACACAGAAAATACAAGTATGGTTGAACAGAAAGGGTCCTTTTGTACCTCATGCTTTCTTCTGTGTCTTCGGGCATGGGGGCCACCGGCTGCACGGCCGGCAGACTCTTACTGGTGACTCCGTTGACGAAACTGGAGGACGAGGAGGTAGCGGGGGTTGCATCAGTTGCTCCTGCAGGGAAGACCAACAGAAACATGCAACGCAACATAAGCAGAAATATTGGTTCTAAATGTGTGTAACAATCTTTGTTTTATAATCTTGAATCATTTCAAAGAGAAGTGAGGTTTTACTTGTAGGTAATTAAAACATATTAAGTAAAATATGTTTAAATGATATCTAATATATTCATATAATTAATAAATGATTATATTCATTATAATATGATTATTATGTATTATACTGTATTCAATAATAGTAATACTAATATATAATTGCATATTTGTGTTTAAAACTGTCACAGTTACGTTGTCCACAGGCTGTAAATTCATGTGATGGAGCACAAACTAAAATGATTGAAAAAAAAAGAAGAAAAAAAAAATTGGAAATGGGAAGTTATTAATCTGGCCTGACAGTGGATTTCCGCAGTCTGCGCAAATTTCAACAAAGTCAAACAAACACAAACTTGGTAAGAGTATCACATCGCGCACCAAATCTTTAATTAAATCCAAGTGCATCGTCGCTGGTTGCTCAAGCTGCTGTCAGCAGCAACATGTGGAACAATTTTGCTTTCAAAAGAAGACAAAGCTGAATAATCAAATAATATTGCATCACCTTGTTGTATATCACACTCAGTTTTGGTATAAAAGCCAAACTTAGGGTATAGTGACAGCAGGTAAGTCCGTCCCAAGTCCCAAGTATGAAATAAAGCATGAGGTCAAAAGCAGAGCGAGTGAGATCATGGGGTCTGGGTGAAGGCCTGTGGCTTCAGCTGAAAGCTCACTTTGACATGGATACATTTCTCACATTCCTTGAGAGGCGCTCAGAGGAGAGGCAGTTTTTTTTTAAAAATATTTTTAATAGAGCACATTAAAAAGGTGTTGGAGCTCCTAATGCTTCTTGCTGTTAAGTGGGTCCTTTCAGAGGCCCAGACTACAGGAGCCCTGAGGTGGAACTGGCTTCATGCAGCAGAGACTCAGGAGAGGCAACGTGACAGCAGAGTTAGAGGGCTTGCGGACAATCGCGCAAGGAACACACATCAGACAGGAAAAGCCGTGCGTACAAACCATTTTCACGATTATGAAAGGCATTTGTTCAATATGGAATTCAAGCTGATTTAAATGGAGCGGTTTGGTTTGGTTGCTCAGGAGGGATACTTGTGGATGAAGGAGCGCAGTATTTACTTGTGCACAGAGCTGCTGCAGACTGATGGGAAGGTAAAGAGGGCCATCTAGTGGTCACACTGAGCCCCTGCGGAGGCATACAGGATCACATGATCATATGATCCAGTAGCTGGAAAGTGCTTTGTTTCTATTCTCGGACTGGCGTCAGACAAAGCAAGGTCTTGAAAACGAACAGTAATTACTCGACATGCTTCAAAATAGTTTCATTTAAAATGAACGACATTAGTCGGGCAGAAGTCGGGAATTTGACAACAAACACATTTCAGTGACCTTGTGCTTGACCTACCCGTGGTGTTGATCATGCTTCTGGGGGTCGCGGAGGCAGCAGCAAAGATGTTGGGGGTGCTGCCAGCTGTCAGCCCAGAGGAGGTGCTGCTGCCGCTTCCCACTGTGTTAACTGTGAGGCTGCCAGGGGACGTTTTCTTCACAGGCACCACCACACTCCTACAGGAAACATACACACACACACACACACACACACACACACACACACACACACACACACACACACACACACACACACACACACACACACACACACACACACACACACACACACACGCGTTAAACTGAACAGTTTGAATTTTATGAACAGAAATTCAGATTTTTGGACTGCATTACAGATAAAACAACAAATGCTAAATGGATTGAAAAGAGGCAGTTGAGTGGCACAGTAAGGAGGAAAAGATTGTGGGTTTCGTGTGTATCAGTATTTTTTCCTAACAAAGTGCCCTTGAGCAAGACTCTGAATCCCAAACAGCTCCAGAGTGCTACAGTGACCTGCAAAATTGTGGGTGGATACCACCTTTATATTATGAGCTTAATAATTGGGAGTCTGCAAACTGGCAAGGGGACCAGGGGTTAAAATCTAATTCGGCAGCCATACGGAGGTCAGACAAAAAGTTGTCATAATGAAACTGATTCTCAGTAAATCCAACATCTGAAACAGAAAGAAAATCCATGATTTCCTTGACTTTCAACTGGAAAACCCCCCCAAAATAAATTCATATTTTAGAAGAGAAACAGGGAGTAGCCATCGTCATCGTCTCTCGGGCCCTGCCAGCATGAGAATGCCCAGACAGACTCGAGTCAGGACATTGGAAAAGGTAAACATCCTGACCTGTAACTCCATCCGTCAGTGTAACGCATGCAATGCAAACACAGACACACACAAGCACGCAGGAGTCTGAAGTAAAAAAAAAAAAAAAAAACAGAGGGCAAGAGGCCAGCCAGCCAGCTCCTACACTTTCCCTCACATCTGCTCGGCCCTCTGCTCTGCCCAGAAGAGTTGAAAACATCCTCTGCCCTAATAAGAAGCTCTCCAGGAGCATTTTGGCAGTTACGGACACAAATTTGCATAGCTACATAGCTACCGCTTGTGTTCGTACTGACAGAACTACACCTCATTGAGCATGAGACTCAAGACCTTTCTATTTGGCATTTGCTCTGTACAGATGTACAGTAGAGCAGCATCTGGATTTGACAGAAAGCACCTATTGCGGATTATGGCTTACATTTGGCAAATTTTCGAGAGAAGACTTTTGTAAGGAAACAGACACTTTGATAGTAAATATGTAAGAGGGCACCAAGAAACTGAAAAGTCAGAATAAACCATGATGAACGATTAGGCACATTGAGTCAAGTAGAAAAAGAACATGCATGCAGATGTGAATGTGAATGTGTGTACCTCATCTCACATATATACAAACTTGCATAAGTATTTCCATTTCCAAATACACAAGTAGACACATTGTCGGCACATAACTTGATACAAACACTGTAAAATGAATAATAATGTAGGAATAGATTGATATAAACTTCTGGACTTATAATCATGGTTTATTCAGACTTTACATTTGTTTGGTTTTATAATATATATATATATATATATACTATATAAAACATTGAGCAGACAGCATACATCATCTGAAGCTACAAGACTTCCTAACAAAGCCAGCCTGAAAAATCATCTTAGAAGCAGAGACTATGGGAAAAAAAAACATTATATATAGTAAGTTATTAATGAGCACTGGTTTTCCATTTATTTGTGAAAGCGACTATACACAACATCACATGGTGCTAAAAGAGAAAGAGGCAGATCTCGTGAAATAAACATGGCAACAAAAACACAGTGTGGCGCCTCGAGATGAAAGTTACACTTGTGACCTCTCAGGAAACACACACACACACACACACCACTGGTCCACCAGACCTCCGCTCACACGCAATCTGATTGGCTATGGATTAAAGATGATGCAGTGAACCTGGCCCTGCAAGAGCTCCCTGACAGGAAGGAGAAGGAGAGCTTGTCCTTATCAGGTCTGCAGTTGGCCTTAGGGTTTGTGAGGGTGCCAGATAATGTCTTGTTCAATCTCCGGCAGTTACTCTGGGTGACACAGGCCAGGCCTCTGCTCTGTCACGAGTTAAGACTGCTGTCATCTGAAGAAAATCCCCAGAAATCCTTCCTCAACAAAACAACACAGACTTTTATCATTTCATGTTGCAATTACACTGTAAATCCTGGATGAACTGTGCTGGACTCCATGGTAAACAAATTAAACTTCATAATGTATCGTGCATCCTGTTCAAGCGCTTTCTCAAAATGCTCAAAGTTATGATGTTCTATGTAACAAATTAAATAGCTCTGTAATATCTCTCTCAAATATGCAAAAATCGTAGATTATACTACACATTAAATCACACTGTTGTTTCAATGACACCCATCGAAACATCCCAGCAACCGAAAAATATAATACAATATATTTTTCATTTTTTTAGCAGATGAAAATCTACCGTTAGTTAAGAGAGAGCGAGAACAACTTAAAAGCCAACTGGAATTCTATCTCCAGCGATGCAGCTGTGCTTTGAAGAACACTGATGACAGGAATAATTTATTTAGTAGATCTCTGTGCTGCTCTCCTTTGTGGAATGTCATCGACACATATCAGAACACGAGGAGCGTGTTTTGTTTTGATTGCCGGAAGTTGGCGTGAAATTAATCTTGCTTCCCAAACGCATCCCTTGTGTGCATCTTCCAGCAGAGGCCTGTCTGTTCTTTGGCATAACCGGGACGTTACATTTGATCTCCAGGACTCAGATAAAACATGGGTCTCTTTTAATGAATAATTAATTAGCAGAGTACTCATGAATCATGTATAGATTATCTAGCGCATATTTTATTAATAGAATTGTCTTAATTGAGTTGCGGAGAATAAAGAAAGGATTAATCTTGGAATTAATATTGATGAGGTCTGCGGCTGTGGGATATGACTGCTGTGTAAAGTATAACCAAAGAAATGTTGCCTCTATAAATCTAACAGATGGAATCTAATCTAAGGGTGCTTTATTCAGGAATACAGGAAAGCACACAGACGAAATGTCCTCACTGTACATTCCACACACAAATTCAATTAAAACAAATGATCCTGGCTCTGCAACATGGGGAAAATGAAATATGTAAGAACAAATAACGGAGCTCATATGGAGACTTCTGGTGAAGGAGAGGGAGGAAGTATTCCTGTGCTGTATTCCCATCTGGTCTAATGGACATCTGGATGTTCAGCAATTCAAACCTCCTCTATGGAAGTCTCTACTGGAGGGGACTCTGCGACGACTGCTCCTGTGCGCTCCACTTTAAGCCATTTTTTCCTCCTCCTTTTTACTTTTTGATGTTGTCACTCCCAATCTATTGTCGCCCTGACAGACAAATGAAAGGCCTGTCCGTGTCTGGCAGCTCATTTTGCTGGCAGGTGGCAAACAATTAGACACAGCAAATAGAGGCTAGAGGGGGCGGCGGGGGGGGGGGGGAGCGACATGAAAAGCACGAGACAAAGTTGTATATGTGGTCAGGAGGGTTTGTGTGAAAGCATTTCAAAAATAATACACTTTGCTGTGGCGACTCATTTCAGGCTGCCAGTTCCCATTACGGGTGTGAGCAGTGAGGGCGACAGGCCTGGCCATAGTGTGGCGCGAGGCCGCTTCTGTTTAATCTGTCATCAACACCCTGGAGACCCCCACCCTCTCAGCTGTCCTTTACACACACACACACACACACACACACTCCTCCATCTTCTCCCCCATATATCAGACTCACCTCAGCCCAGCTCAGCAGCAGCAGCATGCATTCAAAAGAAGGGAGGCCCCTATTGTTCCTTTGACTGTGTTTCCTCTGCCATTGCTCTAGAGTCCAGCAGTGATTACACAGACAGACACAAACACCCCACCAAACCAGTGGTGTCCACAGGACAGGAGGAGATTTTGTTTGTGCTAGAATTATGATTTTCAGAACCTTATCAACCATAGGAGATAGGGATTAGACGCATGGATTTTGAAATCCCTTCAGGAGCAGGTTTGTAAACTCCCAAATCCATATGGATTACCGTGTGGTTTTATCTAATCCAGGAACGTAAATAAACCGCAGCAGCGCCTCAGCGCTCCAGAGACCTTTTCAAACAGGAATTCCTTACCGTTGGAGATGAGTACGATACAAATGGCCTGAAATGAATAATACGTTGGTTGCTACTTAAAAACCATTAGTAGTAAACTGGTGAACTAAAATAAACATCAGCAGTTGAGCGATAGCACTTACACACACACACAAACACACACACACACAAATATCTTTTATGGCATGAAATGTTTATGTTAAATTAAATCTCAGATAATGACAAACGTTTGAGATAATTCATTGTCGTCTTGTTTTAGATCATCTAGATTTCCTTTTGCCTCTGGCCAAATTCAGTTCAAGGACCACACTGGGGTTTTAGCAAGTTTTTACTTCGTACTGGAACTACAAATCATGCACCGCATACTTTACTCTCCAGTAATAGTATAGTTTATATTTTTTTGTCAACATCGAGTTACATGTATTACTGAAGATTGCGTTTTAAAGGCATGATTCTTAAGCACAGATAATGTGAATTCTTTTAGAAATCAAGGTACCTTTCGATGAATTTGTAAGTGAAAATTATCATACTGTAAAGACATAGACAGTCAGAGTTTAAAAATGGTTAACTGTGATGATAATGTGTTTATTCTGAGTTTTATTATACTTGGTGGAGGTTGTCTGGCGCCTCAGGGATGCAATCCTAGTGTGTCTGTGTTTGGTCGATGTATTTGCCTATTAAGAAGGGGATTGACTCATTAAAAATGATTAGAGTTATTATAAATCGAGCCTCAAAGAGGTTTAGGGACGTCCCCTAAAAGTATAAATGTATAGGATTTTTAGTGAATTTGGTACACTTCTTTTACAAAAAAAACCAACAACAGTTATTTTTCTGAACCACCAATGACACTTCCTCACCTGTCAAAGGAGTGAAACTGCATGGGCAGCATGGCCTGGGCCTGGGTGTTGGCAGCAGGGTCTGGGTAGGACACGGCCTCCAGCCCAGCCTCCAAGCCCTCCACTGGAGCAGCCACCAGGCTCTTCAGTATCTCCCTCACATTGATGCCCTTGTTTGGCTGGCTAATGCTGATGATGGAGGAGGCTGGTTTCAGCACCTGCACGCTGGGTGATTCAGCCAGACTCTCCTGCGACTTCTTCACCTCTGAGGACAGCGTAGATATGAGCAGACCCGTGGTGTGGTCCAGATCAGACCCGTTGAGGATGCTGGCCAGCTGCTCCTCTCCGATACCGGAGTCTGTGTGGGGAAGGGAGCTTTCCATGTGGAGGTCTGATGGCACGGGATGATCCTTACTGCTGTCAAATGCTATTGGTGTTTCTGCAGTACATGCAAAACAGGGAGTGGTAGGCTAGTGTCAGCCACAAAACAATACATGTACAATACTCATATTAATTAGACAAGCCAGTTCAGTGATTTAAATAGTCAAAACTTATACTTTCTTTTGATCCCTGCACTATATTGATCAACCTATCACACATGTGTTTATAGTAAGTCTATCTATGCTTACAACCAACATAATATGTCAAGAGAAGTAAGAAATTAGAATTTAAAACTGAATAAATGACCAATAGCATTGACCAAGTCGGCAGTCCGGAGCTAGCTTTACATTCCTGGTCAAAGAGTAAATGTAGTATGTCTCAAAAGAGCCAAGTGTGTGCCTTTATCTAGAAGCTATGGTCCTCTGGTGAGAGTGTCCCTCTGTCACTCTTCTTCTATACTAATAAAACATATACAAATCATTTTCTTCAGCCGACTCCAGTCTAAAGTCTTGGAAGGCCATCTATTGAACTGCTTTAAAACAGCGAGAGAGGAGTCAGCTAGCCGCTCTCTTATGGTACGTAATATGCTCTACCTTTCTATTTATTTGCGATGCCACGGGTCAACCAACTATTTTTTTTGTAAATCTGACCATACATTTTTTTTTATCCTCAGAAACCTGCAGAGGTGCACTTCCACTCTAAAGTGCACTCCAACCCAGTAGTTACCTACTGTAGATGCAAGGCCAGGCCACATTAATATTCATCACGTGCCCTCCTAACGAGGTCAGCGGGGCCTGATTTAGCCAGCAAGTCATCTGGCTTCCTGGTCCATCAGACAATCGCCTGCCACATGCCGTCTGGAAAATTCCCCCAATTTCTGGTGAAATTTATGAAGGCGGCAGTGTGCCTCTCTCCTCCCAGCAACCTCTATGATCCCATTCTCCTCTGGTGGATTGCTTGCCTAATGGGCACTGACAGATGGGGCTGAAAATAGCAAGCCTGGCTCCACTGCCCCAAAAACCCACAGTAGTTTGCCAGCATGCTGCTTCTTTCCCATCTCCTAACTTCTCCTTGCTCATCTTCCCTTTCTTTATTTTCTGTGTGCTCCAAGCTCTTGAAATTACGCCCTCATATTTCCTTTGGCCAATCTGCTCTACCTCTTGTTCCTTTCATTCACTTTACCTTTTGTCTAAATGGAAGTTGATGAAGTATGCTCACTCGTGCATCTCATAATAACAAGTTGGCACTGCAGCAGACGTTGCGTTAAGTCTTTGCAGGCAACCACTGATTCCCTTTCATGTGGCGTAATGTATGATTTATGACTTGAGGCAAACACTACCTTTCATTTCTGAGAGAACGATGATCTCTAATCAAGTTCATAACTTCCATCTCCAGCGCCAGTCTCCATTTGCTTCCAGATTTAATTCTGCGCGATGCAATTAGCAAAGCTCATGAATAAATCATAGCTGAGCCAGTGGAGTGTAGGCAGGGTATCCCTGCTATTTTACTAGATGAGCTTTTAGCTCAAGCTAGCAGCGGGGCATCAGAAAGGACCAAAGGCACCTAATATTCATTTTTATCAGACACAGTCAACCTTAAACCAAGATTAGTGAGCAGGAAGAAGGGATGTAAGAAAGGTAGGGCACAGCTGTCAACACCTGTGCTGGTCGGGGAGTTGACCTCCTGACGCATGCTGCGGCCCGATTGGCTTATCCTGGAAGTTTCCCGTTGTGGCTCCAGGATGTCGCGGTACTTGGAGACCATGAGGACAGAGATGAAGTACACCACAGCTAAAGCCAGGAACTGGGCTTGCTTACTGTCATCCTGTGAGGGGTGGGAGGAGGGGATCACAACACGGTTATGCCCCTCTCAATTCAGAAGATCTCATTTCACACAATCCACCGCCGCTGTCTGAAATGGTTCACTCACAGCTCATGCATCTTGCATGGTGCCTGACAACACATTCAAAGTACTGACATTACTCTCTTACACATTTCTAACGCTTGCTTTGATAAATATCCACTCAAATTGTGTGGGCTTGTGTTCAACAGACAGCAGTTTGTTCGCCAAGGACACCTTTTAGTGTGTAACCTGTTGATTCAAGGGTATCACATTGCATAGCCGTTTGTCTGCCAAAAATAAATAAATGCTACTTTCATCCTCTCGACCTGCAGCCAAGTCTTTGTGACAAACACATGCATGTCGCGCATGAATACGCCCTGCACGTAGACACACATTAGCACTCACCACATCACGAAAGACCACAGCGCGCAGTCGATTGATGTCCACATCCTGCAAAAGGCGATCAGGGTCCTTAAAGGAAGACAGGTTACTAGGGACAGTCTCCATGGCTCTCTAAAGCAGCATAACACAATATGACATGCTACTCTGTCCAGTCAAACCTCAATCTGACTAGTTTTTGCTTTACTTTTCTTTTCACATGATTTAAGATGGTAGAAAACTGTTTCATTTGGAACCGATAACATTGGCCAGCATTTGTAAAAATTGCAATATTGGGATTGTTGAAATCGAATTTTGGGAAACCTGCAATAGTACACAAACTATGGATAAATAAAGTCACGCAACGTCATATCTTCAGTTGACAATGATGCATTGAAGTAAAAAAAAAACTGAAGCTCTAGCAGTCAGGGTACACAAAATGAACCACGGTCTGCAATGAATCTTTGCATGTAAACCATTCATTTAAAATTTTGAGAATCAATTAACCAATCAAAAAACATAACAGTGCAATATTTTCTTCCTCACATTATTAAGCATGGGGTTGTGTGTATTGTATGAAAGGCACTTTTGGGGCCACACAGCCTACCTTGTTGGAAGTCACAGCATTTTGCAGGAATTCCTGAGTTTTGTTGTTGTTAAGAATAGAAGACTTATTCCCTCTGTCTCTGTGTCTCTGCCTGCACTCAAGACAGTTCCTAACAGCCACACAACACACTGCACACACACACACACACACACACACACACACACACACACACACACACACACACACACACACACACTCATGAATAGGCTCTCAAATGGAAATTAAATGTTGATAACATGCATGACCTCTTTAAAATTAATCAGTTATCTCTGATGACTATTTGTTCCAGGCTGTCGGCGCAGAGGGACTGAAATCAGCAGCCAGACTGATTTCACACTGAACCCAGTGATGAGAAATGGTACGTTTGCAACAAGGACACTGAAGTCTGAGGGCTATTTCTCATCACCCAGAGCACAACTTGGAGTCAACAATCCAGCAAACGCAGACTCACGCGCATACAAACCCACAGGCGTAAACAGACACACAAAAACACTCTCACGCACCCCGAGACAATGACGGACACAAAACACACAACTTTCCATGATAGGATTCATGCATGAAGTAATTCTAACTCAATGGACTAATTCTAATAAAGGAGTTATCTAGTTTGCATTCAGACGGAATTTATCAAATTTTTATTATGTACACCGACACATTCAAACACCCACAAGGGCAGAGAGGACCTTGTGAGTCTTGTGAGACACACCAATGACAGACACAAAAGGCTACCATTTGCAAAGAGTACCCGATTGCACTGCAAATGATTCTCTATGCATGTTATGAATCCCAAATTGATGAGCCAGTCATTTCTGGTGGAAACTGCAGCAAAACCCTGCGCATTTCTCAATTTAGTACACAATTAGAAAAGGAATTAGCTTCGCCGATCAAACAGAGGATTTTCAGAGATTAGCGGAATTATTAGTGTGTGAAGAGAATACTGTCATGGTATTTTCCAGCTCATCAATTTTCCAGTGTGACTGACAAAAGATGCACCCTCGCATAAGGATATTGTAATTGTGTTCCCGTTTCACTGCACCGACTGATGTTCACGTCTACGGCAGCAAACGCACAATCATGACCTTACCAAGTCTGAGGCACTGACGCATCAGGCCACCGGAGGACATGTTCTTCTCGGCCTCAATCTCGCTGAAGTTGAGGGAGCTCGAGAACACCAACACGTCCACCATAACCATGAGACGGGACAAGAAAGTGATGGCGGTCTCAGAGGACATGCCCTGCGTGGCCTCGATGTTCTCCACCTCCGTCTTGCACAAGCAACAAGGAAGAAGACAACTGTCACATACAACAAATGCAATATAATTCTCTGCCAAAGCACTGAGGTGTTTTTTTTTTTCAGACATATGCAATATGGAATATGTCAGGTATTAACACAGGGGTGGGTGCTGCTGAATTTAGGACAGAGACTTTCAGTGGTGGGTCAGTAGGAGGGCAGCAGCAAACAGCCTTTGTTATTACATGAGGGTGAGTGGCGTCTCATCTCTGAGATTATGTTCAAAATTGGTAGAATTCCTGGAGAGCTGACTATCCAACTCTATCCGACCTTATATGTTATCAAATAATCTTTTACACTTGTGTTTGAGCTTATTTCATTTGTGTTAAAACACAGAAAGATTTTCAAAGGAAATCATTTAAGAATGGTGCAATCTTCACCATTCCACAGGGATTTATTTTTTAGATCTACCTAATGAATTTTAAAATAGGGTTGTGAATAAAGTAATTAGGAGAGAGAGAATAAAATAGCATAAATAATAACTATGATGCTGTAGAGATTACATTTACAAAGTAAACAAAATAAGATGATTAAAATCCATTTGAGTTAAAGACTACCAATTAAATGTGATAATTACAGTGAATCAGTCAAATAAAAGCTTAATAACACACAGGGAAGTTAAATACAATCTGCTTCAATTAATGTGAAGAATATTACTTTGAGTCAAAAAAAACAACATATAATATATTATTTTACATCACAGATGGCCATAGACCAAAGGGTTATAATAAACTACCACTAGATGGCACTATCTCCCCACAGTGAAGTCAGTGAGGCACACTTACAGTGGGAGAGGTGGCCGCTGAGAGAAGCGGCAGGATCCCTCCACAAGCAATGATAATGTTGTCTACCATTTGTGAGATCAGATGGATGGTGTTGTGGACAAAAATGATGTTCTCATTACTATTGACAAAGTCCATGACAGTTTTGGTGGAGTGGCTGCAGGGGATGGAGAGGGAAAAACTGTATTATTATGGGTAAAAGCTTTTGTCACATGATAAAAGTCATATGGCTAGTTCGCTATCTTAGTTCTGATCTGTTGTCTCCATAATTATGCACCGTGCTCACACTCCCTCTCATAAAAAACTCTTTACACACCTACTCCAGACGTGGACGTCGCTCTCCAGTGCAAACAGCAGGTCAGTGAGCAGTCTCTGGTGCATGGCAGACCATTTGAACTCCGGGATACGGAACATGGTGGTGCGCGGCCCGGGGCTGAACTGCCGTCTCTGTTCCTCTGTCATGGGTGTCCCCCTGAAGCCCAAGTCCACGCGTATGTCCCTCTCCATTTGAGTAGCTAGGTGGCCATGGAGACTCTGACGGCAGAGCAATACATCAGTAAAATATAGCAACCAAATTCATTTGGCATCGCACATTCAATCAACATTTGCTAATCCTATTCATCTGTCAAAAATCGATAGAGCACCCATAATGAGATTTATTGCTACAGTCATACTATTCACTTTGAATGATGAATTGCCAGAATTGAGTCTTCAAATAACCGCTTCCTGCCCGCGGGTGAGGAAAAATAAAACAAGCTTAATGCAACCTCTAAATTGAAGTTGAATGA
The DNA here is from genome assembly GCF_023055335.1 of Clinocottus analis. Taxonomy (NCBI): domain Eukaryota; kingdom Metazoa; phylum Chordata; class Actinopteri; order Perciformes; family Cottidae; genus Clinocottus; species Clinocottus analis. The sequence goes on along the minus strand of NW_027175931.1, from coordinate 21,114,322 downwards.
GTCAGCAAGGTGCTGCAAAAAAAAAAAGCAGGGCTGATGAATGGAACATGAGTAATTACGCAACACCAGTGTAAGGTTTAAAAATAAACCCTGACTCCCACTGGCACTCCATCAGTGACCCAGTCTTGGCAAAAGAGCCTGACCTCTGAGAAAGAGCGCAGCTCATACGAGAGGAGGGGAACAAGGAACAAATCCCAGGCGATGGTTGCAGAATAATGCTTTGTCTATTTCTGCCCTCCTGTTGGCTCATCCGACTATTCCAGCAGCACACTTTCCCCGAATCTCAGAGGGATGTTGCCTGATGTGCACCAGGCCATTATTTCCCTAGTACAATCCTATTTGGCAAAGGAAAAGGGTCCCTCTGGGTCTGCTAGTAAAAAGTTGTTCACAAAAGGCCGACACATTCTGTCAATGGTAAATGTCTCCCTACTCTGGTCTCCACCCTTTGGCTGTGGCGCTGCTCTGTTTGAGTATTCATCATAGTCTGCTGTTACATTTCCTTCTGGCAACGTTTTTCATGTTATTTTCAACCTGGTGAAGTCAGTGAACCTCGACCATTTCTTTAACGTGGAAGTCTAAAAGTACATAAAAGTACATAAATAAATGGTCATTTAACTTCAAACCAACCTGTGTGGTGGCTGTCGTCTGAATCTTGTTCATCTCCTTGTCTTTGCCGTCATCCGATCTCTCGGTGTCAGACATGTTGCTTGTTGCGTCCGCTGCACCGCTGGTCTTGACAGATGAGTGGTGCCCTTCGGATGCTGCTGCAGCTGTACCCCCGGTGACATCTGGCCGTGACTTGGAGGCCTCAGCTTTGCTACCTGCTACAGAGCTGATGCCCTCCAAGGCTCCCTGTAGTTCAAACTCCTCCTGCTCCAGAATACTGGGTAAGGAGCCAAGCTCAGAGCTGCCTGCCATGTGAGCAAGAAGGCCCAGTTCATCACTGGCACTGGTGTGGACTGGAGGCTCTGGGCTAGGCAGTACCAGAGGCTGAGCTGTACTGAAATCAGAGAGTGGTTTGTCTTCCATGCTGCCTGCCACCTGGCCAAACAGGAAATTGTTGCTGTTAGGGATGCTGTCCTTGTAGTCATCTAGAGTAATGAGAGGGGGTGCATTTTGATCATCAATGCTGCACTTTGGCAACAACACACTGTTGACGTTACTGTTGAGCTTTTCCACGGCAGCACAATACACATTATTCAACAGAGAATCCACCTCCACCAGTGCTCCGTTCTCAGATACTCCCAGAGTTTCAGAGGACAAGTCCAAATCCTCTATCTTAACCTCGGTAGCCTCCACCTTTTCAGCCTTGATGTCCACCAGAAGGTCATGAACTTCGACCCGGACCCCATCTACCGTATCCTCCGTTCCTCTGAGTGCCTCTTCAGGGCCCTTTCCTTCAGCCAGCAGGTTGTGTGAGTCTGCACTCTCATAGTCCTTTTTACTCCCAGGTGTCTGGGAGTTATCGTCCATTTCTCCAATCTCACTTCCACCATTGATGCCAGAGGTCTGAGAGGATAGACCAGAGATGGTGCTGACAAAACCCTTCTTCCCTTTCTTAATATTCTCCTCTTCCTGGCGCTGGTACTCTTCATACAGCTTAGCCAAGTACTCTTTATGTGCCTCATATGTCACCTACAAAAAGGACAACATTGTAGACGGTGTCAGCCAGATAATTATAATTGAAATGACTGTGATGCTCATTTCAGGAGACGCTTAACAGTTAAGATGAGACCAAATAGATACCAATGTCTCCATCAACAGCAGAGGTCAGTGTTTCCATTTGGTTGTACAGTACAGTACTCACCTTAGAGTGAGCTATAGAGAGTGTGTCCACCCACACTCGCCATCCTCCCCACTCATATTTAATGGCATGGTAGAGCAGAATACGAAAGATGTTATACACCATTTCAGTGATCTTCTGCTCCTCAGAGTTTTTAGGGTTGATGTAGCAAAGAGAAAACATCCAGTCCTGCCACACCGAGCACTGAAGCAGACAACTGCAAAAACGCACATCATCGCACAATCAACACATAAAATATGCATTATGGAAGCCAGAGAGTAGACATTTCAGTAATCCAAGTAAACTCTGATCCTCTTATCTTTTAACAAGTTTAACATTCACACTAGATGTTGGTGAAAAAGGGGAATAATTTCCAACATTGTACTTAAACTTAAAAAGCACTTAGGCCAATTATTTTTTCTGCTTCTCCTCAAAATCTTTCCAGTGCCATTTGGAATCTTGTCATTCACATTATAACAGATTGTTTTGATCATTTGGCGAGTGAAAACCAATTAAGTATTTTCTTTTTTCAATTCAACAGTTTAACTGGAAGAAGCACTTTCTGCTTATTCATTTAAGGCTAATTATGTTGATTTAGGTCGGTGGTTTCCAAAGACTTATAATTTAATTGCAATGTCTTGAAGCGTGTATTAAAAGGAGAGATTGGGTGGTGGGAGTGAAAAAGAAAGTAAACAGCAATGAGCAACTGTCAAAAACTGTCACAGAAACATCTGTTGAACAACATGTGCATGTCTAAGGATGATTTAGCACCAATATGAGTGTAGCTACTTGAGCCTCTTAAACATGGTACAAGGAGGGGGGAAGTGAAGTGCCATTTTTTTCTTTTCAATTTGATACAGTAATCAGCAAGATATCTGATGGAGTGGGTGAGTAAAAGGCGGTTTAAGTTCTGCTCACCGTCTGTTCTCGCGGCTGTTGCTGAACAGTTTGATCATATCTGACAGGAAGAGCCGGCGAACTTCCATCAGCTCTGGGCTGGGGGCGGAGCTCTTCAACAAGCTGGCTACCACCTTGAGAATCACTGGGATCACATGCAACCAAACGCATACAAATGAATACACACATACAGAATTTGACTGATTACTGAGTACGAGTAAAGAATACAACTCAACGAGGCACATGACAGGCTTACTTGGGTTTTGAATCTTGACAGTGGCGTCGGGCTCAGGATGGGGTTTGTGAACTACCTGTGTGCAGACCTGCTCTGTCAGAATCTAGTGTGGGGTGAGAAGACATTCAGTCACACAGTCTGTACACAGAGACCAATTGTGAAGTAGTGTTGGAACATTTGAGAGGAACACGTTTTGTTACCTCATAAAGAGTGTTGTAGGTCGTAACGGTCACAGTGTTGGTGTGCAGCATGAGCCGCTCTCCCAGTAGAGTAAAGAGGCTGTGTGTGTGCATGATCTCCACCTTTCTCCTGTGGATGGATAAACACACACACAGACATACACACAAACATAGGCACACACACAGACACACACAGACACAATGGTAAAGTGGCTTGTTTAGAGCTCCCTAAGCCACTGAAAGGATCAGTAAGGGCCAGCAGCTTGCTTCCCTATTCTCACCCACAGGGAGCCGGGCTCTGGAGACAAGTGTCAGAAACTGCTTGCTGTCATAAATTAGGGGGAATTTCGTTGGAGGTATGTAGGATAATGAAGTTGGCCTGTCACTAAGAATGGCTCCAAGATACAAGAGAGGCATATCACATGTGAAGAGGTTCAGAAGCAACAAACTACTTCTGCAAACAGCATAAGGTCCGCTGTCACAATGCTTTGTCAAAGCTGCTGCTGCTGCCTCAAGACGAGTTGGGACTTTCTTAATAAGTTGCCAATTTTTTGGTTTATTTTCTTCATGGCAGAGGCTGGCAAGAAGTTCCCTCAGGAGAAGAGTAGCATTCTCGCTCAATGGCATAAATATGGAAATTTGGGAGAAAAGGGCAGACTGATGATGCAAAGCAAGCTGAGGTGGAACTCACAATTATGCTCAACGATAGCGGTACAGTGGGAGGATGGGCCTGGTTGTAAATGCTTTCATAAGTTTAAATTTAGAAAAGGTCCCTCTCTGTGTCATCACACTACCGTCAGAAGGATGATGTAATCATTCTGCGGGAAGCATATTTGGTTCTAAAAACAATACACTTGAAATTAAGTATTTATATTTTATCTTTAAGATGATTAGATGGTTGAATAGTTTCTGCCAAGCTTATGTCATTTATTCTGGCTTTTCTCCGGTGTTTATTCTGCTTGTTTTGTGGAGCATGGTCCCAGAAAAAAAGACTAAACTCTTACAATCTATCCATCACATCACACTAACTATTTGACTCATCAGCCCACACGGAACTAACAATATCTGACGTCACTGCACTTATGAAAGTAAAACGAGAAATGCAATTACCACAAGTAAAAAGCATCAACAATGCACAGAAGAAACAGGTTTCATTCTGTTTTAATTGCACTAGAGCTCAAAGGGACCAGGATGGTTTAAAAAAAAAAAGCTATTAAAGTGAGGGCTGAAGGCAGGCTTTCATGAAGCCCTCATGTCCCTTGAGGATATGGGCCTTTTCGCTAGTGGTGGTGGTTGGGGGGGTGGGGTTGTTGGTACGGGCCAATGCCTTCCCTTTTCTCCATTCAGCAAGCACCAGGAACACCTGGTGCCCTACTATTGTGAGCACATATCTTTCCCCGTCCATCCCTGCAGCCCACATTTTGAATCCCACAGGCGCTCCACCCGTAGACGCACTCTCTGCTCTCCAATGTGCAGCACACAGAAGATATGCTGACACATCCGTAAACGTAGTTTATTATTTATTTCACTTTGTGGCACACCAATTTAAACCTCTTCCAACATTCTCTTATGGGAAGCAATGGTTTCAGATCTCGACGCAAATCTGGCAACCAATCCAAATAGTTTGGGGGCTTTTTCCATTTGTCCACCTTTTCAAAAGCGTGGCGGTAACAGCAGAATCCTCTCTCTAGATGTAAATCTTGTGATTTTTCCATTTCGAACCCATTTGCCTCTTCACGTTTTTACACAACGCAAGAGTTGATACACAGCCTTGAACATGTTTCAGACACCCATTTCCTAAAAACATGATAATGTGCTAATCCTTGGACTATTCCTTATAAAAACACTGAGTGTAATTACAATCTACTACACAGCTTTTGAAATTGGTTACTTACTTGTGACCCAAATGCTTGAGGAAGTACCCAAGGACTTTGAGGGATTGTACCCGAATGCTTTCACTCTTAGAGGCCATGAGCTTGTAGATTACCCTGGAATAGACACAAACCGTGAAAGCTAGCAACCGCACACTGGCTTGACAGAATAAAATATAGCACTGTTAAAAAAGGCCCTCCACTGGTTAGCTGACAACCACTTTCCTTCTGAGTGAATTTACATTAACGTTAAAGGCACGTCCTATAAAAAGGATCAGCCTTTCCACGATGGATCCCTCACAAGAAGTGCTGCATTGCGTGCTTTTATGCTTGAGAGGATCACACCCGGTTAGTTTGATCATCCATGTCATATTGTAATCTCAACATGTTAATATTGTTACATTTCCATGCATGCAGAGTTTGTTTTTTTCTCTCAGTGAATAAATTATTCATGCACAAGGCAACGCACAAGTGTTAGGTGCTGAAGTATACTTTGTGAAATCACCTCTTCATATTGAGCCTGAGCAGCGAAGGGATTGTGTCTTCCCTTAAGGGGCTTACCGTATTCCATTTCTCTGGTCAAAAGCAGGGATCATGGAGGCTGGATGCTCAGACATGAGGGCAACCACCAGCTGCAACACATCATGCAGATTCTCATCCTGCGGACACAATGAGAGACAGAAAAAATAAAAAAAAGTGTGCGGGTGAAGAAAGACAATAAAATTGGTTGTTCGTGGTGCTGACCTCGTAACTGCAGCTGCAGCAAAGACATAATGTATATGCATGGGATATGTATCACCTGTAATTGTAGAATGCACCTGCGCTCCTGATCCTGACCTTACAACTGTATATTAGCAGTAGCTCACCGTTGCACAATTAAAAATGATTTTCTGACTGAAATTCTTCATCTGGCTGGGGAGCTAAAATGCTGTCAAAAATGAATTTGAAAGCGAGCAATGCTGAGGCTGAAATGTAACCTCGTACTTTGTGCACAGGGAGAGAGAAAAGTGGCCCACTAACACGCTGAAGGAATTCATCTGCAGCAGGTATGGACTCATGTACCTCATGCATTGTTAACAAATAGTTCAAGATACTCTGCAGCTCATCTTCCTTCACACCTCGGTCCTGAAAATACAAAAACAGATGAAAGATTAAATGGTGTAAGTGCATTACAAAAGGCAGAGTATATCTGCCAATATCACAGACGCATCACAGTATTTCTTATACTTGTGGAGTACAGTTAAAAAGAAGGTTTGAGAAATGACTCAACATATTTGCTATTTGTAGCTAATTAAGTAGTAAAAAGAAAAAAACACTGAATTGTTTCAGCACAACTGGTTCACTTCCTCATAGTTTTTTAGGAAACAGAATTTATTGAGGAGCAGACCGGCAGAACGTTTTAAAAGGATAACACACGGATGGTTGACAATCTCCACATTTTCTCTGTGCAGCTCAAAATCGAGCCGTGTGAGGGGCTGCGAGGCATGAAGACAGGTGGGAAATACCTTCAGGATGAGTTGCTTGAGGAAGAGAAGCATGAATGCCCGCAGAGAAATAATTTCTTTCTGGGTCGGCCGTGGACCATCTGTAGTTTAAAAAGAGAGAGAAGTCATAAAACGGTGAAAATAAGACAACAAGATATCTTCCAGTTGTCTTGTATCCAGTCTTGTCTATATATTTTTTTTTTTATGTTTTTACTTTTATTTTTGGTTTTCTTTACAAGATCTTAAGTTCCTTTGCAGTGTTTTTTGGATTGGTAACCTAGCCTTAAAATATTTATCTCATTGACGTCTCGTGTTCTCGTCCTTTGAGCTTCCGAAAAAAGTGACACTTGAATGACATCTTCAGTTTTCTTTGCTCCATCTTTGCTTTCTTTGCTCCATCACCAGCTTTGTAGTCACTTACTGGATTCGCCTTGGATTTGCGTATCAAAGGTTTTCCCAGGTTTCACTAACAACCTTGACAGGCAGTGTGGCACAAGGAGCCAATGTTCCACTTTGTAAACGCATATGACTTTGCACATCAACAATTAGTAAATTATAATTTTATATAAATAGCATGAAGGAGAGGTCATTCTGAGTGATTTAGTCATCATGTTATGCTGCATCCAAAGTGTATTCCAGAGTCCCAGGTAGCCTTGGTCCCAACGTAGTGCTCGGGCAGCCAGCCCAAGGTCACTATAGTCACACCTGCCCATCACACTGGACAACAACTCATTAAAACTACCCAGAATGCCTCTGCCAACTTAAGGTCGCAATCAATCTCTGTCATGAACCTCATTCAACATCTGACGGGCCGAACACTGTCAGCAGGTGTAGGTTTGCCGAGCAAATATAGAAGCATGACAGAATATGACAGAAAGCATTGATTAACTGTCGTATCACAGTGCTACCGCCGCGGCATTGATTTGGTTGGCACATGGATTCATTTTGACACGTTTAGATCCTATATTCAATATGCCGAGTTACTTTGTTTTTAACCAAAAAGATTTTGCACGTACACTGAATATGCACACTAATGGGCTGCAGCAAAACAGAGAGATTAATACAACACTGAGCTATTCAGTCACACACACACACACACATCAGAAAATACAGGATATGGCATATATTACCACTTATAACAATATGAACATGAATCCCCTTGAGATTAGCAGCACTCTCACTGTACCACAAAGGCTCCCTTTTGGCTGTAAAAACCTGGCATATAATCATTCATTGCTTATTCATCCTGTGCAGCCAGCCAGGTAGAAACACACTGACACAATCTTTTACATTTGCAGAGGTATTAAATGGCAGTAACTGGGCCAGATACAACCTTTCAGGGGAAATTGGCCACCTTGCCCAATGTCTCCCCCTCTCCTCTAAGCCTGGATAAACTCCAACCTCCACCTTGGCTGGACACATGTTCATTTGAAATGGGGACAGTGGTATGATGACAGATACAATGGCAGCAGACACCTGACCATCCTGCTCTTCCAACAACCAGTCAATGTAATCAATGATGAGGCTCCCTGAGGTTGCAGGAGGATGGCGAGTGCCACTGCATGCCGACATTGATTAATAGAGGGAGAGAGGAAGAGCCAGTGCGGGGACAGAGCCCGACATGGAAGGGGTGATAAGAACATTATTACCGCAACCACTGCATCCAAGTTATTCACAACCAATTATGCTCAGCAGCCCTGCACAGCTCTTGTTTCTCATTCACATATTGCTTAACTTCCTGCGTCCCAAGGGCACAAGGAGAGATAGTTTATAAAAAAACAAACAATGTATGTCCATGTGATTAATGTAGGAATCTTTTTTCTGGCTTATACTGATAATAAAGTGATGCACACGCATAGAATACTTTTGCAAACAATTCAATATAAATCATAATTTTAATACATAAGTGGCTGATAAAATACTCTAACGTAAGTATGTTTATTCACAGCCTCAATAATTGGTTTCTAGGATACTCCCTGAGTTGTAACTAACAAATGCTTTGCCTGTTTAAAATATATATATACACACACATGATATTTAGAGTGCATGGAGAAATTAAAACTTTCCCACCTGTTTTCACGGATGAAAAAAAAGTAACTCAAAAAAATTATCCTTGCAAAAAAAAGTTCCCGAAGTTATAAACGCAGGAGCGACAAAAACAATATAGAAAACACGGGATCTAGTGAATTTATTTTTCCTCAATTACCTCTCATTTTGTATCGATCTGTGTGGATTTCTTATGTGTAGATGTGTAAATCTGAAGCAAGTCAGTGCTGAGAGAAGAGTAAGAATGTGCCTAACCGTTCTTGTTACCTGTAATCAGTCATTTGTGTTTTACATGAGATTAATTAATCACAATGAACACACGCACACACAAACCCCCCCCCCCGCAAACCATGATGAGATTATTAATCTGGAGCACCTACATGTCTGTCACAGTTGATCTCTCTTGTAATTGGTACAAGACAGAACCAGCTTGAATTGAACATGGCGACTGGCCAACAGCTTTGCTGCACATTATCTCATTATTCATTATTTAGTAAAAACAGAGGCAGGGCCGAGACAAAGACAAAGGCAGAGTGATAGAGATTGAGACAGATTATGTGTTGGCTTGTGGGCACATGTCACAGACTGAAAGAAGTTGAGCAATGGGCATCTTTCTGCGAGTGCCTGCAGTGATTATGGGTATAACTGGATGATACATGGCTTTAATTTGATAGCACTCTTTATTAAGACCCGGGGAAAAAAGAAAAGAGGAGGCATTTGCAGAAACCGAGTGAATCGCTGGAGGAGCTCCATTTTAAATGTGTTCTCTGTGTCCCCATAATTGAACACTTCATTATCTGCTTGACTCTCTCCCTCTTTGTTTGGTCATTTCTCAGTTTAGAAGAACAGTGAGGAAAAAACTGTCCTGGCAAATCATGTGCAGATATGTAGAACCAGACCCCACTCTGGAGACTGTGACGGCCAGTAAAAATATGAATATATTGAAAAATGGATCACTGCTGTGGATAATTTTCAAAGACTTCAACAACAGTCAGCACTAAATATACAATTGTTTTTTAGAGCGCAACATCAGGTAACTAGAAAGCTCCATGAATGAAGGATAAGAATTGGTATAGGTAGTAAAATATGGAGTCCAATATGTGCATTTGTAATCAAATAACTATGAAAAGAAGTCTATTGGTGTGTATTCCATCAAGTCTCTTCATCACAGCCTTGGAAAACCGGTCTTTGTGTTCACCGTTTAGTTGAACAGTTATTCTTACCTTTTTTTACAATATGTACGTCTTAACAATAAAAAACATGATCTATAAGCATGATATCCCATAACCACAGAAGACAGAGTTCTGTTTTTTGCATTTGCTTCTCCACTTATTTTTGTAACCCTCTTAAAGTTGTCACGATCCATTGTGGATCCTGCGTTCACTTGGCCCCCAACCCAGACAGCTACATCTATCCTTGCAGGTGGTAGGCCGGCCCACACAGCACAACAGCAGACATTATATCAACACTTGCACTCATTATTACTGTGCGACTCTCCTCTACAGCAAGAACAAAATGCAAGAATCACGGTAAAACCACAATAGCACATCCGGTTTCATTAACCCCGTCAACCGCTGTTGACATCTCTGACTCTCCCTGACAAATCAGAATAATATGACTGTGTTTTGTGATGCTCCTAAAAAAAGAACAACGTAAATATGACAGTGCCTGAGGCTACACAGAAACAGATTTCCCAAACAAGTGATTCCGACATCAAAATCGATCATTCAACAGTGGTGGAAGCTCTGCCAAGAGTGTCCGACGTAGTAGACGTGATAGAAATAAAGTCAAGCGAACAGTTCTGCTGATGTCCGAGCTAAATATAGCTCATTGTCCGAGAACAAGAGCTCCGGATAGGTTGGGCTTTCATCAGGTTGTGTTAAATGTCCTCGCACAGCATAAGAAGGGATAAGAAACACTGCACTGTGGAGGTGGATGGGAGAAGGAACAAATTAAAATCTGTAAAAATGAGAGGATTGGTTGGATTGACCCAACTTAGAGATGCATGTGCCCATATTATCCCAGCCAACCTCAGTCTCAAAGTCCCTACCACTATTAGTAGGAAATCAATTAGGATCACTCCCAGCTCGTGCAGATAAAGAATGTAGGCCAAGTGCTTTGCTGGGGCATAAAAATAGGCTAAAATGCTGCTACATTCAGCCAACTGAAAATACTGGGGAGAATTTGTTTTCATCTTATAGTTCAAAAATAGGGATGTTCATTTGAGATAGAAGATAATTATTAGTGATGCTAACAATGTCGACGGGTAAAAAGAAAACTCCTAATGACTGTATTAGAAGAATTACATAGAGTTGTCAAGTGCAAGCTGGTTTAGCCGTGTGTGATTGCTTAGTACATGAGATTCCCTGTGAGCGTGACCCACTGGCTGGCTGATTACCACCATTTTTAACCGCTACTGATACAGCGGTTAAAGCTCATAACTCCGTCCCAGCACAAGTTAGCCCCGTTAGGGCTATTGCCGTTGTTTGCGCTGCTCAAGCTGTTAGCTGCATGTCGAGGGCCCTGTGAAGGCAATCCCACAATCATAGATATTAACCATCGGGGAAAAGATTTCATTAGGCATTGGTGCGGCATAAACTGAGCTCTCCGTACCATTGTAAAACAACCCCTATACTGCGACAGACAGTTTGAGAAAAGAATAATGGAACGCAAAAAGGAAATGACAGTTCAAGGACACTTTCACTTCCAGCCTTCCAGCCTGCTCTGTGAAGTATGGTTGTTTCCTAGAGAGAGGATGCCAGTTATGCTACTGGCCCAGGTTTCAGAGGCCTGACACCCACACCGAGCACCCTCATGGAATGACAGTATTGATGTGGCGTGTCTGCCTCACTGTCATCTGCAGTGATGGCCACGGTCCTAACAGCTGACAGGCAAGCGCTTCCATGTGGAGATGAGTCATTTGAAATGTGGGGGAGCTGCTGCTATTTCAGGAAGCCATATCAGGGTTTTGACTGCACACAATGATTGTGATTGGTTTACTCCCAGTGGTTTCCCTTCCAAAAACACCTGACTTGCATGAGACGGATGGAATACACAGTGTATATAAAAAAACAACCAAAATCAAATCACGCAGCGAGAAATAAGCAAATAAATTTGGTCTGCTGAAAAGAACAATTAAAATAATAAGTATGCTTACCGAGACCCTTCGGCGTGATGCCACTGCTGTCTGCGGGGTTGATGGCCCAGTGGTAGTACTTTAGCGTATGCATTAGCTGAAGCACTGTGCCCACGCGACGGATCGTGTTGTAGATGGTTGCCGTGCCAATGAACTCAGCGGAAAGGTAGGTGTACAGAGAGAGCTGTACCTGGAGTGGGAACACACATATATAGGTATTCATGTTATTAAATGCACAGGGTAATTAATCCCCTGAACCTTAAACCTTTTAGACTAACGGAGACATTTTACTGTAATGGATTGCACCAGCTGAGCCTATTATCCTTGCAGGTGTACGGTAGGGATGGCCACTGGCCGTATAGCACTTAATTTCATGATCGCACAGCTCCACTTTGTTCAGTGATGATTAGCATGTCCTCTGTAATTAGCTACAGACCTGACAATAATCCTTAATTCCATCACAGCCGTTCTAGCTAGAAATAATGAGGGCCTTTTCCCATATGTCATAAATTGTAGGATATTGACGAGTAAAATGTGAGTCATGATAAAAGGCGGCTGCGTGGTTACAGTATGAGCCTTATGTGAAATGGTTTGAGGCTACTGACGTCAAACACTGTTGGTAATTTCATTTCCATAAGAACGGGAAAGTAAAATGCACTCGCAAAATCTTATTTTTCTATTAGGTCAAGGTCAGTAAAGCCATGTAATATATGCATATTGCATGCTGCCATCATTCACACAGCTGGCTCTCTTTACCCCGTGCAGCTTTAGGATGGAGACAGAGGAACTGGGACTTTGTGGCATGTCCTAAGGGAGAGAACCGGTGTAGTCCTGTGTGCCGCTCCAGCTAAAAGTGTTCTAACCCACTTCATTACCTCAGTCTTTCTCTCATTTCTTCTCCCTCTCTCTCTTTATGCTCTATTTTGGAGGACTGTCGCAGGCAGGCCTCCAGACACTTTGTATTTATTTCCTCCTTTTATTTATTCATGGCTTGGCCCATAAGCAGCCTTCCTGAGGCAAATGTATTTGCCACACAAACCTTAGCTCCTTTGATATACCTCATCCCATTTTTTCATGAGTTATTATTTTTTTTTAAAAAGAGTGTGTGGGGAGGAGGGGGACGACAAGCCTGGAACATTTAAAACATACTCGGCTTGGTTAAGGACAGCAGAATGGAAGCAAGTGATGAACTCGGCAAGCATGTAATGTCTCACATTTCAGACACTTGGCAAAGGTTTGGTCAATGTCTGTTGAGCCCAAAATACAAATGATCATGGGGTGAAACTGCATAATATTCTCATAATAACTCAACAGAGTCAACATAGTTTTGCATTTGGCTCATTAATAAGAGTTGCCATTTCGGGAAAATATCCATCTGCAATCATATTTTACCTCTACTCGTGGTGCCATGTGGAATCTGACACCAGTGTGAAACAGGCTTGTGTTTCATTTCTCGTCTTGACAGAAGCAATGATGACGCGAAGAAGGGCCTTCTGTGGTTAAAAGCTCCTGATATACATCCACTTCAGCTCATTTGCAAGTCACCTGTGCCTTTATGGATGGGCATTACCTGCAGGAGCTCACCTTAGCAGGGGTGTGGATCCAGATGGCAGCGTTGAACAGGATGTGGTCACACAGTTGCTTTAGCAGCGGTGCGCCGTGTGTCAGACCGTCCAGATACTTCGCAAAAGAGAGGAATTGCTCTAATACAGCCCTGGAGATGTGTTCACGGGATGACTGTAGGGAGAAGCACAAAGGCATGTTAAATAATAACAACAAGCCTTTTCTGCTGTGAGCGTGTATTTATCCTTCTTGATACGGATTGCATTGCATTGTCCACAATCATGAGTGCAACTCCCATTCGTAACTGTTGAATGAACGTGTCTTTGAAGTACCCATAGAGGAAAACATAGCAGGAGAAAACCTCGGTGTCACACTCAAAAATAGCAACATCTGTAACAAAAGGTGAGTCATTTTGGGTTGAATGATCACGATTGAAGCAACCGTTTTCCAATTTGAAAATGAAAACTGTTATGCTGTTATGTTGCTTTTCAGGTCTTGTTAAATGTTTCTATTGCAAGCCATTTAAATACAGCATGCATTTTTTTGGTACATACATATAGAAAACATACAATACATTAAAGGTATTATAAAAAAATCCAACTGTTGAAATAAATAGGTTATTTCTTCCCCAAGGGATCATTTGGTTTCATGTGTTCATGTGCAACCTCTCTGCTCTGTCCAGCGAAGCAAATGCAGAAGTGACTTAAAACTTGCTTTCTCTCTACTAGCCAGCAGGGCGCAACTTCTCTGGTTGCAAAAATAAGTGCAATTGTATTAAAGACTATGAGACAATGATCCTACTTCTCACTTAATAATATATGATAATGATGATAACCTCAGTAAACATTGCGAACATAACTCTACGGTCTAAATCGCTAGTTTCAAGTCTTCTACAATACAGCATGATGTTCATTTAGTAAATTAGGGGTAAAATAGACCACAAAGAGGAGTATGCTTTACGGCCTCCCTACGTCACTCCTTCGCGTTCCAAATATGGTAATTTACATTTATTAGTTGCAAAAAGCCAAAACGTACGGCTGTAATCCAAGTAGACAAACTCAAGGCTTCAAAACGGTATTCCACAAACCAATGGGTGAAGTTATGATGACCACGTCCACTTCTCTTGTGCAATCTATTATTTTACTCATGTCGTGGCAAAGGCGATATGCATGTCACCTTATCATTTTATGCTATTAGATATTATGTGATAGTGTGAAATTGTCTTAATTAGCATGTCTGTTGTGTGAGGTCACAAGGACCTTTAACAATCTAAATTCTAAAATCAGTCCAAGTTCACTTTTGTGGGAAATTTGAAGAAATCTTGTTCCCGAGAGACAAGAATAGGCTGGGCAGATGGACAGACAGATATCCTGACGACATAATGCCTCCGGCTGCAGCTTTGTGAAATAAAAAAATGTGGTCTAAACAAATTCAGGCAAGTTGCAGAAGCTTGACTTTGCAGAGTATTTCACTTTGACGAACATTCATCCGGCTTCTGTCTGGCACCTGTTTTCTGCACAGGTGGGGCCTCGGTGAGGGCAAGAGAGTGGGAAAAATGAAGGCACGGGGAGAAGGGAAGGTGTGGCATTAACAGATCATGAGCAGATGGTGCGATACGCGGAAGTGTGAAACCTGGCAGCGGGAAGGAAAAAAAAAACAAAAAACGCAGCTCTCAGGTGCCGACTCTGCCTGGCTGTTAGTTAACAGCAGCTGAAGCCAGCAGGCAGGCAAGTCACCGAGTGACAAAGTGGAGTCATTTCTCAGTGCCCTAAAAGAGCCAGCATTCTGGGGAGGCCGGCAAGCTGCTAGATCTGCATCACAAAATGTGTAAATAAAGATTGATGTGGAAAGAGAGAGACCAAGGGAGTGAAAAGGGATGAGAAGCAGTTTTGTGTTGTTCTTCCTCCGGTTCTGTTTAGTTCAAAGACACATTCAGGACTCCGCTAGAGGCAATGGAGGATCAGACTGTTAACAAGGCTCAGTGAGCGCAGGCAAAACCTTGATGGTGGGGAGTTTCAGAAGCAGAACATTTACCATTTATTGTTTCACTCAAACCAGAAATGAAGAGTTAGACGTATTAATTGTTCTAGTCACAATTCAAAGTGAGGAACAAAATGATGCTGCGATGAGTAGCCTGTTCCCAGACTATTGGTTTATCGTATAATTTACTGGGAGCAAAAGTGTGAAGAAGACGGTTTCTGTATGTCAGCTGAAATAAGTTCATTTAGAAAATGGCAACGTTCCTGAGAACTGCTGTGTCACGGAGGTTAGCAAACAGCAGCAGTATGTAGAGGAGGCTTTAGCGTACCTTCTCTAGCAGGTATCCAATCACCAAAAAGCCCTTTCCTCCCAGCATCTGCTCCTGCATGGCCACAGAGCTCTTGAGCAGCTCAACTAGGAAGGCCAGCAGAGTGGCACTGAAAAACAAGAACACAAACATCTCAAACAGAGACACAACACACACACACACACACACACACACACACACACACAGAGAACTTGTTCTATAAAATACAGCAGCATGAGCCGACAGTGTGGCAGGAAGAAAAAACAAAAAACAATGTCATTTTCAGAGGATGTCAGCAATCAGCTGGGGGACTCTAGCTCACCGCTTTCATCCCTCTTCGGTTCAAAAGAAAGCCTGGGTTCGCTGCGTTTTCTCGGGAGAGAGTGGTCTGAGGGACGAGTTGCAACAGGGTGTGTATGTACTGCGGATGTGTGTGTGTGTGTGTGTGTGTGTGCGCGTGTGTGGGGTGAAACAGGTTCATCGGGGCAAAGCAGTGCAATGAAAGCGATTTTGTTCTTTGTTGGAGGGCTTGTGAGCTGAAGCCTTTGGCTGAGAGACAGTGTTGCTCGCTGACACTTCTTAATCGGCTTTCCTTCACATCCTCTGGTGGCCTTCGCTCTAGCTCAACAATCGCAAGGCCACAATCACTCTTGTGCAGGCTTGACCACGGATGCTGAACAAACACATGCGTGACTCAGACGGTCGAATGTGACCGTCGAACTGCGTCTGTTTGTCTACCTTGTCTGTTTGCAGTTCCTCTTTGGTCGCAGTTGGAGCAGTAGGCTCCAACTTGACTATAATTGAGCAAAGGATACAACGTACAGACATGGGTGACAATCAACTCTGTGCTCTTGGTTTAGCCTATGACCCTTCACTGCAAACACAGTTTCCTTCCAATTTGGCAGAGCAGTTACGTCTGTGCTGTTTGGGATTCAATGTGGCACAGATTAATATGATAAGGAAAAGGAATGTTTTTAAACGACTATTCCAGGGGGCTGCTGGGAACCGCCAAAGCAGATTCAAGGACTTCATGGAGTGAATTGTTTCAAAAGCTCAATCTTAAAGCCAAGGCAAGGACAAACTGTGTAAAGGAGAGTGACACAGGCCATCAGGCTGGTGAACAGCTCACACACACATCACTGAACTGTGAACGGCTGCTGCTGTGGCTTCATGTCACGGCCATACTTGTACATTTCAATGCATAGTGCACTTTATACACTAATTGTGCAATAGTGTCATCACATTCTGTGCCTTATTTTTGTGCAATGCTGTTTATTTTTGCCTTATTTTTTTAACCTTTTATTGTAATTCTATTTGTTAGGAGGACCCAGCAAAATATGCTTCTCATTGTACAAAGTTACCCTGCTATATGTGCATGTGGCATTTAAAATATCTTGAATCTTGAACAGTGCGATGGAGAAAGGCCCTCGACATGATAGCGAGGGGAGAAAGAGGAACAGAAAGCAGAGATGAAAGGAAAGTGCAGAGGCAGTGCACTTTGGGCATCACGGGGTTGTGCTTGCTGTGTGGCCACTGCCGCGTCTATTTGGTACTGCTGTCATTGAACTATCACAGGATTAGAGCAGAGCTCAGGCTCCATACGGGGCGCAGCAGGGAAGTGCTGCACTGACCAGCTCAGGATGGCGGGGATGAGAGGAGTCTTGAACCAGAAAGTATAGATAATCATGAAAGCTGTAAATCTGCTGGTATTTTAAGCAGGCAGTGGTTTACCATGGACGTATTGGTATTGATGTACGTATTGAATGAAATACACAAGGGAAAATACAGTATACCAAGCAGAAATAAATACTTGATGTAATACAGATTTGTCTATTCTTTTTCTGACCACATTGCATTACATTACAATTAGAAGATTTTTTAAAGATCGTCAAAATACGCTCATTGCTAAGTGTAATAGGGTTCACGATTTAAAAATTAAAAACATTCACACCTGAGCTTCAGTTACTGCCAATTTCCCGTGCACAATTTCTAAGGCATCAACCCTGATTTCCAAGAAGTGAAAGGATTTTGTAGAGTAACAACATTTCTACTCCTCACCATACAGAGGGTTCCACCTGGCTGTCGTTCAGCTGATGGTAGTCCAGCTGAGCGAAGAGCGGGAAGAGCACCTGGATCCCACCGATGGAATGGATGGCGCTGTGGATGGAGTGAGTCACTGTGGCTTTCACATCCTGTGAGGATAACACAAACCAAACAAAACAGAACTTTGTATTGCCATTTTAAAATGAGTGCAATAGAAATGAATGAATCAATATTTTGGACATATCTCGCTTGGATAATGCAACTGACCTGGAGCATAAGCGCGTGCGGTGAGTGGACAAAGATGGAGGCATTTTCTTTGGGCGAGGACTCGAGGCAGAGCTGGGCGTCGGTGGCCTTGGCGTTGTAGGTGAAGGCGATGGAGCTGGCCAACTTACCGTCATATAACACTTGCTTGTGATGCTCTGCTAAGTGGATATCACTCTCTGACTTGAACTTAAATGTGCTCTGGGGAAAAAAGAAAGAGAAAACAAATTAAGCTGAGTCAGGGAGACTGAGAGATTGAGTTACTCCTTCCTGCACATGCACCTTATCGATGTCTCCGAGGTGTTATTTTTTAATGATAACTTTTGTGTTTTTTATTCGCGAGGTCAAGATTTCTTTCTTGGAATTGAGTGTTTTACAGGAGGGAAAAAAAATTTGCAATGCTGCAACCACCAACACAAAGAAAATGTATTTGCTTTTAAGGATGCAAACTATTCTTAACAACAAAGCAGAGGTTGGTGGCAGGGCTCATAGCAACAGTACGCTGCAGTACAAAGTTACCTTGCTTAAGAAAAGCTTCATTAGAGGTGCAAACAGATAAGACAGAGGGACAGTTGTTCCATTTCAAATGAAAGAGGCATACAATGTAACAATAATACGTTTTTATTTCGCAGAGTGGACATTTGAATGTTTTTTTTTTATCTTTATGTCTCATGAAATGTGACATATGCTATTTGATGTTAGTATATGTTGCGTCCATGTTTTCATTCAATTTCCTTTAGTTTTTTACTTTGAATGTTAAAGCTGTAGCCTTCCATTTCGATCTCTGTGGGAACGCTGTTTGATGACAATCTTTAAGTTCTACTGCCGAGTACAATTATCAGGAGGAATCGGGGCAGATGATTGTTTACCTGCATTACTTCGACCCAGGCATTTACTCCAGCTTGTTCTGGAGCAATCTCAAGCCAAGCAGTCAATGCTCAATCCTCATGAAGACACAGGGGTATTATAAAAGGAGTGTGTGCTATGATTGCGGTCTTTGACTTAACACACCTTAAGATGTTCAACAAAGCATAGGTTTCCTTCTGCTGGTATTTATATTTCTTTACAACCTCTCTAGGTATCTCCTGTTCAAATAGGCTTTGCACTCGTGGAAAAGGAGCAAATAAGAGTAGAGTTTATTCAGCGCGGCTGAAAAAACGTTCAAATTCAAACTGTCTGCAATTTAGCATGGGATTCCTGTGTCACTTTACAACCAAAGTAACCAGACTCAGAGTCAAAACACTGTGCAGATACTTATTGAGATTAAAATATATACTCAGTGTTTATTGATCAGATAAATTTATTGAATTTCAGCCCATCTTCCTCAGACCAAAGAGAGAAAAACGATTAAATTACATCAAACTGAGATCCATCTACACACCTTACAGCAACTCTACATCTGCTTCTCTGACCCTTTTTGAATTCTTATGAATGAATTCATAAGTGACATGATGATGTAATAATTACAGTGATGATGTATAAGGCTCAACCAGTGTCTTATATGTTTTTAATGTGTCACATGTGTCATTAAATTGCATTATGTCTGAAGACATTTGATGGCTGTGAAAAAAGAACAAGAGGTTCCATTGGTCAATAGCTCAGCCCCACATTCATTATGGCGGACATAACAAATAGCTGATCGATAACAGACTAGTCTTAATTTACTTAATCAATTAGCTGCGGACAGATGAGCTGAATTAATCTGCCTATGCAGTGTGAATGGAATAGGCTTAATACGGAAATCAAGTCCTCTAATCAGGGGGGTTGAATTATTAATGAATGAGAGAAATGTTTTTCCTTCCCTCTCTGAATCAGGAACAGCAAGTGAATGCTGATAAGATAAAGAGAGACAGGGAGGGCTGAAGTAATCGTGGGGAAACAACCGTCTGGTCCCAGAGGGACTGGAGATGAATACAGTAAGCAACACCAGCAAACAGGGTTCATGCACCTGCCTAACAAGCGTTTCAATCTGGGCTGCTTGTGTTCAGCAAAGAAGTAATCGGGTATGAAGGTGAGCTGACTCGTGTTGTCAATGTAACAAGGATTACGGGCAATCAGAATGAAAAGAGGGGGAAGGTTTTAGAGGAAACGTACAACTTGTTTAATACCACGTCTACTATTTTTACCTCCTACGAATATCGCACAACACTACATAGATCTCTTTGTATCAAAGCAGTTTCTAATTTTAATTCCATATGTTTACTGATCCTAGAATTTCGTAATTTTACTTTGGACAAATTAACAATATTAGCCCAAATCCATGTGTATCTATATTGTGTCTGTTGCCCGGCAGCATTTTTTTAGCAGTTGTTTTACAGGGAAGGTTTCAGAAATGGTGAGGGTTGAGCTACATTTAATGACATGCTGAAAGTCAGATGATAAAAATGCAGAAGAGGCATTCGGTTCGTCCGCTGTGATCGAGTCCACGCGGCAGCCAGCATGCATATCATCATGTAGTCTTTAACATCCTTCAAAAGTTCCTACTCGTGAAACCCGAGTGACAAGAAATAACAAGCTCTAGTTCCCTGCACTTTAGTGGGAGACCTGCTGCAGTGTGAAAATAATGATCTCATGGGCCGCGGCTACTGTAACAAACCCTGTAGCATGACAGTATTGTTCCACCGGCCAGTCGTATAAAATAAATACAGTTGCCTCCTTTCCTCCCAGTGCCGAGGGCTGTCATCGACCAGGGGCACCCTCACAACTCCCGACGAGAAAAAGGCAGATGCTGGACATGCTGGAGACTCTCCCACGACACAGTGGTGTGCAGTCTGAGTGCGACTACAATGAATTCACGATGTCGAAAACGGATGCAAAGTTTTTTCAGTATTAATGTAAGATAAGATAAAATAATCCTTTATTAGTTTGTCAGTGGGGAAATGACAGGATAACAGTAGCACCGCTCACAAGTAAATAAAGATAAAAAATCAAGTAATACAAATAAACAGTGGAACGGTAATAAAACAAAATGAAACAGGAAGAAGAATATTAAATATACATATGGAATAAGAATGTGTATAAAAGTACTGGCCTAATGTCAAAGTTTATCTGCCAGAGTGAAGTGATTAGCGATATTTTCAGTGGAAGCAAACTCAGGCAAGTTTCACTTTTAGCCTTCAGTAGGGTTCATCTGAGCTGGTGTGAAGGCAGTAATGGATAACCAGATAACCTCGGGCCATCAAAGTGGAACCATACACCATACACAAGTTTAGAGAAGCTAAACTTCTCATAAATTAATCTGCCGCAGTTGTATTTGTTCAGCGATCTTATTATTAATTGCAGATGCTGATGCAGGGAAAGTATCTATTGTTTGCTTATAACAAGACAGAAGAATGTTGAACAACTTGGCTATTGTCTCATGACCGCGACTACTTCCTGCTCGTGTATCCATTGATACCCAAAAGTGTATTCTAATCCAGATCAGAGAAAATGTCACATCAAACATATTCTATTGTGGCACATTGGTGGTATTATTCAATCTTTAATGAATGTCTCCATAGACGTTGCTTATTTAATGCAAACAGGCCTACATGTGTCGGCCTGTATAGTATCTCAAAATGTCTTGTCATCTGTGAGCTTGTCATTTAATGTTCTACATCAATATTGTATTATTGCATGGCGGCTATCCAGAGATAATGTTCGTCTTCCCCGACGAGGGGACCAGGACTGTGCAGCTCCGTAGTCTCGTCCACAGCAAGCTGTGGTGCATGCTGCAGAGAACAGTTGGAACAAAGCCAATGGGCTAATTTGACGCATGTAGAGCACATATGGTAGTGATGATAGAGGGCAAAGACAGAAATAGCTGAGTGCATCATATGAAAAGATGTAAAGTCATGGCCTAATTGTTTTGACTAGTCAACTAAATTACTAATACTTTGTGTTCAGGGAAGCCGTCGTTGGATGTTGCTCCGACAGACGTTACTTTATGTACTGCAGACCAGGCGCTTTCCAAGAGCTGCAATAAACATTAAAAAAAGAAAACCTCTGTTGCCAGTTTACATTGCAAAATATTTTCCTTATCCTGAGTGACATCGCACACAATTGTGAGGCAATTCTTATGTGTAAATCCTCCAGCCCACACTTTTTGGACTTTCACCAGAGCGTATGAACTCGGCTAAACAATAGTGATGGACGCCAGTCCGATATGACAGTCAGCCTCATTGTTTGTAGACCCAACACTGTCCCTTGATGTTATCTCTAGGTAGCTGGGAAGGTTTCAAATCGTAGAGATGGCAATATACAGCAAAAGATGTTAGTACTTTAAAATTAAATAACTGAGAGTCCATCTCAGAATGTAATTTCCATACTGTAATAAGAGCCCAGGGAACAGATTATACTAACAAGTCTGTCCGATTTTCAGCCATAAATCATAATGTGGAGTAGAAATAGTAACCCTCGGCTGCAATAACCTCTGCATTTCAACTAACTGCAGAAGTTACAGTTACATTCAATACACCGTGTGAGCAAGGGAAAGCGTGTCAGACATCAAACATGGAGGAGAGGACCATGATCACAAAATACATCAAACACATTTGTTTTTTTTTCCTCTGGCTGTGGAGCTGAGCAGACGAGTTAAACCAGATATAAAGAAGGTCCAACGTACAAACTGTAACCGTGATCTGCTGCACTCAGACTCTTTCTGGCAGTTCTCAATTAAAACGGACAGCCTTTCGTAGCTTGGACAGCGCTCCCATTACAACAACCAATCAGTGGGTCTGACAACTCTCTGACCTTCCTCCCCAACTCACCCGACTGGCTCGATCATGCTCGCCATTACCAACACCACTCACAGCTTCATCAAATGCAGGTAATTGTCTCCCCGGGACATGCTCTTCATTGTTGAGTGAAATCTGGAGGATTGCTCCCCTGTGTGTTACCTCTATAATAGAAGGTCTAGAACCACAATTAAGGAGGTAAATGGCAAGCCACCTGCCATTAGTCGAAAAGACTAAACAAAGACTTCTCTTTGGAATTCCCATGAATTAATAGACCTGATTGAAATCCCAGACATCCATCTCACCAACCTCACAGTGTAGGCTTTACATGAAAATTACTAATATTCCTTCCTGCCATACAATAAAGACCATTTTTGTCCTGGAAGCAGCTGGAGAAAAGCATAACTGATGTAAAATGATTGTGAACTGTCTGAGACACATCCTGTGTCCAAACTGAGAGGGCAGTGCGTGTCATTCATCCATTTGTGACAAAGTGCAGGGCTTAACAGGAAAGGTGAGACAGTGAGAGCAGTCTCTGAATATGATAACAACCTAGATGCACACTTTGTATCTCTTTCTAGATAAGTGCAATACTTGTGTATGAGAGTAAATACTGTGCAATAAAAAATACAACAAGAATAGTCCCCACGTGATTAACTGAATCCCCTTCTGGGTAGGTCAGCATTTTTCTATATTCCCTATCTGTTGGTCTTTGTCAAGAAGCTTGGGGGAGCTACACCTGCTGCAGCTGATATAAGTCGGTTTAGGACTCTATCCCCTCAGAGGGCCTGTTCGCTTCCCTCGGTGCATTGTGCCATTATTTCCAAGAAGAAGGTAATTTATGCAGCCGTTTATCTGGGAGGAAAAAGCCTCGCTCTGAGGACAGAGACACACCATGGCGGAGGAACTGTGGCAGGGCAGCACTGGGCATTGAGTTCACAGACTGATAGGTGATACAGACTGCTTACATGTAATCTAATTTAGCCACCCTCAAGTGAATACCTTATAGCCCGGTCCTAGCTGATGAATTGCAAATATCTGCGCAGGGTTGAGGGCTTCACTGAACACGTAGACGGCTCCGAGCTGCCCGCAGAATACTCTGTTTGCGTCGGCTGTCTCCGAGGACCCAAGGAAGCACTTATCATAACTCTGCAAGAGAGATGAAGAAAAGGCCGCACTGTTTTATGCTTTGGGACTGAAGGGAAGAAAATACACACACACACACACACACACACACACACAGACAAACACACACACTTAGAAAGAGGTCAAAAAAGTACAATATTTGATTCCGCTTAATGTTTTGGGAATGGAAATTGTATTCTCAGTATAACTATTAAAAGCAACATCCCCTTCTGCGCTGTTTCAGTGTCCACCTTGACAATTTCAATCGGGAAGAGGAAAACAACATCACTGATTGACAAAGATAGGAAACCTTAATATAACCTTTAGGATAGGGAGAATATGTACTGTGATTGCAATCAGGATCACAATTACAGTAAACGTACAACAGCAGAAGCTGTTTAACAGCAGACAAAACAGTCCGTATGAAGGCTTAAACAGTACTGGTACTGGGGGAAAAAAATTACATCAGATTTGTTGACAGATTAGAATTTTGAATCTCAAGCTTGTCTTACAGTTAACCCTTGAAAAGCCCGTCCAATCTGATTCATAAGTGATGCGATACCTACAAAATAAACCTTCCCTACAGCTTGTGAAAATATGTAAAACATGTATTAAGACTTCTAGCTGCAGTCATATTGATATAGAACAGAGGGATGGCAGTAATCCATCTGTTTAGGCAAAATACACAATAACACCATGGGAGGAAACAATACATATGAATGGCAACATTTAGGTTATAATATCAGCCTCAATAGTAGAGAATGAATATTATATAGATAATATGATTGTTTTTTAATGTTACTCTATGTTACCAGAGACTGCCGGTATGTATCACTGTTGGCCTAGTACTGTATCTTTAGTATTATTATTAATAATAGACCTTTATTTAACCAGGTAAAATCAGTTGAGAACCAATTTTTCATTTGCAATGATAGTTCAAAACAGCAGAGGCCCAAACAGCACAGATACAATACAGTATGACAAACACATACAACTAATAATAATAAAATTAAAATAAAAAAAGAGGCTAAAAACAACAACATAGATACATTACTGGATTACTGGATGGAAGTCTGTAGTTAACTGGTTATGTGATTGTACTCTGTGGCTTATGTAAAGACAGTGATGTGATTTTGTTCAAGCCACCTCATTTGGTTAAATACTGTAGGCTAATCTAATCTAGACTATTCTCTTGCTGTAGTTTGAGTCGGTGTCTTTGCAATGGAGCTGGTTTTGCAGCCTCACAGGATAAAAACCCTCAACAGAATAATGCCACCTTTCTTTTCAGGTGTGGGAACATTTTTCCACAAAATCTATCCATAACAAGTCAAAGCTGCTTTTTTCAATGGGGGGGATATTGTACAAACCACACTTGCATCTGAACCTGTCATTTGTGCAATTTTTTCTTAAATACACAGCTACAGCGTGAAGCACACCTTTTTAAAATATTTCTCATCTCGACGAGTGTAAATTGCTTTTCTACCCCGCCTCACAGAGCTACGGCTAACAACAGGTTTCCTTTTGGATAAAAAGGTATAAAGCGTGCAAATATCATACATTTTAAACAAGAAAGCTTCCGTCTGACGGCATCCGCAATTTCTGTTCACATATTTACAGTAGATGCTGACATTAAAGAATGTTTCACTCTGTACATAAATCTGCTGTTCAAATGTTAGATATTCCATCTTCCACTCTCTACCGCAGAGCAGATATGTAAATTAATAATACATTTAAAAATATATATGTATATATCTGAGAGAAATCCATGTTGACGGAGTAAAACTCCTTTTGCCCAATGAGCGCTATTGAACATGTATGGATGGCACCATCTTCGGCCATGAGAGACGCCAATTTGGCAGCCTCAGTCAGTCCTGAGCCAAAAAAACATCAAGACCAGGGAAAAAGAAGGCGCCAATAGGGAGGAGGAGTAAAAAATAAGAGTACTTACATCATTTGTGTTGACGTGCCAGGCCATGTCTCCATAAGAAACGAGCTGCCCGTTAACATAGCATCGGATTTCACTGTTCCTCCAGCGGCTGTAGATTTGAACTATACTGATCATGTACCACTGAGGGTGAGAAGAGAGTCGGAGGGAAAACATTTTATTAGTGAGCTACAGAACAGGTGACCTATAAAGTAAGTCATTATTGAAGACGTCTTTACACTTCATTCTTTTGACCACACTTACCTAAAACAACAATTGAGTTTGGTTTGTTGAACATCAACAACATATCTGGTCAGCTCTCTAAATTGTTTCTCTTTCATCCGATTAATTTTAAAAAGACTAGAGAGCCACGGCTGTGAGGTTTGCTATCTAATGTTCAGAAATCAGCAGTGAACATTGTGAATAATACATCAGAGAAAAGGCTAACAGGAGGCAAGACGAGTCATTTTCACTCCGCACGAAGCCATGTCAGACGCTGTCTGTCGTTATTCACTTATTATTAAAATGTTCATTGAAGGGAATATTCCAACAATTTAAATTTTAAAATAAAAATGATTTGCTTCAGAGTTCAATGTTTGTCAACAGCTCTCCAAAATTGAATTCATTAACGTAAACCCAAAAGTCAGTAAAGTGGAACATATGTTTGTGTATGGATAGTAATCTAAACTTAATTTGCGTTGCTTGCAATTTCCAATGCAGTAGCTGTAGATTATTTATTCACAAGAACATTTTGTAGCTGTATTTCACTTCTTCAAGTTGTCTGCTTCCATCCAAGGCTTTATCTTACATCCTGTGTTGCTGCAGCAGTAGTTGTAGCACTGACGGCACAGTTCTTTTGATTTAACATTGATGAAGGTCTTTAAAAAAATGTTCTCCTTCCTCGGATCATCTTTTTGCCTCTTTAACTTGTAAAGCTGAAAACAGAGGGGTCAGTTTCGCCAATTTAATCCAAACTTTAGGATCTCAGTGACTTATTTGGAAAACATAAAAGGTACACTATAGAGTTGTATAGAGTTTTGACATTAAAGTGTGATTATTGTCATAGAAGTGATGCAGATTGTACATTAATACATCATTTCACATATTATATGAGAGCTTTGGAAAGTGTTGAACAAAGAAAACCAAATTCAGTCACATACAAGTACAATTAAAATCCCTTTCACTTGATGACAAACAAATGGATACCCTACAGGGTTCTTCTTCTATTGTCTTCAGACCAGCATCAGTAGCATCAACTAACCACGCTGTCATGAACAATAGCAGCAGCTCAGGCTGGTCAAGAGCTTGCAGCAATTCAGTTTCTCAGCTCTCATCAAAGACTTTAAGTAATTTGACTTTTTCCCCGTTATCAGTAAACAAATGAATCAACTGTAACATAGCACAACACAAGATGTGCCGTTCACAACGTTGGCCCTACAGACTACATGAATGCAATTTCGCAACACAGGATGGACTCAAAACACTCAAACTACTCATGAATTAGCATCGTTTGTGACTGTTTGCCCACTTTTCATTAGTTTAACCCATGAAGGGCACTGGGAGCAGTCGAATTAAATTACAGCAGTCGACACACAAAAGGTAAAGACTTAAAAGAGGATTCATGGCTGAGGGGAAGAGTGCAAGCTGCCCACAGATAAATTACAACGACACTAATCTGCAGATGTCTGAGCCAAAATCAATTAGAAACTTAATTCAACATGTTTTATCCTCTAAGAGCTACTGCCAAACGATGCCTGCTCTGTTGCAGGAGAAGTGGGATGAATGCTGCTTCCCAGGTGTTATGTGAAGTCTCTCATTGTTTGACGCACGCTTTGAGCCTGCTCCGCCTCTCTAGTGGCAAAGCAACGCAACACTAACATTCCACGCTAAATTAAGTGTCATTTTCTCATTTGCATTTACATCCAATTACACATGTAAGATTACTCTGGGCAGGTTTAAACACTTCAGGTAGATGTGTGGACAAACAAATTGGTAATGACAACAAAAGACCAGTTGATGGTGGGAATGAGTGTAGCCAAAATTTTAGGGTGTGTTATAACAGCGCTGCAATTGATTTTTTTTTTCCCCAAATGAAATCTGAAGCATTGAACTTTCCTTCCAGCTCAGGCAATGTGCAATTATAGCATGTAGCGGTTGGTATAATGCAAACCATGTTCAGAAGTGGCTTACATACACTCGGAGGAGCTGCTACGCCTGTCTTGAGAATCCGCTGCTTCAATCCGAATGGCTCTGGTCTAAATAACATAACCGCATGGCGCGTAACAGCTGAAAACACATGATTAAAAAGCCAACGCTGCTCTTACCTTCCTGGGCTGGAAATCGTACTTCACACAGTGCTGGAAACCTTTTCCTTTGGACTTGAGCGATGTCACGATCAAGCAGTTACCAACAAAATGTGCAGAGTACCCAATGCCCTTGCTGGTCCGAAAGCTGTGAACAGAAACGTGCGCAGTATCTCACATGAGCTGCAAACTTGACAGGGTAAACCGAATTAATTAACGTACGCAATGTATTTTAAAACCGCGAAGGTAGAAGGTTTCGCACCACTACTAAGTACTCTATTGGATGTTTCCTTCTTCACAATACTGCACAATCATTCAAACCGATAAAGGAAATTACCTTGTGGCTTCGTTCAGCATTATTAGATTGGGGCCGAGATCATTTTTTGACTGCCTCGCGCAAGACAGGAGACAAAGCAATTTTCTGGTTTAAATGACAGGTATCTCTTCCGATCGTTGTGAGAAGAATGATGTTTTGCTTAACCAGCTCGAACAGGGAAATTCCTGAGGGTGAGACCGGAACGATTGCAAATTGACCAGGCGTGGTAACGACGACAAAGACGAAGACGCAAGGAGAAGACTTGAGGAGCGCACTTCAGTGATGGTTAATCCCTCTACTCTGAGCGCTTTGTCTCAGGCAGATAAAAGATATGTCAACACTGCCACCTGTTCACAATATGAGCAGACTCTGTACAGGCCCCCGCACACAAACAACCTCACAATACTACACCAGTTCTCTATTCCATCCCTGCTTGTACTGAACATCTTTTGCGCTGCTGAGATGTACTACACTCCCACAGTCTTTTAGGGCCATAGCGGGCTACTATCTTCAAAGTCTCCAACCGCCACCGCCCATTGGGACCATCTAAAACAAACGGGCTTCTTTGACAAAGCAGATAAAGACAGCAGAGGCTTTAATACTGTGGGGCGCATGCAGGGCTCGAGCGCTGCAGAGCCTCACGCCGAGCCTCCGCTGAGCCACCCGAGACGCTCCGGCGGACAAGCCCGCTTGTGATTACACATCAGGTGGAAAGCAGCAACCTTGGTCCGCTTCTGAAGATACTCTTCTTTTATTTGTTGTCTACGTGCCCTGCCACTGAGCCACGATGCATAGAAACAGGATTATCTTGGCATATCGCAGCCTTTTCTTTGTGACTTTGTCAGTGAGGTATCGTTGCCACATGAATACCAACAACTAAGGCAATATTTCTTTTTTTTTTCCCTTCTTTTTTTGATGTTTCACATCAGAGAGACGCAGAACAAGTCCTTTCAAGGTGAGTAGATTATTTCATTCAAACGGTTTGATTCAGGTAAAGCAATGGCAGCTGGCAGACGATACAGCTAACGATACCGTTATCTCTGACCAATTAGTGTGAACAGTCTTCCTTGTCAGCCAACTCTGCCTTTTCATCTTTATTATTCCACTTTCTCTTGCATTCCGCTCTACAACTCTTTTATGTGTCCCATTGTATTGACTGATTTACCCCCGGAGCTCCTCTCATAAACAGAAGGAACGGCAGCCGGATATCACTGCACTATTCTGTTATTGATTTTAGCACTAATTACCCACAAGCCCCAACAAGAGAAGGTATGAGGGCTTAATGTGGCGGATATTCAAATCTCAATGAATACCTCCACAGTGCCTCCCACTGCAGCAGTCGCTGTAGTTCATGCTGCCACGGGTTTTAATCTCAATAATCTCACCTAATTCCCCTCACTCTCTCTTTATGGTAATTCATGAACATGATCTGTAAAGAATGAGGCCCTTTCACAAACCGCATTACATAAATGTTGCCTGTGTGTGAAAATCTGTGTTTAAAAAAAAAACTAGTTTATCCTTGAAATAATCACAATCACAATCTGTTTGGATGAGGAAACTGGAGTAGTTCACAGTGTGTCAAACAGCATATTTCTTCGTCAATACAGCTGCTGGTTTGCTTTATAGGACTCTGTAGACAGGAAATGATCTGTAATATCAAAGCAATTCGATCGGTGAAAAACAAGAAAGTGTCATTTTCTTCTCTCGAGTGTCATAATGTTACAGCACCCCTGTGAGAGAGCTGGGCACGTGCTGAAGACATTGGACGCACGGAGCGCACACATGTAAGCACTTGTTTACTCACCAGTAGAGATATGGTTTGTCCTTGTCGACATTGATGTTATTTAAGGGATCCATCCTGAACCAGGTGTTGAATGTAAACCCGTTCTGATAAGGCCACTTGGCAATAGGGGGCAATGCGATGGCCTGGGACAAAACACAAAGAGACAGCGATGATGCAATGTGAGAGACGATTGGTTAAAAATGCAGAGCACTGCCTCTTCTAGATTAAGTTACAGTGAAATTAAGATAGACTACGAGTCAGCGCACAACTCTGTAAACCAAAATGTACAAATGAAAGTGGAATGTGAATATGTTGTGCTTTTTCTGTCCCCAGTAATAATAATGAAAATGTGTACAATGTTGTCTGAGGTCACTCAAATGTCCATTTGTATAAAACTAAATACCTCAACGGAAATTGCAAAATTGTGGTGACCTCCAGAATGTTCCAGGACGATTGATCACATATTGCTTGCTCTCGCTGATTTTTTTAATTTTTTTTTTATGATCGCACGGGTCTAGCCTCCTTGAAAATAAATCCAGCTGTGAGTTATAGATCGATTAGCTTTTGGGGAAAGTTGAATTATTATATTAGTATTAATCTCTAGGATCCTCTAAAGGATAGTTCAAAACAAGTCTTTAACCTTCAGTGAAAAAACACATTAATGAAATGACTGTGATAACTCATTCGCTTACTTTGGCGTGATGCAAAAGGATGCAACAACGGAACTGAATAGTATGCGGCACTCTGTAAGAAGTTGAATGTTCTGCCACAGGCTTCCCGTCTGACCAAGATTAACTATCTGCAGCTCCAACCTCATCACTGCAGTCTGTGCTCTTCAGTCAACTGGCCATCACTCCACACCCGCAGACTAATCCACTCGCATCAGTTCATTTAGAAAACTATCATTGGAAAAAAAAACAAAAAAAAAACACATATCCTCGCTCTCTACTCATCATCCAACTGTAACTGCAATTTACGCTTCAGCAATTTCATCAACATGGTCATTACAAAAGTCTGCACCGCCTTTCTTATTCCAGTCGCTTGGAAACTGGAACGAGTCGCAAAAGAAGTTAAATCTCCACACCCTCATTACGTTACTCTGCTTCAATAACGCATCTCAAACGATTGGTTTGGACACAGGGTTTTTTTTTATATAGTGTACATATTATGATGTTGTGCTTTTTGTAAGGATTGATTGAGATATGTCATATTTAAATCATTTTTAACAACTTGCCTCCTGTTGCTTTTTTGGCCAGGTCGTTAATGTAAATAAGTACTGGTTCTCAATTGACTTATCATGTTCAATAAAGGTAAAGTACTATTTTTTTTTTCAAGTACATGTATATCCAGTATCAGTGGAGCGTGTTGAATATATATGGAAAGAACACATCGCACCTCATTTCTCAATATATGTTATCAAAATTTAATATCAGAGGCAAATGTTTTGTTTTTTTGATTTACTTCATTTTTGTATTGCATTATTGTTTGTTGTCTGTCAATTCTTCCACCCTGATAACTTGCAGGTCTCAAGAAAGAAGCACACGTTTTATTCACTTTAACATGAAATGCACAGTGGAAACTTGAGAACGCTTACTGCTGCACTGCGACCAGGGAAGTTGAAGAAGGCATCTGGACCGTGTCTCTGGGGCATCTGATTCAGCACCGACAACATTTTGACGGCATGCTTTGGCTGCACAGGTGACAAAGATTAAAAAAAAAAGTGTAATAACAAGACAGTTAAGGATTTTTCTTTGACCGATTGAACGACAGTTGATACACTGTAAATGACCTCATTCACTCATTCTGCAGTTTGCCGATTACAGAACAAGCCCTAACCGGATCAGTATGATGGCTCTCTGGGGGCAACTCAAGCGAGAGCGTTAAAATAACATACACTTGTGTCTAACCCGCTGCATTCGGTCCACGGTATCACTTACCCAGAGGCCTCCTTCTCCCCGCAGCATGCTGAAGAGCAATTTCAGTTCCTTCACTGTGATGCTGTAGCTGGCCAGCACTCCCAACATGTCCACGAGCAAGTCTTGAAAAGGCAAGATAGAGATGTTTTACCAAACACACACACACACACACACACACACACACACACACAAATAGACACACACACACACACACACACACACACACACACAAGAAAGAAAGGAGGGTGGAGGGTACAATTATCATTTGCAGGTGCATTTTGCAGGTATTGTAATTCAGCCACACTGCACAGGGGGTCCTCACAGTGAAAAGATTTCATATGCATCAACTCCTGAGATAATAAATTAAATGCAAATGAAGCTCAATTAAAGCAAAACTGTTTTGTCTATTAAACCCCATTATATTTAACACAGAACACTTCCACCGCAATTAAATGGAAACTGACTTGTAAATCAAAGTGATGTCTAACTGGTAAATTGTTGAACTTAAAGGCAATACAGCAGGGAAAACGCATTTAGATTTCATCATTAGCTGAAACATAATTTTTACTTACTTACACAAAGTATGGAAGTGTTTTGCACAGTTAAAAATATCAAAGTTACACTTTTTTAGTACACAGAGACAACTACATAGCAATTTATTTAAAGCATGCATACTTATTTGTCAAAAGAAAATTATGAGGCCTGGATAGTAGTGGGCAAATCTAAAATTAAAATTAAAATATTCTGAATCCCATATGTAAAATTGTAATATTCTTTTAAAGAGTTATATAATAGCATTATTAAATACAGTGCAATTGTTTGAACAATTAATTTGAATAAAGATTTACTTTGAAAAACATTGACTTGATGTCTAAAGGAATTGTCTGAAATGATAGAATATAATAGTGGTGCAGGAATGAGTCCTAAAACCCAGAAATGAGTTGACATATTTTGCACTTTCAATTCCCCGAGGCATTGTGTTTTGAATGGGTTTTTGGTTAGATGCCTGAAATACGGTTTGTGGTTAACTCAAGCTTCAGAGCTTTATACGTTGTGTTCTACAACATGAAATATGTCAGGAAACCCAACAAGATATTTTAAGCTTCTACGCATCTTTAAAAAATAAAGTCAAAAGTGATATTCCTTTCATGAAGATTATCTTGCAAAATAACTGTAAATATCATGAATATTTGCAATGGAAAAATGCCATTTGCCTTTTGTCAAGGGACCCAGGATGATGCTATTGGCCATAAACAATACATTATCCCTGCAGCACACTTTTCCTGGAAAAAATGAAAGGGACAATGACATGACAATGGAAATATAGTCTATTTGTTACTAAAAAAAAATGCAGATCCATGAAAGACATACGGTAAGATGGTTAGCTGCCTGAATGAAAACTAAAACCATGTATACGCCACTAGCTGGACATCAACATGACAACAATCACTCTGAAAATGAAAATACATGCTCTACCACTGCTCCCGTGATCATACCTGCTATCATGTCATCCACGGAGCTCATTTTGAGCAGCACCTGCTGGATGAGGCCCACCTCGGTACTCGTTTGCAGGTTTCGCACACTTTTCCGCAGGATGGCGGTAAACATGCTCCAGATTTCGGCCTGGCACGTGACATCACAGTGCTCCAACAGCTCCACCATGCAGCCGATGCCTTCTGCATCCTGGATAATGAAGTTTGCCTCCAGGTCGAACTCACCTCCCACCAACTGCATAATAAGATGGGACAGACAGGGAATGTAAGAAAATATTGGATTTGTATGCCTTTCACATGCTGTTTGAAATGTTATTCTGTTGATGTAATGCTCCAGCATAGAGAAACACAGACTAAAGTAAACCTTTGCACTGAACATTATCGTCTGACCCGGCTTTCAACCCTGTTCTCTATCGGGTTTTTTTCTCTGAGGTGAAATTAACCAAGAGGTCGCGTATTTTCCGGGAACTTGCTGTGATGTTAAGGCGCTTGCCTGAAGAGGTGGAGATCTCTCTCTTTCCGAAAGGTTTCGATAAGAGTTTGAACACCTAAGAAAACAAAATAGCCGGGCATTCAATGAAAAGAGGAGGGGAACAGAGTCCCGACAGCCCTGCTGCCCCTTTTGAGTCATAAATGATAATCACTAAGCAAGTAGACAACAACAATCAATAATGCAGTTCTTTGAGTTCAACAAGCATGAAATTAGCCGTCTAAAGAAGTGCATGGTACATATGGAGAGCACTGACAACCCGCTGGTGGGCATCAAAGCAAGCAGGTGGAAAATGGGACTCGATACCACTGCACATTACTGTGACTGACAGGTAATAGCGAGGTGAAGTCAAAAGCAGCCTAAAGTAGAGGATAGAGACGAGTCCATGGAGGTGTAAATGGAGCCCAATCTTAGTTATCATCAGATCTTGGTGCAATTACATTTCAATGACGTGTCACTAAACTTCAAAGAGATTTGAGAGAGGAGGTCTTTCATCAGAGGGCAGTGGTTGTTCAAATAAAGCTATATATAAATGTATATATATATATAAAACTTTGCAAAAGCTAGGTGTTTCTCTCTCGGGATAACGTGCAGGTGAAAGGCGAAAGAAACTTTAATGTGAAATTAAGCACTAAAAACTAGGATTTACTGATTAATCGGATTCACACTGACATTCCATGTAATACAACGTCATTTCCAAATCCCAAAAGTTGCAACCGAAATTAAGATATTATCGATATGCCTGTCCCAATGCAAGTTTTTGGTAACATTTGTTATTTTGGGCACCAAAGTTTCACCAGACAAAGCTCAGTACGCTTTCTGGAGACCGGGTTAAAGGACATATGAAATTGTTGCTAGAATAAGAATCATAACAAAAGTGTAACTCTTTTAGGGAATGGCCAAGTGTGTGCGGTGTAGGTAGTGTGAGCGTAGTGAGTGTCTAGTTGATGAGAGAGAGAGAAACAATCAGTGGATCTGCTTAGGGCAGATACGTGTTGGCGATCGAAGCAAAAAAGGAAATTAGCAGTCAAGTTTTCAAGAGGGAGTAAATTTACAGTGTAGGTTTCATTTTGTCTAACGGTAAATTAAGGCTTTTAAGTGATCTACATTTTTTTTTAGAGTTGTTTAGTTTGTGTGATTTGGTTTACTACGGTTTCTGACTGAAGTTCACGATGAGTCCTATTTATATAGTAATATTGAGATGGTGGTGGATAAGAGAGGGCCCGTCAGATCATATTTATTCAAGTTAAATCAACATGTTCACATGTTACTATTCAAATATAAGTGCATTTTCCACATTGGTCAGCTCTACTTCAACTAATTTAGAGAATTACATCTCATCAATCATTCAACCATTGTTGCAGATACGTAAATGAAGGAGTGAATCTTAAGACAAAACTTACAGAAAACTTACAGCGGGAGGTTAGTCTGGACAAAATGGCAAATTTTAAAACCAGGTCCAAAGCTGAAATTCAGCTTGAAAGTCAGACATCTTTGTCAATGAGCACAGGGAGCAGTAATGCACCAACAATAACAGAAATTCCACCGATGGGGGTGATGTGAAATCTGAGTCAGCTCAGTGGCCAAAATCTGCAAATCAAACGTATAAAGCCGAGCAAAGTGTAACACGTCTGCCTTCTGAATATAGTCACTACGTTAACTGGTATGGAAAATGAACAGACTGGTGGAACATTTGTTGATATGCAGACGGTTCTCTTTGCCAGACTGCCCACTCCTCCTACCACCTGCCTAATGCTACCATGCATGTCCTGCTGCAGAAAGCCAAACACGATGAAGCAACATGTTGCCGCTTCATCCTTCTGTCGGGTAACACATGTTGCATCTGGTCTAATTGAGTTGTGAGCATTACAGGATATTATATCTGTTTGCTTCCAAACACATAGAGTTGACATATCACACATACCTGATCGTTCATTGACAAATTTGTTCATGACTGCTGAAGTGAATGTGGGGCAAAAAAAAAAACCGGCATACTTCTAACTATCAAAGATGCGTGTAGCCGTAACCACGCAAACAAGACAAACAAGATTCACATAAAACAAAATCAAACATATTTGGCATTATACTAATATATAACATATTGGTAGGGGCAAAAACCCAATGACAAAGTCAACACAGCACTACTTATGAATTCCAGTGAAAGTGCAAATGTCTTGCTACCTAAAGTGCAGCACTGTGAAGTGAGAAGAGAAGTGCAGTTTAATGCCAGGACGCATGCATCCAGATCAAGCTGCTGAAGGCAGGAAAGCACCACAGGGGCCATGTCTGTATACATTTACAGGCTGGGACGAGGGCTCCCAGCCTGAGAGTCTGGACCAAAAGAGAACAGGAGCTTGATTTGGGGAACACTAATGTAGAAGACAACTGAACATTTAGATTGGATTTACAAGCTGCTTTTAGTTTAAGGATTACAACTTGACCTAGGGACAGCTGTAGAAGAAAAAAGAAGAAAAAAAAGCCTTCACCAGCTCTGAATCTGGATAAGGATTAACCAATCTTTTCATTGAATTTAAATTGTTGTATGTTTTATAAACTTTAATCAAACTCGGCTTTACCATTCGTAAGTGACTGAAACCAAACAAAGTATTTTGGTTCTTCAAAACAAAATAAACCCTCTTCCGCTGTCCATCAACCGTGGGATACAGAAGTGACGACTGACTCTCCCAGAGAAACTTAAGGTAAGTATCATTGGGTGGAGACTTTTGCGGTGAGTAAATGAGGAGATGGTGTCAATAGGTGAAGAAGGTATTGACAAAAAATGCATATTTGATTGATATTGTTGAGAGGATTTACAGCATCGTAGGAGACCTAGAGCGCAAGCTGTAAAGCACCCTCAAAAAAAAAAACTATAACAATTTAGCTTGGGGCGGGATAAAGGGATGAAGGTTTATTCCAATGTTGGTGAGGATTATCGTTTCCTTCGGACTCACTCGGATATAGCCGACGGAGTGCCACGGGTTATGTGCGAGGTCCTGCTTCCCCTCCTCTCCACCAGGAAGGACCTCCGCTCACGCTACAATACCAAGAATTGATTAAGGGAGAGATACTTAGAATGGATCGGCAGGCGGTCCAAGGTTGGTCGTCTAAAACGAAGTTATTTGGATGCAAGCAATGAGAAAGTCACACTATTCACAGGCACGATCCTGAGAAGTGGTGAAATTGCACATTCAGATCCTCAGAATATTCTTCACACATTATGCTACGAGAGGATAATAAAGACATGAAATCACTGATTAAACACTTAATATGTGGAGAGCAGAGCTTCTCTGAGACACGCAAGAATTATGCAGAGGAAATTGATGCAGTTTGAATAACACTTAAGTTCACTGACGTAAAGCCCATAATCAGTGTTAAGCGGTAAATCACCAAACTACCTGCAAAAAGAGGGAAACTGCTGTTTATATGTTACAAGTATAGAAGCAAAAATGTTCAAACGCATCATGCTCCGCCAACACAACCCATAAACAGTCAAATGCAAATGAACATTTATTTGCATTGAATTACACAATGAAATGTTGTTGTGGGTGTCGTTGAGACACATACCGTACACATGAGACCGTTGCTGCACGTCATACCTCCATCTCTCTGACTCATTTCCTATCTACTCTGTCCTGTTGTAAAAAAAAAAAAGAGAAAAAAGCAGGACAACACTAAAAGTATAAAAAGAAACCTCTGCTAAGGCACTAATCTGACAAAGGGTATAACTAATAGTGTGGTTCTACCACTATTTGTTACAGCTTCTTCAGGACAACATAGCCACTCTAACCAAGCTTGGACGTTGCTCTGCAGAGACAGAGGACCCATCTGAAAGACAACAATCTCTGCACCAGTCCATTAATTAGGCCTTCTTGGCAGATTAGCTGGAGAGATTCCACCCTTACATTAAAAAAGCATGAGGCAGCCTGCCTGGAGTTTACTTAATGACCGTGAACCTGACAACACAAGACGCAAATATTCTGTTGTGTGGTGAGAATGAATGGAACATTGGCCTGACCGTCATGTGGCCAACCAAGCGGCAGCAAACAGCCACGGCTCATCACCATCCTGATTCAACAAAGAGGACTAAGAAAACAATAAACAAAGCTAAATGCAAAAAGACTTCAGAATGTGGTGAAGAGTGGCCTCTCGGCACGACGATGACCTCTAGGCACACGGCAAAGTCAACATCCAGCGGCTTCGTGACAGGACTAAGTGTCGAGTGACCCGGCAACCGGTTGAGGACTGCAGGTGAACCTGTCTGAAGCTCTGTGGAGATACCTGAATGGCTCGGTGAACGAGACGGTGTTCCACATTTACTGAATCTGCAACACTTTTTACTTTACATCTATAACAACTAAATATTGAACATGTGTCTGCCACAACTTGGATTTTAATTTTCACGTTGCAATAGTAGTTTAAGCAATGCTTAATGCAATCAGAAAGGTGTTAGACTTTACGTGATACAATTGCCTCATGGATACCACGGAGAAGCAGTAAGCGGGTGTAGTCCAGTATCATTTAACAAGTGAATGATTTCTCTGCAATATTAGCCACTGCTAAATTCTCGTGTTTCATGTGAGTCAAAAGACGCAGGTTGAATTTCCACTCCCTCCAAAACTCCGCCATCTAAATTATACATTTCATTTGCTTTCTGGCTCCCTGCTGGCTCTCCAGGACGTAAAATACTCTAACAGCAGGAAACACTGGCAGTGAGAGATTGTGGCTGTACACTCATTTATTTTTGCCTCTATCTCTGACTTCTACTCCTGATGGTTTCTGATGATAGAACACTGCTAGCCGTGGTCGGTTTACCACATTAGACACAACGGCAGCTCAGTGTGCTGCTGAGCCTGAGCTCCTCTGCTAAATCCTTTCTCACTGAGACTCTGATGATCGCCCTGTCAGTGATCGGCGTTGCTTTGGGAAACAAACAATTGTCATAAATTCAGACGCAAATGAGTCTGGATATTGAAAGAAACCAAAGACTGCATTGACTGCTGGGCTACTCTTGATACTGTTACATGTTAATGGTATTTGTTCAACTGCGTATTGAAATTTAAGTATACATTCCAAGTGGAATTGAATCTATTAATTAAATTGTCAATATGCAAGTGTTTTGCTTGAACTTATTATTATTCATTTAATGTAGAGAGCACAATGTAATGGCTATTGAATAAATACTATTGACTAATATGAGATTGGTTTCCTATGAGCCCTGTTCGCACAATCACCTGAGAAAATGAAGCCTTGATTTATGAGACATTCATGAGTTGAGACAATACTTATGAAGGTAATAACATACTAATAACGAGGCCCTGATGTCTGAACCACGTGGGCGAACTCTTTATTGCCTCCCACATGGCAGCAACTCAACAAAATAGCTTACAATTCAACACAAACTTGCGTTTATTATCCTGAGGTTGCGGAAATGGCAGATGCTGGAACAACCAGAGTAATGTTAGCGTTAAAAGGAACAGTGTGTATCAGAGGGATGAATAAGTGGATGAATAAGTATGCTTTCTTTAGTGCTTAATCACTCAAAAATAGGAATTAGTGTTTTTTTCGTGACCATAGAATAATAGGTCCACTTTTTAAAAGTAAAAACAACGATGAAAACCTAAACTAAATAGCATGAGCTTTTGAGATGTAAAGAGTCATATTAAGAGCTCTGGAGGAGTACATTAGTGCAGGCCTCCTCCTCATGTTGTCACCATGTCGCCAATGAATCTGCCAGCCAGTCTGTGTTGTGCCTCCGTTGTTCACAGTTGCCATTGGACCCGATGATTTTAAACTGAGCTTGAAGCGTGGAGTAAATACTGAAAAGCATATTCGATTCATCACAACCAAAAATGTCAGGTTGTTGCGTTGAACAAATGAAAACAAGCTTATTAGCTTGCAGTCCACCTGTATATATTTTGGGACTGTTAATGTATGTACGGATGCTGACAACACCCTCAGGATGCATTCATAGGGGGGGCGACGACCTGAAATGTCAAACCAACTCATCATCGTGTGCTCGTTTCCGCGTCTGGGTCTCACTAAAGAGTGGAAATTAAAAAATGACGAGCTGACTGAGGTATTTTAAATGCTTTCAGTGTTTGAAGGTCTGTGTTGCATTGCTAGCAAAAGACAACCTGTCAGTCAGCGTGTCAGCGAAAGCATTTATCTTCACACACCCACCCAACCAGCTTATTCGTATTCACATTGTTTCCACTCAAACATAAACGCCTATGGAATTCATTCTAGTAGCATTTCTTTGAATGCACCATAATTCAACATCAAAGAGGTGCGAACGTTCTATGTTGTGTTAACGCACTGAACTGCAGAGTCAAACACACACACTCACACACACACACACAGACACATAAAGGCTTAACCATGAGGAAAGCACAGCGTAATGAAGGGAGGCATATTCAGCAGTCAGCAACCCATGCAGTATGATGCAAATACTCAAGTGCTGGTTCAAATCAGCGTTGTGCAGACGGAGGTAGAGCTAACCCATTTCCCTGATCCCAGGAGAGTGGCCAACGGAAGGAGGAAACCTGCCTCTTGCTGCTATGGCTAATCATTCAATTTCAATTATGAATATCTGCTCCGGATTATTAAGACGCTCAGAAGCTCAGCGGAGCTGCGGGTCGATGATTTACAAACCAGAGAGGAAGGTTTTAAAAAAACAACACAACAATATGAGGCAGGAGAGTAATACCACTTTAATTAGGCTCTAGCTCATATCTATGCAGCTGGAGCTGGCAGACCTGTCAAGGTGGTTACACCAGAGGAGCGACAGCTAGCTCCCTTCACTGTAATAGCACCGAGACTTAGGGAGGAGGATTTACCATTCACAAACTGGAGGTGAAAGTAGATTAGCAATAATGCCTCTCAGTCAATCTTGCACATTAGCCAAAGGGGTCAGTGAACTGCTCACACGCTTATGCTGCATTCACATGGAATCAGGAAGACGGCAAACAGGAGATCATTTTCACAGGATATAATCCTGCCAGAGCAGGATGGTGAAAAACTAGGTGAGGCCTTTGGATGGTAGACGCCATTGCTGTCCAAAGTTTGAATATTTGAATAATTAGTGTCCTCTACTATGGATTTTAAAAGGGGAGATAAGGAGCTCCCTCACAGAAGGAGAAAGGTGTTTGCAAGAGAAAGCAGGATTTTATGCCGACATGTATTACTAGAATATTAAATAAAACAGATAGAAAAAAATGTTATTGAATATACTTTTTATTTCAAGTCAATAGCAACATAATATCAGAATCAGAAACGTTTAATTGCCAAGTAAGTTAGTACAAACAAGGAATTTCTTCTGGCGGAAGGTGCATCATAACACAACAACAACAAAGAACATTTAACTATACAAGTGAAAGTATAAAATATCGTCGTGCACGTATTGTTCTTGCATGTTTTTCGCATGCTGTCCAGCAGGAGTTATCCATCTGCATAATTCCATGTGAATGCAGCATTATAGTCACTTTCATCTGGCCGGCCAGGAGGGATGGAGATCCTGTGATGTCCCAGAAAACCCAGCAGAGTGTGTTGTGTCTGAGGAAATTAACGAGTCTTAGCCATTATCGGGATTCTTTAATGTGCTTGGAATTGTAAATTTCACCACCGAGGCAATTAGTTTAGTGTGTCGACAAAAGCAAAAATGGTTTATGTGAAAGCCATTGAGGTGTGTGCTTTAGTTTAATTGTTCACCCCGTGACTCCTCTCCTTTAGCCGGTGAGGGTTATTAGCCTCAATCAAGTGTGTGTTTTTTTTTCCTCTCTGAGAAATAATTCATTTGTGCGTCATTGCTATGAGGAAGAGAATTAAGAGTTCCTTGTGAGCCCTCGAGGATCCCTCCTCTTCCGACTGCTTCTGATTAGGCCGGGGCTGAAGGCTCGCCGTCGCCATGGTGACAGGCAGCAAAGATTGGACTTGAGACAGTTTCCAAGGGAAGCCTACAGTGGCCACTAACTGGGGTGAAAATAAATAGAACTGATGTCCTATTTACAAAGGCTGCTGGTGGAGTGCGTACATTGCAGTGAAGGAGTCTCTCGAGGGCGGATGCGGAGCTTCCGGATGGTCGCCCCTCCAAGATTTTGCAGGATGAATAAAAGGTTCAGGTTCAGAAACATCATCTAGTCTGCCAGATGTGGACAGGAGCGGAACCTGACGGGTGTAATGTCCAGTCCACCACATGATTTTTGAAAATAAGAGACGTGTAACAAGCCATTTCCTCTTTTCCAAAAATCCAGTTTTTGCCACTAAAATGACTCCAATCACAGTCGGGTGTTGTACTGTGCAGTCAGAGAACGCACTGGCTTGATAGAAGCTCAAATTTAAAGTTTGCGTGCTATTGTTTTGCACTCGATTCAAGTTTTCATTTCACTGAACACTAAAACTGCATTTGTGTGCTTGCATGAAGCATTGAATCATGATGGTTAGTGTTGTCTTTTGTCATCAAAAAAAACATATTGAGTAACTCGCTGACGTATTCCAGAACAAAACTAAGCACCGTCAACACACGATGCAGAAGGAAAACTCTCCCAGAGGGCCCAGCAGTTAACTTAGCACAATAACAAGGATCAGCTCAGTGTCAGAACAGCCTGCAGCTAACATTTAAAGCAGAATACAGTCAAAGGGATGAAGTATGATGCAAAAGTAAAGAGGGGAAAACATATAATTGACCATTATGCAGCCATCCACTGCACAGCACCAGAGGGAGAAAACACAATATCCATATCGAAGACATGGATTTTCCAACAACCCCCCTCACTTCTCAGCCACTATAAAAAATGATTATACATCCACGATGAGGAAAAGACAAAGTATTGGGTTGGAACTGTTGAAAAAGGAAAAACATAAAAGATAAGTTATCTAATACTAATTCATTCACAACTTCACAAAAAGAAGATTTCTACAGATATGTTGTACTCACTTTTTGGTATTTTATGGAAAACATTGAATACCTGTGTTTTGAGGTGCAGGTAATACTAAATAAAAAATAAATTATCCCACAAAAGAAAAGAAAGTTGAACAGAGTGGAAAAAATGTTGGACAGAGTATTTGATTTAAGTCATTTGGTTTTGGAAACTCAGAGTCAAATAAATGATCTTATAGTAGCAGTAGTAGTGCTTAACACACCGTTATAGCAGGCTGCCAATATAGTCATTACGTGACTAATTATGGCCGGATCATCATACTAATTACTGTTCGTAACCATATGTAGAAGTGATTTATTTTTGTCTCGTGGATGATCACCAGCTAACATCTCATTACTTACGTCTGTGTACAGAGTATACACTTGTGTATTGCTGAAACCAAAAACCAATTGCCAAAAGTACAGAAAGAGGATGCTTAGAATCTGGATTTTTGTTTCGCGCCCTTGACATGCAAAAATTCCATTAATTGGCAAACTGCACTAGTTGTCAAAGCATATGTTATCTCCAGTTGACCAATTGCTGAACTGACAATCATTAGCATTTAGATCCAGTCCATCTTCAAAGTGCCAAAGCGGAAACAAATGACTTAAAAAGAAAGATTTGTGAAGGTATTATGCAAATGTTTGGACATAATGTCACTGTCACTCAAGGGAACTATTATCAAGATTTGAGCTGGTAGCCCACATCAGGCCATTCTTCCTTTACCCTAAAAATGTCACCAAAATAAAAGGTCAAGCCATTTAAGGAACAGAGCGGTGGGGAGTGACAAATGTGTAGCTCCTGTGGGTCCATTGAGTTTGATGAATGGTCTTCACATCAGTGCTGAACCATGCTAATGACCACCCTTTGAATGCCTACACACTCTGCTTAAATGATGAGGTGAGAAAATAAGTATCATTTGTCCCTTTAAAAGCACTAATCATGTACAAAACAGATGAAAAAAAAACAGAGGGGGTAGAAAGAGAAAGAATAAATGAGCCAAGCTGGCATTACTAAGGCACTTCTTGTTTATCAGTTAGTTTTTTGTTGAATCCCTAAAGTAAAATCATGAGCCAAACTTGAATAAAGATACCATATCTTGCTCCGTTCTCATTTTCTTCTTTATCTGGGCTCATATTTGCATTGCCACTATTGCCCAACCATGTGAAAACTGCATCTATTTCACTAAGGCCAAACATGTAATGTGGGTTCTTGAAAGAAATCAACAGGTATCATATCAACCAGTCACCTGAACACAAAAACAAGCATCAGCCAGAAGTTGGCAGCAAACTTTTGTCATCTTGCTACAGACTGCGATGCGTATGTGTACATAATCATTGAGGGGGGTAGTACGTGATTGAATAGCTCTCACTAGACAGGTGAGAGGACACAACGACTGCATAATACCCAGTGCATAATACCCGCTGCCTTCTGTGTGACACCTGGAGAGTCTCCTGTCATTCATTAGAAATTAAGCTCAGTCTAACAGCTACCAGACAGCCGCCACATGGTATGTCTGAATATCTGAGTATATCTCCACCCATGTAAAGTCAGAGCGTGTGGATAACCGCCAAGTCTATATTTGACATCCATATGCTGGATAGTGGTTGAGTAGTGTGAAGAGAAAAAAAAGTACAGCACTTGTTTCCTCATACTTTATTCCAGTAATAAACACTTGAATGAGAAAGTGCTTAAAAACAGAAACTGCATCATAAATCATGGAAAGAAAAGAGTGTAATTCATCCAAGGACCCATAAAA
Organism: Clinocottus analis; assembly: GCF_023055335.1. NCBI lineage: Eukaryota > Metazoa > Chordata > Actinopteri > Perciformes > Cottidae > Clinocottus > Clinocottus analis. The sequence goes on along the minus strand of NW_027175931.1, from coordinate 21,069,795 downwards.
TCCCTGATAATAATAGCAATATGTGTGGCCCAAAAGGCCACCAACCAGTGAGTACAGACACTGTGCCTTTATTTACAGAACAGACACAGAAGCATTGGCTGCATTTAAATAGAGGCCAGCCCAAACCTAACACTGAAGGCCCTGGAGAGTATGTGACCTGAATTTCATACTAACTCCCTTCATGTGACCAGACTGTGATTGAGATGTCAGGAGGGTGGCTGTATTGTTTGTGGAAACACTGCTCAAGATTTAAAGATTACAGTGTTTATGCACCACTGAACTGGATGCCTGCAGCATACAAATGTGGCTAACAAGCCCCCTGGAAAGTGAAGATGAAAGGTGGTTCATAATGATTCAGTCTACCGGGGAATCCATCACTGAAGATTTTGGAAAATCTTTACGGTTAATGGAGCCACGCTGTGTTTCTTCCTGTCTCTAAACTTAATTAAGAAGGGCACAAATGCATCATCTGTCTGTAAACATCTCAATTAGTTTAGTGACAACCTTGTTTCCCCACCTTTTCCTTGCCAGCTGGGCTTAACCGAGTCATAAAAAACTGACACGTTGGTTTTTCACATGGAATTAATTGAATCAAACAAATAGAAGGTATTGTATCATCTCAGCCAGGAGATGAATCATACGATCCTTCGAGTGTGTCGTCCGTCTGCGAGCAAAAGTGCACCTCTGTGTCTGTCCGCGGCTAAACTCTTATTCTGCTGCATCAAACTGGACACATTTTTTTTGGGAGCACAGTCACGGTTGCATTGTCAAGGACCTTGGTTGTGGTGATTCACACGTAAAAAATAAATAAAGATGGACTGCCCGCTGACCCCTCACTCACTAATCTTACCAGGTGGTTGGTAGAGGCAACTACTGATACCGCAGCCGAGTGCATCGCCGATCCCCTGCAGCTACGCTGCTCCAAACAGCAAACAGGAAACAGTGGGGGAGAGGATTCAGATTGCCTGATACATTGCCACATGTTTCTCAGTTTGAATGAAGTGTGTTTCATGATGCATTACAGCCGATTGGTGTCTCGACGGGGGTTAGCTAATTGTGGGTTTTATTCATTCAGTTACACAGCAGGGGTCGTTGCCGACACGTGGCGATCCACATTCGACAGAGTGTACCTTTCTTATTTGAACACGTTGTAAACACAAATCACCAATTTTAAACCTCACGCAAACTCCATTTCACAGTTTTAATTGCTGGTAAATTTTGTTTTGTCTTAACTTCACCAAGTCGTCGATTTCTAGTTGAAGCATTTTCAATGTTATTAATTACTTCAATGTCTAGAATGTATTGCACCCTCCATTCTAGTCATTTGCCAATAAATGTATTCAGTTTGCATAACAAACACCTCTGAAATGACATACATTATGTGTGTAGGCTGTTAATGAATGACAAGTTAATGAAAAAATATAATGTCGCACAAAGTCACAGGAACATTAGGGTAAAAGGTGCAAGCTCTGTCTCACAAACACTTGACCATACCAGCTTCGGAGGAAAGTCAATCTCGGAGTGGATCTTATTTTTCCCTGGCTCCATTTCCCTGCAAACAACAGGGTCACACTGGGTTAATTGGAGCACAACAGGGACACTCAAAGACAGCATTGCCGCAGATTCACCAAGTGTGTGAAAGCATTGGATATCTAGACAGCCAAATTACATTTTTCCAAATGCGTCTGATTTCATGAGGCACAATCGAGGTGGATTTTGAGACACGTGAAAGAGATCCGTCACAAGATGTCTTCCCTTTTCTTGAGGTGACGTCCAATCCATGTGTGGATTTATTGAAGACGAGCCTACCAGAGGCAAATACATTGTGTGTGTTTGTGAATAAGGTGGAAATCAGGCTGGCAGAGAGTAACATGAGCCAATATGTTGACTGAGAGGTTTGAGATTATCATTAAAAGTGTGATTGACGGCATACAGTGTAGATCAACAGCAGTCATGGAGCGCACTGTTGCCCAGACTTGAACTCATCAGCCCAGCAGGCTTGGCCTCCAGCGGCATTCGGACTTTAAAAGCACGGACAAAGATACTGATTGTGAGGAGAAGAGCAAATGAAAGAGGTGACAATGCTGTTGGAGACCAGTGGGAAGAAGAAAGAGGGAGAGTGCAGTGAAAAGGGAGACAAACAGAGAGAGAAAACAGACGTATAGCGAATATTGATAACATGGCAGCGCATGCTTTTGACCCAAAATAAAAACAAGTAAGGCATGTTGTCTTGATTGAAAAGCATGCATTGGTCAGAAAGCAAAACAACTGGACCAGATAAAACATACAAAACACAGGGCAAACAGGGTTAAGTTTGATTACAGGAGCTTTTGGAGAGGGGTCAGGTTTAACTACTACTACTACAACTACTACGCCACCCATGCAAAACACACAAAAATAAGACTTTGTGGTGAATATGACCTTCCAGTGTGAGAAGGCAGAGAAAGGTTAAGTGGGTGAAACCGCTAACGGAGGGCAGAGGGCAGTGCATCTCCCCATCTGATCTTCCCGTCATCTTCTGCACCTTGTGCACCGCAGAGTGGCCGCGTCTCCCCAGACATCACGGCCACCTCATATATCTAATCTTTTTCTCGGTCCCGGCGGTGTACAGCTGTATCAAATGCCCTCGTCTCTGCTTCCTGCCACAACATCCGCATGTGACATTTCATTTCTAAGATGGTGTAACAGGATTCTGATGCAACAGCCCATTTATCCAAGGAGAGGAAAAACATCAAACGGAGAAAAACATCAACTGGAGGAGCAGTCGAGCAAACATACATTGTATGTTCAACCACACCCACCCAATGATTCAATGTATTTCTGTAATTTTTATTATCTTATTTTAACTTGAACTACTTTATGTTCAGAGTCTAATGTTGTTGTTACTTACATCAGACATCTCCTCTTTTATACATTTTTAATCAGCGTTGTTGGAGGGAGCCTGAGACTTATTGCCAACGACTGCTTTTCTGTAATTGTTGCATGAATGTGATAAGTAAAGTACTCAAATTTGAATTTGTCTTAAACCCTCCAGGCTTCAAAATGTTTCCCCGAATTGACACAGCTGCTACAATTATTTCAATCAAGGAGAAAATTCAAATCAGCAATGCCTAAGCAAACATTAAAAAACATTTGAAATGAATCAAAGATAAAGGTTGAGCTCACAAAAAGAACTCAAGAGCACAAAAACATGACCTGAATTTTAAAAGCTAAGGTCAATGTCAAGTGTAAGAGGCCTTCCTTAATAAAGGTGTGAGCTCTTTCTATTTTCATATTCTCTGCCAATAAATTAAGGTGAACATTAAATGTAGCAAGTATTAACAAACACATGACGTGCAATTTGTCTAGCTGCCTGGACTTAAAGCAAAAATGGTCTGGATGTTTGCTCATGCTCTTGATTAAAAGTAATAGCATGACTACAATTTCCATTTGGAGGAAAGTGGAATAAATGGAAGTACATGTCAAGTGTGGTAAAAAATCATTTAGTAGCACAAAGGACCATGAAGGACCTGCTATTTGAATGTGTGGCATCGCATTAGTCATAATTTCATTGGTATAATAAAAATACTTAACAATGTTTAACCTCTCTGCTAATCAGGAAGAGAACTTAAAAAAAAGACTGCACAGACTTCATTAGAAGCAAAAAGGGTTGTGAGAGGACATTTGTAAGTGTCTTTTTTTTTTTTTTTTAAAAAGGTGGCCCAACGAGTTATAGGATGTGGATATTATTAAGTTCCCGAAAGCCAAAGAGTTTTAAAAAGTCGGAAGATGCACTTGGAAAACAATTAAACATAACGTTCTCTTTCTGGAATCCATTAATTATCCGATTTGCTTGTCATGTCTCGAGGGAACCCACACTGAAATGAGGAGAACATGCAAACTCCACACAGAAGGACCTGCTAGACCAGGATCCGAACCACGGCCAGACCGGGATCAGAACCACGGCCCCTCTAGCTGTGAGGCGACAGTGTTAGCCACTACACCACTGTGCATTTGTAGAATATGACGTCCATTTATTTCTACATTGACTTGGCCTGTTTTCACCCCCCACAATTTTCTTAACGCTCATCATTTCATCAGAAAACATGAAAAAAAAAAAGAAGCAGGGTCCTAAAAGATATCCACGTGGGACGTCATGAAGCGACTGATTGTTACAATGATAACTGAACCGTGAGAATCCCTCAGCTCCTTCTGGTCACCAGCTGCCGGTCCTGATTTCAGCACCAAGGACAGCTCCCTGCTCGTGGAACCCAGGGGAGAATCAGCGCAACATTTCTGACACCTTGAACGGGAGGGTCCGCTTCGGGGTTTCACATTGAGTCCTCACTTTCTATGGATTTATGATGGTGTAAAATGCTTTTATACAGTGTTCCCACCGTGTAACCTTAGCTTATTGGTCCCATTCTGAAGCCTGTCATTGGGAGCAGCCACTGGTCAAAGAAGTGAAGCCTTTCATCTGTTGCCAGTCTCACACTTTAAAGCAGCCAGACTGCAATAAACTCAAATGGGGATCAAAACCCAATAATGCCAGTCGCTTTGCTTTTGAATAGCACTTAAGGAAAGAGAGCACTTTGCCGTTGTTTTACTCTACTAATTAATCACACCTTTTAGATGGCCCCATTCAGTGGGGCATTTAATGGAAAAGTGGTCTAGGTCCAAGGGGAGAAAAATCCAAGCCACACTGCTTTTCATATCTCCTATTCACAGCTTATTGTGTGGCGACAGAGGCATGTTTACTATTCTGGTGTGTTGTATCATCTGGTCGTTCCTCTAATCCCTTGAAATGCTTGGAATTGTAAAACAAGAAGTGTGCTCACCTCTCCAGAGGGGGAGAGGACGAAAATTAAAAGGCAACCTTGCAGGAAATATATTTAGCAAAAGGAAAGAGGGTGGGCTGTGTAAACACATCTACAAGGAAACCCTGATCGAATAAACACATTATTCATGGGACGCAGGAAATAAATGATGTACAGTCTAATAAAAAAAAGTCAAGAGAGGATATCAGGCCAAATTTGAAGGACGGCACAGGTCTCAAACAATGCAACAAAAAAAACATTTTGTACCTAATCTAAAGAGGAACACCCTTTTAATCCAAAAAGAGGTTGCAGAGACACGATGCTGCTCTCCAAAAAATTGTGTAAACTGGCAGCTACCATAACTTGGTTATACATTTGACCTGGGATAGACAGTCACCTTGACAGTACTCTGCACTGCAGTATTCTCCTCTGTTCACCTTTGTTGACGCAGTCAAGCCATGTGATATTATCCCATAATACAGGACCACTGAAACAAAAACGTCTTCCTCTCCATCTCCGAACACACAAGATCAACTAAGCCACCCTAATTCCCGGGTAATTAAGCACATTAGATATGGAGCAACAGTTGTGAGCTGGTATTAAGCCCAGCTGGTATTGACCTTGAGATATAATTTGGTTGAAATCAAGCTCACATTTCAAAGCGCATCATGTTGCATCTACACTGGATGAAGCAGACAGCTGGGGAAAGACCTGACAGTCGAGGGGTTTTGCGATTAGTGAGCACAGTTTCCTCCAGCTGATTTCTGCTGTCAGAAAACATGTGCTCTCTGGATGTCTCATACACTGTAAAGAGAGGAGAAACGAGCATCCAGACAGAAATATGTGATGCTAGTTTTCCATCTGGAAAAGAGAGGAGGAGTTTAAAGGTCCACTGCTGATAGAAACATCTCTTGTTTGTGGGGGCAAGAAATGTACACTGCAATGCAGAGATAGAAAGGAAAGTCAGGAAAGCGAGAGGGTTGACATGGACCTATAGAAGGCAAGAAAAAAAAAAAGATGAGAAGGAAATGGCAGCAGAAGAGCCCTTGACTTGGTCCTCTCGACATTATCAAAGTGCCACTTCTGTCACCAGGCTGGGACCGGCACAAGATGTCCTTAAAAAGGTTTTTTAAAAAAACAAAACAAAAAAAAACAGGAATCAGTATGCAGGTCACAGAACCGGAGAGGGGAAGAAAGTGGTGGAGACAGTCCTCAGTGTTTACTGTGGCGATCCCACCACTTCCTCTGTCTGACCACAACACTAATGACACAGTTTCCTCACAATGCATCAACCAGCACGCCATGCTGCTTTCTTTCACAGAGCCATTAAGGTATTGGCAAACCTCAGATGACAGATACACATAAGTTTTCCAGATAACAGTGTTAAACATACAGGAACTATTTCAACAAAACCCATCATGTAAAATGTATGTGCCAACATCCATTTTCTCTCTATTCTGGATGAAGGCAGATCCAATGTAGCTACATGTCCACACAGTCTTAACACGCTGCATAACCACAATGAGCAACAAATAAACTATGCTGTGGGTTTGGATGATGATGCTTTTTTTGTTGAAAGCCAAAATCCCAGAACTATACTTGCAGCTATATACTGAGGTCAAAGCCTTGCTAGTGAATCACATATTAGAGCTAGCAGCAGCGCTTTGATTGCCTGCATGTACAATAAGCTAAGTAAATAATAAAAACATACATTTCCCTTGTTAAACTTTGTAGACAAAAAATGTCAATTTCTTAGCCATCAAAGAGCAGAACACCTTCTCCCTCTCTCTCCCCCGCTCTCTCCCTTTCTCAAGGATAAGCATAATAGTATACATGCCACTTTCTTTGGAATCCATTTCCTTGAATACCACACTCACAATCCCCACCTGAGGCATATACTGTATGTTTAATCGCCTGATATAGAAGATATAGTGGACATGCAACCCATGTCCACTATATCTTCAAAATTCTGGATGATTCTGGATGGAAATATGGATAAACAAGGGCAACACAAAAAGCAATAAATCAAGACACTGGTCATCCATGCATCATTCTGTACTAGTAACGAGTTGGAGCATTTTCAAATAGCCAGTGTTTACGGGATTAATTAATCGCGTGTTCATGATGAATGCCTCTGTAGCAGCCATGAACAGAGAGCGTTGCATATTCAACATCAGAGTGAGGCAGGGGTCAAGTGGGATACCCTGTCGTCTCGTAGTCCATCAGGTACATTAACAGCTTCATGGGAACTTCAAAGGCATTTTGCTGAGAGTAATGGGAGCAAGGGGGAGGGTACTTCTGTCCTAATTTCTTGATGTCCATCATCTGATGTAAATCCCAAAAGATATGATAATCTGAACAACAATATCTAGAGAATCTGTTGTGATGCTGCACCTTATGGTTTCCGCAATGGGGAAAATATGGACTTAATCACAGAATTTGATATTAAAAATATAATCTGTAAAAAAAAACATCACAGCTTATTATATCACATGATCCCACTTTCTTCATATCCCACCACATATCAAGCAGGTTGAATACCTGTTGTTGAGACACTCCGGCCAAAGAGGGCACGTTGAGGGGCAACAAAGTCGAGGTAGTCATCCAAAAAAAAAAAGAATTCAGCAGCTAAATTTAGAGCACTTGTTTTATAACTGCACTGGAGTTCATTCTCTGATAAAACATTTAAATAAAAATAGTTGAGCGGAGTTTTGTGTTGCATAAACTGAGGTCTGTCAGTCTTTCAAAATCTGCAGGGCTCATCTGACCAGGTGTTGGTCACTATCGTCGCTGCTTGTGGCTCACACCATGTCTTGTCTCAAGCACCAGCTGCCCTCCACAAGGGCAGATCCACACACTTTGGGCAATCGCCTCACCTCAAAGGCCTGTCTTTCTTCCCCCCTGGTGCTGCAGGGTAATTACTTGACTGCTTACTGCTTGCCCCTCCTGCCCGGCCTGTCAGTACTGGGAGAGGCATGGTCATTACCTCAAAACAAAAGGACAAATCTCGTCCCATGCTGGCCCCGTATGCTCCTCTTGATGCAACAGTAACATAACTGCTTTAAAGTGTACATGTATGCACATTCAGTCAGACAACGTGCACATACAAAACTACTTCACTCCATGTTTCAGCACACATGGAGGAGACTGTATGATGGAGGAATAACTGTTCTTGTATTCAAGGCCAGCATTTACAGCAAAAATGAAGAAATCTCTGCTCCTTTGTGAGGATTTACCTATGGCGGCTGGTATCATCTGCGATTCTCCTCTCATGCCATGCGGAATATGAATTCAGTGGAGCAGAATTTTTTCCAAGGCAGGCTAGACACTTGCTGGATTTTCCCCATAAATCCTCCTAATTCAAAAGGATGCATGCCGCTGGTGTGCTGACGTAAACCCTCTCGGCCAACACACAGGTAGTCCAGATTCAAAATATGAATGAAAAGGAAGACACAGCAGTGAAAAAAGGTTTAAGCAAGTTTTAATAAAAAATACAAGTAACAAAGAGCCGAATGGGTAAAAAATACTTTTTCTGAAGTGGTTTCGCCAAGGAGTCCAGATGTTTCTGGTTTTGGCAAAACAACTGCCTCACGTTCCAAAAGAGCTCTGGTAGTAAGTGAAGTTTGGTGCAGTATCCTTAAAGGGTATCTCCGGCATGTTGGCCTCGAATATGTGCAAGGAAATATATGTATAGGCAGCGATCTGGTGAAATGGCGTTTTGGTGAAATGCATTTGAAAATAAAACTCTCAGACTAATTGGGGATTTGTTTCCCTCTTTTTGTTCTTATTACAGCAACAATACTTGGGACTGCCATTGAAAGATCCATTGTTGTAAAAATGTTTGTTTTTTGATACGTCCCCTTTTCTGAAGTATTCTTTCTGCTGGAAAAATAATAACCATGTTTTCTAAGACCAAGTAAGCAGATATATTTCGTCATAACGTAATAAATCCGCCCAATCTCACATAAATATTGAATATAATGCAAATTAATAAAAGACGGACCAGTCTCAAAATGTACTCTGAATGTACTAAATAGCCACGCAAAATATGTTAGTTCTTTTTGTGGAATTTGCGTAACTTTAAAATGCACATAATTACACTGAAACACTGACATTGAAATTTAAAGACTTTTGGATGTCATTAGTCAAAATATTTTGGTAGATTTAAAACTTTTTTTTGATCTGTCAAACTGCTTTTTGTGACCTACATGTGAGGACGCAAACACGGTAGAAAAGACTACTATTTAACTGTAAATGTGGTGTAAAAATACACTCATCAAAGCTGATGCTCCACACCTTGTCCTCAGTCTCATTGCGTCACACTCAGACACCAACGTGGAGCCAAACCCTTGTTGTCCAAATAGGAACAGTGTTCAAGAGCAGATGTAGTCCAAACGACTTCATCCACACAGTGATGCTGTATTTAAAATGAACTGACAGTGAGGACAGAACGCGTTGGGTCTTTTTTTCTGCACTTGCTTGTACTTTAACCTCTACCTCAACCCTGACTGTCATGTTCATGCTGGGAGGAAATGAAAAGAAAATGAATAATTCAAGCTCCGCCCGGGTGATCTCTGGAGAGAAGTCGTGCTAACTGAATATTTTCCATCATTGACAAAAATCTTTTGACGATGATGGAACAATATGAAGGCCGGCCGTTGTTTTGACAGATTAGAACAGTGAGGGATCTATAATATTATTTTAAATAATTAACCGTAGTGTGTTGAAGAGCTAAGGGCCAGACGCCTCGGAGCACCACTGCTAGTCACGGAAACACTTTCTCTGGTCGTCTAATAATGACGCTTATGGGTTTATACAGTGGAGTTGTTGAAAGTCTGGTGCGTCTTACACAACCAAGGGTGCCTCCATGTGCCGGTATCAGACACCGAGGAGCACTGACCGAGCGTCAGTATGAGACGAGGACAACGCGTCGGTGGACAGGTGCAGAAGGAGCGCATGCTGCAGGATTTCCTCCCAGTGAATCAGTGCCTGGAAGATCCATGAACTTAAATTGTAATTGCCTCATTTTGTGAAATGTCATTGTTGTTGATTATTTGCCTGCTAAGGCAGTGGTCCCCACCCTACGGGCCGCGGCCCGGTACTGGTCCGTGGGTCCCTTGGTAGCGGGCCGCAGAGAAAGAATGAATGAAAAAAATTTAAAAAAGGTCAGAAAAATGTTTTATTTTGAAAAAAGACCGGATACATCCATCTGCGGGTAACCTCAGATGTAACCTCTTGACACATGTTACGCGATAGTTACCCCAAGAATGAAAGTCTGTTTCAACTTGGTGTTCTGGATGCAAATCAAGGCAGAGAATCCTTGAGATCACCAAAAAAGCTGAAAACCCTGGCTCCATTTTCAACATCCTGTCTTTGTGACGCGAGTTTAAATTAAGCAGTAGATTGGACATGAAGGTCTTATTTACGGAGTTAAAAGGACATAAACACGCGTCGGGTGACGTTTTCTCCCATCACACCCAACACACATTGCTTCATGCCGATCGTATCATTTTATTAAGTCATATGTATTACGTCGTATTTATCGCCCAAGCCGTGAAGGCCGGTCCGTGAAAATATCGTCTGACACAAAACCGGTCCGTGGTTGGGGACCCACTGGCTGCAGTGTTGCTAGTGGCCTCCGCCATCACTGTGGGAAGAAAAAACTAAATCAATCATCTTCATCATGCACCGTTGACATGAAGTGACTGCACGGTTGGTGTCTGTTCATCTTCTCTCCCCATGCCCTTTTACAGCTGTTCGTGTTTTCTTTATCAAAGCAATGTGAATGCAAATCTAATAAATGTCTTATTACCATATATTGTTTTGATAAAATGACACGTAATTATTGATTATGACGACATTTTTACAACCCTGCCCATCAAAATGTGATGGATGAAATGCTCAGGCTTTGCCCGAAGGTGTGATAGGGATAGCATGCGTTCACGCAAATCCACTGTGGACTCTGTTGTGATGGAGTTGGAGAAGGAGGCTATTTCCTTCCCCACTGCAGCAGAGATTTTCACGAGCTTTGAAAGCTACTCAGAACCAAGGCACAGAAATACAAAACAACAAAAGGCAAGTGCCATGCTCAGTTTAAATCTGACTGTGCTTTTTCCACTTCTCTCCCGAGCTGAAATGTCAAATAGGTTCTCAAACACCAAAAACCAACAAGACAGCAAGAACAAGCTGGAACCGTTAGCATGAAACACTGTTAGACAGTCTATTGACATTGAGGAATAACTTGAGAAAATCATTCAAAAAGATCAACTGCATTTCAGAGTATACAGATGCTTGGGAAACAGATTGAGAAAAATAGGGCTGCAGTTTGAAACAGAATATATATACACAAGAACATAAACCTTCTTTTTGTGGTTGTCTAAAAAAAAAAAAGACTGCAGTCCTTTTATCAGACTCTTTGTGTGTTCATGTGGGTATGCGGCGCATGTGCACGAGTGTGGTATGATCTGAGATTGATGGCTCCATTATGGTCGTATTTAAACTACTGTGTAATTACTTGCATCAACACAACCCGTCAGCCTCAACCTGCCCAGCGTCACCAGGCTGCCGAGCAGAGCGTTGCTCACTGAAAGTCGGAAGAAATATCAACAATGCATCCTTCTCCTTCTCGTGCACTAATCAGCTCCAAACAGCGTCGCTCGCAGTGTGAGCGGTTGTTATGTATATGAATACTCAATCAGATTACTCCAATGGTCATAACATGAGGTTTATTTCCTCTCTGTATGGGGTAGAAGTGTGAAGATAAGTAAACCATTGAACTAAAAAATAAATGAATTTACATGGCAGGCTGTTTAATGATGTTGCCTTAGCTTCAAGGAGTCAATGTCATGAACATTTATTTTATGTTTTTCTCTATCACTAGGCAGCAATTTAATTACAGATGCACCGGTCAAAACGGGGCAGTTGTCAGCTGATCAGACGGGACCGGTGACGTGCAATCAGTCTCATGTATCTTATGTTTTTCATTACATTTTGTAATGATCTACAGAAGCATCCCCTCTCTTTATGTATCATGTGTATCTCAACACTCATATCACCATCTTCCCACTTGATACATTTGAGTTATTGCTTTAAGAGGCAGTACAACGTTGCTTGTACCTACACGCATCACCACAGAGCTGTGGCAACACCACTTGGACAGACTATACTTAGAACTAGAAGGACTGGTAATAATAATGACAATTATTGCAATAGTGACATAATTACACATCAGTATCGATGTCAATATGTGAGAGGGACATTTTGAGAAACGTATTTATAACATTGAGTCACCTGATGCTGTGCTTTACATCACCTGTCTTCCAAAAGCAGAGTACATACCTCCATTGGAGGAATGGGTAAGCAAACATTGATTGTTTCTATAGTTATGTAATGGGAAAATGGCTAAACAAGTAAAAACTAGTTCAACGATATACGTGACTGCCAACTGAGAACATTTAGGCAAACTCTGTAGTAGGCACAGTGTAAAAAAATGTTTTATGTCAGATATAAACAATACATCTAATATTTCCGCAACTACACTGCTAAGAAACAGAAGAGTTTCTAGAATATTTGTTTTGAAAGTCATTTATTTTCTTAAATGTAAAGGTTATCTATGTGCAGACGGGCACTTCCTTCTGGGGTCTGTCTCGATTAAGACAAGTGGGTATTTTTTTGTGTTGATAAAGTATTATAATGTTATTGATATTGTATTTTGGGCCATTATGTGGTTCTAACGTCATGTGTTAGAACTGGAGAAAAAAATCTGCTCTACGAGAACAATAAAGCTATAAATGTCTATTGATGATATTGCATCATACAGAGATTGAATAACGAAGCTGAACCAATTATGTTGGTTAACTCATGTTTAGTTGTGACCGCGGCCGTGATACTTATGCATTGCACTTCCCAGAGATTAGGAAATAGAGTTTTCCAAATGATTTTCTGTTACACGAAAGTTATAAATGAATGTCAGAAACGAGTGTGTCAGCTGATTCGCCAATGTGACAACTAAAACGACAATGTAGATCAATGTAAAGTGTGCACATTGACGGCTCAATATGGTACTCCCAGGGGACAGAAGGTGCAGGATACCAGCACATCAAGAGAGAACCTCATTACCATGTCGGCTCCAAACAGTGCCACCTTAATGCTAATGTAAAGAGAACAGTAGCACACTTGGAGTGTGCTCAGAATACCAGCCAGCATCTTAAGACAGAGAGGAAAGGAAAGGAGACGATTGGGCAGAAACGTGGTCACTCAGGCGGCGCACACTAATCTGCACATGCCCCGGGTGAGACTTGGCCATGCTCTCTGACACATGGCAATCACACGGCTCAGTGCAGAAACACAGGCACATCGTCCACAACGCCACCGAGTACGTGACGGACCCGGAAGCACAGGCTGACGTCCGACCGAGAGCGAACGTGTCGACGGGAAACGACTGTCTCGCCACTCGAGTGCCATTCAGGAGGCTCCGTGGACGAAGAGACGAAAGGTTATCTAGCGCTGAACTGAGAGTGTTAAGAGTCAGCGTTTGATTCAATTAGTGGGCACGCTTACAGGCACTTCATCTGTTTACTCAGGTAATCCAGTTGTCATGCAACGCTCATAAATGTCCTAACTTGTTTAGAATAACCTGGTTAAACTCTGACTGCTGTCATGAGGATTAGGTTAAATTGTCTCACATCAATTTTTTTTTAACCGTAGAATGAACTCTAACCATCTTACTGCTTGCACATTTGGTAAATGTTGTCAAGGACATTCTTCCGTGCTGTCCAGAGTCTAATGTCAGCAGGAAACAGGTCACCACATAGCCAATAATGAAATATCATTAATTATACTCATGATAATACAGACAGACAAGCCATGGATACAACAGTGACACAGACTACTAACTCAGCACTTTTGTCAGTAAAGGATTACATGCAGTATTTAGATCCGTCATTTAAAATGGGATTAACTGAAAGACGTCTGCATGACAGATGACAAATTAAAACAAAACACGAGGGTCCAGCCGTGTATATTTTTCAAGGGGTGCATCCTTCCCTTAAAAAATAGATACAGACAAATATATCATTTTGCACAAAAATAGCTAGAGAAGTTCCATTAAATACGTCTTACTATTGCTAATAAGGATGTGCATGTAGTGTTTGTTTGGATTAAGAATTGTTTTTTTTGCAAAATGTTCATCTCTCTTTGACATGAATTTAAATAATTACTGCCAGACTGTCTCTGAATGTGTGTACTTGAAACCCAATGATGGAGTTAAACGGTGTTGAATTGCACACGAGAAGCATGAGTGTGATGGTGATTGGTTGATAAACTGAGTAAAGCATATTTTCTCCTCCTCTGCTTACTCTATTCCTGTCACTCACCAGATACTTCTCCCTTTTTCCTCTGCAAGCTCGAGATGACCCCTCGCCCATATTACAGGTCACACCAGCACCAGAACATCGGTCCAAACTCGAAACACACTCGACTGCGGGCGAAATCATTCCCGCTCACCGACTGAAACGACATCTGTCAGAGGGAATGATCGAACAAGACTTCCACTGACGTGAAGCAGCAGCTGAAACGCACTAATCCACAGTGGTATTGTACCGTATAGATGCAGTTGAGAATCACTGTGCAATGTGAACAACACGCAGCACTATTTCCATTGTACTAAACTAATGACATTTAAGTTCACACACACTGAGTGATAAACAAAAAGCGTGTGGCATCCAGCACAAAGCAGGGTACACAACGTTCAGGAAGCAGCTTCTCGGTTTTAGCCGACAGTGAAATCTCTTCTGGCTGGTTCAAATGACAAACGGCACTCATAAACGTTCGAGTAACTTGACGACAGGCCAAAATTTGAACTTGGCTATTGTCAGGTTTGTGTGCTTTCTGCCGCCAAAGACGGTCTGTGATGGTACGTCCTCCACCTAGTAAACTACGCGGATGGATTTTACATGAATATTATAGACATACAGAACATGTATATTTAAATCATATGGGATAGACTCAGTATTGGCAGACACCAAATATCAAAAGGACTCTGATTGGGATCAGGAAAAAACGTCACAATTAGCGACACAATCTGAATGTCTTAATGCTCTACGCCTCCTAATTCCCATATCACACTGTCTTGTTGCCGTCGTAACGTTCGTCTTTATTCCATCACTATTGTTATAAGAAGCCGGCCGTTTGGGATGACTATTCATGTTTCCATTAAAAAGGTGGTGCAAGGTCCCATCGTGTGACAACCATCCTTCTTAACATGTATTTGTTCCTCTGTCAGTCTCCTGGAGGATGGGCAGAAAGGTTGGAAAGCTCTTGTGTGTAAGCAAAGGGAGACATGTTTGTTTGTGATGCATGCACTGAGCTGTGTATGCTTTCTGATGTATGAATATAAATTAACAGCAAATGCTTTGTGATTCTTTCTCTTGCTTGTTTGTTTTATCTCAGGCTGATGTTTGCATGCATGTTAAACATGTTTGGTTTTTAAATATAAATATAATCCAAGACAATATAGTAATCCTCGTCAAATAGTAATCCTCGTCAAATATAGCAAAACTAACCTTGAGGGTTATCTTGAAAACAGGAAACAAAACATTGTGCTAGTGGGCCTGTGGAAGTGTCCCTTCAATGCAGTGGAGTCTGCATTGCATATAAAAATTGAGGTTGGGTTCAGGGCGGGTTTAGCAGTGTCAGGGACAAACAGTTCACAGGGCTCTGTTGGTGCTCAGTATGCGTAAGCTGCCAAAGACCAGATTTTGGGATGTTTTGCAAATATTAACTTACCGAAATGAACATCTTGACTCAGCGGCCAAGTCGGTAAATTGAAAATGTAATCCGCCAAAATACCCTGTACTGGAGAAAGATTTTCAATGACATCACAGAAATCTGTTCACAGAAAATGTTCGTTTGCTACCACTTCAAGTCTGTGACATTTGTCTGCTGAAAGATAAAGACGTCGACCAAGAATTCACCAAATCGCTTAGGCCTGTCACTCTGGTGCTGTTGAAGTGATCGATGTTTTCTTGCATTCTTCTCACCTACAACAATAAAACTGTGTTGGATTGTATGCAACAAACTAGTCGAGGAGGTAACTAATTCAGACAAACTTTTACACTCTCACTGATAACAGAAGTGCATCTCTTCAAATAGAGTGCCACTCTACCTCCCCGTCTCTGCGAGCTAGCCGCTCAACCTTTCAAATATGATATTCCTACTGCAGTCTTAAGCCTCGACAAACATAAAAGAGGCTCCATGACTAACCCCAATGGATCTACAGGTTGTTCTACTGAGAGAAAGACAAGATTAGTCGGCAATGACACGGGATCATTGGGGGGTTTGGAAAGTGTTAGACTCTCAGAAACTTGATGTACAACTTTGTTCGAGTTGCCAGTGCAAATGTACTTTTAAGCCTCAGGGACATTTCTGGGCCACTAATTTGTTCAGCACTCTTAATAAAGTCAGGCAGATAGAACTGTTCCTGAAAAGCGTCTCAGACTCCAGTGCAGCGAGACAGAGACCAACACCGACTCCTTCGTCACTGGCCCGTAGACCACAAACATAAACTGCTTCTATTAAACTCAATCATACCAACGTTCTTTAGGACTGTCAGAAACCTGTAAAAGGGTTCAATATATACAGGAAGGATAGCACTGGAGTGCCCTCCTTTGAACAGAGAAAATATTAGGACGGCTGCCGACAACCTCGTCTGGCTGTGAGCAATAGACACAGCGCTGCACGGCTGATTGGAAACGTTAACAATGACCACTGCAGAATTGTAGCCGCGGGGACACTCCTTATTGTTAGCTGTGAAGATAAACTCGGAACAATCTAATCATTGTCAACGCCTACATTGTGAACATATTGTTGTTGTAAAAAGCGGCTGCAGCCGCCACATGGATTTAGCTAGGCTGTCCTCTCGTGCCCTGCAGTACCGAAGAGGCTGTACTGAACTTCTCCTCACCCCTTCTTCCCCGCCCTCTATCTACTCCCCCTGCGTGGTGTCGCAGTGATTTTTATCCAAGGGCAATGGTGACCTGAGTCTGGCAATGTTCCACTTCTGTGTGGCGTTGCTGTGTCTGTAAAAGCAGCCCGTCTGGAAGCAGCGTAACGCTCTCCGGAAAAAGCCTCATTCCAGTCCTAAAATAGAGAGTTCAGGAGAGTTAAATGCATTCTCAAAATACAAAACATGTTGGAACTGGCACCATCATATGAAGGCATTCTGGGAAGAGAGACCTCTGCCTCATGTATTGAAGGACTACAATGCTCTATTTATCCGTCACACTGTGCAAGTGATTGCCAAACTGAATTGTTGGTTTTCGTTCTAATCATTCATTCTTGATGTTTTGATTCAGACCTGGGACACCTGCTGAAAGCAATTATAGTCCTGGTGCCAGTGAAAGCCAGTATGTTTGAGACGGTATTTCTGTGGGCTCACAATGCTACCGTGACAGTCGTAAACTAAATAGTACAGCCAGACTCTCCCCGGGGACTTACAGACCCATATTCAAACAGTGCCGAAAAGGTTGTCAGGAGGATAATGACGACTTTGTGCTTTTCTGAGAGAAAATGTGCCACCTCCAAAAAAAAACAACATACATCTTGGATACAGAAGCCACTTTTATTTTGTCTCTTGAAGAGGCAGATGTGCACGACTCGTCTGGCTCGCGACCTTTGCATCCCTTGAAATATTGCTCATTTATAGAGTAAGACTTGCTTGGTGTATCGATTTGAATGGCAATATAGGTGCAGTAAAGCACAAGTCTAGACCGTGAACATAGTAAATTAACTTTGGTTTGGAGCCAGCATACCACAGTATTGTGTCTACAAACCACTCGTCTCCGACTAGCTTTTGTTTTCTCTGACACAAACTCGATGTTGGTGACAATAAAGATAAGATATAATATACACTTTTAAAAAAGTGCCTTGGAAGTGCATTTTGGGGCCATTTCAGATGACCCACGTGTCAGGGCTTATGTTGATAGTTTTGGAAGAGAAGTAAAATTAAATAGAAGTAGAAGAAAGAATTAGGGCTGGGCAAAGTTGAAAAAAATAACTGATTAAATCATACGATTTTTCTACGAGCAATTAATAGCAATAGCAATTAATCGCATTATGCGCCAAATTCAATAATAAAGTAAAAACTAGTGTATTCTGTGCTTTTATTTTAAAGTAATGTTATCAGAACAATATAACAGCACTCTGGAACAACAACAAGTTAACATACATACATATATAGTTTATACATTTGTTTTCTTTTTTTCTGAACAGGTACTGTTCAGTAGTAAGGGTGCCTGTGCGGGACAAACCACTCCTTCTTTTGTCCATGTTCAGTCTGTTGCTTAGCTTAAAGATGTATGTTAAAGACCAGCAATTGATTAACTTTATACAAAAAAATAAGTGCTTGTCATGTTTTCAGTTCAGTTCAGTTTTTCTTCTTAAGTGAGAGAAGTCCAGTCTGTGTTGGCTTGAACAAGTGCACTGACGTCTGGTTGAATGAGGTGGAGATGTGTAGGACAGCTGACAGGTAACAGCGGCGGCTTTGCGCATGCGCGATTAATGTTTAATCTGGACGCTGAGCCTGCAGCGCGAGGCTGCCGGTAGACTGAGCGCCTGTGAAGCTTTGTGAGGCGACTTAGCGACTCGCAGCAGCTGAGAACAGAAACTACTGAACAATATGTGCTTTCACGTCAGGCTCAAGTCAGCAAATCATCGGGTGATGCTACTGAAGCGGGAGCGAGCACCTAAATTAAATCGCCTTCAAAGTAAAAGCCCAAAAAATAAAAAAATAAATGCAGTTAACGCATGATCAAATAATTAACGCGATTAAGTGATTGAAAAGTTAACGCGATATTAACGCATTAACTTGCCAGCCCTAGAATTTCTTTTTTTTTTAAAATTAATTTATTATGTATTGCTTACAAGCCATCTGGTCCACCTTTATCAACATACATAAATCTGTACTTTTCATTGTCACTGTTTTTTTTTCTTCCTGAAATCCTGTGTGTTGAGCGAAGTGCTTGAGGGGAGCAACGGGACTGACAGCTGGGACGCCGACACCGTGGATAGATAGAATCAAAACACAGCCTGCAGCTTTGAAAAAGATTCACACCGTATGACCATCCAGCTGAGAAATAAAATATGGTCAACACAATTCATAGAAATGTGCAAATACAAGCTGTGTCGAGAGTGGGAATTTTCTGCCCAAAGTCAGGAAATACGAGATAAAGTTCTCAATCAATAATCAAAGCATGCATTATCAGTCAGGGGCATGATGCTGGGATTCAGCAATCTCCACAGCTTTCTCCACTCTAACACCCTGTATTCATATTAACAAGAGGAGTAAGACTGCCACACTGTCACTGTCCCAAGCTGTGTTCCATATAGGCCATCTAATTCCAGGCTGAATCATCTTAAACCAAATGCCACAGCAGTAATCCTTCTCTGCTTGAGACGCTGCTGAGCAACAGTGAGGCTCTCCAGCCAGATGTTCCTTTCAAAGCAGGCCAGCTCGCACAACTAATAGCATTAGCCAGTGACACACATTTACCATAGCCTATGCTTGAAATTGGGCTTCAATATGCCCATGTGTGCAACACACAGAGACTGAACTGCCTCCCCAAAGCTGCAAAAAAGATATGCAGTGCAGTATGAAGCCGTTAAACACATCCACTGTTGTTCTATTGTGTTAAGGGGAGACACAGCAGGGGGAAACTGTGTTTTAGTCCATTTGGAGAGTTTGAGCTATTTTGCTTCTTTAACGTGTCTTTCGAGAGGAAAGGAAAAAAATACAAAATACACACTTTGTTTTTGTCTGTTACATATTTAAACAAAACATTAAACTTGTGATACAAAAAAATTTACATGGCTATTGACAGTATTTTTCGATTCATGCAGTGATACTAAGAGATATCAAAAATTCACTCAGTAAAAGCCCTTGACTCCAATATGTCATATAATGAAACAATAATTTGTAATCTGGTTTTATCCAATGTTAACATTGTTCTTGCACATATTTGATAATATAATGGATAATTTGCAACAAAATAGCACACAATCTTCTCTTGGGTACAGTTCTGGGTCAGATACTTTGGTTGACAATCCCAGGTAATGGTGGAAAAAGACTCAGTGCAAGTGAAAAGTAAACAGTCTGAATTGACTGACCATAGAGGAGAAGTCGTTTCCAATTTCTGTAATTAAACAAGGGAAGTAGAACATCATGTAGACGTCCATTAGTCTCTCATAAATATATGTATATGAGCAACACTTCTGTGGCATTTGAATCAGAAGTTATGCTCCACCGATGTTTCATTAGAGACGACAGACCTAAATATTCAACAGCAAACTGGTGAGAGCCCATCACAAGAGTTAGTGCTTTAAAAACAAGGAGACAAAGTATGTCCAAGTGACTAATTATAAATAGAGCCAGTCATAATGTGGCAGGGAGGATAATGAGCCATAAAAATGGAGGGTGTCTTTGTTCATTACGCTGATCCCTGAGTATTAATTGTAATCCAAACCCCTAACTCTCACTAAGCCCCCTTATTGTTCCCCCTTTACTTCAGCTACATTAAAGCAGTGTGTGATCGAGCACTTACGGAGCCCTTTATGCTTCAATATCAGCAGGAAATGGAAACATCCAGCTGTACTGGAGCAATAAATATAAACATCTCGGTGATTGATTACACCAAACTTTATCAAAAGCAAAGCCTTTACAGGACTGCAAAAAGCAGTGGAGCGGGATGGACGCAGCGCCCTCAGCCATCCAACGGCAGCACACTGCAGGCTGCGATGCTGCGGCACTTCCGGACCGAAAAGGGATGAAGTTTACAGCAAAACATAACATTTTCCCAACAGAACCACCCCATCAACAATGACAGCCTTGTCAGCCATAATGTAGAAATCCGTATTCACAGCACACATCATTAACTGCCTAGTGGCTCATGTGCAACAGAGAAGTATAAATCTGTCACTTGCTGTAATACGGAGCACAGATGCCTTCTGCTGCCACACCAATAACGTGGGTCTCTCGCTCTCTCTTTCTCTCTCTCTCGTATGAGTTCTGTCACTAGAGGAGATGGGAAGAGAAATTGCTTATACAAAAAGACCACATTGTCATTGGGAAGCCACTGTTGTGTGACACGTGGATTGAAGTACCTTTGTTTGATGAGACAGCACTCAGAAAAAGACTTAATGTCAATGCACACAATACAGACGGGTCTCTGCTTTCATTCACTGCCTGAGAAAAGTATATGTACAGGTATGTGATATAGATCCTTCCATGCCGTCAGTGACCAAACAATGTTGCTGTAATTAATGGTTGATTCAACTGCTTAAAAAGAACGGCAACTCCAAAATACATATATAGATAACTGAATGCCTTCTCCATTGGGTCAAATGGAGCAAGCCAGATATAACTAGTTATGTTGATATGCATGTATTTTCTTTGTCAACCTCACAACCTGGTTTCAAATGTCATGATTTTCCTTTCTATCAAGATTTAAATACATGTGAATAAATCTAAATGGAAAGAGAAAAAGAAGAGGTTGACTGTTGCCAAAGTGAGAAAGCTGCTGCTATTAAAAGCAAATACTGTAGGTGTTTTACTTGTTGTTGGGTTTCATGACTTTAGAGTGTACAAATAATTTCTCCACACAGAGACAATTCAAACATCAAATCACTCGCATCCAAACTCCCAATTACACCGCTGACTGCGTTTGGATTAATTTGCTCTGTGTCAAACACAAGTGTGTTTTCGAGCTGGATCACGTCCAATAAAAGCCAAGCGTTACAGCGCATAAACATGTTACCCAGCTTTCATTCATATATTCCAGTCAGAAACAAATTACCCACCGATTTTCATCTCCAAACACAAATGCACCACGTGATGATTGTGAGGATCAGGGCCACGGATCTTATTTGCACCTTCACTGTGTAGTTATCAAGTAGTCTCAGCTTTTGCTGCCGCTTCCCTCTGAGGTGACACTCTGCCACAGTAAGTGGCTGCCACCCTGCAGCGGCCAGCAATATGACTCTGCATGTTTGCCTGATGAGAGCCGCAGCTCATCTCCATAGAAATGAGCATGTGTGCGCAGGGCCTCGTTCCTATGGGGAGAGACACACATTAACACCGAGGCTGGGATTTGGTCGAAGGACATAACCAGTTCCACCTGGAAGGACGTCTGAGTATTCACATTGCTGCTGCTGATCCAACTCACCTGTACCTGGCTGTAAACAGGTCTGGTTAACAACAGCTCAGTAACTGGCTACTACTAAGTAATGCTCTGTGTGTGTGTGTGTGTGTGTGTGTGTGTGTGTGTGTGTGTGTGTGTGTGTGTGTGTGTGTGTGTGTATATTCATATAGATAGATATACACACACATACATACATACATACATACATACATACATACATACATACATACATACATACATACATACATACATACATACATACATACATACATACATACATACATACATACGGGTATTATGTTATGGCCTTTGGTTGGCAGAGGAGAAGTGAGGAAGAGTGATGCCAAATTGAATCAAGCATTAATGGAATGGAACAGAAAATATCCAAAGCCAGAATCAGACATCCTGTGATAGAAACAGTGACATACTTTTGAAAAAAATACTTGTAAGTAGTTCTGCCAGGATCAAACATCTGTGTCGTCTGTTCTGACCTCAATGTTTTTTTGAGTAAGGTCACAAACCAACAACCCTCAGCTCAGTGCACATGTTCACGTTCACCATCTACTGGTGTTTACACAATGTTCACGTTCTCCATCTACTGGCTTCGTTAGCCCTGTGTCTCTATGTGAGCAGTAACAACCGGCCTTTGCACACTTTTCCACATCAAACTAGACCACAGCAACACATTTGTAATCCTGAACGACAGCGTCAGCCACAACAACCAGTCTTCAGTTGAGCCCCTGCTTAACATTACCCCACTGACGGGGGGGGGATGCATCCCAGAATTCCCCCTGACACAAAAAGGCAAGCAGCCACCAAATGATACATCATCAGCATCTCTCCGGGGTAAGGCTGTGTGAGCGAGTAAGAGGGATGAGCAGACTAGGAGAAGAGTCCGGTCGAGGGGAGAACAGAGAGGAGATACAGCCGTGGCCTTTGTGCGTCCGTTTGACCTATCGCTAGCTTTCCCTTTGGGCACCGGCTGTTGGTCATCAATGAAACCACTAACGCTCTTTACACAACAGCAGTTCCATTTTGCTAATGTTGTTATCTGGAGATGGCTGACTTCCAGAATTAGCCTCAAATTCTATTTTGTCAACAATACAAACAGTGAACAATCGACAAGCGAATAAAGTGTAACGCATATTTGTTTTAATTTGCTAAAAAGTATCCCAATAAGTATTACAAGCATGAGAGTAAAAACATCCACAACTAAATAAATCAACATTGATGTTTCTCTAAAAACATAGAAAAGGCCTAAAAATAAGATGGATGAAGTGCATCAAGAGTTTTTTAAGAACCTACAGAGACCTAATGAAAATTAGAAAGATCACTTACATTGCAGAAAGAAAAACATTGACAGACACAGTTCACAGAAAATATTGACAATGCAGATCAGTAATTTTGTCCTTGGTCAAAGGCAAGAAAATGCACATCAGCATTGTCCCCGAATCAATCTGTAGTTCAGATAAATTACTTTTAAACAAACAAATTTGCCCAGAATCAGAATTTCTATTTTCCCTTAAATCCTGAGAAGATTATCGTGGAGTCGGATCAGAGGAAACGGTTCTTGGCAGAAATTGGATGCTTTGTATAGAATATATTTTACTGAGGAAGCACAATTTAAGCACGCTCTATAAGCGCCCTACGATGCATCTGGTTCAAACCTGGAAATATGAAAGGCTGAGTAAAGGTTTCACCAAGGTGACGAGTGATATTCCTGATGAATGTTCCCATATGGAGCATGAAGCGCACCGGGTCCAATCCAGGTACATTTTAATGATACTTAATTGATTCATGTATATAAATTATCTTTCATTGACAGACGTCTGAGTGCACACAGCCAGTCAGGACCTTTTAGCCGGACATAAGTAAAGTTAAGGGATGAAACAATAGATCACTGATTGGATCAATAACCAAGACACCTCTTTTGGAGATAAACTATTTTGTACTATTAATTATTATTGTTATGAATTGATATGCAAAAGCTTTGGAACATGCCCCGAAGGAAAAGAAAGTAACTTGATTGTATAGAATGTCAGATGGTGACGCCATACACGCATACATGCATGCAGTTTGTCTGCACTGTGGTACAAAGATAATGTTTCAACAGTGACACAGAAAACCATTGTGACATTTGCAAAAACTGTACCAGTGAGTGCCTAAGGGTGATATCGATCCAAGATTGATCAAATTGTGCAACTGACTCAACAGCAGCAGGGAGATGTTTCCAGAGAAGGCCAACCATAACTAAAAGCATCTCAGGCCATACACACACACACACACACACACACACACACACACACATTTCATTTGGAAATACATTTCCAGATGCACTGATTCTCCGTTGACAGCAAAAGGTCACACTCTGTTGCTTTAATTGATTTTCATTCAACAATATGGAAAAAAAAAGTGAATTCATTTAGAGCAGCTTTGATTCTATTTTTAATGGAACAACATGTTTCGCAAGACTCAATAAACAGTTTTCAGTTGCTCCAATGACACTACATCTCTGTTGAATTGCCGGCTTGGCAGTAGGTGGACAGATGCAGGAGACTGAAAGTCTTCCCTTAAGCCATCATCTAAGACTTATTGATGATTGACATGGAGAGTTCCCAAACGCTTCTCTTTCTACCAGATTTAAGTCCACACTGGAAATAGAGGGAAGATGTCTTCTGGTTTTTAACTGATACAATCTCTGGATAAAAAACAACCAATATTCAAACACGCAGAAAACAGAGATTTTGGCACAGAATGGAACTTGGCGGACTATCAGGGTCTGACTAGAAGAAGGAGGTACGAAAGGGCAAACGGATCGAAACAAAACAGACGGAAAAAAGCATACACTAAAATTAATATATTTCAATTAATCTATTTGTTGTAGTATACTAAACAAAGAACCCATAGTAACATATGTCCCCTTTGGTTTTAAATGTAGACCTGACTGTGACGACCCTATCTGCCACTGGCTGTTGCCGTTGCAGGTGTGCAGGTGGGCGTGGCAGAAGGGGGTCGTCAGGAGAGTGGGGACACCTGGCGCTCGTTAGGGGCCGTGAGATAAAAGGCCCTCAGGTTAAGTGGTCTCCCTTTCTCCACCATGAGGCCCCAATGGGCTGGTGTCGGGAGCTCGACGCATACTGATTTTGCGAAGTTAAAATGAATCTTTTTTTTCTGTTAAACCGCTCCATGTTTCAGTGTCGCCCTTCTTTTTGTCGTGGCCGTGCGGCTCTGTTTGTGACTAGTGGGGGCTTGTCCGGACAAATTGTTTTTGTTTGGGTTTTTTTTTTCTTTGCAAAAAATATTGTTTTTAGTCTGAGACACTGTGTCCGTTGGATACGTTATTGAGCAGCAGTGGGTACAAGGTCCTCTCGTGTGCTATTTTGTTGGCAGTGTGCCTAGATGCGTGGCTGTTGGATCACATGTTTTGGTGAGGGGTTCTTTTGGGATTCTTTTGTGTGGTGTAAGGTTAAAGCTCCAATGTGAAACTTTTTTCCTTTTCTTTTTGTTTACACCCCATGAGCTGGTGGCTTCCTGTGGGGTTGGTCTGGGTCCTAGCGGCATGTGAGTTATGTTTTATTAGTTTGTTTGATCCAGTTGGACCACCGTCGTAGGGCTAGTGTCGGGAACTCTGCTTTTACTGATCTTGGGAAGTTAAAATAAACCTTTTTCCGTTAAACTGCTTTTTGTGTTTGTGTCCCACTTTTTTGTTATAGCATTGCGACCCAGTTTGTGAACAAGCAGCGGGATCCAAGAGGCACATCTTATGGGCTCAGGAAGGGATCAAATCTGTGCACAAATATGAGAGGTCAGAAAGGTGATTTACTTTGAATTTGTGATGTGCTGTAATTTGCTTCTTTAGTTTACAGATTTCCCCAGATCCTGCATTGTGTATTGCCACCTCGGTAAGAAGTGTCCCTTATTTTCAAGAGACTTACGACAACTTCCCGAGGAAACTTGTCAGTCACAATGTGTGACTATGAATACAGTGACTCCGCTGCAGATAGTCTCTATAAATACTAAGTCACAATATGAAACAAAGAGAAATGTTAAAACGGCGTGCTGAAGCACAATGCTTATTCACGATGCTTATTCACTTGTTTTTCCACTGGTTTTCTGCATCTGACAATGTGATAGTGCATCTAAAATTTTAAGCAAGCTTTTTGTAATCACACAAAGTGAATTAAATGAAGTAATAATTGTGCCAATAGCAACAGGAAGAGAGTGGTTTACTGAGTAAAAACCTAGTCTAAACACAGGGTGCCTGCACTGTCTTCGGCTCTGCTGTTAGTGGAGGAAGAGCTATTTCTCTGCAATAACATACTGTTGTCGTACTGGGTTTCCAAACTGTTGTAACAATGAAAAGCAGAAAATGCCCATAATTGTTTATTCTGATAACTTATGCTTGAATGCCACTCTGACTAGATGAAATGGTTAAAAATCTGGTGACACCTTTGACCGCACCACTAAAGTCACATTACATGCATTGGGTCAAACTTGAGCAGTCAGATGCAGAATTTCTCATTCATTCTTCATCCGGCCAGTAACCTACCCTTTACAGGTCTTCCACTCCATAGCTTTAAAATCAAAGACAGTACTGTCTTGATGATATCGTTTAAACCAAAAATGAAAATAACAAACCATTCCTCTGTCCAAGTATGATTTGAATCGTACTCACATTGCAGTCGAAATCACCAGGTTAGTGGCCTTCAGTGATTCAGAGTGTATAGAAGAAACTCTGCTACACTGAAACTATACTCCAAAAAAAAAAATTGAAAAAAAGTCTCCAAGTCAAATGGCAGAGCACAAGCTCCCTGTTGTTACTCCATGTACTTCCTGTCGAACAACAACCTTGAAAGCAGGTATCCACAACCGGCTTTACATCACATTATTTCAATCACAAAGTTTTGGTTCATGTGGGGAAATTATATATAAATCTTCTTTAATCAACCAGTTAATGTTTACAGTGAGACAGTTTGGTGGTGCCAAAAGTATGCTTACCCAAGCTGTTTATCATTACACCAGATTTTTTCACACTTTTTTTTTCAATTTTAGTGCTTTATGTTCTTTAATTATCGCTGGGCTTTTTTTTTTACTCGGGATGGATGCTTATCCAAGAATTCCGTTGGCCGGGGACAAAAATCTCCAAGTTGAGGGACAGTTTGTCTCTGGGGACCGACAGTTACTCACATGCATACGTATTAGCTATTTAAAGCCCTCAATCCAGCTAACAGTAGGTCTTTGGTAAACAATTGTAACTCCACAGAAGACCAGCAGATTGGACAGCTGCACTGCTGTAGCTGCAGCACCATCATGCAACTGATTTGTATAAATTGTTTTGCAATAGAATCGCGAGCATTTTAGAATAAAGTTTCTCAGAATTGAGAGCCAACTGCCTGGGGGATAAATGACTTCTTAGAAACATGCTTTGTAGTCCGGGCATCCTGTAGCGTCTCGAATCTGGAGAGCAGAGGATGTAAAGGTGTCTCGGATGCAGTCACCATTTTTTCCAAAGAACCTCAAACCTGCTCTGTGATGGTCTGAATAACTCACTGGCCACATTAATGAGCCCCGCTTGCCTGCTTCCACACAAAGTAGTGGTATTGTGTGACAACACTTTCAATGAGACATTTATGGACTACAGAGAATTTACTCTCATGCCGAAGCTATTACGACGTAAATAAATATGGCGCTTGCATTTCTCGTAAACGGAATCAACAAATCACACAAATGATTTATGAATAGTGTCTCCTAAATACAATGTATGTATTCAACTAATTTACAACACCAAACACAATTTCAGGGAAATGTTCTGCCAACCGGATTACTTATTCAAGTAACAAAGAACAAATGTTTAAGTTCTCTGGCAAGTTGCAAAAATGTGGACTATCAGTAAAAATGTAATGGCAACGGATTCCATTTGTTTTCTTTCGCACAGACGGGACTCTGGGTGCGAACCCGTCGTACTGCTCTTTGTATGCCCGTCATGAGCCGCAACCAGCTCACTGTCACCGTGATGCAGATCAGAAGTGTCACGCTTCATTCACTCAGGAAGAAAACATGGCTCTGAACAATATCGAGGCAACAACAATGTTCAACGTGATTGGGGATACAATTCAGTAGTAACGTGGTTGATTCCTACGAGTTAATTATGACGGGCTGAGTGGCAAAGTCTTGTTTGGAGCAGATAATCAGCTAGAAGCTCCATTGCGCTCTGCTGACACCGAGCCTGGAGAGCAGTCGCATGGTGCCTCTATAGTCACATTACCCTTCAACAAAAGGCCAGCATCCTGACTAATGCGGCTTTTGATACAACAATAGGTCTCGCATGAAAAATGTGTTTCACCCTCAGAGCTTTTCCTTTCCAGTTTTGGTCTCTCCTGCATTTTATAAATCGGAAACAGTAAGGATCAGTGATTACTAATCATAGTCCAATGTGCATTATTGTGCCTGACCTAAAGACACATGAAGCATGTGTAAATGCCATTAAGCTAATGGAAATCATTGATTTGTGTTGATTATACATCGAACAAAGCAGTGAGGGCATGTACAATACTGAGAATCTGTGAATCTTTCATTGAAACTATTGTGGACTCGGCTCGGAGGACAGTGTCCCTCAGAGCAGGTATCATAACCATAGGAACAGGATGGCGTTGGAGAGTTAAAGGTGACGGGATGTCAGTGTCACGGGGTGGAAATGTTTATGAGCGTGTGAATAAACAGCCACGGGAGGTGTGCAACCAAAAATAAGTTTGTCAACTGCGTTCATTCCGGCGCTTCTACAGCATCTCATATCCAGGCAGGCAATTAAAGGTCCTGTCAAAGAAGCAATAAGTGGCCTCTGTATAGGAAGGACTGAGCAATTAACTGGAACGCCACTGACACAGATGGAAAGCGGAAGAGTAATTCACCCATCAGTAGAACATTTTCTGAAAATGTTTTCAGTAAAATAGTTTTTGGCAGCTGGTAGACAGAGCTCCGGCCTGCAAGGTGAAGTGTGACATTAAAGTGATAATCCATCAAAAGAATTTTATCAATCACTAGATTTAAACAATCATGTTGGCGGTTTGTTTTCAATAGTGGCTCTGGACTGCTCAGCTTCATATATACATACATTCCAACACCAATGTTGTAGAAATGTATCGATGTACTTCTGCAGCACAATCTTCATTTCTCGTTTTTACCTGCTCAGTATCCAAATTTTCAACAAAATCTGTCAAATACTGCACCATTTGCAGATTTTCTTCCACGGCCCCTCGAGACGCGTAAGCAAATGTAGTCGCAAACAACAATCAGCTAAGTGCAGGAGCAACAAACAGTTTTTTTTTCCTCCATATTTCGACAGATGGAGTAAAATATGAACATGTGGAGCACGAGTAAATAAATGAATAGTGGATCAGTTGATGATGTAGGAGTGGTTTGATCGTTTCCTTTCAGCCATGTAAACAGTGTAACCACTAGAATCCATGCAACTGGTGTAAAATTCAAATTGGCCACAGCTTCTGTTCGTAATGGAGAACAGGAGCTTTTAAAATACACACGATACTAAAGGAATATAATTCCTGTCAGTTCTAGCAGGCTGAAATAAGCTTGGCAATAACTGACCTGGCATGACAGCCAAGGGTACAGACAGCGTTCCCATTGTGTAAACATCAGCCAGTTACTGACGGCACGAAAAGGTCGTTACTCCCACATGTCAGGAACAGGATGGAGATGTGCTGTGAAAGCTTTTCTTAATTTCATAGGTCAACCTTTCTTCTGTTCACATCTCTCCATTATACATCAGATTGTACTTAACTTTGATCGTGACGACGAAGGCTGTTGAGCAATGAGACTCTTTTGTTAGAAGTTCATTAAACAAGTCAGACCAAGTGACAATTAGCACAGTGAGATTATCCACTCCTATTTTCTCATGTCGGAGAATATCAGCGAGTTTGCTGACAGCTCGCAAAAAGGGGTGACTACTGTAAATTGCACATCTGAGCACGAGACGAATCCACTTTGTTTCCAACTTCATGGTTAGAAAACAAGCCATCCCCACCTTGCTTGTAGCAATTGTGGTTAAGTGTATGATTTATTTATGGTCAGAGCTCCAGAGCAGCCTTCATCTATCTGGGAAGACACAATAAGTTGTCCTTAGGGAAAACAAAATCAAAATAGTATAACTTGGTTATCAAACATGGTATCCAATTTGGACCAAGTAAGTTGATTGTTGTTGTACACTACTCTGTGGGACATTTCAAGCCAAAGAGGGCACACGACTCTCTTTATATTATATTATTGAAATGAGATGTTTCACTTTATACATAACTCAGAGTTTTGTCATGCATGTAAATGTAAACTGGTTCCAAGTCTGTCAATCTGAAGATAAACAAACTGCCCAGTATTTTGACTCCTTGTGTTTCTTAAGACCCTGAAAAGAAACGGTGCACTGAACGAGTTACTGAGATTCTTATGAGGCAGCAAACACTAAAAAAAGAGTGACGCTGTGGTTTTATCTGAAAGAGCTTTGTGTCCGATTCACCGTTCTGAAGAGCGGTGGTCCTTTCATGAACCTAATGACATGCCTGATGTCCAACCTCTAAAATTTCATCCAAGTTGTCCAACAAGAACCGCAGCTAAATAACTAAACACGTTTTCTTGATGGAGGATCCTGGTCTAAACGTCAAACTACAGTTTTTCCAAGATGCTCCTCAGAGTAGGAGGAAAACATCATTTTTTTCATTACTCCACAAATTGGACCCCTCGAGATACAGTTACGCGTCCTTCTGGATGTTCGCGTCCTTGCTACGCTTCAAAAATAACCTGAACTTAATAAGCATAGAAAATGCTAGTTGTGTCATTTTACAGACAGGAAGGGGGTTTGCGTGACAGCTTTCTGTCCCTTTTCGCTGGCTAGTATTATTCATGCACATTGTGTGATGTAATTTAGATGAAGAGGCAGATATAACAACCATTACTGTCTCATCTGGTGACTGGTCCCAAGATTGCTGCATTATATGTGCTTCATTTGTACGCACATAATTTGGGTGCAGATTGTGTTTCTGTTTACAGACACAATACAGCGGAATCTAATTTGCCTGATATCTTAAAAGATTTAAAAAAATAAACTAACCACAGCAAAGCGCATATCTTAATGAAATCCGTAATTCAAATCTTTGAGGCCTGTATGTGACAGACATGTTTGGATGTCAAACAAGTGCATGCACAAATTACTTTAAAATCTAAAAGGAAAAGGCAGCTGTGACATCACTGGAATTATTTGCCTTCAATGGCTCAAAAGATTGAAGCCAAAATGGAGAAGTGATATTATATTTGATAAACAAGATGGTTCACTGTCTCAACAATAAGTGTTGTAAAAACATCAGTGTCAACAGTGGGTTATTCCTTGTGGACACTTCCTGTGAATATAGCGCACAGGGAGAAGGACAAGGTGTCAGAGACTCCAGCTTTTGCACCACAACTCGCATGTCCGAACATGCCAAAGGCTACAATTTGTCTTGTTCCACGGAGTGCATTTCTCTTGTGTCAGAACAGGTCGTAATTAATCTCTTGTGTGCCGAGAGGAGGCCAACTATTGCAGACAGGCTCTGTAGTGTGGTGTTCCTGCAGATGTTCACAGCAAAGGTGCGAGATGGAGCTCCAGCCTCTACACATCAGTCAGCTGCTGACGCTGGTCGTGCCATCAGTGCAATCCCCCTGACCACATTTTGCTGACACACTCTTTTACTTCTCACTTTGACACGGCGATACCATTAATCATACAGGAAATTTAGAGAATGGCCGCTCTCCATGCTTGTTTGGAAAGTGAAGAAAGGGCATAGCTTTACACAAGATGCACATATTGAGTCAATAATGAGGGAAGAGGGGGATGACCATCATATTCCTACACATACTCAGACGTGAGTTTGGAGAGGTTCCAGCAAGAATACTCAGTCTTTACAACACACTGCGGAGAAGCAGAATTGGGAAATTATTGAACACTCTACTAGGATGCTCATCATTCAGAGCTCCCAGTAGACACCCTGAAAACAGAGGAAATCCCTTGAATGTTCTCAAGGCCGCAGACATTCTCACTCACAAAGCCACAGACGTCACCCGTTTCTCTTCACCTGCATCACTGCTTTAACATAAATAGCTTTTTTTTAATTTAATTGTGGCCCAGTAGACTAACTATAAGTACTCACAAAACAGTTAAATTCAAGCAGGTGTGCACATAACCCCCTGCCCCCCCCCCCTTCCCTCACTGACATCATCACATCATTAGTGTGGCTCATTCACTCGCAAACACAAGGAAGTTGGGACTTTGTTGAACTTGCCCACTGGCTTTGTATTCGTGTCCCCTCATCCATCAAACCACCTCGCCTGTGTGACTTCTGAATGTTTACTGCTGTTCACTCTCAAATGTACCGGGGCACTTACACCAGTACCGCAAACCAATGATAATCATTTGCACATGCCTCGAAGTAATGTTTTTTAAAAAGCTGATTTTTGCCATATGTCAATGATGTCGGTTATTGTTGCAGCACTTTGGATTGGGGATGAAGCCATAAGGTCCAGTCACAGAGTGATAAGGACACGTTTACTCACCAAATTCAGCACCGTCTCAACAATATCCCGGTTGTTAACCTCTCCAACCTGGATCAGTCCGATGACAACTGCAAATTTCATTTTGATATTCCGGATCGGGACCGATGGATTGGTGATCCCAGCCGGGTACATCATTGAACCCGAGCCGGACGTCATCGTTGTCTCACCGGCGGCAGCGGAGACGGCAGCCGCAAGTTGCCTCTGACCGGGAGGAGGGTGTCGGTCCGAGAGCGACATGGAGCCCGGCATTGTCACCGGTCTCTCGCTTGTCATTTCCACCCGAACCGGGCGGCTTCAGACTCTAGTTACACGCTTTCTCCCGGCGATAAATCCAATCACTGCTTTGAAGCATTTAAAAAAAAAAAAAAGAGAGGAATGAGAGAGGAAAATACTAGCGAAAACAAAAAACACAAACAACAAATCACTCTCTGGCAGGAAAATCCACTCCCGAGAGTTCCGGTGAGAGAGCCCGGTGTGTGTGGGGCCGGTTCACTGAGCAGACTGGCCAGCGACGTGTACACAAAGCTGCGGGCATGTGAGAGTGCCGCTCTCTTAAATGCGTGTCTCCTCCGCGCCCGTGCCGCTGCCACCGCCATGTTGCCGCCCCCTGCCTGCGGCTCCGCTCACCACGCGTGCGCCGCTGAGACGACGGAGCGGCGTCCACCTGGCAGGTGTCGCCGACAGGGTTACATGCTGTCCGAGTAAACAAAGCATATCTAGTTTTTATATCATGTGTATCCTGTTGCCATCCGCAGACATGGGTCACAAGTGTGTCTGTTAGTCAATTAAGCCAGTCGGCTGGCAGTTGAAACTAAAACGAGCAACAGTCCACACAAATGCTAATTTAGCTAGTGCACCAAAAACACTTGACAGGCGCTGCATTTCATATTGTTGACATGAATATGGCGGCAAACACAGTAAAGACATCGTGGAGGAATGTCTCCCCGAGTCGGGAAACACGTCGCTCTCCCTCTGTGTGTGTGTGTTGCTATCCAAGCTCGTCCTTGCGTTGTTGCCATATCCATGGCTTGCTCGTGTGCTTTTAGTGCATGTGAGTGCATGCTCATGATGCATGGCTGCCGAGGCAGAGCACACAGCCTCGGGCTTGCCCCCCAGGTTAACTCTGTTTGCTCTGTCAGCATTTTCGCGGTAGTGTCGCCGACAGCTATGAGCCGCGGGCTCGCCGTCCACGTGGGGAGGAGGATGGTTGAGCGGAAACCGACATGACAGCCGGAAGTTACCTGCTTTTGGTGACCTTTCACCTGTTGTTGCTCATACCTGGAAGAACTAACAGTATTGTATGAATGGTAAATAAATTGAAGTTAAAGTAATACAAAATTGTCTGGATGAAAAAAGAAGATATATTGACAAATTTGAAATTGTACCTAATAACATAAATTATGACTTTACTCCATTTTGATGTCCCAGTTGTGAGCTGGTACACATACATGGAGAGATGGACATTATTAGTTATGCTGATCAGTGTGTTAGAGTTATAAATGCTACACTTGAGGTGTCACATTTTAAAATAAAAGTTTTAAGATTATACTTTTTGATGGTAAATATGGGTTATTGCTTTATCAATAGGGTATTTAAAGGTTATTTCTGCATGCACTGAGCCATTTAGGATGTTTGAGTATTATTATCCTACACTTTTTAGACACATGCATGTGTTCTAGTTTCATGCCAGTTTGAGCTTCATATGTTTACAGTTTATTCATGAGTATGTGACGGACAAAGGTTGCTGGAGATATACATGCAAAGCAATGCAACAAATCCCATTTGAAATTAATTCCCTTGGTCAAGTTTTCTCCCAATGTTCAGGAGTTGGTAGCAGGATCTGCTTGATAACACATCACATTGAATTGGTGACAGACAGACAGACAGACAGATTCACACCTTAAATTATAAAATAAATAATTACACACAGAATTTAAGCATTTACCGGCGTTAATTAATTCCATATATATATATATATATATATATATATATATATATATATATATATATATATATATATATATATATATATATATATTGCACTTATCACAGACAAAGGTCACAAAGTGCTGTACAGGAGTCGATAAAAACATAAATTAAACCAAATTGAGCATAACAGAGGCCGAAAACATTACAACAGTTAAGAAATAAAATACACATTCAAAGGTGGTGCAATTAGTGAACATTTTGTCAATTATTATGGTTAGCATCCATCACTGCTGAACATGAATATTTCCATTTCTGTAATTAAATTAATACAATGTTGTTTTTTTCAACTGCATAATTTATTTGAATGGTGCAGTAAGCAAAACACCATTTGCATGAAGATGCATTGCATCAATACGTTGTATTGTTTAAAAACAAATGGACTGGCATTTTTACTGCCTTTTGTCTTGCCTTTGTGTGGCTTCTCCAATATCTCATGTGTGGCCAATTTAATATGTCCAAAGTCATGTGGGCAAATATTTACAGAATGCAATAAGAAATAATTATGACCAAAAAAAGCCATCAGGTTCCCATGGTTATATAAAAGAGACTGACACTGACAGCTTGGCAACAATCCTGCCATCGTTCTGACTGACAGCCAGAAGCTGAGCTTGCATTTCATGACGTCACTAAGCTGATCTGTGTCAGCAGGGCTTCAAAAGAGGTAGACATAATGAGAGGCTCCATACCAGCTGTATCATGTATATTACTGTGCACCTTTAAGACTTGATTTAATTTGTGGCAGTGCAATGCAGAGCGAATAATCATTTAGCTGGCTCACTTCTATGTAAATGAGAGACCATTTCATTTTGTTTATAGTTGGAACTATTGAAGTTATTGAATCAAGTTTATTTCTTACAGTCTGGATCTTAATTACTTTTCTCATATATATATATATATATATATATATATATATATATATATATATATATATATATATATATATATATATATATATATATACACACACACACACACTTTGTAGCTATATAAACACAGTTATTATTATCCTGCAATGTTTTTTTTTACAAATCTCACTGTGGTCTTCTATTCTAAATGTTTCTTTTTTCAGAATGTTATATCTTTGGATCAGCAAATAAATAATTTAGGAGGTCGATGGAGGGTTTGATTTTGCTTTTCACAGAATAAGAGCATATTTGGGAACTTAATAAGAAGGGCAGCTCCAGACTCAATAACCTCCAGCAATCTTCATGTTAATATTGTTTGGGTAAAGTCTGCCACATAAGCTTCTTACTGTATTCTGAGATGGTTTTAGTGAACTATACTTTCATCATGTCTGAACTACCACAACCTCAAATTTCACCGTAGTAAGATAGATACGTGATCATTTTTCACATTATCTAGCAAAATGTATTTTTATAAACAGAATGGCGATAAATGTATCGTGGCATCCTTTAGTTATTAAGACTGAAACAATTACTGTATTGCCCCATTAGTCCTTTTGACATGAATACTTCCCTTTAGTTATCTTTGCGGTGGATAGCTATCTTCCCACCTTAAATATCTGTTGAAAATAACTGAAAAAACTCACTAAAAAAAGTGCACTTCATTACAATATTGCCTGAGGAGGAAATAAAAAGATTAACATTTTGCTGATCAGAAAAGGACATCTAGTGGACAGAAATGACAATTAACCAGGTTTATGTGTTCAGCCCAAGTGTTTGCCTTTCCAAACAATTTGTAAGGAAAGGCTGGACTAAACTTATTAGTCTGCATTAGATTTAACCTTTGAATCACTGTTAGGTCTGCATTAAAAATGTGTTCTCCCATGTATGTATGTCCATCCTCCATGTGGACTGCAGCCATGTATTCTCTTTAAATGTCCAGTAGAGGGCCCCATCATCCCAGATCAGGGATAACTGTATGTGCAAACCAGTAGTCCTACAAATATACATGATTATGGAGTGTAAACATGTTGGCAAAAGCATTACTGACACTTTTTAATATCAATTGTCCCTGAAAGGATTAAGACTGTCACAGCCCAGCTCAGTGACTGCAACCAAACAGGGAGACAAGCAAGCTGGCTGCTCGGAAAAGCAGTTTATTTGCCACAAACATAAATGAAACAATGCAAAGTCGACGTCCTTGACCTCTTGAAATGTCCCGTTTTGTCTTTTCGATGTGGCAAACGAGATGAAGAATCAGTGCGTAGAAACGTGATACTTTCGATGGTTTTATTACAAAATGATGTCTCCTGCACTTAACGCCACAATCCAGTACCCTTAAGCAGGTATGATCAAGTCAAACCTTAAGTCATTCTTTTCACAACCATAGGAGGTCAAAGTTCAATAAAATTACACTCATTTCAAGATGGCAATACTCGAGCAAAGTAAAACCAGCTTACAATTTTGTACCATGTGTACTACAGAAGGGTTGACACAGTGAAATAATCAATATATAGTATATTAACATATGTACTATTTATCCCTTCACATATATACAATATATACATCTTGTTTGGATGTACATTATATTCACACACATATACAGTCTACATCATAATAATTATAGCTTTAAATCTGAAATGAATAACATATACATGCTTCCCAGAAGCGTTTAAGAACTTATATGTCCTAGACATTGTAGAGTAAAGTAACAGTAATACAATATTATTAAAGATAATAATTATCATAACATACACGTTTAGCAACATCATGGTAAATAGAATACTATGGCTAAGGACATAGGCAGGATGATTAATTTCCTGCTGAGTAATTATGCTCAGCACCTATAAGATGTCTTCTTTTGTCATTGTGCAAGTCGAGCAGCTCAAAATCATGTTCAGAGCATTTCTACTCTCGGAAAAACAGAGACGTTTTAAACTGTGCTTTAGTTCCGGGGACCTGTCGATGCTTTGTGTCTGCCTGTTAGCCATGACTCAAAGGCTCAATCTTGATCTCGAGGCTGAGGAGACACAATTGGCAAACTGTTTCAGATTTTGGTCTCTGGGCCGTCTGTGATTAGGGGCTGAAAGGAGTTGCGTATCCGGGCAGCTTCTGCGGCACAAAGGTGACCAAAGGCTTTGTTGTACCAGTCTGGAGTCCTTCCCCTGAAGGCAAAACAGGATATTCAATACACTATAGCCTGCAGGCATGTACAAGGAGCTTCCAATACTCATCTTAAAAATGCTTTTGATCACACATAAAATTGTTGTGATGTGTTATACAGAACAAGAAAAAAAAATGCAAAGTGTACAAATGTTTCACAAGATGTTTGTGGGACTTACTTCAAGTCAACTCTGCAGATGTGAGTTAGTCTGGACTTTCCTGAGCCGCAGGGCTCCAGCAGGAAGTTGGACTCCAGGACTATCGCTCGAACCCCACCAACAGGAGGACAATCCTCATGCTCTATTGACACAGAAACCAGGGAGCAGGCGCCTTTGGGCAAGTCGGTCCTCCACGTTCTTGAATAAACAGAAAGAGATTGAGTATGTCGCCTCATAAAAAAGATGTTTTGGTTACTTCCGAACAAGGGATGACACGTTGCTTTGTGTTTTCTTTGTATCACCACTCACCTGAGTACTACAAAGTCCCTGCTGGGATGAGGGGGCATGCGATTGAGGACATACTGAAACACCTCTGTCTGCTTGTCCAGTGTCTCACACACTTTCCACTGCAGCAAGTCCACATCCCACAGGTGGCGCTCTCGTAGCACACGGTTCAAAACCACAGACGGTGGGGCTTCCACCTCCACGGACACTCGCCAGCGTCTCAAAGGATTCCCATCTCCCACCTGGATGGACCAAAAAAACATCACGTTAACTTGTGGATGTAAAACCAAGACCTATTTTAGAGAATTCAAGCCTTTGTTTTTTTTGTATTTCATCAAGAAATATTGTGACTATTTTGATATACTATCACATATGAAAGAATCACAAACTAATGCGACGATCATAGCAGGAACACCAACCTTCTTGTAGTAGAGCTCTGTGTTATCAGAGCTGCTGCAGGACACCCAGTATTTGGACTTCTCCCGGGCCTCTTTGAGCTGGCTCTGAAGTCTCCCCTCCATGTGAGTTTGGTACGTTCCATCGCCATCCTCCAGATGCTTGCACAGCTCATCAATTGTGGGTGCATGCAAGTCAGCCTCCACGTATGAATTACGCGACTGAGTAACCATCTCATGAGGGATCTAATGGGGGTGCAAATGTGTGATGTAAAATTCACAGCAACTTCACACAGAAGGGAGGCATGGGGATATTGCATCCAGGCATGAAATTCTTGCACCATCTCAACAGGTTCTCGTACCTCAAAGAGACGGTTGCACTCTATGATCATATGAGCCAGGCCCTGTGTTGCTGCTAAGTTTTCATTCAGATCCTTCTGGTCTGGTCTGCCAGTGGCATACTTCTTCTGCATGGCCCTGAGGATGGTGGGGAGAGAACTTATTAGGCCAGCAGAGTTCCTGGGTCAATGTCTCCACAAAACGCAGTCTATAAACCCTTCCTCCACTCCACAGGAAACCCCTTTGATCCCTTTAGCAACAATTTCAACATGCTAAATTAGAGAGCTGTGTTTTGTTTGTCCACAGCATGATCTCGTAAAACACTGAGGTTTATACCACGTCTTTTCAAAAGTGGCCCAGAAAGAGAGTAATCTATTGCACCCCTGAGGGCTGAGAGAACTCTGTAACCCATTTTATGTCCATCTTTATGGAGTATTAGTGGAAGATAATCATGCAGGAGTTAATAGAAAGCATGCATGTCTTGCTCATTAGTTAGTGTCGGGCAATGTTGCTGCTCCAAAATCACAGACACTGAGCTAACTAGCACAAGAAGACATGAGAGAGGAAAAAAATACCTTGGCGAGAGATTGTCTTTCTTCAGTATGTTGAGGTGGAAGAGGGAGGGGGCCAGACACACAGCGATGTTCATGGGTGTCATCTGGTTCTCCTCCACAGAGGAAGTGACATCGCTGAGGAAACAGAGCAACGTCTGCAGAACCTCTCGGTTTTCATCTGACATCAGCATGATGGCTGCCTGGACAGCTTGCAACCTTTGGTCCTTTGGCACATCTGCACATACGAGTATATTTATTCTATTAATTCCACAGAAAAAGCAATCATGAACTGTGAAAGATCATATACTAGATTCAAAATCGCAGCCACATGCTCTCTATGTTAGTTCAGGTGCAATGTCACAGTGCCATCCCAGTTGAAACGAAAAACCAGTGAGACAATTGAATTAAAACGCCATGGGACAGAAGACGAGCAGAGAGCCATGTCCTTACATTGGTAGATATGGAGGAAGGTCTCCCCCAGCTTGCTGGTGAGCAGAGGCTCAGGTAGATCCCTGAAGAACTGCTTCACCATGTCAGCCACATCATAGGCAGACTGATCCTCATAGTTCACATTGTCTGGCGAATTCTCATTCATCTGCCTGAGAGCTTGAATTCGAGACTTCACCCCTGATTTACGAAAGAGACCCACCTGGAGGCAAAACAGAAGTGTTACATAATTAACGCGACAGCTGGCAGAACCAAGTACACCTGCACTGTGCGGCAGTTAAGCTCCCTGTGTCGTTATTACACAACGATTGTTTCTGCCTGCCGCCGGTGTGAGTCCCTTTTTTATCAAAACTTGACAGCACATTTTAAACACGAGATAAGCCCACCCATTAGTTACATCACATGTAAAACATGCAAGTCAAATGCGACCTGAGAGTCTGCGTACGGTGGCTGACCTGGTCAAGACACTGGCTCCTCAGGTAGCGCAGGGCCTGCTGCAGGCCGAGGGGCAGCGGCTGGCCAGAGCGCTGCACGTGCACTATCAGAGGGACTCCGAACACATTCTTATCCTTGTAGTCTGGTACCTTCATTCTCTTCATAAACTTTGGCACCGACCTACAGGAGGCATCGACATCTGTGACATCGTTGCTCGACAGGAATTCATTAAGGCCTGCTCATGCCATACTGGACAAACACAAAGCTTTTCACTGCAGTAGAAAATATGTAAATAATCATGAATCGCACCCCACGTGCACCGAGAACGTTAGAAATAGACTCACCAGGTCCAGCCATGCTTGTTGGACAGTGAGTACTTCTCCATGGTTGCAGTAAGCCGCAGCAGAGAAAACTTCTGCAACAAACTCAGCTGGCCCGCCGACTGGTTGGTGATCTGCAGCGATGCCACTGAGTGACTAAGGCGATTGGATATCTGAAAGCTGGGCCATCGTAACCTAATGCCATGAAAGATGAATGAGCATGGAAAATAAGAGAAATCTCATTTTTCTTTTGGTTCACAGAAAACTAAAAACTAGAGTTCAGCACTTTCAATACGATTCCACGAGGCTTACCGATTGGGTCTTGTGAGTGAAGCGCCTACTCCAGAGTCCCTCCTTTCCCTGAGGATTGTGGATTCTGTCTCCGCAAGTGACACTCTGTCTCTGTCCCCATAATGAGGTGTGGACTGGCTTTCTGTGACAGAGTTTCCCTCAAAGTCCAATGTGATCTGACTCGAGGACTGAAGGCCTGCTGTATGTTCTCTTTCGCCGTCCACCTGCGCCAACCCTTCGCTGACGGGCAACACATTCTTCGACCAGCGGTCCACTATCTGCTGTAGGCCATTGACGTGCAGCAAGATATCGTCCAGGTGAGGGAACAGGTCCTCCTTCTCCAGGTCTATCAGGTCCCCGGTGCTGGCGTACAGGTGCGAGCCTGGGACGTTATCGTACACACTGATGCGGCTGCCTCGGGAGCAGCACTGGGTCACAGGCCTGGATTCCTTCCGACATGAAATCAGCGGCGAGTCCAAGTGCATGCTGCCTGTGTGCCAGTTGATGGAAGCCCCATTGGTTGGGGACAGGCTCTCTATGGACAGTGCTTTGGGGAAGGTTCCTGGCTTGTGGTCTTTGGGAATGTGGACCACCAGGTCTTCATAAGAGCAGAATTCATTCCTGCGGTTTTGTTCTGCGACTTCATTCCCTCGGGTGCCTGAGAAGATGTCTATGTCCTCTAAATACATGCCGCTGCGCTTGTAGTCAGCCCGGTGGGGTTTACGCTCTTTCAGGCTCGGCGTGCTAACAGCGCTGCCACTGGAATGGCTGCTCCCCTCACTACCGGACTGGGACGGCAGAGCTTTGTTGGACGGTATTTCTGGAGCCCCGGCGTCTCCGTTTAGGATCTCAACACACTGCAGCGTCTTCAGTGCCTGAGCCTCCTGCTGAAGCACCGGAGAGCTGATGACCAAGGTCTTGCGGGCCCGTCCCAGAGTTCCCCGGGAGCGCAGCGTCTCCATGCGCTTCAGGAAGTCTTTGGCACGGATGCGGCTCGTCTTGCTGTGATTATCAGGTAGTGAGCTGTAGTGAGCAATTTCTTTGTGGATGTGAGGCATTGTGAGAGAAGTAGAGTCTGGCATGGCCGCAGAATCCGAGCCGGTGCGGTTGGAGCAGTCCGAGTCCTCCGTGCTGAGGCCCCTGTGGCCGCTGCCGCCGCTGCTCCCGCTGTGCAGAGACGAGATCTCCGGCTCCGAGAGGTCCGTCAGAACGCTCTCGCTGCTGGTGGTGGCTCTCAGAGGCGCGCCGTCCCCGGAGGGCTGACCCTCTCCGTGGTGTCCCAGCAGACAGTCAATGTCCTGTAACCTGGACCAACGCCGGCTGCTCCACTCAAAAGTCCATTTGTCACTGATCGCAAACAGGTCTTCTTCATCAGAGTCTTCACTCTGGGGAAAAACAAATTGTTACATTAATCCCTCTGGCTTACGTGATATCATTTTGGAGTTTTGTAGTAATGCATGTTATATCATAGTATATAGGTCTCCATTAAATCATATAAATACAATTAAATGAAAAAAGATCATGCATGCACAATGATAGAGATTCACATAAAATGACCTCACGGTTGTTGCATATTTTTCCAATTATCTCACAAAAGATAGTTTTTACATTTTTACTTCTTGTGTTGAGAGTAAAAAAAAATCATTCACAACAACAGCAGGCTTGTGAGGGAAGGCCAATATAGCATCACTAATCATCTCTTCTATCCCGCAAGGAACAGTTAAACAGGAAATGCGGGAAATAGCTAAAAAATGAATAACAATATACAATCGGCCAACAGTGATATAACACCAGACAGACAAATGATTCCTTTGACTTGAAAATTGTTCCATAAATAGACCACGCCAGGGGGAAAAAGTCATTCCTCTAAGCCAGCAGGCTACATTCCAAAGTGGGGACAGATAACAAGCAATCCCACTCAATAGACATGAATACAACAATGGTACAATCTCAAATATCATGAA
This sequence comes from Clinocottus analis, assembly GCF_023055335.1. Taxonomy (NCBI): domain Eukaryota; kingdom Metazoa; phylum Chordata; class Actinopteri; order Perciformes; family Cottidae; genus Clinocottus; species Clinocottus analis. Next base: position 21,026,978 of record NW_027175931.1, on the reverse strand, counting down.
TCTAGGTTAAAAGGGAGTAAACCTAGATTCCTGCATTATATTTGCATTCGTGCAAGGAGTATGTGTGCATAACTAAAGGCAATCTTTGTCAGAAAATACCAGTTCTTACAAAGGCTTTGACATGTTCTGAGGGTTAAAAGCAAAACAAATCCTCAGGGGAGCGTACACGGTGTTGTATTTCAGAGTCATCTCAGCACAAATAGTAAGCATGACACCCACTCTCTTGGCTGAATTCTTTTTCCTACCTTCTGAATCATTGTTTTTATCAACATGTATTTTTGCATATAGCTTATAGTGCCGCACTTACAAAAATCCACCCTCAAAGTAAAAGACTACAAGAGCATTAAAAGCATGCAGTGTCAACACTTACTTTCTTCTTCGGAAGGTTCACGTCAAGTTTCATAGAGGCACACTTGTTCAAGGTGTTGAGGCGCCTGAAAGAAATGATAATTAACCTAAATCATCCGGCACCGTTTGAAAACAACCTGATGGAGAGCTTCACGTGGTTGAAAGAGGAATACAAAGCATGTGAGGACTAAAATTAAATAAATCAGAGAATTACAACAAAACAACTTAAAATGGGAATAAAAAATAAGGAAGACATAACCATAAACAGATAAGACAGGTGGGGAATGGCCCGAGGATGAAAGCTGTTCTGAACAAACACCAGAATAGCTTCCTAATGACCACTTCAGGACTAAATCCCATTCTGTTTGCCATCTCAGTGTTAACCAGATCAGCATCGGGTCTGGAAGAACAACCAGACCCAGAGGAAAATTCAGTTTGTCCGTTCCACAATATCCTAAACCTAATGAACACCGGTAATGGGAGGTTGCTCTGTTATCTTTCTCTCAGCATTGGATTTAAGTGATTGTGGCTTGAACAGTGCTTTGGAGTAGTTTAAAGACGGGCAAATTCAAGATAAACCAATGGACAGCCTAGTTTTCGGAAGATCTTAATCTAAAGATGTACCCGTCTTCGATGCCGTTTGGCATTTGACCTGTTACCTAATCTTTTGATCCATTCCTGATTTTGAAGGGTGCTTTTTTATTTTACTTTCGTCAAACAAGACAGACACAAACAAGACATGCAGTTTGAATTCTGAACTCAGTTGTCAGGGGAAGCAGTGTCATGTTTTCAGTTTATGGAATAAACCTGCAGCCTACGCCTTGGCGCGTGTACTCGGTGGTTGGAGGTTTTGCGGGTGTGCAAACTGGGATATATAAAGGAACAGAACTAAAAACTGTCAATGAACCACCCAAAGTATGGGGGGAAAAGATGACGGCATGACAAAATACACTCCAGCTCACTGTGACTTGGCCTGAGACAACCAGTAACTCTTGTGGTATGAGAATAGCAAGCTTTTACCAGCGCCAGATATTGCAAACAGATTGATGGTATTGTTCTGTGACAGTAAATTGCCTCAGAAGGAGGCTGTGACTACCCCCAGTGCTGTAGACAACAGGGCTTAGCCACACACATAGTTACTGTAGGTAGTGGGACCCATGGGAAGGCAGGATTTCCAAGTTGGGGGCCCTTGAATCTGCAGCTTCAAGAGCTTTGAATGCGGTTGCTAAAATAGGAGGCTGCTTTGCCGGGAATCAGAGAGAGCACTCACATACATGAGATATCTTCCAGTTTCCGTTCAAAGACACCCACAGTATGTTGGGTGGCATTTATTTTCGCGCACACTAGACTGAAGTGGCGTAACTGACAACAAAGCCGTCCTTATGTTTCCATAGAGATGCCGGGAAGACGCGGGCAAAATCACATTGGAGGTGGAACTGTTTCCAATTGTCTTCTATTTATCCCGTGGCTAGTTTGGAATTTAGATGAGTTGCTTTAGGCTTGTTTAGAGTCACAGTATATTGAGCCGTGCGAGGCGACGCTCCCGCTCCTCCCGCCTCCCTCTCGGGATGGTTGTCGTGGTTACTGTGGTAAGTGAAGTGCCGTTTTCATCTCGGCTTAAAAAAAGTACACGAGCTGTCTTGCCCTACAAGGGGGCGGTGCAGAACCACCAGTTGTTCAATTAGTGCACTTTTATATTCCTAATACTGTCTGGCAAAGTGTGAAAAAACACCTGTTTTTAATATTTTCTCTAATGCCGTTATGTCAGAGAGAAAGCTTTCACAGAAGAAGATTTAATGCTCCTGCAATTCCTGTTAATGGGTGTTTTATTAAATCAGGATGTCAGTCTTATATTTCTGGTGTCTGGATTTAATATGCTAATTAAACGTAACAGCAACATGTGGGGAATCTTTAATTCCTCACAAGACTCTTAATAGCCAAGATGTGAAAATATCCTAACACGATGAGGTGTGTTTTTACTCTCCAAACCACCAAGGGATTCTCACAAAGTTCCACTTCCTCGGGGCGAGGAAATGATTCGTGGCATTGACTCACAGATATCAAACATGTCAATTAAACATGTGGTTACCTGCACAGAGGTTCCACAAGATCTTTGTCCAGAAAGTCATGGTCTCTTTTCACAGGAGTGATGTCAATGGGGAACTGGGAATCTGACGAAGAAGAAGAAGAAGAAGAAGAAGAAGAAGAAGAAGAAGAAGAAGACATTACAGAAGCTGTCATCCATGGTTTGAATGAATGGAAATCAAGATCTGGAAACTGCATTCTTTCCAGAAGTGCATTGGAGGCTGGGAGACCATCAGACTGTTGTATGTGATGCTAATGAGCAGAGACAGAATTTGCCCAAATAACAGCACCCAGGCTTGTGCAGGCATTACGTCTTTCTCTGGGTATGGGCCTCCTCTTACATAACTTAAGAGACCAAATCCAGACCCTCTGAATCTAACATTCCACCGCGTTCATGTGAAGTCGTTAACTTTTTATGAAAAGCAGAAGCAGCAGTGGGCGCTCAACAAGGCTCGGCCTGTTCTTTAAGGGGGCAGACGTTCAGATGCACTGGAGGCTTCGGAACATGATTACATCCTAATAACAGATTTCATCATTAATGTTCTTTCGAAAAACATGATCCCATGTTATCTGCTCTGCACTCCGTCAGCCATTATCAGCGCACATTGCTCGAGCTCCGTTACAACAATCTTCAAACTGTCGGCAAACAAATATATTGCTCCGAAGCACATGAAAAGTCTGGCCTTGACACAAAGATCTGAGGGAGGAGAGCTACTTTGAGCTCAGATAAAACCCCATTTCTTCCCATGACTTCAGTCTTTAGAACATGTTTATGTTGTAACCGTAGCTTGGCCGAGATTAGACTTTAAAAGCAGCTGATATTCCGCTTGTTTTGTGGTGTCTGGGGATCAGACTGGAGCCCCAGCGCCGAGGCATCCTGAGGACAGTAGTGTAAATGAATACATGCTTGTTATGCAGCCAATGAATACATGGTTTTGTGCAAAGTGTTGGGGACTGAGGGTGAATAACAGGATGACTGTGGATCACAATTCACTCGTTATCTTACATTGAAGCTGTGACAATGTTTCGTTTCACAACAGATGAAAAAAAAAAGAAATAAAAAAGGCATTTTGGGTTTATCAGAGAGCCCTTTTATTGCTGTGCGACTTCATTAATCTCTATCTTTTAGCCAAACAACATCCCCCCCTTTATGATGAATGGGTGTAGGAGTAGACTGAGTGCTTTTTATTACCTTCAAAGAGTTGCGCATACTGAGGAAATCCTGCTGCCCGCAGCCAGTCGCATGCCTCTTTCGCCTCAATTTCTGAAAACACAAGAAAGTATGCGTGTTAAAACAGGGATAAAAGATTGAAACTCAACCGCAGTAAGTCCATTACAATTTTGACAAAACCACTGGTGCGTCAACAAATGCAGTAAAAAAAACAAAACACCTGGAACCCAACAAACACTACGGACTTTAGGGATGATGGACCTGTCTGCTTAATCTGGGATAGCATGGATGTGATGACAGGTGACTGGATGAAGGTATCCCACCTCACTCACATGACTCCACATGGGACCTTATATAATCATAGCCAGTCTTCAATACTTCTAAGAAAACATGTGTGATGTCACAAGACACTGAAGACTTTAAATCAAGGTAAAAGAAAAGAAAAAAAAACTGCCCAAATATTACATAGAGCCAGAGCTTAAAGCATGCATAAATAACCAAATTAAAAGAATGATACCAATCTACCAATCAGGTTAATAATTATCTTTATCACAGCCACCCGTGACTCCTGACAGTCTATAAAAAGCGATCACATCGTCTCTTTGATAAACACGTAAGCAGCCCAGCCGGCAGGATGACAAGTTGCTGACCGACAGAGCCGTCTGCAGGCCTCAGAGCCGCTGATGACAAGCAAAGGAAACGGACCGTTGGCACCTTTCCATTAATGCTAATAGAGTCGGGTGCCATTTACAGCCTCAGTGCGACGTGCTGCCCGACGCACCGGTGCTACAGTAAACAATCTGCTTTGCGATAAGAGAGGCTATATGTAATTGTGTTGAATAAATGGCTAAATAAAACCAAGAGAATGAAGAACAAAATGAATTCTTCCACCAAAAATTCTCACCTTATAATTATTAAACTAATCAATTGACAGAACATTATCAGGAACAATTTTCAGAATTGATTCATTGTTTTTTTTGGTTTTACCAAAAATCGGCAAAAATCAATTCTGTTCCGGTAACAAATGTGAATATGTTCTGGTTTCCTTTTATGATATTTGTCGAGGTTTTAAAAACAATTTCCTGACATTGAGCAATTCATTGAAAAAAATAGCTGATCAATAAAACGATCAATACAAATAAGCGTCGGTTGTAGCTCTAAAAAATAAACATTGAAAATAAACACACGATTCGGGTATTCTGTAGCAAACTACACAAGCAGTTACTTCCATCATTGACTGTGCAGTCATTGCACAAGTATTGTCACAATATGGAAAATGTCATAAATACTTGAACAACTGTTCACAGCCAAGACTTTAAATCCAACATGAAAACATTCTTCTTTAAAAGCCAGACAGCTCATTTATTTCCCGCTGCCACTTATTCTCACACGCATACCTGTGATTTCGCCAGCTTTCCACGATGCTAAAAATTCCAAGAGCGTTTAAACATCACGTCCGAAAAAGTTACACGCAAGCTGCACCTACGAGCGACGGCGGTGCTCTCCCATCACACATCTGAGGTCTCGGTTCCACTCCCTGTCTGTGCCTGTCACACTACGGCTGAAACATGAACCGCGGCCATTCATCACACAATACTGTGTAATTACAGCGACTGCAACCTTGCAATGAAGATACCGCTATCGCCTGTTTGTTTTGTTTTTGTCCAAAAAAAAAAATACTGTTTCACCAGGACTCACCTGTGTGCTGCTTCACGTCGGTGTCGCAGAGAGAAATCAATGAAAAGTGACTTTGGTCTTCAGGCTGACCAACAACTGAATAAATATTAACAGTTCCCTGTGTCCTTGGATGACAAAAAAAAAAAAGAAAAGCTCTGCTGTTTACCCTTGTAACCAGCAGTTGAGTCAACATGTGGAGCCTCTGCTGCTGCCCTGTTCCCACCTGTATCACCAGGAGCTGAAGGCTCTGCATGCAGCTAGGCTTCCCTCCCAGGTGGATAATATCAGGCCTGTATTATTGTGAGGGCGCTGCAAGGTCCTCTTGTGTCCCACAGCCGCAGGTTGGACCACTGGGAGCAAGTAACACGAGCTGGGAATTCCTCTCTGTTCGGCATTCTGTAACACGATACCGAGACATTCTGTCCTCTCATCCTCTCTCTAAGGAAATCTCCTGTGGATAAAAGGCTCGGCGGGCATCGCGCCAAAGAATGAGAACTTGTGTTTGCCCTCCACAACCAACAGCTTTTAAAACTGTGTACAGTATACAGTTACAGTTGCACAAAGAGATGAAACCCTGCTCGGCGGTGGCACAATGGCCCAGAATGTCAGAAGCTGTGTACGACTGAAGCATCTATGGCAAGGGGCGACTCTTTCCTTTAGAGTTCGCTCCGCGCGACGTTCACTATCAAGAACTCTGTGTTATGCAATTGGTCGCTGAGATATGGAATGTTGCAAAGTGCCGCGGGGAAAGATACGGCACACTTGGACGGCGACCGGGCTGAGCAGGCGCAAGCGCTGACAAAATGATGACAGCTTTAAAAAGTTAGTTCACATTCCACCCTCACAAAATATTTACAACCAACTCCATGGTTATAAACTCGCAGGCACCTCATGACATGCTTTGTTTTGTCCTGAGCTGCATCTGTCTGACAGCAAAGCTCCGTGATGAACAGTAATCCCTTCCTTTGGTGCACTTTTCAAAGACAAAAAAAGATAGTGTATGCCCGTTTATGATGAATTACAACAAGCCATCGTTGTCATCATCATCGAAGCACAGGCTTTAAGATGCCAATCAACTAACTCCACGGTTTATTTCCGGGAAACAAATTGTTGTGTACTTACGGGATATTTTCATCATACAGCCAGAGTGGTTGATATATCCGTCAAGTCTTAAAAGTGTCTCCCAACATGTCGGAGCATCTTCATTCCCACGCTGAGCCACATTCCAGCTCTCTCTCTGAGCACAGCTTGCAGTTTGAACTCAGATCCACGGCTCCTTCTTTCCCCTTTCTCTTTCCATCTACCCCCAACCACCATGTGCCTGCCCCAACACTAAATCTCTCCTTCAACCCACCCCTTTCTGTGGCAGGCTCCCTAACGTTCACCCCTCTCTTCCCTCCCCCTCCAGCTCCTTGTGCCCGACCCTCCTACCCAGCTCTGCCCACGACAACTCTTTTATACCCCACTCAGCACATTGTTGGCAAAGATCTAAGCTTCGTTCTGAATTGGGGGACTTTTTTTTTTGTATTTCAAGGCCCCGTTTCTCAAACGTGATGAATTTACCATTTCCTGACATCTATTCTTTCATTTTTATTTTGGCCAGATTGCACGATGTCGGGTTTTACAATCTTTCAAAATGTCATCCAAGAAGTGTCATCGCGAACGTGGGAATTGTTTCATTTAAAACAAACAAAAAGGGAAGCGTGGTTTCGCAGAGTCCAGATGTTTTTCCAGCAGGTCAACGAAATGGAAAAAAAAAACAAAAAAAAACACAGGCAGCCGAACCGGGGGAAAACCATGACATAAACTGTCAGCAATCAGCAGCGGTGAATCATGCCGAGGCACTCGGTTCACAAGACTTTGCGCTCGCATCATCAGAGTGATATATTCGTCTGCTTAACCTCGCTCTCAGCCTCTCCGTCTGAGGAAAAATCAATGAAAGAGAGGAGTTGTGTAATCTGTGTCATCTGAGACAGTGACGGGGCTGCTGCTGTGTCACTTGACACAAAACAATGAAGAATTGATTACAAGAATATGTGGAAAGATATTCTTAAATGTAACGAATAAACAAAACTTGCAAAGAAATAATGAGGTTTTGCGAATATATATGATATATCGTACATTATTTCTTTGTTAAAAACATCAAAAAGCCACCATCCATCCAAGCTATAATGTAAATATAAAAGAGAGTAAAAGACGCTTATAAGTAAACTTTAACAGAATTTTTTTAACAGTGCCAATTTTATAGGATATCATAAAAAATGAGATCACAATAATCTATGATGTATAAGGAAAAGCTATTAGTTTAGTTTGTGGATAAAATGAGCAGCACTGTAAGTGACTTGGATTTGCTGTGGCGCTATGATTACATAAAGACATTACAACCGTCCATAATTTCCTACAGAATAATTACTATTCCACATGCAGACGCCGCTACTGCGCCTGCTGCTTTGTGACGTTTCTGCCATTTCCTCTTGTAAAACACAACTCATCTGACCCGCTGGGGCCGGGGCCGGGTACGAAGCTGCGAGCGCAGACAGAATGACGCAGGCGGTCCACTTTAGTCACCTTAACAAACCCTTCAACAATAAATACACTCGGCACATATCCTGGCTTTAAAAGCACTCTAAAACAAACTGCTTGAATTTATAAGCACCAACAGTGGAGAAGAGGAGACTGTCCATTCCTACACACACACACACACACACACACAGGCAGACACACAGAGCACGGCGACAGAGACAACTGGATGAATCAGCCAGACGGATACGTCAGTCAAAAAACACACAGTCTAGAGCCGAGCACTGAGATTGTTGAGATTGTCTGTATCAGAAACACCTGGAGAGAGACAGAGCCAGCCAGCATGATGGAAGAAGAGGAAAAAAAAGAAGAAGAAGAAGAAAAAAAAGATTCCACTGGTGGGTTGGCTGGCGGAGAGGTGTCGTCACGCCGGGAGGCATGGAGCAAAGGCCTCTCTTTCCCTTTATGACGCTAATTGCATACAGACACCCACTCACAGTGAGCAGTCAGCCTTACTGTAAAAGTAAGACTAGACAGAGGGCCAGGGGAAACACGCTGCCCAAAAAAAAACAACCCACAACATCTGATGTCTCATGCCCAAAATAGCCCAACATTTCCTCCTGTCTGTCTCACCGTTGTTCAGTGGGCATCTGGGAACAAACAGGAAGCCCGAATAACAATTGCCAAAAGACGGAGCCGCAACATGGCAGTCGTTAGCCGAGGCACAGGAGATCGGTTCTGTATTTGAGGGAGTTCGGGTCCTCTCGGGAGAGAGCGCTGGCACTGCACAAGCTGGATTAATATTGAAGTGGCCCCGTGTAATTCACCAAATGTTGTGGGAATAAAGCTTGTCCATTTTAAAAGAGCAGGTTTTAATGAACAAAGCTCGCCGTGTCCCTCGGACTCCAGCGTCCTCGGCACAATGTGCCGCAATCCTCAGCGTGACAGGAGGTGCCGCTCGTGAATATCTCGGCACGTCTTCCGTTCTCGGCTTTCTCGTCAAGGTGTTGAGACAAAGGACAATGGGCAAATCTCAGAGATTATCTGTCGGCAAACGGTGACTAACAACACAGTGCCTTTGTGGATGTGACTTTATTCTCGACGCAGTGATTGGCACATGAGCTGACTGGCTCCGCAGGCCGGGAGTAATTACAAAGCGCCGGTGTTGAATCACCCACATGGACTTCCAGCCCCCTCGTTTGATCCCGCGGGGTGCACAGGGGACTTGTCATCCTGCAGTCGGGGTGCAGGTTTATTAACGTGATCAGCTCTAGGCTGCGTTGCTAAGACACCAAAGCAAAATGTCGTCAAGTACAAATGAGCTAGCAAATCTTGGGCCCGGCATTTGCCCTGTGGTCCACTGTGACCCGTGGAGAGATCCTTTCAGTGGGCCGCGGGTCTCCAGTAACAAGCGCACGTACAAAGCAGACATCGAGGCCTCCTGCAGGACGGGGACTTGAGGACACGCAGTGCCGGCCCAGAAGAAGCCAGTGCCAAGGAGGCATTAGCATTCTGGAGCTGCGTAGGCCAGGGTTTCATAGACATCCACCATTCATTTAAGAGCCTCTGTATACAATATAGATCCGCCATTTATCGCATATCATCATTATTTGCTCGTTGGTTCTTTGTCTTATCTGTTGAAAGCCAGATCCCAGATACACACCGTTTCAGGTTTGTTTGCAATCTGGTTTAAGAAGATTTTTTTGATGACTTCACTGGTGTAAGACTGTCTGGTCTGGCCACCTTTCTCTCTCTCACACACACTCACACACGCACACATGCACACACACACACACACACACACACACAGAGAGGATGAACTTATTGATTCTGAGAGTAAATAACAGGACAATGTGAGCTAGGGAGCTGCTGTTATTGACCATTGCCAAAGCCTGCTGGGTCAAAAGTCATCTGAGCTGTGTTTTTCTCTTGAGGTCCTGTATTGAATTCAAACAAGGGCAGCACAGCTGTAGTAACACTCTCCTTCACCTCTGAAGGACACCCAGAGAGAGGCTTCTTTCATCTTCAGCGGTAACAACTTATCAACTCTCTCTGTCTCTCTCTCTTTGTTTTCTCGAGTCTGGAAACACCAGCTTCTGCAGCATTTACATGTCACTTACTGAACACTGACGACATTTAAATACCTGCACGTTCATCTGCATTATTCCTGTGCGGTGTTGGTGACCAGTAGTCTCGTAATAAACGACCAGGCTGATTAATTTCTGTCTTCTGTGGGAACTCAACAACTCAAGATGGATATCTGCTTGAAGAAGGGCTATAGTTAGAACCATGTGGGATCAGCATTACGCTGTAAACATCACTTCAAGTAGCAGACATCCTAATGGTTGGAAATCACCAAACAATAGGTGGAGGGGAGGGATTATAAGAGAGGCACGGCGCTCATCCTCCCACAAATAGTCTTTGAGCGAAAGATTATATTTAAGTGATCCCGGACCCGGACTTCAAAATGATAGCCCACTGGATCGGGTTGCGTGTCACAGTCAGAAGACAAATAATAGGTTCTGCTGGGGCCTCTGAACAAGCCAAGGCTTCAAAGTTCAAACTGTTAGCTCTGCTGTGTGTTCATCCAACTCAATACAACGTCTCAAATTCACTCAGTTTGGTAGAAAATGTTCTAACAACCACATGTTGATTCCCCAGCGCCGCTCAGCAAACGACTCAGAGCGATGGGAGTGTCGAGTGAACCGCAGCCTCGCAGACAGGTGTTCTCCTTCCTCCCCTTTGGTCACACTTCAAGACACTTTGGCACAAGTGCCCTTCACTAGAAAGGGGACCTCTGACCCCTGATCCTCGAGGAAGGAGGAGACATCTCGGCAATTTCCAGATCCACCTCCGCTTTACTGCCAGCAACTCTGAGCGGAGCAGAAATTAGCAAAACCTTCTGTGAAATACATACTGCAGTGGCTTCCAAGGCCCGATGCATTAGCTAAACGCTTCCAGACACTGGACTGCAGCCATGTTCCCACGCATGTTTTAAGTGTTTTGACAACCATCTTGGAGGCCTTTTGTGAAGGATCCGCTTTCTTTGGTGATAAAAACATAAACTTTGGCGATTTCCCTTTTCATTTCATCCGGGCATACCTCCCTAAAACCCTTTAGACTTGTTCTTCAACCCGGTGGTGATCTTGCAGAGTAATCATTGTGCGTCTATCTCCTTCCCTCCCAGGAAGACTTGCCCTTTAAGCCAGTTTCTTTACAGTTGGCTCCTACAGTGTCCCATGTGGCCAAGCACAACATATATCACAACTTCTTAGGAGGTGCGTATGTGTGTGTGCGTCCCAATTTGAAGTCCATACATGTCTTGTCTTATGTAAAGCACAGTAGGCTGCATGCCTTGCCATGTCATGCTGTTTTCCCACTCGTAATATATGGTTGTGTGGCTGTAGTTCTTCCCTCCCTTTGATAGCCTATATAAACACTGTAATTTGGTTTTCCGAGAGCGCCGTATAACACAACTCAAGGGAGATGACTATAAATCACTGACAAACACTAAGCCAGCTGACGTGAAATCTCAACTCCAACATGGAAAGAGACTGACTGGAAAGTTATCAACACATGTTCTGTACGACCTGGCGCCCACACAAATCAAATGGCTCACGATGAAAGACCTTTTGAGTTTAGCAGATGCTAATACAGTACAAAGATACTGTGAACTAACAAATGAGGTTTCATGTGCGACCACAGCTCTTTAAAGTACAGGATATGGGTAAGAAAAACACTACAGAAGAAACTCCTCTGAAGTGGAATCCTGCGGAGCTGCATTAGGTTCACCTCCCTGCTCATTTGGACTGGATCCCAGAGGGGACGACGCGGGGTTCCCTCCTTCCCTGGGAATGGCCTCAGAGAGTCAGAGGGGAAAAAGGGGGCCAATGTCAGAACAAGGGTCCCTACCGTGAGAAAGCCCTCTCGGGACCTCCACAATAAAAGCACGGAGCCATCCCTGGGGACGCTGGTCCTAATTAACGACATCAAAGCGATCCGGCCACAAGACCGCCTCGGGAGCCCCGCGGCGCTCATGCGACAGACTTGTGAGTCGCAGCAGAGATGATGATACTGTCAGCGCGTGTCGTTTTGCACGACGAGGTGCGGCGTATCAAGAATGCTGCCCATTGAAAGAGCTAAGTGATTGTTCTGCTTTATCAGAGCGTTCACGCAGTCTGTCCTTCACACACGCAGAGCAGTAATAGAAAATTCGCCATGCGTGGCCATGAATGACAGGCTGTGTTCAGACAGTAACTCCCTGACTAAAAGGCCTATAAAGTGAAGAGACAGCGGCTGAATGTCTGTGGCCTGCATGCACGCTGCCTTTGCGCCTCTGTCACTTTTTCCAGCTAATGACGTGTGATGCACATTTCTACCACACGGGGGCGGCCGAGTTCTGGACTCTGGCAGGTTTTACATGCAGAGTGGGGGGGGGGGGGAATATGCTCGGCTGTATGATGGATACAGACTGGCCAATATATGTGAGGCACATCCACCACGACTCAAGAATGTAAGGCGCTTTCAAGTGAAGAATGAAAAAGTAATCTAATAAATCCATATCATTTTTGAGGCATGTTACTCATCAGCTTACAGTTATCTCTACTGTCCATTTATATTCATGTCAACCTCACTTTTGTGAGATACGCACTCGTGGACGTTTGGATCGGTTTGACAAACACAAGGTCATAAAATGTAAAGTGATTCAAGTATGCTTCATTTAATCAGGATAAAGTATGTGCTGCAGCGGGTACAGAGGGTAAAAACACACTCCATGTACTTTTCGCTGGACATAGGTTAATGAGGTGTTTTTTTCACCATGAATTAGCATTTTCTAATCTGTGGAATGTAAGGGACCCGGGAAAAAAGGAGAAGTTTTCCACCACGGCTCTGTTAATATGTGACTTTCCGTTCCTGTTACAGTGCGGCTGAGGCATTTCTCAAATCTCCTCTTAGTGAATGATTAGCCCTGCACATGCGGCAGCTGTCAGCTAAACTCCGCCGATTCATAAACAGGAGATTTACAGGAAGGACATGAGCTCAGCCTGCCACCTAGAGGCAACAAGTGAGAGTCCACATACTTTATCAATGTGACCTTTACATGGCAGAAGTTGGTGGGATACAGGCAGTTTGTTCCCAACCGTTAAAAGAAATCATTGAATCATTGACTTCTTTATCAGCAGGCCGGGCAACGGCTGTGAGCAGCTTCTTCCATGCACTGCATTGTGGGAGAATAGTGTGCATCAACATAATACATATTTAGTACCTTTTCAACAGAATCATGAAATAATTTAAGCACAAAACAGGAGTACGAGCCGTAGATTGAATTGAGTTGAAGTGGGATGATGATATAGAGCTGGAGGTGATGAGCGGCTAATCACATTGTCAAAATTACTTTTACGCTCCCGGTCAGGATTATTTACTGCCCCCTGAAGGTAGCAAACAAAGAATCTGCATAGAAATCACATCTACAGCGGAGAGGTTCATGAATAAGGCTGCAGCTTCACTTCTCATCAAACCTCCATTTGAATGAGGAAGCAGTTATATTTGTTTCACTCACAGATGATCAAACGCAGCACGTTCTGAAGCAGACCGCTGCTGAATAATGCAGTGCTCTTGAGAGAGCCGGCTTGAGTGTGAGAGGACAGAGCCCGACTAGATTTCTCACCTTGAAGTGCCTTTTTTACCGTTACAACTTCTCAAAGGACAGAACAATCCAACCTCTTTTCAAAGCTGGTTTATAACAATGATCCATCTGCTCTACAGAAGACGAACAGAAGGCCGACGGTAGAGCTTGTCCTCTTAACAAGCTGAAGTGTTCCTCTCCTCTCCATGCTAAGTGTTTGAAATCTGTTGAGTGTATACGTGTCGCACGCTATTATCCTGCTCGGGAACGTTTTTCTTCTCGCTCAGTACGTTTTCTCTATAAGCGCATTTAAACATTGAAGTGGATTTATACTTAGTCACGATATAAAGCCGTGAGTGCATACGTGCTGTAGAACTGAGCCAACAGACTGTGCGTGCACAGGATGAGCACTGCCGGCAGCAGCAGAACCAATGTGGCCGATAACCTGAAAGACAAAAGCCTTTCAGCCCACACAGCCAAACAAAAGGCAAGCTTTGTAACTCCAGGACACAGACAGATTTACGATAAGCACGCAGCTGTCACGCAATAACGCGGGTCATTTGACGAGAGATGCTCGACGTCCTCCTCTGTGGCGAAATGCACGGTTGGCCTTTCCAGGGCAGAGAGATCGGAGCCTGCTGACTCGCACCGAGGTCCAGAAGCCACGAAGGAAGGGTCCCACTGGACAGAGCTTCTTGTCCGAAACACACTGAGAAAAAGAACCAAACGGCCGCAGTCAGCGGGGAAGCTTTTAGTCACGGCGTAGCATTCGGCTGCTCACGGTTTCCACCAGAGCCTCAATTAAGTTTACAGGACTTTTCCGCGGCTAAACAGGAACACTTGCAATCTGTGAATGGTCTGGTTTTCTCTAAAGTACTGCTCGGTGCAAAAAGAAAAACGGCTCAAAACCATCCTCTAATTCAATACACATGTGAGTCTTAAACCATATATGGACATATTATGATGGGATGATTCGTTCATATGCTGGGATTAGCTGGATTCCCATTTTGTTCATGAAACACATTTCAATACATCCCTTCATTTCCTGATATTCCCACAATGTATTCCATACTTAAAGTAACACAAACTAAAGTATCACAGTAAAGAACAAAAATGCCCAGTGGATATAGTGATTAGTTAGAGTGAAAGATTTGGATAAGAAATGTTCCTCCTCGACATTAATGCCTCGTTGAATCTGTGTTCAACAGTATGAATAAAGAACTGTACATTTAGGGTATGTGTGACACATGCAGCATGTTAAATGCATGAGTAGCAACGCCAAATGAGAACGTGCTGGGCCGAGGAACGAGCAATCGCAGCAGAAACGCAGTTTCCAGAGTGATGGACTTTGGAATACTCCCTCAAAATATATATTTTCAAGGAAGGAGACACATTCCTCCAAAAAAGGAAAACAGGCCCTTTCCTTTGCACAACCAGCCCACACTGCTGCACTCAGACACGTTTCTTCCCACCTTACTTGCTGATGAGGCGCACAGGTCAGAGAGGAAGATCTCGTGCTGGTTCTCCGTCAGGAGCTATTCCGAGTGGACCCAATGAGAACCCCCCCCCCCCCCACACACACACACACACACACACACACACACACACGCGCGACTGTGGCGGCTTAGAAAAGCCATCAAATCGGAAACACGACTAAGACACCACAGGCGTCCATGGAATTCGGGGTGAAACAATACATGAGTCTTCTGCCTGTCACCACGGCACCCCTCTCACTTTCAACCTGCTATGTCAACAGGGCTGGCCAGCTGGAATGCAGGAGCCAACTGCAACATATGGAGATCCATCCCGAGGCGCCGCCGCCGGGTTTCTCGAAACGCTACCTTGTGTTGTGCCTTTCAGACATGTACGCATCACACAAGGGGTTACGTGAGGTTTGAGAGGAAACAGGGTTCAGCGAGGGCGAAAGCGTTGCTCTCCTGAGGAAACTGAAGAAAAACTGACACGCAGCATGATAATTGCTCAGATTAAAGATTACTTTAATTACCAAAATTAGGCCAGACAATTGCTTGAGATTGCGTAATTATAGCACTTAAAACAGACACGAAAATGGTCGGAAAAATCTTTTCTTTCTTTTATGCTCGGACACCTTGGAGATAATTGTATTAGCCGCCATTCTTGAGGAACATTAATCAAATTTGAACAAACTGCGAAATAATTATGTGAGATTAATTCACTGGAAAGTTAAGATTTACCGGAATATTAAATACTAATTAATGATATCCAGGATGAACTGTTCAAAGCTTAATGTCTGGTCCCTTTAAAAGCAGATTAAAACCGTACGACGCAAACTGTCTAACGAATCAAAAGTGAATATTCACCCACGTGAGATCGAGGCCCACAATAGTCAAAAGTATGCAAAGCTCCCACCTGACAATAAACACACAAGTATGTCTGTTCAAATGCCCTGATCCTAAAACCCCACTTCAAGCATGTGCATCATTTTCTGTCCTTGACACAGATCCCCTAAATTGTTGGTTTGCTGTCCTGCCAGACATCTGTAATCTGAAAACACATGCCAGGTTACATGACTGCACACGCCTGCGAACATCAGATCACGGAGATTTCCTCCAGGAAAAAAAAACAAAAAAACCAGCGTACGTACACACACAGCTCCGGGACATCCTCACGCCTCCATCCAACAGCGTGGCTCTGTGTCTCCTCCATACCGTCATGAGGCCTCATGCGCTGCCTGCGTCCTCTGCACAGGAAACCTTGCCCACACAAGAGGCTGCATTCTCTGACTCATGCTCTTGTTCTGGTGACAGAGAGGAGAACCACTATGCTGCGTCTTGGCCATCTCATGCCTGAGGATGACGGAGCTGTTATGAAATGCAGTCGCCCTTTGATCCGGCGTCGGCCCGCTCACGTCTGCAGGAAGGAGCACGAGTGGTAAGTGCTTTGTCCTCTCTATTGTAATGCTGCCCTGCCCCCGCTCCGCCTTCCACAGGACTGGGGACACTACATCTCCAGGTAAAAGCGAAGGTGAGAGGTTACAGCCCTTGGAGGAAGATGAATGGGGCTATAGGCAGCGCTATTGCTCTCCTGGCTGCATGCAGCAGTCCACAACTGAGCTGAGGGCTTGTAAAACTGTCAGGCCAGGCCTTCATTGATATCTCTTGTTGACATGTGGGCTAACCTCGTGTTACGTAATTGCTCCTTTAGCTTATCACCTGTAAGTGCTTGTTACAGTCAGTCAATATACAAATTATTCACCACCACTGCACCCTTAAAACTACTTAATGGCTGGAGTTCAAGTTTGTCTTTGTGTGCAGACGCACACACAAACACAAACGCACTTCGTTGCCACTGTAAGATAATGTTTCATTTAATTCCATTTCCATCTGAAACATTGATGTTCATCAGCTGATCCCGAGCAAACACAACAATGCCCTTCATTCGGTTCATTTGGCACTGTATTGTCCTGCATTCGCACTGTCATATTTATACACATGCATCATATCTCGCTCTCCATGTTTTGGCTACCGGCTTGCTTCTCTATTACGCCTAACATTCCTGGAGGTATGACGAAGAAGGATTCATTTAGACAGAAGACTTCACAGCTTTTCTGTGCAGCCGTGTCTCAAAAAGCAAGCTGACTTCCAACTGAAAGAGCAACAGTGCCGCCTGTCACTTTCTATCCCGACAGCTCTCTCCTACCTCCAGCGATCTTCTTGAGGAGTTGCTGCCTGGCAATGATCCTGCCCAGCCTGTACCCGGAGCGTCTGCGGTGATGGTCCATTCTCAGGTAGAAGTCCTGAGTCTCCGGGGTCATACTCCCAAGACACTCGCTGCTTGTGGACTCCGGGAGCTCCCGAAACATAACTGAAACACTGTACCCCAAACAAGCCCCTGAGCGCAGGCTGATGAGACACTCACCCACACACTCTCCCACCAACAGAAAACTTCACATACAGGCGCAAGAAGCTTAAAGTGAGATGAGGAGAACCGCAGAGCAGCGCCGAGGGGGAGGAGTGCCAACACTTCAGTCTGTGTCTGCAGCTCATGTGACGACATGGTGGCCAATGGCGAGCAGGCTGTGGGAGCACTGCCCACCTTGCTGCGCTGAATCCAATGTCTGTGTGAGCGCTTGTCGACTTCCCCCTGCTCTGGAGGGAAATATAAATACCATCGGAATGCCTATGAACTGAGTAAGGAGAGCAGGAGTGGAAGAAAGATGGGTGTGGGAGGGCTTACAAAAATAGTGTTTTTTGGACCCGCCCTGCATTCGAACAACTCTTCCGCTGTTGCTGGTCACACAGGTGCCAAGTTTACTGGACGAGAGTGAGTTTGTGCCATTTTAGAGAAGACTACTGAGGAGAGAGAAGGAGAGGGTGAAGTTGTTCTCTCGGTTGGAGAATGTGAATGTCTGCTCCCCCACCCCCACCAAATAACCCCTAGTTCCAGCCACAGGAAGACCTCTCAGCAGGCCTCCTCCAAGTGTCACCTCCTCAGAGGGACAAGACGTTTTAGCTTGAATACATGCGAGTGATCCCTTTTACTCAGCAGATCAGGCCAGACATCATCTGTTCAGTTTTGATAGCTGTTCAGCGACAGGATTAAACGCCTCCTGTGACACGATGTCTCTATTCCCTCTCCCTACTGTGTATTTAGCGTAGATCAACGTTCACGGGAGAAGTCCTTCGCTTTTCCATTTTCTACCAGCAAGAAGTGGTTTATGACGTGTGCGCACGTCAAACAAACGGTGGCTTTGAATGAAGTCAAGAATAAAGAACAAAAGGAAGAAAAAAACATTGAAGCTGGAAAAATCCATACTACGCTAAATATTCATGATATTTCCGGATCCCTGGATCCTCATTTCTAAAGTATACCGTTTTTTTCAGTTACTGTACATCCATGTATTTTTACATTTTCAATAGGAAATGATGTATGGACATCAAATTGCAATTGAAGAAAAGAACAAAACAAGATTTAGGAACTTCAAAAGAAATCATAACACAATGTAATTTATCAAAATATGTATCTATATTGAGATTAAGACATGCAAACTGAAATAAAATGATGATTTGAAAGCAATTTGACTTATATAACTGATTAATTTGTATTTTATGCAGCTCCTTAGCTTATTTGTGCATTACATTGTGGGACAATACTATCCATCAAGGACAATGGATGGATCAATGGATCATTGATTTCGTCATTTTTCTCGAGTGCGAACATACTCAAAACCTGCTTTTCTTATGTGAAATCTATTTGGGATGCAACGTTTAGTGGTCAAACAAAACAAAAAAAGACTCAATTTGACATTTATCTAGTGACAACTGAAATATTTGCAAATGATTTATAATAATTCAATAAAAACTAAAAGCTTCTCTGATTTGAAAGTCCACACGTATCAGCCAGCCAGTCTACACCATGGAACAACAATCTCCTCACACCTGAAGTAAAGTCCACATCCGCACAAGCCGACCCACCCAGCACCCATCAGGGCCCCTGCCACCCTCCAGGTGCCTGCCCTGGCCTCTGCATACAGGCTGTCCTGTGTAGCATAAGCATGGCGCCATACATGTGAAACGAGCGCAAGTGGGCAAGCGACCAAGTCAAACACAGGCCTCTGTCTGTTTCGCTCCCTGGCTGGCAAAATCCACCCTGGCTTAAAGCTCACAAAGACCACAATTCAGCCGCACACTTCAGAGCCCGCTGCGCGTTTTCATAAGCGGCTCCTGGCTTTAACGGCCCTCTCCACACCCTCAGGTGGAACTATTTAAATAAAAGATTGTTACTTTTTTTTAAAGGTACTAGGTGATGGTGTGACAGTATTCAGATGATTTCATCAGGCGGGGACTGGGTTTTTTTTTTACACACACACACACAAACACTTGTGTTCATTCATACTGTAAAAAGAATCGCTTCAGGTGTCGGAGGTGGAGAAAATGAGTGGCGGCGTGTTGGCAGCAGCGCCGCCTCCCCGAACCCATTTCTTGTGTTTTCCTCTTCCCGCTTCGTCTAGACGAAGAAATTCACTAAGTGCATCATATGTATCGCGTTACGGAACCAATCACCCGCTGCTATGCAGCATCACAATGAATGAGATTAATGGTGTTTTCGTTTCTGTCTACACTCAAATACCTCGTCGGGGATTGCGAAAGAGCCGCAAGATCGGCAGCATTCCCTTTGAATGTCCCTGTGTTAAACTTTGTGCTGCATGCTACGAAGAAATGGCTGCGGTGTGTCCTTAGTGGGAGTGTTGTGTGTCAGGCAGCGTGACTCCAGCCCTTATCAAACGTGTTCCAACACGCCTCTGTCTAGGTTTCACAGCTCAACTACTATACGGCATGGCGGCCGGAATCCAGACTCACATTACAGGCACACAAACATATGCCGAGGCTCCGTTAGATGACCGTTTGACAGCTTGGATTATACTGTTTATCCAAATAAAGGCAGTTATTGTTGCAGTGTGCTGACAAAGTATAAGCCATGTTAAAAGGCAATTGTTGTGCAGGCATTAAATGCATGTCCAGCCTTCATTCTGTCTGTCTCCGCTCCAGCTCTCCAGGTTGGGCCAGATGTAATTACAAAAGGGAAACTTTAAAGTCTGAATCATGGACTTGAAGGCCACAAATGACGAGTATGCGGAGGAAGTGGAGTGGGGCTTCGACACTCCTCTGAAGTGGTTTGATTCAGCAGCAGACACTGGTAATCTGCGCCGGGCACTTCTGGCTCTGCTATGGCTATGTTTCCTGTGGTTTAAGGCTTAAAAATAGCCCCAGTGTGACTGAAGATTTCCAACTCACGATCCACCAAATGACGGAATTCTGAGCCCAGTTCTGGGAATTAAATCACGCTTTAATAGCGCGCGATCGGTTGAGCTGCTGTGCAGGTAACCTGAGGCGTTTGGGAAGCCCTTATCCGGGGGCAACGTCGCAGGTGCTCATCGGGAAACCGTTTACCCTGCAACTGTGACTCAACTCTGTGATTAGAATTATTTAGACCTTAATCTCATGTGAGCGAGAACTCCTCTGGCAGCTGTGTGTAACTACTAGGTTTCCCCCCAAAACATAGGTGTGTCCTAGTATATTTTCGCCTGCATATTATTAACCAATAAGTAATAGTAAAGTATGTTAACTATGACCCAAAATAAAATAAACACATCATATGTAGGAGGGTATACTTCTTGCATTATCTTTGGGGGTTAATACATTTCATTTCTATTTAAATATAGTGACTGTCATTATTTCCAATTATGTGAGAGATGGTTCTAGCCAAGCACTTTGACAAGCATGGCTGATTATAACTCCTAAATATGAATTACAAGGCATTATGAAACACAATGACTGGCTGCCTGCTTGTAGATGACCTCAACAATTAAGCTTGATCAGTATTTGTCTGTTTCTCTGAGAGTTAAGGCCTATTAATCACACAGGATTTGCTCAGTGCAGAGTGACCTTCAACAAAGCAGCAGGACACAGAAGCAAACAACAACGTGTCGCTCACAGGCTCCACACGTCTTATCTGATGGAGTGACGTACTTAATATGCACATATCAGGTTGAGGGTTCTCCTCTTTGGTGTGGAAAAGGATGTTACGCTTCTCTCGCTAAAACTATTGTTGTGAATACTTGGCTGTAATAAACCATCATCTAGGAATTGACACATTACTTTCCTTGTTGAATGGCCATATCATCTATGAGAAGTGAGAAATTAGCTATCAGGGGTGTATACAGTATATACATATGCATGCAGTATATATATGTATGTGTTCACATAACTTTCAATCTGTCAAGCGCACTAGATCTGTGTGTGTCCTCTCGTTGGCTGTGGTTATAAGCGATGCCCCAGGGCTGCAGACTGCCAGCCACATGGCACTCCTATCACTGAGATACATGCTGTACGGTACATGGAGACAAATGCAAGATTTATGTGCCAAATATCCAAACGCAGGATTCAGCTGCTGCATCAGTCTAATGCCTCAGCAGGCTGCAAAGCTGAGCCGAGCACGTATCCAACTTCCTGAGCACAATACAACAACCATGTGTGAAGAATTAACAGCCGCTTTGAATCCTGTCCAACAAAGCAAATGCAGTTGGTCGTGTCTCTATTTGTGTGAAAATGAGCCCTCCAGCTCCTGATGAAGACAGAGCTGTTTTGTAATTCATGTGACTTCCCCAAACGAGGAGCTGATGTGGTCAATTCCCAGCACCTAGTGGTAGACCTGGGTTACTGCACACATTATGTTCACTCTTCACAGAGACTCTTTGACAGAACCATTGTAGCAGGCATTAACCTCTCCATCTTCAGTTGGGCTTTCAAATGTATCCCAGCATAGCTTTAAAGCTGAATTTTAGAAAATATCCACACTGTAGAACATGTCACATACATTGGTTTTCTACCCTGAGAGTCTTTAAAGCAATATCTCGCTGAAAATATCTGATTCTAGAAGACTAACGCATACTTTAACATTATGCAGCAAATCTAATGGCTGTTTGAAGAGACTTCACTTGAAACTTTAATAACAATACAGACAGATGATCAATATGTAGAGAGCCTTTCATGAGCCACAATGCTAGAACACTGCCTGGGTTCATGGATGGATAGATAGATATAGGATGGTAGATATGTACGTATATAGATACACATAGTGCTCTGTGAACAGCTTTAGACTAACATTCAACTGGAAAATGCTCCCATATCGTCCCATCTCACTCAGCTTTCATAAGCTTCCCATTTCACAGGGCAAACATTGCTCATCAGCGCCACTGCGCGGCGTCACCAGGCCCGCGGTCCTGAATGGATCAAATGAACATGTGTAATGGCAGCAGGAATGCACGTGTGCAAACCCGGCGGCACGGTTTGTGATACCGTCTCGGTGGTAGAATCACATACTCTCCATTGCGATGCTTTGGATACAAATTGTTAAGAATTATAGCTCAAAGGACATAAGCATACAATGTATTATTCCCTTATAGCTTCAATACAAGTTGAGAAATCCATCTCTGAAAGTCGTCGTCCCCTCACACATAAAAGACAATGCTTGGACCACTATAATAAGATATATAGGAGTTAAAAGCCACTCGGTGGGGTTTTGGTTCATTGGGCTTAGTTAACTTCACTCCTCAAAAGATCTTACAGTGACACATTTTAATCCAGAAAACGTATGATCATGCACTTGAATATGGATCTATATTTCGGGATGAATATGTTCGTTTTATCGACCCGCTAATTAGAGAGAGAGAAAAAAAAAGCTCAGCCAACGCGAAGACAAATGAATTAACAGCACTTTCAAACATGCAAGCAAATGAAAGTATTTCTCTCCACGAACGCGTCTCCTGTTGCGCCACTTGCGATCTCTCCGGTGCTCTCCGACATGAGCCGGTGAGAGGAGCTGAGCTCTTGAACGCACCGCTCCACTCCTCCAGCGGACCGAGCGACCCGGGGGTCCGCGGCGCGCGGCGGGCTACTGACCTGCCAGCCTCCGCTCGCGGACATTCCTCCAGAGGAGATCCCAGGCTTTGGACGTGGAGCTCCGCAGCTGCTCGCTGAATGAACGCCGGAGCTTCAGTCTCGCGGAGTTTCTTCTAGATGTCATCGCAAATCCTCCACTTACAAGACATTACAAGAAAATCCTCTTCGTACCCGCAAACACACCAGCTGCGTTCAGGTCTCCGAGAGAAAGGCACCTTTCCTTTCCAACCCCGGGGATAAACTTTGTTTCTACTGCAGGAGCAGAGCAGACTTTGGTGCCGGGTCTCCAGGCGCAGTTGTCAACATTTTAGTGACAGAGATTACATTTTTTTTCCCCTCTCACTTAGAAACGGAAACCAATGAAACGAGTAAAAGTAGCAAAGTGATTTTAAAGCGGCAAGACAGACTTTCACACTTCACCCCCAGATGTGTGTGTGTGCGTCTGTGTGTGTGCGTGTGTTTGTGTGCGCGCGTGTGTGTGTGTGTGTGTGAAGGGGATCGCGCACAGCGAGCGCTACACGACCGTGACACCTTCACATGCTGCAGGAAATAAGGGGATCGCCAGCTGCAGCACATATATGATCCACCCTATGGTAAGTGGTCTATGACTGGAAGGGAGGGATGGAGAGCTTGTTGGACCGATGTGATCACACAGCTGGCCAAAGAAATCATCAGTTTCTAATTGCTATTTTTGCATGATATGTAAATATTGAGTATATTGATGAGATAAGTAGGCTGTTGCATTTTTACACTTTGTGGAATATTAAATGTCACCCTTGATGACTCATCAAAAATCAACTTTTTAGTGAGGTTACACCTTGGCATAGTTTAAGTTCAACAAAAATATCACCACAAGGAGGCCTCTATAAATGTTGTGTGAAGGTGATGTTAATACTGATGGTTCCTGTCTGATGGTTGAGCTCAAAGAACACGAACACTACAAATGTCCATAAATGTTTCCTTGAAACTTCATTAAGCATTTCCAGAATATTTTTCCAACTAAAAATAGTTTGTTGTGCATAAACTGTCCACCTGATAATAGCAACAACAAACAATACATGCAATGTAGATGACAATAAAATACTACACAATAATGCTGTGATGTAAGAAACAATAGGTACAATGCCCAATGTTAATGTCCTTCCCAATCTTCTTCCAACAATTCAAAAGTAGGACTCGAAAGAAGAAAATTGGAAATCTACGCGGAGCACCTGAAGGCATCACACGCTGCAAACGCTCAACACCCCACCACATACACACATGTAGCTCTCAAATGACACACTACACAACTTAGCAATCACTTTCTTAAAGTCCGGTCACAAGCTTCATTATTGTGCCCAAAACAATAAGATGTCAAAGGAAAAATGACATTGCAACATTATAGAAATGTTCCCTCATGGGGAATACTCCCAATATTACCGCAGCAATCATAGAACTTGAACATGTAATACTTTTAAACTATTGTGAAAGTCTTTCTTGGGTACCTGTACTTTTGTATGGATGCTTCTAAAAGAATTGATTGACTGAGACTTATTTATTCACTATTATTAGGATTTTGACCGAAATCTCCCATCAGCAGGATATCGTCTATTATTGTAAAGCTTAGCGAGAGTTCAGTGAGTTCTCCCCAGGTAGGTTGGAGAAGGTCAACCCTTTAACAGAAACATGTGTTCAGTTTCAGCACCATTTACTTTTGTTGTCACAATATCTTGCGCCGCAGACACGGAACAAACACTACAACTTCAGCTCATGTCAGAAGAATAGCCGTGATAAGTTATATATACTGCTGCAAGATTAGACACCAGCTTCAGTCATAATGTTACCATAATTACTTTAGGAATTTCTTCCTATTTTTGCGTGCCCAAGAAGGCAGCGCATGACCTCAGAGCGGTGATATCATATCGGCTGTATTCATTTCTTGTTCGCCAGCTTGGATTATTGCTACAACGGGTTTAAAACCATTACACACACGGAGGGACTGGCTGAAGATTGACAGTTTCTTAAATGAACAAGTCTCCGCTGACCTCACTTTGGCCTCTCTGTGTGAAGCTGAGCTAACATTACTTCATTTCAATGAGGAGATAAACCCCCATTTGCCACCGAGTGGGACAAGAGATTTACAGATTATTACAAGGTCACAAAATGGGACAGCTGAGCGCCGAAAGAGTGGCGAATATTAATGATTCCATTTCTTCTGAAACTGAAATGATGTGCAGCCAGAAGGAATAACAGTGTCTCAGTGAGGGACTCTGATTTGACTGGATCAGACATGAAAACATGAACATCTACATATTCAGTTAAGAGACTGCTCAATGCTGAAGAGAGAATAACAGAAACATCAAAGATTGTGCCTGCCTACGAAGCGAAACATCAAAAGTTTCTGCTCATTTGCGGCGCGGTTACTCCATAATTCTCAGACTGTGACAGCGTTTCATCTGCATTAGGATCTAACTGAGTTTGTCAGCGTTACTTTAAGGTTTAACAAGTCACAGGAGTGAAACACGCATGCTCCTTTGGTTCAGTGTGGGTCAGAGGGACGAACCTGTTCACCGGTGATCATCAGCACGTCGCTATTTTCAGCCCCAGCTTGTTGAGAATCCAAGACCAAAAAAAAAAAAAGAAGCACACTTGTCAGAAGAACCTGTTTCATTTGATCCTGAGACGGTTTAGGAGGGGTCAGAGTTCGGCCGAGTCAAGCGTCCTGTTTTACGCTGGTCACGTGACCGGGGAAGCTTTAGAGAAAAAGGCTGAACACAGTAACTAACAAACTTATTTTATGCAGAACTAGTAATAAAACAAAAGTTGCAAGCAATAACTTACAATTATAAATGAAACCATGAAAACAATCTTTCAAACATCATCTGTCCATCATTTTACAAATCCCTTGGTTGACATGGGTTGCAAACAGGATAATAAATGAGTGTAATAAGTTGAAACCAAGGTATCAATCTCCTGACAAGGCAGGAATGGACAGACATATCGTCCCCGTCAGCCCCTGCGAGTAAAAGTGATGGAGGAAGCGCAGAGACAAGGCTCTGACCTCTCTTCACATGAATCACCAGAGAGGTATACACAACCCACCGCTGCGCCTCTCGTCTCTTAGCGCAATAACACAAAAAACTAACTTGTACGATAAAGATGAGCGTTAGCGCCGCGAGGATCATTGTGGCGAGATGATGACTTAGCCTCTGGAGCGGCCCTCGGCACTGGAAGTAATAGCAGATGCAACACCGGGAGAGGAAACATCAATCAGCTTGGGAATGTTTTCCCTTCGCTGACTCACCCACTTTGTTTGTTTTGGCCGGGCAGCTGAGAGAAAGCACCCGTTTACCCTGAAACACTGGCACATCTTCTGGGGCCAGTTTTTGGTCCACTGCCCCTCGCCACCTCTCCTCCCCCCCCCACATACAGAGGAACACACACATATTTATTTGTACTCAACTTATCTAAAATTCCAGCACTTGCGTGTGTCTGTGCCGTGTCCGGGCCCGGTGACTGATGTGGAATGCTGCCCCATAGCTGCAGTGGGAAAATCCCAGATGTGAGGAAACTGGTTTCTCCTTCCATGATTGGGCCATGTTGTTGGCCAGGAGGTCTTAGACCAGCACCCCCCCGCCCCCCTCCCCGCCCTCCCTCAGAATAGTCTGGGAGATGGCTCTTCCCAGCCTAATGGAAACAAGGCCCGGGAAGTGAGGAGTGGGGAGATCTCCCCTCCATCTCCACCCCGGCCCCCGAGGGCTCGTCCCAGGCATGTGCTATAAATTTCCTCACAATATATTCCCAAGTCTAGTTCATTTTTCCAGAGGAGCCACACATTTGGTGTATAACTGGGTTTAGATTATGGGTTTGGGGAAGGAGGAGCTGACTTTGGTCCCAATCCATTAAAGTGGCCACTAATCCTGTTTTCTTACAGGACCGCGTGTTGGAACGTTCCTTCCTTTAGTGCAGGTTGTCCTTGACGGAATCATTGACTCCCAAACGGATGATCAATTACATGAAACCTGTTTCCAAAATAGAGGTTAAACAGTAAAAAAAAAACGGTAGATTTTCACATGCATAACATTCATCAAAATGTTCCCACGTCGGTAGTTTGTTCCGTGACCTGATGTCTAGAAGTGAGAGCTCGCAGGGGTCAAAGTTTGCATAAAGAGGCATGAGGAATGTAAAGCTGGCATGACAAGCGTACGTGGCTATTGTTTCATTGAATGACAAAGCATGTAATGCTGTCAGGTCTGGATCTGTTAAGGCTGTGTTGCCCACAAAAATGCATGGGAAAACATTTACACCACTGTCCAGCACCTGGTTTCTATTAGAGCAATGAGGATCTAATCACAGAGGTACATTTTTCTCTCAATCACTCTCTCTGCCTCCATTTCACTCTTTCTTTTCTCACAGGGGTGGCAGACGGAAAACAAGCTCATGTTTTATTGATTTTAAGTCGTTTTCAAGCTGGTTTTAAGTCTCTTTTTTCCACCAGGGACTAATTTCTATCGCCTTTCAGTTGATGTGAAATTCACACTCGGGGAATTTTGCTCCAAGGCACAGCAATCACTGATAAATACAGCTGACAGAATAACTCTTCATAAATTACAGCTTACTGTAGCATGACATTGGCCTTTCAAACAGGAAGTCAATGTTTATATTTCAAGATGACCGTCGTCCCTCGAGAGAAACTGGAGTTAAGAGTCTGACAAGGACTAAAGAAGAAAATGACAGCTGCTTAGAATTAAAACTGTGGTAGGGCTTGTAGTTTCCCCTCCAATGACAAATGTCTGATGTATAGTCAGTTTTACAGTTTTAGCCCAAAGGTCTTAATCTGATACACACAATTCTCCAAATAATAACAAAGTGGAACATTTCCATTTTATAGAATCTAAACTGTTGTCAACATCTGTGTATTAAGTCAAAGTGTTCTCAAATCACCGGTTTACGTTCTTATAATGTTATTTTTTTAGGAAGTTTTATGCCTCTACCTGGTTGGTAACCTCAGAAAAGTGAATACAATGTGAGAGTGCTTTAAACTTGTGCTTTAAACCTGCATTACTTCTAATGACCAACAGGGGGCAGCTCCTCTGGTTGAAAAAACAAGTCAGATTGTATGGAAGTCTATGAGAAAATCCACCTCAGCAAACTTAGTAAACATGACTTTATAGTCTCAATCTCTAGTTTCAAGTCTTCTTCAATACAGCAGGATGTTCATTTGGTAAATTATGGTCCCATTTAGAGTAAAATAGACAATAAAGTAGTGCACGCATTCAGGCTTGGCTGCCTTGTAATTGAGAAGACATTACCACGACGCTGTCTGGTCAATGAGTCGTCCGTATTTTCATTTTACAACTTCAACCCTTTCACAGTGTGTTTTCAGTTCATTAAAGTAAATTGTGTTAATATCGCCTAAAAATGTCTTGTTCAAAAAATGGTTGTAAGTACAACCAAAAAGAACCCTTCACTTCACTTCTGGTTGCAAAAAAAACAAGATTGAGATGGCCAAAAACAAAGTTGGCGATGGCCAAAATGCAGAATTCATAGCTTCAAAACGACAGTCTACATACAAACAAATGACACCAAGGCGACTGTCCACTTCTTAGAAACAGCCTCTGCTCCACTCTAATCAAAAACCAACTCTCTCTAAAAACATCAGCAAATGAATAATCAGTACAAAGAATACGTCTGCTGGACTCATCAGCCATGATAAGCTGGTAGTACAGTGCAGGTATTGTTTTCAAACTAAGATAACAACAGGTCCTGCTGGGCGCTTAACTTTTAACACTGCCGAGCAGAGAATACAGGAAGTCTGCTCTGCCTCTGCCTGCTATTGCTCTTTGATTACTGAGCCAAATTGTTTAATCAGGTCTGAAACTACAAGAAAGCTGGAGTGCTACACTGCCCCAGGACAGAGCCTCTTTTAACGGCACGCTGCCTTTTTTGTTATCTGGGTGCAGGTGGAAGTGGACAGCTCTGTAAATCTCCGGTGGCATGGTTACTCCCGGCCTTGCTTCAGTGCAGAAGGACACAGTGTTTGGTGTGAGCCGGGCCATGCGCTCGGCCAACCCGAGCATGCGGAGGCGAGGGCTGCAGGCCCAGTGGAAGCGCAGACTTTTTGCCTCCCTGCAACATCTGGAATCTCTGTGGTTTATGTGGGAAATTTGGGAGGCCAATGTGGTTTCTGTATCGAAACCGACCCTACAGAAATGTTCTTGGCATGGATACTGTGTGTGTGTGTGTGAGTGTGTGTGTGTGTGTGTGTGTGTGTGTGTGGAGAGGGGTGGGGGCGTGCGCATGTGTGCATGCGTGCATGTGTGTGTGTGTGTGTGCATGCAGCAGCACTGAGGAGCAGCCGATTCAATAAAGCGTTGAATAAGAAAGCAGTTATTGTTTGGATTTGTTTACTGCAGAGTTGAGAGCGTTCATAGGAAAGGTGCGCACACAAATACACACAAATGTAGATATTAGGACTCCAGAAAGTTGACTGTTTTGTCATTAAATCCCAGGGCATGATCTTGAGGTGGTGTGGACTGTCCTGCCTCATTACTTCCTAAATCTGGTTTCTGCCTTTCTTCTTTGTTGGCAGCTCAGTGCTGGACCAACCTGCTAGCTTTTGTGTTGAGGTCATTCTGTGCACACGCACGCACACACACACACACACATGCACGCACTAACACACACACAGACACACACACACACACACACACACACACACACACACACACACGCACACACACACACACGTAGTGCCTGTCCTCCTGTGACTGGCCTGCATCCTGACACGGCTGCCCACGTCTCTTTCCACTTAGTTTACAAAACCCAGGCCTAAATTCCTCACGACAAACACACACACACACACACACACTCACACACACACACACACACACACACACACACACACACACACACACACACACACACACACACAGAAAAACACTCTCACTGTGGTCGTTTTGAGGAAGTTGTTCCCTAAAAGGATTTATTGCTTCTTTTCTAATTGGCAGTGTGGTAATAATTGTGAGTCAGAACAATAAATCTGTTTCCTTTCACCGCGGAACAATTAAACTGCCGGATAATACAGTTTCTCTTCAGACAGGTCGACGAACACAACGACAGAATCAAACTAGATGACTTATGCTTGGCCCAAACATGATGGTGATAGTTAAGCACGATGATCTCATACAGTAAAAGGGCCTCGAAGACGTTATTAAATGATATAATGGGCTATTGTACGTGTGATAGCTACAATAATTGCAATAAAAACGTTGAAAGATTTCAGCGTGGGCTAACCAAATAGTTTCTCTAATGTTTTCACAACCTTGACAAATTACTGTATATACAAAGAAAAGTCTAGAAATACTACCAGCCCCCCCCCCCCCCCCTCACCTCCCATCTACTCTCTCCCTGTCAAACAGCCGAGTTGGCCTCTGCACTCAGGAAACCACAAGTCATTTTCCATCTCTCCATGTGTGGAATTTTTCATGCACTCGTCATGCCAGCACCCTTTATAGTCTGAGCTGGATCTACAAATGACGACTTGCTTATATATTTAGCGCATGATGTCACTGATCTGGCACCTGTTACCAAACGGACAGACGGGGAGCACAACTCACGGCGCAATCTGAGGGAAACTGTTTTTTTCGTGCAGCTATTTGCAGGCTTTAAATCAAGGCCTTTCACAATGTCCAGGTCTTTCTCGAAGTAATCAAATAGCCATTTTCAAACATTATGGTGGAAAGAAATGTGTGATGCTAACTTTTCTGATCAATACTGAAGCCATTTATAATATACACATATTCCTAGGGGGCGACAGAAAGAGAGCCATTCATTGACACGTCTCCTTTCCAACCAAGTTTAAAAACTTCTTTGTCTCACATCATGGCTGTTCTCGTGTTCCCTTCACTAAGAAGACGAGGAAGAAGAATCACATCTGTGCTCACAGACACAGAAACAGAAACCGTCAATCCAATTGATGAGTGTGAGGCTGTATAAGACCATGAGTATGTGGACACAACTTTAAATTCACATCTGAATGTTACAGCGGTAAAGAACACTTTAGATAACAGAGTTTCCACTTACGTGGCATCAAATCAAAAGAAATGTTTAACACAAATTAAAAACACATCTTTTCCGACTCTATCTTGACTGTAGAAAGTAGCACTTTAGTGACACTTAAAGGGGACTTACTTATAGCACCTTATTGTTTGGCCTTCTTGAATAAATTGGAATTTCTTGATTTTTGTTGTTCTGAGTTTGTACTCATGGTTGAATGCACTTATTGTAAGCCGCTTTGGATAAAAGCATCAGCTGAATGAAATATAATGTAATGTAATGGAAATGTTTTCCCCCAGTTTGGTGTGAAAGAACATGGACCGCACAGAATATTAGTGATCCTAAGTTTAGATGAATGGCGTATGGTACAATTCATCGAAAAGGATATATTTGTTAAAAAAAAAAAACATGATTTCCCCTGTTGGCTTAAGCGTGCACATTTTCTGTCGCAACAAAGAAAAGTCATAATAAAAACAGTGCTGAGGTCAGAATCCAGTAGAGACCAGTGACTATCAACATGGTTCATAATCCTGTTACAACTCAAAACATCCAAAGTCTTAAATATGATTTTGGTTTGTTTTGTGATGTGCGTTAGTATGGTCTGAAACAGGCCTCCAAAGATAGAGAAAGAGAGACACTGCAGCTGCCTGAGGTCACAGTCAGCCTCCATCAGCTGGCAGTGACCCGGGGTGAGACTGCAGGCCTGGACTCTGGGAACAGCTGAGTCAAAAGCATCAGACACCCCTGCTGTAACGCATTAGTCGCTATTAACATTATACAATACACACGTTTGTTTCATCTCTTGCAGGACTGGTGATTTATATGGCAGTGTATACTCACTGAGGTCCCACGGAGGAGTCATGGCACAACTACAAGGCTGGTAGATTAAGGGGAAAAAAATATGTGATGATGTCTCACATAAATAAATAACATGGTCAAATTCTCATCAAATCTCATAATTTACAGCGAAGGATTTTTTTTTGTACATGTTTTGAGTTGCTGGATGGAGCAAAACTAAACACGGCAATCCACTGTGGATAAACATACACTATAATGACCCACAGCAACACCAGACACACTTACTGAGACGTTAAAGACAATTAAAGGAAAAGTACTTCTTACAATTCATTTGACCTCTTATATGCAAAGTGCACGATGCGCCAAAACCCCACCGCTATTCCTATTATCAATAGAAATTCTGGCAAAACAAAACCAAATTAAATATATCAATCTCACCAATAACATCTGTATTTTACTAGAAATATTTTTTTGCCAAGGGGATATTCAATTTACACATTTCTCTGGTTTTACATCACACATGTTCAAGTTTATTTCATCCTCCTCTTTCCCAGCCTGGAGCACTTGCCAAAGACACTTCTCTCACTGGGAAAACACTTTGCAGCTTGATTAGACAATCAATAAAAGCAGCAAGGCTGCATTTGGGAATCCATCATTTGACACAGCCACCGAAGGAATCACGGCAAGATTAAAACACTGAACACATCCCCGTTCCCTCTTTTCACTGGGAATCGTTCACACCAATGTGTGAGAGAGACAGGGCTTAACGTTACTTCCCTTACAAATAGAAAGAAGTCTCCAAGGGATTCACAGAGTTTCCTCTTTGTTTTTCTTATAATCAGTAGCAGGAGATTTCCACATTGAAAGTAGATTAGCATATTTATTCAGAGAGAGGATCTGTGTAAATGCACACAGTCTGTCTGTTTGAAAGCTCAGAGTGGGCAACTTCGTCCTGACAGTTCTGGGCCAGGGCGTGCTGTTTAAGCCTCATTTTCCCTCAGACTGGTGTTTGGGAAGGTGATGTTTATCATAACAAAGCACGTGACCATTTATTTATGCAAGTTAAAAGTCACAGAGTTCTGTGTAACTGCTTCTCCTTGGACCCTGTCCATCTTTCTGTTTGTCTAACCTCTCGGCTGTAATCTTTATTTTCCTGTTAAACACAAATATATTTACAAAATATATAAATTAGCTGTGAACGAAATCATAACCGTAGCCATTACAAAATATCTTCCGACTAAAAATGTGCCAGACAGATGAATGCAGCCTGATGTGCACTGTAGCTGTGGCCGAATGTGGAGCTCTCCGTGTCACTGCGGATTCATGAATTCTTTGATTAAAGACAGCAGGATGACCATAGCTGCCTCCTCTCGCCAGAGGAAGACATTCATTTCCACACTGCAATTAAAGAGACGGGAGGGAATATATTTCCATACAAATTACGCTATGCGAGAGGGAATAAGGCACTTTTGGCCCATCATCTACTCCAGACTTGAAAAATGCTCGATACACACGCTGAGTAATGCCTTCAAAAAATAAACATTTGAGAGGGAGGATTAAGCTTTTCTTCCTCCCTCCATAGACCAAATCTTCTCTGAGTATATCCATATGCGGTTTCAGGATGGAGCTCTGGGTTTTGTTTTTTTTGCCTAAGGATAAACAAAACAACAAGTCAAGTGAGCTAAAAGGCCTTGTGTCTTGTTTCCATAAATTCCTCACATAGTATTAAAAAAATGAAAACAACTAAGAAGAGTTTTAAAATCCCCCAAAACTATTTTTAAAGACTCTTTTCCTTTTATCATTCCTAAATGGTGGTGTGGTTACTATGACACAAACTGGCCATTGTGCAGCATAATTCAAGGCTGTTATAACAGAGCTGAGTGAAATGCAAAGTTCATTAAAAAAAAACCTAATGTGTCCTGCAGAGTCCTCAAATTTTGTCTGTCAAGTCTGACCGACCACTTTTGCTTTTGATCAACAAAATATAAGTGTTATACAATATAGGAAATGTTTAATAAGGGTTACATGTTTGCATGTATGTATACATGTTTTAAGATGCTAAAAAGATCCCTTGTCTTAAAGGTACATTTACCCTTCACTAAGCCCATCCCCCAATGCTACTCCGTCAAGTTGTCAGAGCTACCATGGAGCCCACACGGTCCCTTACTGCACGTCTTGCATCAACTGTATGCATTTGAAGGACATATCCAAGCTGCCAAACTGATTCAACAGTTAAAGAGATAAAGATAGAAACTGTAGCCCACAGTGTAAAACCACCTCATCACCTGGCCATCGAGAAAGAAAACAATGAAATTAAGGAACGACCTTGTCAGATAGGTCTTTATTCACTGTTGCAATTATTAAAAAGTAAAAGCATCATGTTTATACATGTACTTTCAGGAGAATAGAAGGGCTAATGCTAGTTAATGATAGACTAACATACTCTCCACAGATCTTTATTGCCAAAAGGTCAATTGGGAGCTTGTAAGATACAAGGTTCCTTTTAAATATATATATATATATATATTCAAGATTTTAAATGGATACTCATGGCAGAGGTTGTTCTTTATTAGCTTGCTATTAACCAGAAATACGGATTGCTTTATTTACGGGCAGCTGTCGTTGGAAATGGTGTGCACTTGCAAACACACTGAATGTGCAGACCATGTGCATATGAGAGCAGTAAAAAGACGCTGCACATTCATAGCGCAGAATACAAACGATTTTCTCACTACGGCTTTGCTATTTTGGATCTGGACCCAAAGAATGTGCTTTCCTCTCCTGGACAATGTCATTTTAATAATGCGGACAGCATTGTTATGGACGATACTGAGAACCATCTGGCCACCTCGTATCCGTGTCATAAAAGAGTTCTCCTCAGCCCAGCTGTAAAATACAAACAGGGAATATCGCACCTAATGTGTCTGGCTTTCTGCCAGCTTTGTCCTTTTTACAACATTCATCACTCATTCAGTTATTTTATTATTAGATTGCAGTTAAAGCCATATGTTGATTTCATTAACTTCATGATTAAATATATAAAGTTGACAGTGACACCATCTCTCGTCTGGTTTATTTCAGCCAAGACAGCCGGCTGAAAGAGAAAGCATGTGCTTCAATACGCAGCTAGCTATAAAAATCATAGGTTGGGAAAATAGAATGATGAATGTATTTGAGGAGAATCTCATAGCCGTGTTGACAAACTTGTTGATGTTATTCATGGTGGTCTCACAATGGTTTCCAAGAATTACAGTTAGGAACGACCAGTGATCGGTCACAGCGCATATCTCATACACACCAGCAGACCACACAACTGCTGCATAAAAGTGACATGGAATTTTTCCAGACTATAATGTCCACTTGCGCTTAACCATCTTGCACAACAGAGGTCATGTGAGAGTGCAACCTGAGCCCAAAATGGCATCTATCCAAATCCTGCAGCTGCCCCCCAAGGGCCACATCACACAGGCCAAATATTTCCCCTCAGCAAAACATAAAACAATGATCTGGCACGCAGCCTAATTTTAACTGCATCCCGCCGGAGTGACCAATATATAGAGGGCCTTTAAAACAAGAGACATTCTCGAGACACCGGCTGGGAGGAAGGGAGCTGACACCTGTGGCTGTCAGTCTTATTAACATTGTCTGAAGCCTGAGCAATGCCACCGTGCCCACAGCCGGGAGACAGAGCAGGATCCACTTGCAGGGAGACTTTCATGACGTGCCCGACCACAGCGTAGCATGCAGCGTGTCAATCGCAGTACAGTGTTGACTGCCGACCCATACTGAACAGATTCCATTAAAAGATCAAGCTTAAAAACTGATTCAGACATGAAGTTGAGTTAAGAACAGAACCAATTCTGTCCTCAGCATGTGTAAAAGGAAATTTCACATTGCAACAGAGTCTAAATTCTACATTTCGGCAACAAGGTTCCTTTTCTTGCTGGAATGGGAACCAAAGTATACTCGAGGATCAGTGCCAAGACTGGACTTTCCTTTACAATTCCAGTGAATGTATTTACAATTAAATTAAAGGGAATACAGTATAAGCATGCAGGCAGTGTGTCTCTGCCATACAGATGAATATTTATTTAGATTTCTAATATCCATACGGTCACTACTGTCATCACATTTACGGATGATCGTTTCTACTTGCAAAACCTGGGTCACTGGGTGCTATCCCAGCATGCACTGAGCACATAGGCATGGTTGTCAGTGCGTCTCAGGCTCATGACGAACAGAGACAAGATATTTAACGCTCAGGGATCATAACTGACTAATCTTAAGATTAGTGGTATCTTCTGAGCGAGCAATGCAAGCACAATGCATCAAAAAACTGCTGGAAAAACATGAATATAGTCTTACCTGCCCCTGCTGCGTTGGTCGTCTTATTAAACATCTACAAGACAAAGAAAATAAAAAGCTATTAGAAACTGTAGCGCAGTAAGATCATTTTGAGAGTACACATCACGAGGAGGTGGATAGCTGAAACCATGGAAGAGGGATTAGAGCAACAGCAATGAAATTCTGATTTTGGCTTTGGCTATTTGAATGTGGCTCAACTGTGAAAAATCATGTTACATTATTTGGCTGTGGAAACCATTAGAGACGCACACCCAGTTCCCTGAATTCAGGAATCGAGGATGTCACCCTGCATTCTTCTGAAGTGCAATCACTGCCGTGATGAAAGTCAATGAAGAGAATCCGCAGCAGCGATGGTGGCATGATTTAGCACTCGTTAACTCAGAGGCACCAGCTTAAGTCCGAAATGAAAAGGAAACACCATGAGATTCAAACTTTGAAGATTGTTGCACTTTTTGTGTTTGGGAAAGTGGTATTAGGAAATGGATGATATATACGACCTGTTCCTGCTAAAATAAACAAAGCGTCACTCTTTCGAAGTCCAAATATGGTCTCTTCCGTTCACTGGTTGCAAAAAAACAAGATGCCGATGGCCAAAATGCCCAAAAAAAACTTAAGGCTATAAAAAAGTCCACAAACCAATGGGTGATGTCCTGGAAACAATCTATGCTTAAAACACTGAGTGACAGAGGTCCTTGATTTTAATGGTTAATTTGGCAGGAGTTGAAATGACGGCCAGAGGCCAGAGCACTGAAAGAGTCTTTCCAATCTGGACCGGTCAGGACTGCTTGCCCTCCTGTTGCCAAGCTCTCCCCTCCATTTCCCCTCAGTGCCCCACTGGTCTGATTTACGCTCTTGTTTGCTTTCACTGTTCCACTGTCTACCCTGGCAGAGACAAAACGCTGCAAAAGCTCCCAACCTGCAGGTCTGCCATATACTGTTGACTCTCCATCACGACGGTCCCTTGGCAATCAGCCCACCTGGTGCCGATTCAAACGTCCATCAATGCATCTGCAAAGGTTTCATAGGTGGACTCAACATAATAAGTTAGTCGTGGACTGCATGTTTCATGAGGGCCGTGGACCCCTACTGTTGTCATGGCTGGAGAAACGCTTGCAGTGTTAAGAAGCACTTGGCTAGATGAGCGACCTATATGGCGGCCATTTTGCTGTGACAAAAAACAACACCAACCTAATTGGCTGGATTAAAAAGGACAGGTGGTTTTGTGTCTTTTGTTACATGAGGTTGGAGGAAAGCAGACACCCGGGAGTCCAGTTTTGATCTATTCAGATGGAGAGGAAGATTTAAAGCAAAGAAAGTCACAGCCAAGACATTTCTGGCAGGTTATATTAAATAACCAAGGGTGTGCATGTGGTTCCAGGGTGAGC
Organism: Clinocottus analis; assembly: GCF_023055335.1. Classification (NCBI taxonomy): domain Eukaryota; kingdom Metazoa; phylum Chordata; class Actinopteri; order Perciformes; family Cottidae; genus Clinocottus; species Clinocottus analis. The sequence goes on along the minus strand of NW_027175931.1, from coordinate 20,989,526 downwards.
ATGCTCAACCACTCCAGTAGGTGCTGTTATGTCTCTGACTCTTACTTAACAGAGAAACAAGAAAAACAAGACATAAATGTATGTCTCAGACCCTTAAAGATGTATTTTTTACCATTGATTCAATAAGGAAGCGGTAAAGGGGCAGCCACTCATTATTGACCGTGAGATTTGGCACAGTCTGACAGAATCTAAACACTTCTCAAACTGAGTTCAAAGGCAGGGTTTAATGTACAGACACATGAACGGCCATCCTCTCTGTTCTTTCAAAACCTACACGTGTCTTTGGAAAGAAGGAAATGCAACGGACCTGATGAGTGAGTCTCCACGGATCAGCTTTAGACCCAGTTTCAGAAATAAACTTGCAAAAATTAGCACTCCAAAAAATGAATGCTGGGCCCCAGTGGACAAGTGCTGATCTGACAAGGCTTCAAAGACTCCAACATAACTCCTCTTTTTTTTTTCAACAGCCCAGAGAAAGTATTTCCTCCTGGCATATCTCGAGCGCTGACCCACTTTAAACACATCGGCGTAGCTCAGTCCATTGGCAGTCAGATGGTGGACACATGTCGAATGCTGCAGGTCAGGAAAAGTGACATCCTCCACGCAGGAGCAGCAGGAGTCCCTTTCAGAGCTGTTGTCTTTGCTCTCGCCAACAACCATGTTGACATGGAGTGGCAGGTCTGCGTGGGTGAATGATGGTTGCTGTCCCAGCACAAATGACACCTTGAGTGAGAGTCAACAGGGCAGTCTCAGGGCCTGTCAGTCCCATTGACAGCGTGTCGCCTGTTCTGTCAATACCAATTCAAGTAAGAATCCTCAGGCCAAATACATCTCTAGCGACCACTACGAGAACACATTAAAGAGCTGGCCTTAACGTTATGTTGAGCAGCAAGGTAAAGAGAACTAGCAACATTTATACAACAAGAGCTAAGCTGTTTTCACTTGTCTTGATTATTTCCCTAGTTAATGGTTTATTCCATGACATATTAGAAAATACAGGAAAAAATGGCCGTTACATTTCTCCAGAGCCCAAGATCATGTTTTCACATTGCTTGTCTTGTTTGACCAATAGTTACTAAAAGGATCTTTGAACTGTTTATGAAAGAGTCTCTTTACTATCGATGCCTTGATATGACCAAAGCACTTCTCTGTGGTTATTCTAAATTCCAGATTTTTCCCTTTGCTATTGAAACATATTTATTAGGACAATGGCTGTTATGAAGTCTGTTGACTAAAGGTGCATACCATCCCCATATATACATTGTGTAAGTAATGATGTGAAGAATGACCAACCGTATATAAATATACATATCTCCCTCCATCATACAAAATCTTTGTCAACATCCAACACATTCCAGCTAAGATTAGCTCTGCCTGCATGATGTGCACCAGATTGAGGGAGATGTGAGGTGCATTCCAGTTTTTAGAGATCATTCAGAGGCGGGGGAGTCAGAGGTTGTCGGGTAAGTGCCAAAAACCTTTACCAGATACATCCATAAAGCATCTCTCAGTAAATCCATACCTGCCGTTCAGGCAGAGTGTACTGGCTCACACATTCGGCCTGTTTATTCTTAGACTCCGAGACTGTGATTCAATCTGTATCGCATTCTCGCTTCCTGCTGTCAGAGGTTTTATACGGACTCCAGAGCTCTTATGTAAGACTCAGAGGAACTCTCTACATGTGCAAAGGCGCTGATATTTCATCTCATCGGTTTTTGGAAACTTGACAGGGTCACACTATTGCACAAACATAAAGGAATAGTTTGACAATTTTGCGAATATGTTCATTTGTGTGCTGGTGTTGAGTTGCTGGTATGGGGATCTGGTTACATCTGGACAGAGCCAGGCTTGCTGTTTCTCCCTGTTTCTTCTATGCAAGAAATATAACCTCTGCCCGAAAGCAAACTAAATATTTCCCGAAACGGCAAACCTTTCAATTTAAACTATTCTTAAACTGATAAGAAACTATCATCCTTCCCTAATTTTTAGACTTCAGAGCACCCAGTCTCCCATGCAGTAAATACTCTCAATATCAACATTATTTAAGCAATTTTGATTTGTAAAAATATTTTTTTTTATAACTTCTAATGAATATGTATCACATATAATCAACAAACGCCCGAAAACATCTCACCACTGAATAACATGTGATCTCATTATACTCACGGTTACACCGTAGTCAAAACACTCTTGTCTCTAACATATTTGTACATTCACAGCTGTCCTCCAGACACATTTGAGCCCATGCTGCTATCATTTTACCTTCTGGGTTCCATACAAAAAGATAGATGACAACACATCTGAGAAGTAAGTATCACTTTATTTCAAGTACCCAGTACTCACAGACAAAATAATGTCTTTTCACTTTTAAAGTTCAACTCTGTCTCACCCCAAGAACCTTCTGTGTGATTTCAACCTTCTGTAGTCTACAAAATGTGGTCTTAAAAAAAAACAAACACACGTTAGCGTGGTGAAAAATGATATCGCTCAATTAAATTGGAAAGTGTAAGAAAGTTTTTTTGCCATCCCATCACAGGAGAGCCATCAAGACAGCACAAAGCTGCGAGCTGAAAGGCTTTGGATTTAAACCCGCCCTGCATTCTGCAAATCTCTCAGTTGTCTGTTTCTTTTAGGGTCGCTGAATAGTGACAATTATATACTTTGTCCAGCAGAAGTGAGTCCTGCTTTTTTTTAAGAATGTCTAAGCTGACCTTATTCCTAGTGAAAACATAAAATATTTACCGATGTAGAGGGAAGAGCAGCTGAACAGATGGAATGTCTGAATTTCAGCTAACCGAAGATGGATTCATCTTTAGCAATCTGTGATGTTTCTTCTGATCGTGACATAGTGGTCAGATATGTGACGTAAAATATAGGTTTCACAGAGTGTGACTTTTTTAAATTTAGGAAAGAAAGCTGATGAAATATGTTGTAAAAGTGAAACATATTCTCTTGATGAAGCAGTCGTTGGTTGTTTTACCCTCAGCATCTTTTCAAAAACATAAACGTCTAAATCAAAACTTTAAAAAAAACAAAAAACAAAGACCAAAAGCCTCGACTGAATTTCATTAGATTCTTTTCAGTTTCATCTAGGGACAGACAAGATCTTTGAATTGGCTGGTAGAAATACTGAGTGCAGTGCAGGAAGTAACTAGGTCACTGCAGCCCCCCCTAAAAAAAAGCCAGATTTGAGCTAAAGAAAATAAAACATGTGAAGCCAGCTGTGGAGTTCGATTCAAAGGAATGTAGCAGCTCACAGCTTTAAAGATAAGAAGATAAGTTGACAACAAAACTGTATATAGCAAGTCTGCAGGTACTGGACACTCTGCCTGAACTACATGATGTCTCACAGACTCACAGAAACCGTGGGACCCCTGCAAGGAAGCTGCTATTCTCAGAGAAACTCACCCTCTTCTTGGTTGCTGCTCTTGTTCCCATCGGGGCGCCGCGAGGAGCAGAGGACCTGTCCTGGCTCGGACATTCCCCTCTGCCTGGTCGTTGGAAAACTTGGTGGTTCAGGGCTTGGTTCAACGTGGACTTTGAAACAGCACCACACTGCAACAACATCACAACAACAAAAATTCAAAGACCGGGTCCGTCTCCGTCTGGCCGAGCAGACTGGGACAGGATGGTCTCAACGGTGGCCAGGGGAAAAGAAAACAAGAGGCTGAGGTCAACTGCTGGGGAAGTGAAATCTCCACTCTCAATTCAGCCTGACAGAGACGCACAAAAGAGCCTGTATGTGCGGATCTTCTTTTGAGAGGACAGAGATTATGTCCTCGTCAAATATCCCAGTAAAGATGTCTTGTCCTGCCCCGTCGCCTGTCATTAGTTAAAGCAAGTAATAGTGAATGCCTGGGATGGTTATGCAGATGCCTAGGAGGCATGTGAGCCTCTCTCAACCATTCCTAATGGACCAAATCATACAAACTGCCTCCAGTACAATAGCTCCTCTGTGCAGTACATACATATGGACGCCGAAAGAGCACTTTTGTTCCCAAATGCTAACTCTGGTGGGATATTTCATGAAACATGCCACCATGAGAAGAGTCCTTTTTTAGGGACAGAGCTGCTCGGTCCCAGTCGCAAACCTCAAAAGCACAATGGCTGTCTGTTCCCGCCGCACCATTCTGACCCGGCTAAAGCCTTTACACTCCAGTATCACATCTGAGAGCTGCAGACCTACATCATAAAACTGACTAAAGTCAGAAAGACACTATAAAATGGCCTGACAAAGCGCGTAGTGTTGCAGACAGACTATATCCCCATATGTCCCAAGTCCCAGACACAGTTACGACTCACAAGAGATTGGCCTACTGAATCTCCTCCCTCACATACTGGGTTTATGGATTTGAGAGAGCTTGTTTGAATCTAAACCCGAACACTTTTAAAACTCAGCAGGACATAAAGTTCCGATGAACACCTGTTTCTTGCAGGTCCGCGTAATCCATCAGGATTTTCTCCTAACAGAGCAAAGTGAATCGATTCGCCGGAGTTTACAAGCATGACCAAGTATGCAGCGTCTGATTCACAGGAATGTGTACAGTACCAAGCGTGACAGTCCGCGCATACCATAGGTCCCACATGCTGCTTTTTAACGCAGTTCATTTCTGCGTTTATATCAAATCAAGTCCAAAACTCGTAGTCAAACCCTCAGGAGGTAGGGCGTTCACTTGAGTGACAGCAGTCATGATGCAGGGCTGTGTGAACACACTCTCACCTGTTTCTTGCGGGCGGTGCAGGGTGTGTCGGAGGGGGAGGAGTTTGCACTCAGCGCCTCCTCTATGTCAAGATTAAGCTGGTCGAGTTTCCTCATGAGATGGCTCATTGACTCGGACCAGGGAGACGTGACCTGCGGGGACTCCTGTTGGTATTCAGAGATGCACTGATTTAAGCCAAGACAAGCGACTGCTGCACAAAAAAAAGCATTGAGTCAATTGCAGCAATTAACAAGGTTTGGTCTGCAGAATTTGTGTATTTAAGCATAATTACTTGATGAATATTTAGAATTGCATTATATATTTTTTTTATTTATTTTGAAGCATTTTAAAACAACTTTTTGCATATTAAAATCAATACCATTTGTATGTTGTGTCTCATTTTATCTGCGTTTCTGTTCCAAAATGGCAGGATTTTTGCGTGATGGAAAGTTGAATTTGCAGCAATAATTAAAAGAAAAAAAAATTGCCTTATTTAGTGACACAAACGACATGCACACACACGTTTCTACAGAAGCTACACTTAAGCACATTTCTAGTTTTCAGTCATCTGAGGTTAACGTCAAGTAGAGCTGGTGACACATCATCTAAATCGATTTGTATCTTAATTTTACGCTTCAGCTAAACTTCTTCAAAATCAGAAACTAATTTTTGAATGTGACTTTCAATCCCGCAGTAGCAGTAATTGAAATCCGGGGTAAAATCAGGTTCATTAGGTAGTTCAGTAATTGCCTGTCATCCTTCCCAGACTTATTTAACACATGAGAGCTTTCAGTAAGGTGAAAGCGTCTGTCGATGTCCCACTCTGCCCCGAAGTGAAAAAGAGTTACAGGCAAACCCCCAAAAAGTATCTTGTAAATTGCAGATGCTGCATCAGTGGACTTCACTGCTGCCACACGTGGAAATGTGATCTCCTCTGCTGTGTCTCGGGGTGAAAGAGCAAAGGAGGAAGGCTCCAGACATGTGTGCCATACAGAGCATGATGGAATTCCCTGCACTGGCTTTCACTACTCCCCAGACGTACTGTGTATATAAATAGACCATCCTCACACCGACAGGAGCTGTGTCTGAGGTCCAGCCTCATAAATCGGGAAGATGCACCTCAGTCACCAAAGCCTAAATTAACAATGTTAATCCTGGTGAGGGCGCCACGCTGCGGCGTGATGCTTACTCTTCTACAGCATCAGTCTGGACCATTTTCAAGAATCCCAGAACTGTTGCGGAGTGGATTTTCTAGAGTTTATCTCTTGAATTTCTGAATGACAGTAATTCCTAAGAGGCCCCTTCTGGGATATGGTTGCATCAGGAAGTCGGACTGTATGTCAGCAACGATGGTCAGATGAGGAGGAGGCCTATTTTCTCATAGTTTTACTTTTAGTCCAAAGTAAAATCGACAACATTTCTGATCCTAAACAATAACTATCCTGAAAATGTGAATGTAAATGATCTAAATATAGATGACGTAACAGATAGACACATCTGTGTGTTTATCTTGTGCTCTTTAATGTTTGATTGGTTCCACCTTAATACAACAAATAAAAAAACTCCTTTTTTGGAATTAAAACAAATTACTGTGACTAAACCTTGATTACTGCCAGTCGCCTCTAAACAAGTCATTACTCCATTTATAGCATCAAGCCTCTTAAGGCACAATCATTCCATTGAAAGGGACTCATCAATACATATTCTGATGGGAAACCCCCAACATATCTTGAAGGTCATACTAAAACAAGTTTGACACTTGATTTAGTACTTTCATTGAATCACGGTGTAAAATAGTCAAATGACACCATGCCAACCATGTGACCTATTTTGAGAGTGTTTGCAATCCATACACCGTTGACTTCCCATAACTGTAAATATTATCATCATCAAAAATGCATGTTTGGTTACATACATCTCTGGAAATACATCTTAATTTGGCACAGATGGGTATTATGCCTTTCTAGTTGTGAACTTGGATTCTGAAAATCCTTCCTCACGAAGCAGCACCACAACACAATGGCAAACTTATATTCTGTTGTGTGTTCTCCCTCAACTGTGAGGAATTAAGTGACCAGACACCAGACGGTCCATTTCCCCCACTGACCACCCAGTGTCAGCTGACTGACCCCACACTGGGAGAGAGTGCCTTTTACCACTCAATCTCTCAGAAATGATCTAAATCTGGCCAATCCCCTGCTGACCCCTGAGGCCTCAGGGGTCACTGAGAGGAAAAAGAAATGCTACCCTTCTCTGATATGTCTGCCTTCCAAGCTGACCAGGGAATAGAACAGGTTTGACTTGGGATCAGGATGTTTAGACAGCTCAATCCTCTGTGTCTGCTCAACAAGTGCAGGGCCTTCACACACGTTTTATACAGACCGGTCAATAACAAATCCACTCTCGCTCTACAGCTACCCTTGTTGTAATACGTAAGACAAAAATACTGCAGTAAGCCTCATAATATGATTCTAGTTTAAAGATATGAACACTGATTCCCGAAAAGTCCTTCTACGGTGAGGAATTGCCCCTGAGTGCTTACATTGCAGCCTGTTCAGATTCTCAATTCTGAACCAATTTGAAGAATTGTTAGTCACTTAGACATGAAAACATGGAAAAATATGTTTCAGGTTGAAAAATACTGAAGTGACTCTTTAAGCATCAAATGAAAGGGAACATGTAGCATATGCATATTCAATTGTTATCACATGTGAGTTCAGAGCGAATCTTGATGTCTGTCCCTCCGACTAAAAACCAGACAGAGACCGCTTCGACTATGAGTCTATGGATGTTATGTTTTTACTTGAATTAATCTGGAATCAAGCTGTTATGATGGCAAGCACCGATCCTGCTGGAATGCCCATGAACAAGAAATTAGCCTCTGCCTTCGATGTATGTTTCTGTGTGAAAAGATGATTGGAACTCTCAAAAAGCTGGACCTCGGTAGTCTTCGAAGACATGTGTGTGAAAAATGCTTGATATGCCAAGTCAAATGTCTGAACATGTATTTTGCATGGAGAAAATAAAGAGCAGATCTTGGGCGCTGGACTTCTAACTAACCCCTGCAGTCAGATGCACAGAAATGCAAGAAACAGATGCCCCATTCTGGCACACGCTCAAGCCAAATCTGGAACACATTCACACTGCCTCTGTTCAGTGACATCCCCACAAGGTGCTGGTTAGGAATGTCGGCACTTCTACTTAGAATGAGACAAATTCCAGAGAGGGCTTGACGCTCAAGTGAGACACTACCCTTGATTCATCTCTCGGTGCCTTTCCCCTCGCTCCGGCCCCGGCAATTGTGAGAAGTCCTCACACCATGGCAACTGAGCTGGTATGAGTCAATCCTTTAGATAAATGCGTTAACGTTATCTTCTGGGGACAACTAAATGTGAGCCCACTATAACTTTATCAGCGCAAATTGGCCACATTGTGGACCCCAACACAGCGCCTTTGACATGGAAATGAGGAGTTAAGTGTGTGAGCTCTGGGCTCGGTGCCTAGTCTGCGCCACCCACTGAGTGCCAGAGATCACCATGGAGGTATCCAAATGTAGCGGGCGGTCATGCGAAAGGGCATTGGCTACCTGGCTCCTCGGAGGAATACATTACAGTCTTAATATCCTCCGATGCAACGCAGCAACTGAACACAGCCACAACCGTATCTGTGGGGAGGGGAGGAGAGGTGAAGAAAGTGTATTTCTAGGGCCGTTTACTCAAGAGTTGAGCTTAATGATGCAAGCAGGGGGAGCCAGGAGATGATAGGGTGAAAACACTGTGCATACAGTGCCCTCACATGGTCAATGTTAACAACTGCATCAATGTGCCTTTCCCCTAACTTTACCTCTCTTTAATATTTGGTCACAAACTGTAAACAAACACACTTAAACTACAAAACTAAAACATTTAGTTCAACAATTGTGACATTCTGCATTTAAATAATTTGCCCAGATGTTTTATTCGCTCATACGTTGGACTTATGCGTGCGTACATTAGGAATATTGGTTCTAATCGCTGTTACCATTGTGTCTTTTTGTAAAGTTTGACACTGTAGAGTTGGAATAAGGATGCAGTTCAAGTGTTATGTTATGCAACTCCCATTCAAGATGAGTATTGGTACTTGACTCTTTTTCTTTCTAAGCATTGTTTTCCTGATCATTTTTAAACACAAATGACTCAAATGTCAGTTCATTCTGCTCTCTGAAGGGGACCAGCTATGAATGCAGATATAAACAACTTCTTTTCAGGTAACAGAAACATGATCTTTATTTCCAAGTGATTATGATAGTTATTACACTATTTGCTACACACTGGTCCTTTAAGGTCTTTCATAAAATGATTGGCCTAATTTTTGTGGTTCTGTGGTTGGATAATCTATCTACTAGTATGTACTTGTGTGTATGTGTGTGTGTGTGTGTGTGTGTGTGTGTGTGTGTGTGTGTGTGTGTGTGTGTGTGTGTGTGTGTGTGTATAACGTGATATGTAGTTGTGAAAAATAGCTTGTTTTCACTCTTATACTTTCTGTTTTTTCTTTCCAGCGTGTTCTATGAAACTGTAGACTTCCCTGTAGCGATGCTCAGATCGCAGTCCACCATTATGATAACAGAGCTTGTGGTGGGAGGACATGAGGAGCGTTGACCTGCTGTCCTTTGATACCATTGTCAACAGGCTGCCTGGATTCCATGCATTCCTCCACTCTTCTCCAAAACAGCTCATTCAGAGCGGAGTGTCATTGGGCACATAACGCTGGCATTACCTCAACATCTCACCAGACCAACAACAGAGCAGCTAATCTCCACCAGCCGTTTACTCCGCCCTGTTTACATGTGCACTACTATCTGCAGACTATTCAGAAAAGGATGACAGTTATGCATTATTGGATATGTTCCCACCAGTTGTAACTTTGAACATATTTTTGTCCATATGAGGCTTTAAAAGGCCAATAAAAATCAGGGATGAGGGTTTAGAACTTTCGAGGATGTTTCCAATAAAGGTAAGCGGTTGTGTTAAAAAGAGACTGAAATGTCCCTCGATTTGTTAAACATTAAGAGAGCCGTTCAGTAAAGGAAGTTCAGTGCAATGGGATCTGTCAAAACACTGCTGCCTGCTGAGGAAGTGGAGAGAAAGCAGAGGCCGTCTGCATTCCTTCTGGATCTGCCTTTCACCGGTACAAATGTGAAGTCAGTGTACTCCTACACACTCACAGTATGACAACTATGCATCATCTCCCAGCACAATGATATCAGCTTAATTTAAAGCTTGTTTCTTTTAGAAAGAAGGTTTTTTATACGATTTATATACTCAGTTCCTTTGACTGATTTATTTTATTTGACTTGAACTTTGGATAATTCCTTCCCGAACCGTGCCTGCATTATATTACTTGTGCCTATTTCTATTTGACTGTCTAAAATGTTTGATTTATTTTCCCTTTCATAGCTCATGTGGATTTATTACATGTGAAACACCATATGTATATTAAGCAGAGATGAATTCACAATTATGTGCGCAGGGTATCCAGACATGTTCATGACAGGTTTTGAAGTATTTCACGTGTGAATATATAAACTGACATGTGCTTTTTGTAAGGTGCAAAAATGTCATAAAACAATTCATGACATGTGAAACCACATGTGGTGTTTGGACAATTTCCATGCATATTTGTAAAGGGTTCCTAGTGCTTTTAAATGAATAGCAGCATACCTCCTGGCTGCTGGGCTCCAACTCTGCTTCATAACAACAGTTTAGAGCCGTGTGGTTGATTTCTGCTCGGGCGCTCACAGCCGCTCTCCTCTTCTGTTTGTCCTTGCCTGCGCTCCTCTGCCTGCAATTGACAACAATCTCTCTACTCGGAGGCAACTCTGGGAACACGTCATCTTCGTCACCATCAACTCCATCTCCATCGCCATCATTGTGATCGTCCTCCTCCTCCAGCGATGACTCTCCGTCGTCAGAACTCTCGTTGACAAAAGCGTGGCCGTTCGCCCCCGAGGGACAGCTGTAATGTGAGAAAGTGATGGAGCTCGGTTTGTGCTTCACGATCCGTGGGAGATCCAGGACTCTGCGGCTGGAATCAGGGACAGTGAGGGTCGGAGTGGAGTCCAGATTGATGATGGGACATGGGTCCCCTGGAGGCACAAAGACATGGCCATTTGAGTATGGCTTTAACATCTTCAAGTGTGTTTTTACACATCCCGAGTTCTGACCAGCATGACTCTGAAACGCCTGGTCTTCTGCAACCGGAACAGGAAGTGAACAGCAGTTGTCATTTGTCCGAGGTAATGTGGACACAATACCCGCTTCGTGGAGCTGAGCTGACACCAGTGGGCCAGGGTCCAGCGGCGCTTCACTGAGAATGACTGACTGTTCAGACTCCTGCAAGCACCAAGCTCCATCACATTTAATGTTGTTATGACTGACACAAATAAAACCCTCCTTTAGCCCGGGTTCGTCTTCATCCGACTCCAACAGCGAGCGTCGGGCTTCAGGGAGACAATAAGCCCCTCTGTGGTCTGCTGAGCCGTTAGCCGACAGAGCTGAGCTTTCTGAGCTCGACTTCTGTGTCGAGAAGGCAATGTTCTGTAATCCTGAACCTGTCCGAGACTGATGTCCCTCCAAATTCACCACAGGTGGAATCTCCATTATTGTTGTTTTCTACAGTTTCTCATAATTCAAAACATAAATCCACAGGTACTTGTGTTTGATGTAGCGGATGGCCATTTTAATCCCAGTCAAAAGCACCGCAGCAGATGACCTGAAATAAACACAAATGAAAATACATGAATGGCATGTAACACATCTGACAAGCGAGTGAGATGAAGATGATTTCCAAAGACAACACAGGCACAACAAGATTAATTATACATACGTCTTAGATGTCTCTGTGTGCTGTAATTATCGAAGACTTGCGTTTGAGTTTTATGTAAAGCTTCTACATCCAGCCCCGAACAGCTCTGACTATTCAGTGAGCAGTGTGCTGTGAAATTCAACATCTGGCTCAGCCTGGGCTGTTCAAGTCTGGATCTGTTTCACACACAATCGTGGTGACATCACTGCACAGAGGAATCCGACTGCTCTTCCCCAGTCGGTGATTTACTACGAGCTACAGCATTCATCAGGGCAGAAGGTGTCCCTTGTTGACTTTGGTTAACATCCCACTCACCCCTTCATTAAGCCCTCCGTTCAAACACACCTCCGACAGGTTTGAGACATCCGAAAGAGATGAAAAGAAAAAGAAACAATTGCAATATTCTGCTTATCTTCTGGTTCAATCACAAATACTTTCCTCTGAGAACACATTCGGGTGGGATAACAGTGTAACTGAAGCTAGACTTTTGAAAATAAACAACCTGAACAAGATCTGCTGAGTCCAATTTGCTCATGTTTCAACAGCAAACAGACATACGCTAGATATTTCTATAGAAAACAATCAGCTTTTTCAGTGTGTTTGCTTGAACTGCTGCACACAGCGACAGAGCGTTTCTTGATTTCCATGAATTTACACACATGTCTCTGCTGTTACTGTGAGAAAGCTGCAGTTGGCAGCGCTTCTACCATGGCCTTGAGACACTTGAAACAATCCAAACACACACACAGACACACACGCACACACACAAACACACACACACACACACACACACACACTTTTGATAAAGCAACCTTGGACAAAATCTGACTGGAGATATGTTTTATAAATATGACTGGATGAAGGAAACACAGTATGAATACAGCATAATAATAATTAAATGAAATGGCGTATTGTGCCCCCTGTAGAGCTGTGTTCTCGTAGTGAATGTGAAGAGAGCCCACAAGAGATTAGGGTTCCTTCCAAGAAACCCCTCTTTTAAAACACACCATGCAAAGAGAGTCTCATTATTCTCAAATGAATTCAGAGCAGATTCAAATAGACTGAAGGAGTCACAGAGTGAAAATGAACTGGAAATGTTGACTGGCAAGCCAAGATCCCAACTTATTTAGAGGAGTGAGAAAAAAGAAAAAAAATCATCCAGGATCATTTTCAACAGAAACGTCCCGAACAAGTCCTCTCACGCAGAAACAATCTATAGCGGAACTTTCTTAACTCAGGAAAGGAGGATTAGCAAAGAGAGGAGTAGAAAGTTATAATTTGTTTCTCCATCATAAGCAGATGCCATTTAGAGTCACAGGTAAAAAAAAAAAAACAAACAAAAGACTCACCTGCGGGGTGGAAATAAGGTTGTCTGTGTTGCCCAAACAGTGTCACCGAGAGCATGTGGCCAAAAAACAAACAGTGGCAGTGAGGCTCGCTCCTGTTCGAGCAGAGAGGGTTGGACTGCCCCTTGCAGAGCCACACTTGTGTCCCCATAGGCCTATTCATCTAAAAAGGCAAGCTTGTCATCACAACCGCCACCCCCTCCTCGTGTGTTTCCCCTGGGGAGGGCAAGCAGTGACTAAACCATTCAGATTATGCGTACGAGCAGAGAGTGTGTGTACTCGTTGGGAGATGGAAAGAGGAGGAGAAAGGAGGCAGAGAGGGTGGGTGGGTGGGTGGAGGAGGGAGCAGTGGTTGGCACTGTAACAAGGTGAACTGGGTTTCCAGCCCTCACAAACAGGCCGCGAGGAATGGCCGGCTTCACCGGGCCGAACTCCGCCGGAGCAAGATGCTCTGCAGCCCTAACCTATCGCTTCACAACACCGGGCCGAGGAATGCTTTCAAGTCAACGGGGAAAGCTGCAAAGCACCATGATTTACGGGAGAACATTATACAAAGATTAAGGTGATATCTCCATAAGAGGATTCGATGCTTAAATGAAACCTAAAGCATGTTTCTTCAAGTTTGTGTTCTGCACAATATATAGAAAATCTGTACTGAGGAGCCAAATTGCGGCGTCACATTATAAATCATGCAGTGTCAGGGATGCCAGGGAAAAGTACTCCCTGTAGACATTCTGTTGGTGTCTCAAATAAATGTGAACAGTCAGGGAATATACAGAAATTGCAAAACAATCCTGTAATATGTACATGCTCTCTACTTTGTGTTCTGCTTGTCGTTCACGATTAGTCGAACAGAAGCTCCGCACAGTTGACATGAATGAGAAATTATCTTGCAAATGTGAGCCGAGGCCTTCCTCAGTAAACAACGATCCTCTTGTGATTTACAGTGAGGTATGAATGCATGTAGGAAGAGCCAAGTGCACCACACACAGGGATGGGTGGGTGAAAGTGAGTGAAAGTGAGCACCGAGAGTAAACATGAAAGGGGCAGGTCTGAGCATTTGCATGTTCATTGGCTGAGGACCTGTTGTTTAAGGAACCCCTCTGGGCTCCCTGATAGGACTGAAGTGCTGAAGAAAAGGTTTCTGGGTTCACATTCTGTAAGTCCTTGACTTCCTAGCATGGGGGGGTGATTCATTCATTCATTTGTTTATTCAATTATTCATTCAGTCTCCTCACCGGGAGAGAGGCGGTGAAACCACGGCCACAAATCATCACTTGGCCTCAGTTTGACCTCTGGCCAGGAGGGAGAAAATGAGCGCTGACTAACTTCTCTCATTCAAAAAATACTTTGCAATCTGCCAGTGGCTGTCATTCTCTCTCGGCAATGCTTCGAAGTGTCCTGTTTTCCCCTTTTTTTGGTTTTCTAATAATATATCCTCACTTTACCCATCAATGACACCTCATCTTTCTTTAGACTGTACTGACTTGTGTACTTTTATATTAATAATATGCAGGAAAAAAGTACTTTTCTAACTAAATTTCAGATAGAAGTGCTAAAAGACAGAGAGAGAAATATCCTGTCGTGTATTTGAAGCTGCTCAAGGAGCCGGACTCCACATAGCAGCTATGCAACAGCAATACATCCACCGTTTGACAGGTAAGATAATGTATGTGTGCAAACCTTTGTTAGTTTCCTGATCTTTTGTTCAGAGTGAGTGACATTCCTGATGTCCTTGTTTGATATCTGTGTTTACATTTCCCCGACTGTCTGAAAGGTTGCATTGAAAGGTTACAGGAGGCGAGCAGAAGGTGTGGCCTATGGCAACTAATCTCTTAAAAGAAAGGTCACTGAAAACCAAAAATGCATTTAATTACTAAAACACAGTTAAAAAACAAAACAAAAGACAACACATCTTAAAATGCTTTTCTTGCCGAGACTGCGTACATTCACACATGTACAACATGTCTTTCGAGTAACTTGCGGAAAATGTGCATGGGAACAGAGAGAAAATCTGTGCCTTGTGGCGGCTGTAAAAAAAAGAAAAAAGAAGAACATTTGAAAAACAACAACTTCAACAACTGGCGTCTCTTTCTCTGCTCGGTGTAGCTGCGCTGTGCAGGTAAACAGTTCAAGGCCGGCGGGAGTGAGAACAGTTGGGCTCAAACGCAGCTGGATGTTCTCATGCGCTAACCCCGGAGCCTCCTTTCTGCCCTCACCTCTGGTGGAAATGAAAACAGCCTTGTTTGTGTCACTGCAAATAAAAAACACAGACTTAACGCCCGTGGAGGATGGAGGGCAGAATCAGCACCTGCAGCAAGAGGGAGGAAATAAAAGAGAACACAGTCTTTGTAGGTTTAGTCACTTTACACTGGCCAAGCTCCAAGCTCTGTCACTTCATTCAAGTGCGTTCAACTGTCACCACCATGATTCTGTTTGCTAGTTTCACACTTTTCTTTACACTCGTGTTAAGTCAAGAGTCTTGTCCACAATCTCACTTTTACGTCAAAGATAATTAGCTGTTTGTTTGGGGCCATGTGGCTTTTAACACGACTAAGAGCGTATGGCCAAGCCAGTGACACTGTAAATCGGAACTTGGGCTGAACATCAGCACGCTAACATGCTAACATGCTAACAATGACAACACCTGACATGCATGTTCAACATCATACAGTGAAGAAGAGTGAAGACTGTACTCTCAAAGTGCGGCTGATGTTGATGGGAATGTCACATGTTTTGCAGTTATTAAGTCATAAATCCAAAATATTGGACAAAGTAAAATGGCCCTGATATTTATATCAGATTTAAGGAAAGAGGGTGACATATGTTATGCAGATAATAAAGGTTTTGATGGGGAATTGTGATATTGGGCTTTTATGAATACATGTTTAGATTTTCGTTCTGATCGAGCGGTTGAATGAAAATGTCATCTCCTCGATGTAGCTTTTTCCGACTGCGGTAGAGCCGCGCTGGCCCAAATGAACACAAGACGAGGGCTCCTGCTGCAGATTACCGCTATGACAACTATGTCAAGACAGGAGGGGGTTGTGAACCAGCTGCCAAAGCAAACTGTATGAGATGGCAGGCATACCGAGGCCTGGACGCAGCTCCTCAGCAGGCGGAGAAGCTCAATGCCAACCCCTCCAGAAAGAAGCAAATGTGAGTGGAAGAGGATATTACTGTTTGTCTTTGGCTGATTTACCGAGCGATAAGAATGATAATTTCCCAGTCTGCTCACCGCTCACTTCAGCTGGAAGAGTTTGGAGCAGATCGGAGTTGACAGAGTTCATGCCCTATTGTATTCACTAAAACTGCAACACCTGAGGGTACAAAATACTTTCTCAAGCCAGACTAGACATGGACCCTTTTTATTACGACATGTTTGTCTATTAACACATTTGTTTCGACTTGGGAATTCTTCTGGTCTGATTGAGTTTTAGATGTTGTAAAATATGACAGTGTGAGAAGTAACATCCTGACTCAAGCTTGTGCAAGATATTTAACCCCTACGCAGCCGTCTGATACACTGTCAAACCACTCATCAAAAACATCACTTACATTTGACTAAATAGGAACTTCTCACAAAGATCTTTCTTGGTGTGCATAGACGTTTGAAAGGTTTATGTTTTACTCTCTAACCTAATCGTTAAGTTTATTATGGATCTGTTAAAGACAGTACAGCAAATTCAGTCATATTATTTTAGGGAGTTTCTATAAAATACTTACAGTGAAGATTAAGATTAGTTTAAATAATGGTCACACAAAAAGACACTGTCAATGTCCATTGTGGGGAATGCAGAAACCTTTTTGGAGTTTGGCCCCTATGATGGAATAAAGATTAAGATTAATCGGCTTTCAGGGCCACAAGTTTAGCCATTCATTTTCAGATTTGTCTCCTATTAGAAACACACCGTTATGAAAATGCAATATTAACCTTTAGAGCAATTGTTTAATGATTAAAAACAAAACCAGTTAATAGCCAAAGAAACCTGTAACCCCTCCCACGAAAGTAATGGAGATCCGATTGATCCGATCATTGAATGCTTTACGGCTTATGAGAATGTTTTGCAGCGTGTGAGGAAAAACACATTCTGCGCTGTCATTTCCCTCGCTGCCTCGTCTCGCCCTCGCCCTCTTATCAGCGGTATCGACGCGGCTGTCAAGACGGGGGCAGACGTTTTGAATGGCCTGTGGTCTTCACATGGCACAGTGAGATTAAAAGTGAGGGGAAGAGAAGGCAGCCAGCCGTGCTGCTGCAACATGTGGCTGTATGGTCGCGACTTTGCCCGCCAGCAACGCAACATGTTACTGCTGCACAGAACAAGAGCGAGTCTGTTAAGGCAGCAAACAGTGACAGGGTTAAGCTGCATCTACAGTATGCAAAATCATCGCATTTCATCTGCGCCCGCAACACTGATAACATTCATTTCTATCGACGGGATGTACGTGTGAAAGCACGAACGTCTCCTTTGGTGGGTTTTTTTTTGCCTGCCTTTGCTTGCAGCACTCTTACGTAACATGAACCTCCCAACTGTGGAAAACAGACGAGTACAATACATAACGTAAACATCATTAGAAAACATTCCAGCAATACCACAGTCTGACTCAATATCTCTGCTGTTTTCAGACTCCTCATCGGATTCCCAGCATACCACAGACCACGAGGCAGATGTTCTGCATTATCACTTCTCTCTGTGTTCTCTCTTGGTCTCGAGCCCAAGAGCTGATCAAATCATCACAAAGTTGTTGTGGGTTCTATGATAATGGTTTTTATTTTCCCACTGTTCCGATGGTGTCGGAGGTTGTTGAGGTGTAATTTCAATGTTTTGTTTTATTAAGAGACTAAAGTTACCGCATATTTGTGTTGAACCTGATGTCAAATTCAAACAGTTTGCAGCCCCAGCATATTCTTCATCAGAAGCTCTTCCTCACTCTCCTCTCTATGCCGTTGTACTCCCATGAATCCATACCAGAGCCACTGATGTGGCATAGCAAATAAAACTGCACAGCCTGGCCTTACAAGAGTATATGAGTCCATTTTACATGTTTATAACACAATTCAACTATAAATATTAACATAAACTATATATATATATATATATATATATATATATATATATATATATATATATATATATATATATATATATGTATGTATGTATGTATATATAATATATATATGTATAATAAATAATATATGTGCAAATATACATTTTCATAACCATAGTATCATCACCAGCATGAGCGCCAACACCACAAGAGCAATGTTCCCATTCAGAAGTTAACAAAAATCCAATGAACTACTTGCACCAATGATTTTTTATATCAGATGTAAAAAAAAAAAAAACGCTTTGGGACTTGGCAAATATCGAGGTATGTGCATATTCTTGGCCTCGCCAACTCTTGGTATTTCATTGGCTCACAGGTTACTGTTTGACAACACATGTGAGCGGCACCCACAGCTTACCACGCAACAGCCTCGCAACAAGATGGCGAAACGTAGAACAGCTGTGAGGACATTCCCACACAATGAGTGTCGCTGGAGAATATGTCAGATCCAGTGATAACGAGGACAGATGTAAACGTTGAGGGTAAATTATACGACTGTGCAATGATTTCACAGCACGTATGTGATTATAGGAGGCCAGGGATGATGAGAGGTGGATCAACTCAGCCTTTTCGGGGAGTGGGGGGTGGGGGGGGGTTGCCTCGGAGGCCATCACCATCGCACCCAGGGAGCAGCCCCAAATTAATTCCCTCCAACAACAACCCCTGTCCTCACCTGCTGCAACACGCTCTGCCAGCACTCGCAATCAACCAGCGAATTCCTTCCGCTCTGAGATGTGAGGCGGAGGGTGAGAAGCGGGGGCTTTCGCAGGGCCCCGACGTCGAGATTGTGCTGTTGTGTAATTGACAGGTATGTTTGAATCCGGAGTCACGCATCACACCGCCCACTCCCCCCACTGTGGTCGGACAACAAGCATGTTTGCTTCCAGGAACGTGAAGACACATGCCAAGATGACGGGGTTATTCATTCGGTTGAACCACATTGCGTGCATCAAATCATTGATCACATCCCTGTGTGATTTAAAGGCCTACAATATGTGTCCGCCACGTTATTTCAGCAAAGTCCAACATGTGGCTTTTGTGGTTGAACAAGCTTTAACTCTGTACCTCCAAAACAAGAAAACACCTGAGAGAGTCAGGCTGTAATTTATGACTACACAATGCTGAGATTTAGAAAAACGGTTTTCAGAGCGCTGACTTAATTCCGCGTGCTATTATTTGGCCCGATGAGAGAAGAGAAAATTTGATCAAAACCGAGCAGTTGTCAGCCTCTTCTTTATCTTTGCCAGGAATGAGCCGCAGAGCGGCACAGGCTTTGAAAGCAGCTGCTCTGTGGCCGACTGCTGCTCTGCAGCTGACTGTCAGCTGTGCTTCCTCTTTCTCCGGTGCGAACATTAAAGAAACCAGCGTGTTTGCAGCTTTCCAGTCCGACTTCATTTTGTTCACCTTTTTTTAATACATTCTTTTCCATTATCCATTTTTGGATGTGTTGTTACGTGGGTCTATTGGTTTTCATTGGTTTCTAAATGGTATAACAATTCACAATTCTTGAAACTAGATGTGTGCCATTGATAACAGTAAACATAAAGTCTGCATTACAGTTACAGATCACATGCAGACTGATGAGAAGGCTTTGCTCTTATTCTGCACATCACAACAAGAATGGAAATTGAATAAAAGTGAATGCAGACTTGATGTTCACCGTGATGGATCATACAAATAAATCATTTTTAAATTCAAAATCAGGGGTGTGGGCCTTTAAAAAGATGAGATGAAATAAAGGGAAAACTGTAGTTTAATAAATGAAGATAACCTTTATCTATTGCATGAAGCGACCAATGTTTATGTCAGAATATACTGGAGTCTTGTATTGAGAAAGAGAGTCTCTTCCTTCTTCTCTCCTTATTTCAATTGCCTTTTAAAAAGGTTGAAATCGGTCATCGATTTCAGCTCTCTAATCTCCTTTCTCTATTATGAGGGGATTTCTTCTGCGCACCTGGGGCCAACGCTCTCATCTTTTTTTTCTAATCTGGCAGATTCTCATCTGCCCGTGAGCACACTAGCCCTACCCAGTGGGGGCTGCACTAATCCCCATTCACCAGACTCTTTATACAGCTACACACACAGACGAAAGTAAGCCAGACACAGCCTTGAGCTGCCTGCTAGCAATGTAAAACAGCGACAGATGGGAGAGGCAAAACCAGCACCAAAAGTAGCTAATCACAGATCATTACAGTGATAAGGAAACTATGGCATTCTCTAGAGAAAAAAAACAAACATACATTATATTTTTTCAACCATAAAAAGCACCAATAGGTCAAAATGTTGACAATTTTGTAAAGATGTGAAATGCAAGTGGATCATCACATCGCTGACCCTTTGGTGGAGTTCACTTGAAACTGGACCACAATGTGAAAGTGGAGACAGTGAAGGCTCTGAGTGGGACATGATTTCAGTGTGACGCCATAAATGGTCCTCTACCACTGAGCCGGCTTGACAGAAGGGGAGGTGAAGGCCTCAGAGGAGGAGAGGATGAAGATGTTCAGCGTTCTGACAAACAACGAGGAGGAAATCTGATGAATGCAGAGAAAAATCATGGATTAATTATGGTGTCTCCACTCAGCCTGACTTTGCTCTCAGAAAGAAATAAGTATAAATTCGGAACGTTATTATCATCAGATAGTAACCGACAAGATTGAGACTCGACTACTGATTGTTCTGTGTTAATAAATTCAAACTTCATTTGTTCCAATAAGGAATACTTGGAACAGAAAACCCAGCTCGATAAGGCTAAACACCGTGGTGGGCTGTGAATAAAAACAGTTCACAGTTCAAGTTCAGGTGATGCTGTTCACACTCCAGGATGAAGAAAATCACGATTGTTGGAAGAATTATTATTATTACTGCGGTATTGATTGATAATGTTTGTGTATCCTACTGGGACAAAACAAAAAGCATACGTCAGTACTTTTCATTTTACATGTTAAACGTTGGGGATCATTTACTTTATAGGATCGCACACTGCCACAAACAAACTGTCATCAGTTTGAGTGAGAATCTGACGTGTCTCACTTCATATAGAATGAGATGTGTGATGCATTCCTGCGTTCAAAAGCCTGCTGCTCGTCTGTCACTCTGTGGCTCAGGGCCCAAAAATACTTTTGTGATATGTGTGTGCCATATGAACCCAATGGAACCAAAAAGAATAAACTGACACTTTTGAGTCAAAGCTAAAATATACTTTTCACCGCTATTTACCCATTGATGATTTTTAAAATATCCTCTTTGCTTTTAAAATAGCCTGCAATTGTTAACGTGGCAGTGTGCTGCTTTTTTTTTTTGGACTTTTTTTTTTTAACTTGATTTAAACTATACTACTCTACTTGTCTATGGTAGCCCATTTCTGAAAGTAAAATAAAAAAATATAAGCTAGAAATGTATAATTATGAGATAGCAATTCATAATTATGAGCTAGAATGTTGAAACTACTAGATAAGAAAGTCAAAATTGTGAGATATAAAGTCCCAATTATGAGATAGAAAGTCGAAACTATGAGATAGAAAGTAATAATTATGAGATAGAAAGTCAAAACTGTGAGATAGAAAGTAATAATTATGAGATAGAAAGTCAAAATTATGAGATAGAAAGTAATAATTATGAGATAGAAAGTTACAATTATAAGATAGCAAGTCATAATTATGAGAAAGAAAGTCATAATTATGAGATAGAAAGTCATAATTATGGGATAGAAAGTCAAAATTATGATATATAAGTGTGCATGCCTTTAAGTGGCGCTGTTTTTTTCTTCTTTTCTTCCTGTTATTTGGTAATACATCAATCTTTTTTTTTGACTTCTTATCTCACAAAACTACGACTTTATATCTCATAATTATGACTTTTGAATCTCATCCTTTTCTTTTATTGTCGGAAATTATCTTCCATGCATTGCCTGTACGTTCCACGTTGAACATGTGACCTCTTCTGTCTCAGATTAAAGCGCATTGAATCCCCCCGGTAATAGGACATCAAGCGTGGCGGATTTTTCACGTCCCTCTCGCGTCTCTTCGCCCCCATGTTGCAGCTCTGCAGTATTCCCTCCACATCGGTAGATGGTGACGATGAACCGTGGATCCGCCACCCTCGGCGGTGGCGTGCTTTTCCCTCCATCGCAGCAGATGGCGGAAGAGAGAAGCGACCCGGCGACACGTCCGCCTTCAGCCCGGCGCGCACTGCCCCGTTTCATAACGTCAACCTGCATCACCTGAACATGTCTCTGTTTAGTGGCGCTCAGGGTTGGAGGGGATTGACGTCAGTGAGAGAGATGGCCAGCATCGCACTCATCTTTCCGACCAGAGCTCGCATCAAAGTCGGACGGCTGGTCTGCAGATGTTTCCGCACTGATCCAGTAAGCGCTTCGTATTCCCAGAGTGGATCACTCAGTACTTCCTGGCATTCAGACTGACCTTGCAGTGAGCCTCTTCTCCTTGCAGGTGAGACATGAATCCAGCTCACTTCCGATTGTTCACCACAGCAAGTACGTGTGCGACCTCCCACCCAACCACAGGTTCCCCATGGGCAAGTTCCCCCGGGTTCTGCACCATTTAATCCAAGACCAAGTCATTACGGAGAAGCAGGTGACTCCTTCAGATTGTGATTCTAACTGTAATTGATGAGTCAACTGATATTAAAGTCATGTTAACACTCAATACGTTGACCTGGGTGCTTGTGCAATGTTTTCTCACCAAAACAAGTCGCTCTGTTGAGGGTTTCTTGCACACAGGGATTGGTCACAACAGATTTGTTCAAAACAAAGTGCTTGATTGACCACTGGCTTTACAGAGGACAAAAAAACAGCAATAAAACTGACTGCAGCTTTCAAAAAGGGAAATTAAATTACAGCTTAGCATAGTTTTTTGTTTTTTTAAAGAAAAAAGACCAGCTCTACACATACAAGCTAAAAAGGGTAATGAGAGGTGATGTAATTAAGGCAGGCTTTCTGTAAAGCTTAAAAAAAAAGTATATTGCGGTAAGATCTCAAAGGAGATAGTCCAAAGTGTCTCAGTGTGGCTTTGCGTGTTTTAATGTGCATGTCGGTGTTGTATACGTGTTTATATATACTTTGGATGTCTCACACTGCGAGCTTGGGTGCTCATAGGTGTCCTTGTACCAGAAAGCGATAGCGATAAAAAAAAAAAACTGCCAGATTAAATAGTAAAAAAAACATTGTTTCCATTGACAGCACTTATTTTCTCACATTTCCCCTGCTAATGTGAATTTCCTTCTTCGCAGTAGGTGTGGGTCCCTGAAATCGCCTCTAAAGATTTACTCAGCTGTGTGCACACTGACGAATACCTTAATAACTTCATAAGTGGGAACATAAATGAGCAAGAACAAAGGAGGACAGGCTTCCCCTGGAGTGAAGGTATAGTGAGACGCTGTCGATACGAAACAGGTGAGGAGGAGAACATCTGTTGGGCGATCTCGCGGCCGAATGCCCCCCCGGAGAGATCCCACACGTGACGCGCCGCCTCCTCTGCCGTTGACAGGTGGGACTGTTCTCGCTGCTGAAGCCGCTCTGCAGAGGGGTCTGGCCTGCAGCACGGCGGGAGGAACCCACCACGCGTTTCCCAGCTACGGTTCAGGGTTCTGTCTCCTCAATGACTTGGCAGTCGCAGCCAAATACCTGATGGGCAGCTCCTCTTCGCCCAAAAGGAAAGTCCTGATTGTGGATCTCGATGTGCATCAGGTAGCGTTGAACGTGTCTCCGCTGCTTTTGAATGTCCCTACGAAGCCGCCCGGCTTCATGCCAGCACGCAACCTTTCATCTCTTTCGTCCGACAGGGCGACGGCACTGCTTTCATTTTTAAAGAGGAGCCGTGTGTGTTTACTTTCTCGGTGCATTGTGGGAGAAACTTCCCCCTCCGTAAACAACAGAGCGACCTCGATGTCAGCGTGGAGGACGGGCTGGAAGACAAGGAGTACCTCTCCACAGGCAAGTTCACGCAGGCCTCAATAATACTTAGAACCATTGTAATAAGTGTTCAAAGTCAAGATCCAGATCGCGTGGCTGTGTTCAAAGTAGACATTTGTTTCTTTTTTCTCTTAATTGCTTTTAAAAGAGGCTTCAAATGAACAAGCTAAATGAAAAGTGTGTTTCCATGAACTTCCTTTCCTGTCTGGTCTTCTCCACAGTGGAGGCCCACCTCCCCCGGCTGCTGGAGACCTTCCGTCCAGACCTGGTCCTGTACGACGCGGGCGTGGACCCTCATCGGGAGGATGAACTGGGACGGCTCCGCCTGACTGACCAAGGTGTCTGGTCGCTTTGAACATCCCGCTCCACCAGTATCTCCACCATGAGTCCTTTCTAGACTACGTTGAATGACTCTGCGTGTCTCCTAGGGCTGTATCAGAGGGATCTGTACGTGATGAAGACTGTGCTGAGCCGAGGCGTTCCTCTCGCCGCCGTGATCGGAGGAGGGTACTCGAGAGACATCGACGAACTGGCCGTCAGACACTCCATCGTTCACAGAGCAGCAACTCAGGTGCAGTACAGGTCTGCTGGAACCAGATGTAGAGCAAGGCTTTTTCCTCCAAAGGGGGTATTACATTGATGCTGTTCATATTCCAGGTGTGGAGGGAGTGTCGATTATGAAACCTGTACGTCCTAAATCAAGAGGAGCCTCGGAGCCAAACCGGTACTCCATCTTCAGGAGCCGCTATTTATATCCAGGAGTTAAACAATGGGGTAATGCTACATTATATGAATCAGTACTGGTTTTATATATTGTGTACACGCAGCGGCTTTACATTGAAGTAAAGAATTGGAGACCATTCACTCCTCACAGATTCTACCATCTGCTCTGGGTGTCTGAGCTCTACTCAGGGGATTTTAATTTGGGAAGTCACTTGTCATGGTCACACAAGAGTGATTGAACTTGCACTTTACCTCATCAAGATATCAGTACGTCCATAGTAGCAACTGTCTGTGTAAGTAGTAAACATGCTGTTAACCGTACAGGTTGTGCTTGTGACTCATTGAACGTCTTCCAAATGACCACAGACATCATTCATGACCGTAAATGCAGCACAACAAAAATCCATGAACAAAAATATTTATTAAAGACAAACAAATTCAAACTGAGAAGTATTTACATCAGGTCACATAAGACGTTAAAGGTACCAGTGCCACTTCAGAACAAACACAGTTGGTCCACACATACTGTACTGATAAGGATACGCTCCGCCCTTGGCATTTGACTATGTTTTAATGTCACTCACACTTCAAGCAGCGACATATTTGTGGTACAGTGCAATGTTTATTCACAGTATATGAGGCAGTGTATTTGTTACTTCAACACAAGACTGTATACAACTATTACAAACACGAAGCACACACGCACGCACACACACACACACACACACCGGCAGCACACTCTTTGAAAGGCTTGGAGAATACGATGCAGATGCACAAATGTGTTGGACGACGTTCTGCGCAGCTTTGAGCTCTTCTTATGATCGTGTAATGAGAGATTACACAAGAGCAGCTCACGTTGTCCCATCAAGAAGAATACACCTTAGCTCATATTCAAGAGTCTAGGAACATGTAAAACAAGTAATTGAGTAAGAATGTCACACAGTAATCAACACATTAAAACATTTAAGAGCAGGTGGAAGAGTGTATTCCCACAAATTCCTCTTTGGCAAATATTAAAAGTCCAAAGAGCGAAACAGTGCATTTCTAAAAATCTCTGGTGCAGAAATGCTCTTTTAAAAAGAGTTAAAATCATTATTGGGCGCTGGAGCTCGCTGTGGTTTGGTCATAAAAACTAATGCTTGATACTAAAAAGGTAACACACACTGAACATGTGGATACAGCTTCTTGGCTTCAGGTATTGACATAGAATAAATACTTTACAAAAAATGTGCTGGATACAGCGATGGCCATTGTTGAACTCTTCTCCTGCAAAACCCTTACAATGATGCCATCCAAGTCAAGATGCGGAACGGGCTCTCAGACTACCAGAAACTATGAGGTCACACTATCTGAAGTGGAGAATTGCAGCAAAGGAGTAGTTTAGCGTTTCAACAATGGCCACATCTGTAAATTCATTTTTCAGACACACTAATGGCGTAAACATCCAATTCAGTGCTAAAACTTGAGGCAGAGTTGATGCGAAACAATAAAAATCAATCAAGTTAAAATTTGAAAAAGTCCGATTTTCCATCAGCGAACTTTCTCTGCCACCACACACCAGTTGGCATGATCAAAGTAGGCGTGTTTGACATGAAGCTCTTCAACGTGATTCTCGATCAGCTCTGCGAGTTCTCCCTCCCTGAAGACGTGATAGTACCTCAGGCAGGAGCCGTCCACCTGCCTATCGCTCCCCTGAGGACTCCTTGTGCTTTCCGGCCGCTCTGTCCCCTGCCGCCCTCTTCCCCTTTCGTCTCCAGACCGCTTCAGGTGCTCCTTCTGGAACGGGACCAGATCCGGCAGAGCCAGAGAGCCACACTCCCGGGCTAAAGACACGGAGACACTTTGGTTGTCTGTGCCGCCGTTGTCATTTTGGCCCTTGTGCGGGTCTGCGACGGGGTCGAAGACGTCCTCCTCCGATCCGATCACGGGCGACGGGGAGAAGAAGCTCGACACCTGTTTGATGAGGCCGCGCCCTCTCCCGCGCTGGCTGGCCTTGTTCCCCTCGCTCTCCCCCGAGGGTGAAGATAAAGTGCTCAGGTCTCTGGAAGTAGACCGGGAGACGGCTAAGCTTCCAAAGTCAAACACCGAATCCAGGGACCGGGAGAAGAACCACAGTCTCTGCGTGCTCTGGCGCGGCGCGGCGCAGGTCGGATCCTCCTCCTCGTCCGCCACGGAGGACGCGCTTCGAACCTTCCTGTGCTTGTCCGCGTCGTCGTCCACGGCTTCGCTCACGCTCTGAGCCGTCGCCCTCCTTCTGGGTCCGGCGTGCTCCCCGGTGAAGCCGGAGGGCGAGGGAAGGTTGGGGTTCCAGGGAACGAAGATGTCCTGCTTCTCAAACTTACGGCGTTTCTGCTCCATGGCCCACACGTAGATCATGATGCGTCCGCCCACTCGCAGGGTGCGAGCCATCTCCTTCAGTGCTCGGATACGACGTTCTTTGGTGGACAAATGATGGATGACTGTAAAATGCATTCAATTTTGTTAGAATGAAGTAGGTTGATGAGGAGGCATTTATTTAATTAAGATGCTAAGTCACACTCGGCACTTGATGTCAGCAAAACACATTCGGTAGACTGTGGCTCACGACACAAATGAATAATGTGGGCGGATGCTGGCGCCTTTGCTCCTAATTGCACTTTCATGTTGGGGGACACAATAATGATTTCACACCGTTGGCTGGGCAACACCAGCCTGTTATCAACGGGTGTTTATGGTTGTTATGAGTTTAATTTGAGGCAAACGGCAGCCACAGCCTCGTGCGTTTGCAGGAAGCGATTTCAAAGTCAAAGTCAGTTTTATTTTCAATTTTGACATATGTGCAAAGAGGCAAAGTACGTTTCTCTTTTGTCCAACATAAAATGAATAAGAATGAAGTGTAAAAAGGTTTTGAAACATTTCATAAAATAGAGAAACATGTCAGCATTTATAAACAACATAAAAGATTTGTTACCGAATGGGAGGCGTCAACAACATCCAAACCTCCTTTCAACGGCGTGCGTGTTTGCCCATTACCTGCAATCGAGAGCACAGCGTCGAAGCAGCCGTCTCTGTAAGGCAAATGCAGCCCGTCGCACATCTGGACCTCGTGTCCTTGGCTCCAGGCAAAGTCCACCAAGGGGTGACAGACGTCGCACCCCAGCTTGAACACCTCCTTGTTGATGTGAAGATACTTGCCATTGCCACAACCTGCCAAAGACAGGACAGTCAGCTACACCACTCGAGACTAATTAAAGCACAAACAATGGAATCGTGATCAAGTGTTGTGGGATGGCCAAGATTACGTCGCTGCTGGAGGGGACACCCACCAATGTCAGCCACGATGCTCCCCGGCTGCAGGTCCAGCAGGAACTGTCGGACCTTCGGCCAGGCTTTATAGCGGCTGTCGTTGAAATAGGGAGCGATCTTGTCATAGACACTGTGCACATGGTCTCTCTCGAGCTGACTGGCCGCCTCCTCCATCATGCCCGTCCAGGCTGCCTCATGCGGCGACCTCACAGAATCATGCCTGCGGGGACAAACACACCCGACTGCTCATTTCCAAATGATAAATCCATCAAACGTTCACCGTATTCTATCAGGAGACTAAAACATGTGGACCCCCCGAAGAGAACAGAAGAGAGGAAAGTGTACCCAGGAGAGACACACTTTCACAGTGGCGGTAATTCAACACCAAACACCTCCACTTTGAACTTGAAGTAGCCGCTACGCTCTTTGCACATCTAGCCCTGCACTCCTCCACAAGGACAGACTCATCTTTAGCCTCATGAATACAATGCCATGATTAATCTGTCATCAATCGTCTGTAACTGTGAAACAAACAGAGTGGGAGGGGGGGGGGATCATAAATGAACCAACGAGGTGACAATGAAGACGCAGTGCCCGTCTCACGGAGCAATCAGCTGGTCCATTTCCACGGCAGCCGTGCCAAACTGTTTTTTCCGTAATGCAGAAGCAAAAGGTCAACTCATAAATCAGTTTCACTGACAACAAGGTGCAAAACAAACATCAAAGGATGTTTTTGAAGGACGTTCCTGTCACAAGATTCTCATGAGCTGTGATTTACACGGTTTTCTGTTTTTATATATTATAATATTTAATTCGGTGTCACAACAGGCAATTTCATCGTCAGCTGACTTTTACTAACGCTGCTCCTCATTGTGAGGAGGCCTTACAAGACTGATATTTTATGTGTATCTAATGTTGCATCATCTGACAACTCTGCATCACTGAGACTAACCAGTGGTACAGCTGTGGTTTCAGGAAAAAGAGATTCTCATTTCCATACAACAGTTTCCAAAGACAAATAATTAAAGTCAACTGTGGTCATCTAAATTTTCAGAGCGACCTTTTCCCAAAAACCTTTGCAGCGTATGAATATTATCTTGCTTTCCTCATGTTTTGTAGACTGCACAGTAAATCACAGAGCAACATCTGTGCACAAACATGCTGCAGATTCTTTCTGCTCGATGCGATGTACATTTGCATTTGTCATTTTGAATCACATGTGATGGATGGAAGTTATTAATGTCAACCCACACCAGTGTGCATCGTATATCACTGCCATCGTACAGCAGGCACATCAAGAAGCACTGAAAATATTGAATTATTAAATATTGAATTGCGATCCAGTTCACTCTCCGTCCACATCCAGCTTCATCCACAGTGTGAAAATCTGCTTTTTAATTGCTTTAGTGTTCAATAAATTGGCACCAAATTTAGAGATTGACGTCTCTCTCTGTTTTATGTAATTCACAACAACAAATCTAACACAGATGCAATCTAATGAACCATGTACTGCCACAATGCACTTTGCTGATGAGGGTATCGAGAAGGAAAGCTATTAGACTTTGCTGCTGCCCCCTCCCTCCTCCCTTCTCTTAAAAGACAAGACTGACACGTCCTTGAATGTAATATTGTCTGGTGACCCCTTGTGTGTACCCCTATACACAATAAAAATGACTGGAAACATTAACGACAGGATATACATAACAAAAGCCAGCCGGTGCTGTTTGAAAAAAAAAAAAAATAGTTCTCTCTATAAACAGCTGTATCCCCTCACAGTGCAACACCAAGCTTGGTCGTGTTCTCCTCCGCTGGTAAAAACAGTGTGCAGCATCCCCCCTTTTCCCTTCACTCAGACCTATTTCTGGACCACCATCATCTGCATCCTCCCAGCCAAGTGGAAGGAAAACATCTCTTATGTAACGTTGTAAACCTGGCCTCCTTCAGCATTGTCAGCTCTCAATTTTCGCCCCAGTACACCCCCCCCCCATCCCCCCGCCCACCACCCCGTCTGCTCAGTAAACTGTGACAGTCCTCGCTGACATTATGTAACACAGGCAGCTGGGAGGCTCAGAGCACTGCCTCTTACTGACGATGGGAACTACAATTAAATCAAGAGGTATCGTTTGGCGCACGGATTCGTCCGAGGTAGAGGACATTCACTGGATGGCGATCCAATCTGTCAATACTTATAAACCTTGCTTCTTTTTTGTAAATTTACCATCCCTGAGGAATCTCCACAAAACATATTTGTGTCACAACACATCCTGGCCGTAGCCCACAATATGAGCTTGCCATTAAAGTTCTACAGTTCTGCACACATCTAACGTCAGACTAAATGTTCCTGGATAACTGGGTCCTCAGGTCAGACCTCTGCAATACTTTGATGGGATTAGTGGTGTTATTATGAACAGACAGGGCTGCACTGTCATGCTGCCAGCTGACACTAACCTGCATGAAGAGGAACCACGGAGAACAGGTTTACCCATCAAGCCTGCCAGCATTAATGACTCAACATCAACGTGGAGAGGTAGTCTGCTAAACTTAGACTCCCTTCACTGCTGCAAGCACATCCTGTCCTCACAATGCAATGTGTATAGGACCTATGTATATATACAGCAATATATATATATATATATATATGAAGACACATCGAGGTATGGTATGCATAGGCTCGAGAGAGCACCGTCATTGGACCGACAAAGTGCAACTTAATTAAATCAAAATCATTGTTTTATGTTAATTTCATCTGCTTTGAAAGGTATTCCTAAGTGCAAAATGCATATCAGATATGCCCATTATCCGGGATAGCGTACTACTTTATGTCCCATCAAAGTTCTTTTAATTAATTAATTAATTAATTAATTAAAAATCTTGAATAAATATATGACCAAGGTCGTATTCAAGACGTGAACCAACCAAAAATGAAACTCCCACCCTCGTGTCCATGTGTGCACATCCTCCGCGTCCTTATGATCCCTCGAACATGCAGAGCCTCTTACCGTACAACGTGAAGCCCGAACCGCCGCACAATGGTCCGCCTCGATACTCTGGAGGTAAAGTGCCCTCTCTGATCCAAATGATCGATCTGCCATAATGATCAGAGGCACGCGCTCGAAACCGACAGCGCCGAGCACGTTATCGACGACATCGCGAGGACGGATAACGTGAGCGGAGGGAAGCAACCTGCCGTGTGGAGCCGCCAGCAGCGCCCCGTCCGCCGGACGGCATCCAACCCCATAGCACGCCGAGCCACCACACCTGTCAAGGTGGTGGGGAACGACTGCAGGACTTCCGGCGCGGTATTTCAAAATGAAAGCCGCGTTAGTGAGAAAAGTCGCCCGAAATAATTGATGAACGTGTGCTGACCCCACATTTTGTACAAAACAAAACGTTGACATAGGCTTTTTAAAATGTGTGATTTTCACTTAAAAAAAAAACAAACAAACATGGGATCATGTCAGTGGATATGTTGTGAGGTAAAGGCAAAGCTAATGTTGTGATGATTAAGATAATTCAGAGTATTGATAGGAAGGCCTGCTGCCACCCTCACAATAAAAGCACTGCCACTAAATGCAATGACGGACTGCAGTGTGCAACTGTTTTGTTTTTTTACTGAGATTATAACCAAAGTACATGGAGATCACAGTAGCTAACTACAAATGTAAACCAGAACAGATTTTATCTGTTTATTATAAAACTTTTTTTTTTTTATAAAAGCGAACAAAAAAAGTGTGTTATTATTTCAGCGAGGCACACTTTCATTATTGGTCATTTTATTTAACTTCAGTCCTGTCCAGTACTTTCTCAAATGTGTTTGTGGACCGTACACTTGCTACACACTCACCACCTGTCGTTTTTCTGGTCAAACTGAGACAAGTTCACGCTTTTATTTTGAAGAATTTAAGGCCTGGTCTCCTGTCTTATTGTGGTTGACTTGAGCCATATGATTGGTCGGCGTTGTATAGAAAAGAGACGCTGTGCGGTTGTAGAACACAGTTGTCATTGGCTGTCAGGGTCACGTGACAACCACACTAAACAACGTGCTCTGGAGCCCGAGTATCTAGAAAATGGCTCATGTTTATACATTTAGTTGTAAAACAAAACAAATTAATTACAAATGTTACAATATATGTTTTGTTTGTTTGAGAAACTTCTCTTTGTGCTTCATTCCCTCTCAGACTCCATGCCTTAATGAATCTCTTCAAATCAACGATAAGGGCTGCTGCAGAAGGAAACCATGAGTAACTTCCCCTAATCCCTTTCATTCTCAGGCGGACAACAATCTATAGTGTGCAACCTGACCATATAGCTCACATGGTGGGAAAAATACAACTATACATACAAGGGCTATAACCTTGATAATCAAAACAATGCATTGTTTGAAGCCATGCAGAGACCACTTCCTCTCTTTGGTACCAAACACACATATATATATAGTGATCTTTAAAGTCCATCAGTGTACAGGATTTTGCAAAGACATGAACAAAATGGAGGTCATAATTAAGTAACAACTGCCGTAATAATAAACTACAAACTATATGGTTAGCATATAGCATTTTGCATCGGTGGGGTTGTATGAAGCAAACATAAGCATGTCGTATCCAGTTTTTGTTGTCCTCTGCCTCCCATATGTGCGTCAGCTCTGATTCCATCTGCCCTTTTTCAGTCTCTAAAATGGATAATGGCAGTGACTTAATTGTGGATCATCACGGCCATTCAGCCAGCACAAAGCGCTCGTCACATCTCCCTCACATCATCACCATTTAGAGCGCACATACTCTTTCACGGCTGCTGGCTGCCTCACATTACAATCACACACACACACTGGCACCTGGGAAAGGAGCCTGAAAACACACTCCCACACAGTGGGCCAATGCACAGGGAGGGATGCTGAGAACACACGTGTCTCTGCAGGTGAGGTTTGGCTCATAAACAACAGGGACTCTGAAAGCCTCAGTGCTGCCTTCACTGTCAGCCTGTGTTCCAACTCTCTGCTTCATCTATTCAATCGGGAATTTACATAGCATCCAGGAACTAGGCAAGGACTCTACCATCCCCCAGCATGAATATTGATGTTTATGTACAGCTGTGAATGTTAGTCCGAGGCATAAATAATCTCACAGGTTGAGGAAGGTAAAGCAGTGATAAAGCAAGACTTAAGAGAGAAGGAATAGGCCAACATTTGTTGATTTTGGCCATTGATATATATATATATATATATATATATATATATATATATATATATATATATTTATATATATATATATTTATATTTCTCTATGTTTATGTTTATATATCCAAACCATATAGGGACAAAAGATAAAGTATTTTGCATCTTCATCACCGTTTCCTCAGATGTCGTAGTTCGTGTCATGGATTAAAGTGCTCAGAGAACAGGGACAGCACAAGAGAGAAAGAGAGAGAGAGAGAGAGAGAGAGAGAGAGAGAGAGAGAGAGAGAGAGAGAGAGAGAGTGTGTGTGTTTGCGTGTATATGTGTGGTTGTGGTTTTGGTTATGGGTGAGTTTTGTTTTATGCCCCTGCCATTCCCACACAAGGTTGCAACATTGTTCTCTAAACCCAGGGCTCTATATGCTCTGACCTCAGGGTTCTATGCTTTAATCTCAGGGTTCTATGCTCTGACCTCAGGATGTAATCTCAGGGTTCTATGCTCTGACCTCAGGGTTCTATGCTTTAATCTCAGGGTTCTATGCTCTGACCTCAGGATGTAATCTCAGGGTTCTATGCTCTGACCTCAGGGTTCTATGCTTTAATCTCAGGGTTATCTGATTCCAGGGTTCTATGTTCTGATCCCAGGGTTACGCGCTCTGACGTCAGGGTTCTACGCTACGACCTCAGGAACCTGTGCTCTGACCGCAGGGGTCTATGCACAGGTAAATATTAACCATACATGCCGTTTTTTGCTTGTTGGAATGAAGTAAACATCTGTTGAGTATTTTAAATTGTGTGATTGTGTTGAATTAAAAAAAACATAACGCAGCGGGTCCATCAGAACCACGAACACAGGATAATAACAGAAATATGAACACATAAGGGTTAAAGATATACAAGTCAGCTAACCCTCTACACCCTGCTTAGAATAATGGTGCTGATTTGATTGCAAATAGATAATTGCAATCTGCATTAAATATTTTAAAAAAAGAAAAGAAAGATGGAACCATGAAATCCTCTGAAATGTCTACAATGGCAGGGTTTGACACACAAACAAAAATAAACCACATCATCTTTACAATCTGTCACTGCGAAAATAATTGGGACGAATAGTCGTCATCACCCTGCAGTCCTTCTCCCTTTCTGATGGATCTCTCTTACTGCCCCAGGCTGGATGAGAGACCCATCAGCGCCACACAACGGCTCAAACTGCTGACTAACATTGGAGAAGTGAGGCATTGCCACCCACACGAGGGACAGTAAACCCAGTGGAAAGCGCCTTTAAAACGGCCTCCACATTGATCCTCTTACACAAGGTCGTCGCTATCTCCGGGAGATCTAAAGAGCTGCTAAGCCTTTATATTGAAGCCAGAGATTTGGTACCACATCTTATTTACAAAGATCTCATCAGCTTTTATTTACCAGATTCAAATGCATTTGAAAATATCACACTTTGGTCTGTTTTCTTTCATCTTCATCTCTTTACCATGCGTATACTCTTCTGCACTAAAACTCTTTACACACTAATTTGATTTTCCTATTGCGATTGTAATCAATTAAACAAAATGCCGTCATGACTTCACCCCATTGAAATAAAACTTGTTTTAAATATCTTCAATTCAGTAATTCCTTCCTTTATAGTACTTGTTGTAGAATAAATTACTCTATTTCAAAATCGAGTCTGCCCTTGTGTTTCTCCCCGACATTGATACATATAAACGGCAGAAAAAGCAGTGATTCACATTATTTCCTTTCCCACTAAAAGTATTCTTGCACATCAGCACCGGGTTCTGTAAATCAAGGTCGGCGCTGTGTAAATAAACCTTCAGTGGTGAAAAGAC
The DNA here is from genome assembly GCF_023055335.1 of Clinocottus analis. Taxonomy (NCBI): domain Eukaryota; kingdom Metazoa; phylum Chordata; class Actinopteri; order Perciformes; family Cottidae; genus Clinocottus; species Clinocottus analis. The sequence continues at coordinate 20,954,580 of NW_027175931.1, read as the reverse complement.
CGGAAGCTGCTGAGAAAAGTACATTGGATACTGCAACCTGAGTCATCAATGAAACACCAAGAGGCATGCTACTGAAGGTTACCAAACTTTACTTTCATTGTTATTATAGTGGAAAACCCGCTGCAAGCTCCTCAGAGGATCACAGCTGCTGGGGTTTTGAAACACTTTTGAAAAACAACTGCACAAAGTCAGACAAATGCACAGCGGTCAATATGTTCAGTGCTGCTGAAATCTGTACGTGTCTGGTCAACAGGAGGAGGATGAAGTCAAAGAAACATCAGACGGCACAAATGGAACGGCAGCGAATATCACGTTGACTGGTTGGAGGAACACTGGTCTGCCAGATTTTAAAATGTGGCAGCTGAAAGTCTAAAACAAAAATCATGACAGAGAAAACAATAAAAGAGAAAGAGCAACGATGATCACAAACCTTACCATCACCAGAACCGGTGGGATCATATTTTCATGCCCAAATGGAGACAAGTTTGAGTAAACACAGATAAATGATTCTCGTTCCTCTGCAGGACTTCCATGATGAACATCATGGAATACAAAGGCCAACTGTGGTTCAATGACTTTCATGAGGAAATTTTACACTATATTACCATAACTTTAGAACAACTTCACAGATTGCTTCAGATAACCTTTCAATACATGTTTTGCATAGAGTGTCAACTGCGTATTTGGTCCCTCATCTTTACATTAAAAACACATGAGGAATGGATAATTCCTCCGGAGTAATGATCACAGCAAATACAACCTAGATTTGGCACTTGCTGGGAGAGGAATGGAAAATGGCCTTTCAGTAAGGGGCTTGAAAAAGAAACATGTTGGCGTAACCAAAGACGTAAATTAACTATGAAACTTTTGGTTTGGAGGCTAATGAGGACAACTCAGTTTTAGGTTCACATTCCCACACAATCAGCAAAGGGACAAGTCTGACATAAAAATCATTAAATACAAAAATAAATCAGATTTTTCTTCAACACAAATGGGATTACATTTAAAAATTTAATTATGAAAACAGTTTCACAAAAAATAGATTTCTTCATCTTTTACATAAATTTAGAATATTCCAAAAATAATTAAAAAATCCCGTAGAAACAGTAACTAACAATAGTTACTACATTAGAAAAGGTTTTGTTCTTTGAGGCAAATTATTTAGCAAGTAAAAATCCTCTGAAAAACTAAAAGAAATCTTGATTCTTCCTCATCATATGTGGCTGCTCTGGTCGAGGTCTCTGGGTCACGTGAGCGGGCTCTTGTGATCTCATGACAATGTCTACAGATATTGGAAATGAAAAACGATCCATCATCTGTGCGATCTTCTCTTGTGGAACACTGTGCTTGTTCCTCCTGGAGAAAAACAGTACAGTGTGATTTTAGTATGTATCTGTACGTTTTAAAAGTCGGCACTAGCATGTATATTAAATATGATAATTAATGAATCGTACCTCTCCAGCTCATAAGGATCAAACTTCCAGCTGGTGTCAGGTTCACAAAAGTCCACTTTGTATCCTTTCTCCAAGGCCTGTTAAAATGATTGGAAATCAGATGAGGAGCTATAAAGATGGTGCAGTACTCCATAACCAAACACACAGTTGTATTTAAAATTCCATACCCACCAATTCGACATATGGCTTCATTTCCCAAGCTTGGACATTTGTATTATCAATAATAATGGGAGATCGGACATCATGCATAGCGTCTTTAGCTGAAAGAGAATTAAAACACACAAAAAAATATTAATTTCTGGCAGGAAAATAAAAATCCCATCAAATCAAATCAGTCATCTAAACCTACATTTAGAACATATTGATGCTTTGCATGGACGAACTTGAATTACCACATAGTGGTTGTGTACCTCAGACAAGTTTCAGCTCACATAGTGTCTGTCCAAAATGTCATAACTTTAGAATTTTATCCTTTTAGACATTACCTCTGTTCAGGTTCCATTCATGTGCTGCACCGAGAAGGCCCGGGTCGTAGCGGTACCCGTCTCTGCAAGCAAAGTAGTCATCTGTGCTCAGTATCAGGCCGTTGGGATTAGAGGAGAGCTGCTCCCTGCGAGTGTGCATTGAAAATAATACGTTACGACTTGGAAGTTTAGAGCTGGGGTTTTAGACTCTTCAAACTGACAATGCACTTATTTATGAGACTCCAGATTACACAAAGACAGACCTAGCTAGTGTTGATTTCCCAGATCCTGGTAATCCCCTCATCAAGATCAACACCAAGGAAGTTTGGAATGCATTAGTGGTGGGAGGAGGCCGGTAGTCATGGTCCCATGGTTCATTTTCAAAATCGTATCTCTGAGATCTGCCATAATCTTCAACAAAGTAACACAAATCTTCTTCTCTCCTGTTGGACCATCCAAAATTTACATTATCTGAGTGCACGTCATAGCTACAAACACGTTCGTCCCTGTCTAAGTGGTGTGAAGATTCTCCATAAAAGCCGTGAGACGGGTGACTGCTAACATTCTGAGGGGAAAATGTTCCGAAATGCGGCTGTTCTTGATGTTGGTTTGTCGGGCCAGAAGCGCTCCAGTTTGGATTTGCGGTTGATGGTGGGTTTTGCGGATTTGGGAATGCAGTTGGGGGTGGTGGGCGTTGGAATGCAGGTCTGTGAAATCTTGGGTTTGGTGGCGAGTTCAATGTTTGAGGATGATGCCATTGGTTTTGAGCATGAGCAACTTGTCCCTGTCTTCTGGGGTGGTATGGCTCATTTTGATACCAGTGTGACCAGGACGGTTGTTTCTGCCCACTGCTTTTCTGGTAGTCCTCTGTTCCTGCTTGACTGCTCGTGTAAACACCTTTTTCCTCGCTAACCTTCCGAGTCTGCTTGCTCGTAGATGTTTTGATGGGCATGGGTGGTTGAATACCATAAGCACAATCGGGTTCATCAATCTTCTCAAGCTCTTTGTAAAACTCACTCAGTGTATCTTCAATGTCAACCTTGACCTTGGTGGGATTTTTTGCGGGGGTGGATTTTGAAGGAGGAAACGCTGGACCGATGAAGGTGGTGCTGGTGAGTCCAACCTGCTTTAACGCACGCTCCCTCACACTCTCTGGGCTGCTGGAGTGATCGCTCACATTTTTTTTGTTGGCAGAGCCATCTTTTCCATTATCGGTTCTTCTACCCACATCCACTAAGTTGTTTTTTATACGAGAGGTTGTACAGGGGGATCGAGTATGAGACATCTGCATTGGACAAAAACACAAATTATAAATACATATGTAATACATAAATGTTATATAATAAAGTCTTTAGTGCTGAGGAAAAATAGTTACAGTTCACGTGAGTAGCTAACAGGTAAATGTGTAACTATATATGCCAGTGAACAAAGGCTGAAACCGAAACAAACTAAAACATTAGCATTATGTTAGCTAACGTCACCTCACGAGCTACACTGAAGACGGCACAAAACACTACTCAGTGAAATATTTACGAGCTTGATATTCAACATACAGTAAACGTCACCGTTCATCAATACTCACCGTGTATATTCAGGACGCACAAATGATGGAAAAAAAGACATTAACGAAAAACAACCGGCCCACAAGTTGCACATAGCAGGTGCTTGTGTTTACGGAAGTGGCCTTCTTCTTCTACGACTTATTCTCAACAGCGGCCGGGAACCTGGAAGCGAAGGCATGGCCCGGCTTACTCGGCCTCTGATTGGCTTACCCTATCACCAGAACTAGCCAATCAGAGGCAGAGTACGGCTGGAGAGCGCATCAGCACCCCCAGCTGGCCTGGAGTGTGACACAAGGTCATCGCCCAAATAAACTAAACTAAATATGAGCTTAATCCTATAAAACATATCCGATATTTTTGCTGCTTCATCTCCCCGTAGTTGTCCTTTTAAAAACAAAAATATCACCTAAAATTATAAAGAATCTTACTACAAATGAGAATTTGTGAGTTGTCTATAATTGCACTTATAATCAAAGTTTTTAAATTGATTTAAAACATAAAATTGTTCTGCATTTGGTCATTTTGGAGTTTCATGAATTACAAACTACTTCTTACTATTTAGAAACTTAACTATTGTAAAGATGAGGAATTACATGTTTCCGAAGTAGCAAAAAACAACCACAAAACATGTTCAGCAGACTTTACATTCTTTTATTCGTACAGTGTTTTAAAAGTTGTAGTGTGCTTGGCATCATACAGTCTTATGTTCCTGCAGTAAATCCCCATCATGCAATCCCTGAGTATCGATCATAGCCAGTTCCTCGTCATTCACCCATTCATCCTCCACTGGGGAATTGACAGGTTTGCGAGCTGGAGTCTGTGCGGTGTTTAAAGTGCTTGGTGTCCAAGACCTCCGAGGGGGGTTGAATGTCTTATTTACACATGGGGAAGCCTCTGAGCCCAGATGGAGCAGGGGTGGTGGAGACGGGATACGAGACAGATAGTCCACAGCTTTTCTCCTCTTCGTGCTGATAGGGTCTTTCTCTGTCGAACAGTTTGCTCCAGGAGGTTTCCTGCTGACGGGTGTGAAAGATCCAAGGCTTCGGACCAGCTGCTGAGGAGTCCCCTTTATAAAAAGACACATTTTTATTTTTTAAGTGGTCATGAGCGCAAATGGATCAAAGAGCAAGTACATGAACTCACTGTGGTTTTTGTGTCTTGTCTTCTGACCGTTTTACACGCTGTGGTTTGTGTTTGCAGAGCTGGAGAGGAGATGGACCTCAGGCTATCAGATCTGACTAAATGTGACAACTTCTCCTCAGCAATTAGAAAGAAGTTTTCTTGACTCTGAAAACATAAAACATAAGTTATGTCCTTTCCATATTTGACAAAATTTTATTGTCTCCAAACGAAGGCTGGGAGAAAAATAAGACAAGAAAGCATGAGCCCTTATAAGCATTCTTCGTCAGTTCCTTAGTCAATATCAGATTTCAGCACTTGCACTGTACTATTATACTGTAATAGTCATGTGTCTGTAAGCAGAGTTTTGTATCTGTGCTTTATAGAATGCTGATTAAAGTTAGTTTATCTCTTTCCAATTGTGAAATAAAGGTATGTAATACATGTTAAAGGTCATAATGAAAGGCACAGACTAAAACTTTTTAAATACAGCTTATTTTCAACAAATGCATTTCCAATGCGGTTCAGCACAACTTGTTTTGTGCAAGCCGCCAAGTTAGTAAGATTCAAGATTTTACTACTGTACCTGGACCATGTTTTTGTTTCGGCTGAGTGATTCTTGGAGATGACCTTCCTTGGGGTTTGTTGAGAAGATGGTCAGATCTCCAGCGTACACAACAGGAGTGGGTGATATGGACTGACCCCTCAGCTGCAGGTTGCTCAGAGCCAACTGGACACGTAATTTTACCAAATCCTCCAAGCCAGATTGAGCAAAGCTGCTGAAACAGCGCACTTTAACAAAGTTGAGTCTCCCATCAGCCATATACAATGCAGGAGAGAAACCTGTGTTCAAAAGCACAAACAATCATTTAGTAAACAATATACTGTAGTTGTGGCAGAAACTGGAAGAAGGAAAAACAAAAACCGACCCTGTCCGTCTATGATACTGATGACATATCCTGTGAGATCAACTTCTGCACACAGCGACTGGAATTCTGGGTTTTGAAGATCCACAAAACGGGCAGAGACCCTCGGTTGAAAACGTGTTGATAACCATTCCTGAGGAGCCTGTATGTCATACAAGTATTACTTAGTTGAAATTATTTCCATTATCTGTCTGACTTTATAAATACTCTAAATATCTACAATTCAACATGGTCACTGAGTCAATAGAGTTTGTTTCCACAGTACCTGTAGGTGCTGAAATTGTGTTTTCTTTGACCCAGTCAGCTGAACAGCTGTGCTCCCTCCATGTTTCTTTCCATCCGAAGTAGTGAGATTATAGACCTTGTATCGACAGCCTTCCTTCAGTAAGGACTGAAGATCCGAGGTGGGTCGCCAAAGGTTCAACTGGTAAACTAAAAAAAGAAAAACACATCATCTTAAACCAGTATTTTTTTTAAAAACACAATAGTATTTACAACCCTAGTACAACTAAAATAAATAAAAAATAACACACCGCTGCCGTGTTGGTCCATGGAGTCAGCCACACAGAGTCTCCACACAGGTGTAACGTCTCGCTTGGGACAGCTACCTTCACTGTCTTCTGCGCTTTCTAAAGCTCGTCGGTAGCGATCCTGCAGTTCAGCCTGCCTCTTCTCCATCAGAGAACACCTGTAGGTGCTGAGAGTCTCCATCTGCTGTTCACTCAGATGAGCCTTGGACATGCAAGTAAAATAGACATGCAATCATAGCTCTGTTAATAAGAGATATTATGGGAACAATCTGTAAGGTAAATTTCTTCTCACCTCAAGGTAGGCTGGGTCTTCCCCCACTGCTTCATAGAGCTCCTCTCCAGTTTGAAGACTTTCGATACCCTGACGACTGATCGTCCGTCTTCTACTTTGAGGTTTGTCATTACCTGAAGATGATCATTCTGTTCAAACAAATCCCATTTCAATCTGTACCCAAGCCGATGGAATCACAATATCTACCTTTGTCCTCCTTTTCAAATCCGTCTTGAATCTTGGCGAATAGGATCTCCATAGCTTTTTGTTTGTGGCCGTTGTGTCGTCTGGCCTCCTTCTCTTCGGCGCGAACAGATCGGAAGACAATCCCTCCATCTGGTTTCCTCTCCATCCACTGGACAATATGACACACAGAAAGTCAAAGGGGCCATGATGAAGTTACAGGTGTAGCAGTAACAATATCAATGCAAGACTAAACCAACCTGTATGGGGTAGCTTCTCAGTATGATAATGTCCACGCATCCTACTGGACCTCCACTCCTGTACAAACAGGACAGAGGAAGGAGGAATGGCCGTGGATCCTTGTGAAATCCCAGTTTTGTGTCCCATCGTGTGGGTCTGGTGCTATTAGCGCAAATCTGAACAAAAGAATCAGAATCAGCGTTAATACCATAAATAAGCCAATTTCTATGATTGCCTCGCAGAGAAATAGAATAACTTGTGCTCAACTCCCTTTTAAAGTACCTTTAACATGAGAGAGTTAGGTGCCTCCAGAGGGGGGCAAGCTTCTTGCGCTCCCACCAGCTGAGCCCCGTGGATGATCAATTTGCCACCGACAGCCACTCGACCGCTGTGAAGCATGGCGGTCAAAGGTTCATCCAGCTGGGCTTTAATGGCATACCATCCGTCTGTCAGCCACACGACCGCAGATGGATTTTCTACCTTGGCATCGGCACCTTGTGGAGTCTTGGTGTCATTGAAGCTCCGTCTGCTCGGGGAGTGACCCCTGGAGACGACCCCGCAGACACAGAGGACGAGGGTTTTGGCTGCCGAGTCGTCCTTTTCCGTGATCTTTCTCAGAGCCGGCCTGCGGCTGTTGTCCACCTCAACATCATATCTGACATAAGAGGCATTTAATCAAAATGACATTTTAAAGGTAAACATTTAATACATAAAACACATTGGATTACCTTGATTGCATGAATACAAAATAATGTAATAATAATTTGTAGGTTTTTTTTTAAATTAAATGCTTATAAAATGTAAAATGCAATTTGCACATAATGTGCAACAACATCTGTCTTGTTAAACATGAGCACATTTACTTCAACAACAGGAACACATTAAACTAAAATATGCTATAATCCCACCCACCTGTACTTCAGCTGCAGGAGAACCTGCTCTGGGGTGAGACAGAGGCCGCCCATTGTTTCTGGAAATGATCTTTCCATGCATGCCTGCTTCCATACAACCCATCGGTAGTGATTGTCCACCCAACCCTCACTGATCAGTTTAGGATCCACACCTGGGGTGTCACATAATGCTCTGTGGACAGTCAGAAAAATATAATATTCAGTACAATCAGCCTGCATTTGAAAAAAAAACACTAAAACCCACCTCGTTTCACAAAAATTAGGCTCAATATTACAAAGCCGGATTTATACTCAACTAAAAAGCAATAATACCTATAAAACTCCTCTTTCCCCGCAGTCCCATCCTTGGAAGGGATCAGCCATCCTCCATCAGCAAGCTGAACACCACCTCCGCCTGGAAAAGCTTCCCGTTTGATGAACTGCTTCAAATGGAAGCGAAACGATTCTGCAGTCTCACCGGAGATCTCACAAACGTGCTGATGAACTCCGTGCCCGTACAGCTGAAGAACAAGAACATGCCAAAAAGCTTCATATGTGACGGTGATTTCTTTTAGACCCAAATACAACAGAATCTACAGACAACACAGTTCTGGCCTTGCCTGTTTTGGAGAGTATTTTGCAGGAGGCATTCCATTTACTGCAGCCTTTAATGATATTCTTGTCACTCCTGAGGTTTTGGTGAGAAACAAACTTCCCGGCAACGGTCGAATGGTCTGGCGCTTCTTTTTCCTGATCCTCATGTCTTGCATATCTCGTGCCAGCTCTACATTCTGAAGATTCTGAAATACGTCTGTGGACCATAAACACATCATCAGTTTACCTATGGTATGCAGGGTTAATTACAGTGCTTTGTCCAAAAAGCTTTCTGCACCTTGGCATCTGGACAATCTATCCTCCACATGTGATGTATCTGCAGCAGAGTCCTCTGATCCACAGCCAACCGGGAGGTTTTCATTATGTATTAGATTATCATTTATATTGTGAGCCAAGGCCACTGTCTCAATGTCTTTGCTTTTATCAGCAGTTATTTCTGAAGCACTTTGTTTTTTGTGTGTGGGGGGTACATAAGTGTTTCTGTTGAAGGGTGTGACAAAGAGATTGTGATGTTTATCCTCCTTTCCCTCCACCTCTGGTTTAGCAAAGCTCTCCTGGACAAAAGGTTTTTTGAAAGGAGGAACAAAAGCAGAAGGTGTTCTTATGTTGTCCTTGAGCATTGTATTCCTACGACTCTCCGTCTTTGTGTTCGTGAGGAAAGGAGGAACAAACGCTGGCTTCCCCGAGTGTGCTGATCTGCTTTCTTCTGGGGTTGAGTGTCGTGTTGGTGTTGTATTTTGTAATCGGGTTTCCACATAGCCGTTTCCATTGCTGCAACAAAAACAATTCGTCACAAGAAGCTGAAACCAGTGTCAGCTGCTTGAAAACATGGTCAAGGAATCACACGCCACTTACGTGTGTGGCCTCGTGATGTTTGGATGGAGAGAGACGCTGTACTTGAAAATCCTTCTGTCTTTCATTACACCTTCATTAAGAAACAAATACCATTCAATTGACTCGTAAGCCAAAATAAGTATTCTTGACCTGACAGTTACAGTGCTAGTGATTTACCATTTGGAGAACTTTTTTCCGGATGGAGTGTTGAACTTCTTGGACCATCAACAGTTCTGTCGAATTCTTCCAGTAATCGTCTTTTCAGCGGAGGCTGACCTACAATATTTCATGACAGAAATGAAACCCTTAGTGATTAACAGTCCTGCTTGTAACAGAGCATCACATCTTACGGCTAGTAATATAGAAGCCTTATCGTTCATTTCAAAATTATGGTTTATTTGAAAAGGAGAACAATATACGTAAATGTGATTATCCAGTGAAACAACTTTGTGAGCAAATAATTCAGATTCAATAAGATTTTGAGACAATCTGTGCAGCGATAACAAAATCTTACCAATAATATCCGGATCCTCTCTGGATCTTTTCCCTGTCCCATGTGGCTCCACTACAGATCCGTGGGTGGCATTTTCTAAAGTCATTGAGAGACTTTGGCTCGCGAGACCTTCGTCCTCTAACAAAGCCTTGGTGCAGTCCAGAGCTTCCTGGGCGAACAACTTCTGCTGGGTTTCAGTGCAGCCGCTTAGGTTAAGTGACTGGAAGTTCAGAGCTGAAGACACCTGTGGCCTTTTGACCTTGGATCCCTGTCTGCTGCTTGTCTGCTGTATTTTATAATCCAACACTGCTGGGGTAATTTGGCCTTCATTTACCCTAAATGCTTCTGCGTGGGCCTGGTCTTTGATAAAAATGCAACCGGATACGCTTGCACGTTGAGGAGATTCATTTTCAGCGTCATAATCTTGCAAAGAGGATAATGATTTAACTACTTGAGGGGCACTAAACATGTCCATGTCACCGACTGTGGAGGGATTACAAGATATTTTCACACTTTTCACTTTTGATAGATCTGATTTACGGATGCCACGTGGGCTTGTTGAGTTTGAATCATGACATTCAACATCGGCAAATTCTGTCAAAAGGTTTTTTGCTTCCAATAGATTTCGCTTTGACACGTGGACTTTTGCGCCGCCTGCAGTTGAGAACCCACAATGTATTTTCTCTGCAACTTCAGCATTGTCTTGTGTCTTGTCGTTGTTCCTTGTGTCTGGAACAGCTGGGGTCTCTGCATTGAAACTGATGTCACTAAAGAGAGCTTTTGCTTTCTGCAGGGCCTCAGAGGAAAATGCAACTTGCTTCCCACTGGCTGCAAGAAATCCACTATTCCTGAGTGTTGGACCAGGGACTAGCATTTTAGAAGGGCTTGGTTGTACAAAGATTTTATCCTCAACGTCATCAATTTCACAGAACAGAGTTTTTGCTTTCTTTAGGGCTGCAGATGAAAAAGAAACTCCTTTGCCACTGGCGGTTTGAAACCCACCGTTCTGTGGTGGAAAAGTGTTTTCTTTTTGTTTCAGTGTTTTGTTTGGGTCCTTAAATGAAGCACTTTCATTCAACAGAGACTTTGCTTTTGCCATTGCGCCATCAGACACAGATACTTTTTTCCCGCTGCCTGTACAGAATCCACCACCTTTGCTCAATTCATTCATGGCAGAGGAACTAATGTTCTTTGATGTTGTGCACAACGGGGGAGGAAGGGTCTTTGTCATCGAAGATGGGTTTCCATGTAAAGCAACCGCGTTGGAAACATCCGATGTCTTCTTAAAAGCACCTTTGTGAATCTTTAAATCATCAGGATGCAGCATTTTTTCATGGTTTCCAACTAATTCAGCGTGTCCCCTTCCAAGCTCTTCAGATACGTTTATTTTCAACCTCTGATCTTCTTCACATCTTGAAAGCTTTTTCTTCTCGCTGCCACTTCCGCAGGCAGGTGCTACACTTTTTTTCTGTTCGACTGACATGTCGTCGTAACCATCCATAATGTCACAGTTCTTGAAGAAAGCATCCGCTTCTTGCATTGCTTCTGCTGAGATGCAACCATCATCGAATTCTGTCAAAAGGTTTTTTGCTTCCTGCAGATTTGTCTTTGACACGTGGACTTTTGCGCCCCCTGCAGTTGAGAACCCACAATGTATTTTCTCTGCAACTTCAGCATTGTCTTGTGTCTTGTTGTTGTTGTTCCTTGTGTCTGGAACAGCTGGGGTCTCTGCATTGAAACTGATGTCCCTGAAGAGAGCTTTTGCCTTCTGGAGGGCCTCAGCTGAAATTGCAACTCGCTTCCCACTGGCTGCAAGAAATCCACTATTCCTGGGTGTTGGACCAGGAACTGGCATGTTAGAATGGGTTGGTTTTACAAAGACTTTATCCTCAACTTCATCACATTCACTCAACAACTTTCCTTTCTTGAGAGCTGCAGATGAATTGGCCACTCCTTTGCTACTGGCGGTCTGAAATCCACCACTTTTAAGTGGTACATCTTGAATTGGATTGCAGAGATGGCCGGTTCTTAAAGCATCCCCTTTTCTTTTAAGTTGCTTGTCCTCGTCCTCAAGTGTAGGAATGTCATTCAAGAGACGCTCTGCTTTGTTCAGTGCATCAGCTGACATGGACACTTTGTTCCCACTGGCTGTACAAAATCCACCACCATTACTCAATGCATGGTTGGTAGAAGAGCCAATATTCTTTGATGTTGTACATGAGAGAGATGAAAGTGCCTTTGCAGTCCAATACGGCTTTTCATGGGAAGAGGGGGCATTTGTTAAAGCCAGCGTTTTTGTCTCCTCTTTATGCTGTACCACCTCTGTTTGGCGCACAGCTGGTCCTGCATTCACATCTTCAAACTCACTGACTGATTCTTTGGACCAGTTTGCTTTCATGCCTTGAATTTCACATTTTGGAAGGGTTTCCTCATGACCGACACTTCCAGGCAAGGCGTCTACGCTCTTTTTGTCAGCGTTACAGTCAATTGCATCACAGTCCCTAAAGAGAGCCTCTGCCTCTTGCATAGCTTTTGCTGAAACCGAAATCCCTTTTCCACTGGCCATCTGGAACCCACTTTGACACGCGGTTGTGTCCCTTTTGCTGTGTATTAAACTTTTTGCAGCCTTTCCATCTTGAATGCCTGTGACCCGTCTGTTTGTGTTGGAAAAACGGCCTTGAACCCCCCCCTCAGTATCGCCATCACAACCTGTGATTGTAGAATCATCCTCTTTATGATGCTGAAAGTTATAAGTGGGATTATCAACACTGCACCTAAACTGCCTTCTAGCATTGGTTTCGCTGCTTTGCTTGTCCGGTGGCGCTCGACTCGTCACAAGATTCTCCTCCAAATCTGCAAACAAAGCTTTGGCTTTGCTCAGACACTTTTTAGAGACTCTCAAAACATTTCCTCCTGCGGTCTTAAATCCCGCCCCAAGCATTAAAGGAGTTTTGTTCTTCAGCTCGTGCCCAGCTCCGTCAAGACTTTTGGGTTCAGCTGACATAACACTTTCACTGCCTTCGGAGATGGGCTTTGAAGCGGAAGACGCCTCTTTAGGAGTGGCATTTTCTTTTTGGACTGCGCTTGTGGAATTAGATGTTTCACAGTTTGTTTTACCATCGGAGGTGGTCATTTTGTCCGGCATCACAGTTATTAACAGGTGCTTTTCAGCTTCTGAACTAAAACTGTCATCAAAATCAATACCCGAAAGAAAATCTGGGTCAAGTTCTTTGTCAACTTTTGGGGGAGAGGCGGCATTATCCTGACAGTTTTGATTCGGCTTTTCCGTTTTAAACTGTGTGAATTCAAACTGGCTATCTGCTTCTTCCAAGAGAGTGCACAGCTCAGTTACATCAGCTCTTTGTGAAGCTGTTAACTGGCAACGGATATTCTCATTTGTTTCACGTGAAGAAAATGGCTGGTTTGCGTTAGTGGTTGGATAATTCACTGATCCGTGACTCACGCTCCTCTCATCTTTGTTGGGCTGGTCACTTGAAGTTCTTTCCCCTTCAGTCTCAGCAAAGAGATGCTTGGCTCTTTGCAGGTTGGCTGAAGAAATGTGTACACCCTTATTTGAAGCGGTTGTGAATCCTGATGGATGGACGGAAGGATGTGAAACTCTTTTCCCTGGCAGATTGCCACGAGCTTGACCATTAAGTGAAATGCAATTAATGCTATCGACAGCTTCTTTCTCACAACTGGGCCGTCGGGCTGATGCGCTCTCTATGTGCAGCTCACTCTCGCTGCCAGGGCCGAGTGTCTGGCTTTCCCTGATTGCGCTGGACCGCTTGGCATCTGTTTCGGCTGCTTGTAAAATATCATCCAATCGGGCTTTTTCGTTGCCATTATTTGCAGATGTGACAGGAGCGGGCCTTTGTTTATCGGTCCACTGTAGACCTTTGATCTCTGAGCTGGGAAGAACAAACGATGGTGCAGTCCCATGTGCGCTATCTGCAATAGCAGACTGGAATCCACTGTCACTTATTGTTGTCTCATGGATTAGGTTACTTTGATGAGCGGTAGAAATCTGTCTTCTGTCATCGCCGCCATCACAGTCATGGTAAAGGTTTGCTTGCATTGCTTTCTGCTTAGCTCGTTTCATGGCTGACAGACAAGTCGATGGAGAAAAGCCGTTTCCAGGAGTATCCTCTGCTACTTTACTCAGTTTACAGGGTTCGGACATTTGACTGAAATCTTGTGCAAAATCTTTGCAAAGCTGCGACATGTCAAGATCCTGGACTTTTGGTTGTAAAGAAGGACGTAGATTTACGTCAGCGAGATTTCCCTGTTTTTGCATCTCATTTATCCCGACACTGCAACAGTCTGCTTCATCTGGGGCTTTCAACAGCTTCACATTAACCTCTTGTCCTGAAAAAGCATCATGAAGAGAAAAAAAAGATACATTCAGTTATAGTAGAGTTATTGTTAAGTTAATACATAATCTATCACATTATTACACCTAATATTACCAGAATCTGGAACTGATCGTGATGAATCTATCCTCCGACCCTGCGTTTCTTCTCCTTGAACTTGCAGTTTTGGAGTCTCAACACTGTAAACAAATTTTCTCTTTTTCTTGACAAATCCAAAGTCTGTGTGTTTCACTAGTGGCCTCGATAAAAGCTGCCCAGAGTCAGAGCCATGGTGCAGTTGTTCTGTTGAAATCTTGATTTCCACAGCAGGACTATTATTATGGCAAGTAGTAGTCACAGTACAAGGTGGGAGTTCAGATAAATTTAACGGAGACCACTGGGTGATTCCACTATCTACAGTTTTCACCGGTGGGGGTGAGGGAAGCCTGCCAGGTTCCTGATCAACTGCTCTCTGGTCTCTGGATGCAGCATTGTTTGTTGATGAGACATCCGTAGAGCTGCAGCCATGTTCTTTTGTTGAAATGATGGGCTTTCTTTTGATTTTGTCAGTTTTCACTTTCCTCAGTGCTGAGTTACTGTTGGTGAAAAACATCGAAAGAACATTTTCAGCTCCATCAACAACACCTGCTACTGTTCTGCGAATTTCTCCATCCTCAATAGCATCTGGTAGTGTCTGTTTCCAAACTAGGTCACTCTGATTCAGTGAACTCTGGGGGGAGTCGTGGGACTCTGGATGATGAACCGCCTCAGGGGAATTAACGCCTGTTGATTACAGACAAGCTATCAGTATAATGTTGCATCTAAAAGTCTGTGCAACGGGAAATGTTTTGTAATTCATATTCAGAGCTACAGGCCCATCTTAGATACAAGCATACTGTAATGAAAAAACACCGTACCTGGGAGGACGGTAGATACGTCTTTGTTTTTGGGTGACAGCACTCCAACTCTGGATGCATTTGACAGAGAGGGGAAAAGCTTCCGTACAAACTGAGAGAGACAGAAACAGAAGCAATGTAATTGTCACACCAGCTTATTCCTCATATTTACTGTACACTAGAAACAAGATCCGCACCCTCCAATTTAGAGTCAGAATCCTAGAATAAGTACATGGCTCCTCTACCTGTAGTTTCCCTATGTGTGCTATGATGACGGTTTTCTGTGCGTGTTTAGATGTTTTTGTTTACAACTTGGAAAATTCAGTTGCGTTATGGAAATATAAAATAGATCAATTAACATTTCCTGCCTTTTTTCTTCATCTTGATCCTTTATTTATTGACATTTCATATGATATGAAGTGAATAATTTGTAGTGTCAATATAGTCTATCTTTTCCAAATCATGAAATATAGAATAAGCAGAATTCTAAATCTATTATTTCTCCATTCTAGAAATTGTAGAGATATATATCTCTTGCATGTTTGGGTTTGGACAGAGTACTCACCACAACATTTGTGTCGGCAGAAAAACTCACTGGACAGGGACTGTCATCACTTTTAGCTATAACATTGAGAAGACACAATTATTTAACAATTCCCAATTTAGAAGCAAATTAACAACAGTTGTGTCATTTGCTTACACAAAATGAGGGTGGATGGTATGGCTGGTGGGGTATTCAGAGAACTGGTCCATGAGATATCAGGATGAAGCTGTGCTCCCAGACTTTCAGATATTTGCTTGTCATAGCTGACCTATATCATTCAAAAAACAAAACAAAGAGCGGAAACCTTAATGTTATCTGTTTCTCCACATTTACATGCTGACATTTCCTAAAAAAAAAAGAAGCTAGTACCACTGTTCGTTTAATTACACTTACTGGGGATTTGAGTGGGGTCTGAAGCAGATCTGTGCATGTGACAAAAGCAAAGAAATTAACCAGAGATAATTACATATTTCTTTTCCAGATGTAATTCAAACTGATGAAATACACATAAATTTACAGCTCACCAAAACGATCATGACGGAAACCTCTATTATTTGCATCTGGGATCCTATGAAGAACACAATAGACATCACAACAACAGCCAACAACAGTAACAATTCACATACTTTCCAAATTATCTTCATAAATACGGAATGAACAATGTAGAGGAATATATTTCATATTTTAGTGAGTATTTTCTCAAAAAACAATTATTTTCCATATATATATATATATATATATATATATATATATATATATATATATATATATATATATATATATATTGCACTCACCTCTCTTTTGACATCTGGAACAAATATGGACTTTGGGTTGTCGTCCATGGCAATGTTTCTTTTTCTAAGTGGTACCACAGAGAAACATTATTTTTAGATGCAACGTCAAGAAAGACTCTCAATGCAGACAATTTACAACAATTTATAATGTCCCAGGCAGACATCCATATTCTTTTTGTGCTTAGCATGAGGGCATGTATTAAACAGAACATAACTTAAATACATGCAGCACAGTCACACTTTAATCAAACATAAAGTTGTTCACCAGTGAACGACTGCTCCTCTTCAGTTTCGGGTGACACAACTCGATTGTGCCTGAAGACTTTGGGGGTTGAGAACAGCTGACTGTCTACTGCAGTTTTGTCGAAGGGAGCTTTAAAGTTTGCCTCTTGGTTCCCACACAGATCCTCTTGATCGGAGACATTTCCCTCTGACAACATTTGAGATGTCAGTGCCTCAAACCAGTCGGGATCCAAGGGTCCCAGCGCTATATCAGAAAATGAATAATGTCATGAAGAAGAATAATGAGAACACAACCTCTGACATTCAGAACATTATGTTGTGTCTTTTGTGATTGCACAAAGAGCACCATTATCTGATTAGGCTGCTGGATATAAGGATTAGACACACTATTAGGAACATCTGTACAATGTAATGCATTACTACAGTCCTGCAACATGGACACTCCTTAAGTAGCTTATAATGTTTGTTTTATTATGACGAGAACAGAGATGTCTTACCTTTCCAGATGTCATCTTTATACGTCTCGTACATGTTTATAGAGGTTAAATCCATTCCTGGTGATTGAAGTAACCCCTCCAGTTTGCGATGTGGCACATCTGAGTAGACGGACTAAACATGTGAAACGTATCTTAGTCCACGTTACTTAGTTGTCAGCTGAATGAAGCGATACATTCCTCGGGGTAGCTAGCTAATTAGCTGCTATCGTTAATCAACTTCATCAGCTTACGTGAACGTCAGGAAACACTGTACGTAATGTTAAACATAGAATAACGTGTGCTCACGTTAGATTCATAGCCATAACACAAGTTTTAGCTGGTTGCCAACGCATAGAAAACACATGGTTAGCCTAACCTAAGTCCACTGCATCATTGACTGCTAAAGTCACACGTTCACAAAGAAAAACCAGACAGCAAACATAAATGTAACTTCTTTTAAAGCAAACATTAATAAAAATTTACCATGACGGGGTAGTGTTGACTTTTATGTCTCAATGTCATGAACTCTTGACATAATGTTGACGACAATCCACAAAACCACAATCTAAAAGGATAAAGAAGTTTTCATAACAGTCAACCAGCTAGCTGGTTTGCTATGCTTGGAAAACAAACCTCGCGCGTCGCACACCGGAACTCAAGTCTAACTTCAAAATAAGAGTCCTGTTAAAATTAAACTGGAGACTAAAGACAGATTTTACATGTTTTTAAAACAATTGGTCTAGTATTACATGGATGTCAGGTTGTTTTGTGATAGTGGTTGGCGATTATATTCGAATTAGTCACAGTATTTTAATAACACTTTGGTCACTTTAACCCCCTCAACTGTGTAATATGCATACATTTTATCTGTCTGTATATATATATTGTTATTGTGTATTCTTTACTGTTTTACAGGTTATTTATATTACTTTTTTTTTATTTTAATAGTAATCCTGCAAATGTCCTAATAAATTAATATCTAATCTAATAGAACAATATATATCAAACTTCATATTCCATTATTTGGATGTGCTCTTTACACATCTTTGCCTCCTGTCCTGCGTATGAATGCTGCTGCCATAGGTGTTTTAAATCTTACACCTAACAGGCAGTGATTTCTGAATAACAGTAACATCCAGATTATATCAAATCCCAATTTATGAAAAGAAAAAACTAATTTAACAACAACATGATACAAATCCCAAAATGAATCAATAGTTAACAAATGTAGGTTTTATTTTTTACTGTTACATAAGTGTACAGGACACCAAAGTACAGTACATTGCAAAGGCAGTAGTATTTACAAGGCGAGAAGCTACACAAACAGTTCTTGTGGGATCTTTATAAATACCTATCTCTTTCCCTCAACATGCAGCTCAAATTGTAAGTTCATAAAAATACAATCTTCTGAGTCTGAGCAAAGCCCCCATTGCACTATGTACAATCATTCAGTTAAAATAGTTTTTGTATTTGTTCATAAACATTACTATTACACTTTATTGTACATTACATTTGCAAGCTTGGCAGGTTTAAAGATAAAACAAAATGTTTGGTTTCTATAAATCTAGTTTGATAAATGCATGTTTTTTCTACTGCAAATAATATTAGATAATTTACCTAATCGCTAAAAGCTGCACAGTTAAAAGGTACAGTAAGATGTTTCATGTAACAAATAGCCAACACAGCAGCATGTAGTGTAGGTTTGGGAGACGTTACAGTAGTTTTGCAGCATATTGAAGTAGTTAAATGCAAACAATTTCTGTAAATCAGTATCCATAATTCCATCTGTGATGGTCTTAAGGTTTATGTCACACACTCAAGCACCCACACACACCACACAAACACACACACACACACATGCACACATAAGACCCACTCACTACTTTAACCAAGTAATGAAGCCTCCCTTTTTCTGTACTGACAATGTTTATGTTTTCCAATGCTATGATATTCAAATACATTCTTTCAGGATACAGTAAAATTCTTCCACTTTTGTGTCGGATTGCACATTTTCCCATGACAATTAAAACAACGCAACTGAAAGAAAATCACTTAGCTTTGGTATGTCATTTGTTAACGTGAAAGTTGTTGACCTCAGTAGCAAATGGTCGCTTTGTGAAAATTTCAATTATTAGTGCAATAAAAGCCTATGTTTCTCTGCAACAGCAAAGTTTCTCATCTTTCTAAAAACAAACAACAGTATTGCTGCACATCTGATGACCTGACTTCATGACATTCTGATGCGCTCCGAGCAGGAAGAGGAACATGGGTTTGGTTATTCCCGGGTGAGAGCCGAGTGCTTGTTAATCACTGAGACGATAGCAGCAGCCCCGAATAGGACCAGCGGCTAGACATGGGACAGGTTGCTGTGCAGGAACGGGTGTCAGGCCGTCATCAAAGAGTCGAGCCTGAAACTCTGGAGTCTGGAAGGAACGCCGTGATGGCTCGGTAGCCTTGGGCACGCCGGATCATGTCCCGGATCTCCCCGTTAAGTTCCATCAGCTTGACAGATATTTCTGTCAGGTCCTGTTTTGAGCCAACCAGAGCAAATGTTCCCGTCTGGCCCAAGGTTTGATGTCTGAAGTAGATGTTGAGTAAAGTCTGGACCTCATCCTCACAGTGGCTGCCAAAGATGTCTTTCGGCCACATTGTTCTGCAATAAAAAATGAAATGTTATCCGTTTCACTGGGGACATATTTTGCTGGCACACATTCCTCAAGTACAAAAAAAACCAACAAGCCTTTTCTCACCTGCACTCGCGAATGTAGCGGATGGCCGTCGGAAACTCGTTGTTCTTCAGACATTCGAGGATGGCCTGCACGGCAGCCTCGGATGACCTGAAGGTGGGCTCAGAGCGGGAGCTCTCAGGCGCAGAAATCTCATCATTCGTGACGGAGGCTGCTGCGGTTTTCAGGTTGCTCTTCAACTCGTTTAGCTCTCGGGACATATTTGTCAGCTAAAAGTTAAGAGGGATTTACATCGATATTGCATCAGAAGGTAAGTGTCGTGGTTCCAAAAAGAGAGGACAAGCAGATGCACTGTGTACCTACCTCGGGAATGGAGCTTATTGCATGGACCTGTTCGATCAGCTTACAGTAGGACTGAAAAAGCAGCAACAGCTGGAAGTGGAGTTTGTAGAGTCTTTGACAGAGCTCCAGTTGCTGAAAGTAAGAGAAAAGGGGTTTGTTGGCAAAGGGCCACTGAGGTAGGTTTCTATTTCTTATGTTTTTTAATCAATACTTTATTGGGTATGGTTCTGCATTTGGTGGATAATACACTCCCCTAAAGCTACCGGTGAACTATTTGTAAATTGAAGTCAGACCTGCTGCAGTTATATAGAGTACTTTTGCAGTGCTGAAAATAGGTTTAAAGTGAGCTGAAAACCGAAAAGATCATTTGAAAAAACAAAGAGGAACAAGTCATTCCAACTTACAGCCAGAGATTCCATTTGCTACAAAGCAAGCATGATACAGGACAGAAAAGAGGTAGGGAAAACAGAGAATCAAAACAAGGGCATGCAACTCTGCACTTTTTCAAAGTGGAAGTGGGTGAAACGTATTAGCACAGGTTTTATTAGCATGCAAAGAGGGAGAAAAGTGAGGGTCAGTGTATCTGTAAAATTCAACAGAAAGGAAGGGCTTGCAGTCACCATGAATTAAAGGATCCCTGTGGAGTTTTTGACCTCGAGAAGCGCTAGCAAAGTGCTTTTTTGGGTGGGTCCCTGTTTCGTTTATCTTGTCCACACCCATAAGGACTCTTTCCTTCTGATGGGGTTACAATATCTGCAGGTATTTTACCAGAAATGCAAATGTTTAATGAGGAAGGAGATGTACACACTTTGTTTTTACTGAACATAATCATAACTTTTGTTTACAAGAAAACTCCAAAGGGCACCTTTAATTAAAAAAAGCCAAGAAAAACCGGCAAGCAAAGTAACAATTTGGCCAGTTAATTAGTACAATCGCACTCACTTTGGTGGGAATCTCTTAGCAATTAACTACAAAGTTTAGGAGCAAAACTTCCCATTTAGCTGTTTCCCTCCCTCAGTTTCGAAGTGAGCGTAATTGTTTACTGCTATATCAAATGCAACTGAAGAGGCCTCGGCCACATGCTCAGCAGAGCTGAAAATGATCACAATGCACATTGGAATGAGGTAATTGATGTGACATGCGGCAACTCAAGGTTGTCAAAAACTTGTGTGAGAAAATTAGAGGTAACACTCACAGAGCTAAAGTACCACAGTAATCGTAATGCAGAGAGTACAGCATGAAAAGTCTGTTGAAGTGAAATCTATTTCCCAGTCATTTTCGTAAATCCATTCATGCAGAAGCTTTTTTCATTACATTCATTCAGCCCTTTGTGTGTTTGCACATTGGCTGGATGCATTAAACAGAACTAAACCAATATTTCTTTTTATCACTCATTTGATGTGACAGCATGTCAGAGTTATAGCTCAAATTCCTAAAATGGTAAGGTTTTACCATAGAAAAAGGTTTTACCTTGTCCTTGTGCTCCGCTGGTTGACTTGTTATCACGCTGCCCTCAGCACTTCTGGGAAAGGTGGCTTTGCAGTTACTCAACCACTGTGGGTAACAGAGACCACAGAATCACAACATTAACAACTCGGTGACAACATACACGTGTCATCCAGACTGGAGGTCACGATATTGAATGTCCTTACTGTAAGAGCTGCCTCTTTTCTGTTGTTGTAAGTATCCAGATACTCTTGAAGTTCCAACACGCTGAATTTCATTTTTTCCAGGAAACCATAAGACATAATCTGTGAAAATAGAGTTTTTGTTGTTGAATTTGTTCATCTACGGCTAACATGTCATTCTGTTAATAAAAAAAAGTATCAGGTTACTCACCGTGTCTGCATCAATAAATAGTGTTGGGCACTTTGAGCATGATGTCAGCATCTGAGAAGACCTTATAAACTTTGATCCCAATCCTCTCAAGCCATCGCCAAGGTAACTCACAGCATCACAGGTCAACGAACAAAATTTGATTTGGATATTCTGCAAAGCAGGAATAAAAAGGCTGGTTGTAATACTGTCAAAGCCACTCCTAGTCCATATAAGGGACCTTATTCCCTCTGAAATTCCCCATTGTCAGCTTTGGTCAGTGAAGTGAACAACATCTGGTTAATGAACCTCTGAAGATTTTCAAGCTGAAAGCATCCACTGGGTGCCCTCTATTTGTAAACATGCAGATGTTGTCTGAAAGGAATCCAAAGGTTAATCAGCCACATAACTAATCCTGTCAGCCTTTCAGTTTATTTATTCAGTTGGACCAGGCTCATGCGGGGCAATGCTGGTTACAAGGCCATGGTGTACTACCTGAAACAGTGAAGAAAACACATGAAAAGTGTAGACTGCACAGGATCCGTCTGAGTCAGACACGAGCTGGTTGATGTGACTTCTCCAGGCCTCCTCTGCATCATCGCACACCGCCGGTTGGAAAGCCGCGAGGATGGCGGAGAAGAAGGGAGACGGCGGCGGTGACGATCGGGAATCCAGCATGTCGTCTCTCTCCTCCTCGGCGAGACTGAGTGGACAGAAAGCTCTTTCATCAATGTCTTTTTTTTTTTTTTTAGAACATTGTTTGCCATTGGAAAAAATAAAGTACCTGGGCTCGCAGCTGTCAAGGTCAAGTTCTCCTTTGTAATCAATGTGAACCATGTCTAATATCAAACTGTCTCCACAGTGAAAGTCCAGGGGTAGTTCACTGATGGAGAGAGATAGGTCGTCTTCGTGGACATTGGCGTCTTCATCCTCTTGTGACACCTCATGCTAAAAAGAACACAGGCAGGACACGTGCTTTCTCAGCAACTGGCAACGTTAACTAGCCATGAACAAACACTAAGACAGCATGCAGTGAAGGTTATAATGAACTGAAATGTGTTCCCTATGTTAGACTTCATCATTATACAGATAAATGCATGGGTAAAATGGGTACACTAACCTTGGCGTGGGACCCTATGGACACTCCTTGTGCTGTTCTCTTTTATTTGGTAAATTTAGGGTGCATAAATTGGGCCAATCAAAAAGATTATAAAATAATTTCATTAAGCCAGCATTTGTGGCCCAGCACACTCTTGTTTTGGGGCAGGCAATGTGTAAACCTTTCTTGACCTCCCACATGCCAAGAGTTTTTAGTTGTTGCTTAGAGCCACCCACACAGGAGCAATAGGTATACACATTGCCTTAAACAGACAGACACAGAAAGAAAGAGATTTGTTTTTCCTCTATTGCTGGCTACGACCCCCTAACACTGCCACGATTAAAATAAGGCACAAACTAGCCCATAGCCCAAAGCGTTATAGATTGTCTGCTTGCGGCTTTTAGTTCATTCTCTTTCAGCATGCAACCAATGAAATATCAAGAAAAGGCCGGCGCATGCACTACTCTGAAGAGGGGGGAATGTAGAAATGTCACAGCGCCACAAAATAATACTTTACATAGACTGAACCCAAAGCACATAAAACATCCAAGACACTTCACAGGAAAAGATGCAATGGAATAGCTCCCTATTTGGCAAAGTTAGTGAAGAACTCAAGTATGGAGTTGCGATAGGAATTAGTAGTTCCCAGTATCTCAGACACTCTGAAGCCCTTATTCACCCGCTGCTTCGAGTCCTCTGGCAGTTGGACATCGAAACTAGGATTTTTGGTGTTCAGGGGAGTTGAATCAGCTGAGGATGTATCAAAAAAGGCAGAGGGGGAGTTCCTGTTACTGATCTCTGCTGTTGGAGAGAGGCTGACCATCTGCAAGAGAGACACAGTCAAATCTGTCAAAATCTACTCAAAGTAATTTTCCTAACAAACAGGAATGTTTTGTTAGAAACAGAAAAAAAAGACAGAGCTCAAAGCAACTGTCACACTGCAAAGTCAACATTCCTGAATTAGCTGTTAGCAAAGAAAATGGTAGACGAGCTAACCAATCAGGAACAAGAGAGGAGAGGGATCACAGCCGTTTGGACACGCTTTCCACAAACTTCAGCTAATATTGCAAGAGGACTACGGTCACAGATGATGATGCAAAAATTGAACGCTCTGCTCACATGTCCTGGAGACTGCAGGTTATGTTGGGCAAACAATTTCTATTATTTTTTCCCCTATTTTCAGGGATTAATAAATGTGGTCCTGTGGTTGGAAAAGCTGTTAATGTTGAAAGGTCTCATGAGATGTCTTGTGTGCAAAGTTGAAAATAACCTGAGGGTGGCAGAAGAGGAGAGCTCATGAATTTCCCGAGATAAAAATTATTTATCCTCTGAATGCCCAAAATTACTTTCATCAACCAATATGTTTTGCTTGTTTGGGTTTATGGTTAAAATCAATATCATAATACTGATAAAATCCTTTCTGCAGGGTTTAACAAGTAGAATGTCAGAACTTTTGAGATATTTTAAATTAAAATATAATGATGTACGCCACATAAAATGACTGAACACCTGTTGGTTAATTATCTCCCCTAAAAAGGAAATTCAATCATTTTAATACCTTCAAAGCCTTTTTAATTTTGTAGCTAATTACAATGTTTTTAGGACTTTTCAAGACTTGTAGATACTCTGTGAATCTACAAACAAATGGAAGTGAACTCACGAGTTGTGATTGGGAGAGCATATGGCTGGCAATGAGGGAATCCTCCTCAGACGACTCGTCTGAGTCTTCGTGGGTGATCTTGCTGAGGCTGGGCATGCTGCTGGACAGCTGACTCTCCTCAAGGGGCTGCAGGTCACTCCGGTCCAGACTGTCCATGGAGCGTCTCCGCACACCCCAGTTGAAGTTGTCCATCGTCTCTCCCTGCGACAAACAGCAACGTTGAGTTACCAAGTCGGTTCCAAGAAGAAGTGAAGCACGATCCAACACGAACACATGCACACACAAAAACACACCGTATACACACATTTACGCAACCATGCAGTGCCGGTTCAGGGAGGGGTGTGTGTGTGGGGGGTGGGGGGGGGTCGTCTCTGAGGGAGATTTTCCCCCCTCATAGCTAACAATGAAGGGAATACGAGAGCAATGACTCCTCACAAAGAGAGTTTCCTCAAACTACAAGCAAAACAGCCTCGATGACGAGGAAACAGGCAGAGATATGTGGGCTGTAAAACACTCTGATACTGTCGGACTTAAATATTTACAGATCTTTAGCTCCCGGGTGTGTCTGTTTCTTGTTTAAAATGCGGAGTGACTTTTCAGCTGCCCTTAGCCAACTTCCACATTCCACCAAAGCTCCACATCAACAGATTCGACAAGGGAGAGTTCCTGTGGCGATCAGCCGGATGCCTACCACTGATAGAAACAGAGGCTTTGACTCTGCTCTCATAGTGTTCTTTTAAAATAAACCATGTGTGATCAAAAACAAAGTTTGTATCTGGTAAACTAAACTTTCAAACTTTCATTTGACTCGTGGTGCCATTAACTTAAAGACGGTCAGTGTTGCACCTCTGGCAACTATCACACTTTTATGTTTAGTTTTCAGTCCGTTTGAATTTCAAGCAGGAACAGGGAGAACAGCTGACACTGTTTTCCAGTGTGCGAAGTCTGCAGTCTTTGGATACACAGAGATGTGTTATTCCCACAGCATCCATTTGCTGAAAGTGCCAAGATGTTACTGTGGTTTTTGAGCTTGACTAAAAAGTACCAAAATAAAACAAAGAGATATTCATAATTGAACAATGCAACATGAGTGACGTCAAATTGAACCAGTAAGAGCAACGTTATTGCTGCAAACAACGTGAACAACAATGTGTATATCATCAGCATTTGGTTTATGTGTAAATTGACAAAACTGATTAAAGAGTCTGATATTCTTCTCTTCCAGGTAAACTAATAGAAATGTAAAGTGCATGAACTTATCAAATAACAAACTTTACACATGGGAATAGCCGAAACTGAACACAGTTTATTTGACTGTGTCTGTAGAGGAAGATAACGTCCCATCTGCAGTTACATTTACAGTGCTATGGAGTTGAGATACAACTGAGTGCACACACTTTATTTTGTGAAATGAAGCGAGGTCTGCAGCGTAAATGAAGGGCGGAAATGTTACTCTAAAATAAGTCAGCTGTCTGTGTGATGTCTACATCTATATGCTAAACTTACTGTGTTTCTAATACTTAATCATGTAGTGGATGTATGTCTCTTGAACTACATGAACATTGCAGAATCTGTTTTGTAAAGTACACGGCATGCACACACATTTGCTACTCTTTGCCATCAGTGTGGCAGTTCACTAAATTATCTGCACAAGCAAACGCTCTTGGAAAGAAAATGGAACATGACTAAACTTACCTGTAGCTCCTAGATAGCACGGACAGAGAAAACAGAAGAAAGAAACCCCATTACTCAGAGCAGGCAGACCTAACCCAGAACAGTATACGAGTGCTCTTTGGAGTAAAATACCTTTGTGCTAATGTCATGTCATGTTTCTTTTTTGTTGCTTTTGCTTCACACGTCTGACAATGTTGTTCTCAATCAAATGTGCCAGGTGGTGAGAAGGAGAATGAATGATCGGTTTCAAATCGTTTGACTCACCTCTCCATCTTCAAGCTCCACATCAAGGAAGTCAAAGTCTCGAAAGACTCTGAACTGTTGCTCTGAGGTCGTGTCGTCCATGTTGTCTGGCTCCCGTGTCCCATCGTCGGAGGACACCAGGCTGGGCTGGTGCTCCATGAGGTCCAGCTCCCCACAACTGGAGAAAATCACCTACAAGAGCAACAAAGGGGAACCAATTAAAAAAAGGGCTTGTCTGCTGAATCTTTAATGCATGATCATTAGACAATAGCCAGTAAATGTTAACATGCAGAGCATTGCTCAAATGAAGTGTCTCTAACCGAAGGATTTTTTGTGAGCCCCACTTCTTGTCCACACAGAGACAACACATTCACCAGTTTTTCCCGCGTTCTTTTCTGCAGCGGACAAGAGAGAAAGATACAAATAAAATTAATTTAATAGGCTCCAAATAGAGCTATTATCAAATCATCACACCTCATATGGCGAACCCTATCACTCAGAAGGAAAGAGAAGAAGTGTTCACCTGTGAAGACTGAGGCCTCTTCCAGCTGACTGGCACCAGGACGTTGTTGGAAGTGGATCCAGAGGAGGTGGAGGAGGTGCTGCGGGTCACTGCTGTGGTCCTGCTCTTCACATCGAGGCCTGGAGAACGCTGCAGGTCGTCAAAACGCCGACCAATCACCGGCGTCTAACGGCGTGGACGTGAACAAAGACAGACGTGCAGACGGAAACCTCAGTGAGTCAGGGAAAGTGTGAAGATGAATGAAGTACCTCTCTGCTTAGTCAATCGATGACTGGGTCTCCATAGCAGCTCCTGTTTGTATCCGAGATGACTGTGAAGGATCGATGTTTCATATATTATCTTTTATACTCCCCTCGGCATTCCAAATGCGCGAAGCATTTGAGGGAAAACAAACCTTTCTTCTGCTGTATGCCTCAGTCTAAAAATATCGGGGTATTTTCAGAAATATCAGTGGTTTAGTTTCACACACTATTGGCTATCCACTAAAAGTCCCTGATTCACATACAAAGGACGGCAGCAAAGAGCTGACATCATTTCCTGCCATTCATGAACTGCCCAAATAGCTCCCTGTACAGTTCCCACACATACACAACTCTGTCTGTATCTTTGAAATCACTTTCCAGCTCTTGCTCGGTTAATTGTGTTTACCTTTGGAGCTTTCAAGCTAATCTCGAGGGGTTTGGTCAAAAAGAAATATCAGCATTAAGGAAGGGGAAGAAATGTTTCCCTTCCAAAAAGCTTGACACACAACCTCAACAAGCACCGCACCCTGGAAAATACAGGAAAAAATACCGGGGAAATCAGACAAGCATTAAGCTCTCCCCAAGCTGCAGGGACTTTCAAACCAAGAACACGGCGAAAGAGAAAGCGTCTCTAACCTCAGATATGTCAAAGTGGAAATCCAGCGTTTTCCCGGGCAGAGCCTTGGAGGAGCGGTCCCATACGCGGCTGATGTCCTCATAGGCGAGGACACTCTGTGGGGATGACGGCTGCACCAAACTGGCCGATCGAGAAACCACCAGCTTCAGGATATTCAATGCTTCCCTCCAATGGACAGTCTATTGATGACACAGACATATACACATGCAGTCACCCGTACACACAGACAATAACCCACACAACCACATGTTTAGAAAGAAACAACCACACAGGTCTTTGTGCGTTTTAATGAGGTTCTATTTTTGGAGACAAGTGTTCTAGCACTTGAAGGAAAGTGGACTCGGAGTGAGAATAAGCAGAGGCCGAGCTTGCGGCCGAAGGGCAGACTGTTTATAGTTTGGGTGTGTCTACAAATTTACTGCACTGACACATGACAGATTTTTTTTTCCTCCTTTTTTTTCCAATGAACACTCACAATGGGAATAGGGAACACAAGAGTCTTACTCAGAGCACGATGCCTCAAGGTTTCCAGTGATCACATCTGACGTAGGTGATCTGAATGTTTTTCCTTTAACAGCACACATATCTCAACGAGTAAAAGTATGCTGGAATATATATATATATATATATATATATATATATATATATATATATGTATATATATATATATATATATATATATATATATATATATATATATATATATATATATATATATATATATATATATACAGGCTTCGACTAAAAATCAGTGCAAATATGTCACCACATATTTAAAGTAATGATCTGCAGTAGGACACAGTCAAACTCACCTGGACAAATTTCTCAATTGTCTTGAGCACCTCCATGTTGAATGGTTTGGCTTGAATCCCACCCAGGTCCATGTGACTCAGGAGGCTGTAGATGATTTGTAAAAGAGTCTGCTGCATACTGGGGAGACCCTTCTCCAACAGCTGTTACAACGGAACAAAACACATTTAATTAATGGGGCACCCTTTGAAAAGCTGTAATACATAATTAATGCACAACCCTTTTACTGCCACTTTGGCAAATATGTGAGCAGCCGAAGCAGCTGCACAAACCTCTGCCATGTAAGTGACCAGGTTGAGGGTGATATCCGAGAAGGCCTCGTGAAGATACCGACACACCACGTTCACCCAGGAGAAGCAGTCTCGTGTGTAGGCGTGCGTTTTATACAGCGTCATGACGTGAGCGAGGTTGGAGAGCTTTGCGTTCTTCTCCTCGAGGCATACCTACGGACAAAAAGAGCATTAGCCCAAAAAACACATTCTCTTGAAGGGAAAATGAAGAAAGATGCGTTAATGGAGCCAAACCTGGGCTATCTTCTCTGCAACGTCTTGACAGAACTGCGTGGGCCCGTCGAAGTTCTGCACGAGATGTGGGAGCAGGCAGAGAACATTCAAGGGAAAGCCTAATGGATGAAATGGACAAATTCACTCAATATTTCCCATGAAAACATTCACGTATGGTTGTTTAATGTCCTGCATCGACCTTAAATAGCAGCTTCTATAGACACCGACAATCTAAGACTATCCACATTCCCATAATCTGTCTTAACAACCCCATATCTGTTGTTTCCTACAGGGTACCTATGGCTTGTGACGTGTCCACCACAGGCACTCGTGACACCGGCGTGAGTTGGCAGAAGAGCTGGAGCGTGAGGTCAGTGGTGGACGCGGAGGTGAAGCCCTTCAGCAGCAGCTGCTGGAGCCCAGTGAAGCTGCTCCATTGAAGCTGGCTCTGCAGTTTCTCCAGCTTCTCTCTGTTCTCCTGTTTGTCCAGCGACATGTGGCCCAGCAGCTTATTCAGCAGTCTCAAAGACATCTGGTACTCAAACTCAAAGTCCGACTCCATCAGAGACACCGCCACCCAGAAGATGGTGGCCAGCAAGTTGCTGGGGTGGTTGACGTTGGTTGGGTCGTTGATGTTGTCTTTGGACAAGGACGAGCTGCGGGTCTTTGCTGACGAAACCTGCTCTTTACATGCTTGGATGCGGTCCAGCGTAGCGCTGCGAGGCGGATCAGACCACCTGTCCGCCTCTCCGAACTTCTTTGGGACAGAGGAGCTCCTCTGATGTCGGGTCCTCTCTTCTCTTCTAAGATTGAGCTGCCCTGTGCTCTTCCTGTTGGACAGCAGCTTGAGACTGGTGAGGAAATCTGGAGACGAGGCTCTGCAATGATACAAACCA
This sequence comes from Clinocottus analis, assembly GCF_023055335.1. NCBI lineage: Eukaryota > Metazoa > Chordata > Actinopteri > Perciformes > Cottidae > Clinocottus > Clinocottus analis. Next base: position 20,924,563 of record NW_027175931.1, on the reverse strand, counting down.
CAAATAATGGTTCTGTATGTTTGAACAATATAAAAAGAGACTCTTTCAACACGAATACATGTACAGGAGACACACACCTCGTCAAGATGGCCATGAGATCATTGTTCTTGAGACATTCAGCTAAGTTATCCACCACAGACTCCAGTGTCAGTAATACCTCCATCACATAGCCCTGCAAGAGAAAAAGAGATTTTATTATACAAGAGCACTTAATTGCTGACAAAAATAGATGTTAAAAAAAAGCAAAAGCTAGATTTAAATAATATTTGACAGACAGGTAGTTCAAGGATATGCTGATTAGACTTAAATGATGATCTATTATTTCTGCCATTAGGTGATTACCAGATTTATTAATGTGCTCATAAGAGGGTCAAACATCTGGGGCATTCAACTCATTTGCTCATCGGCATTGAATCCTTGTGCTACTTAGCTGAATTTATCAGTTTCTGCAAAGGACGATCCCTGAACAATTGAACCTCTCGTATGTCTCATGTTCTCATAGCCACGTTCACATATCACGCGCATCATGTAAACACTAACCTGCACCTCTTCTCCATGCTCTCCCACGACCTCCACCAGCCGGGAGAGCAGGTCGGAGACAGCGTGGGCAGAAATGGGCTGCCGGAGGGCCCTGAACACCTGGAAGGAACGGCCAGCGTAGTGACGCGATGAACTACACAAGGCCGTCTGCAGCGCCACGTCGCTGAGCTGCTGCTCCAGATGGAAATCTAGCGAGGAAAACAGATGACAGTGTGCTAATGAAGGTAGGAATTATTGAGTGTTAAAGACAGGGTTACTGCACTTCATTAGTAATGACAGTGATGGATTTACTGAAGGGTTACCTGACTTGGACTCTTTGAACACACAAATCACATGTCGCAGGAAGTTTGTCAGCTGCCCGGTGCTTTTTGAAATGTAGTTCTTTGCTGAAATGTCCTCATGGCACCACAGTGCTCCATATGCTCTGTAAAACAACAGTTCTACAGTTACTAACAACATTTTAAAAAGTGGGACAATAAGCTGACTGTTCTGAATAAGATGGACTAAGCCCGAATTCAGATGTTACTCTTGTTTGGTTTTTAGGTCAATTAATATTGAAGCAAAACTCTAATCTCAACCAATCAAATGCTCTTTAAACTGAAATTCTGCGCAGGTTTTTTCCTTTTTTCCCATTTCAAGAGTTTGAAAGGTGACAGTTGGAATTTCCAAAGTGTACAATAAATATTGGCAAATGTCAGCTGCAGTCACTCAATTAAAATATCTATTCTGATCTGCTTATCCAATAATCCATTGCACTATGAGTGCAGCACCACTAGGTGGTATTCTACATCAAGAAATATGACAAAGCATACTTGCTGTGTGACATGCATGAAATCAGGAAATGATTTTAATGGGGGAACATCATATTAAATCAGCACCTTGTGGTTAAAAACTCAATGAGTTTATTAGTCTTCTCGTCCATTTTACTGGAAGCCACCAGCTCCTCCACGTCATGCGAGATCTCCGGCAGGTTGTTGCTGCTGCCGCCCAGACTCAAACTGGATGATGTAGAAGAAGAGCTCAGACCAGAGTCTGGCACAGGAGACGCTTGGCACTCCCGCAGGAAGTCATAACATCCTCCTGAACGCAACAGAGAAACATGTTATAGCGGTTTTTTTGAATGGCCAAATATATTTCCCGACAGCAACTTGCATGAGAGAGCATGTCGAGAACACCGTGGTCTTTGTTTTGACAATTTATATCTAATTAGCCTCATCTGCTGATAAGATTTAATGTGGTAAACTTTCAAGTTTAACGATTGAATTGCCGCACACTCAATCTTCTTGTTGTCTGCAAAATATTGCACAGTTTATACCAATATAATAAACATGGGAGTGAGGACGTTACAAACACAAAGAAGAAAAAAGGGATGTTTTCTTTGGAGCGGTGTGAAAGAGTACTATTTTTGACCATGCAAGTTGTATTAAAATAATACTCGACACATTTCAAAATGTCTAGACATTTGCAAAACAAACAATCGGCAGTGGGAGGGCTATCCAAGCCGGAGCAGATGGCCCCAATTTGGGCAAAAGGACAAAAATAGCATGATGGAATGCTTTAATCAAGACCTTTGATGTTCTCTGTGCTCAATATTGCTTTTGGCAAAGTGTCCACATGTTTTCCCCCCTGATAAGAAACCTATCTATCCTCTGAAAAGGAATGGTAGCGTTCCCCTCCTGTTGTTGACGTTGCTTTTAGCCAGAGAAAAGAGCAATGTGTCAAGCCAAGCAGCTCTGTCAACTGGACCCAGGTCTCCTCCAAGCTTTCAGTATGAATGTGTTTTAGTGGAGAAAACTCTACTGAGTATTACTAAAAGCCCAATTATTTACCTGAAGGAAAATATTCCGACGGGAGGCTTGGTTTGCAAGTGAGGGTCTTCGTGCCGTTGATCTCACGCGTCTGCAGTAAAACCGAGGCGATGGCCTGGAAGTTGTTGTTGCAGGACAAAGTGATGAGCAGGTGGAGGAGGAGACGTTTGCTGTGCTCAAACACTTCTGTTCGGTAGTGATCCATACCTGAGGAAAGGAACAGACCAGTGATCTTTAAGACGAGGCAGCGTTGTGGTCAAGAAGACCACGTGAAACGAGACAAGAACCAAGACCTCGAGGGGTTGACACCTAGTCAAGACCGAGACCAAGGCACCAGTCAAGATCAGAGCAGTGTGAGTCTGCCATGGCATGACACACTTCTGATAAAATGTGGAACATGCAAGCCTTAGGCACTCCTCATTCCCATAAAAAAACACAGCAAACACATGAAGATTCATCTTAATTCACCTCTTCTAATGACATTCATTTCACACTGCCATGTGTCTTTATGTATAAGTGTACCACGAGGAATTTATTGACAAAATAGTGCATAGCATAGGGTAATTTTATGCGGTAGGGTGTTTGTTTTTTTATCAGCAAAGAAATCTAATGAGCTGAAATGAAATCAACTTCCCCATCTTTATTCAACATCTTCTCTGATTCACCATATCCACCTAACACATTAAGCCTGTATTGTTTCATAATGCTTATGGGGGAGGGGAGGGTGGCAGCAGTAACGGACTGATAATATTGTGAACTCACCCAAAAACAAGGCATGTAGCAGCAAAGGCAAGTGCATGGCCCAGTCCTCTCTCACACTGTGGTCCACCACCATCTCTGTCATGAAGATGACTGCTATATTGCACCTAAAACAAAGAAAAACACCCGCTGTTAGGCCTCTCAATCAACAACAACACTAAACATATCTAATCCCCGTAATCATGATCTTGAAGTGCACAGCATCAGATTGAAAAAGCTGAGTGGTGCTGCCTTCATCTGCAGGCATTTAAAGGTAAACTCTGACCATTTATGACATTTAAGGTGTCAGATCAGTTGGATCCCAAGTGAAGCGGTCTAACCTGTGCAGTGGTCCTCTGGGAGTGATGGTCTCTGGCAAGAAATCCACCAGTGGAGCCCAACATCCTCCATTCAGAGGCATGGGCAGAGGATGGGGCTGATTGGTCTCAATGACAACCATCAGCCAGTCGGCATAGGGGGGCAGAGGTTCACCTAAAATATTACAGAAAATTATAATGCTGGCATTTGTCCAACACACACACACACACACACACACACACACACACACACACACACACACACACACACACACACACACACACACACACACTTAAATTAAATTGCAATGAGAGTTTGTGGAACGCCATAGCCGCTGGATATGACATATGGGCAAATGACAAACTGGAGAATCATTTAAATAATGTATAACTATATAAAATCATGAGCAAAGTAATTTTTGAAGCTTAGTTGTCAAAGGGTGCTTTCCATTCTTACTAACATTCGTCTGCAGGGCCAAGTTAGATCAAGAGAGTATAATAAAGACGTTTCTGGGTCACTGGCAGCAGTGCAGAGGCCCTGGGCTTGACTACTTTTATTTCAGTGCCAGTTCTCACAGAAGCCTTTTAAGAACCCCAGGCCACTCTGCACTGCTCATGCATTATCAATGAAACCATGCCGGCCACCATCTTACCCTCCAAAACCCGCCTGTGTATTCCACACTCAACAGACTATGACAACTAACATTTTTCAAAGGGCGTCTGGTACAAAAATAGCCGTACTCTTATCTTCGTCGTAGGATCCTCCTGAGCTGTTGCTGTAGCGTGATTCCAGGCGGTTGTGGGCTCTCATTATGTGGCTTAGCCTGAGGTCAGAAAAAACATGTATCTTGATGGGCATTGGTAGGACTATAATTCATCTAACGATAAGCTTTAAGCTTTTGCTCCCTACCTCTCCTCGTACTCCTTCCCAGTCTTGGTATCTTCTGTTTCAGGAAAGCTCTCTTGGCCTGCAACAACAGTATTACTACTTGATGTGGTGCCTAGAAAAAAGAAAAAAGAGAAACATTTATTTTACTGTACATTCAAGAAAAGTCAACTGAGCGTGATCTTTAACCCCAACACCGCTTCACATTCACCACTGGGATCTGTCCAGAGCTAAAAGTTTCATATGGTTGTCGGCATTTCAGATTTCCTCATTAAAACAAAATTTCAACTGGGGTTTTTGAAGATGTACCTGACGCAGCCGTGGAGGCCTTGCTTGTGGCAGTGAAGCGGTAGAAAGGAGGGCTATCACAGTGCTGCACCACCGGGTTGACTGGATCCGTCTGTTGCAACTCAAATATCAACTCCTCCATGGTTTGCATGGTGTGGTTCCGGCACAGATATATCACCACCTTCTTGATCTGAACAAATACATGACAGAACATCTGTTAGGCCAGGGGTGGGCAAACTACGGCCCGCTGGGCGTTTTAATCTGGCCCGCAGAGTATTGTAAGTATTCTAATTTAATTATTATATTATAAAATCAAATATAATTAATATTAGGCCTGGCGCTCTGGGCGGGCCTGCCGGACATAACGTCAAACCGGCGGTGCATTGCCATAATAACAGGCAGCAGCATTTAATTTTCACAGCTATAACCCGGGATAGGAACGCCAGTCAAGGTTTCACATTTATAAAATTATACCGCAGAACTGCATGCTGGGAAGTCCTGTCAAACTCCGTCGCGGAGTGTATATAAATGAGTTCAGGCTATTGGCCCGGCCCTCCACAATAATTTCTGTTCCTCATGTGGCCCCCTGTGAAAAATAATTGCCCACCTCTGTGTTAGACACTGAAGGGAACTAAACAAAAGAAGAAGTAGCTCCACGATGTTTTTGAGTTAGCCTTAATGATACGAATATCTTACATATGGCAGGAGGGTGGTGTCACTGCTGACACCACATAAGCTGATGAGAAACTGGAGGGCGGTCCTCAGATTGTTGCTCCACTTCTCATTGCAGACTAAAGCATTCCAGGAGTTTTCCATCTCTGGTCCAGGTAGATCATCTCCATACTGACCACAAGGGATAGAAATGAAAAAAGAGACGACATGTTAGCTGCATTGACTTGATTACCCACGCCCCATTTCATCACAGTTCCCCGACACAACTTTACCTTGGCGGTCATGAACATGAGGTTGTTGAGAACCATAGATGTGGCCTGTAAGGAGCCCCAGCCAGTGCCCTTTAGTTGGTGGGATGAACCTGTGCTGGCTGTCCGGATACAAGCGTTATAATCCGAGGTGCATGGTGTGAAGACCGGGAGCAGCAGGCCGCTGTCCACCAGCTCAATGTTCCCGAGCCAGGGCAGAAGGTAGGTCAGCATGATCTGCCTCCCATTAGGATGAGTGGTGGGGAACCTCTGACTAACCTCTGGAACAAGCAGGGGAAAGGCATTGTTAACATGAGAATAACATCAGAGGGCACTTCCGTGTTTATATTCGACATGCACATCAAACATGCTGTGTACTCAGCTTCACCATAATCATCGGTTTAATCCTGAACCACATACAAAATCTACGTAAGCTTTGGATTCCCTTTAATCAATTTAAGCTCTCAGCGTTTTTGTGGTCAGTGGGAGTGTTCATATATATATACAGTATGTGTGTGGGTGGTGGGAGAGGAAGACTCCTCTGGAAGATGAGTGTGCAGCATTGAGTGAACCATAAGAAGATGACGAGCCTGTGAGAGTACTACAGCAGGCGGAAATACCACGGCTAACCCCATTGTGGCCACATACGCAGCACACATGTGACACAAATAGCTACCTGAGAAAAGAGGGAGCGTGAGTTCAGGGTACATGCTGGCCAGCTGGCTGGAGAGCTGAGGCAGCGAGACACTGTACAGAGGCGGCAGTGGGCCATGGGTGCCGTACAGGATGCTGTTTGGCTTCTGCTCTGCAATCTTCTTAGAGTACACAAATAACTTTGCTTCAAGAATCTGTTCAAAGAAAGATGAGAAGTGGGTCATTTATGAATGTAACCCTCCACAGAAGCACAAGAAGCAACTGTGTTTGTATATCTCACCTGCATGAGCTGCATTGAAATCTCATAGATTTCTCTGTTGGTGTCTGATGCCTTGAAGAGGACCAGATTTAGCAGTGTTACTATATCACTTGGATAGTTTCTGCTAGTTAAGACAGAGAGAGAGAGAGAGAGAGAGAGAGAAAGAGAGAGAGAGAGAGAGAGAGAGAAATAAACAACTTAATGGTTCAGTATTTAGATCTTAGGTGTCCCACAAAATGTTTGCGATCATGTTTTTGAGATAAGGCACAAAAGGAAGTCCAACTTCAGATGACTAATGAGCCATTTAAGAGGATCAGCTAAGGTGAGGCAGACGAGAACATCTGGATGATCTCACCCAAAGAGCCATAACTGCCCTTGATGAAAATGCTGTTTGTGCAAATGCAGCTGACCTTAACTAGTTGAGCAGATGGCAGAGAGATTGTGAGATTTCGTACCTGCTGCCACAGACTGTAGCGATGGCTTTGAAGCAGCCTGAGGCGAGCTGGTAGGAGCCAGTGTAGCAGCGATCCACAGCCCAGTTGAATAAGTTGACCTGGTCGGCATTGAGCTCCAGGAGCAGGATGACGACTTCACAGCCAAGCTGGTGGACCTGAGCCAGGAGCAGATCGCAACACAGACTGTCTTTTCACATACAACTACTCTTGATGTCACATTATACACATATCTGAGGTGTTGTATTTTTCAAAGATCCAGGGCAGTCAGCTTCACCTGTCGTACAAAAAAATATGATAAATGACATGTTCTTGCCTACATGCCTAGAGCGGGCTACACATCAAATCATTTAATTTCATCGGATGAAGGCTCAAAGTCAATTATGACAAGAAAGAATGTGTTTAATAAACATGGCGGTGATTTATCTTGTATCTTGTGTAGTAAAACGAGAAAGAAAAGAGAACATTAGACAAATTCATTTCGATACAAAAACTCTCTTCACTATTTGCCAACAATCCTGCAAGATAATGGTGAGCGCTTGGCAATGTCTAGAGTTGGGCTTTTAGTCAAAGCAGGCCTCAGAGAGCTATCAGAAGGAGGGGGTGGTGAGTGGCATTCTGGGTCAGCTCTTTGTTTAAATGCACCGTGGTGGAAAAGCATTGGTCACATACCCGCTGATCCTGACAGGCGAGTATATTATCCAGCCACTTGTAGAGGTATCCGTCTGGAGAGAGGCCAACGTTATCAAACACAGGCCCGCAGCACAGCACAGCAGACATGGCCTAGAAGAACGAACAAACAGTCAACAGTTGCAGCACACGGCTCAGAATGGTTGCAGGAGCTACGTGTTGAACTCCCTGAAGCCCTTTTGTGTGACTTTACAGTGCAGCGCTCCTGTTTACCAGTAAACAAAGGCTGTTGTTTCTTTAGACCTAAAGATAGACGTGAGCTGAGCGATGTGAAAATCAAGGCTCAGTCACCCTTCAGTTCAGGAGAGAGTGTGCTGTACTTGAGTTTATATTTGTCTCGCGGGTAGAGAGGAGAGGAGTCCATACCAAACAACAGAATTACATTTGAAAGAAATATCTTGGCTCGCAGAGAAAGACTGGGAGGATTCTTCTCTGATCCAGCATCACCTGGGGATGCAGGGGCTCCTTTCAAAAAAGTGATTCGCGAGCACGCAGATCACAAAAGGCGGCGGCATCTCGGTTCAAAGATGAAATAAGTTTGATCGTTATATACACAAAACATATTTCACTGTATCGTTCTACAACATAAAGAGGAAATGTGTGGAGTTATTCTGCACTTGTTCTCAAACATATGCTTTGTAATTAGATAAAGACAGACCCAAGATACATGTTTATATTCCTTTATATTACATTAATATACTGTATGTAAAAGTTTGTTTAAGGCAATATATTGCATTATATATGCTTACCTTTAGGGCACAATATTGGTATCTTGTGATCTGGTGATTCCTGTCACTGTAGCGGTCCAGAGGGGTGAACATGATGCTGAAAGGACCGGCCCACTGACTGAAGAGGATGAAGAGGTGATGCCGCAGGCTCTGCTGTGGAAACAGGAAGCGCCTGTGGTGCACTGGGGAGGTAGACAAGAAGCCTTTTATATGTCCATTTATTAAGAAAATGAAGAGTCAGCAAAAGACATTTAATCATCGTTAACTAACTACTAAAGGTGCATTTTCCGATATGATAACAAGGTGCTGATGTCCCTTGACAGATCATTAGCCGTTCAGTGGGGATCTGTGAAGGCTTGGCAACCCATGAGTCATCACCTTGCCTTGGCTGCTCTGTCATTAAGTTGCACTATTTTTGGATCTACTCCCCTCGGGCTTCCTCCAAATCAAGATCAATATCACGAGTCCTGTGCTCCATGTGATGTGCTAACCCCAGCCAAACGCCAGCCTATTATAGAATTCACAATCTACAAATTAATGAAAAGGGAAAGATGGATTGCATCAGGCATCCAAATAAGAGAAATGTATTCAGCAATGTTCCAATTCGACTTGCAGAACATTGGAAAGAAGGGGCGTTCAAGCCGAATCTTTTCTAAGTACCTGGTACACATTGGATGAGGTTGGCCACCATTGCGCTGAAGTGAGCTCGGATGTCCTTGAGAATCTCTGCATCTTTGTCATTCTCGGCTTCGAGGAGCATCCGGGTTAGATCCACATACTCCAGGAAGAGAGCGCCCAGGGCGAGGGTGTCACGTTCCAGAGCTCCGTTTGTACTGTCGGAAAAAACAGGGAGTTGCCCAATGAAAATAAAATTACAAACCAAACCGAAATACTTTAACATGCATTCATGCCAAGGAGTTCAGTAGCACAACGGTTATATCTCGATGATCTTGTTTTGTTATCTTACGTATGCCCCCCTCCCTCTTCATGTACATCGAGTATGATACTGTGAGGTGCGGGGCTGTAATGTGGCAACAAATGCCGCACTAACCTGTCACTGATGACACCGGCATCCGCCAGCAGCTCAAAGATCCGCAGCAGCTGCAGTCTCAGCAGGTCTCGCCGTTCACGCCGCTTCTTGTTCTGCAAACAATTATTAGGAAAAATCCATCATCACTTAAGTCCCGGTGATATTATTATTATTCGTCTTTATTTAGCGACAGATGTTCGGAGACACGTCGTCTCTCTGATAATGTTGCAGAGCATGATCCAGTTCATTCACAAAGTAAATCCAGAAGTGTACGTGTTGTGTCCTGTAAATACGATCAACCAACCTCAGGTCTTCTTTCTAACGCTTCTTTCATCAAGGGATGGAGCTCTTCCACAAGTTCCCTGTGTGCGGGCAGTCAAAACATAAGTCATTGTGAGGTAAAATGCTTTATCAAACAACTATCATTAATACATTCCGTTAAATGGAGAAATTACACTTCAGTAAGACTGTTGTTATTTTCTAAGGAAAAGGGATTTGAGCTAAAAAAAATTAGGAAAAGGCATCGCTCAACTATAATCTCCTGTTTATTTCCACTTTAAATCCACACAAATACAGGTCAACGTGCACTTTCACTACTGAGAAAATAATGGATTAGACTTTATTTTGACTGGTCCTGTCCCATTAAAACAGACGCAACAACAACAACACGTCAATAAGCCTCTCCAATATTTTAATGCTGTGATGCTATCCAGCTTTAAAACTAATGTGTCAATCAATTATAATAAAAAGGATTTTGACTTTCTCATATACCTGAATACAAGGGAATTGGCGCGACCGAAACCCAGAACCAGCGACTCAGTCAACTCGATGCTCTCTGCTCTCATCAGTGGAACCAACTGCTTCAGGAGCCAGGCCACAGACGGACTCCCGATAACCTGAAACATCAAACACGGTTCAGTTGCACTCATAAAAGCCTCCCGCTGCTTGAACACGACTAATTACACAGGGCTGAAATGAGGCGTTTCTGTGAAGTTTAGAATACAGCCGCAGCCCCGTTCCATTCATGTGCCGTGTAATTTGATGCTCAGAGATTGAATGTCAACAACCGCCCGAAGAACACCTGATCCTGATGAGACCAAGCAATGGGGGACTTAACGAGGCCAGGGCACAGGTAAGCAGCTACCTTGTTATCGTAGCCGACGCCGCTGTCGGGCGTGGCGGTCGTGATCTCGGGTGTCGATGCTCTCAGATGGCCGGGGCTCATGATACTGGGCTTAGCGACCCCGAAGCAAAGGATCAGGTAGTTTCTCCACAGGGTTACGTAATTGTCGCCGCTCCCAGACGTGTTGGTCTTCTTCGCATACACTGGGTTACTAATGAATCATACAAAAGGAGAATGATTGGTTTTTATACTCAGCTGTGTATAACAGGGGCTCTTGAAGGAGGAGTGTATCGTATGCAACAGGGAAGTGCTCCCAAGAGGCTATTCTTCAAACACTTACTTTGGGTCCACCAGGGGCATGAGCATCTGCATTCGAGTGAAGGCGTAGGGCCAGGCGTAGCTGAGGGCCGTGGAGCAGTGCTTGGGGAGGTTGTCTTGCCGGAGGAGACTGTATACACACAGCACCCAGGGGTCCTTCACCGACTGGGCAAAGATCCACACGTGTGAGGGGCTCCGAATGTCATAATGGTTATTCACGAGCAGTGCGTTCCACTCCACGAGCCACTGGAGGTCCACGTGGTGGCCAGCTGGCAGGGCGACCTGCAAACAAGCAGTTGGCACACTAGGGTCAGAGGTCATTACTGAATAACTCGTCCAAAAAGAAACATTCCTTCCGTCTCTCTCCTCATCCGGATGCTTAGAATAATTATTTAAAACGTAAATACCGCAGCTATTGAAGGAAAATCGACATCAGATAATCACACAATATATTTAGAACTACTCAATAATGCATATACGGACATTTACTGAAAAAATGATTCTCAATGAATCTTAGCGTCACGTTGACAGCATGATGATTGCATAAGCCAGAGTCATAAGGTCAACAGCTGCTCAGTTCCAGCTGTTTGTTCCTCTTCTACATGCTAGATTACCAAAGCAAGCTTCTGGCTTACAGTATACGTAACAAGCATTTGCTGTTTTGTGGACCAGATTTCATGTGGCTCGATCTTCAAATGATACCTAATCTTTAGACGAAAGGAGTTTGAGTTTTATAGTTGAAAACAACTCACCGAGTCGGAGGCTGCAACATTGACGAAACTCTCCAGGATCACAGGGCTGAGCTGGTCCATGACCTCTATCATTGGTTTGTCATCATCCTTGAGGTTGAGAAAAAAAAAAACATAAAGTCACAGACTGTAAACTCATCAAATTTTAATGTATTCTGTCAGTTTAACTTTGTCCCATTTACCTCAGACTGTCCGATGGTCACAAATAGACTTCGTATCTCTTTCAGTATGGCGATGGCCAGCCTGCGGGTGCTCAGCTGACAGGAGCAGAGCAACACGAGCGCCAGTCCCTCCACTGCGTGCAGCACGGTGGAGTGAGGACCGCGCTCTGCAGGCATCTTCACGCCCGAGCTGGACTGCAGCAGCTGTGGCATGAACATGGAAATAAAACAAATGCTGATTTCACGGTCGCATGATTTACCTGACACTTTAGCACAGCACGGTGTTATTTCTTCAATGGATCAAGTTGTGATCATTCTCTCCCACTTTTGAAAGGCACAAAAACGTCCTGTACCTCGGCCGTGTGTACTTTAGCGGTGTCATAACTCTTCCCTGGGGCGGCCAGGGTGAGTTTCCACTGTGTGAGCAGTTGCAGCAGTAATTTGAGGGATGCGTCCAACAGTCCCTGGTGAGTGTCCTGGACCTCTCGTAGCAGGAAGTTAGTGAATCCAAACAGAACGTCATCACGCCAGTCAGAGAAATCAACCAGCAGGCTTTGCAAGGAATTCTGGGCTATGAGACGCAGCTCGTCGTCCATGTGGATTGTCAATCTGACAAAGAAGACAAAGAGAAAAAAGCAGAATCAAATAAGTTTCTTGAGAGGAAGTAAATGAAGTCCTGTATCTATTACCAATGAAAAAGTGGGCCGGATTTTAACGGTACAATAATTGTACCTGTCTCATCTGAGGTACTGCTATAATTTAGCCAGCCTGCTGCATATAATACCATACATTGTCAAGCTTCCAGTTTCCTCACATCGGAAATAATAATTAGGTGTAAAAAAAATACAAGGGTTTGCCCAAGAGTGGTGACTCACCGAGAGAGCAGGTCTATGAGCTCTGGTTTGGACATCCCGTCAGGCAGGATGCGAGGGATTGCAGCGACACACGTCCTGAACAAGTCAATCTTGGGCTTTCTCTCACCTCTGCATAGGTCAGATTTTACAGTAAGTTTAACTGCAAAAGCTTGATTTCAACGTGTTCAAATGTCATTTGTAAACTGAACTGGGATTGGGATAAATAACTAGATTGTCATCCAGGTTTAATGAAGCCAAGGTAAGAGTTTATGATGGGATTGGAATTACTTTTAACACTCTGGAGTTTTTCCAACCTGAAATGTTTTGGCCGCTGAGATGCCAGAGAGGCGTGTGCACTTACGTGATCATGTCCTCGGGCTCCTTGTTCAACATCTGCGCATTCGTCATCATCATGCAGCGTCCCACCTCTTTGTCCAGGTGTCTGAGGATATTGTCAATAGCCTTCCGCACATGAAAATAATACTGCGCCATCCCTGCAGGAGAAGCAAAAACGCTGTTACTCATCTGTAAACGGCCATTTAAATTCCACATTTGATGCTTAAGCTGTCAATGCTATTTGAGTCTGCAACTGCGAGGCTGTTTCAGCATTCCTGACCGTGGTCTGTCTCACTCACCAATGACTTTGGCCTCCTCATCCGTCAGCGTTTTGCTCAAGTATGTCTTCTTGACTCGGAGTGTATTTCCGGAGGGTAAAGTGCAACCAGTGTTCGGCATGGGAGGCTCGCCGTCCTTCTGCTGCAGTTTATCGGCTATGACCAGGAATGCTCTCAGACCAATATTCATTCTCTGCACAAAAAAGTTAAACTGTATCTTAATCAATTTTCAATAAAGCAATATTTGCCCTGTGGGGAAACTGACAATGAAACACCACTTTAGCTGGAAGAAAATCTATTGCATCAGCAGTTACATGAAGTTTCATCAGCAGTTACATGCTCATAATAATCGAGTGTAAACAGTCGATTATTATGAATATATGCTCCATATATTATGAGCATATTTTCAATTTTTTTTGGTGCCTTACAATTGAGGGAAATGTCATTACATGAATGTGTAAGTCCAGTAGTGTCCAGTAGAAACTGTATACTGCATAGAAGTCCCTTACTTATTTAAAGAGTCTGTCAAATTAGCTAAAAAATATTGTTTTAACCTAATTTGAACCACAAAACACTGTTTATTTTACTATTTATCTGAAGATAAACTTAATCACTAGGAAGAACAGACACTTTATGAGAAAGAAGCAGTTCATTACTTTAGCAGAATTATCTTTAGGGCTAAATGGGGCATTTTCTTCTTCTTCACATTTTTCTATCAACACATTAAACTGTAGAAGTGAATGTTGAATGCATACCTCTGGATTAAGACTAAAGGCTTTGGCGGGTTTGCCAACACAAAGAAGGTCAAAGATAATCTCTCTCATGGCAAAATCAAGTCTTTCCTGGAAGGAAATACAAAGAGAAAATGTGTTAAATACGATGTCATTAACGTTTTAATGAGATACCTTGTATTGGTATGTTTCACAAATAGTTACATAACATACAGTATAATTAGTGTGACTTCTCTATGATGCAGTATAGCGTATTATTGCATTACCTGTGCAATAAACTGGATGATTTTGACAAAGATATTGAGAGGCATGTCTCTTGGTACCACACTGCGGGAGCCTTTGGGGAACAGTGTTGTTATAATGGTGTTGAGGCGTCTGTGAACACAGAGAAATAAACACATTAGGAGGATACCTCATACAAGCATTAAAAACAACTTTGGTAATATTACATATAACTCTTCATTAAATTGGTTTAATCCATTGCTGGAGAGGTATTTCATTAGGACAAGATTATTTTGGGGCCTAATTAACAGGTTTAAAATGTCCAATTTCACCCATTTGGCATTCCTTATGTGGGCTCAGGCTCATATTAATGTTTGTAAAGCTGCTAAAAAAAAAAAAACAGTGGGCCATTGGCACTGACAATCTGGTGCCGGCCTGACCCGAGTATTTCATTCCTTTTTTTTTTAAAAAGCATTACTTTTTCTGCAAAAAATAAAATCAGTATCAAAGACGGAGGCTCTGCAGTAAAAAGGATACTTGAATGTAGTTTTTTGTTTTCTTCCCCTCAAGCCCAAATCCATGCAGAGAGGAAATTGTCATCAGGGGGAAAGAAATTGTAAGAGCAGTCCACATTTCTTCCTCTTTGGCTGAGGCCAAGGAGGTTTAAGATATTTACCCCTGTGTTGCAGTGTTGCTCTCACACTTGATTCTGATCATGTAGACCCATAACAGTCGGTACAGAGACTCCAATGCAACGCGAGCCATTTTAGGGTCTCTGCTCTGTAATAAATGACAGTTATGAAGGAAAGTCAGTGACAGAACAGCTTCTCAACAAGTGGCAGCCTAAAGTGTATTCTACGTTATCATATGATTACAAAATGATAAGAGATTGGTCATCATAATGGGCTTAAATACTATATGTAATGCTGATGAGATCATTTCTGCATGAAGCATGATTATCAAGCCATGAATACAATAAAACATAAAGCAACAATGTAATTTTGCACGATTCTGTTTGACAACTGAAGCGGAGGCAAATATTTTGTGCTCATTTGATACGTACAACCATTGTGTATCTGAACCGCCCTCTATGATTAACAAAGACCATTCTAGTCGGAAATGAAGGCTGCTGGTTTGCAGACTGCCTTACCTTCAGATTTGAGAGACAGTTGTTGAGGAAGACATGCCATCTGTTGAGGAAGAACTGTTTCTGGCTGACACACAGCAGGCACGTCACCAACGGGTAAAACGCCTGCGGAGACAACAGTCAGTGTTTAAGTCTCTTTTATCATGTTAAATGGCTTCACACTGACTTAATGAGGGGTTGAGCAATTAGTCTTTACGTGTACTATTTCAGTTTGTCCTTGAAGTGGATAATTTGACAAATGATGCATAATCTCTGAACCATATCTGCATTATAGTAATGTAAGACTATTTTTCTTTTAAAGAGATACTGAGCTTCTCTCCTTTGTTATTCTTCTTGCTATAGCTACGTGTGTTGTTGTCTTCCCGTGTCACTGTGTAATGTGTTGAAATGCTTTATTGAAGACTCAACATTATACTTATATATACACTCCGCTGTGTCAATGCTTGTTTTAATGCTTTGAAATGGCAGCCTGTCTTCCCTCATGAATTACTCCTCATGTGGGCGATGACGTTGGAAGAGAACATTACACAAGAGTGACCTTGAGATGCTTGAGGATTCACAGAGACCACAGGCATCCAGGAAATCTAAGCATGCAGTAGAGGGTGTCAAGAGTGAAAACCCAACGGAGGTCTACAAATCTAACGAGGCCAACAATCAAGTGTCACTTTGCTTTTGCTGTGGATTAACTCACCAGCGAGTGCTTTTTCCTGGAAGAGAAGTCCAGGGTTGTGTCGTACAAGCTGTCCACGAAGTTCCTCAGACAGGGTACGTTCACCTCATTCTTCACGGCCTAGGACAACATTACATATGGTCACGTGACGAGAAAACAATCCTGTGTAGGGTAGTGCTCTTTTCGATGTTAATTCAATATTGTGTAATGCATGCAACACATACTGAAGGGAAAAAAAACTACTTACCGCTGCAACAGGAACCAATATTTCAACAAAGAGACCAGCTAAGGCGTGCTTAATGTCCTTGTCTTTGACATCCAGGAAATATTGGGCGCACTCCTGTAAAAAAAACAGAGTAGTAAATGGTTTAACGAACAAAATTATTATTATTATTACTCTATACTTATAGAGTGTGAAGCTACAGCTTATGACACATAATCAGTTTTTACTGTAGTAAGGCAGGTTAGGGATAGATTATAGAAGTCTGCTGTACCTGCATGAACTGAAAAGAGGCTTCAAAATCCTCGACAGGATACATCTTAATTCGGAAGAACTTGACCCCCATGATGAGGCTAATAGTACTCTGGACAACATAAGGACTCTGCTCTTTCTGCCGCAGCTCCTTTAACTCAGTCATGAACTTCTTCTTCACAGCCGGGAACCTAAAAGAGAGAGAGAGAGAGAGAGAGAAAATGAGATTCTATATAGAGACATGCCGGTTTAGCTCAGTCAGACAAATCCCAAATCAGCACTTGCACAAAAAAAGTTACTTCACTTCAGAGTCGTGACAGGGAGAGAATATAGACAATATTCAGGGAGCATGTCTTCCAAAAATACCATTCCCTCGTCTCTCTCTCAGTATGCAGACTCTGAGTCTGTGCCCCGAGATGAACTCCTGGCCTAGCGTCGGATCCCTTGCCCAAAATGAACCAGAGATGGGATTCTTCAGCTGTTCTAAATTTAGAAGATAATTCATTTTGGGAGCTCACGATGATCTTAATCTCTTCCCTGGTGCCTGGTAGTGTACTCGTACGAAACCGAATACAGCCGGTTCTGCATCTTAATAAAGTGAGGGGAAAGTGTTTCCTATTTATAATCGAGCAACCACCAAATACAACTACGAGTTACACCTGAATACTTTCGGTCCACAGTCAAATTTGTGACCTAAAAAAAAAAAAGTAGAGAGAAAAGTAAAGATCTTTATAAAAGCGTGTCAGCAAAGTGTCTTTTGCAGGAAATAAAGCAAAGTTCCCTTTTGAAAGGAGGAACAGTGGGCTCACCAACCATATCTCTATTTTAAGAGGTTGTTCCTTGCTGCAATGATCTGAAAACTTCAAATAAACAGACATCAATTTCCAGTCCTAGTTTGGTGTGAAGGGGACCTGTCCAAAAGTGTGTTGTCCCTACAGTCTGTTCCAGTCTCTTGAACAGGGAGATGTTTTGCAGAAAAGAGGAATGGTAACACACCATTATAACAACGAAGCTCAATAGAGCAGAGAATGAAGATT
Source organism: Clinocottus analis (assembly GCF_023055335.1). Taxonomy (NCBI): domain Eukaryota; kingdom Metazoa; phylum Chordata; class Actinopteri; order Perciformes; family Cottidae; genus Clinocottus; species Clinocottus analis. The sequence goes on along the minus strand of NW_027175931.1, from coordinate 20,907,155 downwards.
CTACGATGTAGAAAGAATAACAAACCATAATACTAAATTATATAACCGCAGTTCTGTCTCTGTACTTACTTGGACTGGGCTAATACGCCGATGATTTCTGCATAGAGGTCTGCCACGGTGTGCATGTTGCCAGTGTTCGGACCATGGTACCTGTGCGAAACACAACAGCAGACAGGAAAAAAAAAAAAACACCTCAGAGAAACCTTCAAAGGAGAAAGAAGAGCGGTGCTCGATAAAGACAGAAGCTTACCCCTCTTTGTATCTAAAGTGCTTAAAGGCCAAGTTAATGACGTCATTGACCAAACTGTCGAGGACCGGGTGGAGCGGCATCTAGGAAACGAGCAGGAGACGCAAAGATATGAGAAGGAATGTTCAAAAACAAACATACTCACAAACTACCGGTTGTGAGAAGTATCTCTTTACAGCAGCGGTAAATCCCAACAGCTCTACTTAAGTGAGTTTTTATATCACACAACAAAAATAGGATAAACTAGGCAGCTGTTCAGCAGCAACAGTTACGTCGAGTCACCTGTTTCAAAACTTCTATGAGAACAAGAGAGAAGATGAAGTCGATGGCCAAATCCCTTCTTTCAAGTAGATAATCCCTCTGCTGCTCATCGCTGTTAGAGAGAGTAGAAACAAGAGCAGAGGTTAGCTACAGTTGTACAGCGCATGTGAGCGTCCCCATTACATCTTTATATCTTCCACAGGAAGACCCATTGTTTCATGGAGTAATCAATGCAATGATCCTCACTTTTTGGACTTGGTGTTGGCTCTCGGCCGGTACTCGTGCAACTCCTCCTCAAGTCCATTTTGTCTTTTGTACCAGTCAAACAACGTGCGTAGGATGGAGGGGAGACAGTACTCAGCCAAAGAGCTCATGGTGCTTATCAGCTGGAAGAAGAAGAAGAAGAAGACACATGACGTCGTGCAAATGCATGTTTGTGTTCGGCAGTTCACGCACTATAGTACGAGATAAAAATCAACGTTTTCTTTGTTTATTCGTACAGCAATTCAAACAAAGAGAATTCATGTATGTTTCCAACATTTGAACAACAGACAGAATATATGACGGAGCTTTTGAGTAAAGTCTAAAGCTACATTAAGGGACAGAGGATGAAATTGAAAGACTCATTTGGACTCTGCAGAGAGACAAGGTGCTCACGGGGTCGACTCCCTCGTGCCTTGGGGGGGGAGAAAGAGAGAGAGAGGGAAGAGGAAGGAACGGGCGGGATGGGCCGGGCACACAGGAAGGGAGGAGAGTCTGGTCGGGCTTGGGAACACAGCGAGCCCTTCATTCAGCACGAGGCCGGAGAAGAATCCGGGCTCTGTGTGGCTGCTGAATGGGCTCACGCAGCAGCACAAACACACCTCTGTGGCTGTGAAAGGGCCTTCTCTCCAGAGCCACGGACCTGCTGGACACACCTAGCGCAGCGCTAGCGCCAGCTCTCAAGGTGAACACTCCTGCCTTTGACTGGCTGTGAAAGACCTTTTGGGATGTGAGCAGAGCTTTCACCCATCAGCTCTTTCATGGTATACACTGCATCAATATATCCTATAGGTGCTTACAGGGTGAGGCAAAACAGTTCAATGTTGGTCTTTTATATATATCGCTTGCAGGTTATAGTGTAAAACCACAAAATCCCATCCTATAATCTAATCGTGAAATGAATAAAAAAATGAAAAGTAACGATGTACATTCATTTTTTTTTTGCTTTTTCACAGCACTTACTTGGTCAAACTGAGGATCTTCTCCCCTCTGCAGTGACTTCGTTAATGGCTTTTCCTAAAAAAAAAAAAACAGAAAAAAAGAGTAATTTTACAACTTTTGTAGGTTTTCTTATTTGTACAAAGTAAAACTGGCGACGTTTAGTCTGAAGCTCGTGACTCCATCCGTCAGGTCCGAAGACCGCATGGAGTATTTTTGAACGGGGACTCATTACAGCCCAGCTAATGAGAGAGCCATCAATCAGTCTGATGTCAGCAATGAGCCCACGGGGTCAGATATTAGAGATAGGACAGGCACGACAGCTCCCATTATTCCAGTCTTCTATCATCTGAGGTAAAGGCCTTCATGGGGATTTGGGTTTTGCACGGTCCTCTCCGGCTGTGAGACAGTCCTGACTTCTGAATATCACGAGTAGCACATCCTACCTGTTAGAAAGTGAAGGCTGAATGCGTTTGGATATCAAGAGCTGTTGACCAGGACGGTGACTATATTGAACATTCTGCTTACACGACAGTGTAACACTTGACTATATATTAACACATTTACGTAAATTCCTTAAGTATTTCAATATTTTGGGCCGAGTGTTCTTAAGATATTTCTAATTGGTTCAATCATCCTTTTTATATTCTATGCAAGGAAGTCAATTAATTAATATTACCAGTAAATCTTTAGGATACAGTAACTGAAAAATGTCCCATAACTACCAAGTGCATCATATAAATGACAATTACCACAGCCTAAAAAATGGTATCCATCTATTTTACTCACATTCTACAACTAATTAAGCTTGTGTCAACAGTCACACAATACATTAAAAAAGAAGAAAAAAAACGTTTCTCTGTTCACACTTGCTTCTATTTGCCTCGAAGCAAGTATGAATGTATGAATTTGTTGTTACATTTTTGTAGAAAAAAAAGCCTAAACACTGACTTTGTATTATCCTGGAAACAAGTAAAAAAATAAGATGGATATATAAAATTACAAAGGTTTCCTTTTAGTTTTTAAACATATTTAACGCAGCTGTAGCAGGACGCACTACCTTACACACACACACACACACACACACACACACACACACGCGCAAGCACACTCACACACACACACACACACACACACACACACACACACTAATAGTAGTGTGCTTACACTGCCACCTGATCTATCCTTGCACAAATCAAAGCATCTGCTTCCCTTTACCTTTTTGCTACTTTGCTTCGCAGATTGGTCCCTCTGCTGCCTCATTGGAGCAAATCACAGCACATCGCTTACTTGATGATTAATTCAAAACGAGCTAACTGTCTGATGTGTCTGACATTGACATTGCGTGGGCTGATGGTACTGTCACTCCCTCTCTTGCAGCTGCAACGCCAGCTCAGCCCCCTGCTCTGATTAACTTTGTAGTTTTTGGACAAACGCTTGCATCTGAGCAGCCCGTCAGTGCTAGAATGACATTAAGGTCGATGCCTCTTGCGGTCGAGTTTTAAAAGACTTTTCTGCCCCGGCTGATACGGCAACACTGTTTGTATTCAATTATCTGACATTTTTGCGTCCATTACACTTCTTCTGCATTTGATTCATGAATTCAAACTACAATTTGTCGAACATGACAGATTGAGTGAAACAAATTGCCCATAATGATGAGAATGAGCAGGAGGGACAACTGCATGCCAATAACTCCACGGCCGGGCTAAAACAAATGACTCAGCCGAGTCTCTAGCGAGAGGAAAAACAAGGAGGGACGCGTCCTCCCTGCAGTTTTCTAGAGGGAGTTACACTGAAAACGACGGGTGCACACTTTCCCTGTGGTAATTAACACTTCCCTGCACACTGGTCCAGGTGACTAACAACTTCCTATAAATCACACTTCCTAAAACTGGACACTGCCATCGCAGCCACATATAAGCGTACAGTACATCTGACCCTGTACAACCTGCATGAAAGCATTGAGAATAGTAGCTACATCATTTTTTTTGTTCCCCACATTTTGGTGTAATTTCCACAATAATAAAAGGGTATCCACTTATTCACTGACATAAAGCTACAGGTACTGCTCCCTGAGGCTTTTCTTAGCAATAATAATCCATTGGGCATTTTTTACTTTCAGCAGCACTTGTGTGTGATACTAATGTGGCTGTGGGAGCAGGTGGTGAGCAATGCAGTAGCTCTTCCCCGTCTGCCTGACTGTCTGTACACAGAATTATTTATGACAGCTGTTGTTAGCCCCGCTGGTCGGCTTCAACCTCCACTGGACCAAAAGTCTCTCAACGACTGTTTTTGGAAGCGCTTACCTCCATCCAACTTTTTTCAGAACTGTTCATGAGTTGGTCTCTTAAGTCACCGCACATAGAAAAGACAAATTATTCAGCGACATGCTGATGAATATTCAAGCCGGAAGTACTTTCCTATTTAAAACATCAAACATTTGACTGTGAGCTGAAAGCCGCAGAATGGTGCGATTATGATTGTGAAAGAATACTAAACATTCTAGCGCCTTGCGTGAGAAGACTTGCTGCTTTTCTTTTCGTTATATATCATAAAATATGACAAATGTTAGGAGTCTCATATCCCGAACAATTGATTAAAATCATCTCAAAAGTAACCAGCATAATAACTGCTAATGAAAAAAGTAACAATGCAGTGTGAGTTTACTCAACTGACCAATGAAGTGAGGGAGATATTATTCCACTCATACAGAAGGCCTCTGTAAATCTTGCAGCAAATGTAGAAGAAACGATGTGGAATCATTGACAAAGCAACCTGCAACGGCTATGTTGACAAACGCTGAAGCCGGTAAACACTGAAGCACACACGGTGAAGCTGAATATTCCCCATTTTGTCCCGAGGCTGCTTCCTGCTTTGTGCGGATGGAGCTTCACACAAAACCTCCTTGAGCTGACGGCAATTACATACGGCAACCTAGTTAACACGTTTATGTGTGAGAGACTCAGTTGCATGCCCAAGGCCTCGACAGCGATGTATCACTTTGAAGTTTAAACTGTTATTGGCTTTGGTTGTGAGAAAAAGATACATCAGCATACTATGAATTTATCATAAATCAGATTAAAAAGCATGCAGGATGACAAGCTTTTAATATGAGTTGTTGAAAGCAGTGGCTCTCAACTTTATTGGCTCGTGATCTCTTACAAAGCGTAATGCTGGGGCCCTTTGTCACATCTCAGATTAAAGCAGCTCCACCTAAGAGAGAAGCAACTTCATTTATATTTCTATCAGAGGACAAATAGTTTGAAGAAATAATAAAAAAGAAAAGAAAAAAAAAGTCTGTCTGGCGTGTGTTTGTTGAAGCTAAAATAATTGGTACAAAAACATTTGAGTAGCAGATTTTTGTCTTCTTTTCTCTCCAATTCACCCTCTCCGAATAATTATCTTGTGAAGCTGTTTGGCTTCCACTGGACTAAACTACCAAACTTTACTTTACTAGATAGTTAAAACAAAATCATCTCATGCTCCAGGAATACAATGCTTCATTAGCATTCATGTATTGGTATAATAGCAATCAAATAACAATAACAACCTGAAACATCTTCACTCAATTTGAGTTCAGACCGCGCACTACTTATAATTATGAAACCTCGGATGAGCAGTGACAAGATCATATCCGATCTGAACACCAACAGCTTATTTTTCTGGATTTTGTCTTCACCTCTGAAGCATGTCTCGATCTCCCCACATCTTTAAACATCCCACTAGCAGCCAATCTCAGAGGATTCACCGAGCGGCGGCCTCCAGTCCAGACTCACCAGCGGCTCAGCCATGATGAAGCGGATCTTGCGCTCTGACATGGTGGTGAAGTTGGCAAACAGGCTCTTGAGGACGTACTCGCCCGGCTTGCTCTCCGGGTCGATGCTGATGGGCAACATGGCTGGTGGGCCCTTCTCTCCCTGAGGACAGCACACTGGAAGGATGGGGGCTTTACTGTATCCGTTCCCCACGGGCGAGGCTGCGGAGAGAGAGAAGACGCGAGATGATTCACAGTGTGAAGTCGAACATTGCCAAATCAAGCGCAAATGAGCGGGACGGGACCAGATCTGTTTACGAGGAGAGATCGCCGAATAGTGTATTACAGAGGAGCTTCCAAACATGGACATAAAGTTCCCAACATGTTGAACATTCCTGAGGGAGACGGTCCAAAGGGCACAGGCTTGCCCCGAGTCTGCTCTTTATTTCCTACTGCTACAGTGAACAGAGTGCATATGGAAATTAAAAAAAACGCCATGGCCGGCAGCTGGTGTTTTCATTTCGTACCAAAGATGTCATTGCCCTTTGAGGGAAGCAAAAATCTTGTGCATGTGACCATCTTTCAGCCAGTGTTATGATGTGGCCCACGATTAATTATGGCCTGGCTGAGGCCATAAAACCCCGCAAACTAACACACAAGTTTGTAAATGTACCTTAGTGTTACACTCCGCTGCTTCCAGGCACAAAAGTGCTAAATATAGTGAAGAACTGCGTACAAACAGCTCATTAGAGCTGTGAGATTGCTATTTGGCCTGAAACTCTGCCAACCTCACACACTGAAATACATATAACGTGTTAAGTATTCACAACGGACAGAGAAGGCCGACTGCGTCACAATGAGAACCACATTTCATTCAGCCACTGCAATCTGAGCGTTAAAGTGTGCGAGTCTAATGAATAAATGTGACGGGACAGAAATACCATCAGCAACGGCGAAGTACAGCCTGCACTGCGTCAAGAAAACAATTCATCTGTCAAAAGTATCATATCAAACGCCGGACTTTGTGGTCAGCATGAGTGTTGTTTCCTGTGCTCGTTGATTTATGGATCACAACCGTTTCAAACCTTCGTTAAAACTGGTTTGGTTAGAGCTTACGAAGACAAAACACAGTATATGAAAACAACTCTGCCTTGCTGCATACTTATGCAAAGTGCAACTGTCATATTGAAAGATTTCTCTGAGACCTTTAAGGGGAATATAAGAATCAGTACTGTATTATTAGATATAAAATATTATTGTAATATTAAAATCAGTATTGTAAGCCTGTACATCATATATAAGCACAGACCATGCAGACTGTGAACCTTGAAATTTAAGAAATTTACGTCCGTGTGTTCATGTTGAAACAAGACAAAAATGTTCAGTGTGTATTAAATTGAGAAATAATTTAATCTAATGACTTCTGTCTGCCAGAAGAGGAATCAGACAAACAGGAACATCAATTTCCTCGCAAAGATCAAAAAGGTGGAGGATAAAAGCGTCTCTAATGAATTACCTAAACTGCTTTTCTAAGAACTATTTCCTCTTCACAGGAAAATGCACACAAAAGATCAGGAAGTGAGATATGTCAAAAGTTAGTGCAGCTCTGACAAACTGCACAAATGAAGCTGGAGGAACGCTGCGGCACCAGTGAACAGGTCTTCTTACTCAGGTCCTTTCAGGACAGAAAGCGTTTGGATATCTTTCAAGGAATGCCCGGCACGTGCGGCGATCTTTCAGAACACGCTCCCCTCACATCTGGCCAACTCAGCACCTACCCAGGCCCTTGATGAAGCTGATGACGCTGGCCTTACTCCAGCACACGGCCGTGCCGTCCATAGTGGGGACGGGGGACGTGGCAGCCAGGGTCGTCCTGGATCAAGGCAAGCGCTTGCTAGTAAAATCCACCGGCGTCCATGTCTTCCTGCGCGTCAGATGGCACCGTCCTGCTGGGCATAGTTTCCATGGCGCGCAGAGCAGAGCGGCGGGTGGGCTTTAAAAAGCGGGAGTCGCGTTTGGTACGGGAGACCACGCAACCTCTAGATCTCTGGCTTTCCCTCTCTCGCTCACTTTCTCCGAGCTGCTTCTGCCACGGCTTCCTCGAGCCTTGTGACCACCCGGTGCCTTCCAAGAGTGAAGGTCAGGCAGGAATTTTTAGCTGAGGCGCAGCACAGCAATGAGCTCCAACATGCTATGGTGGCATAGTTGTGCGACTATATTTATCCCGGGGTACACACTATACTGACAGAGCAACCCTCCCCTTTCCTACACCATCCTGGAGCACGAGGGTCAGACCAGCAGAGTGTAAACATCATTGTTGATCAGGAACTGCTTTGGCACACTTCACTTCAGGCAAGTTTGTTTTTTTTAACCAACACTTTTCCAAGCACTACAGTCATGAGGGGAAGCCAGATCAATCTCAGACTTTTTGGTAACTTCCCAGCAACAGAGTCTAGACACGAAAGCCGTCTGATTCAATGACCGTTTCAAAAAGGGCACAACTTATTGGATCAAATGAAATCGATATCAAAATGATCTCCTAATTACTTAAACAGTTAATAGGCGGCGACGAGAGCAACTGGTTTTCGTATGAAGCGCTTTCTGTTGCCCTGTCTCGGCGACTCAGACGTGACATGTGACTCTGCAAACAAGGAGCGCGGGCACAGTGTGCATTACATCATCGCCATGCTGGGAACACCCTGAGCATGGTGGTGCTCCCAGAGGACAATGCAAACAGGCTGACAAGTGTCCAACTTGCGCGCGCAGACACACACACACACACACACACACACACACACGCACACACACGCGCGCGCGTGCAAAGACTGAGGTTCACTGCGTGCATCGGCGGAGACTGTCCCACTGAGTAAACAACCAACTTAGCAGTCGTCTGTGAACAGAGTGGGTGGATATTTAGACACCATTGACCTCCTTTACTGAACCAGAAATTCCAATGTCAACACAGACCATTGGGAGCACTTTGTCCAGCTGCTGTGAGAAGTATTGACTCTGCATTTCTGTGAGGGACTAGTGAGCAATCTATAGGTTTGGAAATTGCAAAACATAACTGTTTCATTCCCTCCTCAACCACTGTATAGTATTATTCTTTTATTCTTCTCGGCCGGATACAAAGGGACACTGTTCTTAGGTGCCCCACCAAAGAAGGGCGTTCATAAAAACGTTTGCGTCAGGTGACGTAATGAGCGGGAATAATGTTGTCGTCTGGTTTAGATCATAAAGTTTAAGGTCAAGGGAGGGGGGAAAAAAAAACCTGTTAACCACCAGATTTGCCACACCAATGATATTTCCATATTAAAATTAAACAGAATAAGTCACTGGAGCTTTCACTTAACCTATGACTCAATTTGTATCCCCAAAATGCTGTTTGGAGTTGAAGCTGAACTATTTGTGCTGAAATATTTATCAAAAGAGGAGGCAGGCAACCGCTCGAGCCAGGAGGGCAACAGCATCCTAACACTAATGCATGATCAGAAGTTCACAGTTTGCGTGTCCCAAGCACAACCAAAAAAATGGGGAGAGTGAGAGAGAGAGATTACAGACCTCTGTGGGAAAGCAGATTAAAATGTCAGACTCAAACTATTGACCATCAGCCCTGTTTTAGCAAGCTGACATCATGCTGGAAAGTGCTGCCTGCTGTGAGTGAGCGTTTCATTTATACAAGTCCCTGAACGTAAAAACGCCTGCGTCCGTCTCCTGCAGCCGAACGGAAGGGATTAGTCTATAAATAACTTCTGCAAATTCAATTTAAAACACTATTTTTAGCTCCTCCAAAAAAAAAAAGCGCACATGTTCATGCGCCGCACGCATATAGGGTCAAGCTAAAACACAAAAGAAGGATTATTTAAAAACTTTTTTTCAAAATGTGATGAAACTGCTAAACTTAAAACAGAAATTGTGCACAATATCGTTTCATCTCAGAAACAAGTGAACTGGACGTGTTCGACCGCTCATGAGAGGAGCCCCGCTGTGCTCGGCACGCTGCAGCTCTTCCCCTGCTCTGATTGGCCGATGGCTGACCGGCCTTCAGGCAATTTCAACACCAGACCTGACGCCGCTGCCGCACAATGCCAGGTCTGTGCTGCTGGTTGTCACTGTTTTATTAGAGCCGGACACACTGACTCACGAGAGGCCATTGACTAAAGGACCTCGACTTTGTTCACCCCGTGGTCACAGTGCAAACTGTGTCTGATAAACCGAAAGCAAACACACACGCAGTTGTTTCCAGTCCTATTCAGAAAATGAGCAATTTGTATATATTTTGCAGTTAAATGATGTATATTTACTAACCATTCCCCCAGAAGCCAGTATGTCTGGGATCCTGTGATTTAAGATGACTTCTTATCAACTGCACACAGTCTCCCTTGTCATCTTGTGATCCGTTACGAAACAGCGCATGTAAACAGCATCAGAGAGATGGGATGGGGAGATCACATATTTAATGAAAATGTTACATGCGTAGCTGTGGTTTGCTGCGGTTGTTACGGCACAATGAGTGCCTGTGCCTTTATCAGCAAAGTGACCCACTGAGGATTATGCAACATCATCGGGAGATGGCTCAATGTTGAGTGAGTGTTTGGACAAGGACGGCATGTTCTGTGATATCTCTTTTCATCCAGATGCACCAGCACAAGTTGCCACACTGTCTGAGAGCTGCAGATGACTTGCTGACAGAACTCCATTTGGAACGTAAGCATCGTTACATGTCAGCTATGTTACTCAATTATAGTTGGTTAATCTACACCGCAACTGTTTCATTGGCTGAGGTGACAGTTCCTGGTTTAGCTACTGCGTACATTTCTATTTGTTTTCCTTCCAAAGAGAGTCCATCTTCATAATCCACCTCTCAGATCTTACATAAAGCAGAGAGAGGCATCCCATCCCATCCTTATGAGCCATGATGGGAGGCAGTGGAGATGTGAGCTCTGGACAGAATATGCAACCAAGCTGAACCTCCACTAATCCTATTACTGTGTTCTCGCACTTAATAAGAGCTACTTAAACTCCGTTAGACACTCACAGCCTGGAGTCAAATCAGCAGCACTTGCGGCACCGCACACAGGGTAATCAGAGTAATAGTAACTGTGCCACAGTACTATGTGCAACTTCTCCTGAGCCGATAACTCTTGCTGGACACTTATCTTCCTGCCTGTTGCTATGAGACAATCAAAACCCTTTTGGAGTGCGGTGCTCTGTTGCTAAAAGTATGATGCATCCAAGTTTGCAGCAACTGTCGTGCTGAACAATCCAATCACGTTCGTTCTGCAACGAGCGACAGCACATCCCGGGTCGGACCCCAACAGGAACAAGAGGCTATGAAAAGTCAGGTTCCGCAGTGGAGTCCGTCAGCGCCGTCAGCTGAGGACAAAAACCACAACAACAAGAGGACAAGCTGCTACTCACTGCCGCTCCACGATTTCAGCAGGGATTTGATGCTGATTTCAAAGAAGCCAGAGTCCTGCTGGCTGGCCATGGCTGCAGCTTGCTGTTGAGTGTCCCCCCCTTTAGTTGTGGTTTCCCTCCAGTAGCAGCAACAGCAGCTGAGCTGGGACCAGCAGGTAGCGCCTGCTGTCACCTCTCTGTGACGCACACAATGCTGTGCTGCTGACGAGACCGTGAGAAAAACACACGAGCACTGCTCTCCTCCTCCTCCTCTTGTGTCCTGTCCTTGGCTATCAGCCTCCTCTCTCTCTCTCTCTCTCTCTCTCACTCTCTCTCTCCCTCTAAAGCCGTGGCAGGCAGTGGGCGGCAATGCAAGCTCCCTTTAAATAACTGCGCGGAGGCTGAGAGTGCAGGAAGCAATCCTCTTAGCGGAGTGCAGTTAATAATAACCACTGTTTGTCTGCGTGCGGGGCCTGATAACGATGACAGCGCTGGGCCCGTGCGTCTTTCGGCGAGCCCGGGAGCATCTGACAGGCCGCCGCCGCCGCCGCCGCCACTGACGGAGGAGACGGAGAACGCGGGAAGCGTGACACATAGCGGGCGACGTCTGTGAGAGCGGTGGAAAGAAGAGGGCACCGAAGTGATCAGCGGGCAGACGGGATTAACGACATGCGAGGGATCTGCATGGCAGCCCGGGCTGACTGTTGGCTTATAACCCGTATTTGCCTTAACGGCACCAACTGTAGACACTCATACAATGTTTGTCAAATGTTATGCCTTTTTCTTATTATTATCATCATCATCAGAGGATAATTACACCCCCTCCCCCTTACAATATAGCAATTAGTGTATCATATAGTACTTGATTAATCAAAAAAAAGGATTTTAAAAAGTCAAAGTATTAGTTTAAATTTGTTTGAATGAAATAAGGTAAAAAGCAAAAATAAATAATGAATTCATTTCAATCAATTACATGTTATTAATTAATTAGGAGATATGCATTGCAGGCATGTTGAATATGTGACATGACAAAACTCCACATATGTACCGTCAGCCTTTGAGCCTCAAACGTTCCAAAAAAATAAACGTCTCTGTTGCTTTTGCATGCAACATTTCAATCCAATCTTTGCAACATTTTTCCATGTAAAAAGCAGATGCATGTCATCAACAATATGGACCAAACGACACATCCTCCAATCCCCTCTTACTCCACTGCCTCTCAGTGCTCTCAGCATAATCCCATCAGAACTCTGTCCGTCCAACCGACAGCCACTTGACCTTCCTTACATAACACACTCTGTGATGGAGCAGCCATCGCTGGTTGCAGCACTGTTGAGTAAACACACGTTTCCTGGCCTCAGGTGTCCCGACTATACCCAGAGAGACAGCGCTGCCTGGCTGCTCTGACAGGATGTCCCTACTTCCCACAGCAGAGCCTATGTTTTCATTTTGCCACCACATAATAAACCCCATTGTGCAAGAGTGCTGCCGTGACTTGCGCCGTCATTCATGGAGGGCCACCTGTTACGCTTCCTCACACACCAATTCTTTTTGTCACACCATGAATGATGAACACGCCAAGGGATATGGAGTGTTTTTTGTATATGGAAAGAACTTGACTGGTGACAATGTGTAGACTTTGCAAAGCAGTTCTGCTGGTTATGCTAATAATGACGGTGTGAAATCTGTAGTAAAAGGTAAATACTGAAAGTTGTCATCACTTTTAAGTTGAACAGGGTATTGAGTAATACATTAAAAGAAAAGACACCTTAGTTGGACCTGAAAAAGCACTATGTGGTGAAGCTTTGAGGTTGCTACAGACACTGTAAGTCACATCTTACCTCAAATGGTGCTGACACTAAGACAATTCACACACTGATGATATTTTTGGGTGAAAATTCCACACTCCTATTCATACGTGTCTTTCTTTTGCTCTATGTGCTGGGTCTAAAGCCTCAAGCTCCACATGTATCCTGGTGAACATCATGGCTTCTTCTCAAATAAGTAAATCTTCCGATCAGCAAACATCTCTCCTCTCGAATGCGGTGAGCCAATATTAGCCCTTAAAATAGATTATATGGTATTTTAGAGTTAGAGGACAAACTCTGCATTATTCAGCTCTGTGAAATACAAGCAATCTGATAATGACAAGGTGGAGAGTTCTGCAAAGCTCCTCCATTACAGATATGATCAGGGCGTATTCAGAAAGGCCTCTTTCACTTATTACATCTACTGTGTGTTTATGTCTGAACACAAATCCACACAAACACTGATAAGAAACAGTACAGTGTAATCACACGAAATTTGACTTATTATGGTTAACTGCTTGGCCTTTTATGGGCTCAGCAAAATGACTGAGAACAGTGATCGACCCAGATTCTTTAAACACTGGATAAATACTCTTTGACTTATCCATCATAATCTGGCCAGCATGGCTTCTGTAGGGCAGATGGTTATGCAATTCCCTCGTGAAATAATTTGAGACGTTTTTAGACACAATGTTTGTATTGTATTACCTCGTAACAGCCAGAAGTGGATGTCACGAACACGTCAGACGCAGTGCCATTCTTATAGCATGTTTCACAGATCTATCTGTAAATCTCTAAACGTGTCAGCACAACTGCTGCCACACATTCAGACATTAAGCACTGACAGTTTTCTGGCACACCGGATAGGATCCGTGGCACTTCTTAAGCAAAACTACTTCAGTAATACTTCTATAATTACCCGGTTTGTTTATAGGCAGCTCCAGCAGTAGCAGTAGCCGCGTTCGGTCTCGAGGAAAGACGTTTGGCAGATTAATACATCAGAAAGGCATTGTTGGCCACAAAAAGATCTTTAACATTTTTCCCTTAATTAGACTTTTGGTGGGCGATGCCTCTGACACATTAAGCACTTATTAAAAGCATTATCAGGCTCGGATGAAGGTCAGGAATGTGAGGCATGTCTGTCCAGTTCAGCCATCTTTGTGGGTATCACGCTCTCTCTTGACTCCCTCTCACTCTCTTGCCCTGGTGCCCGTGGTTTCTTCGTCTTCTTTTTCTTTTGGACACCTGGCTTTAAAGTCTTTACTGTTTCAATGATGCTCATTTTTCTAAATACATAGGGAGTAGAGATGTTTTAGAGAGTGAGGTCAGACAGTAAGCTGATATGTGACGATGAGATAAACAATATCCCAAATGGTGTCTCGCGTCGTCTGGCTCCATTATTCACAAGCAATCAGATTCCTAGGTGAGTGTGACAAATACAATGGGGAGGTGAGGTATTTCACAAAGTGGCGATGGTAGTGGCAGCTGAACTGCTGCTATTGCCTTTTGCGCCACATTTTTCCAAAAAGACACATTGCTCCCAGAATAAAAACACAATTCCCGAGGCGATTAGTGCAGCTTCACAGAGTCGTAGCAGTACCTACTTTCAAGAATGGTGGGCCTCTTCTTATGGCGCATCTTTTTAAACTTCCCTCTGAAGTCCCTGGGTGGGAAAGGATCCAGAGGTAAGCTGGCAATGCGCCCCAAGACAACCTCATCCAGTCCCCCAGAGCAATCCGTCTCACCCTCAGCCATGTCTCTCACAGCACTCTCCTCTAAAGACATGTTGGCTGGCAGGAAGCCCACATCTCCTTCTATCATTCTCCAAAAGAAGTCATTTGAAGCTGTGCCAGGTTTCCCCCTCTTTCTTTTTTTAGTGTAGTGACTATTTTTTCCTCTTCCTTTTCCTTCCTCACAAACCTCTCCAGGTCACGCAGCGATTTCTCTGCTGTTCAGAGATGCAACCAGAGCTGTCAGCTTCGGTCTGATGTGTTTTAACCCCTGCACTTGTCAGGGCAGTTCAGGGAGTTACAGTAACAATCATGAATTGGACAGCTATTGGAGTACTGAGACGGCCCCTCCCCTTTTCAGCAAAGAGGCAGGAGGCACAGACGAGAGGGGTAAAGTCATAACTAAATAGGGTGGGATAGGGAAAGAGAGGCCGCTGTGACAGCTACAACATCCCCGCCCACTGCATGCCCACGAGGCATTCCTGGATAAATATCCTGTATTAGTCTTGGAGTCCACCCATAAAAGTCACACACGTTTGGCCTCTGGCAGCGTTAATGAGGCGCAAACAAATGGGAAGATCTAAAACCTGCACAATAACTAAATGCAGAGAGATGTTTGACGGAAACGCCCCCGCTGGATCCCTCAGTTCAGCACTCAGCATCTGCTCGTTCCCGGCTCCTTCTGCTCCGTCCAGTCTCTAGTGCCGAGAACCACGTCGTCCTCCAACTGCCGTCATTCCTGCTGTTTATGGCTGGCGTCATTGAGGAAATTAGTGGAAGGTGTGAAACCGTCAAGTAATGGGGGGAGACGTAAATCCAGAAAAACATTCACACAGCTCGCTGCCTGTTTGCTCTACTCAGTCGTTCTCAACCACTGAAGCAAAGACTAAGTCAGGCTGGACACACCTACAACATGAACCAGTTTTTCCAAGTCTGACTGACATCAGCAATACAAACACCCTGTGTATGTGTGTGAACAGAAGGCGTTTTCTGTTTTAGGAGGAAACCACAGTTAGAACATGGAACAACCAGCCTACACACACACACACATCCCTGATGTGTGTGTGTCTGTGTGCGTGTGTGTGTGTGTTTTTAAGAATCTGTGCTGCCGAGCAAAACAGAGCCATGTGGCCACAATTAAAATGTCAAACATCGCGCTGACATATCATGAACTTGTCAATGTACTCAACATACAGAGCTGAACTACGACAAATAGCTGCACAACAGGGAGCCCCTAATGAGTCCAGCAGTAATTTCACTTTTCGCCCACCTGTCAAAGAGAAAGGTAGGAATGCTTCTGCAGCGGCGCACTTGTCAAAAACAACAAAGTGCATTCATGATGTTACCACACCTGCAGAGTCTTAATAACAATTGGTCCTGACCTACATAAAAGGTTCCTTCAGGACAAGACTTATCACGTTGTCATAGTAAATAACAAGCAGAGAAAAGACATGTCTGAACTCGTAAAGACACGGGTTGTGCTTGGGGTTGAAGGTCAGTACCTAACAGTAAGAATCGTATCATCATACACACATGCATCTCACTAAAACCTGCCTACGCTCACTCTATTTCACTTCCCAATGAGCCTGCTCAGCGTTTCAAGCGTCCAAATATGCACATTTGAACTGTTTTACTTTGTTTGATATAGATTTATAAATATATTATAGTCATACTTTCTTGTTTAATTCATCAGAAGTGATTCTCTCCCTCACTAAAACATAATGCAATGAGACGCCGTGACATTCAAAGAGTCCAAGTACCTGAGGCCATTGCCACTGTGTAGTGTTGTATTATTACTGTCAATAACATGAGCTACAGAGGATGTTGCAGTGACAGTGCGCCCTCTAGTGTTCAACAAAAATACACTGACTTAAGTAGTAATATTATTAATGGAAGAATTATCACGCGCACACGCACACACATACAGACACACACACGTTAATTATTAACCAGAATGAGTCTAAATAAAGGTTGTGATCCGTCACCATGATACCAGCAGTCCTATGCCTACAAACAAGCACAAGTTCAGAACTGTTTTCTACGATTATTTCTCCTTACCAATAAAAAAAAAATAGCCTTTCTGGAGCTGATGCAGCTTTCTCAATTTAAATAAACGAAATATTTTGATATGTCAATAATAAACAACAACTTTCTACTCTTTTGTGCAAAATGTTCAAACTAATCGTGAGATGTTTGAGCAAAATCAACAGGATGTTAAAATGACAATGGCTAATATGTTATAGCAGCTTACAACTTTATTACGCTGAATAAATGAAAAAAACAAAAAGTATGTCAGCAACAAAACACCCTTTAGACCGAACATGCAGTTTGTAAATGAGAGTGAATATAACACTACGACTGTACTTCATGCGTCCAAGACAAAACATCAATCCATAAACAACAATGTGGGAAAACCCATTCATAAATAAGCCTCCATAAGCTGGTATCACTTACTTCTATATCCACATGTGTCAAGTCTGAAAAGAAAGTGAACCAAGACGTTGACCCGTGAAGCCCAGTTCAAACTGTGGATCAGGCCTACGCTCGCTCCATCGCATGCACCAGAACGTGGAGCAGACCGGGACAGAGCCTGACACTGAGAAACGAGGTTGGAGTCGTGGCGAGCGCTTAAACACCCTCCGGCTGAGACAGAAGGCTGTTTCCATGGTGAGACACATTTAGCTTCGCACAGGCAGAGCCGAACATGATGAATAATTGATAGATATCAGGCCGCTAATGTTAGCACAAACCAGCTGAAGGTTCATTCACGGCTCGGCTCACAGACCCTGGAGTCGCACGCTCGTGCAACAAGTAGACGAACACGCAGCACAGACTGAGAACTACTGCGGCCTCCACACGGCTGTTGTGTAACACTTTGAGTGATCAAATATTGGTGTGTGTACGAGTGTGTGTCGTTTCACCCCCATGTTCTTCTCTGCGCTCAACACCGGGAGAAATAGCATTCTGTGGGTGTTTCAATGTTTAAATATCTTGAAAAGTGGAAGGAATTAGCATAATGACAACCTACAACCACGTGGGATCAACCTTTTCAAACTTTTATTATCCGACATGCCTACTCGTCTAGTGCATGTGATCCAACCATCTTCACAGTTGACATACATAACTTCCAGTAAGGGGTTAAGAGAAAAAAAAGACACACCAACATCCACGGCGAATTAGTCTTTAAATGGTCGGTTCCCTGCACAGTTCTGGGTCTGGATTGGGTCGACGCACAAAAGGACTATTCAAGGGCTGCAAACAAGTCCATAATCTGCACCTGTTCCCTGCTCTATCATCGACCCGGGGAGGGAGGGGCTTCCCAATGAACACACTGCGGCCTCTGAAAACAAGAGGCCAGGTGAGGTGAGGTGAGTCCGTGCGTATCAGTTACAGTGAGGTGATTATGTTCTCATGCATCTGCGCATCAGCAGGAATGCCGGCGCTTTTTCGGGGGAGAAAATAAAAATGCACCTGATGGATATTTCAGCATTTCCCCAGCACGGTACGCTTTCTAACTTTAAAGGACATGTTCATTATCGATGCAGTCTTTTTTTTCTTGGCAAGTGGATAGCTCGGGGGTTTATCCGTGTAACTCAGAAGGGATCATACATATCAAAAAGGAAATGTGTGTTAAGTTGAGTTTGTAAAGCCTTCATTTTATCACTGCCTACAGGTACAGGCATGCACAGCACAGACTCTGACAGAGAGAGAGAGAGAGAGAGAGAGAGAGAGAGAGAGAGAGAGAGAGAGAGAGAGAGAGAGAGAGAGAGAGAGAGAGAGAGAGACAGAGAGAGAGAGAGAGAGAGAGAGAGAGAGAGATATTAGAAATCTTTACACATGCTCTTCTTCTGTGCTTAAGACACCTCAATCAACCTGATGCTTGTCCCTCTCGGAAAAGGATCAATTTGAAACTGTTTTCAAAAAAGTTTTTATTGATTAACACGACTTAAGAAAAACATCTTCATTCATACTGAACTGGAGAAGAACTGCTGCCACGAATTCGAAATTAAAAAGTCCAGCCTCGTGTTACAATGTTATCAATACTGACAAGAGGGAAATTACTTTGAAACAAAGTTTGACAGTTCGAAAGTTGTTATGTGAGAGACTTTATTATAAGTTAGAAATAGTCTAAGGAAAGCAAGCGCCAGTCAAACATCCATCAAAGGTCACCAGGGGGCTGAGTCTAGCCCAGTATGCACGAGGCTAGAGGGGACATCTGGGACAGGTAGTCCATCACAAGGTTACAGTAAAGCATCTTAATAATTGTACAGTTTCTATATGTTTTCCCAGGACTCAGGCTTTGATTATTCAGGAGGTTGCTGAGAGGAAAACGTGGATATTCATCAGCGCCATACAGGCAATACACTTGATGAGTGTGCAACAAACTGTTCACAATAATCTAAAACAATCCATAATTATTATTAAACGTGGGTAACTCTCTCCTAAATCACAAAACTAGAGTGCTACAAGTCAAATCGGAGACGTCATTAAGTATAAAGTGTGGAAACACAAGTGAAAACAGTATGAAGATCATGTTAAAAGGAAACAAACACATTCAGTCATTTCCTTTGTCTTGCAGCTCCAGACTTGTTGCTTGACTGCAGCTCAACTTAAAGACTCAGACTTCTTCTGGTGTCTGACTTTGAGAGATAGTAGCTGTGTTCAGTTATTGATTGAACTTTCCTCACTGGTGTTCCCCTTGAAGATCGAGTTTCTTTTCGAAAAAAAAAGTCTAAAACTCAATTTGGCGACATTTTGTGTGACAACTAATCTCCAATAAAGACTTCTTATCTAATCTTCAACATGTGTTTTAATAAGACCCAGACTCATGCCAATTACAGCATCCAGACTATAATCCCGAGGGCACGAAGGGCCTCATGTTACTGAAACTAACGCTGCCTTGAAAACAACGCAACAGTTCGCGCGCCGGAAGGGTGCATACACTTCGACAGACCTTGTCAACATGTGAAAAGATGATAAATACCTTCGACTCCAGCAGGTGCGTTTGTTTTGTTTACTCCATCTCCACTTGAGAAGTGCTTCCAAGTTTCACTCTGACTCCGCGTCCCTCCAGGCGATTCACTTGTTCAGACGCACTTCTCTGACTCGGTCTCCCTCCATCAGCCCTGCAGACACAGGCTCCGCCCCCAGGAGCTCATGTGCTGCTGAATAATGGAAAGCATGCAAAGTATTGGCCTTCTGCAATCTGCATGACGGCCCGGTTCAGGGCCACTAAGGGCCACTGAGGGCCACAAGGTCCCCGTGCTTGGCTTCGCAGGGAGGCCTATACTCACTGTGCGAGAAGACAACATCCTGGAGAGTGATATGTTCCACTCTGGTATCAACAGTCTTGAGAAACCTAATATTCATATATGGTGCAACTACAGTGTTGGAAGTGGGGGGAACCTCTTACAGTATATGCACTTTGTGTTTTGTTTTGCTTTTTATATTTTGCATTATGTATTGGGTATCCTTAACAAATAGCATTCTGCAAGAAAACAAAAAGTTATTTTTAGATAGGAGTTTTTGCTCTTCTTCAATAATATATTTATAATATATGTACCAGAAAATCACAAGTTAATCAAATAAAAATGACAAATTAATGTATTAATATAGTTTTCTTAAATGCACTTGACAACATATAGTTACCTATTTAATGTTGAACTTTTGTATACATTGTATATTTTGCTGCAATGCTAATATATATCTATATATAAATATATAGATATCTATAGATATCTATATATATATATCTATATATATCTATATATATATATATATATATATATATATATATATATATATATATATATATATATATATATATATATATATATATTTAGATAGATAGATAGATAGATAGATAGATAGATAGACAGATACACACACACAGAGAACTGGTGCACGTTGAGAGTTTCGCTCTTGGATGAGTTTCCTGGCTTGTCTGCCATTTCCACTCCACACTTTGTTTTCCTTGAACAAATTTGTTTAATGGTTGCACAACAAGTCAATAAGTAAGGATTATGAAACAGGAAAATAATATCAGTGACAATATTCAGGACATTTGTGCCACCAAACCTTTCTCTCCAACAGTATTATGTGGAAGAGTTACCTATTAGCTGCAAATGTGATAAACACGAACACAGTAGGAAGAGAATTGTACTGACATACAGAGAGTGGGCGTGCTGCTTTGAACTGTCAGTCAAATGTATCTAATGGGGATCCAGCAGATGGCGTCAAAGAACATGACAAAAGTAGAAATATCTTTTGAGAGAAAAAAAAGAGGTGAAGAGCAATACCACTGACATGCATGTTTGGAAAATAATATGCCTGAGAAGTGAGAGGGAATGATTTTCAAAAAGATGAAATATAAGTGCAGATAATTCTACAGCTTGGAGGTTTCTTTAGTCTACAATCACACTTCACCCACCCACACTTCTTGAGAAAATTCCATCCACAAAAGTCTCTCAAAAAGATGTGTCAAAACAAAAAATGAAGGTCTGTTCTGCTTTTGAAAAAAACAATCTTTATAATGTGTGAACTCAAAGCCTCAGAGAGACACAGCTGTTGAGATGAGATGAGATGAGAGCAGAAACCTTGACA
The DNA here is from genome assembly GCF_023055335.1 of Clinocottus analis. NCBI lineage: Eukaryota > Metazoa > Chordata > Actinopteri > Perciformes > Cottidae > Clinocottus > Clinocottus analis. The sequence goes on along the minus strand of NW_027175931.1, from coordinate 20,886,149 downwards.
AGGCTGCTACGCAGTTCAATGGCTGGCCATCAACCCCTCAGACATCGCTGTTCTAGCACTCAGGGAGCGCGTGCAACTGATTCAAGATGATAGCATGCCCAAGAGCTCCGTCCAGGACAACACAATTGCTTTGCCGACTGTGTGCACACACCAGAGCCTGTCAGCTGTCACGATGACAGCCGAGCTCCACGGTGCTGGTGGGTTAAAAAGCACCAGGTGCACGACGAGACACACACAAAAATAAATACAAAAGAACATCATACATTTATTTTCAAATCGCTAAGGAGTAGACAGTCGTGAGCATGGAAATAACCGCGGTCCTCCAGCATGTATTCAGCTTGAATGAAAAGTAGCACTGATGCAATTTTAAATTAAGCCTCGGAAAACGTTTTCCTGTGTGTTTTGTCCTCTAAACCGAGCCAGGTGTTCTTGGCTGCAACATATTGGCCGTGGTGATAGGCTGCCCATCAATGACATACCACATCAGTGCCACAGCGGAAAAGAAGGCCACGACTTAAAGCAGTCGAGCCGCAGCTCCGGCCTGAGTCAAGTGCCCCTTTCTGGCTTCTGCGGGGAGGAGGGAAAATGCCAGATAAAGCAGGATGTGGGTAGTTGTCAGAGTGCAACACTGCGCCTTGATGCAGGTACTTTTCAGCTCAGATGAAATTCCACCAAACAATAAAAACAAGATTCCATAAACCCGCTGTGAAAGCCAAGACCCACACAGACATGCATAAAATCACATCAGCCACATCTTTTACTTTAAAGTAAGCCATGTTTTACTTCCCACTTGGAGGGTGCGCACAGACGGTCAATGCATACTTGACATTTTTTAAGGACATTCTGTGGCTGCTGATACTCCTGCAGCACCGCCAAATGGGATTTCTTGCTATAATATGAAATTTTTCCGCTTGGAACCCACCTCACAGCTGAAAGTCGGAGGCATGATGACCCCTTGATTCATGCTTTGGCTCTTTTAATGGAGAATATGAGTTCCTTTGAAACCTTTGAGTTACGGCACAAGAGATCAGTCCCCCACTGAGAGGCGGCTACAGAGGGAGAAGGCACTGAAGCGGCAGGTCAGCAGTGAGGATCAAAGCTCCCATGTCTTGCAGAGTGGCTTTGACTGCATGGATTGGGCCGTGCTGCACCGTCCCAAAGTCAGTATTGATGAGGCAACAGATGTGCTGAGCCTCTTCAGCCCACTCTGCTAACCATTTGAACAAGGACACACTGTGACATCTTGCAATAGCTTTTCGGCATTCATTAGTTTAGACCAGTGGCATAGAGCGTGGTATTGTAATTAAATTCCCTTCAAAAATACCCAAGTGAGCATCCAAAAATATGATTAACATTGTTCAGATAATTGGAGTTGACTGGGCTTTTTGTAATTTGTACCAAAGAGAAACTTGGCACAACTGGCAGTGGTTTTGTGGAGAAAAGCTTGCAAGCAGCAAGGGATGTTGTTGCTTCTGGAGAGGAGGAAAATAAGAAATGGGAATGCCAGCGATTAATGTGTGGTTTTTAACTGCAACAAACAGGTCGATGCAAATAATGGATCTCAGATAAAAGGAAAGTTTGCTGTTTCTATTTTGCTTTTGAATAGTCATTTTCTGTGAGCTGACAAGTGTTTAGGGTTTCATGCACTGCAGCAGGGGCGTGGCGCTCTTCTCTACTGCATCCCTGTGATCTACACAGGCTGCTAAGACAGGTGTACTTTCCCATAAATATCTTGTCTAGTGTGGCGTTAAAGCTTTCTTGCCACTCTCCTCACGGGCTCTAATGGCGCCAAAGCAAAGGCACGCGTTAATGTGCAATCCAACTATTTGCACGAGCAGAGATGAATGCAAAAATAGAAAGCGGATAAGACATTCTCAAAGTGGAAGTAAGTATCTACATCTCTTTGGGCCACCAAACCTGAAACCCAGTGAATTATCCTCCTCATTAATGTATTCTCCTTCACACCAGAGGTCAGACATAAATTCACCTTCACTGAAGGGCCTGGAATTTACATAGAGAGGTCACGGAGGGGCAAGAGACAGTATGAAATGAAGAGACAATATATCATATTATTCAAATAAACCTGTTACAATTACCTCCAGTGTATTTTCAGTCACGGCAAGGATTTCCTTTAAAGCACAGCTAGCAACTTGGCACACCGTGCACGGCTCACTGCAGCCTCCATGTTCTGCGCTACTAAGAGGTCTTTAATGGGTTTTTCTTTCCCCTTCAGTTTTAGCAAGAAAACCTACAGCCACTTGCTGGTCAGGACATCAGTGGAGTCTCACCTGTCTCGTTTGAGTGCATTTTTGCATGGTCAGCCTTTTCCACACAACAATGAGGCCTCGAGGCGACCTGTAAGGAACTTTACAACCTGATCGTTCGCTTTCTGAGGGGCAGCAATTTATCTACTTGTCACAGACAGTTGTGGTCAAGGCCTAAAAGGACACCAAAACAGGTTAATAACTTCAAGTGCCTACAGAGTTAAGCAGTGGATTGCGCCAGCATCCCTGAACAGAAGGGGTTGTGTCGCTGAGTAGTCTTCCACAGATGAATACATCCCTCTCATTTCTGTAAACACCTGATGGATCTGTTCAATTTGCATGTTTTCCAGTGGTGGCTACTTTGCACATCGTCATTTTTTATTCGGAATGTATTAGGCTGGGTTGTCAAACTGTTAATGTAATGTAATTGAGGTGAGTGATTACAAACACCGCAAAAAAGAAATCACTTGAAAGATGATTGAGTGTTGCTGCCTCACTATTGTTGGGAACGTATCATAGCTGGTAATAAATATGATGGCTTGTACATCTCTGTGTCCAATTTGCATCATCTGGGATTGTTGCATCGGATCTCGTTTTGACCTTGATGTTTCTTGCTGTCGTTACGGTGGCCCTGTAATTCTTATTGATTGCGCCACATTTGATTAAGGCAGGAAAAAAAAAAAAATCGGACTTTATATAATGGATATGAGTTAATAGAGTTTAATGGGAGAGTAAACTGAAAATCAAATGGAACATCTGTGTGTGTGTGTGTGTGTGTGTGTGTGTGTGTGTGTGTGTGTGTGTGTGTGTGTGTGTGTGTGCAGGAGCAGTATCAGTCTCACTGTTAGGCCTCTTTGGGAAAGCGAAGGTAAGGTACTGTGTATGATTTTTTTGGAACTGGTGCTTCAATTCATCATCGCCGTCTGGTTTCAATCTGTCCTCTACCTGCTAATCTCCCCAGGAGGGCTAGTAGGCCCGCTGCTGGCACAAAAGCGTGCAGAAAGCTCGCTTGTTCATCTTTGATTTGATCAACAATCTGCTTTTTTGGAATTATAACATGACCCAGCTTTGAGATATTAGAGCGCTGTAAGAAATACAACTCAAAATTAAAAGATAAAAAAAGACAGAAAAGAGCGTGCTCAGATGGATTTATCAAATCATTTTTGAAGGAGACTATTATTGGGTATGGCACAATATCTGAGATGGAAATGCGTGGTCAAATCTGCCTGGCAGATATGTTCCTGCCAAGATGATACAGGACTGCTTGAAAAACAAGAAGAAGAAAAAACAGTCATAATTATGTATTTGTTAATAGTCATGGACTGATATAGATAATACAATTAACCTTTAATTCTACTTGTCACTCCATTTAATGACATGCCACTAAAAGAGCACAAAGCTATGTCTCAGGATCTGTGCATTTTGCTGTGAGTAAACTGCTCTCTGCCTAATTTAAAAAATGTTTGTGTGTGTCTAAAGCGTAGAATTTGTCCTCCGGTCGTCTCCTGATTCGATTACTGTTTACGGATCTAAAGGATGAAGGATAGTGATCATCATCATCTGCAGGAATATGTATCACCCTTTTGTGTTTTACACCAATTTGCCTCACATAATCAATTTGGACAGCTTCAATCCGGTGGATATATACATCAAACAGATGGGAAGTTGAAACTAATAACACTAAAAGAGAAATTCACCTACACAGAGTACACTTGCATGGACGCAAATGCAAACAAATCACACCTGATCACAGACAATATCCTACAGTACTCATAATGCAGCTATTACTCATGAACATGATGTGTAATTCTAATTCAGTAAGCCAAAGGGAGCTGAACAACGCGTTTAATCTCAACATATCTCGCGTAATTAGCTGTCTCATATTTCTAACGGTGCAATATCCTCTCCTATTAACACAATTAAATGCATTACTCATTACATCTTTGATGTTTTTTTGATAATGCTTTCGATAAGTAAAGCCCAGCAGACCACGAAGCTTTTTACAGCAGACTGCAATACAATAAAAATCCATCATATTTTTGGCAAAGCAATCATGTCTGGGTGAGAAGGTTAACACAAGCAATAAGGACATGCTTACTTGCATCTGAACTTTGTTTGCATCCCACTGTTCTGTGAGAACGTTGAAGTGAATAAGTTAAGTAAAACGAAAGTAAAGCGTTCAATCAATAATGAAAAAGTATATTTAGCCGTGAGGCACGGCTCATGTAATATCTCAACTTTTCAGTAGATTGTCATGAAATTTGAAACACACATTCATTTCCTTCCCAAGACGAATCTTGATAACTTTAGTGATCCTCTGACTTTTTGCGGAGGGCCACCATTAGGTCAAAACTTTGATTTGTCCAAGTTTATGACGAGACCGGCAACAACAATGACATCAGCCCTAGCTGTACTTTGTCTATATGGCTAATAATTAGACAATGTTAGCATGCTAGCACACTAAACTGTGATGATGAATAGGTTGAACAGTTGATCTGCCAGTTATGTACAGTCGAACAGAGCCACTAGCGCGGGCCAGACTGTCATGTTTTTCAGACATTTCAAAGTACCTGCAGTCAAACACTGCTTATCCAACTTGAAACAGGAAGCGTACAGCTAGCTGAACAGAGAGCGGTGTGATTCCTACATAAAACAAAAGGGGAAAGTCTGTACCTGGCTCTCTTCAAAGTCTCGGTGCAGAGGGGAAAGATGAAGCTTCCTTCTGCTTTAAATGTCATGCTTGATTACATCTTTTCTTTTTTTCTCTCTCTCTCCTTCTGATCAGTGGAAAATGTCTGCACTCTGGCATCATCACTGCTGTATGAATTTGCATAAGGAGTATTTTTCATGAGGCCAGAGCAATAATAATGGAGACAATAAAGATAATGCAATACAGACAGCAATTCAAGTGATATTAATGACCATTGGGACACATTACAAGAAATGCTGTACTGATATATGTAGATTTACACCAGATGAAAAAATTAATGCATCCCAGAGCACCCAGAGTTATTAGTTGTAAGTCATATAAGTGGCTAAAACCAAGCTCTTTCCAAAAGAAACTCACAGAGCTCCATCTGGTTGCCTCCATTCTGTAGAAGCACAAATACATCTTTCATCTACAGCATTGTCTTACTACATGGTGAGAAATGAGAGTCATAATGGCAGTTGCATATTTTAGTAGTCATCAGAAGGAACAACTTAATAGACCCCTGACCCCGTCCATGTGCAATTTGTTATAATTACTCTGCTAGGGCTTTTGTGTACTCTGCCCCCTCAACATGGAATATGTTGCAGAATGTTTTAAAGCTCAAAGAACTGATACCACTGACCGCTTTTAAATCTAGAATGAAAGAAATAGAGGCAGGTTCCCTAAAATGTAAATGGTTCTTAAATTGACAGTTTTTTACTTGTCTTGTGTTTCTTTATTATGTCTAAATATGTATATGTTTGTTTGCTGTTGTGAATTTACAATACAGCATTTGTGGAGAAAAAACTCTTTAGATCGGGTCTTTTACAGGCTCTTTTGGGCAAACATGATATTGATATGTAGGGGTTTAATTCACATAAACGCTAACAATGCCTAAAATGAATATATAAAAAACATGTATTTATCTAGCCTTAAATATGAAACTTTGCTTCATCACATCTTATTGCACCTTTCATTGGATGTAACTAAGAGATGCAGAATGAACGGAAAACAATCTTCCAACGAGCACATCATTATAGGCGATGCTAAAGACGGACCAGCCTTGACATCGAGATCTAGCGCATGGAAGAAATTGCTAATTACTTGTCGCCACAAGCTAAATATTTTTTGCCAACAGTTGTCAACATACAAAGCAGGAGGGAGTATTCATGAGGTTTGCATCGTCAGCCTGGTGCCACCGTCAATAGGGTCAATAGGTCAACAATAAGTGTTCAAGGACATAGAGAGTCAAATGTACAGACTTTTGTAAAAGCAAAGCTAATTACTATATTTTCCTGATGAAGATGATTTTACGTTGATGTTGTTGTTCAGGTATGTTATCAACACAAGTGCCCAAAATACCAACTGCAAAACATGTCAAGGCAGAAGTATTTTTTGTCCACGTTAACCTGTAATCTTGTGCTGACTGATAAAACTCTGCATATCATAAAACTACACTAACAACATTTCATAAGAGGATTATGAGCTTTTTTTAAGTCATTCCAATTTTATTTCTCACATTCAACATCAAAAGCAAGAAACTCTGATGTTAAAAATTAAACGTAAAATATTTAGGCACAAATGTAATGAAGGCCTGAAAAGATTTTTCCACAAGCCAACGGATATAATTTAGTTTCCATGAATGCTCCTTCTGGTGCAGATCCTAAAATAAACCACATTTAAGGACATACTGTAGTTTACAAATGACCTATTCAGGGAAAAATACAATGCTGACATTAGGTGAGGTCCCTAAAGTACACATTCAACCTTGTGAGAGAAACACAAAACATCCATTAAAAGGAAGCTTGTTCAGCGTATACTCTGCATTTTATACCCGCAATGATACACTTCAAGCGAGACTTTCAAACGGAGGCCTCGCGTTTTGGAGTCCAAAGAAACAAAATGAACCGGTGCAGTATTCAAGAGACCATAACTGCGACTTATGGGGCTTACGCTCCTCCGACTTACCCACACCTCTCAAGATAATTACATTCCATGCCAAGATGAAAGTGAACAGGTGTTTTTTTTTTTTTCTTCCCCTGCTTTCTGTGTCCCAAAGATAAATAGGGGTTAACATGTGTGGGAGGCATTGCGACTCGTTCCGTCACACCATGTTGTTTGCATTGCAGTTACAGTATCGAGACACCTGCACGCCGGGCTGCATCGCGCTCTATATCCTATCAGCTTATTGAATACCGAGGCTCACCATCATTATTGTGGTTGTATCCTTGCTTGCACCATTTGAATGCAGACCAGCGGTGAGCAGCATCCTAAAAGACACCTCCTGAATATAACATGTGCCTCGGTCAAGGACAGTGGCCTCAGAAGTGGAGCTGCTCCCCGGGTGCTCTTAAAAAGTCGGGTCGGGTCAAATTTCGGAGGACAAATTGTTCACAGGAGCTCTCAGAGGCACGCCTTCTGTTATTTCAAGTGCAATGGCTGTGCTGTGGACATTAATGTCCCAGAAAAAACACACATTATAGTCGTTAGACTGCAGGAAAAGAATATCTTATGCTGCTGAAGTAATATCCTACGGTGTACATCTTCCTCTAGTACTGAACTCTGCCCTAATCCTGCAGCTATATCACAACTAAATACGTGCAGCTCACGGTGTCAGAAGCCGCAGGTGAGAGGTCACATAATCATGTGCTCCCACTTCTTTGCCACACATATAAGCTTGTTAAAGTTAAGACTTTCTCTGAGCCCACGACCATCAACAGAGCTGCTGTCAGCCTCGACCCAATGAGTGTCATTTTTTACACCAACGGCTGTTAAAAAAACCCCCAACACATTCCCAACATCCCCAGGTTGTATACACGTGTGACTCAGGAGTGTGATGACAATTTCTTCCCCTCCCCCAAGAAGTCAAACATGTTTCAGTTAAACATTCAAGACACATCCTTCTACTTGTCATGAAGAGAACCTTCCCATCAACAGTAACCATTCAAGGTCAGTTTGTACTGCCATCAATGTACAGCTGTTGAATTGAACTAACAAGTACTAAGTTTAATAGGAATATTTTATTATCTCTACTATATCAATTTATTGTCAAACATATATAAAATTTGATCACAAGAAAATACATATAGCCTATGTGAGTGTGTATATCAGCCGACTCCACTCACATCCTGGACAGCTAAAACCATCAGGCGGATGATACAGTGTCCCATGCTGCTGCCTGAACAGATACAGGGAGTCTGTTGTTCCCCTGCCAATAAAACTGATTAACTCTGAATGAATGTCTGGGTCTCCACAGCGCAAACAAACACACACTGCCTCACATTCCTATTCTAACCTTTTCTTGGTTCCGATTATTTATTTATGGTGAATTGTTATCGCTGTTGTATTTTTTTGCCGTAACTTTCAGCTCTGTGGCAGAATGGTACTGTAACTTTTTTTTGTATAGTGCAGCACATTTGTTCTGGAGTATGATACTGTAATTGTCTTTTTGCACAATATTTGCGGCCACAACAATAAAGAGACACACAATTATGAAAGTTAGGCAACAAAAGAATGAAAAACCAAACGGAAAAGGACGAGGAGCGCCGCAGCAGCAGATCAGCACTTCAATCAGGTTTATTGACACCCAGTTAAGTGAACTATCCGCTTCTACCAGATATCTGGAAAACATGACGGATTTTAAAGGAAAGGTCAGAGGTCACAACTATAAATCCCAAAATATAGCCTATGCAGTATTCACTGATATTTATTTACTGTAGATTTAAACACTTGTTTCTGTATTTAATATAAGAATATTTTACGATTAAACATTTTGTTTAACGCACAGCAATTGTGCATAACAAATGCCGGCCATAAACTTGCAAAATAAAAATACTTTACTGCAACTCCCCGGAAGTACCCAACGGCTATAAAGACGTAGCCCACCCACTCAATTATCATTTTTCGTGACATCTATTGGTTATCAACTGCTTACCATGCATATCCAATTCAAGCAACACGAGGAAAAGCAAAGCGCCAAAATGTAAATGCAGTTAAACACTGAAATGGTTATTAATAACCAGGCATGTCACCTTTTGATAATGAAAACAAAACCAGAATCTAAAACACCCACAAACTCAAGTTTATTGTTGCCGTGTTTTGGGGCTTATTTGGGTAAACATGAAAAGTGTTCTTTCAGTTCAAACTGTTTTTAAACTGCTCTTTCCTGCTTTCTTAAAATCAATTCAAATAACCATGTAAACAAAGCATTTGTTCAAATTTAAAGCACCATCGGAACAGACCTTGGCGATAGCTGCGGATGACAAACATTTCGTTGACATTTTAAAATAAATGAATACAGAACACTCACAAGGCTGTTTCAGTATCAGAGAGCACTAAATATATTGTGAATTTATGAACTGTTCTGTTAGATCAGCAGATATCTCTCTCCCTCTCCTCTCAACTTGTCCAAAATAAATGGAGTTCTAAGTAAGGAAACTTACTTATGGGCAAAAACACCAGTGCCAACATCCCTCCTCCTCAGAGACCAGAGGAACATAACATGAACAAGGTGTTGGTCTACATATATCACAATGAGAGAAGACTAACCAGCCGGCTGCTTCTGCAATACGGGTTGCCAAACGAGAAGCCGACACCATATTCTCTGTAAAGTGCTTCCTGTTGACATGATTACAAGTGAGGTCTTGTTTTGACAACAACAGGACAACAACAACCAGAAATACTTCATGATGCAAATTGTAATCAGAAGAGGATGATGAGCCATCGCCATAATTGTAGAACATGAGGGAAATAAATGCATTATGGGACAGTGCTCGCCATGTTGCCGTGGCCATCACACATTGCAAAGCAAAAGGTAAAGACACAATGGCCTTGGACAGCCACGCCGGCCACCAGTCCTAAAGCACTCAGGCAAAGATCAAAAGATGAACATGTGGTTGGAAATAGAAAAGTAATCGCATCACTCGGGCGATGGCTTGAGATATTGGGGCCCGCTTCTTTGGAGGTTTCTGCTCGGCAGGAGAATATTGGATCAGGTCCTCAAACTAACCATTAAGGAATGGCCTTGTACTGTTGAAGAGACATGGCACATCTTCCCCTGTTGAGATCTCAGATTGTCTTGTTATTGAATCAGCTCTTCTTCCCTGGAGAAAAACGATGCTACCTTAATTTAGGTGTGCAGCAAGGAACTAATGTGCGTTTCAGGGGGATTCAGTATCCGTTGTCTTCTTCTCTGACGCTGATGCAGAGACCACAGGGACCCTGATGTCTACACACACATCATCCTTCAGGGAATGGATTAGTAAGGCACTTTAGATTGAATGGTAAAGTTTCAATATGCAGGATTGGCATGTATTTTTTTAAAACAAGGTCTATTTCGGATATACAAACATGTGGTGTTGTGTTGTTAAAAATATGCTGAGCATTGCAGTGCTGCCGTTGTTTAAAGAAGGTGATACATTATGTTTTTGTGGCCCCTCCCTATTTGTCATCCTTTCTTTTGTTATGCAATATGCATTCAAATACATCCGACAAAGCTCTTTTTCTTGTGAAGTTTGAGAAGTATACTGAGCTGAATGTGATGATGAAATGAAAATGTATCATTTTTCATGTCACCATGAAACCATGATTTCTGTGATTACAGCTCTGGAGAATAATGTATTATTGATAAAGGTCAGTTTCATTCTTGCAGCATTAATGTAACCGTTTTACTGAATATTGACGATGATGGTCTGACGGTTCAGGCGTGGCATTCAGCTTAACTCCAAGTAAAGCCTGAGTGGATGCAGTCTGTTGAGGTGACTGGGTGATAGCATGTGCATTTATTATCTGTAACTTGTACGCTGCTATCGGAATATGCAAAACAATCTTAAAATAGCTTGAGGTGATAGTGCCGCATGGTGTAAATGTGATGCAGGGGAAGGGGGGGGGGGGGGGTGTATGTCAAGACATTAAAATTCATATTTCCTGTAACAGTGTGAATACCTTGCCATCTATCATCAGTGAAGGTGCCCGGCTCACGTTCCCAATTATTAGCCTTAACTCAGAGCTGAGTGGTGAATGTGACTCGCTGTCAAACGGTGCACGGGGTCCGTACTGATGTGCAGGTGTTTATATTTCAACATCATTGCTAAAATGTGGTCATCGCCAATATGCCACCTATACAGATGTGTCAATTTATTGTGTATATATTGCTCCACTTGAATAAAAAACTAATAATTGCATAACAAAAACTGACCCTAAACTAAATGTTTCTGCTATGTACCAAATTACCAAAGCATATTCCCTGTATATGAAATCCTACTAAATTACTGTACATGACATAACATCTGCGCTATAACCATAATGCAATGCAAATAACAGCAACTATTTGTGATGATGTTTAGCATTTTGTGGTATTAAACTGTAAAGAATGACAGCTGAGGCAGTGTACAGTAATTCATTAAAAAGATTCATATATCACATGGTGCCTGTCATTATTGGCAATATATTCGTTTTTTATCCTGTACTGTTGTATCACGTCCTCATTGTTTTGACTTAAAAGTTCAAGACAAATTTCCCTGCAAGGACAATAGAGTTTATTTGATCTAATCTGTTCTCAGAACAAGCAAGCTGGTGGAGGGGGAGTATTCAGTAATATCTTAATGGCGATCAGTAGCCTGACACTATGACAGCGCACTCTTTAATCTACAATGAGCTCACTATAAAACCACTCTTGTGTAACCGGTGGTTAAGAGCTGGTGGCGTTTCGACTTTCAATATTCGTCCTTGGCTGCATGGATATCAGTGCAACCCGCCTACTTACCGGTCCATCTGCAGTTTAACACCCTGTGTTTTATGCACTCACCCCTCGGAAGATTAGTATTGTAATTTGACAAAGAGTTTATTCTGTGAGGCTCAATTGTGCAGGAAATCACATTACCTATACAGGACACCGCTGAATTATACATTTACATGAAACTAATTAATTCACCAGCCCTGCCAGCATTTATTATCATAATTTTCTTATTCCAAATAAACAAGCAAATTGATGACTCCTGCTGAGAAACACCTTTCAAATTAATAATGTACAAAATCAGTGCTTAATTTGTTGTTTTTAAAATTACCCATTGATATCAAACTGATAAAGGTATAAAAAGCTTTCTAAAGATAACAATGTAAAGACCCGTATAGAAACGTTGCATCTCTAGGATTCTACCTATTACAGGCTGCAGTGCTTTGAGCTAAAGGCTAACTCCAGTATGCTCATTGCTGATTTAGCAGGCGTGCTTATTATGAGCTCATCTTCATTTGGTGTGCTATATTCATCCAGCCACATGACACTAAAATGCTACAACACCAATGATACTGCATCGTATAGAGTTCACCAGGGTTCACTTCCACTAATTCAAATCACTTACTGTAACTGGGGAGAATTAACTTTCTTCGTTTGTGTCTCGTAATTGTTTCACTAAAGAGATCTTTGCAGTCACTGTTGGTCCCCTGGGGGGATGGGAAACAGATTGGCAACAAGTGAGATCACTGAGTGATGATAAAAGCCCCAGCTGAGCAGACTGTAACAGAGATGCGAGATGGCACTGACTGCGGCAGCTCTTCTCATCTGCTCCATTTTGGAGGGCCCGCTGGTCACAGTGAAGCCTCCGAGGAAAAAGCACTCATCTTCAAACCGAAAATGCGATATCTCCCAACTGCTTTCTAGCCGGGTCTCTAAAAGGCCCACACATGCTTTTAATCAAGTAAAGAGGAGGGAATATTAAAATGGCCATCCGAGACCCAAATATTTCTTTACAAAGACGAAGGCATACGTTGAAACATCCGTACAGTTCATTTCCTTCCCATCTAGTTAACTGCTTCAAAGGGCGGAATAAAGGTGTGTCTGCAGAGTGCCGCCTCCTTACAGCTGCTCCCGACTTATGCAAAATCTGGACAACAATACCGAAATGTAAGTGAGGATGTAAGTGAGGACGCTTTTTTGAAATTTTGAGTGAATCAACCCTTTAAACCAGAGTTAATTAAGCCTTACAGCAAATCTGAGGTTAAGCCACTTCCACGCCAGTGCACAGAGTTTTGTATCTATTATCATGACCAAAACATAAGAACAACAATCAGTTCACTGTAGTACTCTCTACTACTGAGGACACCAAAGTCATTTTTCTTTTTGTGAATTTAATTTTCTCTGCAAAAGAGTTTATAGTTGAGTGACACATCATTTTGAGCATTTTTAGCTTCAGGCCAACAAAAGAAAAACATGTAGTTTTCATCCTTCAGAGTTGCAGTGAGGAGAGGCCTTGCAAAGGCAATTATACCTTTAAGTAGGGAAATAAAACCAACAGAAAAATAATCAAACAGGTCAAAAAAAACTAAACTAAAACACATATGTTTCTGTTCATGTTTTCTTCCGAGTGGGTGGAGAGCACCTCCTCAGTATTTCGAAAAACTGAAGCTCTTAGCTTGACAAGAAATACACATGTATTTGAGGAAATACACTGCTACACCCATCTTACTGTTTTGGACCAGGATTAAAGCATAAAATTCAATACCAGAGAAAGTCTAACCCGACTGGGATGTTGTTGCTGACACGTTAGAAATATTGGCAGAGCAAGCGTGTTGTGTGGACCTACTTAGAAATACGCAGAGGATTTCCCTCAGTGCAAAGTACTGTCTTACCACCACTCATCACTCTCTGTGTGGTAAAGTCTTACCAGGACATCAACTTGTTTCCTGGAGATAGGTTAAAATAATATGGAGGTGTGTAAGGAGACGTCTGCTTGATTTAAACGCCCGAGGCCGAGAGACTCTTCGTAATCTCGACCCGGCCTGCTGTGCTATCAGTAACAGTGTAACAGTGTAAATGTAGCTCCACAATATAATCAGCCTGTGAGTAGAGAAACATCTTCTGTATCAGTGTCTTTTTCCACATACATACATACATATATACATATACATATATATATATATATATGTATATATACACATATATATGTATATATACACACACATATATATATATATATATATATATATATATATATATATATATATATATATATATACACACACATATATATATATTTATTTATGTATAATTAAAATTGTGTAATTAAAATCAAACCTTTCATAATCAACTGGACCAACTGTAATATGACCCAACATCTCCCCAGTGATAAATATAGTGTTTGTGGTTCAAATCCTTTGAGTTTCCAAAGCGTTTGCCAACATGAGGAAGCGGCCACCTCCATTTTCTTTTCTTTTTTTTGAGAATGAAGCATTAGATCTGCAAATTCCTTTTTTAGTATGCGCACAGCCTGGAGATTATTCTTCAACCTAGGACCCAAAGTCTTTGAAAGACCTTTAATAATGTTTAGCAACTCCTTTGGGTCTGGAAAATAATTATCTGAGAACAATTTGTTTTGTGAGAAAAAAAAACGTGAAACATTGTTGTTGATAAAAACTAATTCCAACCTCATAGCATAGAATATCAGCTAATGTTTTACAAGCAATTATGCTCCTTTTTAGTTTCTGCAACTGTCTGAGAGTTGAAAAACAGATGGTCTCAGGCCAAGAATGTAATGAGGGCGTGAGGACGAGTCCAAAGTAAAGGTAAGACGTTTATCTGCCCGAGCAGCAGTTGGACCCATTTAAAGGCTACATGGTGGGACTAATTACAAACCTTCAGCATACTTGAGAGAGCTTTAAAACCTTTCAGCCACACTAAACAGTCTGTGTTCCACCATCTTAGGTGTAGCCTCAATACACCCTTTCATTTATACATTACTGGTTTAAACTAAATCCTGTAATGAAATAGAAAAGCAAAACAAAACAATCTCAATTCTATACTTTTATGCCAAAATAGAGCACATTGTACAGCAATAGTCACCTTTTTTTTTTAAAGATACAGTATCTTCCAGAGAAGCAGATTCTCTGTTGTAAGGTTCAGATTATTCATATGATATAAATATACACATATTATATCCATACTTCCAAAATAACATTAACCTCAACATGCATCTCAGCCAACACACACACACACACACACACAAAGTCATGGACACACACTCGCACGTTCCCCCTCAACAACAGTTCCACATCAACAATACAAAAACATTTATATCTGGGAAGGACACAGTTTCAGTTTCATGACTCCATCACACACACACACACACACACACACACACACACACACACACACACACACACACACACACACACACACACACACACACACACAATGTGCTTAAAATGATTATAACTCCGTCTTAGCGTTCTCATTAAGTCCATCTGAAGATGTTGGCCTCAAGTCATCTTTAAGCCATTTGTTGTAAACAGCAATGGGGTCGATGTTCCAGTGTTTATGGAAGGAGATGGGCACCTGGTGTGCTAAGAAGTCTCTGGCATAGTCCTCTGGGCGTGCCTGAAAGGTAAGATTAAGTACAGTCATTTATTTGGAAGCAGCTACAAAAGCCTGCGTGCAAGCGCTGCAGAAAGCAACCGTGACGGCGTGAAGGTATACGTCGTGACGAAAACTGAGCAGCTGCAACTATTGTGTGTTTGGAGAAGAGATTCAGCCAAACGCGAGTAACCGTATTCATAAGTTTCGAGCAACGGGCCGCTTTCACGGCAGCCATTTTGACATTTCATTGCGGTAAACACAGGTGTAATCAGTAACATTAATTATGGCTCCCTCCCGATGAGGCCTGGCTTTGTGCACGTTGGCTCACTGGGATGGCTGTGACACACACAATGACCAGATCAATGACACCCGGGTTCTGCTTTGACATGGCAAGATGGCTGCTGTGAAAAGGGACTTTTTGTTGATTTTTGTAGGCTGATTCTCTGGCACAGTAGCCAAAAATAACTTCTGGTATCCTAAAGGTTCTGCACGCTCACAGGTGATTTCTCTCATCTTTGCTTATTTGCACTCCAAGCCCGACTGTGTGAGTGTGTATGAATTTTGCTTGATTGACTAGTTAGGCAGAGGACAAATTACAAGTTTCTTTGACCTGCTCTAGAAGGAAAAGCACACGTGTGGTTCATAATAAAATGAATGGTCGATGATTTCCTTTGAGCTGCTCTAGTTTCAGGGTCTTGGTATTGTGCACGCTGGCTCATTTTCACACTGCCACTGCAAACTAGGACACTGACAGAACAGAGCCATTGTGAGTGTTTTGAGTAACACATGCTTTTCTGCTATGACTAAATCAAAATGTCTGCTGTGGTTTCTCTCAAACCTCAGAAGGTTAACAAATGGCTGCCCATTCAGATCCATCATTCAAAGTAATTAAACCCAGATTAATTGATATAGTGCTATGATTTCATTCGTGTTTTTAACCTTCACAAAACCAATCCTGCAACCATATCGAGTCGTCCAATGATGTGCATGGTGGCAAGTTACACCCACGGGAATCTTTTCCATCTTTACCATGCATCCCGTGTGACGCGAATGTGACAAGGTGCTGCAATTACATTGTGTCAGCAGAATGGCAGCAACTGGAAAATCCTCACGTAACTGCAAGCTTTGCAGTCATTTTTTATTCTGTTTGCCAGATGGGAGATACGGTGGCTGTCAGAAATTGATGATATCTCCGAGTTAAAATTACATGTATTGTAAAGGGGCCTAAGATACGACTTAAATGCTGCATGAGCTGGAAAATCGAAGAAAAAAAAAACACCTGTGAGGGCTCTAAATATCAGATATCGGCCAGTTTTGATGTTGACTACCAATAAGATAGAGGTGTCTATCTGTCTCAGGGTGACGAGTCGGTGATGAAATCTGACTCCCGGCAGTCTATTCGTTTGAAGGCACGGCAAATCTCACGGCAAAATTTCCGCTTTAACTGAACAGTCAGTGAAAGGAAGAAGATGTGTCACCGCGCTGAAAAAAAAAGAAGAAAAAAAAAAGAATATTTCCAATGAATATTTGGATTGTATTTTGACCATATCAGTCCCACCACCAGAGGTACAAATACACACAGACACAACGAATGTATTGTAAGAGTGTGAAGACAACCTGGTGGAAGAGTGGGCTGTGTGTGACAGGAAGTCCGAGGGCATTGAGGCACATTCCCAGCACCATGTCATCGGGTGCGTCATTGCTGTAGCACTTGCAGCCGCTGTCGAGAAGTCGGACCACGGCCTCCCTGCTGAACACCATACTGCAGCAGCACAGAGGCGCACATCACCAAAGTTCAAATAGACACGCATGACTGCAACTTTAGCTGCACTGGAAACAATCAGTTTGGCAGCAAATGTTGGATATGACCGGAAAATAATAAGTTATCTTTCAGCTGTCGTCTTGTTCAGCATGCTTATTTTATTCGGTCAGTGAGAGGCCGACAGAATAAGTGACTGAAACTGAAAATCAAGCTGAGAGGGAGATGTGTGTTTTTTTTTCTCTCTTTAAAATCGGCTCTGCGGCAACAATGATGCGACATCTCTTTGGAAAGAGTCATAATTACACATGAAAAACAAAAATAAAATCACTCACCGCCATTCAAAACAGTTATTAGAAGATATCACTTTTGCGAAAGCTGGCAGCTGCAGTGTTGTAGAGTGTCACAGTGACTGAAGTGAGCGTAAATAGAGTTTTTCACACAGCCCAATATGAGTCTGTTGCACAGCTCCCCTCCAGCAATGACAGCTGACATGTAACTTGTGCTTATTGCACGCAATAAGAAAATATCGTCTTTTGGAATTATTATTTTTGTCCAATATGTTGTCTTGCAGTAACCAACCGTTTCTATAATGTAGTGTGAGTATTAAGCATTGACTCCCCCTCTTTTTTCTAACCAACCATTTGCTGTATTTTGCAGTGATTTATTCCATATTCTTTATCGAGGATCGTTTCTTAACTGCGGCCTGCAAACCACCCTTTCCCTGAAGGGAGCAACACACTTTTAAACTGGACTGAAACGGTTTATCGGTAAATTACAGATTACACATTTTTCATTACATATTTTACAGTCCCTGTGCCGCGTCTGTATCTTTCATCATTATTCCCCGAGCATCTGAGCTGAGAAACTCACCCTCCACCTCCCGTGATGTAACTGTAGCCGCCTTGGCTCAGGCCGTAGCCGTATCGCTCCCCTAGACACACCGGTTCAGAGGGGTTGTAACAGCTCAGCAAGACTTGCAGTCGGGAGAGGCTAAGGGGAAGCACAGATCAAACTCATTCCACACACATGCTTGCGCTGTGCACACGTATGAAATCGTCCATTTAGAAGGTGAAAGAACTGCCGTCCCTCAGGCACTATTACAAATCCAGAGGCTTCCATGTGACGGATAAAGAGTAACGCCAGCCGGACTCAAATTCATACACTGAGCTTTTTAGATGTTTGACAGGATGGTGATATCTCTGGAACTCAGTTTCCCAAAACGACTTCATTCGGGGCGTTTCTCCCTTTCACTGTGCAAACCTTTATATTGCCGAGACAGAATCTGTTACAAAATGTATGAGTAACTGTCACTCCAACTCGGAGAGAAATGAAAGCGTGGCATTTACCAAATGAAGCGCTGTGTCCCAGTAAAAAGGAAGGAAAAAAACGGTTGAAAACCCATTCCCAAATCATGGAAATATACCTGATGAGTGTGTCATCGTCACAGACGAGGAGCCACTTGGTGTCCGGGACAGCGTCGCTAAGAAATCTTTGAAGGATTGCAAACGTTTTCCCACAGTGGCCTGCAAAGAGAGGCACGCTATCAATACACTGGCCTGTACGACTTCATCACATGTTGACCATTTGCTGTATTCTGGTTTACAAGGATCGATGACCCTGTCAAGGGGAGAGAAAAACAAACTTGGCATAAGCAGGTATTTACATGCTCACACACACGCTTGCATACGGAACGCCGGCTCTGCCGCAAAAAGAAAGTCGTAAATTACGCAAAATGCTATTTGAAAGCCAAGCTACAGTCACAAAAACATTATACTTAGAAGAAGACATTACACAAGACAGCAGCTTAGATGGCTGATGAGACAAATACCCATTGGATGTGGCCAATCGGAAAACCATCACAACAATTTGTTAATTAGACGTTCATTCTCTTGAATGGAGCCTTTGAGGAGGCGTGACAAATGAGCCCAAACCTAATAAGGATGCAGTACGTTTGCAACCTCTGCTCCCATCCCAGCATCAATGTGACAGTTGCATGCATCACGGGATACAAAGTGTGAAATAGTGGCGGTTCTGCATCCGGCTCAAGGGCAGCTCAAAAGCATTGGTGGCTGTAGGCGGACACCTCAGCCGTACAGCAGCGATAAAACAAGTGTCAAACATTAAAAGGGGCAAAAATGACTGCCACCTTGCTTTGATTTGTATTGTACAACATGAAAGAAGATCTCTCCAATGCCAGGATGTGTCCTCTGGAGCTTTGGGAGCAGAGAGAAAGCTGTTGTCTACATTCTGGCATCTAACAGACATAAAGAAGGTATGTCTGGCATGATAGGCCAAGCAGATCAAACTTTTACTCTGGCATGTTTGACATGAGTGGCAGATGGAACAAAATGTTCCGCCAACCCCCCAAAACAGTGATGGAGTAGTACACAACACACACACAAGAAACCCAAAAGAGATTTCCTCATCAGAATCCCAATATCTGCACACCATCAGGGCTGAGACATGGAAATCCCTGGTGGGAAGCATCACACAGAATACTGAGACCGTACTGTTGTATTTATAAGGCACCCACTGTGTTTTTCCCCTCAGAGTATCTGAATATAGAATAGGTAAGGACACCTTGAACTGCTGACAGGAATAAAATACAAAAAAATTACTTTTAGAGGCAGATCTTTACACAAGCCTGGTAATTTTATTTCTAGTTGGAGGTTAGTGAGCGACGCTCAAGATGCTGCTACGTTTGTTTGGCATAAAGCTCCTGCGAAGTGACCCATCACGGTCTCCTCCCTTTGTAGGTAAGAAAGATACACTTGACCATGAATATCTGGGTATTTACTTGATTAAATTCCTGTGCCATTTTCCCATTTCAAGGTCTTGCGTCACCCTCACTTCGTCTGTCTTGACTAAATCAAACAACTTGCAACTTCGGACTGTTGACTATTTTTCCACTTTCAAGATATATAAAGTATACTGTCAGGCTTTGTGTTTTTACCAGACTTTGTATTTCTTTGTGACCAAAGATGGCAGCGCCATTACCCAGACCGTTTTGAATGGGGTATAAGCTTTTTACTGGAGGCAACCCAGAGAATGTATTTGGATGAAATAGACTTTAGATCAGTTTTCTTTTGATGTTTCATGTGTTATAGCTGTATATGTGTCTCTGACTAAATATTAGCTAAGGTCTGACCATTCTCTACAAAATGCACAGACAGACTTTATTTTACAAGCCTACATTAGTGATATAGTCAAAACGCTGAAAGTGAAGAAATATAAGATAACTATATAACTCCAAGCAACAACTTACCATAAAGCTTGAGGTCATGCAGGAACAGAAAGGGGGGGAGGGGAGGGAGGGTGTGAGGCAGAAGGGGGGGGGGGGGGGGGTAAAAAGGAACTAATTATGTATGTCCTGACTTTTATCTCACTTCTCGTCTGATAACCGATGGGTATCATTTGGGTATTTGGCACTGTGGAAGAGATAAACTGCTTATTTTTCATTTGACCTCAGCCATGCATCATTTTAGACTATGCTTATCTGATTACCAGAGTGGCTCGCGGCTTTACCTCACCCCTATGTGACAGCTCCACTGCATATATGTTTTCAAAGAGGTGGTAGAATACAAACTGGATTTTCTGTTGACATGGTGTTAAATGAAAGGTCATTCATCTTTAAAACTTTAAACCTTTTCTCTAAACGCCGAAGTCGAATTCCTGTCTATCATCCTGTCCGTACTCCAGGATAGAAAAAGGCATCATGAGTGCTTTGTTTGACTGACAGTACGGCGTTACTAAGCAAAGTAGCTTCAGTGTCTGGCTGCGTACCAAACTAAAGAAAATCCCCTTGCCTTGATGATGGACTGTGGATTGATGCCAAGCTTCCAACACTCAATTGTTGCCTCACGAAAAGTAAAACTCCTGGCATGCAGTGGAAGGCAAAATTATGCGAAAGGTAGCAACATAGTTCTTTGGTTGAGATGAGCAGAGTTGTGGCTTTCTATGGTGCGAGACATCAAACCCCGCCAGCAGCTCTTGGTGCTGTGGGCTCGGCAACGTGTCGAGTTATGCAAATGAGCAGGTTTGAGAAGCCAGACATCTTACATTTGGTTATTTTATTTTTTGATTTGTCATGACTCCCAGCTTGGGAGTAAGCAAACTGTGAATGGGAGCTCACATCACCTCATGCCCTCACCCCAGTATCTGTAATATGGGGGCATAAAATCTCGACCAACATTAATAACAAATCTGGAATGTTAATGTTGCTTTGCTTAATGGGAAAGAGTAGACAACCATTGAACAGATCAGAATAGGTTCCCAGTTTATTTACCCACTAGAGGTCCTACTATGAGTCAGACAATTGATTAATAGTTCAAGCAAAAATACAAAACAATAGCTCATTCTACTTTGTCAAATATGAAGATTTGATTATTTGATTATGTATAATTCAAATCAGAGTAAACTTAAAAGGGGACAAATAGTGAAAAATACCCTTTTTCAGTGCTTGTGCACATACATATGGGTATCAGAAGTGACTACCAACCCGCAAACTGTGAAACAAGACAACCCAGTCAGCTACTTTGTGGGCTGCAAAGGATCAGAAAACCTGTGATTCACCAAGCCAACGTGATGCGGCTCCACTTCCAATGTCGCATGCGGGCTCATTAGAACGTAGCTTTGTAAAGGCGCACCCTATTTTTATCACAAGCCAATCAGAGCAGACTGAGCGCTTTTTTTTGGAAGGGGACTTCAACAGACAGGCGTTAAAATGAAGCGTTTCAGACAGACGAATGTATAAAATATGTTTTTGAAGATTAAAGCATGTAAATGTTTAATCTATCCCAAATAGTCAGCAACTTATTAATCATGAAAATAACTGTTACTTGCATCCCTAATTGAAAGCAGTGTATTTGAACAGCGCTGCAAAACTGTACAGTAATCTGAGGACAATCCCATGCAATCAGGAAGTCAATATAATGCACCAATTAATGAGATAAATAGGAAAAGGTCAACACGAAAGCAGTTCGTTACATATTTAAAACATGAGGCTCGATAAAGTCTATCCCTGCACAGTATGAACAGTGAACCCGAAGCAATCTTTCGCTGTGTGATATCATGTTTAATCGTTTCTCAGGGTTTGCTTCCCCAAATCAGTTAAACTTGGCCTGACTACAAACAGTTACACATGGCAATTGTTTGTAGATGGCTTAGTGATGACATTGGGATGCATTAATATCAGAACAGAGGCACCGTGGTGGCCTCTAGGATTGTCCCGTCACCTCCAACTTTACACCAGTTGCGCCTCGAGATTTCCTGCAGTTATGACTATTTTACGAGACGTATCCGCAAGGGCAGCAACTGACACATGAGCATTTCTTGGTGGCATTTTACCAGCGGACACGGAGGGGACACAAAAGACAGATTGTCTTGTTTTTCACAGAACAACAATATGGAGTCGCAGAGTGAAACTCCTCCATCATTGATGATCCCCACTGCTGTCTTGTGGCTGGATGACATCGTTCTAAATATGACATCAAGGTGTAAAGGATGTAAAGGGTAGAAATTAGTTTGAAATCGAATTTGAGTAGCTGGGCTGAGGATCATCTTCAGAAATCTGATCAAGCGCTCTGGAATCCGATTTGCCCACGTGGATATTTCCCATGAACATTTGATTTCAAAAACCAATGTGATTACTTTTGCGATGATCCCGTAGTAAGCCTGAAATCAAAGCGCACTGACAATTGGTGCAGTAACTATCTGTAGTTCAGAGTCGGGAAGGCGAAGGAGCAGGTGGTAGATTTGTTATAGAGCAAGAAACCAGCTGAGACCTGCCACTGTCCACAATGAGATGAGGCGGCCCTCCAGTACGAGAGGTTGCTGGACAGATAACAGAGGAGCTTCTACAATAAAAAGGTTGACTCTTATTCTTGACAAGGCTCAGATCTGCAACAGAGCAGTCCGCATGTTGCAGCGAGTAGTTTGCATCAGCAAAGAGGTCTTCGTTAAATATCTGAGCTGCCTGCAGACAGAAACTAAAGGGAGGCCGGAGACTGCACCAGACCCCCACCAGTGGGCTGAAAATGGCTGCAGACTATGCATCATCTCATTAAGGTGAGTCTAAGATGCTGTAAAATGGCCGAAAAGGCCTCTGGCACAGGCAACCAGAGGAGACGCAGAGATCTACCGCCGCCTTTACAAGCCTCCCTGGATCGCTTTGAGCGGTTGATGTTCTCATACTTGTTTCTGTTTATTATTTATTATGGATTTCTAGGGTCTAGCATTTCCCTCAGGAGAAGCTGAAGGATTCACCAGGCTCTCCCAGCTGGGGAATGCATTTTTTTCCTTTCTCTGTTCCAGGTTCTCCCAGTAAGCCATACCTCATGCACGTACATCAAGAACCACCTGTGAGCTTTGCTTGCATTGCTGTATGATATTCATGCTTTGTATTTGCTTGTTCCGATACATATGCATTTTCTTTTTGGTCTGCACCATTCCATGAAATATAAATATTAAAGCTGTTGTTTTCAACTTTAAACATATTTCCTTAAACTCTTGATCCTGTTATATGATATTACATGATATTTATAATGAGGTTGAGTGGATTTGAAGGAATAGTTTGACATTATGGCTCATTGGTTACTTTAGATAAATAAAGTTTCAAAAATTAAAAATATATTCTTTTGAAACACTTGAAAAGGTGTGTTTAAAAAAATGTACGTTCAATAATCAATTGAGAATTAAAGTGATGAGTGTTTATAGAGTGACTTTCTATTCTTCTGAACACAAAGTGCTTTACACTACATGACACACACACACACACACACACGGCAGAGGCTGCCATTCACGCTCACTCACACGCCGATGTCACAGCCTTCGGGTGCAATTTCAGGTTCAGTATCTTGCCCAAAGACACTTTGACACGCCGGCTGGAGGAGCCGCGGATCGACCCGTCAATCTTGTGATACGAGGGCGACCCACTCCTGAGCCACAAATGTCCCATAAATGACAGACTATCACCGGCTCTTAGACAAACACATATCTGAAGCAAACATTTCATTATATTGACCATCCTGCCGTCTGTGCCATGCGGGCTCCTGGTGAGTTAATGCACAGTTTATCGCTCTCAGTCAAAGTGAAGCTCCTCACACGCGAGAACAAACTGAAGGCACAGACCCATTTATCAACTCTGAGCATCATAAAAGAAGGCGCTCTAAAGTTCAAAAAGATCTTAGCTCCATAAATTAAACACGAGTGACAAAAACCTTAAATAAAAGGTTCAATATTGGTTTGACAAGATTATTTTATTGGTGTCCCCTTTCAAAAGATATTCCACTCGCTGTGTACAGAGATACACGATAACTATCCATAATAACGATCTGTTATTCACAGCAGTGGTAAAAAAATCTATAAAGAAATAACAAACCATAGCATGACATTTTTTAAGTAAGTACAGAGTATTCATCAAAGCTGCGTAATAAATAACCTTGCAAAGGAAGCACTTACCTCTCTCAGTATTTGGGACTCCTAAATTAACGGTTGGTATTGAAGGATCAGCATAGTCACTGTAGTACTCTAAAAAGAAGGCGTCCTTTTCCCAAGTCTTCTTTATCACTGGAACTAAAGCAAAGGGGAGAAAAATTAAGAGTGTTCACCAAGTTTCACAACCAGCAGACCTCTGTGATTATATTCACAGCTATACGACGCTTTTCTGATGTTTCTGTCCTATTCTTTATTCTATTAAATACAATTGATGCACTAAATCAACTGAACTGTAAAGAAAATATTAATAAAAGAGGAAAATATGTAAAGCATATTGTGCGTATTTAATCCACTAACTGTGTTGAATGATCAATATAACTACGGTACAATAACAGACCTTGGGATTCTGTCTATGACACAGATAGAGTGTGGAGTGTACACAACTTTTGTCATTTGAGGAATTCAAGTTTAATACATTTAAATCATTGCCACTCAATGTTCCATTAGTGCTATCAGTGGTTAAAATCACAGAACCTTTGTAAAGAAGGCCCTCTCTGTAGTTGCAGCAGTTTTATTCCCCGTACAGTTTTCCAGTAGATTTGATTGGGACCTGACTGATGAGATCTGGAGGTTTTCATAATGAGTTTCTGGGTTGTTGAGGCGAGAGTGTATGCGGGCTGAGAAGCACAGAACACCCAGAGATTCACAGCAGCAGCTCAAGGCTGTGTTCAACTCTCATAAATCAACAAAAGTAAATCAGAGTGGTGGATCGAACACTGAAGGAATAAAAGAAAGAAGAACAAAAAGTTGGTCTGACCTTCTCTTTCTCTTATGCTCTGACCTCAACTCATGAAGAAAAGACAATTGCACTCTAAATATCTCAATGTGATTTTATATTGCCACGTATATACTAAAGTACATAATGCAGGTCAGATGTTGGCTGCCTGTCGTACTATAGCGCCAGACAATCAATAGATGCTAGGGATCAGTTTGAAAGCAGACATTAAAACAGGCTGCCAACCCACACATCTCCCAACTTAACAACTGACACGCAACTATTTCAGTACAAATGAGCCATAGAGTACAAAACTATATGATACTATACTATTCAACATGCATGTCACAACCTGCATGTAATGTAGCAGAGGCACAGCACTCTTCAGTTTTATACAGAGGACGTTTGCATTGCATGCAATTTATATTTTCTTGTATTTAATGTTGCATTTGTAGAAGGGAATTACAGTTCTGTCCTTTTTGTTGGTGTTCAAGCAAATATTTGGAAAAGTGTGTTATGTGCGGTTTGTTTTCGGTTCAATGCGACCCAGCAGAACTCTGAACAGACCTTTCTAATTTCAAAATGGATGACAGCACATTTTTATGTCCACATCATTGTTTTTGCACTGCTGTGTATAATCCCTACAGATAAAGAAGAAGACATACTTGGTGACACTGCAAATGAAAAACGAGGCTCCTTCATGTCTTTTGCTTCTTGATCTAAGCTAACCTTTGATACATAAATCTAATATTAATTTCAGCTTGACTACATTTGAAACAGATAATGGCAGCTTGCCATAGGGGATGGTAATTACAGTAATTAATGCAATTACTTTTGAGTGACACTCTTTGAGTGAAGTGTACAATTTGTCTGATCCTTCTTAAATTAATCTGCCATTTCAAAAATTGACTGAACCGACTACATTTTTATCAGGTCAAAAGAGAAGCTGATTCACTGATTGCGTAATATCAAGCAGAGCGTGCAAATAACCGGATTAACATCAGTAAGTGATTTCTCAATATCTGCAGGATTGTCGGGTCGGGGGCATGCAAATAAGCACTGCAAATTATTTGTTAAAGCTTCAATATTATTGAATCCATTCAGACAGAACAGTTAAAAAAAATTAAATGAAAGACGTTATTGTGATGATAAGCTAAAGCTCTCATATAGTCACACATGTCAAAAGCTAAAGCAAATCCAATACGAGCAAACAACAAGACAAAAGCCTTTTGAGAGGCGTCTTTGGCGGATTCGGTGAGAGTGGAGTGTGACTTACCTCTTTCACTGTGAAACTTCCTACACGTTTTCACAGCAACAAATATATCTTCTGCACTTACAGGCTCCCCCTTGGAAGAAAACAGGGACATGAATCAAATACAAATGCTCCCATGAACATGCATTGTATGTGTGTGTGTGTGTGTATATATATATATATATATATATATATATATATATATATATATATATATATATATATATATATATATATATATATATATATATATATAACTAAAAGAGATTCTGTTTTACTTTGTGTGCAGCTGAGCCAAAAAACTGAGTTTTTCAGGCGATATTAAGTGTCTCAGTGATCTGTGGGAGTTGTTATCTTCAAAGTAAAATTAGAATTGGATATTTCTGTAAATGGTCTGAGGTCATCTGGCACAAACTACAGACATCAGGCAGCTGGTAACACGGCAGCGTGGGTAAAAAATTGCTGGACTTTATGCTGAATTAGGTTTACTTTTGCAAAATGTAAAAGCCTCGGGAATAAAAAAGACTCGCAACAGGTAAAGTGAGCAACATATTTAAGATTCTACCCATTGTTGATCATACAGAGCCTCCAGCCTCTCCTCCAGGACCCTCAGACAGACTCTCATTCAAGCATAAGAGGAGCGTGTGCCCTGTAAACAGGCTCTTCTTTTTGTCTGTTTGTCCTCATTTTACAAAAGGACTCAAGTCTGATAGAAATGTGTGCCTCTGTGCTGAATTGCAGAGAGAGCAGCACCAGCACTATAACTTTATTGCCTGAAATATAAAGCGCACGTTTTGCTGCCGCGGCAGCTTTGTTGATTGTCCTCCTTCGCCTCCTTGAATCTGCCTCTTGAGGCTCTTGACTCTTTGTTGACACTGCAGCCAAGTGCCGCTGCGGTCCCTTCTTGGCAATTTGTCTTGCAAGTGTTTTGAACACTGGCCGATTAGGACACGTCCCCCTCTTGTTCGGTCTGAATGAAAACTTCTCCCTGCATACTTAGTGAACCTTTAACCTTCACAGTTCTCTGCTGGCTGCTCAAGTCTTTGTCCTCTTGCCGGTCAAATTAATGCAGTTTTATGAGGATAGTGATTTCCATCAGGAGGTAAAAATGCTTTTCTATAAGTCTGACAATTCAGACAGCGACAAATATGCATCAGGCAACCACATATGCACACGCAGAATGTGATTTGAATCACAAGTGAAAAGATCAGATTGGATTTCTTTTCTGGTAAGAGCGGAGGGAGGAAAACTCGGAATTGGGAAACTTTCTCCTGTAGTTCAGGCATCCCAAAGTTCACTCCTCTCAACCATTCTCAACAAAGCTGCAGTCGAGAAAAAGATCCTTGCACGCATCTGTTCTTCTCAACATTATTGATCGTTCGCGGGTGCTTGTGGGGTCGACAACTGCCGGCTAACGGATGGCTGACCCGTATAATCGGCTCACAGCTAGAGAACACATAACTCTGACATTATATCGAGTGTAATGTGGCAAAGCATGCCGCAATAATACACTGTCACAGTGGTTTCTTTCTTCTTTTTTTTTACAATAAATGCAAATGGACCGACAATCTGATTCAAGTAGAGTGAATTAGTCCTTCACTGAGAGCACTGCCCGTACTCACTTTGTGACCCCATCATTTTGCCTCATGTTTAAATCACCAAATGGTTATATTATACACTTGTGCTTTATTTTAAATTCAACACAAAATATGTGCTCGTGTAAAAGAGTTGTGATGAGCGTACGTGTAAGAGGACTAACAAAAGGGATAAAGAGGATAAAGGAAAGCCGCTCTTCACCAGCTGTGGGCAACATGAATTTGCATTTGATGAAAGAATAAATCTAACAGAAGATGATTAACCAAAAACCTGTTACAACTACTTCTGACGTGAGTATTAGTTGATACCAAGTCAGTGTCGGAGATGGATTAACTTGAACACATTGAGATGAATATCAAAAATACATTTAAAAAAAAAAGACTCAGATATAGTGTATATTATGGGACGATGCTGAGGGAGTGTTTCTCCCTTGGATGACTAAATCAAATTCAGCATGCGAGCAGATCAAAAAGCTCTCCTTGGGGTTAATGCCCGATGATCTGCTGAAGGGTGGACAAAGGCAATCTTGTCCGAGGCCGTACTGCGCGGTGAAATATTGGCGCTGCTCCGATGCGGCCGTGAGCATGCCCGAATATCGTACATCAACCGGCCTCTCGCGGCGAAGCGCCCTCTGCTTTCATGTCGCTTCATCCGGTCCCCTGACCGTCTCCTGGGAATCCCGGACAATCTAATTGATCTGCACACAGAGCAAATGCAGTACTCACACACAGAGGGGGCTCGGTGCTCAGAGTGGTGGCGCAGCGGCGGGTCTGAGGGGAGTCCTCCGGCTCAGTGCACAGCTCGGGGACAGCAGTGAGAGGAGGACCGTTCCCGTTGTCCCAGATGTACAAGGCAACCTGTAATCACACACAGATTGATATTTGACCCGAAGACAAGACGCGCAATTTTTGGGACATCGATGCTTTGTTCTAAGCATAATCAGCTTCATGTTGTTTGGTCTTCTTTTCCTGTAAATACAACATTTTCTCTCGCAGCAATTGGAATATTTAAGATGCCTAACGAAATACATTAGGGGATGCCGGGGAGGGAGAAGTTAAGATAGAGAGCATTAGACCAAAGTAAAATCTAGGATTTAGTTAAACTATTCTGCAGGGGAAGATCCAGACGTTACAGTAAAAGAATATGGAATGAGGACAGTACTATCACTGCTGCCTGAATATTGGCAACTGTCTGAAAGAATAAGCTACGGGAAACTGGAAACTGTGATGTTTTGCTGATTGACAGCCTGGAGCTACGCTACTGACAGTGAACTGGATTGACATTCAGGATTCATGTAATATTTGTCTGTACTTAAGCACACAAGTGATCTTTATTTCTACTTGCATGATGTCACATGTGCGTGTTGTTGACTTGCATTTTGGCGCTTCAAGGCCCAATAATCTGCAAAAATATAACTTAATGACAAAAGTAACATACATTGAATCCATTTAAAAAAATGTCCCATTGCGTCCAGATTCTTTTTACAGAATATACAGTGCCATAATATAATTGAATCATGCCATCTCTAACCAAACCACCTTTTCCAGACTGAGCCTGATAAGTCTGATGCTGTGTTTACTCAACGAAATCCCCATAGATGCCTCCCTGACTGCATTTCAGAGATAAAAATAAGAACCTCAATGCTGCACCGTGACAATTCTCCGAAGTAATACGATTTCACTTCAAGGTTAGATGGATTTCATGCCTCGCTCTTTTCGTGCAAATAGATTACAGTCGGTCTGCGCTGGCTTGAGTGTGAGAAAAAGGCCGCTTGATCATCACTTTCCAACAACAGGTCTGGAGGTAACAGTGTGACTTGTACATTATGTTCTCCTACCTCATGTTTCAGGTCAATGGTGAAGTCAGATTTAAGCGGCTCATCTCTCACTTTGTCTGCAAGCCTAAAATAACAAATCACCGAATTTTAGTTGGAACACGCAGCAAATAGATACATATACACAATACAAACCTCTCAAACGAAGAAGAAGAACCAATTTTACAGACACAAAGACATTTACTGCACTTACTCACCGCACAACCAGAGTGGTGCTTACGGCCCAAGCGGCAGTAAAGTCTGGATATTTAAAGATGGTGGGGTTCTCTGCAAAAGCGTAATGATGAATGATGGTCGACTCCTCGTCGTGGAGAGGCTTACCCAGAAACCACTCCTGGTAATGGAGAAGTACGGCGCAGGATGTTAGTACGAGAGCAGGTTACTTCTCTTTACTTTGAGATGTTACATGTTTTTTTTTACCGTTGACATATCACGCATCTGGCCTCATTTGGGAGTTTTCACGCTGCTATTTGTAACCGCTTTCCTAAATTTGTCACTCGCTGTGAAAATAACGAGGTTTTGTGATCGGAAAAAGATCAAGAGATCCCAGGTATTGTAGCCAGAGATGCTCTAATCACATCGAGTAAAAAATATCTTAAGGAATAAGTGCAAAATTTTGTGAAAATACAAATTGTAAGAGATTTCGTGGGCTTTAAAAGTGCTGGGAGGCTGAGAAGTGTTTTTGTATTGCGTATCCAAACACAGGCTGACCACACTGACCTGTCACACCTGAGAGAGAATTAATCAAATCATAAAACGCATCCGTCGTCTCCGTCTCCTCAGGATAAGGTTGCAGATAGTCACACAATAATGAATGCTCTTGTCCTTTGACAATAAACTCAGCTTTGATCACATCAACAGAGGCTGTCCGCCTCCCTCTGCTCCTCGAGTACGAGAGCATCACAGAACCCATCGACCTTTACTGTGTTTGTCACCGTCTCTGGTTTTGTTTTGTTTATTTCCAAGTTTAATTCGAAGTTCCTCGGCTCTTGTGTTTGGTTTTACTTCCTGTCTTTGTCGTCTCCACGCCTGTCTTCACACCTCTCCGTTTTTGTTCCTGTTGGATTCTTGCATCCGCTTTTGCTATTACAGCTCACTCTGTGTGTACTTTCCCAGCCACCCCCTGAAGTCTATCTACTTCCACCTCGGACTTTCAAGTCATACAACGTGCAGGATGTTAATAGTCCAAGATGGGAATAACAGAAGTTTCCATTCATTGTTGTGTAGAATTGTCCTGAAACTGATCAAAGCAAACGTGTGCATTTTGCTGATAAAAACTTTGTTTTTTCCAGTAGGCTTTAGATCAAAGCCTAATCTTCATCACTGTTGGCCCTGTTTCACTTAAAAGTCTACTCACACTTGTGTTGTGAAAGCTCGTCAACAAGAACAAATAGCACAAAAAAACAACATTAAAATGTGGCCGTTATTTAGATTATTTAAAAGATTCATAAACCTGACAATTTATTGATGCAGAACCCTATTTTGCTTAGTTTGGTTTAGTTACAACCGCAAAGCAAGATTCTCTGACTCTATGTACGTATATAGGACTTGAACCACTGACCCACATATGCAAGACTAATGATTCGATAAGCGGAGAGACAGAGTTTAGATCAGGACTACAGTAGAGAACAGAGCGGCGTGTCTGACATGTCACGATGCGAGATGGCAGAGCTCAGCGCCGCTCAGCAGCTGCAGCGAAGCTGGAGCCAAACTGATTCTGTATCTCTTAATTGTGCCGATGATCAACTGAGCCGGCGCTCGGAGTGAGGGGCGTTGGTCTCGCCGATGAATTTGGAGAAACAGAGAGACGGAGCTGCAAAGACAGGCAGAGAGAGCTGGAGTTTTAGAGAGAATATTGTATACTTACTTCCTCCTTGTTAAATTTTGCGAGGACTTGAACCAGCTTAGTCATCTTCACATGCGTTTCCTCCTCGAGAAATACGATCCATGAGGAGTTTTTTCCGAAGGAGTGCGACAGGCTGAAAAAAACAACAACAAAAATATCAAAAGAGTTAAATAATAAAACCAGAATATATGCAACGTTGCCTTGCACAGGCAAAATCTACACAAAGCAGTTTTTGTTATTTCAGTCCAGTCTAAGGAGCTATCTAACTGAGGCTCCTGACCCAGTCAGATCAAGGCAGCCACACAGCTCTCCCTCGAGGGCAGAAAGACAAAAAAACTTCAAAAGCACACAGACTTCTTTCAGCGAGGGCTGCTCTGTAATTATTTGTGGTGCTTCTGGTGATATATGTCCTAAATCTTCATGATGGAGGAAGAAAACAGATCCGGATGTTATTCTACATCTCCCACAAAACAAATTATTGAGGACGTATCGGGGTTTTCAGGGTTTTTAAGCAGGCGCAAGCATGTAGACGACTGTAACTAATGTCATTATCATGCTGTTCAAAGCACTAGATTGCTTCAGCGAGAAGCTTATTGTTGCAGTTGTAGACACATTACGAAGGCGTTTATTATAATGTGAGGCAATCTATCACAGTTATTGTGTCGGTAATAGGTTCTCGGCAAGTCGCAGCCTCCCAAAGTGGCGAGCAAACGCTCCTCAAAACCACAATCTAACCTCCAAAATCTAAGACACAACGTATCTGACATTTTGTCCTCATTGGGAACCCTAAAATCTTTGGTTATTGGCATGCTTATTGACTCCCGAACATTCAGGGATACTTACGAAGGCAGCAGAGGAAGGATACTCCAATGTCCTTCGTCATCTGATAAACTGTGAGAAAGCAAAACCACTGGTGGTTTCTGAAAGAAAAACCACAAAAACAGAGATAGTTGTGTTTGTTAACTGGGCAACAGCTACACAAAGCCTTATGACAGTTAAAGCAGCTTTTTCTCAAACAAAGGACCCGAGGGTGCTCTGGTGTTCAGGATGTCTTTAGACAGGCATGGTCAAGATTTCAGCTTTGGCATTGACCTTCCGTCTCTTCCTTAAAAATGAGTCTTTGTTTAATCCCATTTAATGCAAATCACACAATTAAACTCCTCATCAAAGCCAACGATGTTGCATTCCAGCCTGAATTGTTTCACATTTGTAAAAATATATTTTTCTCCCACTCGGCGCAATTATATATACACGTCTTATAATCCTGTCTGTAAGAAATGAAAGTCCATTCGCAGAAACTCGACCGTTAAAACTTAATTCAGCTGTCGTTTAATCTCGGTGAACATCATGTCATGCCGTTATTTTTGTTAATGTTACATTATCACGGCATGGTAATGCAATTTGAACAATCTGCACTGCTTGACCTCACACATTATTGTGTAATGCATTGTGTAAAACTGCACAGTTGCAAGTCATCCACAAAATCCCATGAAAAGACCAAAACCAACAACCACTCCAAGCACTGATTGCGTTGCCAAAGTCTGACGTGCCACAGCTCTTCATTGTTGTCGCTAATGCACTGACATTTTCCTTCATTATCATGAATCTGGCCATCTTGCAATCCTACATTAAATCAATGGGAAGGTGCCAGGAAACTACTTAACTATTCCACTTGGCAGCAACAACGATACATGTTTACATATATAAACATCCTTTCATGAATGACAGTGAACCTGCAATTATTCATTGTCCATTGCCAGTGATAGAAGGCGCTATCTTTTTTTCCCCCCCCTTTCCAGTCGGCACAACACACACTAGATAAGGAACTGCCTTTCGTGGAATAGCTGTGAACTTCCCTCACATGTAGGAAATACTTTAAAGTGTCAGGGACATCCAATGTGTCTTATCTCAGAGACTCTTTTCCTGAACATTTGACCACCCAAACCTCTTAACGTGAGACAGGATAAGGTCAGTTCTCATGCGGAGATTAAGAATAACCCTTGCTACCGTATTTTGAAAAGTCTGATTTTAAAAGTAGCACATGGTATGAAGTTAGCTCAGAGTACCATCAGTAGCATAATTGTTCCTGCTTTGCCTCCAGGCCGATGTCCCAGAACACAATGATGAAGCTGATCAGTCTTTTTGTTGGGATACACTGTGACACACCACACAAAGTAAGATGAGCAATGGTTGCACCAGACACTCATTTCCACTAAAGTCCATTTTTAGATTTATTTATGTAGCCAAATAGCATAAATCACACATTTACCTAACTGTCATTCCCAGCATCTGACCAATCAGGCTTTATTGGGTTCATATTGTGTAGTCTGACTTTGGTTTTTCTTAAATGTTTGGATCCTTCCATGTGAGTGTTTGACAATGAGAAAATGTAAAATATTTATAATCTTTTTTTTCTTCAGAAAATAAAGCTATAACAAAGTGGCACTGTCCCTTAAAACCCACTCTGCCTTCTGGGTAGCTCCTGCTTGCCCTGACATGAAGCAATAAGCTGTAAGACATAAGAAAGAAGATATTAATGGAAATAAGCAGAGGATTTTTCAGGATGTGGACAGTGCACACAATCATGTCCACGTAAGAGCAATCGGTTTCAGACAAATTTTCTGCGATGAAGACGGCGAGTAGAAGGTGTGCGAGTAGTGTCTGAGAGACCCCATGTTTCACTCTGTGAGGAATACAAAGCAGCAGAGCGTAAAACCCCGTGGTTCATTCCTGCGCGGTCCACTCATCGGGCATGAAGTCAGGGGGAAAATTCTCCTGTGAGCCATTCTGTCTAACGGCAGTCTGTTTGTTCAGGGTCTGGGTCTGACACTGTTTACCTTATTAAACCCCGTTAGCCTGTTAGCTCTCATCGACGATGAGCTTTTGACGAAAGCTTGTGGCATGACGCCGCCTACCTGCTTTTATTAAACTTCTCTCTCCTTGACGTTCACGTCATCGCAGTTGTACAACAAGAGCAAAAAGGTCATTATGCAACTAATAAGGCGATCAAAAAAACAAAGCTTTTGCGTCAGAGAACAACTGACATTCCTGTTAGAAAGGGAGCGTTCAATAAGAAGAAACGGACACTTTGGTGGTAACTGTGTGCACGCCGCAGACTCCTCAACAGATAAGAACCGGGCCGCATGTGGACATGCTCGCACCGAATAGAACACTGATTGCTTGGTGACTTGGGAGAAGATAGGGGTCACTGAGGCCTGGTTGTAATGGAGGGAGAGGGAGCTATGCTTTCATCCATAGGAAGGGCTGGAGGGCAGACTGGAGATACCCACCTGTCAAAAGCCCTTCAGTGATGGAACGCAGTCAAAAATGACATCGACAATGTCAACGAGGGACTGAAGAACAGGGATGCATATGAAAATATTTTCATCCCAGTGGCACCGTAGATGCAGATAATAGGGGATGCTTGAGAAATCTTGTGGACTTGTGTACAAGGTCTCTGAGTTTAATCTCATTCTGTCGTACGATGCGGACGTGAACATCGACTAAACGACACAAACACTGTACAAATGTAATGTGAATTCCTCCCAGAAGACACACTGTCAAAATGGAGGAAAATGGGAGAAGCACATCCACATAGAATACACAAGTTCCTGTCTGTGTAAATCTGTGGATATCACAAAACCTTCCACAGTCAGAGGAGGATGAAAACAGCTTGGAGATAGAAAAACAGATAGTACATGTGTTTCCTGTCTCGGCGGTGCAGTTATCAGGTCATAAATCTTCAACTTATATTGATATCGGCCAGAAATTGCAGAGATTCAGTGAAGTAAGTCAGCCTCGAATCATTTATGATGCTTTAAATAAGAGTTTTTTGTAATTATAATGCTTTTCACCAAAGAGCAGCTTCTTTTATTTCAGTGACCTACAGAAAAGAAAGTCAAAATGTGACTAAATGACAAGAGTTTTAACTAGAAATCAAAGGTTATTTCAGTTCTCTAAAGACTCCACTGTCTTTCTGATTTTAAGATATTTACAAGGCAATGGTTTTGCATTAAATGGCAATGCACCACACGATACTGCACATCCAACACGTTCAACAGCTACAAACTAAGCTAATCTCTTGTATTATTGCTTTGACCTTTTTCCTGCAGTATCCCACCAACTAAGACTGTTGTGTGTATGTGTGCGTGTGTGTCTCCAACGTGGGAGTAAAGTGGTAGATGGCGAATTGGAGAGTTTACATTTGATCTACGGTGTATACTCTAATGTGACTCAAGCTTTTTGCTTTTGCTTTACATTTTTGCTGCATTTTGCATGACAGTATATGCCATAATTTTGTTTTCATGGGGGCTGATATTTACTCATTTTAGTGTTTTAAAGCTACTTTGCTGTCGGTTTTAAATATACAGGAATATATAAAAGACTTTATGGTAAAGTGTTGTGTTCAGTTGGGTCATGGTCAAAGGAGCAAGCCCACGTTTGGTGTGTCCATCCTTCCATCCCTCTTTTGTATTTGCTCTTTTCAACTTGGTATTCCATTTGGCTTTTTTTAAGCCAATATTTTTACGTTCTGTGTCATTTCAATTCCATTTAATTATCTTCTATAAAGACCTTCCTCCTATTGAAATCACTTTTTTTTTTAAAAAACATTTTCTCTGATAAGAAAAATAAATAGTAATAATAATATTTTTGCAAAGACCGTGATGGAGGTACATGTCTGAGTGCATCTCCAGTGTGCCCACCTGAGGCGAAAGGTATTTTCATTCCGACTAATTCCGATCACAAATCTTTGTGTATATCTCTTTGAAAAGCTGTCAAGCCTTTTCCTGCCTCTTTGAGAAGTGGCTGATTAAAATTCTCCCTGGACTTAGTTTGTGTAATTGCATGCAACAGAAACTAAAGCTCCAGACATCTCTGAGATCCTAAATGCAAACACAACCCGATGTGGTATTCATACAGTCTGTCTCTTCTCCTAAACTTTGATGTCCGTTAGTGTAACTGAATCTGTTCATGATAAATACCATACACCGGCACAGACTGATGCCACTAGTCATTACGGGAAACATGAAACCATATTTTCAAATTGTGAAGAAAATTCCCTTAAAAAAATTCAAATAATAAATGTATTTTTCACTTTGTATTGTTCGTGGTGAAGTAAAGGATTCCAGTGCTGTTTCAGACAAAAGGAGCATGATATTTCTATGGCGTGGAATAATAATAAACCACAAACATTAAACAGAGAAATAATGACTCGATGTGATTATTTATATATATTTTTCAGTTTGGTACAGTCAGGCAGTAGTGAAGATGAAAGGTGTGTGACATCCAGCAGTAGTGGAGACTGAGACAACAACAACAACATCAAATGCAAGAGCACAGAAGAATAAACCCAAATAGGAGATCTAAATTAGTCTCTTGCTACAGCAAACACGGCGAGCTCCTCCTTCCTCTAATTTACTGTAACATTGTCATTAGTGATGCTGCATTCACTACTTAACCAAACGAAATATGACTCGTGTATTTCACCCCATTTCATTTGGCTCTGAAGACATTTAATGAACAGAA
This sequence comes from Clinocottus analis, assembly GCF_023055335.1. Lineage (NCBI taxonomy): Eukaryota > Metazoa > Chordata > Actinopteri > Perciformes > Cottidae > Clinocottus > Clinocottus analis. Next base: position 20,848,823 of record NW_027175931.1, on the reverse strand, counting down.
TTAAATTGGCATTTTGTCCTGTAAATGTGCTCTGTGTCTTCCTCTGACATGATGCTGATGCGTTTTCCTGACATTTCACAAATTGCACGAAATACTGAGCTCACGTCCCGAGAGAAAATATAGGTTTGTTTTCCTGCAGCTTTTGCGGAATATTTGAATTCTAACCAGCAATTACAATATTCATTCAAATGAAAACAAGCCTTTGGATGTTCATCACTTCTCATTAAAAATGTACCTACCAGAGAAAAGTGATATATCATGAATAATATCTATCATTCAACATGTATTATTATCAGCATAGGGTCCTAAATGAATGTATGTATGAAGTGAAATGATATATTTACTTTCTCCCAATTTAATCTCCAATCAATGAAATGCTACAGCTTGCAACAACAACAGCTCATATTCAGACGCCACTTTTGCTGCTGGTGATGATCGTCATTCTTCCTCTTGTGTTAGCATCTCTTGTGTTAGCTTCCTGTTAGCATCTCTTGTGTGAACAGCTCGGTTTTGACTCTTTATACCTGGGAATGGATCATTTTTGGAGAAAACATGATTCATAAAAGGCTCTATGAAACAAGAAGGATGACAGTACTCTAGCGGAAGAAAACATTTTCCAATTGTTCCACAATTCTCTACATTCCCGTTTTCTACAGCACACATGCTTCTTGTATTCCTCCAGCAAGTTATTCAGGTCCCGTAAATATGCTGTGATGGCACCGTGGATAGTGGGAACATAGTCCGTTGCGCTGATGCCAGTGTGAGTGTTCACTCGAGCCTCATGGATCAGCATCTGGACGTGGAAGGCGGCTCCGTTAACCCAGATCTTGAACCCACGGCTCGTCATCCGTCCGTCACGGAGCAGGTAGTTTCTGATGTCGTTGAGATGGTTGCTCGGCTGCATTTCCAGTCTCTGTATTTCCATCTGTAACACTCGCTCCTTGTTCATGTGCATTTTGTGGCGCTTCACATACGGCGACACTGTGTCCCGGATACCTGAGGCTTTCTCTTCGACCAAACACTCGGTCGAACATGCCGTATGAAACACCAGGTGTTCCAGTTACGCTATTAATGAAGACCTCTATGATCATGGAAATCATCAATGCTCCGAGTCCAACAGCATTTGGGGTTAAAGTTTTCAAACCACAAGATTACAACCTGTGGACGTCGTCTGGCAACTTGTTGACCAGACCATTAGAGAAACTCTGCAGCGCAGCGTTGGAGTCGATACCAGAATACATCAGCAGAGATTAATCCATGCCGACGTCTGGTAAGAGGCAGGGCTGCTCTGTAGCAGCTTCATAAAGCTGAAGTGCAAAGCTGTCATACTCTTGTCGGTATCCACAGGAGATTCCAGAGCCCATGTTTTCCTCTCAATCTTTGAAGCCCACACAAAGTTTAAATGCAACACAGCCAACAGGCTGAATACCAGGTAATCAAATCAGAAAGCAATGAAGTTAAATCCAGTCAGCTCCCTCATATATAACCAGGACGACAGCAAATGGTTAAGCGCATGTGTTGACTTTTCTCTCATGTCCCAGTGTGTCCAAGGTTTAGAGACAAAGCTAATGTTTAACTCAACAAAAAACAGAGAACATGTAAATATATTTTGTATTAACATTTAGTGTCATCACACCTTTTGTCTCAAAGACAAGTCAAAAATAAAACATAAGACAAGATGAGCATCAGTATCTTCTCTCCATCTATCCAAAACTATTAGATTTTTTTTTTATTTGTCCAAGATATTTTTTATAAGATAAGTTGAATTATTTCAATTGTATGTGTACAGCTCAAAATCACAGATAACAAAATAGTCAAGCCATATGACATGCATTATGAGATGATCATTAGAATAGTAATAACAGTAGTGACACTAAGCTCCCTCAAACATAACCAGGTTTACAACACCAGCAAGCATGAGTGGAAGGTATCTTGAATCTTACCTCTGCCAGACTATGTGCCTGCTTCAGTAAGTCTGCTCTCCGCCTTTCTGCCTGCCTCACATGGAAGGAGTTGCTTTGACTCTGGATGACGAACACTATCTCCCGCAGGTCTGGAGGAACACAAAGCACGGACATGTGACACGCTGTGAAAAAAAGATCATGGCAATCGATAACCTTATGAGTGCAAGTTAAAAGCTAAATAACTGAGGTGGTTTTTGCTCATCTCCTTTATTGGCCTGCTGATAATAACCAGCGCACCAAGAGCTTAATTGGCTTGGGGAGAAAGTTCATAAATGTCACAGCCCAGTCTGTTTTTCTTAAAAATAGATTAGTCAGAAGAGTCTTCCTCGGAGGTGCAGTAACGCCCAAAAGGTTGACAGAGCCCAGCTGTCCACTTCTGGCCGAGCGGCACAGCTGCGCCGACAGTCACAGCCGGCATTGTTACCGCATGTTAAGGTCGAGGTTAACAGGGAGCCACGAGCTCAACGGTGTCGGTTTAAAAAGCTGCTAATACAAGCTACTTCGTCGCTGGCAACATGTTAAGACACCAGCTCGCTGCGGTTGGCTGCGGTTCCTCTTTATGTGAAATCCATTGGAAGAGACGTACCAGTGACAAAGCTCAGTGAAGAATGACATTGGCTGCACAAACACGTTCTTATAAACCTAGAGGCTCTCTCGACCAGAACAATCAAAACTAGACCAAAGCACCGGGGTGGTTGGAAAGGGTGGATGGAGAAATAAAATCATGTGATTTAGTCTTTGGCTCAGTACAATCACATTCGACAACTCAGACACCTTGTAAGCTGTCCGTCACATAAAGTCTGCAGCACCTGGATGGAATGACCGCGACAACAAAAAAAAGCTTCTCAAGAATTTAAAGCCGAGAGGTCGGAGCTTATAGAGGTACGAAGAAAAGCAGACGAGATGTCAGTTTCTTTTCCCGCCGTGACAGGCAGCTCGGAAACTTCCCGGTAATGAGATGCGCCAGGATTTTTTTTCCCGACAAACATAACAAGCTTTGTTCCAAATAATTCTGCCCTGCTTTAGACATTTTAATTAGCAAGCTTAAGTATTTGTACAGAATATAGTCATTAAGGGGGTACCATGTCATGAATTATGATTACGATTACCAGATGGACTTTTTTTTTTCCCCATGAAGCTCTGCAAAATTAGCTGACAAGTTGGATTTTTGTGTTCCAAAACATAAATAAGTAACAGCCACTGCTGACAGGTCTATAATCTTCCCAGTGTTACAGTGCAAAAGCAATACATGGGAAAAGGGGAGGGCCGAGGGCTGATAATGGCAGGATTAGATGGATTGCCTCCTCCTCGATTACACTACTTGAACCTATTCCACGGGTTCAGATATTAGCAGCGGGGTCGGCGTAGACGCTGTGTCAAGGGTACAGTATCTGTGTCCGATCGTTTTAATTAAGTGGTGGTGGGTGTGTCGCTCCTTTGCTAGGCTCATAACAAAGATCCCATTGATCCTGGAGCCGGGGGTGGGAGGGTGGGGGGGGGATTTACTTGCTAAATCTCAGCATGTCCATCTCCCAACAGATCTAACCCCCATCGAGAGCAAAGCTTAGGGAGTGAATACCACTGCAGCACCTCTAAATGTCCTTCTGCTGAGTTAGCTAAATGACTGACTACGCATGCATGTGTGTCTGTGTGTGTGTGTGTACACATACGTGTGTGTGCATCTGGTTTCACATAAAAGCGGGGCGTTTTAAAGCCCCAGGTGTGGTAGCAGCCTCCTGATACTGCACAGTTCAGCAATAATGGCAGCTGCATAAGACTAACAGCAAAATCAGATAAGCAGGTTGCCAATCCCTCATTGTGCAGATAATGTGTATCCCCTATGTCAAAGGGAAGCAGAATCAGGGGGTACAAAAAAGAGAAAAGAAACTAATTAAGACTGAATTCACTGGGCTCGTCTCCACACTAATGGGTTTCGATTAATCATCAAACAACGGGCAGAAAAGGAAAAAATCCTGTTACAATGCCTTCCTTCAGCTCCATCATTCCTGTGTCCTTCTCCCCAGGTGAGAATCACCTTCATGCACCCTCTGGACACTCAGGTCAGCCAGTGCAAGATTACTATTGTGCAATCAATACGACTACCTGTATTTAATTATCGGGCAAAGATTTAAAACGACGCCTTTGGTGCAAAGGTGACACAAAACATTTTTTTAGTGGCTTGGTGAGATGAAACGTGCTCAACACTTTGAGTGTCCCTTGCCCCGGCATTGCAACGGCACTATAGGGGATGTTGCGGTGCTGGGAGGTGGCCAGACTTGGGTGTTTGATGGAGTTGCTAGGGCGCTGGCGGATGGTTGCTAGGTGATTGCTCCATCTTTGTTCTGAAATTCTGAGTACTGCTCGGGACTTCCAACTGATCCAAGGGCAAAGCGGCACGCCAGAGATTACTTTGCTGTGTTTGGTCCTCGACTATGTGGGACAGTTTCCTGCAAAGTGGGAGATAAGCTACATCTTCAAAAAGCGTGGCTAAAAAAACATTTGCTCTCTCTTTTTTTTTTTGTATACTTAAAATGTAATGTTGTGATTTGTGCGCTTTGTCTCGTGGATATTTAAAGCCGGGGTGCAGAACTTTTGTCTTCCCCATCTGGCAGTGAGAGTAATTACACAAACACTGCCAACACCGATTTATGACGTGTGCCTGCAGGTGAGCTCGATGCATTTCCCCCGGTGATTAGTGTTCGTCCTCGCCGTCGATCATGTTCTTCTTTTACTTTCCTCCTTCCTCTGAATTCAAAGTTTGCTTCTTAGGATTCTCAACCATCTCTTCTCCTGTGGTCATAGCGGTGTCTATATATTATATACTGTGTTGCTATACATATGCAAATAAAAACAAAATTAAACAAATATATTAAAGCTTACAGTGGTACGTGTTTTAACTGTTTTTTTCTTCTCTCATTCAGACAGAGAGGAGAGTTACTTGTTTTCCAGGTGTTTGTGGACACTGCATTGGATGTTAGGGTGACTCTGGTGGCTTGACGAGTTGTTTTTAAATTGTTAGATGCTTAACTTTACTTCGATAGCACATTTAATGTAAAGACCAAAGTTTTTACAAAACAGCAATATCACAATAAAATCTCAATTCAACCACACAAACAATAATACCATTAAAGTCAAACAGAATGTATGCCAAATTAAAAATATAGGTGTTCAATGTTTGTTTGCTGTTCCACAATCCACAGGCTCGGGCTGTGAAACCAGAAAGCAGCCTCATGAGATTACGATAGTGATATTAGTACCAGCAGTATTAACTCAAGTTGTATCAATAGCAGTATTCCCAGAAGCGAGGGTATGCAATCAATTAATCTGTTTATTAGTATGGCAAAGCTGTGGAGCAGCAGCCTTTTGCCAAACGCTCCTCTTTTTTTGGTGGTTAAGTGATTTTTTTTAAGGATGCCTCTTGGCTGAAAATGATATGCCTCGAATGAAAGCGATTGAAGGTTAGTGGGGAGATGAAGCTAAAGCCCCTTTCACCTTGGAACAGATGATTGTATTTTGCCACGCTGATGGAACTAGAAAGCATGAGACTAGTGTTCGTTTGTCTCCCCATACTCATTCAGAATTCCACAGGGGCGCCTCCGTAGCAAAGAAAGACTGTATCTGTATCAGCCTTGAAATATATTGGATGAAATGAGACACAGGAGAATGCTGCCTCATTCTCTCTCTCTGATCTGATGCTTTTCTCAGTGCACAGAGCCACCCTTTAAAGGCAATCACCATCTGGCTTATGGCCACCTTTGTGTGAAGGCTTCTCTGCATATTAGAGGGCAGAAGGATCAGACTGATACAAGAACCGAGAATGATAAAATACGATGCGCCTGAACTTGTTGGTGTGTGCACGCACACGAGAGGTCGAAGTAAACAGCTGCACTTGAATGTAGCTCTCGTAGTGGCTTGGCCCCGCAGTGTTGTCACCTCATTGACACAAATCAATAATGACACTTCCTTAGAGCGGGACGGCAGACGTTGCCAAGTGGCAGAGGAGCTGAGAGCACACTGACCTCTGGGCACTCCTGGAGCTCTGTCATCTCCATCAGTGTTACAGAGCAGGTGTGTCTGGCCACCAGAGCGGCCACAGGAGTGGTCCCATTCAGCCTGGAGTATCTGCATCCCCACAGCTAAAGACAACAAACACACCTCCCTGGCATGGCGACCCGGAGGTGAGCGTGCGCAAAAGAATGCGTGGGTAAGTTTGGGAGAGCAGCGTTTGAATCTAGTTGAGCATTCTGCAAGAGAAAAGGAGGAGCGCGAGGAGGGAAAGCAGATCAATAGTGCAATTTCAATGACAAACGTCTGCAAAAGAAGAGAGGGATAGGATTCGGCAATGGGGGCCATTAGGCTGCTGAGGGAACAATGAAACTGTCATGACAGATCCAGAGCTCTTCATTGCCAGCACACATTCATAGATGACAGAGGATGTCAATAGCTCATTTCCATAGTCGACGGGCCTGGCTTCCTCATCCAGCAGCTGATCGTGCTGCTGGTGTAAAACCTGCTCCCCTCCAGCGACTCACATTATTACACTCCCAGTGACAAGATGGCCAAGAATCATCCTTCTCCTAAAATTCCGCTCTCTCTCTATCTTCCTCACGTCCAATCCGGCCCATCCAGGAGACTTACTGCATCGAAGAGAATTGGATTGCAGTTTCCAGACCAAACTAACCATGACCGTCACACCAGACAGCACCAGGGTTTAATAGCCAATCCACAGACATCCGGTGATATTCAATCTGGAAGGCCAAATTTAACCCCGTCTCCTACAAAATCTTGTTTCCATACAATGAAACGGCTTTCGCGGTTACGTTTATTCTCTCCCGGATTGGGGCCTCCGTCTTAAACACGTGGTTGACATTGAATTTTAAATAAACATGTTACATTGGTTAGGTAAAGTTGAACAAAATAATGTTGTCATTTCAACTCTAGTCTCACCTGAGACACGAAAAAGTGTCATCATGGGTAAAAGTCCTGTGTCTGTTTGACCCATCCCCCCCCCGGACCTTCCCACTGTACAGATTTTCCGCAGACTATACATATATATTTGTGAAATAAATAGTTTCCCTCAAAATGTTATCGACAGTGCAGTTTCTTTTTGTATGGAAACTTCATTTTTAGGTGACCAGGCTGCCAAATCCAATACAGACAACGTTTTAGGCTGTGGTTTGTGTAAGCCATACACATTGAATTTACCTTCCGTATAGGCAATAATCTAGTTCGGCAGAGGCTTATGTGTCTTGCAGCAAGTAAAACAATTTGCTATTAGCCTTCTTTTCATATTAATACAGACTTTAATTGCCTTGCACCCGATCAATAGAGAGCATGGTGTATTTAACTTTCAGCTTACTGCTGAAAAAGCCAGTGTCATAAATATATCTTAGTAAAACAGAGAGGAAAATAGCAGAGGAGGCTTATTGAAAGGGATGCAAACCAATAGAGAGAGAGAGAGAGAGAGAGAGAGAGAGAGAGAGAGAGAGAGAGAGAGAGAGAGAGAGGGAACTAAGATGGAAAAAGAAAGAGAAAGTGTGCGTGCCTGTGTGTGCGCTCGGTATACATGAGGCGGAAACCATCAGGGAGAAAAGTTGCTCTCATGTAAAAGTAAGCTCATTACAACTCTCTAAAACTCGTAAAGCAAAGGACGTACACACACACATCCAAAACTAATCTCGCAGCAGATGCAACACGTAGAGGTTGGAGAAAAAGGTCTCCAACCTGCAATAATCACACTCATTAGAGGTTCTCCAGGGTTCATGACTCGATGGACAACTCAGCTGAAGACTAATGAGAGCTGAACTCAACCCTTAAACCTCGCTTAGCATCAATAATTTAGGAAGCTCGGGGCAATTAACACTTATCAGATTCCAGGTTTGCTTACGAAACCCATACCCCGTAAAAGTGGGAGATGGATGAAACACCACTTGGATAGCTAGTTTTATCCTCGGTAAGTAACGGATTATTTTGTATTATTCATTTCTTTTAAACAATATGTGATTTCACACCCCGTGTCACAAACATGCGTCACAAACGCTGGCGTTGTTTGTGACTTTTTGAAGATGGATGTGCTGTGTTCTTTTCAATTTGGAAAATAAAGTCATCAGCAGTGTTCTGATTAATACGGAAAGAAAAGCGGAAACAACAGCGGCGGCGGGCAGCCGGCCACTAGGAAACATGCGCAGAACGCTAGCTGATACGCAGGGAGAGTTTAGTCAACCTCTTGTGAACATTGTGTCTTCTTGAAAGATACAATCTCGCGGGTTCGAGGAAGCTGGCTCCGTGCCACTTTCTGAATAGAATTAAACTGCTGAGAGGACAGTAGCGCTGCTTTCCTGGGTGCAATAATTGTTATAGTGATAATCTGATTTAAATTCTGGCACATCTCCTCTGCTCTCAAGCAATACCATTCATTGTTTGTGGTACAGAGTTGTACGTGCCCTAAACGATCAAGCGCTTTACTTTAAAAAGAGAAAAACACCTTTGAAATAACAAGAAAACTCAGCTCTTGTCGATGTACCTTGCTATTGCTGTTTGCAGAAACATTTTCACACATCTCTCACATATAAAAATAACCAAATCCTGTATGTTTCTAGAACTTCAAAAAAGGTGAACATCTGACGTTGTTGCTATAGTATTCCCTTAAAAAGTCAAAGACTTTTTCCTATTAGGTTTTATTTTTTTACATCTGCAACAAAGTTTTACAATCATAGGAAACACAGATGCTGGCCAGGACCAGAAGAGACTCTAAATGTGTAAATGTGACAAGTGGCTTTACAGGAAGTAAGGAGCTCAAGTCACAATTGACCAGCGATCAAGCACTTCATGGTCTCTGCATTCAGGATTCTTTTCTTTTTTGCAATATGAAATCTTGAGTGAGAAAGAAATGGATGACGGCGCAGCCAACTGTAATATATCAGATCAAAACTTGCATCATCTGTACTCGACTGACTTTTTAACAAAAAATGTAGCGGATGAAAATCGGTGAGATACATTGATTGCCAAAATTTTAAGAAAGGTACAGAATATGACATCAGCTTGAAAGTAAAGTAAGTAATTACTGTGGTCTGGGTAAAGGGCCAACTGGATTTTAGTCAAAAGAGCCTCCTTTGGACTACATCAGAGATAAGAACATCAATGCCTCACATCTACTTACTGAAACAGCTGAGCTTGGCAGACAAGGCATCAAAATGTCGGAATCAGGTTAAAACTAGACTATTTTTATTGTATTTTTTACAGCTACCTCTGTTCAAATGCATTACTTCACTCTGTGTACGGGAGCAGTCAGTTCGAACGTGGGACATGATCCCAAACCAACTTCTCTACTTCTGTAAAAAAAAGTTTCATCAAAAAAGTTCTTTACATTATTATTTGTTACTGCGACTGCATCTGAAATGTCACTTTATCCGTTGTGATTTTTCTTCTTTAAAAATGAAGTGTATTGACTGAACTGATCGGGCCAGACAGCCAAAGAGCCCAAACACTTGTGTGTTATTATTATATCTATTTATTTTTTTTGTGATACATCAAAATAAGTTGTTTTTCTGATACTTCAGTATAAATTGATTCAAGAAGAAGACAAAGAAGAAAACATTTTAGCACAACATTTCTACATTCATGAACTAAATTGTAATGGCCAATTGAAGAAAAATGCTCCTGCCAGCTAACATTTATGCTGCAAACTGTGAAACCGAAATACAATGTATAAAGCAGACATTTGTTGATTGTGAAATTATGTTACATTCAGTAGGGACTTGAGGCCCACGGCACGGATGGAGAACAATTTCATAGCACTCAAATTTTTAACAATGCAGTTATGCATCTTTATATCGTGGCTGCTTTCTCTTTTCCTGAGGCATTTCTGTAGGTGATCCGTGTTTTTGAGAAGTGCAATGTTGCATTTTTAAAACCACGACAGCACAATATGCCTCAGAGGACTCGCACTGCTTCTTGTAATGTGATCATGTAGATTTGGAGTGTGTTCAAACTTCAATATAACGCTTGATTGAATTCAGACATAATTCAGACATTTTCAATGTAGGTTTGGCCCTCTGCACTCTCTCTCAAGAAATATTGTTTGAATCATTACTTCCAAAACCTTCGAAAAGGTCACCAGTTCCTTTAGAATGACCAAGCCAGTTATTCCTTCTGTTGTGGTATTGTTAAAACAATAGAAGGTCTTTCCTTTATTAATCATCTGTATTCCTGCTCACAAACAATATTCTCTGCAGGCGACTGTAGCTTTTTTTTCTGGATGCGACAAAGGGAATTACCTCGGCGGTGCCAGATAGTGAGGCTTCATTTTTCAGATGGCTGTCTGCATTTCCTCTCTGTGCTGAGGTGCCAAATGAGAGCATTATGAAGTTGCTTTTGTGTGCTTTTGCGTCGGCTGTGACCCAGTTGAATGAATAACAGGCAGAGGTCCAGTAAACTGGCTCCAAACTCCACTGCATGCTCACGGAAATCACTCTCAGACGGTGATTGTGTGAGCCCCCTGTAGCATGAAAGGCACGCGTGAGATCTTTTTATTTGCTTTACTTATGAAATTTCTCGTTGCTGTCAAATCGATAAAGAGATGGCGCCACGTTTATGGAAAAGTCTGAGGAACTCGAAAGATTACATTTTCAAAGCTGGCGTCACACAAAAGCCCTTTTGCCAATTTAATTCATTAGCATGTGCTATTCAAATGCCACCCTGTCCAACATTTTTCATTTCAAGATTTACTATTCAGGATTGTAACAAGTGATAATGTATTTCAATCCTTTGAGCACACAGTTAAGAAAAGAAACATATTCAGTAATAGCAATAGGTCATTCCTTTGAATGTCATTCAGCATTACAAATGAGTTCCTCGGATTTCATACTTTTTCAAATATCAAACACAATAACAGTCTAAAATATGATCCATAGTGTGATAGCAGCTTTAAAGACGGGTACTATCAAAGAGAGCAGCGACGCACCTAACGTAAATAAAAACAGATGTTCACAGATACATTTTATGTTATTATTTTTGGATGCATTACAGTCTGCAAATCACAATGCAATTTGTATAGACGGGATATCAGTGAAATACTTACTGTGTAGTTCATCAAACGAGGAGAAAACAACTTCATGTTTACGAGAGAAAGCGATCACATTTGTTTTTTTATTATTATTTTTTTAAAATGGTGTCAGCTCCATTATTGTTGCAGGGGAACACCATGTTATACAAAGCAGAGGAAGAAAGATGTACATCTATAGCGACACTACAGAGCAGTATGTCTACAGAATGTGATCAAATGTACAGTATTTTAGTTTTGGGTTATTATGATCCATAAGACGATCAAAGCTGATAGTGTTCAAGACATTTAATGCATTTTATTGTAGTTTACTGCACAACACACCGCATAAATAATAATGTAGTGAGCCAACCCACCCTTCCAGTCAAGAATATTTACACAACTAGTTAATAACTTACAGGCTGTAATCTAAAGCATTCATTGTTTACTTCCCTGATACCAAAAGAAAGAAGAAGAAAAAAAAACTCACCCAGTTGATTGTTGTGGATGACGTGCATATCATCGTGGCTCTGAAAAGACACATTATTTTAAATTAATAATTACAGCGTAGGTCTTAGATCTTCAAACACAAATCCAAATAATGACCTATAAAAATCCACGGTTATGTTTTTACAAAAAAATGCAGAGAGTGTAAAAAAAAATTTTTTTAAAGTTCAAAAACGGCTCATGTGAAGATTCTCAGTTGTGGCTAAATGCTCCATTTCATCTTCCTAATCACTAATTAAGACTTAGTGATACTAAATATGGAAAGCCCTGTGGGTTATTTGGAGAGAAAAAAAGGGTGATACCACATGCCATTAGTCCCTCCTAATTGTGTGGGTTTTCTGCCTGCAGCATTTAGGCGCCGCACATTTGCCTCAATTAAGGCGCGCAACGCTGTTCCACCTCCAGAGCTGCCGGCGCACGCGGCAGACCACGGAGAGGAGTGAATCAATCACAAGCTGAGCAAACTTTGAAGAGGTTGTCTCTTCCCTCCCATCTTCCTGAGGAAGTCTTTCCGCCTTTTGGAGAAGGCGAAAACGTGCGAGTTCTGGCTGTTTCGAGAACTCCAGAACGAGAGCAGCAGAGTATTAATAGATAATGACAAACCCAGGCCTGTTTTGATTTATCACTTCCTCTAGAATAACAATAATTTTTACTGGCAAGCTGTTGCAGCCTTCAGAGAGCTTCACCAAGTCATGAATTTACTCTCAGTGGGTGTGTTGCAGTGGTTACAGGGACTCACAATACTTTGGTGGTAGGCCTACATGTAACCTGCTTTTTCAGCACATTTGGAGGACTGGCAAATTTCATAATAGAAAACAAATCAGTCAATTTCCTGTAACTATGATGACAACACATCATTTATTATTTCTACTTCTATTATATTCATTAAGTCCTGAATCCAGCACTTTTTCAGATGCACGAACAACAACAAAACGCTCTCCATATGCACAGCGATGATTCATGCACACGGAAGGCTCTGGTCATATTTTCAGGTGATCAGAGTTAAAGGAAAATATATGCACAGGCAGACAAGATCATATCAGGGTGATTCAATTCAGTGGGTACAAGACATCATCTTAATTGGACTCAGTTGCATTAGTCATGCCCGCAAGGTTTCTGTCTCATCTTATCACACACACACACTTCTCCTCTGAAATCATTTCCTCAGCTGAAGAGTGAGGGCACCATAAGGAAAAGAAATGCATAAGCTGGGAGAATTTGACTCGTTATCAGATAATTACTCTCGTAAAATCTTTTCAACGTCAACACATATGATTGATGGCAACTGGCAAATAATTCATAAAAGAAATTTGGCTGGATGAATGTGGTTGTTGTGACAGAAGAGTGGCAGGTGCAAAGATTTTTTTTTTTTTTACTACGTCTCCTCCAGCACAACTCAACTCTGAGGCAGAGAGGAAACGGAAAATCACTGCACTGTCGCTGTCAAACTAAATAAATCACACCTCTGGTGTGATGAAGAGACTGGTCAGGGAGACCTTACCAATTATATTGATTGTGTGTGTGTGTGTGTGTGTGTGTGTGTGTGTGTGTGTGTGTACACAATGTGTGCATGTGAGTTTGGAACATGATTTTACATGGCCCTAAGTTTTATGACAGGATTTAATAAGGTCTTAATCAGAAATTCCAGCCAAACAGTGGACCCCTTAACACTATCATCTATCCGTTTGTAATGTTTTATGGATATCAGGAGTTCTTTTGTTATGAGCTGTAGTTTTATAGCCAGTGTGGAGTCAGAATAAAAAGCAGCCCTCTCATTCATTTAAATCAAACCACTATTATTGCACAGCAGGTGTCCCAACGCAGCTGAATACGGGTAAAATCTGGAAACACCTCATCTAACAAAAGCATTGCTTTGGCCAATCAGTTACATGCAGGCACACATCCTTTGTAATGCAAATGACTTTTTCCCTCTTCGGGCTGGGCGATGTGGAAATACTTACGATGCTGCCCTAAGAAAAACAAGGAAACACAACGGGTGAGGTCGTTTTTATTCAAGAACCCGTTTGACGCGTTCACTATCCAGCGTCGACTGTCACGTCTGTACGTTGGTGCTTTCGCGGAAAGCCCTGAAGATCGAGGGGAGGTTTTGTTTGGCTGATGGCGCGTACTGTTGGATGATGAGTTTCAAGATGTTGTGGATATTTGTTTGTCCGTCTGTAGTCCCAACTTGTTTACAGCACAGCTTGCACATTATTTCTTTATATTATATTTTCTCACTGGCGTCTTGTCTTACAGTTCCGATTTGTTTGAGATCAACTACTCAACATTTAGCCTGTTACATTAATCGAGTTATTGATCTAATTAGTGCTTTCTGGGGGGTTTATTGACGATATTTACGGACTGATCTCACTAATATGAATATAGTTGCTTTATAGTAGTGTTGATATCTTTTGAGATGTATTTTTTGCTGATCCAAATGTAAAAAAAACAACTGGTAAAAACAAGATGAATGCACTAACAATGTACATGGTCAAAACCGTCTTAAATCCTGGTCCTTGAGCACACTTTAAAAAAAAAAGAAGAAAAAAAGTGCAATTGAGTGATGCCAAGGCCACACATCTTTCTCTGGTAAATCTTCCAATATTCTGCGCATGAGTGAACTCAGATCAAGTCTAACATCTTTTTCGCCATTACCGTAAAATGAATTATTCTCGGCTCGCAGAGCTCGGCTCTTTTTTGGCCTTCTATGCTTCTGCACACAGGTAACGCTCGCCTTAATTCCATCCGACAGCCGGCTGTCAGCCATTTGCAGCAGGATTTAGACACCCATAGGTGTTAAAAATGAATTGTCTATGAGTCGACACCGTCTATCTGAAGGGGTTAGTTTCACCGTGCCTTGAGCGCTTTTGGTCTCCGGCACTTCAGCGCTGATGCAGACAGACAGAAAGATTGTGCCTCGTGTAATTTAACCTCAGATCGTCGGCAGCGTAGCGGCTGAGGTGTACATGCGTAAGCTCCTCTGGATGCTCAACCTTCGGAGTGCGGTTGTTATGTAATCAAGGACGCTCGCAAAAGACAACCCTCTGAGGTCTGCCTTTGATTTGGAGGCTCGACAAACACACACACACACACAAACACACACACACACACACACACAGACACACACACACAGGCATGGCAGAGCTCCTGCCCCATGCTACAGCTCTCCATCCCGAGGGCACAGGCGCTCCACTGACGTGAGTGACCTGTCAGGTCCCATTAGCTCTCTTTTCACTGACGGCAAGAATGATTCAAGGTTGTGGGATTTTCAGAAATTTGACAAGTGAGAGGAAAAACTGCATTCAATAGTCATTTTTTAACCACAAAAGCGCTTAATGTGTGATGACTTAATGACTTGGAACGTCTGCTGCATTGAAACTTCAGAAGGCTTCCCCCCCATAATCTTTTTCTGCATTTAGTTGACTTCAAGTGGAAATTGGGAGAAAATAGCAGTTGATAGCAACTCTTAACTTGCTTTTAATGACACTCACCATTTCCCCCATGATGATGTGCCCGACAGTAACTTTTAGAAGAAATCGTCCACCTGGGAACGAAGGATCTCTGTAATTGACCTTTCGCCAAGGCTGCTGTAAGTTACTGTTGCTCAGCATGTCAAGCCCGGCCTTATGTTCTCATTTTTAAATCAGATTTTAATGACGATTCCTTAAGTTTTCACTGGATTTTCAGCGTTTTTTCAAGGGTCTACCTGTGATACCCGTTTTTTTGTTTTATGCGAAGTTCTAGAAAAAGACGAGTACTACAACTTGTTTTGTATTGTTTTATTTTAATATATTTTGATGGGGAGTACATTTTATGAGGTGAAATTCACCCGACGTTAAAGATAGTCTAACTATTTTTAACGTTAGTGTTTGAGGGTTAAGCCAATATTTACAACACAGTTTAATAAACCCCTTACTCTCATGCTGCTGTTGGGTTTTTGTAAAGGCAAAAAAACACATCCTCCTCTGAACGCTTGAAATGTCTTGCTCTCTTTAAAAAGTCTTGTTCTCATAAGAAGATCGATGCACACTAATTCAGCATGTGGAAGTTGTACAAAGTTGCCAGGCTTAGTCACCAAATCCAGCGAGACAGTCACCAACCGCTGTTAGCTAACGACATCGGTGCAACAAAACCAAAACAAATGACAGAGCATCCTGTTAAGGCATCTATATTTTGGAGGCTTATTAACTGGCATTAGATGCTGTGTGTATATAATTTGATGGTATCCACAGCAACAAGCATCATCCTGTCCCCAGTAAAGTAGGTAGTAGTCAAGCAGGGCACAATGATTTATCTGAATTATTTGGTTATCTATGGTTAAATGTCTGCATGCATTATGCTCTGTGTGTTAACGCGAAGGGGCTGCAACAATTATAAAATGTCATTAAAAAAATGTAATCTTTGTCGCCTTAAAAACGATTTTAAATGACACCATTTCTTTCCTCCTCTCCCTTTGTGTAACACACCTAAAAATAGATTTGATCAAGTAGCTTTTGCTTCATTAATAATCTGGAATATAAAAGTGAGAGTGAACAACTAATGTGACTGCATTTCAATTTCACATTTGCGAGATAATGTAATTAGCAGGATAAATTACAATCGGCTGCATGCTTCACATGTGCGAGCCTGGTTAAATCTACGGAGTGACATATTCTGTCGCATCAGAGAGTTCTTGATCATTTGGAGACCAAAGAAAAGGCTCTTGGCAGTTCAGAAGGTAGAAAACAATATCAAAAGGTTTGCCAAGATCCGGATTTTCTGTCTTTATCCGGGTGAGTGGAGTTTTGGTTTGTTGGTGAACCTGCTGCTCTGCTCCTGGAATGTTGTAGCTGCCCTCTCCGGGTTCACAGCCCTGTGGCTGGAAATGCTGAGTTTACCTTGGACGAGCACACTTGCAGTTTGTTGTATATTCTTGACACATAAAAATCTCTCTCTGGAATATAGATTTTTCACTCTGCATTCTAGATTTTCTCTCACAGTGAACGTGGTTCAACATGGACACCCTCACTTAGTGAGAAGACTGCGCACAGAGGGATTCAGCTTTGCTTTTCTAAGCACAGAAAACAAAACTGTTGCCAACAGAGGCGACCAGACCGCGCAAAATTGTTGACAGTGGTCCAAATCTGGTTGCCCGGAGCAACGAGGCAACTGTTACCGTCAAGCCCTGCTGTGCAAGTTATTTAGGGTCATAGTACACTTCCCCGGCTGATATCGTTCACCTGATTTTAGCCTCTTGGTTACACAGGAAAACATTACTTTGGCTCTGATGCTTGAGCTTGCTGGACTGTATCTCTGTGTTGAGGCTTCCTTGCTGGAGATGAGGCTTCACCTGAGTCGAGTCAAAAGGTTACACAAGAACACGGACGGCTGTGAAGCGCCGTGAGCAATCTAAACCGGTATCTGGTCAGTATAGGGTTATTCTAACTCAAACAAGAAAAAACAGCACTTTTTCCAGCTCGTAGTAAATTAAGCGAGTGAGCGATGTTTTATAACTATAACAATGTCATAAATTAAGGGTTGTATCCTATAAAAGAGATACACTTAGATTTTCAGTACGGAATTAAATGAAATGCTTGTTTTGGGGTCTGCTACAACATAAATATCTGCTCTTTAAATAACTTTTCCTTTGAAAAAAACCTTCTGAAACCAAAAAGGGAAATGTTTCTGTTATTTATTTCATTTTTTTATGTCATAATGGTGCCTACTAGTTTTGCATTCATTTGACAAAATATCAGTATGGTACCCGTCTACGGATAAAGCACCGACGTCAGCACTCTGTAGGCAGAGCAGACGGTCACACTGAGCCAGACAGCCGCCTGCTTCACAACACGAGACGACAACGCTTCTTCCTTTTAATAATAAAACAAATATTGAGGACTAGAATTACCGCCTGGCGATTGTATGCCTCTGCCAACACGTCATTTGGCAGTTGGCATTCATATCTGTTAAAAATGTCATCGCTTCAATTCTTTTCCCTTTTAGACATCAAAGTTGCCTTGAGCAAGGCACTGACCCCCCGAGTTGCTCCCTAGCTTCCCAGCAGCACTGCTACTTAATTACTAAGGATGGGTAAAGAGTGCAGAGACATTTAAATGTCACCACTGTGGGACTAATAAAGGATTATAAAATTAAAAACAATAAAATAAATAACATTTCTGTGAAATTGTCATCATTAGCATATACATTCTTGAGTTATGGCCCAACACATGTTTTGCGAGGGCCCGGTGACCTTTGACCACCAAATTATGATTGGTTCAACATTTGAGGCGTTTTTCAAATCAGCGGAACGGCGGTTCAATCCCCAGTGTTGGTAGTCCAGCTATGTCGATGTTACCTTGGGCTTAATACGGTGTGTGTGAATGTGGGTAGGAGCGACCCTGCACGGTAGCTCCTTCCATCAGTGTATGAATGGGTGTCCATTTCCCATTTCCGTGCGTTTGTGCCAAATTTGAAGAAATGTGCTCACGGTGTGAGATCACAAGAATAACCTGATGGACAGAAAGCCTGCCAACATTATGCCTCCAGCCGCGGCTGTTGACAGCACAGAGACAAAATAAAAAAAGACCACTGGCGAATAACTACAGGTTTTTTTTAATTTGGAAATTTGTTTTGCCCCCCCAAAAGTACTTCCAAAAAAAGATGTTAATGGGCGCAGGTGTGTGTATGTGTCTACCACCTGGAGAACTGTTGATAATCATAGATTCTGTCCAGTTTCAAGGAGATGTCCAGGTGCACATTGGCAGCATTCATGCAGATTTGTAAATCGCAAAAAAAGAAAAGAAAAAGAAAATCTCTTATTCTGAGATGAGGTCATTGCAGTAGAGTCGAGGCAAGGATTCAGACATCAGTCACATCTCATCTTGAGTTTGTTTTTTCTTTTCAACTACTGCCTCAGGTAAGGAAATGCTGAAGGATAAAAGAAAATAAATGCTCTGCACTGTAGTTACAGCCAATTAGGCAGCACAGAGTTTCAACGTCAAGCTTTACAAAATGATGTCTGGGAGAAAGCACGACAACCTGCAAATAACAGAAATTGTTGCCGTACAATCAGAGCTAAATTGAAAAAGGTCGAATGGTCTTTTCCTTTAAGACTGGTCACCATGTCAACAACTAAAGGGCACTTAAGATTGAGTGCCATCAGCACAGAGAGATGAATGTGTCTCTAAAAGACAACAAGGTGACCAACAAGAAATGTGTACATCTCTATGTGGGTTATTTAGTGTAATTTTGGCAATATTTAGAATTTTAGTAAATGTGCTGTTGACGTCCTGCACAGAACCTATGCACATGTTTGTACTATGTAACCTTGTGAAGCCACCTTTTAGCCTGGAAAACAGATGTAGAAATAACTGGATGACTCACAAAGATCAGCACTTTCAATTACTTCTGCTTTACTGGTTGTGTTCTTGTGTATGTCGTGTGACTGGTTGTGGCTTTTTTACCAACGTCTAGGAACAAGCCAGAAGGCAAGGCCACCCCCTTTCAGAACAATGCTTCCTGCTTGGGCAGCGCAGTTACTTTTAAAAAGTGTCCTCATGTGTCTGGAAAGCACGCGAATGTCAGCAAAAGTGACAGGAACATTAACAACTTGGAGTTGTTCATCGGCTCTTCTGTGACCCCTCAGCAGGAAGTTCATAAATAATGTATTTGTGCATCCTCTCACTGCTCTGCGTCCTCGGAGTGCAAGAGATCAAGGCACTTCTGCTTTCATTACCAAACATGTAGTCCACGTGTTGTTTGGGCTGTTCATGAAGCCCTGAAGCGGCAGATAATCACAGTACCTGGGCTTGCCTTCGCCAACTCCTTCAAGTCATTCGAAGTTCAAACTGATGCCAGTCATCATAGGCTCCAGGCTGTCTTCAAAGAGGGAGGGGGGAGCTAAAATTTGTTCTGTATGCAAGCCATGGACTGTGTTCAAAGACACTGGAAATTACGCTTTAATGTTTACTACTGCAACCCGCATTTTCTGCTTTACATATCACACGGCTTTTGGAGCAATGTTTAGCAACTAAGTATATTCATCAAAGCAGAGCATGTTATGTTTCAAATCCTGCCCGCAAACTGAAATAGATGAGCATCTCTTCCTCCGCCGCGAGGGAGGAAACAATAAGCCGCGGGGCTGCAGAATCACACTGTAAATGTATTTATTAATTCCGCAAACATGTAGTTGGTAGTGTACTCCTACTACCAGTCCCTACTTTGCATTCTGAGATCAGCGTTAGTCATATCACACACACTTCAGGAGCCCCTGCTGGTTTAGCCAGCTTTTAATCCTGCTGAGCCCGGCTGTTTGAAGTCAGATGGGGAATCCTCTCGTATTCTGCGCCAGATCTTCTGTCCCGACCACTGGCCCTAAAACCATGTCAAATCTGCTGATAATTTAAACACTGCTTTAATGGCATGCGTTGGTGGTTTGATTTGCAATGAATGCAATGTACATCACTGTCAACCAGTTTCCAAAAACATACAAAAACTTCAACTTTTCTGTAGCCAGATAAACTACATACTTCAGTAATCAAATTACTTTCATTATTACAGGTACACAGTACTGGTTTTTATTAAAATATATAACACAAATTCAAACACTGCCAGTAATTTTAGGCTTCAATAATTACAATCATATTTAGGCCTTTAATGTCTTCGTACTATTTGAACTACTATTTTATGATTCCAAACAACTCTGGTGAAAGAAATATCAATCATGTTTGAAGTCTTTAACAACTGAGTTCCGGGTGTTGCGCACTCGTGTTTTACAAAATCAAGTCTCATAAATATTGAGAATCAACAAAAACTTTGTGAATATGGAAAACTAAACAGTTTTAATGTACACTGACAAGAAAGCGCTTCATGCAGCACATTGCACCTTCATGTTATGAAATAAAAAATCCTCTATTAAAAAACAATCTTTAATTTATGTGTTCAGCAACTGTTTTACTTTTGGATTAATAAATCAAGCGTGTTAACTTTCAGAGTCCACTGTTTTATAAACATTGCAAACTGTTGTGTGCCGTATGTAAATGACTGCCCGGTCTCCCGCCACCACATATCAGAACTTAAGTGGAGCGCTGCCATGACCTACAAATTTGTATTCCTCTCTAATTTGTTCACGTTGTTCTTCAGCTCAGGAGACCAAGAAAGGGGGCAACAACCTGGTTTCCACTTTGCAGGTGGGCTCGATGAGGAAAACACACTCACTACAAGGCAAGGAATCTCCATCCATCTGTCTGTTCTTCACATATGTTTTTCACCTTATGTTTTCATATTTTTAACTATTTCTTTTGACATAGATTACCATCCAGCTGGATTTAAGTGTTTTGTCGGCCATTAATTGATTATTTCGGGGTACAATGAGTAAAAAAAAGTGACAAATTTCAATCATGGATAAGCGGATACAAGGGTGGCCGGACTCAGCCTTCGAGATAGAGTAAGGAGCGCGGACATCAGGAGGGAATTTGGAGTTGAGGTGCTACTCCGTGTTGAAAAACGTCAGCTGAGGTGGTTCGGGCATCTAATTTGGATGCCTCCTCGACACCTCCCATTAGAGGTTATCCAGCCAAGTCAACCTGATGGGAGACCCCGGGAACGGTGGAGGGATTTAATCTTCCTAGCTGGCCGGGAACGCCTTGGGATCCCCCAGAATGAGCTGGAAAATGCTGCGCAGGAGAGGGAAGCCCGGCTCGGCCTGCTGCCACCGCGATCCGACCACGGACTAAGCAGCTGATAATGGATGGACGGGTGGATTTCAATACTTTTTAATATCTAAACATTGTAATACATCTTCAGCTCCGAGGGGCTGTTTTAGTTGTGGGCTTCAGAACAAGAACAAGGTTGCGGTGAAGACAGCCCCAGGTTGTTTTTCTCCTGTGAACAAGGATGCAAACCTATTTCACTGGTGTTTCTGAGTGTGTGATGCAACCCATGTCAAGGCAGGTGTCTAATGCCGAGGAGGTGTATAAGTGCAGCGTCGAGGGTGAAAGTGTTTATATGAGCGATTCTCGAGAAAGCGGCGAGCACGAGCTCCGGGCCCGTTGTGAGCAGCATGTTTTTAAACGGGCTCTGCGCTCGTATTACTTAATTACGTAATGTTCTCTATATCGCCATATCACAATACGTCATTTAAGGTTCTCTTTCCTGTAGAATAGCTCTACACCTTGTTCTGTTATTGAACAAACTAAACGGCCATATTTTATGGATGGGATCTACACGACAGCTTGTCATTTCTGTCTGTACGTGGTCGCGCGTGAACACTCCTCCTCTCCTCTGCGCTCTGTATCGCGCACGCCGTTGTTCCGTCCCGATGCGCAGAGACACGTGCGCGCACACAGGCCAGCGCTGAGCACCCGGCAGCGGGCAGAGAGTGTAGACAAATATGTCGCGTGAAAAGCAGACAACTATGTATTGTGACGCTCCCAGGCTGAAGATGGCAACGGTAGCCTTCCTGCAAGGAGCATCGGCGCTTTGGTGAACTCTCTCAACCCGGAGCAGCTTTCCTGCTCCGAGTGAAACGAGCCAAAGTGCTCGTGTCTTGTTCCAACAGTGAGCTGCAGGCTTCACACATTACAAAGTACACGGACATCAAACTAAGTCATTAATAAATAGATGGAGAAATGCCTGTACTTTCGGGTAAATGTTCGCGGTACATTGTTAACAGATTACAATGCGCATGCGCGACTCGGCGATTTTTTGGCTTTTTGTCAAAAGCCAATATCCGTGAAGTCTCCGTGAAGTCGTCTTTTCTGCTGTTCCGTCTCTCAAAACCGGAAAAGACCTCAACTCAACATGGAGAGTGAACTGAGGGAGGCCGAATAAAGTCTACAACCGCGTTTAAAAATACAACCTGATGCTCACACATCTTTTTGTTTTGCAATTTGCTTTCAGTTTTCCAAAATTAGCTCTTTAGTAGTAACTACATATTATTTATTTTTTGCACAGATACAACTTTATTTTCATTGTTCTAAGTGATTGCAATTTGCTTTTCATTTTTTTGGTCTGGTGGGGCAATCTGGTTTAATTATAAGTTATAGTAATATTCTTTGTTCTGTTATTTATAAAAGCACAGATGGAGTCACAAAATGATGTTATTAACAGAAAAAAACAATGCTTTTGGTGTTTGTGTCATTGTCGGTGTCGTCGTGGACGACCCCCACACCTCCTGAAGCTGAAGGGGAAACACTGTTACTGGAGACAACCCGATGTCTGATACGAGGAGTAACACACATTCTGGCCCGACTGGGAAACACCTGTCAAAATAGTGGTATTAAAGTGTGTATGCATTGTGAATGCATTCGTGAACACGAGGCATGTTGGGAGAGTGAAGGAGACAAACTACCACCGCAGTCCCATGGTAGCTAAGCAACACCACCCATGAGCTCGGCAAATACACTCGCAGCCTCATGTCAGGGTCAAGAAGGGGGGCAAGGACAGTAAAGGCTGCTTTTCTGATGCTTTTTTAGGGAGACTATGTATCGATGTATAGGGAGAGTTGAGACAAACATGAACTCCATAAGAGTTTCTCAGCTTCTATAATGACTTTTTTCCCCAGAACATTTTAAGACTTTTAATCCCGATTCTCATTGTTGCAAAAAACACTGCGCTTTTCTTTCCTTTAATGGGTTTCTTCTCCTGAATGGATGCCATTTAAATCTTTGCTTTATCACTCTAGACAGGCAGCTGTCCTGTAATTGTTCTTTTATGCTGTTTTATAAAAAGCACAATGAGTATCTCTTATTAAAAGGCAAACTGATAATGAGACTCACTTTTCAGGGGGAAGACAACAGACTTAAACAAACCTTTTGTATGTTTTTTTATGTATTTGTATTTAGATTACAATGGACATTTACTTCATGGAAATGACTCCCTAACAATCATAACTGTATGAGTAAAATGGAAACGTGTGAAACTTCCTCTTCAAGGAGAGTAACAGTCGGCATTAGTAAAAAAAAAAAAAAAAAAAAGCAAGACAGTAATTTACCATTTCAGTGATGCTAAGCACCTCTGCCGGGCGTCTTACTGTCAACATCTTCTCACACCAATGAGAAGTAGAGCAACTGAACATGTTAATTATTTATCGACCGGCAACCGCAGACTTAGAAAATGCAACTGCAGAAAATCATCTCGCATTTAAGAAAAGAGCACATGGATTTCTTGTGCGGAGGAATGTAAGCCTCTAATCTAGAGGACAACAATTAATCAATTAAAAAAAAAAAAAAAGACCAATGTTAATTTCAGCTGGTTAGGTAATCAAGGCTTTAATAGAGGTGATGAATGATTAAACCTAATTACCAAGAAACAAGCAAAAGTGCAAAGGTTCAGACTAACCCGCACACAAGAAATAACAAATCACGTCTCAACAGTTTTCCTTACCTGTGAGGCTTTTCCTGAGCTGCCAGCAGAAAGGTTGATATAGACTGTAAGAATAAAAAGAGAAAAAAACATACAATATTTTAGACAATGATACAACCAGCAATACATCTTTCTCAATAAAAAAACAGGCCATGTGAAAGCTGCCATACTCAGGCCGGCCTAAACAGAGTAACCTGCTTTAGGTTATTGTATTTTTAAAAAAAAGAAAAAGACATATTTAAAAAGAGAAGATAACTCTAAGCCTAATTCCTTTCCTGCTGAGTCTATGTTGGATCTCGGAGAGGACCATTTGTCTATTTGAGTTTGTAATTAGAGCCCTGAGAGCTTCTAGCCAATTAAATTGCCATTGATTCTGAGATGAGAAAATCTTCTCAGAAAGATTCCCAGGATTTCAAATCAATACGTCAAAAACTCTCCAAGAATGAATTTATACAGCCGTTTGAATAAAATCAGGTTTCCTGCACTCCAACATGAGTTGGCTTCAAATGTGACTTTAATTAGGTTAAATTTCCTTGTGCCTCGCAGCAGCAGCCGTTAGAGAGAAACTGAGAGTGTTGATTAAAAACTAAAAGCAACAACGTTTACAGCGAACTCCTGTTTCAGTGTAAAAAAAGAAAGAGTCAAATATAAAATGGTACATGTAAGATACATACTATTCTGCAGTAAATTGATCAGATATACAATTTCTATTGCAAGGGAACCCTCTTGAATTATTCAAAGCGCTGATTTAACTTCAAAAACACATCAGTGTGTAAAGCCTGGAGTAAAGCCACCAGTTCAGAACAAACGAACAGCGTAATGAACCAAATTATTTTAGTCATGAAAGCGCCAAAAAACAACAAATGACGCAAGCCAGTTTTCACACCGTCCAAATTTGCCAACCAGGCCAAAGAATTATTATTTTTGCATGTTTCACTCAAAGAGAGAGGACGTACAAGATGTCTTCAAAAAGAGCAGCCATTTTTCACAGAAAGATACACTGCACTTTCAAACGGGAGAGGATCTGATTTTCACACAAAGTTTGACATTTGTTTTTGTTCAAAAGGGATCACGTTCACAGCGGTTTACCGTTAGGAGAGCAATTTTTTTTTTTTTTGTGAAAAAATGAGTGCTTAGAATGCCTTTTTCTGATGGTCCTGTGTCACCCAGAGTAGCTGAAAATAATGACAAATCTGCTGAGGAGAGGCAATTTGTGAATTGAATTTACTGGTTTAATAACTAATTTTATACCGAATAATTTCGGTACAGAACAATGTCAAGTTTGAACATCTAGTTCTGTTACCACTAAGGAAAGGTCATCTCCAAATGACATACTATGGTTGAACGCTTCAGAAACTAAAGCTAAGTATTTGTAGCAGTTGTTGCACTCTCTTCAACTGCCACTTCAAACCAGGGTCCTGTATAATTTCCTATATAGATCATTATGTCTGCCAAAAGTAGAAAGAAAAAGCCTGTGCGCGCTGATAAAAAGAAGTACTAATGGGAAATGTAATAACAATGTGTATTACACTGCCTTTATTTACCAGCAACAAAAAGCAAACTCCCAACCATAACACAATTTCAGGCTAAACACAATTTTTTTATAATGTCATAATTGCCATGGGATATTCACAAACATAAAACGTAATCCAGCAAATCACAAGCTCCGTAGAGCAGGTAACCACTACATTGTCATCTGGCGTCCCAGTTTTGGACGCAATTAAAAATGCAAATATTTTGCGTGACACAAAGCCTCCTACAGGAATACCCTTGCAGTACATTGTGGAGCGGCTGCTCCAACTTGCAGTCTTAGCATAGCTCGACCTGGAGAGGGAGAGGCCGAAGAGAGGCGCAACTCCCTCCGTAATGTCAGGAGTGCTGACGGGAGCGTCTCGTTCTCATTGCCTCTTCAGCCGGCATAATCAAAACTGTTGTTTCCAAGCGTGTTTTCAAGTGAGCCGTTCTGAGGGGGAACTTGCCTGCCTTGATTTTTGAAAGTCTGCAAATCACGCTTCATGCTGAAAGCTCGGAATCCTTTTCAACCAGCGTCTCAATTTCACATCGTCTTTGCAAGAAAATCAGACGCTCGATGCAATTAGCCCGGGGACACTGTGCTCGCAACCATGGAAGGGAATGAGGTCGGTAAGGGTGAACAAAGGAAATATGCATTGTGGGTGTGCGTTACAGGACTACAATTTATTTTCGTTCGAGGTGAACGGTTGTGGCAATAGCCATTTTTCCTTCTTACGAACTATTTTCTAAAACGGTAAACTCTTGATGGATTCAGAGTAATTAAGCAATGATTTGCTTGTTTGACAGTTGGTTGGTGTTTGAACAAACTTAACACATCACTCAGGATTTAATGGGTACTGCGGAACTCGAGATAAATGGAGACAACACATGAAAGTACTTTGAAGTAGTGACACATTTTACACTACACCATTCAAATGAACAAATATGGAGGTGTACTACATTGATTTGATTGTTAATTAGCAGTCAGTGGTAGCTTTGAAAGGGCTCAGATAAAGCCCACGTCCATGTGTCAGTGTTCAAAGCAAAATCAGATGACTAAAGGCCTTCAGAGAGGCTGAATAATGAAGAGCCGAAGAACGGCAGTGAACCACCGCCCAGACCACTGCACAAACATCCATAAGGGCTGTTAAACCTGGATTCAGCTCTTCCCAAGCGTTTCTAAAACCGTGGACAGCAGCTCCCAGCCATGGAGTTTGTGCAGAAACGCTCTCTGCATGGCAAACAATAGCGAAGAGCCGCTGGGGAGGACAGTAAAGCATTCTGCAAGCAAAAGAGACTCAGATGTTTCCTCTGCAGCTGGCAGATCAAATAAGAGGTAAAAGCCGAATGAATGAATGTTAGACTTCCGTGGCGACAAAGTAGAACCCAAATGGGATTTTGGTGTCTCCTGTAACGTACACAAAGATCACTTCCATCTTCATGCAAATTTGATGGCTGCTGTTTTTTTTTTTTCTTCCGCTGTCCGTAATTACCACAGTGCGAGTGCCGATTACCGAGGTTTGTTGCAGCTGTTGCGTAACTGACCGCGTCTTTGCAAACTCGCTCCGGAGTTACGTCCATATCGACTGAGTCTGTAAACCTGTACTGCTAATGTTTAGTAGTGTTGACATGTTGCAAGTAAGACTTTCATGCAGCAGATGGGGGTTTTCTACCCGGCATAAATGTTCCACGTGTGGTCGGCTTTCTATTTTAACCGTGCTTATTCACCAGACTAGTGGACAACAAGTATTGTTAAAGCATTGGTCGTTAGATGAAAACAAAGACATTGTCACTGAACCCATTCCTTGGTTTTGGAAGATGCTTATATATGGACGCTCCTGCCAGGCGATACGGTCGGTGCCTCTGACAGTGTGACAGTTCAGACTGATCGCAAAACTTATCAAGAACTCCAATTCTTTCTGCTGTGACCGACCCTCTCTGTTTCATTATTGTCTCATTCAGGCACTCATGTGCATTCAAGGAGTGGAGTCACAGCTCAATGAGAAACACTTACCACCAATTTGTGCTGCATAGATGCTTTTCCGTTTGCTTCTTTCCATTGCATGCCATCACTCTCCCTTCGAAATTTGCTTTGTATTAATCTGAACACGACGATGATTATTTGATACAGAATGACAACGTTTATTGTTGCGAGTTTTGGATACCACTCTCGTCCTTATCAAAGGGTACTTAATGCAGCTTTAACAGATTTGTATTATTGTTGGTGAAAAATCTGTCAAGTGAAATCATGAAATGTAAATGTTTCTTTCTATAATTAATTCATGGACGAACACGTTACGAGGACAGAGGCAGCAGACACTATCATCCAAGTAGCTCCTCGAAGACATGCACAGATGGCACAGTTTGTGCTGCGCGTATAACTGTACAACTGTAAAGCCTAGTGTATGCTTCTGCGTCAAGTCGACGCCGTACATACGACGCGACGCCGTCGTTGAGCATTAGAAGTTCTGCGTCGAGGGACCGTGTTGCTCTGCAATTCACCACCATGCCTCCAGGTGTGTGTGGCTGTGTGGTTTCAGGGGTTATAGAGTCGGAGCTCATCAATATTGAAGAGCAAATGCTTATATTGCAAATGTTGAAGCGCAGGCGACAGAGAAGACTTTTGCGCAGGTGGTCTGTACGACTACTAAAAAAAAAAAAGAAACTGCCGGAAATTACGTTCTGAACGGACCAATCACGGCGCTTGCGGTCCGCATCAACGTGACATGTAGTTAGGATGTCTGGGAGGTGCAGGTCGACGGCGTAGCTACGGCGTCGACCTGAGGCAGAAGCATAAACTAGGCTTAACAATGCATCTGATTTGTATGTCAAGCATGCAAGGTGCACAGGATTTGCCATTGTGCATATTAAATCTAAACTTTTCATGTCTACTCAGGTGCCGGAAGCAGAAAATATTCATACAGCACTAGTGATGGGGTATAGTAATAGATAATATGGCCATAAATACATGTATGGTGTATGATGAGTATGGTGTTTGATATGCCATAAATCATTAGTTAATTGATCTAGAATCTCAAATAACATATCAACTGGTTCAACAGCAATGTCCAAATGTTACTGTCAGTGACTATATACATTTGTCATTTCTGTATTTTTATAAAAGGTCAGACAGAGCAGAGCGTCTGGCCAAAGGTCTGTGTTTTAGGGAAAGGCACAATAGTATTGTGTCTTTGGCTTTACCTAAGGGTAGCTGATATAGATATATGTGTATATCACAGTATGTGTAATTTTATATATCTATATTGGGAAAAACTTTATGGGAAATACATTGTTAAAATAACCAGATGTGACTCATGGTTTTAGGAAAGAAGGAGTCCAGCTCCTGCTAATACTGGAGCTGAAAAGCTAAACTGATCAATGAATTAGTCGATATATCGGAAATCGGTATCTATATGCAACAATTTTTAGAATAGCTGCATGTGAAAATTTCCCGCTTTGTCTTATATGATAAGCAACTGAAGTTTAATCTGAATGTACTAATCACAAATAATTTTGCCTTATACCTCTATTTCTTTGTCCTTTGGATGAAATCTCTACCAGGGCCTTGATCTACCTCAGCTGGCTCCTTCCAGTGTGATGGAGCCATAGCAGCAGCTGGACCCTGAAGCCCTCTTGAATCACAGACCTCCTCACCCTTTCACAAACAGGGAGGCTGCTCGTGTCTCTGATCTCAAATCACTACCCAGAACTTATGACAGCTGGCGGTCAGAACAAAGACAGTTTACTCAAGAGCTTTTCTCCGTGGCTGAGCTCTCTCTCTCTCTCTTTACCAGCCATCTCACAATCCTTGTGGTCACTTCTGAGTGGAACTCAGGGACACTTGAAGTGGGTCTTAGGGAGGGTGCCTTAGTGTGCGGGGACAGAGAGATGAAATGACAATCAGTAAGTCTCCAGATGTTTAACCTTAAATTAAGATGACAAAGCAGTAATAGCTTTTGAGGTGTTGTTTGTCGTTCACATTTTACTCGCAGTGATATACAAAACCTGCGTATGAAGATCTTCTCCGGCTGCAATAAATATGATTTGTGCAGTGTTTCACCACACTCGCATAAACTCGGCATAAAAAAAAGAAAGAAAAACAGCTTTAAAAATCAGATCTAAACTTTGTGTACAGCAAAACATTGCGCAATTGGAGGTATCCCCATGAACCATCTTATGTACGCTTTGTGGAGCTACTACGAGTGCCACAATTGAAATGTGGCCCATAAGTAAAGGCTCTGTAACACCAACTTGGAGGTGCTGCTCCTCATCCCGAATAAGTCACATACAGTCCACTCCAGTGCACATCAGAAATGACCGACTGTTAAAGCCTCGTGAACAACATCATTGGAAAACAGCAGAGGTGGCACCCTAATGTCACCAAATTGGACACTCTCCAGACCTTGGCTACACCTTGATGTTAGCCCCATGAATGTTAAATACAGGGGGAGCAGACAAGCAGCCTTGTCGCCGTGCCAAACCCACAAATACAGCTTTCCCCTCGTGCATAGGGTACCCGGCGGACTGCAGCACTGACCCTGGCTCTCAATAAATGAGTGAAACATGATCCTGAATGGTACGTGACAAATGTAGCTGCATTCCCAGAAATCTTTTTCAAAATGATCAGGTAGCGCAGGCAGAGAAGAAGAACTAAAAGAGTGACAAGGTAAACATTGATTATCCAAACTAGAAAAAGAGATTGAGGGAGGCTTCTGAAAGGTCATATGGAATAAGAAATCAAGATTAAGTATGAAGATTATGCTGCATTTAAAATATAGAGGTCAAGCATTCCTAAATATTGTATGTCATAATTGGGCCTGCCACAGTCGAATTATTCATGAAGGGGTTCATTGCTATTTTACGGGAAGACCACAAACGTTTCAAGCCTTGGAATGTGCGCCCTTCATACACGGTCTAAAGCAACTTCACCAGTAGATTAACTACTTTCTATAAAACTCTCATACAAACAACACAAACCCTGCAGGAAAAGTGCCATTTTCATTTAAGACAGGATGTAATGTCCGTATGTGCAGTGAAATGGTCCAAATTACATGTTGCTTCTCTTCACGCTCAACACTTTGTTATTACAGATACAAAGTCCCTTCTTGGGCCGAATGAGGAATCTATCATCCACTACACAAGACACAAAGGTTCTATTCAATATTTTCATGGCAACTTCCTGAGCTATAACAAAAAAAATACACATAAGGTGGCGGAATGATAGGACTGACAGATGGCATGAATGTCTCTGAGCCAGCCTCCCTTTTATATGTAATAGATTTAAGGAAATGCAATAACGGGTACTACAAAGACAATACATAACAAAAATGACCCCAGCCTCCATACTATGTGTATTGTCAGCTGGAACCTGCATACAGTGTTTTTGGGACTGTTCTAAAATGGCAAAGAACTGGTCATATACGAGAGAAGCTCAGTACAATTCTGAAATGTAATATCTGTGAAGATCCTGGGCAGTTCTCATAATCAGACTCTCACATATCCGAGTTGCTGAAATAACTTCTCCAAGCACGAGAATATATTCTATTCAATTGGATCCAAAAAAAAAAAAAACATTGGTAACGCAATAGTAGAAATAAATCTTTAGAGTACTGTCTGTGGAGTCAGAGCCACAATAAAAGGAAGCGAGAGCAGCTTCATGAATGCATGACAGCTGCTGATAAATCACTTACCAATGATCTAAGTGGCTTAATTCAAAGAGGAAGGGACGAGAAAGCTTCAGAGGCTCTTCAACAATTCACTTTATGAATGATTTGAATGTAAACAATCATGGGTTCAGTAAGTATATGTGGGTACAATATCCATGATTAATGTGTTTTTGACCTTGGAGTCATTACACTCCCCTACCGGCAGCTTTCTGTCTTCATTTACCCCAAATGATGATGCAATATCTTTCTATATATATATATATATATATATATATATATATATATATATATATATATATATATATATATATATATATATATATTACAATAATTTGGTTATCAAAAACTAACCTGATTATTTTACCGTCTGTCGAAACCCAACGACTAATAATATCAGTATGACCAGAAGCAATTTCTTGCAGCATTAGGATTAATCGTGTCTTGAACGTGACATCTTTATTTCATGTTATTTACACAGGAAGATGTAGCCTTTTTTTTTAGCAGTCCTAAAATATTTGCAGGTCCTTGAGTATTTTGGCTTTTAATGTTTTAATCACAGTGAGAATGTTCAGAAACCAGCAAGGCGGCCAGAGTCTCCTGCGCTCAGCATGTCTCTCTCACAGTTCAGGAGGACATGCACAAGGTACAACAGGGCAAATGCAACATTGCTCCCTGGCTGTAATTCTCTCCACAGCTGCAGCCACACATTGCGTGCTGCACCCCACCCAATGGCCATGACACATGCCTGAGTATGCTCTGTATGAGCAGGGCATGTGCATACTGCAGGTGGACATTGTATTGTTTTGATGATTGATGACAGACATAGCATGCAATGCCCTCGTTGAGTTGACATTTTTAACCCTTTACTAGTTGTCCAATTAAACAATCAACTAATTGTCACCTAAAGCAATTAAAAATGTCATTTAGCCACAAGGTTTCTGTAGCGAATGCAACTTTACTCTTTCTTTCTGTTTTACAAATAAAAGTGCACTCGCACTGGTAAGACGGGTGTGGGGAATATGGGTTTCCCCTTCTATGGCAACAAAAAGAGGAATGAATCACTGAATTCCTGCTGCACATCCGGGCTGACGGAGAGGAATGGGACTTGGTAAAGCTTACAGTAGCTCCAGCCGGGGGGGGGGGGGTGCATTCATCCTCGGGCTTGACTTCCACTAGTGCACCGTCGATGTGTCAGGAAGAAGCTATTTCAACAGCAATGCACCGCGTGGCTCCAAAAACAGAAAGACGACTTTCAGACATTTCCCCGTGATTGACTCTCGCGTAAACTCAGCAGTCAGAGAGGTCTGCACGAGCACGCATGGGAAACCGGGAACGTGAAAAATTGCCTTTCAACTCCTCAGGAAGTTGAGGTTGAATCATGGCTCCGCACTTCTCAAACAGTTACGGAGAGACACTCGCAGCTCGTCTGTTCTGGCAGCGACAAAACCACGAGCTCCAACCTCCGGAACCGGGAACTGTTGCGGCACGTCCCCTCCCGCAGCTGTGTGGTCCGAGGCCCCCTGACATGGACATTATAAAGTAAAGTGAGTACTTACACAGGGAGAGTAAAATCAAGCAGCCTGCCACTTTGTGTCCGATGTGAGGGTTGTTCGGCAGCATCCTGTGAGAGTCCCGTGAGCGGTGGAGGACAGCTCGCGGTGCATGGGCTTTCTGACAATGTTCAAATAAAATAACAACAACAGAGCGTTTCCTTCTCACAGTTTCACGGAAAACGGGGACTGGGTTTGCGCTCTGCTGAGAGGCATCCCCATTTTCTGTGCGAGGCGCTAGCACGCGCTCTGCTGGCGGGATGAAAAAAAACCACAAGCTCACTGCTGCTGCCTTCAAGTGCTCTTGTAAAACTCCTGCTTCAACGCTGCATATACTTTGTTCAGCAGAAATACAATTAATGTTGAGGTAACTTTATCATGGTCGTAGACAGGATCATATAATATACTGAGGTCATGTTTATCTTCATAAACTGTATTTAACGTTTTGTAATGCTGCTGTGTAGTGAAAAGGCCTCCTCTAACTGTAATATATATATATATATATATATATATATATATATATATATATATATATATATATATATATATATATAATTGTGAAGAACAATACCAATGACAAAGGCTTTTGACACACCAGACATTTTGTCTTGTCAGGACCCAGATGAAAAATTGGTATAATGAACAATGGCTTCATTCAATTTAGGTATCGCAATAAGCTCCCTGCTTTTGGAAACCCTCAATGAGATGTGGCCATGGCTAATGGCAAGAAATAACACTTGTGATTTTGCTATGCTTGACAAGTCAAAGTGTATGGTGTGAAAAAAGGCCAATCAGAGCTCACAGTTTAGTTTAGAGTTTGACAACTTGCACCATTGTCATTCTTTTGAGTACAAAAAATTGGTTTAATCATTTAGTCCCTGCATAATATTCAACCCAAGCACAATATTTAGATGTGCCTTTCCTGTTACAGAAGTCTGCAAATAATTTCTGCTACGGCATAAAGATTGAGGACACCTTCAGTTATGTCTCTTTTTCTCTTTTTGCCCAGTTATGAAATACAGCATTTGGAGGGAATGGGTTTTCTGAGGGGTGTAAAGCATCTGAGAGCGTAATGATCCTGTATGAGAACGGTTTCTCAGCCCTGACCACACTAAAGGCTTGATTTCACTTTTAAATGATAGGAAGGAAACATCAATGCTGGTTTTAATTTAAATACATCTGATATAAATAAAACATGGTCTGAGCTATAACAAACAATATACAATATATGGTCTTTGTTGATATATACTATATAATATAAATACAACTTCAGTTGTTGACAATAACTCTGTGGTCTGAGTCCCATGAATGCCACATTTTGGCAACATGGGCGTTCCACTTTCACAGTTTTATTAATAGTTTGCTGTCGTGTGCAGTTGTAGAAACAGCCTACCCAACATCCTGTGAAAGTGACATTTATTCAAATGCGCTTTGACAGAATAGTCCAGATTTGGAACTATGAACAAGTGTCTCCCACAGCGAGAAACAAGAAAATCTAGGCAGTGTCACCCAGGATGTTTTTTCCTGTGACAGTAAATGAAAGGGCACGTTTGTGGACAGTGACAGTTACTTGATTTTACAGAAACACGTTCACATGTTTAGGACTGCTGGCAAAAGAAGAAAAGTGTCAGCATGCTTGTGATGTCTGATGAAAGCCTCGGGTCTGTAGTTCTGTGAGAAGTGAGAGGTGCACATGTCCCTTAAAAAATGATAATATGCAGAAAACTGTGTGATTGTCATTTTAATTACCAAGATATTTTAGGTTTCAACATCACACTCTTTCTAGAGCTTGGGTGTAACTAAATCACATGGATTTGTGGGCAGCTGTGACCTATAATTAAAATGTTTCCCACCTAGAATATTTTCATCCTACACTTTGAAAATGACTGTTCCCGCCCCCTCTATAGGCGCTTACATTCACTGAGCATCTCTGAATATTTAATAGCTTGAATGTATGTGTAATTATGTTATAGGGTAGGAACGATGTTTCTGTAATTAAATAATACTTGTGGTGTGTATGATTGCCTTCGGCTGACTCTTAAAAAATATTGTTTGTTAACGTTCAATTGCACAGCTTCGTACTTTCTAAGTAAAATAAAAAAAGGGAAAGATTTAGGTGAGTGTGTGTGTGAAGGGTATGATAAATTGCAGGTTTTCTGTGGATATGATTTCTATAAATGATATCCCAACTAAATATAAAAACCACAGTAACAATGTCCTGGAGGACTTTGCAAAAATGCAATTATATACAGTGTTCAATACACCAACAATGCACATGTAAAATATGAGTGCCCCTACTGTTTAGTATACACACTGATTAGATATTATCCCTGTTCCTCATACGGTGGTGTTTAATGGCAAATTCTAGCCTCAGATAGATCTCTCACTTCTAGAAAAACAAGCAGGTAGAGAACAACTGCAACAAGGGCAATACACACATTTTAATATTTGTCTCATGCATAAACTGAAACGAATAAGGATGGCAAATTTGAAAGTATGCTGGCTTTTATTAATAATACAATACATGCCGGGCACTTTTTCAAGATCCTCGATAATGCCTTCAATACACAGATAATACATCTTATCTCGAATATAAAGAAATGTTTTTAAAAAAAGGATGTGAAATGAAAAGATGTAATATATTATTTATTTTTCTATCATATTTTTCAAATCATGTTTGGACAATGAATGTTAAATGCTCTTTATCCCAGCCAGTAGTTCAGGAAAAAAAGGGTTTTCAATCAGCAATAACAGGTATTATTTTGGCCACAATGGGTAACTGAAACAAGGCGTAAACAGAAATATTATCATTGAAAGGTTTTCACAAACAGTTCCATCTGTTTGTCCATCTGATGAATGAACAATATTCACTGACCTTTTTACTCTGTTTTGGTCCCCACCAACTCCTGAGAGAAATATAACAGGCTTTTTTGGCTGCTAAATGCTCCACTACACTCTGTTCACTAGTCGGTAATTGTGTCTGTCTGATGTTCAGCTGGGCACACAGTGGGTTTTCAGAGATTTCCGACTAAAACATTTTCTAAATTGGTCTACTTAAGTCCCTGGAATATTGAGAAAAATATGCTCTTCCTCACAGTCTGAAGTCATAAATGTCAAAATGATTATTGCTCTAGTCATGTTAATAGTTTTCTAACCTTTTTTTCAAAATGTTACTTTAATTCACGACAAGACACCTGGAGAGTTGTGTGCTTCAAAATGCAAATGACGGCCTGCAGTTAAAAAAATAAAAACACTTCAAAAAAAGCATTTAGATTTGTTTGTATTCTTCCTTCCTATTGTAAGCGCCTTCAATATTCAATCCACATGTTTTCACAC
Organism: Clinocottus analis; assembly: GCF_023055335.1. NCBI lineage: Eukaryota > Metazoa > Chordata > Actinopteri > Perciformes > Cottidae > Clinocottus > Clinocottus analis. The sequence goes on along the minus strand of NW_027175931.1, from coordinate 20,812,906 downwards.
ATTGATTTCATAAGTCAATCATTGTAATAATTACCTAAAGCCCTCCTTCTTGCTATTTCCATTTTAAAAGAATGTCTTTATAATATTGGAGGATCCGGTTTCCAAATTGTGGTCAATAGTTTCATCTTATCCAGTTGACTCCAGCTCCTCGCTGCAATTGAGAGGTCGAGTCTTACGTGTTCGGTGGCTCATCAAAGCCTTTCAGAGAGCAGTGGTTCGATAGCTTGTTAGTATGCCTGACAGTTTCATGACAGAGCCTGAAATGCAAAAGCAGACACACTCACTCTCAATATAAATCTGTCACTTTGTAGACTTGCATAGCATGTGTACAGTAGTCGTTGCTGTTGTAGTGGTTATAACTCACCCTGTCTTATGTTCCTCTGGGTACAATGTGCTTTTTATCTCCCTCAAAGTCTGTGCCGCTGATGGATGTTTGGGGAAGTCTCAGCTTACTGTGTGTCTCTGACTGCAATTATGCCGCAAGAGAAGCAGGCACAATTGAGTTCAATGTGTGCAGGAAGGAGAGACAGAGAGAGACACACACATAGTTTTAAGCTTACACAGCATAATCATTACTGAAGTAATGCAGCTCACCTTTGCTTCACCTCTATGAGCCCCAGTCTTGTCAGGAAGGATGGCATCAGAAGGACATGTGTTTGCATTCAGAATTTCATGATCAGGCATACTCAGAGGGTCAATCAGGACCTCATAGGGGACTGCAGGATGTTTCCAAGAAGAAGAGATGTGGACGCCCCAGCTCTCAGACTGCCCAAAGGTCCCTGTCGACAGAGGACAAAATGTTCCATTTTAGTGTTTTTTCCAACTTGTGCGGCATGGTGCTGAGGAGATGTGATCGAGTCAAAACTGTGGCTTTCTAAAATGTCACAATGTCTGAATCCATTTGAAATCTTTTTTTTTTTTCTGTAGCACAATTCTTACAAACCCACAGGTCAGGAAAATGCCCTTTATATCTAAAGTGTTATCAAGCCAAAATATTCTTATTGACATTTCCAAGTTAGATGTGCTTTTAATTTCCAATTTCCTTTATTCTCTCTGTCAATGGTAAAAGCTAAATGTCATGCTTGTTAACTTCATATGAAAAATAACCCTGATACTTAGGAGTAACTTACTAACTTACAAATACAAATGATGTGACGCACACATTAAAAGGCATCTTCTTTCTGCTCAGTTTTCTTGCAGAAGCTATGGACACAGTGTTTCAGTCGGTGGATCACACCCTTCTCATGGCTGTTTAATAGCATTTAGAGAAACACTGCAGAGATTCATTGAGAGTTGGAGGCTGGACTATCAACAAGGTCGGTGACAGACATTTGAAGGAATAAGTTCTACATTAGAAATAAATTATGAGATTCAGATGAGAAGATTAATACCACAACCTGTAGGTTGTGCATAAAATATGACACAATTATGAAGCTACAGCTGCAATAACCAGTTAGCCTAGCTTTTCAAAATCCCCAAGGAGCTACAATGTGTGTGAATAGGTTCTTGGTTCTTATTTATATGTTACATATATGTATTCATTTACAATGTTATGGCTTTAAGGTTGGTCCTGAATCTAAATCTAGTTTTGATATGTTTAGTTATTAAGTTAATACTGTGCTTGCATGGTGCATGTTGCTAAATTAAGTCATTAAAATATAACTGACACGTGCCAGGTATTATTGTAGCGTTGGAGTGCCCCAGCTCTCGAGGCAAAATATAATTAAACCGCCATGTAATTTTCTGTGTGCAGAGTACTTGACGGGTGCTCAAAGGTGACAGGGCACATACACAATGCAGAGTGAGTGGAAGCATTAGGAAACCAACAGCTAATTTTTACCCCATTGGGATAATCAAGCAAGTACCGTCACATTGAAATGAACATTCCCTCAAATAACACTGCACTGCACTATGATTAATGGCGTTTGCATGAACATCAATAATGTCTAGAAAGAGTGGATTGACAGAGGCAAAATGACACCCACCTATGAATTCCCCATGTGCACTCCAAAGGCGCACTGTGCAGTCGATGGACGAGGTAAGCACCACTTGATCATTGTCAACAATCTGCAGCCTGGACAAGAATAAAGAGACATGGGATGAAACGAGAGAAGGCATTTCTGGCAGAACACCCTAAATCATCCACTCTTTTGGTACGTCTGATGGCAGATGCACCCTGGGCCGCTTCTCACCTATACTGAACGTCTGTTTAAAGACCTCCCCACACACCGTTTCTTCTACACGTTGTTTGTCTACTGCAGCAGAAGGACGCACTGCTGCTCCTGCTGCCAGTGACACCCTCGACTGAGAATGACTGTACCCACGGGGGCTACCAAGTAAACAAGCAGCTAAAAGATAACGACACAAGGACAAGTCTAATTGCTGTCTGACAGCAATTACCCGATCATTTTACACTTAAGAAAAGATTAATTTGTGACGGACCCATAATAAAACATGTTGAGTATTTTACATACCCAGTAATTCTGCCGGTGTGGGCACGCCAGAAGTTTTCAGCTGAGAGAAAGTGAAAACGACAAACAGGAACAATCTCACAAATGGTATTTTGCATGTTCTGACAGACAGTTTCTCTTCACAATTGCAAAAAAACAAAACAAATGCAGCTGACCTCTAAGGGACTTTTGCTCAGGAGCAAACTTCTCTATGTTGTACACGTAAATGTAACCAATTCGGTCAGCAGCGTACAGCAACGTGTCCTTGTCCATTTTAGCCAGTTTTGTAATTTTTTGTTGGAATTTAGACTGCAAAATGAAGAGAGAAAGGAATACAATGGTTAAGATAATAATAATAATAATAATAATAATAATAATAATACTTAAATCTGATATATAACGCTTTTCAAAATGCTCTAAGACGCTTGAATAAGATTGCTTTTTTTTAGTCATAGCACTGACATCCTGAATTTTCATGTTCATTATTCATGTTCATTTGGTGATGGCTAACTGTTTTCCTACTTGCAGATATACATTCAGCCAGATAATCTGATATGGAACAAATTAAGATCAACTAAAAATGCCATAATTGTTAAGAGCCATTGTTACTTTGCGTCTATTTGAGGATAACACTTTATGTTTAATAGCCTCAATACACAATTTCTGCTTTCATAGGCATGTGTTTTATTTTAGCTTCATGCCCTTATCTATGCTCCTCCGCTTTCCAATATATAGGGTCCCATAATGCATCTGCAAGGAAGATATCTGCTCGTCGTTCAAAACTAGAACCAAGCATAGAAACAGTGCAGCACAAATTCTTTTACTGTTTAATCAGCAATTCTGAAGGTAAGAGAAAGAAAATAAGTTGAAGAAAAAACAGAGAAATGCTGTTGAGTTAAATATCTTACAGCGTTGAAGCTGCCCACGAATTTTCCTCCGCTGAGTACGTTCCAGAGATTTACACAACCTTTAAAAGCAAAAATGCGCACGGTAATTAACAATATAATGAAAGGTTACAAAATGCATTCATGCACGGTAATTAGTGCTATTCATAACACTGACCCGTGGCTCCAGAGGACAGCAGCACTGTAGCAGAAAAAAAATGCTGTAACTTGGAGTTCTTCAGGAAAATGATGCAAGGAACACTTGTATCCGGCTCTGTGTAACAGGAAACACATAAAGTAAATGTTCTAATCACGAGTTTTTATTGAATGTCTCCGACATTCTCTTTGCTCCAAAATCACCTTCAACCTTCTGGTTGTCAGTTACAAAGGGGCTGACAAACCGACACTGTATACGTCCAGAAACCACGGTCCACACTATAATCTCTCCGTCATAGCTGCTGGTGGCTACGAGAGATGGAGGACACTGCGCCACACACAGGATGTCCTTCTTATGGCCATTTTTCTGAGGAAAGACAAAGTGTGTCTCTAAACATCTGCAGGATTAAGCGTTCATAAATTCAGACAGACAAAAATTCCTGTCTTCAAGGTTTATTATCACAATATGTGCTTTAAACATTACGTCAAACACTTACTGATTACTGTGAACTGATACTCAGAGTATTCTCAAAGAGTTATATAAGGTAACGCCTAATTTAGTACTAATAGTAGAGATTCTATGAAAAAAACAATCCTTGCGAAGAAGCACTTTCCCCAACTATTTTTCTTTCACCATATCAATTTAGAACAAGTATAACACAGAACAAGTGAAGTGAGGTCAAAGGTCACCTGTCTGTCCACAAAACACTTTCACAAAGAATTGTCTCTGGCGAGCTACGGAGTCCCATTCAAGAGCTAAGACAAATTGTGTTGAAAAAGGTTATGGCTCATTTTAAGCCATGGACGTCAGAGTTTCCACTTTCGTTATGCCATTTTTAAACCCCTGAGCGAGCCGACAAGCCAAACATTACTCCTGCCACTGTACTTCACATTGATACCGTGCAATTCATCTGGTGCGTGATGTGCCTCTTGCTTTCTTTGACCTCAACAGGAATGTGTTGCTAGGAGTGCTGCTGCCAACAAGAAACTGAACACAAATCAGGAGAAGCAGATGGCAGGTTTTGACATAGCCACTGATTGGTGGACTAACTGTAAATTATATTTTTAGACCAAGCTAAATATTTTCGCTGACCTGGGCTATGAGTTAAAAAATATTATCGAGATGCAGCACAACACTGGCCATCTGGAGGAAACAGAAAAATCCACAGTGAATCCGAGGCTAAATGGATAAGGAAAAAAACAATGTATTTAGACCAACCCATTGATCTTCCTCTTGCAGGCCATTAATGAAAAAACTATTTGAAAAGACGGCTCTATAGATAGTCAAAGGGGTCCCTTACATTCTTTTTGCTCTGTTAATGGGTCTCTTTGGGGGTGAGTGTAACCATCAGCCATGATAAAAGAGATGGAAGGGGACTCGGCGTCGACTTCTTTAATGGATCACGTTGTGACTGCGAATCAATTTTTCCTCCTATAGCTCAAGTCGAGAGAGAACTTAGCCCTGCTGTTATATGTCACCTGACCACTTTATCCAGGTAAAGCCAGAAAAAAGAAATTGGTTGTGTGATATTTTAAGGGGCATTTAGCTCTCAGCGCCACTGTGCCTTAGTGTGACCAGTACCCAAGGATTGCTTAGAGTCAGTCATCGATGCAGTAGTTGTTTGCCTAATTATACCTTTATGAAATATTGTTGTCTGAAGGTTAAGAGTTTCTTTCACAATCCACCAAATATATATTTCTAAATGATAAGAAATGAAATCTGTAACGAATAGCAATTTATTAGCAGTTACTGGATTACAAAACTATTAAGGGGAACAATCATCTACATTGGGGATTTTCTTTTAGATACATGTATTGCTTTTGGGATACACAATAATGAAATTGCTAATTCGTGACACCATTTTATATGCCAACAACAAGGTATACAATATTGAGGTGACCCTGACAGACGTTAGGAGGAGTGCATGGGGCATTTGGTGCACACCTTTCGTTCTGAACTGAGTCAGTGATAAAGGCATTCCTACATTTCAGTGAGAGCTCAGTCATAAATGACAGGTATGCTGACAGATCAAAGCTTGGCTGCACCGGGACTGATACACAAAGATAAGCTGTGTGATGTGAGGACACATCTTCATGTGCTTGAGAGAAAACTGTAATTACACTATATACATTTGTGTATACATGGGTACACGGGTTGGCAAGAGACTTACACATTTTGAAATATGTCATTTCTCAAAGCTGAGCAAAATGGAACAAGGGATGAGGAAGAACAAACGCGAGACACGGGGGATGGGGTAAGTTTCTGCATTAAAAGAAAATTCTGCAGGTGATGCTTCACATAGAGTAGAGATCAGGGAGGCTTTGAACTCTCTGAACTTTCCAGCCAGTCAGCAAAAATGACGCGTAGGACCAAAGACTACAGTGTGTGTGTGTGTGTGTGTGTGTGTGTGTGTGTGTGTGTGTGTGTGTGTGTGTGTGTGTGTGTAATATGAACTAACAACTATCAGGGAGGCGTTATCTTTCCAATTGTGAAGGTTCATTGAGGCAGAGTATGCTGGACAGCACTGACCGAGCACTCCTACTACATCAAACACACTGTGCACTTGCTTAACGTGTTTTTTTGATTAAGCATTCAGTTCACAACAAAACACCCATTTTGTCCTTTTGTCACTTTCAACACAGATAGCTGTGGTTTTAGAAATGGAAAAATAATGGATGGTCCCTTCCAATTGTTCTGTCACCTATTCTGCCTGGAAGGAATGTCATGTGGGAATACTAACTGTCAGTCGGAGCCCATTGTTATCATTTTGGTCGCCCGAAACATCATTTTTTATAGTTACTGTCAAGACAATTTTCTGTTCATTAATCACCAGATCATCTTGCCACGCAGGCTGCGGCCTCTGGACATGATGAAGGTCCTCGGGCGTGTCCTGACAAAATGCAGACGCACAGTCAGCAAACAGCCCATTTTAATCAAAGAACGTCCTCTTAGCACATTCAAATTCTTTTGAACCATACAATGGCGAGAAGTGTAATCCACCATGCAGCAGCAAAACATGTTTGTGATAATGAAATTCAAAACAGGGCAATATAAGCGGCATGATCTATCAGTCTTTGTTTATTGTCTTTGTGTTTTTTTTGTTGCTGTTTTAGAAAGGAGTTCAGCTAGTAATGACAATGTAAACAAAATGTAAATGGATGCAATACGATGGACGGATGGAGGAATTGGAGTGATAATTGGACTGGGATTTCTGAAACATAACTGACAAAAAATATCTAGTGTGTTTTGTACTCACTGGGTAAATGTATATCTTCCGATCCCGGCCGACAGACATCACATAGCTTCAAACGTAAAATTACACAAGCTCAACTTGGATTAAAATTCATACTGAGCATACACTCGCAAAATATATCACATCATTACTCACAAATTCCTGTGAACTTGCAGAAAGATGCAGTCGCACACTTCGTGACATTCACCCTCTACAAGAAAGATTGGAGGGGATTTTTTTCACAATGACTAGATAATATAGTATTTCTTTTTCTATTTCTTGTTTTTTTGTTCTGGTCTGAGGAAGTAATGCAAATGTACTTACCCTTCTTAAGTGTCTTTAGGCACTGACCATTGTTAAAGTTCCAGATTTTTAAACAACCATCTCTTCCACCTGTGATGAGTCTGCAAACACAAGAACACGCTGTGGGATGAAGTAGTGAAACATGAAGTAGTGAGCCACCTCACAGGCTGCTTTGTGTGCCGTACCTCCTTCCTTTGGGGTCAAAGGTCATGCATGTCGTGGCGGACAGATCCTTTGTGCCACCAAATTCAAAAACTTGACGCCCAGTGTCAAGATCCCAGACTTTCACCACCTAAATCAAGCCCCATTTCAAGTTAATTTCACAAATAATGCACTTCAAATAAATATCATTGTGTCTGAGACATACCTGATCAACTTTACAGTGGAAATGTGATGTTGCAAAGCACTGATTTACTTACAGATCCCTCAGTGCAGCTGACAACTTGACGGAACTCCTCGCTGTATCCGCAGCACATTACAGTCTCATCGTGAGAAACAGTCAGGCGTCTGTGAAGCCGTGGCCTTACAGAAGCAGAAGATAATACAACGATTAATAGGGGGATGAGTGTGAAGGTGCTGCAGTCATCGCCGAAGAGGAAAAAAAATCGAGAAAGCGAGATATTTAATCCTTCAAAAGCAGCTGTCTTAATTCATAGAATTCCTCAAATTGTCATGCTTACGTTAGTTAATATATTTTTAAGAATATCTTCTGAATTTATTGGATTATTGGAACCTTATCTTCAGGGAGAGCACGGCCATACGGTCTGTTGCAATGTAAAAGCATTTCATAGCAGAGGAGTACGAGCAGGCAGACATGTCGCCATGAATCCCGCTGGCTCCGGGCTCTGCTGTAAACAGGCAGTGCTGATCTTGAAGATCCCAGATCTGGAACGGCAGCAGGTGAACAGCGATGAACAATTCATAGAAATAAGGAAAAAAGCAATACCACACGGAAGAATACCTGCATTTCAAGTTAAGTACAAGTGAATGAGCAATACTTTGCACCCTAAAGTATCAAAATGCTATACAATATACTTTTTAAGCATGACATCCTGTTTTTGTTATATTATACTATGGTAGCATTATCCAGTATGCAGTACCTAAACACTGTTAAACTGCAGTTGTACGCTGATTTGTATACTGCTGTATTATAGTTTAATCTGTTTCATAAACTGATTCTGCATTTGTCTTTACAACCTTTATCTGAAAATGATCAAAATAAATATAGTTGAGTAAAAAGTCCGATATTGTCCCACTGAATTGTACTTTTACTGTGTTGTCTCTGGACACCGAGAAGATCTGATTGTCCTCTGACAAGATGTGGAGGTGGACGATGGGAGCAGAGTGGCCTTTTAAAATACCGGTTGGTTTCCTAACAAGATAAACAGAACCAAGTGGAAGTGGCCTTTTAATTTAATGCTAATCCTCTCGCAGAAAGACCTCAGAAATCTAAACTTCTGAACTCACCCAGAAAAGTGTGGGTTCCACATGCGCACGAGTCTGTCCATGCCTCCAGTGACCAGCAAGCTGTGCCTCTGACACAGGTCAAAGGTCTTGACACCTTTGTAGATAGTGAAAACTGTCTGGTCACATGATGCCCGGAGCTGTGGAGTCCAGCTCAGTTGGACCTTCTTGGTTTTACCTTCATAGCAGACCTCTCTGATCTCACTCAACTGCTGCTCAGCGTCTGTTAAAGGCAGCACACAGCCTCAAGGAAAGAATAAAAAAAGCGTATCATTACAAGGCCCGTATGAGAGCGCAGATCAAACATGCTTTCTGAATCAAGGGGAGGTCATCATCAGAACAAATGAGCAAGGCCGACTGCGCACACACACGACACATACACACACGCGCTGTATTCATCAGAGAATTTGAGGTAGACGAGTTATGATGCATCATCCCTTACAGCTCTCCTACCAGCCTCATGTTCAGCACCAAGTTTAATTGCTGCACACGGTATAATGAAAGGACTTGATACTTCAAATCATCAGCATTCATCATTTCTTATCTGGAATCACGGTCAGGTCACGATAACAAACGTATTGGAGTGTTTGATATTGTCCTGATGCTGTTCAACATAGGCAACAACAAAACCCCGAAGAAAAACAGATTTACCTATAACGAGGGAAGAAGAGTCTTCATTTGATGAGGAGACAACAGCTTGAAAACCTTGAAAATATTTTGCCTAAAGTTTGAGAGAAGAGTTATCGCTCGGTGTATTTCGGGGGTTTTCTGCTCAAAAGAAAGGTCAAATGTATGGTTACACAGCTTCTGCAGATATTTTAAATTGTCACATAGCTGACCTTCCTCTCTCAGGGAAGTGTACACACAGAAGGAAAGGAGATATGTTACCTGTGTCACCCAGTCGTGATGAACCTTCCACCTGACAAATGTCACATTGGGAGATAGCGCTGCATTGTCAACCGCTATGCTGGGCATCGTTTCAATCTTTGGTAGTTTATTCCATAATCTAGCAAGAAAAATGAAATTGAAATAAACAAGCAGGTCTGAAACAGGTTCTACTTCCATTTTTTTAGTACTTCAGAATCATCACTGTGAAAGGATACATTCACACACACACACACACACACACACACACGCACACACACACACACACACACACACACATATATATATATATATATATATATATATATATATATATATATATATATATATATATATATATATATGTGTTTTATTTTTTTTCAACTACAAATCTGAATTACAATATTCATATTATTCACATTACTGAATTGGAGAGTAGATATTAAAGTACTTTTTGTGATTGAAGATGAAACACATTTCTTTATACTTCCCTTCATATCCGTCATATGATAATGAATATTTCTGATAATGTTTTTTACATAATGAAGAGATTACTATATAATAATGAAAAGAACCAGAACTTTTGATTTAAATCATGAATGAGAATGGAAATTCAAAAATAAACCGCGGCTCTTTCCCACAAAAAGAGTAGTCTTCGTCTTATTCAGTAGCTCTGTTATTTTTACAGTATTCAGTATTTCAGTGTTGGTATCTGCACATCCAATTAAAAGTAGAAGTAAAATCATGCCACGGCTGTAATTATCGCTCCCTTCATTCAGTGGAGCCTCGCATCTGTTACTTAAATAGCACAAATGTTAGTTTGCTCAGGAAACGACCAACAACAGCTGCAAAAGCATCTCACTTATAGGAAAGGTTCTGGTTTTTCACTGACAAATTCCTTTTCATCCGTCAAAACAAGATCTCAGAGGGAAACAAGAAACAAGAAACATCTAATAGCGATTATGGTTGATGTCTCTCTCTACATGGGTTTTGGTCACCCTGCTGTACAGGAAAAGAGTCTAATCACTGACTTTGAGTATGTGGCAGAATATTGCTGGAAAGGATGACGTAAATGTTACTGTTTAGGAAGTTTATACTGTATACATATGCTAGTAATACCTTTATAATGTGTTTACGATACTGTCCTTTACTGTTTGAATAATACTGATAACAGTCTGTACTATGATTAACTAACCTTTTATTTATTTATTTCACCTTTATTAATCAACTCCAATGATATCCATCATCATATGTGCTCGAGATGCACCGATACTGATATCGAATATTGATCTGATACTGTCTCAAATTTCTGGATCGGGCATCGGTGACTATGGGCTGATCTGCTGGATACCAATATAAAAAAATAAAGTACATTTATGTCTACGGATTTGGCTTTACAAAGTTAGGAAAGCAATGTTTAAGTCAAGCTTGGTCTTGCTCTACACAAAAAGAATGATCCCATTTACTTCCACACAGTGAGGCATAAAACTTATTACTGGTAACTGATCGGCCGATACCCAAAGTCCAGGTATCAATATCAGCATCGGGACTGAAAATCTTGGATCCATGCATAATATATGCAGGAGTGACCCGTCTCGAATGGTTGTGAAAATTAAAATGTACCAACGCTGCATCCCTGCGCATAACAAGTAAAGACCGTTCGAGCAGATTGTACAACGTGCAGCGACAAGTCAAGTGAAAGAAGATTGACTGTGTGTAGTGAGTCTTTAGAAAAGCACAATTACCTGAGGGTGTCTCCGACAGAGGATATTAAAATGATAGTCACACATCCCTGAAACACAAACACCAAAATGGGCCACTGCCAGTTGTATAGCCATCAAGTGGAACATCATTAACATTTGTTTTGTTTTATAATTGGATCAGGTTTTAACAAAAGGACCTACGTCTGTGTCTCCATACAGGATACAACATTTATCAGGGCCAGTGTAGCTACATGAGGGAGGAAAAAAACAAAGCATAATGGTGACCTATTGTGACATTTAGTAGATATGTTAACATACAATTTTGTTGCTCACCCATAGTCTAATGTCAAAGGCACTGTGTCTAGTGCATTGATCTGGCAATAAGGCTCCAGAGAGGAAAGCTCATACAGTTGGATCTCCCTGTCCCTGCATGATAGCAAAGACACGCACAATAAACAAAGCCAAAATAGTTTGGGACCTGCAGTTAGTGTTACGTACTCAATACATAATGTGCTCTTTAATCCATTGTATTAAAACATACCCTGTTCCGATCATCAGCTTGTTGAACTCTGTCATCAGAGTAAAATCACTCGCCCACTTTGACTTCCTGTTTGCAGGTCCTTCATTCTGTATGAAATGAAGAAAATGACGTGTAGAACACGTTCCACGTTTTTTTATGATGGTTTTATGACAACAACATGAACTACACAATGTCATATCCCATTTGCATTCACGCTCATTTCATTTGTGAATATTATCTTACTGACAAAAACAAGTATAAATATCATAAACGTGAGTTTATCAAGTTGCTCATCCTGCTTTACTCCGTTGTTGTTAAAAGACTATTGGAAAAAGATTCATATTGACACAAAAAAAATGAGGAGTGACACCAAACTTATCCCTAGAGTGTTCAGATAAATGTAACAACGGTTCAACATACAAACAAGTGTTTGGTCTTGAGTGGTTTGGGTTCAGGGCTCCAGCAGCAAACCACTCCGTCCTCTCGCACCGATACGGCGGTGCCATCGAGGGTGGAGTGGATGTTGACGATGGGGACGCTGTGACACGGCGCCGTCATGGTGGCCGGCAGAATGAACGCCACCCGCTTGCTGCGTCTCGCCGCTTCCTGCTTCGCCTCGTAGTTCTGCAGCATGTGTGTGCAGAACTCACCCTGCGTCACATGACCTGCTGTCAGGTTCAGGCTGACAGTTTTCACATTGTCATCACGATTACATGAGTAGGTTTGGTTTGAGAGGTGCAAAATGAAAGGAAGTGTGTATATTGTTAATTATATTTCTGATGTCAATCTAGAAATGAGGAAATTAGTTAGTTAGATCCTGTTTTCCAAATGAATAACAGTCTCATATGAAATAGGAATTGTGTATAATTGTTGTATTATTGAAACGCAAACCTTCCTTAAAGTCAGTTTTTTTGTTGTTGTTAATTGAGACCTCTTTTTTTGTGACATAAATATTGTATGTCATCACTAAATATTGAGAGGTTCTCTACTGTCTTTTCTAATATTTAATATTTGATTGAAGTTCAATTATTAAATAAAAGTCGGATTTTGAAAATCGAGCCTGACGTGTCTCCCCCATCGCCAGTGTTAAATACACTCATGCATATGAGTACACTTGTAAAATGTGTTATTTGGCTCTTGGAATGAAAAAAAAAGTAAATCCATACGCCAGTGTTACGCCAGACATCTGGAAATATCTTCTAATCACTTCTTTAAAATTCACAAACCAGGACAACATTTTTCTTCCCCACAATCCATACAGTCTGTCACAATTGAGTATTATCCAGCTGAAAAAAAACAAACACTGACACGATTATTAAGTCGAGTGTCAAGAGTCAATAGCAATGTATTACTCGGGAAACAATCAACTTTGTACCATGTGTTTTGCCCAGTCGACCAGGCACGAGAACAGCTGATGTCTGCTTCGTCTGAGTTACACTTACTCCTGTAATCCAAACTGAATTACAGTCGCTACAATAACCCTGTCACATTTCATAGTTGCCTAACTTTTATTGCAAATTTCTGGTATTAGAATGCATGAGAAGTGTCATAACACTGAGGCAACTCTCTAAAATGAAAACGCTGCATGCTCTATAAGTAACACATATGAATGTCATCTCACCCATGAAATCCTTCCTTGGCCTGAATAATCAATCTTCTTAAATAAGCCTTGAATCTGCGCATTGCTCTGTGAAATTCAAAGCACAAAAGAATAAGGAACAGAGACACTTATTGTGAATTAATCAGGCACTGTACTTGCAAAGGCTTGTCTTCAATTGCAAAGATGTGAGACAGCGAGAACACAGAGATGAGAGAATCGGAGAGAGAGTAAGATATAAAGAGGAATGTCACACTGTCTTACTGTCTTAGGCAAACCCAGACACTTCTTCACTATGTGTCCAAAATGATTTGCATCAATGGATCTCAAGCCACCCGTTTCAAATTCCTTTACAAGAGAAAATCCAGTCAAATCTTCCAGAAATGAAACACCAGACTGACAGTGTGTTTTGAACAAACAGTACCTCAAATGTTAGTTTCAATTTCTGGAGGTTGCCAAGTGTTATCGTCTCATCAATCTGATTGGAGGGAGGAGAAATTGTAAAATTGTGTAGCGAAATGAGCCATTTAATAATGCAGGTTGATGAAATACATTCAGAAAAGAGCACAATGCACACTAATACCAGGAATAATATCCTCTTTTTTTTCTTCAGTTCACTCACCAGGCAGTTCATGAAGTCTGAGAGCTAGAGAGGAGATATTAACACCATGTAATTATCAACACACATGATTAGGGCTCCACCTGTGAATTCGAATGACGGTGTCTGTAAAGGCCACTGCGAGCTATCGCCGGCTGTACCCCTCTACGATGCTCGCACAAGGCCAGATGACTCTGTTAATGGCCTCTCTTGAATTTGCCGCGGTTTCCTAGCAACGGGTCCTTGATCCATGACACTCTTTGATCTATCATTAATAAATAACAGGGGATAAACAGCTTAATTCCTCAAGGATGTAACTAGAGTTGAGGTTTCCCCACGGTAGCTGCTGAATTGCAGAGATAATTGTTTTTATCAGTCAGCGTGAGGGGAGTGCTAAAAGTGTTCACACACCCTCGACTCCTTCCCCAGTCCCTTTATTAGAGCTGTGTAACTTTGAACTCCTGAGCCTTTTCTGTCTAATCTGCCACGGCACATTGCTCATTACATTAAGCAGGAGAGTGTGACTGACATCTGCAACAGCAACTTCTACATCCGTCCATCACTCCTGTCAGCTGAGAAGCTCAAATTTGAATCTGCGTAGGTCCTTTTTAAGTAGTTGGCTCTGCAACTCTGTTTGTTTTACTTTGGCCTGAACCATGGCCGCCCCCGGCTCCGGGACAGATTGTCCTGCCTCGCGTGCTGTCATGCTGCGAGGACAAATTGATCATCAGCTTGATTTAAAAGGGCCCTTTTGGCACGACCTTACATTCATTCTGCTGTTCACCTTGTGAGTGAGAGATGCTTCTGCTGGAGTTGAGTTTTAGGGAGCTGTAAACGGTGACACTATAGTGCCACCTTGAGGCTATAAGCCGTAACTTTAACAAAGTACTTCGATTGGGACATCTACTGTCATCTATCGTGGCACTGAAGTGATCTAGATTTACTTTTCACATGCATTGATCCCATTCATCTGATTGAGTAAAGACGTTTTGAGAACTGTACCTCAGGGCCGCAGAGTGCGCGAGTGGAGTCAAGGCCGTGGCGTCGTCTCATGATCTCAGCCTCTCGTCCCGCTGGGACCGAGTGTCTCCGGCCGTTCCGTCTCAGCAGCTCTCTGAGCAACCATTCAGGCTGCTCTTGTCTGTCCTCGCTGACACGCCTTTGTCTCGGTGCTGAGAAGCTATCCTTGACTTTCTCACCCCAACGACTTGGTCCCGTCGCCCTGCTCCCTCTACTTAGTTCAGAGAGGATGCTGGAGGGTTTGAGATATTGTTTTTGATAGATAGATCGATAGGCAGATAGAGAGATAGACAGATAGATAGATTTCGCATGCACTCTGGGGTACAATGCTTCTGTGTAAAAGTAATGCTCTGGTACTCATAAGAAGCATATTAGAAGGTAATTGTTGTACATTTACTTGACTTTTCTTTAAGTGCAGGTGCTCGTACTCTAAATCTATTTACTACCATGCAGTGATCATATGCCAGGTGACCAGACTTTGGGTAAACTCAAGCACCATGACAACAGTAAACATGTTCTGAACAGGACCAAGGCCTCAACTTTCAGTCCCATTAAAACAAAAGAAAATGGAGCCGCAAAGCTCTTTTCTAGTCATCCAACCACTCTTAGTGCTTTAACACTACATGACATCATCCACACACTGATGAGAGGAGCCACCATGCAAGGTGCCACATCAGGATTATATAACATGCATATACACTGTAGGCACAGCTCGGGGAGGAATTCAGGGTTTAGTGTCTTGCTCAAGGTCACATGGACACGGGCTGGCAGAGCCGGGGATCGAAGCACCGATCCTCTGCACCCCTGCCCAGACATTAAAACTCTTCATAGTAAGATAACATTGGTACTAACATAAATGGAAGAATGGTCAAGTCATTTTGGGTTTCCAAAAGGAGTGTTTATCTTTATTTTTTTTCATTCATATTGAATTATCTGATTTAATTGACAATAATTTAGGATAGGAATATATAAGCATTATGCTTCTACCTTTCCATTTTCAGTATTTCTTTTTTTGTATATCAGATTGTGGTTTTACGTATTGTATTATAATCATTGACTGAATAAAACACAGACTGCTAAATTGGAACGAAAGTCAACAAAGACTTTGAAAGAGATTTCCAATGGCGGTAAGGAGAGAAACAGCAAAGCAGATTACCTGGTCACATGTTGGGTTTCTAATCTTCCTGAAGCAGAAGAAGAGCGGACCTTTTTCCCCAACGGCATCTTTGTTAGATGGTGTATCTTGAAAGTTGACACAACATAAAAAGCAGACTCGCGTGTAGCACATTTCCTCAGTCAGAGCTCCAAACAGATGTTAATCAGACAGATCTCACATTAGTCTACCTGACACTCACTCTAACATTACACCTGAGCAGAGCAGGTGGCCCCGTGGTTACTAAGAAACCAAGAGTGTCAACTGAGACTGCAAAACTAGAGACAAGAACCTGCACTTACAGTGAGAGAAACAGCCTTATACGCCTTCTTTACAAACTAAAGATATCTTGCTCGGTTTTCATTCTAATCCTTCAGCGGTTGGAGATCATTTTAGGTAATCAATCACCCTTATTCCTGTTGACACAATGTTACATCATCATTGCAATTAAATGAATAAATGAAATACAAATATGATCATATTCCTTTTGGAAAGACTCAGGAAACAATGTTTCACAATGCAAAACAGAAGAATCAATAAGTGCTTGTGATATTCTGTGAAGATAGAACACATTAAATCAATGCAACACATTGTGATTTGGTTATCAAGCCGCAAACAGACTGCATAACATCAGATAGCAGATTATAGGCACGATACAAAAAAAAGGCTTTTTTTCTCCTTGATTGCTTTGGCACCATTTTAAAAAAAGGGCTTATTTTGTCAAGACACGACACACAATTCACGCAGCCGCACACACCAGGAGCAGAACACCTCTGATCTTTTTCAAAAATAAAACACTTCAAATCTATAGAATAATTTATAGAAAGACATTTTTTGTCATGACACACACATGATTCATACGATGTGATTGTGTTTGAACCACTTCCATCCTGCGCTTAATCTAAAACCCTTTTAACATTTTTACTTTTCTAATGATATAGTCCAGGTTAGATCTTTTTTTCAGAGACATAATTAGAGTCAAGTTAATGAATATTGAGCAAACACAACAGAAGACCCGCACACGGATGAAAATATTATATTATTATATTTTTTACTCTCTCTATATTGTAAAATCAGATAATGAATTCATGCATTTTTACTAAATCAGAACAGAAATCGAATTTAATGAATACTAAAATAATAAGAAAACATTAATTACTTACATTGAATTGTTATTACACATTTTTTAAATAGGCCTTGTTGTTGGATTTTATTGTTGTTGCAAACAGTGTGGTCTATTTTTAGGCTTACATCTTAAAAATTGAGTGTGAAGCAGAACATGTGTTTAAAAGTTTTTTTTAAAATCTTGAGCAAAGGTTTCCTTAGTCTCAGATTCAGTCATTGTGCTTCATTTGTCATTTTAGTTTATTAGCAATTGGAAAAAAAAGGCCTAGAATCACGACAACACACGAGTTCCACACAAAAATGACGAATCAAATAATTCAGAAGGACACATATAATAACAATGTATTATGTTATATGATATTATAATCAGTTGAGCATGTGTGTCTGAGTGAGTGATGCATAAAGTTGGTGCATTAGTGTTCAGACGTTAGCCCGTTTCAATTAATTCAATCAGCAGAGGTTGTGGACACACCTGAAGAAATCTACACGCTTCTGAGCGGGACATTATATTATAACAGTTTTTACCCCTAGCGTGAAACAAAATGACATTAAAACACAAAATACAAAGACAGATAAACAAACTACCATAAGCAATCAGATTTAGAGGGCTCCTGGCCAACTTGATATCACTTTAGTGAGCAGGAATCAAGCCCAACTGCTGGGAGTTTATTCATATTATCCTTTTTGTTTGGATAAGAATTCATCCGCATAACTGTTTTTACAGCTTCCTTTTCTGCAAAGCAAAAATACACAAAACATGAATTACCCATCTGTCTAGAATCAAAATCAGTATGTGACGTGCTAGCGGTGTTGCTTACCCTCCTCGGGTAAAGTTGCGTGTAACTGCTGCAGCTCCTGGGGCAGCAGTGACGTGATCATATGTGTGATGTTAGTGACTCTCTTTCCACAAAACCGGTCATAGCTAGTCAAATAGGATCTTTTCTGCTCAGCGTGTCTCTGCACAACAGTTGGAACTGCAACACACAGGAAAATCAATCCATCGAAAGCATTAGCTTGGTGAATAGCAGGCAGTCTTTACCGTGTTTACTTAAAAACAAATGTGTTTCAGTATATAGTACCTATACCACGACATGCCACGTTAGGATCTGTGCAGCTGTTGTTGCCCAGCAGTTCAAACTTTTGCTTTGGCTGGCGATAATTGTCCCTCATCTCCGTATCAGTAGAAAGTGGTATTCCAGACCTGCTGTGTCGAGTTGCAGGTCTTCCTTCTCCATTAATAATATGATCATGTCCTGTCAAATAAGGGCCACAACAAAAGGAAAATAAAAGCCTGTAGAGAGAAATGTTCTTACTGTTTGATTTGGAAACTCCTGAATGTCAGTAGTTCAGCTGGTCTGACGTGCTTTAACATGCACAAGACTGAACCAACAGACTTGTCATACCTTGAGGCATACTTATGTAGTCACATCTGTAGATGGAGCTGTACTGTGCTGTCAAGGCCTTACGGATCTCCTCCTCAGATGGGGGACATTTCCAAGGGAAGCTGACGTACTCAGAGCTCCGTGCAGCATCCCTAGGCAGCCTCCACTTCATGAAAGACTTGATGTGGACAAAACATCTTGAATTGAAGATTATGATGGACAGCGAGAGGTCAAGCGAGGCGTTCGGCTAAAAATGTAAAATGCAGGCTAACACAGCCTAAATACCAACCTGACTGGGATGCGGGTTGTTTCTCCTCTGCCCTGAGGCTGTTCCTGTGCGAATGCATTCAGGTTTACAGGGTGGCTTCCAGGCAAAGTCCTTGTTGTACACTGTTAAACCAATAGGTCCCGACTGGGAATAGGAGTCTTTAAATGAAGTTGACGTTGGGCACCTGCATACGCATCAACATACACAGTTACACACACATGCATATTTCGTATGCCTATTCAGAACTTCACCAGAAGCCCGCTAATAGAACTTACACCAGAATCTCTGCAGCTGACTTTGGCCGGTAGACGAATTGTCTTCTATTCGATGTTTCATACGGATCCCACCACTGTTTGCCCTCTATGGAAAAATGTATTATTAGAATGCAACCCTTAATTCTTCTTATGTACCGTGTCATTTTGAGCTAAAGACAATGTGTTGGGAAAATGAAGAGTTAAAAAAAACACATTTAAATCATTGAAGCAAACTCTGCAAATGTTATAAATGCTATGTAAACCTTTCTATTGTGACCCTTTCGTTTTTAGCTTGCCTATCTTATTGTTTGACTGGTGTTCAGCTCACTCAATAACAGGATTTTTTGAAATATCTAAAATAACTCCAAAGTGAGATAGCATGAATAGCAGGAAATTATATTTGACATTTCTCCATTTATAATTACAATGCTGTAAGTGAAAATGAAGTGTTATGAAGAAGAAGAAAAAACAAGACGTGAAAAAATGTATCATTAGTCCAACTAAAAATACACGTATCAGAAAATGTACCCGTCTATAATTTGCTTAATTACACAACATAATGAGATATATTATAACACAGTAAACCAAGATGTAATACAAACGCAAGAAGATAATAAGACACCTTCTAAATCCTCTATAACCACAATAAAATGGATTAAATTACCTCCAAGTTTCAATCTCTACATAAACTAACCTTGGTTTAGCATTACCTTTGGTTGCCATTGGTGACCACTATTTTGGATCCTTGTGCGATGGTTGTTTTCAGTAAAATGAAAACCTCTCCATTTCCATTTCTTTCACTTCATTGGTGATTTGTCAAGAGGCCTCGCTGACTGCAGTGGATCCTACATTTGAGCCCCTGTGTAACCATTAGAAAGTTTGGCTTTTAGGTCATGTTTTTATCAAAGCACAGGCAGAGCTGATCCCAGAAGGGTGTTTCTATGTACTGTGGTTATGGAGACCGACAACATCTGAAAGACCGCAGTGAGCTGCTCAGCAGGGGACATGTTGCATAAAAAATGCAACATTTGCACATGCTTTATTTATGTCTGTTACTGAAATAACTAGGTATATTTAGTCGAGCAATTTCATTCCATGGTATAATCTGCAACAGTGATATTTCCAAAAATAAATACCGTACATTTGTTTGTACACAACTATAAATACTGGTTACCCAGTAAGTAAACATTGTATAGACATAGAAAACATATATGTTTTATATACATATACATGTTATGGAATGTTTTGTCGGCCACAAATAAACAACTAATCTATTTGCAATTCATCTCACAAGAAATTCAAAGAAGGAAGTCCTTCAGATGATTTCATGTTATTTTCAAAATTCATTCCTGACTCAGTCCTACTCAACCACACGGTTATCAAATACTCTTAATCTATATTATATAAACCATAAACATAAATATGAAATACAATTATCTCCCCCTTTACCAAAACAGTAGCTTACAACATGTAAACTTACATGTTGATAATTCAGTAATAGCCTATCATAGCGTTAGGCCTATTACAATGTAACGCTCTGAATTAGAGTTACATATTGTATACTTGGATAGTTTGTTGACAATTCTTATCTAAAATTACCTAAATATAATTAGTGAAGTAATTGCACATTGCAGTCTGACACATTTACTCAAGTAAACAATACCATGGCTAATTATTCCACCGCACAAGTCTGCACTTCACTCTCACTATTGTATGTTATGTGTTGCCTTCACTAAAATGAAGGCGTCGGAGGTTTAACATTCAAGTTTAGCGCCACCGCTGATAGTGTTTTTTAACCAACTGTACAACAAGCAGGACTGAGACAGCGAGTGTCCAATAAGATACTCCAAGGAGTTTACGGCAGCCAATGTCCGACAGCCGGAGCCCGACACAGGCACAGAGGCATCCTCGCAGCCGAAGGACGGCGCTCTAACGGTACTTTTCCTTCCATTGTTTGAGACGTACCGACGCAAAGCTGGCTTCCTATAGTGCTGTAGTTGGGGTAAGCATTGCACACGTTGACTTTCTTTACACACTCCGAGTAGTGCGGAACTGCTATGAATAAACCTGTAGTCTGCGTTAAGTTTTGCACAGTATACATCGTCGACCTTGCACAATGAATTGCGTGACTGAGCTGGATGAAATGCTAACACAATGGCAAGCTGTTTGCTTGTGTTAAATCAGTTTCGGTAACCGAGCTGCGTAGTTACCTCCGTTGACATTACCGTCGGCCATGTATAACAACCCAAACCATGTGCAATGCATAGCACCCAATGACCAGCTCCTACGCCTGGGTTACCGTAACGTCCGCCAATGTGTAGGAGCTGCTCGTGACGCTAGCCTGCTACGCTAGCCTCATTGCGGCGGCGTCGCTATCGTAGAAGCTAACGCTAGCTCGGAAGTGAACGTAGGTTAATACCAATGATTGGAGCTGAAGCCCCGGTACTGTTATGCAGGCGGAGCACACACCCCCTCCCCCCGCGTCAACACTTTAATTCACACATTAAATCCAATAATCTGCGATATTCAGGCACGCACTTTGGGGTTAAAACGAGGCCCTTAGATGGCGCGCGGTGTGGTGGCCATTGTTCGCAATCAAATCAGCCATTTTAATAATCGTCTCGTGAAATAACCAGTGTGTCATGCCAGCCCGCTAAAGCTAGCTAGCTTAGCAAAAAGGCTCTCGCCAAAAGCTATGGGACACAAAGCGAGAGTGGTTAGCAGCTAGCGAGCGATCAAATGGTAAGGGGAGGGGGCTAATGCTAATCTAGCAGTACTCATCTGCATGCTATATGAATGGCAGGCGAACGTAACTGGGCAATATAATGAATGGTCCGGTTAGTTATCTCGAGCTCCACTAAGCGTTATATCACCGGGAATGATCGCTGGAAATCTAGTAGCACTTAACGAATGCGTAGTTAAAAATTAAAAGAGGCATCTTGTTGGCCTCGACATACAATGGGTTATTAGTCATCCCAGACGCCATCCTCCCACCTCCCGATTTAAACAATAGATGGAACTGACAAAGCCAGACGTGGCCATTGACTCGGGATGTATTTAGATATTGCTGCTGTATGATTCGGCTTGGATACATGTATCTTAAAAGGTTTTTTAACATCTATTTAGAGGTCCAAGATGGGGAAGGACCCAAGGAAGCCGAAAGGCAGAATGTCCTCATATGCCTACTTTGTGCAAACATGCCGTGAGGAACACAAGAAGAAGCATCCCGATGCCTCTGTCAACTTTGCAGAGTTTTCTAAAAAATGCTCTGAGCGATGGAAGGTAAAATACATTTCTCTTAATATCTGAATCATCATCTTTTTAAAATTATTCTCTGAATCACTTTTTAAAAAAAAATAGCGGATGGATTTTTATATGGTTTGAAAATGCTTTTTTTTTCTCCCCTAAAGACAATGTCACAGAAAGAAAAAGGCAAGTTTGAAGATATGGCCAAATTGGACAAGGTGCGTTATGAGAGGGACATGAAGAATTACGATCCCCCCAAGGGTCAGAAGAAGAAGCGATACAAGGACCCCAATGCCCCTAAGAGACCACCGTATGTACCATGATGAAGTCATTTTATTATTACCAATTGACAACAGGATTATGATAATTGATGTGACAATCTCCCCTCCCTCTCCCCCACCACACAGGTCTGCATTCTTCCTATTCTGCGCAGACTTTCGCCCTAAGGTAAAAAGTGAGCATCCTGGTCTGACCATTGGGGACACAGCCAAGAAGCTGGGAGAGATGTGGAACGGCTCATCTGCAGAGAACAAGCAGCCGTATGAGAGGAAGGCTGCCAAGTTGAAGGAGAAATATGATAAGGTGAAAAGAGAAAGCAGGGGCTTGTTTTTGAGAAATTTGCAAATCATATTTTATTGTCTTTTTACTTTGATGCTTGTAAAAGAGTAATGCTGAAAACACATTTGTTGTGCTCTGCGCAGGATATCGTTGCTTATCGCACGAAGGGCACAGTTGATTCTGCCTCTGCTGCTACAGCAGATGACGAGGACGAAGATGAGGACGAAGATGAAGATGATGACGACGATGATGACGACGATGACGAGTAAACTGCATATGGATGGAAGTTTTGTTTATGCCATATAATTCTAATATACTCAATACACCATCTTGAAACATAAAGACTGAACAAGAACCTGTGTATATTTAATGTTTCTAAGATGTACAGTGTTATTCTCCTTTTTCTTTGTAAAGTTAACACTACATATCTTAAGTTTGAGATTTTCTAGTGGTAGTCGTTTATTCCCTGCCATACTATGTAACAATTTAGGAGGAAAAAAAATTGGTCTGAAAGTAACTAGTCTTTAGGTGTTACAACTCAAAAATTAGATTTCTGAGTTTGTGTATTTTTCTTTATTTTCAGAAAAATATTTTTTTATGTGCTGTCCCAGTGTCTTTTTATTGTTCTTTGAATACCACTCTAATATCAAACACAGCTGTTGACATTCAAGAATGTCTCCAATAAAGGTCGTTTTTTTTAAATATAAGTTTGTTTCTTCTCATTTTAGTTAACTCAACGTATACCAGTTATTAACGAACCCACATGTAGTCAAGTACTCACATGAACAATTCCAATATTCTGGGGGTTTGATGTTTTTTATTTAAAAAGTACAACTGGTGGCTGCACGAGGGATTAAGTGCAAAATGACACCACAGCTCTTTGTTCTGGTTTCTCCTGTCCAATTATAAGGCAACATAGTGGAAAGCTATTAACAGAAATGAGAACTACTAACAGCTTGCTTTTTACTGGAGCAAAGCAGCCTTTGAGTAACCATATGTAATAAAAGAATGTTCAGAAACATGTCTTACTACAAAAATTAGCTGCTGCGTCGTCTGTTGGTTCCAAAAATAGCAGAATGGCTGTAGTTTGGAAAGATGTCATCAATCAGTGCTCTGCGGTAATAATGCATTTACCCAGATATGAAATATGAATTTACAATGGCCTTTTAGTGCATCACAATAAATATAATAAGTATAAATAAACAGTGCTGCAAAAGTCAATAAACATGAATATAGGATAGAAAAGTGCGCAATTAAAAAATATGACAATACATCTGTTATATATTTAAAAATGAAAGTGTTCTTAATGCTTTGGAAATTTGGTTACACGATGAGGTATGAAGCATAGGTACAATGTATGTTAGCTAACTTGTATCCTATCAAATGCTAGAATTCCTCAGATCTTTTTAAACTTGAAAAGTGAGATGTTGCTAATGGTCCGGCGGTTGAGTGAACCTAAGTCCAGAAGGTGGCGCCACGGTTAAGTAAAGTGCAAGAGGATACCAGTTAAAAGTTCAAACCATGGTCATGTTGGTTACTGTGTCATACCCACAGAGCTCAGCCCACATGGACTCTGCTGCAGCATTCAGGCATCATTCAGACATGAATATAACTTAACATTGTAAACAAAGAATTTGTCATTTGTCCCACACTCAATAAATTATTTCAGACAAAAGGTTGCCTTCCTAAAAACCCACATTTCTCATAATCAGTTATCTAGAAAAACTCATAACCAAATTTATGAACTCATTATAGTAAATCCACATATAATCAGCAAAAAACAAGTGAAATGGACTTCATGTTCATCTAAATCATTTAGCAGACTAAGTTCTTCATTTTCATGGAGACCAATAACTACTGCCGGCTTCTATCGCTAATGCTAATGTTGGTGCTTAAACTGTCAAAATTCAGCTTCACACAGTAATATTTGTGTCAAACATACAACACCCCCATATTATATTGTTAAAAGGGTATCGTTCAATCTGATTAGACAAACAGTCATATAAAATAATGAGTGGAGTTCTTTTGTGACTGAAGCAAGATGAATCCTTACTGTTGGCTGAGTAATACCGACCACATTCAGAAGACGACATTGAGAGGAGTGCGCCTGTTCAAGTCTCACCTCGGTGTCCAGAGAAAAGTTCTCTGTGTGCGCACGGCCCCAGTGAGACGAGGGAACGACCTTTTGTGTTCCTCTGCTGCGATAGAGTTCCCTCTGTGTGTAATTGGAGACAGTTTCACGGTCCCGGTGGCCTCACAGTCACTTGGATGGGGGGTTCACATGTCCATTTATCAGGGGTTTCTCAGCAGCGTTGACCTTTACCATACAAAGAACTGTCCTCTTAAAAGTGTTAGCAAATATGAATGAGTGTCTCACAGACAAACAGGCTTTCATCCTCAGTGTTCCTGCACATAGAGCACATTAGGCTGACAGCCATTGTTTTATTAGGATAAAAGCATTGCAAATGAAGGTCCAATTATGTATAAAAGAAACAGCAATTCAGTACACCATAAATGTAATCCTATAAGAGGCATGTATTCATTTTGGATATGCGAGAGAAGCCTTCTTTGGCAGTGCTCGTCACATACTAAATGAGTTTCTCCTAGAAATGTATTCAGTTTTAACATTCTGTGCTACAGTGTCATGTCAGCCCTCTTTTGAAACCTGTGAATCAGAGCAGCAGTTTTCTTTTCTTTTCTCTCCTTTCACCATTTGAATGAGCGCCTTGCAGTCTCTGAATGAATTCCCCATCTGACATGTAGCAAGAAAGGCTCCCCCGAGGCCACCTTACTGCAGGCAATGGTTCAAAGAGTCTGTTTCAGCGCTACGTCGAGGAACCTTTGTCTACGAAGAGAATACAAAACAGACTGATTCAGCAAAACATAGTATTATCTATTGTTACGCTTTTCTTTTTCACTTGCCAAATTAAATTTAACAAAGAAAGCAAAGACGTGTGGACTAATTAATCCAAAGTTGTAGTCTCTTTTTGTTATGTAATAACAACAACACACTCTCAATCTGCTGCATTTTGGAGCCCCAACAGAGTTTTTTTCTGCTGCTGGATTTGCATAGAATGATGTCAAAGGGGTGTGTCAGTCAGGATTACAAGCTGAGGAGATTGAGTAATCACTATGGAGACAGTTTAAAGTTTTCCTGTGTGGAGGTAATGCTGTGAAGTTTCTAGAAGCTCACTGTATAATGCCACGTTTGTTTTGTTTTAGCATATAATGTTATTTTTCCACTTTTGCAAGTAAGAGGCAGTTATGAAGTAAACTTTAAAATGGACTCTACTGGACACTGGAAAAAACACACAATTTTACTGTTTCATTTTCTGGTAAGTTGGTCTCTGAGCAACTTATGTTTATCAAGTTTATATGTTTATAATGCATATGAATGCAAATAATCTATCTATATTCATGCTTTAAACGTGGCCTATTCTAACAAAAAAAAAAAACAAGTTTTTTTCTTCATGGTTCCTCAGGTGTTTAATACTATGTCCTCATATGAGGCTTCATCTGGAAATACAGTGAACGTGAGCAGTGAGAGACAGCAAACGCTTCCCTCCTGGTATTATACATCTGTCGGCTTACACTCCCACAACAGATGGCGAACACAGATGGCTCGCTCCAAAACTGTTTATTCATTTGAAGTGAAAGAAGACACAGTACCAGGTTAGTCATCTGTGCAGCAAGGTCTTCCCTATGTAAATCGAGCACAAATACATCATGTTAATTTATTACATTTTTGCTTTTTAAATGCTGTCATTAGACCTGTGAATTTATATAATTTACACATTTCTTTTTTCGTCAGTACGATTGTTTTTCTTTTTTCTTTACTATTGTCATTTCTAATATCTCTTAGAAAATATAGTTTTGATCGTTCTGTTTTTGAAAAGGATATTACCAAAAGCTGTATTTTTATTTCCCAGTCACCAGACGAGTGATTGTGCATTCCCCATGTGTTGACAGGGACAGTTGTGGGAAAGTTGGAAACCGTGTCGGAGAGTCTCACGCGTATCACATACTCAGTGCAAGAGGATGACGGAGAGAACCTGTTCCTCCTCAGTCCCTCCTCAGGGGAGTTCCTATTATCCCGCAGCCTGGATTTCGAAGCACAAAGATTCTACATCCTCACTGTGGTGGTGCAGCAGGGCGACTCACAGGGATCCGGTGTCAGGGTGTACTTCAATGTGTTAGATGTGAACGACAACCCCCCTGTTTTCAGTCAGGATACCTTTTCTGCGTCACTGCTGGAAGACGCTCGGGTGGGCACGTGCTTCCTGTCCTTGAATGTGTCGGATAACGATGATGGTAAGTGCAAGAACACAATAGAAATATGACATCCATCCAACATTCAGCAGATGTCACATTTGTTTGGGCCCTGTGGCATTTAAAGGAAACGTATAATCCACAGTCAGAGAGCCCCGACAGGATCAACAGCAAATAAGAAACACTGTGGTAATGAAATAAATGTGAAATGGCACAATTATTATTCACACGTCTTAGCTACACATCTGGTAAGTCAACTCCACAAATCACACATCTTATTTGTATTTTTGTGTTATTCGATTGTGTCCTGTTATCTCATGTTTAGTTGGCAGCTAAGTCATTTTACTTTCACATTTTCAAGTGAATTCCTATTCTTGGCCCCTTTATTAATTGCAAATGAATACTTGATAACTACGAAGTTAGGACTTTGAAGAAGGCCCAGTCAATCCTGACTGATCCTTGCCACTCTTCTCACACTTCTTTCTGGCCGCAGACACAATTTGCCAAGATGCAGGACTAATAGACTCGAGAATGAATTTGTCCCTGCTGTCATTGGCCTTTTACATCAATGGGATCTTCTTTGTGGTTAGTTTCTGTTGTTGGGATTATAAAGATATCCTTGATCCTAAATTATTGAAATATGCACTTCGCAGCAAGCAGGCCTTGAGCGAAATGCAATGTTTTGATCCTTGTAATATGCACAGTACACCAAGCCATAATGAGACGGGCAATCCATTGTTTGTGATAACATCGTGTATTATCTTTTCCTCTCTGCCAGGTGACAATGGAGACGTGAAACTAAGAGTGGTTGGCGGAGATGAGGAGGAAGTGTTCTTCATAAACACAGCTGGCACTTTGTGCCTGAAGACAGAGTTAGACAGAGAGCGACAACCCCTCTATGATCTGACTGTGACGGCCAATGACTGTGTCCAGACGGTCTCGTTGCAGTTCACCAGCACGGCACATGTCATTGTGGTGGTTGATGATGTCAATGACAACGCTCCATTGTTTGTGTCAGCCAAAGTAGTCAGTGTACAAGAGGACACTGCACTTCATTCTGTAATAATGACTGTGCATGCTGAGGATGAAGACATTGGCTCCAACGGGGAAGTTTTATATTATATGAACAACACTTCCGCAGGCGAGTTTAGCATCGATAACAGGAGTGGAAAAATATACCTGGAGGAGGCATTGGACAGAGAACAGGTAGACACCCTGACTATTACTGTAACAGCCACTGATGAAGGCTCACCAAGAATGACAACCATTATGAATCTCACGGTGCACGTTGAGGACGCTAACGACCACGACCCAGAGTTCTCTCAGAGCACATACAGCTTGACGATCGGAGAGGACATCGCGAGAGGAACGAGCCTGTTGCAGGTTCAGGCTCTGGATCGAGATATCGGGACAAATGGAAAAGTTGGGTACACGCTGACCGAGGGGAGTCCGTTTGCGGTGGACGCGGTTCGAGGTGTCATCACAGTCATGGGCAAACTGGACAGGGAGAGGGATTCAAACTACACCTTAACCATAACAGCTGTAGATAAGGGGACTGGACACAGATCTGCCACTGCTGCCATCAGTGTCACAGTGCTGGATGTCAACGACTTTGCACCCCTCTTTACTCCACAAACACTGACCATGCATGTCACAGAGAATGACGAGGACCCCACCCAGCTCACGCGTCAGGTGCTTCACGTTCTAGTTAATGGAAGACGTTATTGAATGTTGATTACACAATGGTAATTTCTACATTGTTTATGTCTTTTTTTAACCAGGTATCAGCTTCGGATGAAGATTTAGGCATCAACAGCCAGCTGACCTATTTTATACAGAAAGGAAATCACGACGGTTTGTTCTCCATCACTCCCAGTGGCTCGTTACACATCTTACACAGCCTGGACAGGGAGAGGGAATCGTCTTACTTCGTCAACATCGTTGCTGTTGACTCAGGTGATTCAGGCCAAAGTTAAATATGACCAGTTTTGAAACTCTCACTCACTTCAAACTCGGTTTGATAAACCATTATTTTCTTTGTCACATGAAGGATTGCCACCTCTAACAGGAACTCTATCCATACATGTCATCGTGGATGATGTCAATGATAACCGTCCAGAGTTTACCCAGGAAGCCTACAACACCATAGTGTCTGAGGACAGCGCCCCAGGCACCGTGTTTGCCATGATAACTGCATCGGACATTGATGGAGGAATCAGTGGGGAAATAAGGTAACACTTAGAAAGTCCATTTTGAGAAGTACCATCTCTAATACAAACTTAAAATACTGCTCAAGATAGGCATTGGCTAAGGCATTGGTATCAAGTTTCTAGCGTTGCAGCGTGAGGGATCACCACACAAAAGTCTCATTGCGTTTGCAGAATATGCCGCACAAGAGCAACTGAAAATGTTTCTTGGATTTCACAGTACATGCATTGTAATGATTTGTTTTACTTTATCCCAATTCAATGATGAACTGTTACACATTTTGACTCTCCTTCAGATATTCCATGGAGAACCTAAACATGCCTTTTGACGTCGAAGAAACATCTGGAGAGCTGTTTACAACCGATGTCCTTGACAGGGAGACAGTAGCCATTTACAGGTTGATGGTGATTGGCAGTGATGGGCACCCGACTCAGCCTTTGTCAAGCTCAGTGCTTGTTACTGTTCTTATTGGAGATATTAACGACCACAGGCCCCAGTTTATGAACAGCCCCTATGTGGCCTATGTGCCCACTGAGATGGCTCCAGGTGAGAGTTTTTACTTCCACTTGACAGTTATGTATTTTATCCTGCGTAACATGGTCTTTATAGGAGTGAGTTTTACTCAATGTTTTTTCTCTCCATCCTACAGGCTCAGTGGTTTGTGCAGTAAGAGCAACAGATGGAGATATTGAAATGAACGCAGAACTGCATTTTTCGTTGTTCGGACAGAGTTCAGATCTGTTTTCCATCCATCCACACAGTGGTACTGTATTTGCCTCAAGTGCTCTCTGGAGAACGGAAGATATCATTGTCAGTGTACATGTGGAGGATGCTGGGGAAAATCCCAAATCTGACATCACCACCATCAGCGTTCGGTTTCAGAACGTCTCTGAGTTTCCACAGATGACTGTGGAAGTTCTGAGGGATTTCCTCTCTGAGGACGAGCCAGTGGGAACATTGGTTGCGGTTGTCTCTGCGGCGAGTGCCAGAGCTGATCCAGTCTCCTTTTATCTCGCTTCTGGAAACTCTGAAGACAAGTTTCATGTGGAGCAGTTGACCGGAGTGTTGACCGTGGAGAACCCTCTGGATTATGAGAGCGAAAAGGAGCTTACCTTGTTAATAGAAGCCAGAAACTCTGGCTCGCCGCCTCTCTCATCATTTGCGGAAATTCACATAAACATCAGTGATGTAAATGATAACTTCCCTCAGTTCACCCAAGTCGAGTACAGGTGTGAGGTTTTTGAGAACTCTCCGCCGTCATGGGTTTGTGATGTTCTCGCCATTGACGCTGACTCAGGCAGCTATGGTACAGTGCAGTACAATATTTCAGAAAGAAACAGTTTTTTCACGATTGACCCTGAAAATGGATTACTGAGCACCACTGCAAATTTAGACAGAGAAAGTACCCCTGAATTCAATTTAACGGTTGAAGCTGCAGAGATAAACAACCCTCTTCATAAAGACACGGCAACGGTTATCGTTGTTGTTTTAGACAGAAATGACAACGCGCCTCGTTTTACACAGATTTTCTTCACAGAGGTGCCTGAAGATTCCCCTGTTGGACACACGATTATAAAAGTCACCTCAACTGATGACGATTCTGGTGCCAACGCGGTCGTAAATTACTCCATACTTGATCAAAGTCATGATCTGCCATTTAATATTGACGCCACCACTGGTGACATAACTGTTGAAAGACTTCTGGACAGGGAGACACAGGGTCAATACATCTTGAAGGTAAACGCAAATAATTCAGCATGGAGCATTAGCACCGACGTCACTATAGTCATTGCAGATGTCAACGACAATAGGCCGGTATTTCCTGATCATTTTTACAGCGTTGCCCTCCCTGAAACACAAGATAAAGAGGTGTTTGTCGTGCAGGTTCTTGCTATAGATGCAGATGTAGGGCAAAACGGGGAGGTTTTGTATGTTATTGAACCTCAAAATGAGCAGTTTTGGGTGAACGCGTCCTCTGGTGAGATCTATACAAAGCAGCCACTGACATTACATAATACTGCTTTTCAAATCTACCAGTTTACGGTCATTGCATTTGATTGCGGCATTGCTCCTCTGTACAGTAACTCCACTGTCACTGTGAGATTAGAACCCTATAACCACTATCCACCCATGTTTTTACCTTTCCGGCCTCTGATTGTTATCCCGTATCACATGGATGTTGGTACCGAGGTGGTCCAGCTTACAGCAATAGATCAGGATGTCAGCAACACCAGCGCTGGTACAGAGTATGTTTTCAATGGAGGTAATGCATCTGATTTCTTCCTTATCCAAGTAGACAATGGAAAAGTGATGTTAAATCAGAGTTTGATAGAGAGCGTACATCTGATTTTTACAGTATCAGTTATTGCAAAAGATAAGGGCATCCCCTCTTTGTCATCACAGACTGAAATCACTTTTGAAATTACTGGAAGGAATCAATTTCCTCCCAGCTTTAAAGAGCCGGATGTCATTTTCTCTGTCCCTGAGGACTTGCCGGTAGGATCAGTAATTGGAAAAATTCATGCAGAAGATGGAGATTACGGTCCCAATGGTGCCATCATGTACAGCATTACCCCAGAAAATCACTATTTATCATTCTCTGTAGGAGAAGCATCTGGGCTGCTAACACTGATCAGAGAGCTTGACTTTGAAATAGAAGTTATTCATCATCTTCAAATCAAAGCCCTGGATGGAGGCTGGGTCTCTCAAACTGGCATGTTAAATGTTACAGTGGTAGTTATGGATGTAAATGACAATCCTCCAGTCTTCTCCTCCTCAGAGTACACAACCTCAGTGCCCGAAAACTCAGAAATTGGAACAAATGTCCTAGTTGTGAAGGCTGTGGATGCTGATTCAGGTGCTCAAATATCCTACTCTATTATTGCTGGCCATGTGGCTAAATTTGCAATTGATTCAAGAAATGGCACTATCACCACTTTGGATGTCTTTGACTATGAGCAAGAGCAGATCTTTGATGTAACAATCAAAGCGTTAAACATTGATGATCATGCTTTATTTAGTTTGGCACACATTGTTATCAAAATTTCAGATGTCAATGAATTCACACCCACATTCCAGCAAAAGGAATACAACTTTTCTGCACTTAAAAATGTGCCTGTTGGAACGAGGATCGGAAAAGTAACAGCTACCGATTACGACCAAGGCTCTGAAGGTCAGGTGTTTTACCTGATGTTTGGTCAAAGCAAATACATGGGCTTTGAAATTGACTCATTCTCTGGAGAAATATACACAACTGCCGGTTTAAGAAAACAAGGCAACAGTCAATTAGTTGTAAATGTTCTGGCAAAGAACTCTGGTGTTATCAGTGGCATTGACGTAGACGAAACTTTGGTCCACGTCAGTGTGATTGACACAAACGATCCGCCCGTTTTCACCTCTGCTCTTTATTCGGTCAATGTTGCAGAAAACCGCTCTGTTGGGACACCTGTGCTAACGGTGAGTGCTCTGGATGAGGACTCCATATTGGACTGGAATAGCTTCTTCTTCAGCATTGAACATGGAAACACAAACTTCTCCTTTGCCATTGAGCCATCCAGTGGCGTTATTTCAGTGAACTCTGCACTTGACAGAGAACTCAGGCCATTTTATAATCTGAGCGTCACAGCCACTGATAATGGCTTTCCACCAGCCACCGGGACTACCAATGTTGTTGTGACTATTGACGATGTTAACGATAACCCTCCCAGAATCACATTCACTGAGGCTCAAGTGAAGGAAAATCAGCCTCAAGGCACAGTAGTCGCCAGATTAAATGCATCTGATTCAGATATTCCGCCAAATGGGGGACCTTTTACTTACTGGTTGGTAAACCCTTCAACAGGAAGTGCTTTTTCATTGACTTCTGATGGAGTTTTATTCACCACACAGACTATTGATCGGGAAAAAAGTGCTGTATATCACATCCTTGTGGCTGTAAAGGATGCAGGGATCCCTTCGCTATCATCAACAACAACGATCCACGTCGAGATTGTGGACGAAAACGATAGCCCGTCACTGCCCAGAAATATTGTCATCGAGGTGAAATATTTTGGCAGTTCTTTCCAAGGAGGGATGATCGGTAACGTCCATCCCGAGGATCAGGATAAGTCCGATACATTCAGCTGCGCCATCAAAAACGGACAACTAAATATGTTCATAATACCTAATGGCACATGTGCGCTGTGGTCATCTCCTTTTCAAGGCGAGGCTACATTTAATATCACAATCGAGGCTTCAGACCAGCTTCACTTCCCAGTCAACAACAGTATCTACGTGAACTACAAAGGTTTCACAAATGCATCCATAGACAGCTGCATACTATTCTATGTGTCATCACCCTCAATGGAAGAGTTTATGTCTCATAAGTATTTGCGGTTTGTCAAAGCTCTGGACAGTCTGTTTAACCTACAGGCCTCTAAGACTCATGTATTTGGAATCAAACATATTGGCGGTGAAATCCTTCTGTTGGCTGCCGTGAAAAATTACGACGGTCAATATCTTAGCAGAGAGGTAGCCACTGGCATCGCTGTAGGCCATAAGAAACTACTAGAAGGCCAGAGCAATGTCACCATTACTCACATCACAAGTGATCCATGTCTCATCGGGCCTTGTCTAAACGGGGCAGCGTGCAACAGAAACATTTACATCAGCCAAGATGTCTCCGTTCTGGAAAGCTCGGCGGTGATCTTTGTCTCGCCGCAAAAAGAGATTTTTAATTGCACCTGTCCAGCCGGCTTCACCGGGACACTGTGTGAAGATGACACCGACGAATGTGAGGTGAATCCGTGTGAGAATAAAGGCATGTGTGTAAATACTCGAGGGAGTTTCTACTGTCACTGTCAGAGTGGCTTCTCTGGCTCTTTCTGCTCTACTGATGTAGATGAATGCCTGAAGCTGAAGTGCCAGAACGGGGGAACTTGTGCTTCCACACAGGATGGATATCACTGTCACTGCGTACCCGGATTTGAGGGTAGACTTTGGTGTATTAAAATAACAAACATTATATTATGACATTGCATGATTGGAATCCAGAATATTTTCAAAGTCTGGGCTTTATTTGTGTGTCTTTTCTAGGAGAAATGTGTGAGCACTTCATAAACCACTGCAGATCAAGCCCTTGTGTTCAGGGTAGCTGCAGCAATTCACAGAAAGGATTCTCCTGTCATTGTCCATTTGGTAAGAATAATGCACACAGAAGGATCTTTAAAGCAAAAGTTCAACATTTTGGGAAAGTTCTATAAATACGAGGCCTCAGCCAGCAGCTTAGCTTAGCACAGCGGGGAAACAGGGTGAAACCGCTGGCATGGCTTTAACAGACACAGTATACTCCATCAGAAGGCTTATCGGATGGTTTAATAGCTATGAAAACAGTGCAACACTATAAGTGCTTTCAAAGAAGTACTGTTTTATGGCTTATAACTAATAGAATATGAAAGTGGTATCAATCTTATCATGTAACTTTCCAAAGACAGTAAATAAGTGTAATTTTCAAAATGAAATATTTCATTATGTGTCATAAACTATACCCTCACGTTTCCAACTGAGAACAATTTATGAACAATATGCTCCGTCTTTGTTTTAGGCGTCAGCGGAGTCCACTGTGAGGAGTACAGTTATGGCTTTGAGGAGCTGTCCTTCATGGAGTTTCCCCCGTTGGATCGCAGGACTAATTTAATCTCTCTAGAGTTTGCGACAGTGCAGAGGAACTCCCTGCTCCTGTACAACCCTGGAGGACTATCCAGCAGGGAGTTCATTGCACTGGAGATACTGGATGGGGCCATACATCTCTCTTATGACCTGGGCCCTGGACCTGTGAGGCTGCAGACACACAAGCAGGTGGCCGATGGATATTTCCATAGTGTCACTGCCAGGAGGATTGGGAACGTGAGTTTTGGATATGTCAGTACATGCACAAGGTTAATGAGATGGCATTTTTGAAGTTGAAAATACATCTGAAAAAAAAAGCACTGCTTGCATTTAACAGATGGGTTCCTTGCATGTGGACAACTGCACAGATCTTGAGAACAATGGGTCTTGCTTTTCACGGCGTGATGGCAGCAGCTTAAAGAGGTAGCAGTGAAATAATAATGTCTATTTACACACACTTCCTAATGTCACTTTGTGGCCTTGCGTTTAATCTTTATCAACGACTGCTCTCTGTCTTTATGTCTTTATGTCATCAGAACACTAGATGTTGGCAGTAATTTGACGTTTGGAGGAACCAGGACTTTTCAATCCATTTTACTGCTTCCTGCTCAGATAAAAACCCATGACTTTGTTGGATGTATTCGTAACATTTATGTGAATGGCATCCTGCTGAGCCCTTCAAAGGCCCTTGCAACATATAACATCCTTGATAGGTAAGCATTTACTATCCACAATTCAATTTCCTACTAGAATAATACACTTTGTGGTCCTAGTGGTGACAGCATCTCTAGCTGTCATCTCTCCACTGCCCCTACCTAATATACATTTACATATATACGACTATACATTTCAACAACTTGTCTTTGTAACTCATTTTTGTTCAATAAAGGTGTCCTCGGACAATACCAGCCCCATGTCACAGCAACCCATGTAAGAACGGCGGCGTGTGCCACGACCTTTGGTCTGACTACCTTTGTGAGTGCAAAAGCCCTTTTACTGGACGCAACTGTGCTACGGGTAAATATATTTTGTAATAAACTATTGATTTTGTTCGATTTTTATCAATTTCCTAATGATCTTTCTTCATGTTATGTCTTCTTGAACAGAAATGTCAGAGGAGCTTGTTTTGCGATTTAATGGCAATGACTACATTGAGTATGTCATCAAGGAGCGATTCAAGAGAGACTACCTGCTAAAGGACTTGTTGGATGATGAAAAAGAGGGAAACACCAGGGACCAAAGTGGGATTAACATCAAATTCAAGACCCAAGAGAACGGAGTCCTAATGTTTGTTGTTGGACAGACAGGATACACCATGCTGGAAGTAGGTAGAGAATACAATTACACAGATATTTACTCATATTGTATTTATGTTTGAATTGTGAAATTGCTTCTTTTTTTTTCTCTTCTGCAGATAAAAGACAGAAAGCTTGTGTTCATTTCCAAAGACACAGTGTCAGAACACCTGTCAGAGTTCACCGTGGACTCCCCCGTGGCCGACGGGTTTTGGCATGTCCTCTCCTTGGTCATCAGTGGGCAGAACACATTTCTGCTTCTGGATAGTAAATCCGTCTTGAACATCACCGACCGCGGTTTGGATCTCACTCCTGTTGCCGTGGAAAAGATTATTTTTGGTGCTGCTCTGACAGGTGATTCAAACCTCCAACTGGAAGGTAAATACACACCTAATATTATTATTTGCAAATAATTAATATTAACAAGTGTTAATACGTGAACCAGATATATCGAGGCCTACTACACATGTTGGTGATGGATTAGAGTATGTTTGTTTGTGCTATATTTAGTGCTTTATCTTTAGCAAGATGATTTAATTCAGCATAAAATGCCCACGCTTGCAACATACAACCTGAATGTAAACTAAGATGAAATGATGAACTGACACATTTAATTCCCCAAAAATATTTAAAGCATTTTTCGTTCACAATCAAC
Source organism: Clinocottus analis (assembly GCF_023055335.1). Classification (NCBI taxonomy): domain Eukaryota; kingdom Metazoa; phylum Chordata; class Actinopteri; order Perciformes; family Cottidae; genus Clinocottus; species Clinocottus analis. The sequence goes on along the minus strand of NW_027175931.1, from coordinate 20,776,055 downwards.
TATTTCTAACTTCATTCTTTTCGTGGCAGGGTTCAGTGGCTGTCTGCAGTATGTCAAGGTGAGCGGTTACACTCTGCCCGTCAGCGGACAGAGTGTGACGATGGACGTCTGGCCGAGCTCGACTCTCGTCCAGTCCAACTGCAGCTCTCCGGGTGTCTGCCTCCCCTCGCCGTGTTCTGAGGAGGACGCAGCCAGGAGGCGGTGTGTCCACGCACCCTGTCACAACCGCTGGAGCGAGTGTGGCCCTGCGGTGCAGAACAGGTCCTGCGTCTGTTTACGTAACGTTTCTGACCACGCCTGCGATATCTGCACCTCTGCAGCAGAGAGTCGGTGCTCTAAGGTGCAGGGCAGTGTGCCTCTGTGGCTCATAGCTGTGGTTCTTCCTCTGATCTCCGTCCTGGTGATTGCAGGATTGTGTGTTGCCCTTTACAGGGTGAGGCGGAGGCACGCAACGTGCCAGAGTGATGGCTCGCCAAAGAAAACAGAGCGAGGGACAGATAATGTAGCGTTTCGCTTTGATGACAACGGAACGCTCACCGATGCTGCGTGTGCAGGAAAAGAGAAACGGCACGACCCGATGAGTGCTGATCCGCAGAGGTTAAGTGTGGAGTTTTACAGTGACGCCAGTTCATCAAGTGTTCAGCCGGTGCCAAACAGCGAGCTGGAGTATTATCAAATTGGCAGCATCTCTAGTGCACTTCACTCAGACACCGCCTCACGGAAGCGCAGCTGGCGCAACCACCTGTACGACACAAAGTGTGTGAAAGCTGATCCTAAACGGTGGGGAGATTTGAGGATGCTGTTAGGAGGGTTCAGGAAAGAACGATCAAGAGAACAGAGGCCAAAAGGTTCTCCAGAACCTCAACATGTGGCTTTCCTTAACAAGCGGTTGTTGACTAAGAACGATGCAAAGTACTCCCAGCAAACACCGACTTGTTACGTCAAGAAGTTCCTCCAACCAGAGTTCCTGGAACCTGCGCAATGCCTCACTTCTGAAGAAATTAGTCAAATAAACTCTCCTCGGGAACAAACAACGTTACCTCGAGCAACCCTGAAGCCTGAACTTGCCAAGACCGCCACGATGATCGGAGCTTCATCTGAAAGTGAAACAGACAGCACATTCACCTGCGCAGAGTCCGAGTGTGGACAGTTTTCTCTCACAAGCAGCAGGAAATATATCCCTGACCGGTCATCCCTGTCAGCGTGCAGCTTCAGACTCACCTGTCATTCTGCTGCAGGTCAGCATGAAGCTGAGCATGCGCCTGCCAGGATGTTTGAACAATGGGAGCATATTTTAAATATGCAACTACCTTTCAGCAGCTATGCGCCTGTATTTGAGGAAATAGCATGTCTACCCACTGATCCCCGTCATAGCAATGATACTCAAAGTGACATAGAGGAGATTATTTGATGGCCTTTTGGTGTTGTGAGTGAGTCAGATGGAAAAATGGTAAATATTTTAATAGTGTGTTACTTTATTGAAATTATTTTGATACATCCAAATTAATTCAAAATGTTAATTAATGGCAAGTAAATGATATGTTTTAGTTTGGACTTTGACCAGACAGTAAAAGACATTTCACACAAACCAAACCTCTTGATCTTTTCCTGTTGAAATGGTTATTTGTATATCTTCAGAGCAGCTAGAAGATTGAAATAGTGATGCTGATTAAATATAAACCCATGTCCCGTCTTCTCTGTTTCTTAACCTCCTAACTACTAGCCCAATTTCACGGAAAAATAGTCTCAAATAATAAAGGACCCAAAATTAATTAAGAATCACTTCCTTAGTGGGGGGTTTTACTTCCAAGAACCTTTTTTTTTCTCCCATGCTACAATTAACATGAATCCACCCCAAAACATTGACATAGTTATGAAAACAATGAATATGTTGGGCCTTGAGAATACGAGGCCCATACTCTCCAGTTATTATTCACACATTATGCATACGACCCGGACAATGGTGTATAATTTGTTGGTGTCTGTCGCCATCTGGTGGCTGTATTGAGTACTACGAGCCAATGATAGGCTGAGGGCGAAAGCGCAACATGCTTGTGGAGCCAAATCCAGGTCATATGTATTGTTCATTTGAAAAGAAGATTTGAACCAGAAAAAGGAAGGTTTGTTGTTGAACTTTGAAAAATCATACCATGCTGCCTCGCTATATCCCCGCCGATCTCACAGATGTTCGACAATACTTCAGGAAGTCACTGTTTCATGCCAAGTAATTATCCTGCACATGAAGAAAAAGATGTTGTGCTGCTCAGGGAGTAACATAGAATAGAGAAGACACATGTGAGAGCATTGGGTGGAGTTAGAGGTTTAAAGTGTGTAACCAGATTAAACTAGTTGCATTGTGGAACCTCTGTTGAAGATGTGATGCCTGTGTTTTATTTTCTCCAATATGTGATAACACTCACGTTAGCAAATACTAGCTATGCCGTGGTAATAATGGTCAGATGAGCCCATGTGTTTTCAATACTGAAAAGTATTCATGCAGGTTACTCATCAGTTATGTAATTAGTCAAACGTAAGCACTGGCATCTTGTAAAAGTCTTACAGGTATTAATTAGCTGATTAGCATCAGGTGTTGTGCACCCAGAGCCCCCTGACATCTGTGTCCAATAAATTCACACCTTGTACTAAACAGTCCATTACTGTGGATATTTCCAATGTTTTAGGCTTTTGACAATGGCTAAATGCAATGTACTTGGTATTTCTGCTCATAAAATGTATAATTTATAATCCTCGTAGCGAGTAAGTGCACAGTCAATGCAACCCCAAAAATGATTGTAAAAATACACCCTTAATGTGCCAGTAAAACACTTTATCTGTGGTATCTGAAGTCATCGGACCGCAGAAAATGTACTGTAATTTTTATCTCATTACATCCTTTGTATGTGTACAGTGCAGTTGATGTATATCTGATATTCCTCGTTAGTTCCATTTAGATATCATTATCTGAACTGCAGGCTTTACATTAATGAAACACCCATGGACACAAATAATATAATTTATAAGTCACGCCACGCTTTAATCAAAATAATCGTGTTTCTATTGTCACATTTCTTACAAATGAAGTCAAACCTTTACACTGGATGACTGAGGTATCAGTCTGTTATATGAATGCAAGTTGTATCTCTATTCCAATCCTATGTGTTTTCATTTTCTTCAGCAAAGTCTGCTTGATATATTGAGTCTTAAAGCAATATATGATAGGATTAACAGCAGCGGGGATTAGACTGTACAACAATACCAATAAAATACGCATATCTAAACTGAAAGAAAATCCAATAGTATTAGCTACATAAACAAAACACCTGGGAAGGTAAAAGAGGCAAGTGATGAATATTTGTGGGGTACACGTTGATAAGGTTCTCTTGCGGCCTGCGGCATTGGACATTTTCAAAATAACCACAATGATATAAATGTAAGAAAACAAGATAAATGCAAGAGGAAGCAGGAGACAGAACATGGCCAGGCAGAAAGTAGTGACCTGTACAATTTGAACATTCTCGCCGCATGCCTGGTTCGTGATAGAAATGTGGTCACAGTAGCACTGAGCGATGACATTTGATTTACAGAAAGGTAAAGTGAGGGCATGGAGGACAACAGCTACCATCAACGGCAGAGGGATGAACCAAGCAAACCCACAGAGCACAGATATGATGTTGTTTGTGATTAGGGCAGGATAACGCAGTGGAATGCATATCGCGATAAAGCGATCGAGAGCCATTACCGACAAGATGAAAGAAGTTACTGATCCTAAATAATGAACAAAGAACATCTGTGTAAAGCACCCGTAAAATGAAATATTGCTCTCCCCGAACCAATATTTTGATATGATCTTTGGGAGCGTCAGAGTGCCAAATGTTAAGTCATTCAGTGCCAGGTGACAAAAGACCAGATATGTTGGTTTCTGCAGGGACCTCTCATTGACAACAAATGTTAAAATAAAACAATTTCCTATTGCAATAGCAAGATAGAAGAAAAAGAGCATAGCTGACACAGGTCCATAATACTTTGGAGAAAGTCCAGGGAAACCAAGGATGAGGAAGCTTCTCATCCCTGTGAAATTGGCAAGCATAATTTTAAGTTTACAATAAGAAACCAGAAGAAAAAAAAACATGCACCACCTACACCTTTATGATATTAAATGCAGGATACAATACCAATTTATCCTTTGAATTCAAAAGACATATCCAAGACCTAACTATTCAAAATAATCCCTTATATCTGAAAATAACTTCCAATAAGTGTACAATGACACTGATGCTCTCCTGTCTGAGCTCTAACTTGGAGGTCATATCCAAGAACACATTACAATGACTAGATGTCAAGTAATATCAGCCATTTATTAAGTTTGATCTTACATATCCTCAAAGGAGCATCATGTTAATCTTAGAGCCATGTGACTCTTTCTGCTGAGGAGACTGAGGAAGGTCTTCAGGAGTGCAGGAATCAGAAGATTTGAATTATATAAATACATATTCATTTGATTAAGGATTTGCAAAAAAAGTTATGTTTTGTACATGAAGAGCAAATCGCTTCACAGTGGTTCCATAAGACGAATAATGCAAAAGACAGAAAGACACAAAGAATCGCCTGAGAACCAGTTCAATTAAAATAGAAGAAGTCACAAATATGACGCTGGATTTAACAGGTGACTTCCTTTAGCAAAGATCATTTTAAAATGTTGTAATAGAATCAAAATCAGAATCAGCTGTAATGGCCATATGTGTTTACACATGGAATTTGACTCTGGTTTCACTTAGACCTTCTTTGACTCTGTGGTGGCATCTGCCATCTTGTACAGATTGGTCTTCTGGAGCGAAAGCATCACGACAGCTGACAGGAGGAGACTGGACAAGCTGGTGAAGAAGGCCAGCAGTGTGCTGGGGTGTCCACTGGATGAGGTGGAGGTGATGGGAGACAGGAGGATGATGGCTAAGTTGTTACTGATGAAAAACACCTCCTGCAGGACACTTTGGCAGCTCTGCACAGCTTCTTCAGCCACCAACTGATTCATGCGGCGTGTGAACGAGAGGTACCACAAGTCCTCCCTGCCGCTGTCAGGCTGCACAGCTGAGCTCGCAGCAGACCACAAAAACACTTCAACCACTTTGGTTACTTTAATCACTGGTGCAATAAAGATACACTTTATTCTGTCTGTATACTATATATAATATTGCTATTGTGGATTCTTTACTGTTTGTATTACTGTTTTATTGTTTTTTTATCTTATTTGTTTTACTATGTGTCTCTGGTGTGCTGCTGTGATTCTGCAATTTCCCGACTGCAGGATTGATAAAGGAATATCTTATTTCGTCTGGTATCTTTGTTTGTTGTTTTCTATTAAAAAAAGCAGATAAAACATCTAACTGTTTATTTTTTCACAAGCTTTGATTAAGCTAAAGTAAGAAAGGAAAACTTACATTCATACAAATATAGCTCCAAAATGATAATGATTAAATTATAAAAACTGTGTTGCATGGCAGGAGATAGTGACATGTTTTTTTCCTCAGCTATTCTTAGCTTTTTATTTGTTTTTCCAGTCCAGAAATACACAACTTTAAATGTTATTGAACTACAAATATACTTGGCTCAAAATATTTGATTTGATCAAAACTATTTTACTTACATGCCATGATTAGATTGACTATCTAAAATGTAACTTCTCAATCCATATTAGTTTAGTTAATATCTCCTGATCCAATTGTAATCTTGCTCTCCCTACACTACACCTACCTTTAGGAGCTTGTGTCCCCCCCACACCTTGGACACAAGCTGGAACAGCTTCTTTCCACTGGCCGTCACTCTGATGAACACATAATCAGACTCCTCCATTTGCACTATTTGCACTATTTTGACTCACAGCTGACAGGTGACAGCTGAGCGGAAGAAACTGTTCGTGAGCCTGCTGGTCCTGAGGCGGAGGTTTCTATAGCGCCTCCCTGAGGGCAAGAGGGCAAACAGTCCGAGGCCGGGGTGTGTGGTGACCCTGACAATGCTGTGCGCTCTCCTGAGGCAGCGCTTGAGGTGGATGGTCTCAAAGGCAGGAAGTGGAGTACCGGTGATGCGTTGGGCAGTTTTCACCACCCTGTGCAGCGCTTGAGTGAAACCAGAGTCAAATTCCATGTGTAAACACATATAGCCATTAACGCTGATTCTGATTTTTAATCTACAACATTTTAAAATGAGCTTTGCTAAAGCAAGTCAACTGTTAAATCCAGCTTCATATCTGTGGCTTCTTCTATTTTTATTGACCTGGTTCTTCAGCGATTCTTTGTGTCTTTCCTCCCTTTGCATTATCAGTCGAACCTCTGTGAAGTGATTTGTTCATGTACAAAACATAACTTTTTTTTGCAAATTCTCAATAAAATTAATATATATATTTGTAACAAGAAGTAAGTACATATTCAGGTAGCTTTCATGGTTAGGGTAATGTAATTCAAATCTTCTGATTGATGTTGGAGAAAGACTGTGACCTTGGTTAAACGTTTTAAAATTCAACACAGGATGGAACAATTTTTTCATTATTCAGTCAGAACCACTCTCTTCCCCTGCCCTTAAACAAATAGCATAAAAACACACTGCAGAGAGGACGCACGCAGTGGTGTCTGGTGTCAGAGTATTTCAGCAGGATGTAATCAATTTCAGGCTGATCGTTTTACTTTGGGTTGAAGCATTATGACGGTGTTTTCTGTCCATATTCTTACAGTAAATGGGAAGCTATGTAAAGCACATTATACATGATAGCATAATTGATAAAGATAAATAAATTGGTGTCCATTATGTTTCATGGTTTAATATTTGTATAGTAACACAGCTGTGTGATGCAAAGGGGAAGTGAGCAAGCGGCACCAGGGAGAAAGCACTGAAACTGGCTCACATGCTAAAATCCCCAAGGTATGAATTACATCTCAGCTGACTTGATTTTACATCCATAGTTTGAAATATTGAAGTACAATAACGTACAAAAATCGTCTTTGAATTTTTTTTAAACATTTTAATCTGAGTCATTAAATTGAAATATGTAGAATGTTGAAGAAACACAAAGTAGATGTGAAAGAAAAGTCAGGCACTCTGGTCTCTTGTAGACAACATTTTTGTTTTATTTAAATGCCACGTGGATCATATCACTTTCTCACAATTTACTTTTTAGTGCAGAACAAGACAAGAATTGCATACATTGGAACACTGTCAAATGACCTTGCATTTTATTTCACTCCAACTGTTGAAAGTTTTAATCTCTTCTTAAGCATATCTTTGATATGTTGAGTTTTGAAGCAATATATGATTGGATTAACAGCACAAGGAAGAAGACTGTATAACAATATTATTAAAATACGCATGTCCAAACTAAAAGAGAATCCAATAGCATGAGCTAAATAAACAAAACATCTTGGCAGATAATACAGACAGGAAATCAATAACTGTGGTGTACAAGTTGATAAGACTTTGTATCGCCCCCCCTTGTTTGTTTTTTTTAAAACAACTACAAAGATGCAAATATAGGAAAAAATGACAAATGAAAGTGGAAGCAACAGACTAAACATTGCAAGGCTGACGGCAACAGCCTTAACATATAGAATATCTCCACCACATGCCACGTTTATAATCGAAATGTGATCACAGTAGCATTGCACAATGATGTTAGGATTACAATAAGTCAAAGTCAGAGCATGAAATACAACTGCAAACATCCTAAGAAATGTCCCGATCCACGAAAACCCACAAGCCATTGAAACTATTTTGTTTGTAATGAGAACAGGATATTTAAATGGAAAACACACTGCAATAAAACGATCGAGGGCCATAATCAGCAGAAGTAGGGAATGAATTGCGCCTAATGAATGAACAAAATACATCTGAGTGAAGCAGGCATCAAAGGATATCATCTTGTCATCCCACCAGTATCTGGATATCATTTTTGGTAAGGTCACTGTCCCAAATAACAAATCATTCATTGCCAGATGACAGAAGATGAGATATGTTGGCTTATAAAGCTGCTTCTCAACCCCAACAAAAATTAGGATAAAAATATTTCCAACTAGAATCACCAAATAGATGAAGAAAAGAAGAGTTGAGATATGTCCATAATATCTTTGTTCCAGTCCCGGAAATCCAAGTATTATGAAATCTTTGATTGCTGTTAAGTTTGTATTAATCATTATCATTCAAATGCTGTGAGAAATTCTCTCTCATAAGAAATTGGCAAGACTGTAATAATTCGTCTTTATGATCAAGCTGTTGCCTTTGACGCTTAGAGGCGATTCCCAATCCTGACAGTCAAGTTGCATCCTCCAAAGTGAACTCTTAACAGAGCAGTTATGCTTCTTAATGAATGACTGAATGACCATGTGGCCATCCCCTGCGTTACGTCACGCATTTGTGTGCACTTTGCAGTGCCTATACTGCACAGGACACAAAATAACAACTTGCAATAAACAGAATTACATTTTTGATGTACTGCTAAGACAGAAACACATGTTTGAGTCTTCACACCAGCTTTTTTTTTTACAAATAATCTGCTCCCAAATCCTGATCCCATTCAAACAACAGGAATAGGAAATAAAGATTTGTCAGCCTTACATAGATTGATTTGCTCTCAGTGAGACACAGAACATATCGGTGATGCACAACAGTTAACTGGCCATCCACTTGTTTATAATGGGGTTCAACAGAAACCTTCCTTTTGAGCCCCAAAGTGACCCTCACGGGACATGAGCTTCAAGAATTTATCAGGTCTGTGTTCAAGTAGTGATATGAACCCCAAATTAGTGTCAATACTTGTGTTATTTTATATCTTTTTTTTTGTGAAAAGATTTTTTTTTACATTCTAAATTTGAAACATTACTATAAACACCTGGTGCGATCAAAAAAAGATTTTGCGACAGTACGTTTTTGAGCCGCTCTGAGTGTTTTCAACTCCACGTTGAAACGCCTAAACAACAAACTACAGAGTTGAAACACCCCTCTTTGGAAAGATAATGACCGAAAGAACTGGAATCTGTAAAAAGAATTAACAATAAAACAAAGGCTTGGCCTGTTTCTCACGATTTTAGTCAAAAAAACTGTGTAGTTTGGTTCAAAAACGGAAAAATTAGAAGCTTTATGCCTAAACATGCTCTGATTGGTTGGAGCCAGTATTCAAAATCTGCAGAAATCCTGCCTTAAGACGTGTGACGCCTTTGAAAAGCGACAGGAAAACCAGGAAGTCATTTACCTCAGTTTGCAGTCTACAAGACTGAAGGCAGATGTGTTTATTATTGAAATCCGACTTTCTGAGGTGTAGTTATTACCAGAAAGGTGAAAAGTAACTTTTGCTCGAAAAAGTGACGGCAAGGTTTTTTGAGGTTATGGGTTTCATGTAATTAGATAAACTTAACGGTATTTTTTTAATATTTCTGTTCGCATAGATCTCTTCCCACAAGTCTTCACTGTATTTTAGTAATTTAAATGAAGTTAATCAATGTTGTGGTTCTGCAGATCCTGTAGGAAACGTCACTTGACCTTTTTATTTTATCATTTCCTTGTCTGATGATGCGTGCAGCAGGTTTTGGGGGGGCATGGAGCTCCACATGTTGATAATGGTGTTCAACAGAAACCTTTTCCATATATGAGCAATGTTGCAACCCTGTGCGGGAACGACAGGGGCATAAAAACAAAACTCACTCACACACACACACACACACACACACACACACACACACACACACACTCTACAAGCAGGTCCACACTCCTTCTGGCCCCGGGTCCAGTGGACCTGAACCTCTCGTATGTAATATAAATGTGTAAGGCGGGTGTGGTCTATAAAAGTGTGTTCTGATTATTGTTCTTTACAGAAAATGAGTCAGAGTTTAAAACAATAATTAATCATTTCATTTTTATTTTGATAAATAATGAAAACGGGTCCCACAGACCAGAACACCACACAAATGTTAATGAAACATTTTGACAATATTTTAATATAAAAATCACTACCGAGCCACTTAACGTCAGTTAGCAAACATGTAAACAGGTAGATGTTCTGGATATCCCACATACCCAAAACATCTATATGTTAATTTCATTGTGATACCATTTTGTTCAAAATCTGCAGTCAAAGTGCTTGCTCTGAAACAATAAATCTGAATCTGCATCTGAAACTTCTCTAAAATCTCAACAGAATATAACAAAAAACAATGACCTCCTTATTAGTAGGACACTAGATAAAAAGTATTTATTTGACCACCACAATTTCTTCTTTCTTCACTTCCAGGCTGCTGTTCTGGCCTGTTCGGTTTTGACCTGGCAACAACTGCATGAACAAGAATGTGCGAAATCAACAGATCCAAGATGAAATACAGCTCATAATTTAACAATTTAAGGAGATGCTTAAAGAAATACCCCTTATTTTAAATATTACATAATTCTGGACAATCACTTTTAAGTTGTGTCCAATCAGTGTTTTTTTTATTTTTATTAAACTTTCCAGTCCTCATAGATAGAGAAGGCTCAATCTGCAGAATCTAAAAACATTGATAAATGCAGTGGTTTATCAGTTGCTAACAGATGGAACTTGTGCTTTTTGTGTAAAGATGCGTCTGTTGAATTGCTTCCACAAGCTTTCTCTCATGTCTTTAGCCCTTAAACAATATATAATTGGATTAATCATGGGGGGGAAAAGGCTATACAGCATAATTATTACTATTCGCAAATCTGGACTAAATGTAATGCCAACATGGCTGGCTAAATACACAAAACATCTGGGTAAATAAAAGAGCACAATTATAATCAGCTGAGTAGAGCAAGTGGACAGAGTTTTAATGCGACCATGTACATTTGCAATCTTAAGTACTGCTATAATTATAGAGCAATATGAGAACATTATAAATGCCAGAGGTCCCAGTAAGATAAACATTGCTAACACTAGAGCAGGAAAACTATAAGGGGCTCTGTCAGTGCATGCCAGGACAGTTATACCAATATGATCACAGTAGCAGTGGTTGATTATGTTTGAGGCACAGTATGGAAGAGGGTATGCCATAATAACTAACATTAAAGGGGTTGCCTTGGCAATAACCCATGCTATAATACTGAGAATTTGGACAGTGGACTTTTTAAGAACAATGGGATATCTGAGTGGATGGCAGATCGCCACATACCTATCGAAAGCCATCAGGAGGAGAATTAAGGAATTCACTGTGCCAAGATAGTGAACAAAGTACATTTGGACAAAGCAAGCAGTGAAGGAAATGGTCCCTGATTGAAACCAATACTTACTGATAATCTTAGGTAAAGTGGTTGTGCTAAAAAGGATGTCGCATGTACTCAGATTTAGAATGATATAATACATCGGCTTATGGAGACTGCGGTTGGTTGCAAATAAGAAAAAAATTGTAACATTGCCTGTCAAAGTTAAGACATAAACTAAAAACAATACTACTGAGACGAGGCCTTGGTACTCAGGATGAAGTCCAGGGAATCCAGTAAGGATGAATTCAGTCACGGTGCTATGATTGTCCTCTGGCATGATGGAGAATAAACTTCCTAAATAAACAGAAAGAGAAATATGTGGGCACTTTGGATAACACAATGAAACATCATCCCAAACATTTAAACAATAGAAATGTAGCAATAGCAACTATTTGCTATTATATTTTTGTAAGATAATTCATTATTTGTTAAGCAGTTCAAAGTAATAAATACAATGATATATAACATATATTAAATAGAATGAACAAAACACAGTATGTGTAACTCTTTAATCAACTACATCAATTTCTAGGACTTAACCTTTCACGCTTACCTTTCTCAAACAGTTTGGCAGCACATTCTGCCGATTGACTTCTACTTGAGCGCTTAAATACAGTTTCGGCAACATCCAACATGCTTTGTGATCCTTCTGTTCTCTGAGGATCTCTAAGTCCCCTCTCTCACCTTGTTTTGCTCGAGGTTTCTTCCTGTTGAAGAAAAAGAAACCCTCTGTCACTCATGGTGGGAACTTTTGGGTCTGTAAATTTAGTACAGGTACACCTACTCTACACAAAAAGTTTCATGGGATAACTTAATCAAACACAATAACACTCATCAGTTACAAAAGTGAATTATGCTGTTGGAGTTTTGTACACTGTTCAAAATGTAATTGATCCATACATAAAACTATCAATATTCATACAGTCCATTGACAATACTGCCTTTTGTTATGATCACACCCATAAAGCTGACGGAGAGAGGCGAGAGCTTTTCAGGCCTGGAGAAGGCAGCTGTGAGCGCGACAAAGGTCAATGTATGTTTAGAAAAAACAAACAATTAATAATGCTACGTATGATAGTAGGTGATCAAACGTATAGGCATGCTTTCTCTTTTCGCTCAAGTAAAGGAAAAAACAAAACTGCACAAAAATGATATATGTTGATATTTATTCCTAAAGCCTTAATTATAGTAGTTCAGTTGACTAACATTTGTAACTGAAGAAACTGTTTTTTAGCTATTTTGAATGTTCTTAAAACAGTTTTGTGCAATATAATCAAATCAAAAGATATGTTTGTGGAATAAATGGTAAAAATGTATTAAACAGTTAAAGTATACATAGGTCTTGTGAGTGTTGAGACTGGCTGATGGGGATTTTAGATTCACACCAATATTCATCATCCCAATCTGGCCATAAAGGTGGACAATGTTGATCACATTGTGTCATGATTTATGCATTTATCTATTTCAAGATATTTTTTTTTCATTTTTAAATAATGAATGAGTACTTAAGTCGATGATGATAAATGATACATAATGATTGTTTAGGTTAAACAAACGCATTACATTAGCAAAATATAACACATTTTTGAAACACAAATTACACAACATTGGATATACGTTGCTTTTAATGTAAAAGTAAAGTGTTAATATTGGGATAATATTTTGTTTAAACATCTGCAGTCCAAGTGCTCACAGTGAAAAATAAGTTTTGCACATCCGAAGCGTCTCTAAAATCTAAACTGAATATGGAAAAGACAATGACCTCCACAGAATAGTAGAACAGGCACTTGATTATAAGTATGCATTTGACCAGTGGTGTACTGTACATTTATTGTGTAAAAGAAATGCTGTGCTGGAGGTTTAAAGAAAATGTCAATGTTTTTGTTAAGAAGGAGTAGTCCCCGGCAGGTGTTGTAGTTTTTTGGCCAGGCAACTACTGCATGAACAGGAAATATGTGAGGGATCAACAGATCCAAGATTACATTTAATTTAGCTGACGCATTTTTTCATAGCGACTTATAATAAATGCATTCAACCATGAGTACAAACTCAGAACAACAAGAATTAGGAAAGTACAATTTCTTTATTAAAGTGAAACAACAAAGTGCTATCAGTAAAAGACATTTAAGTGCTGCTAAAGTGCTACAACTGCGTGACCTTCCTTATTCAAGGTGTAGTTGACAAAGATGTGTTTTTAGTTTGCGACAGAAGATGTCAACACTTTCTGCTGTCCTGGTGTTAATGGGAAGCTCATTCCATCCTTGAGGAGCCAAGACAGCAAACAATCCTGACTGTTGATTGTTTGACTCGCTGTGACGGAGCTACAAGCCGATTGGCAGAAGCTGAGCAGAAGATAAAATGTAGGTCAGAATTCATCAATTTTAGGGGATGCTATACCCCTTTGAAGTCCTTCTGTACAATCACTTTTGACCTTCTTTGATAGAAAAATAGAGTTAATGGTGAGAAGACTTTTAGCAAACCTATCAGTTGCTAACAGTTGCTAGCGTTCAAGTTTGCAGCAATCAGTGTTTTGTTTTTTATTAAACTTTCCAGTCCTCACAAATAGAGAAAGCTCAATATGCAGAATCTAAAAACCTTGATAAATGCAGTGGTTTATCAGTTGCTAACAGATGGAACTTGTGCTTTTTGTGTAAAGATGCGTCTGTTGAATTGCTTCCACAAGCTTTCTCTCATGTCTTTAGCTCTTAAACAATATATAATTGGATTAATCATGGGGGGGAAAAGGCTATACAGCATAATTATTACTATTCGCAAATCTGGACTAAATGTAATGCCAACATTGCTAGCCAAATACACAAAACATCTGGGTAAATAATACAGTGAGATTATAATCAGCTGAGTAGAGCAAGTAGACAGAGTTTTAATGCGACCTTGTACATTTGCAATCTTAAGTACTGCTATAATTATAGAGCAATATGAGAACATTATAAATGCCAGAGATCCCAGTAAGATAAACATTGCTAACACTAGAGCAGGAAAACCATAAGGGGCTCTGTCAGTGCATGCCAGGACAGTTATACCAATATGATCACAGTAGCAGTGGTTGATTATGTTTGAGGCACAGTATGGAAGAGGGTATGCCCTAATAACTAACATTAAAGGGCCTGTCTTGGCAATAACCCATGCTGTAATACTGAGAATTTGGATAGTGGACTTTTTAAGAACAATGGGATATCTGAGTGGATGGCAGATCGCCACATACCTATCGAAAGCCATCAGGAGGAGAATAAAGGAATTCACTGTGCCAAGATAGTGAACAAAGTACATTTGAACAAAGCAAGCAGTGAAGGAAATGGTCTCTGATTGAAACCAATACTTACTGATAATCTTAGGTAAAGTGGTTGTGCTAAAAAGAATGTCGCATATACTCAGATTTAGAATGATATAATACATCGGCTTATGGAGACTGCGGTTGGTCGCAAATAAGAAAACAATTGTAACATTGCCTGTCAAAGTTAAGACATAAACTAAAAACAATACTGCGGAGACGAGGCCTTGGTACTCAGGATGAAGTCCAGGGAATCCAGTAAGGATGAATTCAGTCACGGTGCTATGATTGTCCTCTGGCATGATGGAGAATAAACTTCCTAAATACACTGAAAGAGAAATATGTGGGCACTTTGGATAACACAATGAAACATCATCTCAAACATTTAAACAATGGAAATGTAGCTATAGCAATTATTTACTATTTTTTCAGAATATTCATTATTTGTCAAGCAGTTTAAAGTAATAAATACAATTATTTATATATATATATATATATATATATATATATATATATATATATATATAATATTTATATATATATATACATATATATGTTAGACTTAACCTTTTACACTTACCTTTCTCAAACAGTTTAGCAGCATATTCTGCCGATTCACCTTCTACTTGAGCTCTTATGAATATATGCCTTGTGATTCTTCTATTCTCTGTGGATCTCTCACTCGCTTTGTCTCTCTCTCTTGTTTTGCTCAAAGTTTCTTCCTGTAAAAGGAAAAGTAACCTTCTGTCATAAGATAACTTCATCTTTCAGATAGACGTGCATCTGTTCAAAGATAAACTTCAATATTAATACTAATGGTAACTTTTGTTTCATAATTTTATTTTTTCTCAACATGTGTGAATACCCTACTTTTTTCCAATAATTGGTAACACTTCATAATAATTATGCGCTATTTATCATAGTTAAGTTTGAGTAAACATTTACTTCATCATTTATAAAGCACTGCTCCAACTCATTAGTATCCAATTCATAAACACAATTTATTATTGAATAACAAGTTTGATTATTATGAGTTTCATGATTAGCTTTTCATACTTTATAAATGACGGATTCCCCATTTGTAAATTAAGTAATATGTATTACAAACCCATCATTAAGGACTTATAGCTAAATAATTACATATGATTAATGTATAAATTATTAGTAATTTATAAAATTACTATTTAAATGTAATTTATTTATGCATTTTTTTATACGCACGAATGGTTAGGGACTATGTTAACATGTTCCAGATATATGGAGCTTTTCTGCTCCACATATGTGGAACATGGTTCCTGAAAGCTGCAGGTCTGCTGAGACCCTCAGCTCCTTTAAATCCAGATTGAAGACTTCTCTGTTTGCTGTTGCCTTTAATTGAACCAGACTCAATCGCTGCATCTCACTACTGTATTGTATTTCTAAAACTGCACATTTTGCTTTTTTTGGACTGTTTTAATGTTTCCGTAACTGTTATTAAAACTGCATCATGTTTTGCTTTTAATGGTTTTATGTGAAGCACTTTGAATCGCCTTGTTGTTAAAATGTGCCAAACCAAATAAACTTGCCTTGCCTTTATAAACGTGTTAAAAAAAAAACTGCAATTCATGATTAATTCAGGTAGTGACTAGTTGTTGAGCATTTTGTATGACCCCTTTAAAAGTGAAGCCTATCTATGTCTTGCAAAGCATTTATAAAGAACACACAAAACTCCAAACTAAGTCGAAAGGGAGCGCGGACCCGGGCCAGAAAGAATGCGGGCCAGGTGATAGGAGGCGTTGCCCATCAGTGGCACGAGTGGTCAGTATGTGTTTTTAGTTTGCTGTCACGTACACGTGATTGATTATGAGTATCTAGCTAGCTAGCAAGCTGTGACAAGCTAGCCAGCTAGCAAGCTGGTCACTAACTAAAGGTTCTTGGACAGGCACGTGCCACCGCTTCACCTCAATTGTAAGTAAACCAATCCAGGTGATAGCTCGCTAGATGCTCATAATCAATAATGTGTTTGTGCCAGCAAACTACAAAACATACTCACCACAGGCTCGCTGGAGATGAATTGCTTCTCACCTGGAATGTAAACAAGAGCAGACAGTAGCAGTAGGGGGCAAGTCGAACAGTTTTCAGCTGCCTTCAAAAAATACACAGAAAGTCACTAAGCATAATGTGTACGTGCCAGTAGACTTGGTAACAAACACACTCACCCCTTATGCCACTGATGGGCCTCGCCTCCCGTCACCTGGACGGCACTAAATCCACTGCCCGCCACTGATATGGTCCAGCTTATTAATCAAGTATAAAACATTTATAACTGTTTATGAGTTGCATACTAATGAGTGTAAATGTTGGAGCAATGCTTTACAAATGATGAATTAGGTGTTTACTCATGCTTAACTAATGCTAAATATGGTGTAGTTATTAGAAAGTGTTACCCGATAAATATCATTAAATTGTTCAGAGGGGATATAATGTACATGCTCTGCAAAAGCAAGGAATACTCCAATCCTGCTGGTTATTTTCGCCAACTATTAATTTAATAATGCTAATGGAGTATAAGTCCCACAGGAGTAAACAATTGCACTTGAACAACCCCCACTGTGTACCCAAAGAGGTTTTGTTAATATCCCCAGTGTTTAATGGTGCTCTCTTAGCACACAGCACGTGATTTATCTGAGTGGATTGTTTTACAGCATAACGTTACAAGCAAATGATATGCATACCATCTGAAGCTTGAGAGTTTTTTGTCTTAAATTGTTGGATACGAACTCTGCCCCATTTTTTTGTTGTCTTGGTATAAGACATAGAGGCCACTGAAAGAGGAATATTACAAAATTTCAATTGTTAATTTGTCTTATTGAATCAATCTCACAATGCCTTGGTGTTTGTCATGACTTGGTCTCAGTTTAGGGGGTCTTCACTACAGCACTAAAAAGTAGCAGCAGCATGATTAATATTAGAAGTTTCATCTTCATAAATGATTAAACCTGTTTTTAGTTTCTAACAAGTATCTCTGAAGATGGAGGCAAAAAGCACAAAACTAATTTGAGATGCACCAGAAGGCTAATTTAACATCGATTTGGATTTATTTACGCTAGGCTCAACCATCAAATTCAGATTCTTGAGAACCTGTTCAGAGCCTTGCATTGTCACACGAAAAGGCTCCTGAAGCCTCACAGAAACCGAAGGTATGAGTCCTTATGAAAAGTTGACTTCTATTGTTCCTAACACTTAAAACTTTGTCTTTACTTATTAATGTTTAGACAAGATATGAAAATCTAAAGATCCATATAAAATTTATAGATTAGTTTGGGCTTTGGGAGAATTGATAATCAGAGTAGCAGTGGCAGTTCACATGCTCATAACATCTTAAAGAGTCGCCAAGATAGTAAAAAAAGTTTAACAGCAGATTATGTGAAACCGTGGTTAGAATATTCTGGAATAAACATTGCATAAGACTGTTTTGAGATGAGAATTCACTAAGGTACAAAGAAACACACACACACACACACACACACAACACACAAACACACACACACACGACACTAATTAGCTCCCTCTTGTAAATCATTTGTGTTGCTGCTTCTGAGTATCATGATTTATTTTTAATAGTACATTGTTGAACACAACATCAACAGACTGATTGTATGTTATTTGTACACAACACATTCATGTATTTTAGACACCCCAAAAGATTACAAAAATATGTTATATTTTAAGAAATTAAACTAGTTGCAAAACAAAGTCTGATTGTATGACTGTCGATAAATGATTACCTTAGTAAACATTGTGAACATGAGTTTATGACTAAAATAGACCTACGCAGTGATGTATAGAATTTGAGACTTCAAAACACCAGTCTATAAAGAACTGCATCAATACATTTGCTGGAGTGTGTGAGAGGCTATTAAATTAATCCTGGTTTAGAGGCTGGTAAATCTATGTTTAAACTGCTTTATATTAAATCAGCGATATGTTGCACATCTTAATTTTAACCCTGGATTAGTGAAACCAGTTTAAACAAGGGTTAAAACAGGATTAGTTTATGTTCAATGTCTGCCATGATGGATTCCGACGAAATGTAAACAAATTCTCAATGTATGTTTAACAACTACGGAACTAAATAACCCTAGATTATGAAATCCTTTTCCTCAACTAACCCTGTAGCATAAAATTGCAAAGCTACAAGGAGCTGGAGAAGTGTTGGCACAGCAAAATTCCTCTCACTTCCATGCTTGATTGCTGGTCCAACCTTCCCATTGAGGTATATGACAGACTCCTTTGTGAATCTATATGCTGTGAAAACTCGCTGTTGTCATAAAATTCCATTGGGTTTAATTTATCTCTCATTTTCCTGCCAGGAACTCTTTCCGCTAACTCCATCCAGTGAAGATATGCAGCCATGTTGTCAAGAAAATGGAGATAAACCTCCTCCAGGGGTGGTTTAAATATAACTGCTAATCCAGGTTTAGTCTAGGTTTAAAATAACTGGTGCAACAGATCGGATTTTAATCTAGATTTAAATGGAAATTAAACAGAGATTACCAAAGGGTTAGATTAACCAAGGATTATTTGTAAACTAAGGTTAAACTTGGTTTAAAATCTGTAAACTTAAAATATGCACACACACACACGCACACGCGCACACACACACGCACACACACACACACACACTGGCTAGCGCTTGTCTCGCAGACTTGTTTTCTATCAGGCCTGCTCGAGTGATCCTGCTGGTTGCCGGCAGAGCAACCTGTCTCCTACAAATTATGTTCCCACAGAGCTAAACTGCATCTTCAATCACGTTGACCATAGAAACGTATTTTCACCCTGATTACGTCGGTGTTTGACGTATTATGAATGCGTCTGTGATCAACGTATTACAAATACGTTGATTATACGCATATACGTTGCTTATACACGCATTTTAGTTTTATTGTTTATTACAAATACGTTTATAATTGTGTGCTTGTGCTTTTGTTTTCTTGCTTTCCCGCTGGATTTAAACATATTTGAATTTGTAAACTTTGCAGAGAAAAAGAAAAGGGCGGTGTGAAGCCGGTATCGGGGCCGGTCTGAAGACCGCTTGCCCGAAGGTGCCGGTAACGGCCCGCGTCCCCGCCGGGTCCGGGACGGTAACAGCCCCCGTCGCGCCGGGTCCGGTCTTCTCTGAGTCGGGTTGTCAGCTGACACTGACGTGAAACATATTCAAACGAGCGGAAAAGAGCCCCGGGACACAACATCCGGTTTTCAAAGTAGTGACCGATATGGATGTGTTGGGAACATTTCTGACCACATCCAAACATCTTAACTGTACTGATCATACATACATGTTTTAATATGTTAAACACAAACGTTCTGTATAGTTTAGATGTTTGGATGTGGTCAGAAATGTTCCCAACACATCCATATCAGTCACTACTTTGAAAACCGGATGTTGTGTCCGAGGCTCTTTCCGCTCGTTTAAACTAGCATGAGCATGACATGTCACACTCAGATGCTGATGAAAAGCAGAAAAAAAAAACAACAAGAAAAAAATACTTTTTATTTGACTCTTAGGTTGCGCTTGATTATGTTGATACATTTTTTATTCATGATTACATATTTTACTAAACTACTTTTGGAAAGACCTATTCATAATGTTATAATCGACATTCAAGATATTAAGTTATGTTTGTGCAAAGTAAGTCCTGATTTATGAATTGAAACTTTGAGGCAAACCACAATTTGCAGATACTAATTAACAGAACGGATTTGTTGCAAAACAAATCCGTTCTGTTTACTGCATTGTGTAACCAAATCCTTCGAGGTTCATTACCAGAGTTAAGTGCAGAGGGTACGACTTCCCTCTGGAGGGCTAAGAGTGACACATCTTTCCTATCAACACTTCGTCAACATCAAAGTCATTAACCTAATGAGCAAAGTTACGGTAAGAAACAGTAACAAAGGGTCGGTAGCCATGACGCAATGTTTGTAACAAAGTTCAGTGGGAGAAGAAATCCTCTGATGGGTGACAAGCAATCAGATGCTGGTTAGAAGCAAATGTGTATCGGTTTCTCAATGTTTGTGAACAACAAAACTGGCATGAAACTGGCTTGCATCGGTCACACATCTTCCTGTGAAACAAAATGGAATATATGATAATTAAAGCAGCAACAACATGACGATGAATGATACATACCATTTGAAAAAAGTGAAATGGTAGAATATAACTGTAATATTGTCAATCAGAGTATTGGTTACATCTTTCAAAACACTTTCTTATTCAACATGTCAAGTTTGACAAGGTATCAGCTGCCCTGTCCTTGGTGTTGTGCTTTTTGGTACATCCAGTATTTTGCACATGTAGCTAGTATATTTGATCTATTTGATAAATACATTTTGTCAGCATTGATATTTTAGTGATATCAATGGTGATCCGTCAGCGCCTGCTAAGCCGTCACTGCGGCCTAAACAGAATCTCAAGTGAGAGCTATTTTAAAGTATAATTGTTTTTCACAAATACACTATACTGGATTATAATGATTTTTTCCTTATGAGCTTATTTTCTCCTTGCACCGCTCCTGTCTTCCTCTGTTGCTCTGCCTCCAGCCTTGAGCCTGCAGCACTGCAGCTGGTTTAAAGGAGAAGTTTTTATCCAATCAGAATACCATAACCCCTGTAAGAAGATACCTGTGGTTTAAACAAAATGAAAGTACAGTAACCAAAAAATAAAACGCCATAAAACACCTTTTATTCTCTCGTCAAAGGGGTTAAAATAGCTTCGCAGGTCGGTCCACCCAATGTGTTCATGGTATTTCAAAAATATTGCCCCATAACAATAATGTCATAATTTGACATGAAAAGATCAAAGATTGTGAATACACAATCAACAACATCAACAAATTCAAACTTTATTTCAGTTAACTTCAGTTTGCTGAGATTTAACTTCATCTCCGTTATGCCCGGTATGATTGTTTTCGCTATCATATTGACAAAATTAGACAGGAAATTGGGGCAAGAGAGAGTGTACTGACATGCAACAAAGACTCCAACCTGGGTGTTTTGTAAAGGACTGAGCCTTAGTAGCTACATTAGACTCAGCCTTAGTACATTAGACTAACACTTAGTACATTAGACTCAGCCTTAGTAGCTACATTAGACTCAGCCTTAGTACATTAGACTAACACTTAGTACATTAGACTCAGCCTTAGTAGCTACATTAGACTCAGCCTTAGTACATTAGACTCAGCCTTAGTAGCTACATTAGACTCAGCCTTAGTAGATTAGACTAACACTTAGTACATTAGACCTATCCTTAGTACATTAGACTACACTTAGTACATTAGACTCAGCCTTAGTACATTAGATTCAGCCTTAGTACATTAGACTAACACATAGTACATTAGACTCAGCCTTAGTACATTAGACTAACACTTAGTACATTAGACTCAGCTTAGCACATTAGCCTCACACTTATATATAAGATAGATAAGATAACTATTATTTCATTGGCATGCGGGACCAATGCATCCTCAAAGTCAAGGTAGATGAATTTGCCCCAAAAAGTAGGAACCCCGTCTTCGTGTGGCGTTCACTTGCACCTGTTCTACCGAGTTGTCTGGAATTCAACATTGAACTGCTTAGGAAAGTTTTATTCACTTTTATTGTAGCACGTGCTGTTTCAAAACTCTCTATTGTCTGGCAGGTTACTTTCAATACTGGAGGATTGTTCACTTAAGATAAGATAAGATATGATAATCCTTTATTAGTCCCTCAGTGGGGAAATTAGTACAGCAGAATTGCTCACAAGTAAATAAAGTTAACAATCAAGTAATATAAATAAACAGTACAACAGTAATAAAACAAAATAAAATAAATTTAACAGTAAGAAAAATATTAAATATACAGATGGAACAAAAAACAAAACAAAAAAAAATACAAATGTGGAACAAAATATTACACCAGGTGATGAATT
The DNA here is from genome assembly GCF_023055335.1 of Clinocottus analis. Taxonomy (NCBI): domain Eukaryota; kingdom Metazoa; phylum Chordata; class Actinopteri; order Perciformes; family Cottidae; genus Clinocottus; species Clinocottus analis. The sequence goes on along the minus strand of NW_027175931.1, from coordinate 20,753,580 downwards.
AAAGTGTTCACAAATGTATTACAAAAGTTATGATGCACTTACTAGTTATGAAGTAACAAACAGAGTTCTTTCGATAATAGATGATGTAATTGGTAAATCATCTAATCCTATTTATTTCTCCTGATTTTAGTTAAGATGAAGGATAAATGTGCTACAATGTAAAACAGCAAATATTCTGTTGCAGTTCCAGATTGATCTGGAGTCACATATCATGTATACTTTCTTTGAGCTTCCAAAAACCACATTTTCAATCCTTGTTTTTGTTTTGTTGCTGGCTTTATTTGACTCTAGCTATAGTGTGTTTTGTAAACAATCCATAAGGTGTTGAATCAATGGAGAGTGCAGTGAAACAGGTTTAGTGTGGACTGATGGCGCCCTCTGCTGTTGTTGTATTGTATCGTTTTCAGTGCAACTTTGGCAAGGCTTGAATGAAAGAATACGACATTTCTCTATGTTTTAATTACAGTCTGATGCCTTTGGGTCTTTAGTTTATATCATTGATTTCCAGCCATGACAGCAACACTGTTATCACTTTGTGAGTCTCTGTGTGAGTCATCATGACACAATGTAGTCCTGGAGACACCTACTTTAACAGAAGCTAGCACAGAAGCAGTTTTGAGTACCTTGCCAGTTATGTACTGTATTTGAATCACATTTTGTTTCATCTGCATATATCAACCAAGTCTCATGTTACTCAAAATAAAGGTATTGTTTATTTCATATGCCTTAGTGTCTCAGAAACTGTGGTGAGGCAACCTTTTCAGAGGACATAAATACGTGTATTAATAACAACATGGTCACAAGACAGCACAAGACGCAAGAACTATGACACGTTAGTTCAATTATTTGGCATTTACACAGATTGCAATTAAATCATATAAACAAAAATCAGCTACTAGCTGTTATTGGGAGTGTTTGGATACTTCTGAAGGACAACAAAAATGACAATGTCATCACTTGCGATTGCTTTTCATGCATAGTTAATACTAATTATGCAACAAGAAGTCATGCATTAATAATGTAGCAGTAATTATTTAGCATTACAATGTAACGGGCTCGGCCTTGACCATTCATCAAAAGTAAAATGACTCTTAAACACAACTGTACTGTAGTTTTCATATGCATTATATTGTGTCACAAACTTGAACTGCACATGAACATAAAGCCACATTTACAGGGTTTTTTTGCCAGGAAGAAAATTATTTCGAAGCAAAGAATACATTTATAAAGAAGCCAGACAAATAATACAGACCCAGTGTCAAAACTGAAAGAAATTTTAGCTTTTTACATGCTCAAGATGGAAAAATTCTTTTCCGAAAAAAGTGAACTACTTTCTCTCGAATGTCTTTTGTTTTCAGTCCATAGATGATTGGATTTAATGTCGGCGGGAAAATTAAAGTTGATACCCCCATGAACCTCCTTAAATGTGGTGAAATATTCCTTAGTCTGTATGCAATTATGGTGAAAAGACCCAGACACTCCAACAGGAGAAAAACGGTCAGATGTGTGGCGCATGTCTGCAGAGCTTTGGCTTTTGTGTCAGATCTTTTAGATCTGAAGCATGCAACAAGGATCTGGAGATATGTGTACAACATCATCCCAATACTCATCACCTGTGAAATAGCGACCATAAGAAGCCCATAAATGTTATTGATGGTTGTGTTGGCACAGACCAGAGCCAGCAAAGATGGATTATCACAGTAAGGATTTGTCAATTCAGATCGACAGCGGGGTAAACGCAAAAGCAGATAAAAAAGCACACATACTAGGACTAAACAAATCATCCACACAATTGTGATTATTCTCATTATGTTTGCATAAGTCATAATAGTGTTATATTTTAAAGGCCAACATATGGCAATGTATCGATCATAAGCCATAGCACTCAAAATGATCACTGTACCTGTCGCATAGATGTGGATAAAGAAAGCTTGGGTAACACGAGCTGAGTATTGCATTGTCTTTCGGTTCGTCACTAAGTCATTGATGATCCTGAGGAAGAATGCTGAGGAGCCTATGAGGTCGTTGATGGGGAGGTTCAGCAGAATTAGGTACATGGGACAATGCAGAGATTTGTTCAGTATAATAGTGAGGATTAGAATAAGGTTGCAGAAAAGTATGATCATGTAGCTCAGAGTTGCAAAAAGAAATGCAGGTAACACATTTTCAGAGGAGAGGTTCAGGTGATTTAGCACCAAAACAGATGAGATGTTGTACAGGTTTCCCATCTGGATGCTCTTCCTTCCTAGACAATTGAAACAGATTCAAATATTTAATTATCAAGTAGCATAGCTATTCCATATACAAGATTATGAGATACTTAGTAAAACAAGAAATGTATCCAGAGATAATGTTTTAAAAAGTGTGAAAACCCCAGCTGAATTTGAGTTATAATTAGCAAGTTGAAAACTCTCTCTGCTCAGGAAAGAAGTTACCAAAATTAAAGCCTGAAAATGTCCATGCCACTTCACTTTCAGCCCAGATGCATATATAACAAATAACAATTTGTAGCTTTTGGGGGTTTTGACACTTAAAATTCAGGAACAAAATACAGAGAGAATATAGAATAAACTGAAGAAACATGCATTGGATCATCCCTACCTAGTACTGGCAACATTGACCAACAGATAAGATGTGCAGGGGTAGAAGCAACTATATATAAGGGATTTTTTTCTGCTCACCAACCAGGCAACTCTCTGGTGTGTCCTGGTTTATTATAAAGTGTAGATTAAGATTGTTATGGCAATGACTTAACCACTGGCTCACAAGGGCTTTGGAAGCATATTACATGTTAGTTACCCTCCTACCGGCCACATATTGATATAAGGTGAATCAAAATGATTGAGTTGACACAAAGACATTTATACAAAATATGTATTTATTATTAAGAAAACTAATTTAATTTAATTTTTGATTTATTACACAGAATGTGTTTTTAATTGCCTAGTTTTCTACCAAGGCTGGTAGAGGCATCACCCATACACTTCTGGTAAATAACAAAACTGACCTTAGTTTCCATCCAGTGTGGCTCTTGATGGGGGGCCCAAGAGGCCTGCAGCAAGCAAGGTAAAAAATATACATTGACATAAACTACTTTTTATTACATTATAGGTATGAAAGATCTGCCTCATTGAAGGACAGCAATTTATCCTATTCTTTTTGGGGTCGTATGGAGTACGTAATGTCTATATTCTCGCACATGTATGAGAAAGAAGCGAGCTATGAGACCTGAAGTAACGACCTTACTTGCTTTCAACATGATCGATAGGAGGTATCATCTTTCCTTAGATTATTCTGGGAATTGTTGCTTCATCCCTCCAGAAATTCTTAACTTTATGGTAATCGCACCCACCGCGACCCCCTTCACTTCATTTCCCGTGGCTACAATACTGCAGCCCTTTTGAGAAAAGATCGGCTCGGTAGGCTACAATATAATAAAAGTAACGGTTAAGTTTATGTAATTAGGTAAATTCTAATGACTCGCCATGAGCTTGTGCGCCCGTAAGGTTTCACAAAATTGCTTGTAAGTATCCTTTACAGATTTCAATAATAAACACATCTCCATAACCGTCCGGGCTGGTAGGAGTCTAACAAAGCAAATCCAAATCCACCTAGTCCCACCTTAAAAAAAAGGTTGGTTCACATTTCCATGTCTGGTAGCTTCCCTGTAAGGCAGATGACCTTTGAACCACCTCAGACAGCACATGTGCGGTCTACTGAAAAGAAAGCATCCGGCCATGCCTCTGGGAAATGTAGTTTTCTTATAAAACTTTTAACTTTTCCATTTCTGAAGCGATTTAGAAAAACCTTTGAATGACCCCACTTTGTTTTTCTGTGTTTTTTTTTTTGGTTACAGATTCGGGTTCTTTAGGGCCTGTTCCAAAAAGGGATGTTATCAGTATGTGGGACCATTAGTAAGAGTCTGAAGCACACATTTTGAACAAAACCAAGGCAATCTTGCTTAAATCATGCTGGATATTCATAGTTACGATCAAAATATGTTATAAATGTTCATACATTTTTTCACAAGAAAAAAATAAATAACACAAGTACTTGAAAACATGAACTTGAGAAGCTCCCCCAGTACAGGGGGCATGGTGCTCGAAATGTAGAGGGTCAAGACCAGCAAATGTAAGCATGATCAACTATGATTTTGCCACATTCTCATGAGTTTCATTAGACTTCTGTTTGGGAGTTATAAAAATAACGAATCAAGTTTTTTCCAGCAGTCTAACCTGGTCCGGGAGTATGTGGAGCTGAGCGTGTTTCTCAGTCATTTGGGCAAATGTCTTCAGTTATCCAGTGTCCAGCTCTTCTTTCTCTTGTTGGTTCACATAATCTGTAGTGTTCTTGTTCAGTGATGTGAGGTTTTATCCTAAGAACCTTATTGCAATGAATTACAAGCATCAATGATTATATGACTAACAGTTGGTGGCTCTTTTGGATGAGAACCTTTTACATTTTTACAAAAATAATCTCTACTCTATAAATATATGAGGAGGCTGTTGTTTTTGAAGAAGTGGCATTGTTCTTGTCACAACTAGTGGTCGGCAAGTCTAAAAATAATTATCATAAAAAATAAGTCTGTCTTGATATGTGGCAATAATCACAATCTCCCTGCAGGGATGAACTCAAATACATAATATAAATGTATGGCGTCCCCTAGTGGTATCATCAGAGGAGACACAGTTGTGTGAAGATTGTTGTGTGATGAATGCAGATGACCCCAATGACGTAACCAGGGTTATCTCTGCCTGGGCTCTTTTACATTAAGCCTGCACTAGAAACAGGATTTGGGCTTTAAAAGAAGAGAGTAATTGTTGCTCTTTCATTTCCTCCTTGTTGGGAAAAACACATTCAATTCATCTGAGAAACACCAATTATTTTGTTTGTTTTTTTTTAATTTAAGGAAATTAATTCATTACATCATTTGGAGACTATGAGGATATTCACTGCAGAGACAAAAAAAAAGACTGCAGAAAAAATAACAGATGAGTAAGAGTTTGTTTTGACAGTCGGTTGTGGAATTTGAAATATGCTTGTATTTCAAAAAGTAATAGAGTCATAACAAACAACGATCAGAATAAGATTGCTTTAATTTCCTCATTAGTACTTTGCAGTCCCCATAATACATACAATGTTTTCAGTGTTGAGACATGCACACAGTTTACAAACGTGTTACTGGATGAATAAAATCCCAAATTTGCACAAACAGAAAAATATTCATTGTTGCATTTTAATAAATGTTCATTCCCAGTCTACTGTGTGTGGTTGATTCTGTTGTTTTCCTTCCCTTTTTATTAAAACTATTACAACAGAGTCCACCTTAGGAGGAGAAATAACCTGGGCTGTTGAAGTGCTGGGAGGGGCTGATAAACACAAATGAACATTCACATGAACATGATATAGACAAATGCACAACATATTCATAAGACAAATCATCAACAAACACAGAAAACTAAACTTTACGCATTGTATAATAACTCAACATTCACACTGAACTAACTGATGTGTGTGTGTGTGTGTGTGTGTGTGTGTGTGTGTGTGTGTGTGTGTGTGTGTGCTGATTAACACAAATGAACATTCACATGAACATGATATAGACAAATGCACAACATATTCATAAGACAAATCATCAACAAACACAGACATGTGTAACTTCTCTGCTGTGCAGTAATACATGACATATTATAGGGGAGCTTTCATTTAAAGAGGATTCTGAAATCAATGTTTGTTTTGGCAACATAATATTTAACGTGTGCGACTCCTGTAATGTCTCATTACAATTGAAAACCGGTTACAACTTGGTTGAACACATTTTTTTTTTAAGCAACAATATGAAGCTCCGCTTCAGTTCTGTGGTTTTCAGACCATAAATAATTGGGTCCAAGAGAGGGGGAAATAATAAGACTGATAAACCAAGAACCCTTCTAAGGTACGGGGATACACTCTGGATGCGATGAGCAATGAGTGTAAAGGCAGTATTAATTTGTAGGATTAAGAAAACAACTAAATGTGTACCACATGTCTGAAAGGCTTTTTTCCGGGCATCAGAGTGTTTAGTCATGACACATGTACGCAAAATCTGTACATATGTGTATATTATTATTAACAGCGGTCCGCCCTGAAGTAAGACGATAGTAAAGATCCCATAGAAGTTGTTTATTCTGGTGTCCTCACAGACCAGTTTTAATAATGATGGATTGTTACAGTACAAATCCACTATATTTGTCCTGCAAAATTTGAACCGTGTAAGCATCGACATCAAAGTCACAATTATAGATACATTAATAAACCATATTAAAATAATAATTTTGATTACATTTTTTGGACTCATGATGTCATTATACCTCAAAGGACAACATATAGCAACGTATCTGTCATATGCCATGGCACTCAAGATGAGCAGGTTTCCTGTACCATAAAAATGAATCATAAAAGCCTGAGTAATACATGCAGAAGAGGAAATCCCTCTGTTTTGAGTCACAATGCTGAAAAGAAGATGAGGGAAAAAAGCCGTGGAGCCCACCATGTCACTAATGGGCAAGTTGAACAGCAGGATAAACATGGGATTGTGCAGCTTTTTACTCAGAGCAATAGTTGCCAGTACCGACAAGTTGCAAAAGACAATAATAAGATAGGTTAGTGTGCTAAAAACAAACACTGGATAAATATGTGCAGCAGATATATCCAATGATACCAGTGTAAGTAATTCCATATCAGATGCATTGGTATACATAATTATATTGTCTCTATTATGCTGGTGCCTCCAATATTGAAGAAAATAAAGTACTCTCACCTCAAAGAAATGTGCTATGCATTAATTCAGATGTACTGGTTTTATACTGCAGTGTCTGTGCTTTCAGGTGCAATAACAGAGACTCTTTTTGTTGTTGCCATTACTATGAAAACAAAGATGGCTCATGGGGGTGGAGCAGAATAGTTCAGGTGGTGCAATTGTTGAAAACAAACTGACATCATGAGAGAAACAAATTAATCATGCACTATGGTTTCAAATGCATGTGGTCCCTATTTGCAAAATATTAACGGCAGAATGAAAGGTTTATACGACATAATTGTATCACTTTTTGTCCTGTCCACTGCCTTATGTCAAATATGCATATGTGTTATATATAGTGGGAATTTATATGTGTTAATTGTGTTAATTCATATTTATTAGTGAATTAAATCCTTATGCTCTTTAGTTAGTCTAACCTGGTCCGGGAGTATGTGGAGCTGAGCGTGTTTCTCAGTCATTTGGGCAAATGTCTTCAGTTATCCAGTGTCCAGCGCTTCTTTCTCTTGTTGGTTCACATAATCTGTAGTGTTCTTGTTCAGTGATGTGAGGTTTTATCCTAAGAACCTTATTGCAATGAATTACAAGCATCAATGATTATATGACTAACAGTTGGTGGCTCTCTTGGAGGAGAACCTTTTACATTTTTACAAAAATAATCTCTACTCTGTAAATATATGAGGAGGCTGTTGTTTTTGAAGAAGTGGCATTGTTCTTGTCACAACTAGTGGTCGGCAAGTCTAAAAATATTCATCATAAAAAATAAGTCTGTCTTGGAATGTGGCAATAATCACAATCTCCCTTCAGGGATGAACTCAATTACATAATATAAATGTATGGCGTCCCCTAGTGGTATCATCAGAGAAGACACAGTTGTGTAAAGATTGTTGTGTGATGAATGCAGATGACCCCAATGACGTAACCAGGGTTATCTCTGCCTGGGCTCTTTTACATTAAGCCTGCACTAGAAACAGGATTTGGGCTTTGAAAGAAGTGGGGATTTTGGAGAAAGAGACAGATCCAAAGAAAGACAGTGTACTATTGCATGATGGGAAGTGTAGGATGCAGTGTCCCACACTAACAACTAAAACCACTGAAACCATACACACCAGCTCGTTCGCTCCGCTCAGCTTCGGCCAATCAGCTTGTCGCTCCGTCGCTGCGAACTCGACACTCAACAAAACCACGATTGTTTGCAGTGCTGGCTCCTCGATGGTGGAATGAGCTCCCCACCGACATCAGGACAGCAGAAAGTGTCTACATCTTCATCCGCAAACTAAAAACTCACCTTTTTCGACTATACCTTGAATAAAGACAATGGCGGAAGCACTTAGGCAGCACTTCGATGGCTACTGTTAGCACTTAGCAGTTTGACTTTATTTGAGAAATTGTTCTATCTTGATTCTTGTTGTTCCTACTTCGTACTTACGGTTGAAATGCACTTATTGTAAGTCGCTTTGGAAAAAGCGTCAGCTAAATGACATGTAATGTAATGTAATGTAATGTAAAAGTCTGACTAGTCTTTGTTTAGCATACATCAGATGAAAGGCATCCTGATTTGGCTCTATATCTTTCTGTCCAGTGTGTTACAGCACGACACAGATCCAGCAAACGTACAATCATTTCATTATATAACGATGTTGTAGATAAAATGTTTCCAACTTTTAATATGTTTGTTAGACCATAACCTCTCTATGAATGTTAATCTTATTCAATTGCTGCACATTTGGACACAGGAGATCCTGGCGTGCATGGATTTTAAGAATTGCTTTCCTGACAGCACTGAAAATACAGAAACACACTCTGATCAGAGCCTGCACTGCATACTGCAGGCTATTCTAGTCCACTGCTGAATAGTGCAGGCGTTACTTTTTCCCTCGCTTTTCCCACAAATCCTTGTAACCAAACATTAACTTCTCAAATCATTCAAACATCCATTGGAAGATAAACAAATACAGGCCAGGCAAACAAACAAAACAATTAACAATCACTAAAAATAATAAAGAAATTCGAATATGTGGGGGTGTCCATGTTCAGTGAGCGCCACACAATAGATTAATATGACAACAGCCTATTGATTTTATATCAAATGGGAAATGTGTTGCAGAAGGAAACTCTAAACTTGTAATTGTTGCTCTTTCATTTCATCCTTGTCGAGGAAAACACATTAAATTCATCTGAGAAACACCAATATTTTGCATATTTCTTTCAATTTGAGGAAATTAATTCATTATATAATTTGGAGACTATGAGGATATTCACTGCATAGACAAAAATATACTGCAGAAAAAAAACAGATGAGTAAGAGTTTGTTTTGACAGTCGGTTGTGGAATTTGAAATATGCTTGTATTTCAAAAAGTAATAGAGTCATAACAAACAACGATCAGAATAAGATTGCTTTAATTTCCTCATCAGTACTTTGCATACAATGTATTCAGTGTTGAGACGTGCACACAGTTTACAAATGTGTTACTGGATGAATAAAATCCCAAATTTGCACAAACAAAAGAATATTTATTGTTGCATTTTAATAAATGTTCATTCCATGCATTGGGTCAGTGAAAGGGTCTCAGTCTACTGTGTGTGGTTGATTCTGTTGTTTTCCTTCCCTTTTTATTAAAACTATTACAACAGAGTCCACCTTAGGAGGAGAAATAACCTGGGCTGTTGAGGTGCTGGGAGGGGCTGATAAACACAAATGAACATTCACATGAACATGATATAGACAAATGCACAACATATTCATAAGACAAATCATCAACAAACACAGACATGTGTAACTTCTCTGCTGTGCAGTAATACATGACATATTATAGGGGAGCTTTCATTTAAAGAGGATTCTTAAATCAATGTTTGTTTTGGCAACATAATATTTAACGTGTGCGACTCCTCTAATGTCTCATTACAATTGAAAACCGGTTACAACTTGGTTGAACACAATTTTTTTTTAAGCAACAATATGAAGCTCCGCTTCAGTTCTGTGGTTTTCAGACCATAAATAATCGGGTCCAAGAGAGGGGGAAATATTAAGATTGATAAACCAAGAACCCTTCTAAGGTACGGGGATACACTCTGGATGCGATGAGCAATGACCGTAAAGGCAGTATTAATTTCTAGGATTAAGTAAACAACTAAATGTGTACCACATGTCTGAAAGGCTTTTTTCCGGGCATCAGAGTGTTTAGTCATGACACATGTACGCAAAATCTGTACATATGTGTATATTATTATTAACAGCGGTCCGCCCTGAAGTAAGACGATAGTAAACATCCCATAGAAGTTGTTTATTCTGGTGTCCTCACAGACCAGTTTTAATAATGATGGATTGTTACAGTACAAATCCACTATATTTGTCCTGCAAAATTTGAACCGTGTAAGCATCAAAATCAAAGTCACAATTAAGGATACATTAATAAACCATATTAAAATAATAATTTTGATTACATTTTTTGGACTCATGATGTCATTATACCGCAAAGGACAACATATAGCAACGTATCTGTCATATGCCATGGCACTCAAGATGAGCAGGTTTCCTGTACCATAAAAATGAATCATAAAAGCCTGAGTAATACATGCAGAAGAGGAAATCCCTCTGTTTTGAGTCACAATGCTGAAAAGAAGATGAGGGAAAAGAGCCGTGGAGCCCACCATGTCACTAATGGGCAAGTTGAACAGCAGGATAAACATGGGATTGTGCAGCTTTTTACTCAGAGCAATAGTTGCCAGTACCGACAAGTTGCAAAAGACAATAATAAGATAGGTTAGTGTGCTAAAAACAAACACTGGATAAATATGTGCAGCAGATATATCCAATGATACCAGTGTAAGTAATTCCATATCAGATGCATTGGTATACATAATTATATTGTCTCTATTATGCTGGTGCCTCCAATATTGAAGAAAAAAAAGTACTCTCACCTCAAAGAAATGTGCTATGCATTAATTCAGATGTACTGGTTTTATACTGCAGTGTCTGTGCTTTAAGGTGCAATAACAGAGACTCTTTTTGTTGTTGCCATTACTATGAAAACAAAGATGGCTCATGGGGGTGGAGCAGAATAGTTCAGGTGGTGCAATTGTTGAAAACAAACTGACATCATGAGAGAAACAAATTAATCATGCACTATGGTTTCAAATGCATGTGGTTCCTATTTGCAAAATATTAACGGCAGAATGAAAGGTCCATACGACATAATTATCCCTGCAACTTGATTAATTGTATCACTTTTTGTCCTGTCCACTGCCTTATGTCAAGTATGCATATGTGTTATATATAGTGGGAATTTATATGTGTTAATTGTGTTAATTCATATGTATTAGTGAATTAAATCCTAATGCTTTTTAGAGATAATGTATTGTTCTTTTGTAGGTTTTCCTTATGCTAAAAATGAATAAACATAAATATTTATATTTTTTCATACCTTGATATAACAAAACATGGTGTGTTGTGTTTTGACCACAAATATGCAAACTTTCACAACATGGCATTCAAGATCAACAAGAGCCTAAAGTTTCAAAGAATGGAGGAAACGCTTCCATGTGTGTATCTCTGGATTTCAGAACTACTGTAACTCGACACATCATCAGACTGATTTGTGTAAAATCAAAAAATAATGCATGGCAGATATAATCATAGAAGATCAGGAAATGTCCGATGGGGCCAATAAAAAAAACTAACGTAATTTGTAACAGAATACTTTAGAGTGGAGTATTTTGTGTTTTAAATACATAAAATATTTTCTCCACAAATCAAAAAACAATAAGAATATGTCCACTATACAATAATATTACTGTGAAAACTACAGAACCTTGTTACAGTGTGGCTGCATCCAAGTTTGACCTGCAGCAATTCGGAAAGTTTATGAATGCAGGAGTGCCATACATCATTCACTTCACCGCAGAGAGCTCTTGTGGATGCTCTGGTTGTCTTTTCCCATCACCACGTCACACTTTTCATCCTTAATACAGACAGCAGTGATATTAATCCAGCTGTGCTACATGTACTCTGTTTGACATCTGATTGTGGAAAGTTGTGGCTTAGTGGTATTCTGCATTTAATGTATTACTTTAAGAGCCTTAACCTCGTAGTCTTTTAGCAAATAAGAGCCCCAGCTGACATGTTGGCTAGAGAAAGGAAAAACATATCATGAGACACGGGCCAAGGCATGAGAATAGAAATAGGTTATTTTTTTCACAAGAACCCCATCATCCCACCTGGACTACATGGACTGATTAAAGATGTAGCCCCTTAGTGGATCAGCTGGCTTTAGGGATACGACACAGAAGCCCTTGTTGTTTAAGGAGTATCAATTTTGTGTCAGGACTTCGTACACGTGCTCCCCTACTTTCCTCGTGGAAAGCAGGAGCTCAGACATGGGGCTGAAATGTTCATGCCCCCCCCCCCCCATCCTCTCCCCTCCAACTATTTTGAATTCTGTAATAATTTGATAAATGGATGTAAAACGATTTGCAGACAAATGAAGTGATGACAATTAAATAAATATGTGAACTCTTCTTCAGAGGAAACAATTTGATGGAAAGAAATATTTCAGTACTGAAAAGATAAGTTGTTATTGTGCTTTATTTCCAGTCTTTCTTTCACATTTGCTCCTGTCATCGTATTCCTCATCATTTATTGCAATGACATGCAACAGAACTCTACAGAAAAGAAATCACCTCTACTGTTTCATGTGATTTGTGGTATTTTTTTTTAAATGATAAGGCTCATGAACATACATTATGGTAAGGCTCCTAAACATATCTTAACATGAACCATTCACAAAGCATGTAATCCTCAAATGCATAAAAGGATATGTAAAGTATATATGATGGAGATTTTGTGTAAAGACTCATTTGGCTTAAAGGATTAAGTCGTACTGGATTTGAATGTAAATATTAGGATGAATGTACAATGTTTGTTATGAAAGTCCAAAACTGGTTTCAGCTTTGTTAAAAGTTTTCATTCAATCATGGAAAAACATGAGATATATTTTAGAATCATTGTTTTTATTAATTAATCACACATCTGTACATCTTGAATATAATTTGGACTATTTCATGATTAATGGCGGTAAAATGATTTGCAGGCACATGGATTGCACGACAAGTAAATAAAACTGTGAACACTTCTTTACAGCAAACAATATTTAGACGTACAATAAAATGTGAATATGATGAGAACAAATAAAGAACAGATTAAATGCCTGAGACAGTTTTACAAAAGGCTTTGACTTCGAATGGCCAATTAATTATTTCCTGTTAAACTATGTGCAGTGTGAGGCGAATATCTTCATTGAACCCAGACAACACAAAGTGCTATACACCCCAATAGAGACATAAAGGAAATTATCACAATTTTTTCCAAACTTGTAACAACACGAAAAAGTCAGGACGCATACTTGTGTGATTGCAGAAAGATGCACATATCTTCATCTGCTTTAGCATTATCACATGCAATGCCAATGTGCTCCAATCGCTACACTTTCAAAGCTTAACTCTGCCTCATTGACAGGTCAAAATAGATTCCCTAGCTTTTTTACAAAACTCACTGTATTGAAGAAAACCTATTTTCCCAAAAATGTCCAAAATAAAACTTGCTATTCTACGGTAGAAAATGTAACTTTCATATAGAAGCAGGTTTCCACAAGAAAAAAAAGGCTCTGAAGTTCATGCACTTTCTTTGCTGCTTAATGAGACAAAATGTCAGCGCTGTTAGTCCGCTTGTGTCAAAATTTAGAGTGGCACTCTGTTTTTTAAGACTGTCAGAAAAGTGTTGCGTATTTCACTTGTATACAGCCCATATACAATTGGATTCAGAAGTGGAGGTACAAGAAATATCATCATACCCATTATCTTTTGCAAGTCAGCTGAAACATTTTTGAACCTATGAGATAAAATTGTGAAAGTTGCCACAATCTCAAATATGATTAATATGAGCAACTGTGCAACACACGTGTTGACAGCTTTTGTTTTTGTTTCAGACCTCCTTGTCAACACACACGCCATCAGAATCTTCACATAGGAAAATGTTTGGATAGACACACTCAGGAATTGCATGACAGCCGTGTTAAATAGCCCTATGATATTATTGACCGCTGTGTTTCCGCATGTGAGCTTCAGAAGAGATGGGTTGTCACAGAACACATTCATAATCACAGTTTTACACCTGGGAAGCCTTGTCTGTAAAGAGAACAATGATACAATCAAGACAAAGTCAAGTCCCCAAACGAGAGCAATAATACAAATGACAACTCTGGGGGTCATGACAGAGCTGTAGCGTAACGGCATACAGATGGCGGCATAACGATCAAAAGACATTGCTGCGAGAATAAACAGAATCCCACCACCGTACATGTGGAGCAAGAAGGCTTGTAAAACACAGAGAGGATAGTACACGTGGTTTGTCTCTGTCACAATGTCTGAAAGCACCTTTGGTAACATTGCAGTTATGCCTATCAAGTCATTGAGGGGAAGATTAAACAGGATGAAATACATGGGCTTGTGAAGGTTTCTCTTCAGAATAATCAAACTCAACAAGGTCAGGTTGCAAAAAATGCTAAAAAAATAAATCGCAATACCAAATAAAAATATGGGATACTTTCCTCTCGGTGGAATAATAAATGTGTCAAGGGTTAACTCAGTGCTGACCCAAAAAGATTTGTTCTCCATTGCTTTCCCCGCTTACTTCAGATTAATAAGAAATAAATGGAGGAAATGTCATTGTCAGAAATTGCATCTAAGGCGGTCACAATGAACTGTTGAGAAGTACCCTGCCCATCCGGCTTTATTTCATGTTTCCAAAGCCATAACTTGTGTACGTCACTTGTGCCTCTGGGATTTTCTTTGGCTTTCCAACACTGAAGACAGCACTTCTGTCAAAATATTGATCAGAGGTGTGTCTAAAGCGGTGACCTTTAGGCCTACGCACGTCCCCCTCGGCTCATCCGGGCCTGTAGGTGGTGGCAGAAAACACACCGGCACAAAAAAGTCAACCATCGTAAAGAAAAACAAACTATTGAAACCCAGTGTTTGTATTAAATCCTCTTAGTTTGTTCCTCTGAAATAATGTGTAAATTCCTTTTTTCAAATCCCAAAAAGAAGTTACAGCAGAAATGAATGACATTATGAATTGTTGGGACTAGTCGATGTTGTTAAAGGCGTTACTATAGAGCTGCCCTCAAATTACAAATAAAATGGCATGGATAAAACCAAAAAAAGAAAAAGTGATGACTAGCATGTCCATAAGTACACAGAGGACTGTATTATTGCAACAACAGCCATTGTATATGATTCAGAAAGCCGGCGCTGAAGCTGATGTCATGACCACCTGCATTCAAACAGAGACAGAATCAGATACATGGAGATAAGCAGGAGAAACACAAACAGAGGAAGAGGAGTGCAAATGTTTTTGTGGCCTTGATGTGATGTGGTTTCCTCCATGTGAGAAGCTCTAATACAAAGGTATGTTGAGTGAATGTTTTGGGTACAGTATTGCGAGGAAGCCCTGGCATTTGGCAATCTAACTCCAATCTGAAGTCTTCTCTCCTTTAGTTCCCATTACCTAGAACATGTTGCATTGATATCACACAAACATACTAATTATGATCTTTTTAAACTTAACCTTCTTTGGCATTATTCCGTAACTATGATAAACTGCAAATTACATCAGCTCGATGCCTCATTACTTTGTCAAAACACTTGTATTAATGAGCCCCATTGAGATATAGTTAAAAGAGGTATTATTAACTGTCTCACATCGTAATTAATCCCTGGACAATTAGTAATTCCTTGTGGTTTTCTAATGAAGGATGTTGTTTAATAACACCAAAGGGACACCAAACGTTTGAGGCTGCATGTGACATACAACTTGCACACATCTGAATCGTTAACTTTATTCTATACTTTAAACATATGGAAAGATATTCAAGCAGATTAAGTTCACAGTTGGGGTTAAAATATCAAAACATAGTCTTTGCTTTGTTTTCTCAATATTAAACTGCAATGTGTTATTAACAAATCCATTGTTTGAATAGATGACAGTGGGCTCAATACATAAAAGAAATGCATCACGTATTATACAGCCTTTTTTTAATTTGTTCATACGTCCCAGAAGAAATACACTAATTGAAACAGTGCATTGAAGTGGTCACATCAGGCCTTTGGGAACAAAGCAGCACAAACAAGCTATTTGGACATTAGGATAAGACAAAAAGACTAACACTGACATTCTGTAACTGTTCTTCCTTTTTTTGTGGGGTTCACCAGAGCTTTGAGTACATTATATAGCCTAAACCTGAATACTCTGCGATAAAAAAGTGTTTCCTGTATTATAAATACAAAATACATGTATTGTTACATTTATTTGAGGGTATTTTGTATCAAAATACAATTTGATGTATTTTTGCCCATCTCTGTCTGTGATCAACCACAACGTCCATAATGCTAGCAGATATTAACGCTAGCTAGCTCTCCGTTAGCATGTTGCAGGGCTCATTTCGGTCTTAAGTCATGTCCTCTCGCCACAGAGAGTATTTCTCACGCTGAAAAAAAACCTCTCAGCTATTTAATGTGCCGCAGCGCTCAAACCTGACCTGGTTCCCGCTGCCCTGCCTGACCATGGAGTAATCAATCAGGTCCCATAATAGGGGTAAATAGTTATAATACATTTAGTATAGTTGTGAAAAACAATTAAATAATGAAAGAGATATAATTTTTAGCTACACTTTAAAATACATATCTACATATGATTATAAAATAGTTAAAACTTTGTGATTCTGTTGAGGCCAGCAGAGAAGGCCTAGCAGGCCCAGACAGCCTGCCACTGGCTGCTCAGCTATCAGTCCCTGTAAATATCCAACACTTCAATCAAGACAAACCTATATTTGATTCTAAATAGAATATATTCTTTTAGTTGTTGACATCTGTATGACTATATTAGACGTCTGTCTTAGTTTGAGCAGTTTTCAAGTTAGTGTTTGAATGGGTAGAACTACATTTATACGGAACGTGTTCATGACAAACACAAAAAGGAAAAACACTTGATAAAGCAGACCTTCCACTCAAAGCACATGGGTGAGGGTGTCGGGGGCCATTTGGAAGTGGGCTTCTGTGTCCAAACAAGCAAGGCTAAACTTTGTTTGATGACAAAACTAGCGCTCTCTGGTGGTGAGGACAGAATATTGATGTCACAACTTACTCACTGAATATAAAAGAGATCAAGATCTGGCCACTGAGTTGTGATTCGCATCTCCACAGGCAGGAGGTTTGTAGGTTTGGCTGAACATTAATGTGCAGGATAACGCTTTGCATCATTGTGGTGTAAATTTTAGCGTCATATCAATGTATATAAATTGACAAATGTATCTTTAACGTTGTGTTCAGAATGTAATTGTACTGACCATCACAGAACACATTTGTGCTCAGTATTTCTGCAAAAGACTGAAATTAATTGTCAAAGAAGTATATATTTTCTTTAAACACAAAATATTACCAATTTAATTATTTGATGCTTTTCTTGTATTGTCCTTAGTTTGAAGTTGTAAGTATATGATTTATTATTTATTTTTGTACTTTTTTTTACTTTGTCGTATGCCTAATATGCTACATAAATGTTTGTTGATAACTTTGTTGTTCCACCCATCACTACGAAAGCTTCTGACAAAGCCCTTTTCTGTCTTTCATCAGATCAAACGGAATGGAAAGCAACATGACAAGTAATATTTTAAAGATCCAAGGCTTTGACATATCTCCAAAGTTCACGTATCCTCTGTTTTTCTTACTGCTGTTTGTCTACTTTACTCTGCTTTTCACCAACATCGGGCTTCTGGTGCTGATCATCATTGAGAAGAGTTTGCACCAGCCCATGTACATTCTTTTCTGTAACCTTTCCATCAATGATCTCATAGGTAACACGATCCTACTGCCTCAACTGATGGCTAATATAATTTCAACAGAGTGGTTCATCACCTACAACCAGTGTGTGGTTCAAGCCTTTTACAGCCACACGTTCGGATCCGCCTCGCATATGATTCTCATTATTATGGCAATCGACAGATACGTGGCGATATGTCATCCCTTGAGGTACAGCTCCATTATGACTACCAAAGCTGTGGTTGCGCTGTCAGCGGCTGCATGGGCGGTGTCACTAGTGCTGGTGTCTGTCTTGATAGGCCTCACAGTGAGGCTGTCCCGCTGTCGATCAGTTATACAAAATGCTTACTGTGACAACGCATCATTGTTTAAGCTCTCCTGCGAGAATGTGTCCATCAACAACATCTATGGACTCTTTTTCACTGTTTTGCTGTTCAGTTGCTCAATGGGAGGCATAGCTGTGACCTATTTCAGAATAGCTGTCATCTGCTGGATCAAGAAAAGCAAAGAGTTGAATAACAAGGCATTTCAAACCTGTACCAGCCACCTTGTTCTTTATCTTATTATGCTCTGGTCCGGGTTCTTAACCATTATATTGCATCGATTTCCAAATTACCCAGATTTAAGGAAAATTGCCTCCATTTTATTTCATGTGGTGCCTGCTAATTTAAACCCAATCATTTATGGAATGCAATCAAGATTTTTACGCGATAAAATTATCCAAATGCTGCAAAGAAAGTGACCTGATAGTTTCTCTTATCTCTTCATACTTTGTGACTTTGAACATTGAGACACATAGCCCATGTTACCTGTTTCCTTTGAAACTATTTTTATTCAAGTTGCAAAAATGTCTTCATCCTCTTTTATTCATGTATTTTATCCATTGTCTTCTGTTACCAAATTCAATGTGGTTTATGGATACATTTGTGCTATTTGCAAGTTTAATTTTTAAACTTCAGTCCATGATTAGTGTATGGTTGTGTATTTGTATTCACAGAGTTGCTGGGATAATGGTAATGTGTCATGAAGCATACACATTTTTAAAACAGACTTTGACTGAAATCAACTCATACAGTGTCACAACATTACAACAATACAATAAAACAAATAAAACACGACTTGTTGTGCATATAATATTGTGCTTACAAATAGCCTACCAAAATCACATAGCGTAGGCTCTTTTTGGTTTTTAACTTGCAACGTGTGAGGCTGCATGTGATATACAACCTGCACACATTAGACTCCTTAACTTTAATATCTACCTTAAATATGTTAATGTGGATAAATATTTGAGCAGATTGAGTTTCAAAACATAGTCTTTGTTTTGTTTTCTCACTATTAAACTGCAATGTGTTATTCAAAAAATCCATTGTATGAATAGATATGACAATGGGCTCAATACATAAAAGTAATGCATGACATATTATACAGCCTTTCTTTATTTGTTTATATGTCCCAGAAGAAATAAACTAATTGAAACAGTGCATTGAAGTGGTCACATCAGGCCTTTGGGAACAAAGACCTTCTTCATGCACACAAACAAGCTATTTGGACATTAGGACAAGATAAAAAGACTAATCGTTCACCCAAGAGAAATGGACACGATGGACCCTTGAGTTTCATTGATAATTGATTTGACCCTTTTTTTCAGTTCACTGATTATTTTTCTCGCCTTTCAGTGATTCACAGTGTGTATCTGCTGCCTGTGGCTTTCCTTTGGAGCATTTCCATTCTTTTGGCGTTCCCGCTATCACGTTGTCCCATAGATTTTCTTATACATATTAATCCGTACACATATTGATCTACAGACATTTTTCTCTGCTGCATTACTAAATCTTCTATTTGTAACTAAGTTGTAAATAATTTAATTTGACAAATTATAATCCTTTCAAATAGTTCCTCAATTAATATGTCAAGTGTGATGCACACTGATTAAAATTAAGATTTTGATTTGATTGTAGTGTCATTGCATGGAGTATAGGTAGAGGAAGACAAACATGACTTTTCATTTTCAACCCAGTTTTGCTGACATGTAATTGCTAGGGCTAGGCAAATAACGCGTTAATAACACATTAACTTCTCAATCCTTCAATGGTGTTCATTATTTGATCATGAGTTAACGCCATTTTTATTTTTTTGCATTGGGAGGGGCTTATCACCGCCACCGCACACAGGTGCTGCACTTCAAATCTTTCCCAGATGGCATAGTTCAGACCTGGAGGTCTTACGGCTCTCCTAGTCCGGCCCGCGTGAGGTCAATCAAAAATGAAAAATATATATGAAATAAATAAGATGCACAACGTAAATGCAATACAACGGCACTGCTTTTACTTTGAAGGCGATTTATGTTGGTGTGTGCACGTCTCCGTAGCCTCAACGACAGGCAGTGTTGACGACTTGCCGACTTGGGCTCGACGTGAAAGCGCGTATTGTTCTGTAGTTTCTGTTCTTAAAGTGCAGTGGTGCTGCTGCGAGCCGCTCCGCCTCCAGATTGAAAATTAATCGGTTATGCGCAAAGCCTCTGACCCGCGGTCTGATACACTATGGCAGAGCAGTTTAAGTCAGTATTACTTCTGAATCTTTCCTCTTCTCTGAAAGAGGAGGACTTTCCACACATCAGAAGATGTTCAATGCACTTGTTCAAGCCAACACAGACTGGACATTTGTCACTGAGGAAGAAAAATTGAACTGAACTAGAAAACATGAAATTGCTTTTGTATAAAGTTAATCAAATGCTGGTTTTTACCATACATCTTTAAGGTAAGCAAAAAACTAAACATGGACAAAAGAAGGAGTGGCTTGTCCCTAACAGTGACCCTTACTTCTGAACACACTGTTTATGTTGTTCCCTGATAAAATACAAATGTTTCCTCTGGTCCCTGTAAATATCCAACACTTCAATCAAGACAAGGGTATATATGATTTTAAATAGAATATATCCTTTTAGTTGTTGACATCTGTATGACAATATTAGACGTCTGTCTTTGTTTGAGCAGTTTACAAGTTAGTGTTTGAATGGGTAGAACTACATTTATGCGGAACGTGTTCATGACAAACACAAAAAGGAAAAACACTTGATAAAGCAGACCTTCAACTCAAAGCAGATAGGTGAAGGTGTCGGGGGCCATTTGGAAGTGGGCTTCTGTGTCCAAGCAAGCAAGACTAAAGTTAAGTTGAGGGGGACGGCCATGATAAGAGCTTTAGCTTTTTAAGATAAAATAATGGCGCTCTCTGGTGGTGAGGACAGTGGATTGACGTCACAACTTACTCACTGGATATAAAAGTGATCAAGATCTGGCCACTGAGTTGTGATTCGCATCTCCACAGGCAGGAGGTTTGTTGGTTTGGCTGAACATTAATTTGTAGGATAACGCTCTGCATCATTGTAGTATAAATTTTAGTGTCATATCAATGTACATAATGTGAGAAATGTATCCTTAATTTGTATCCATAATGTAATTGTTCTGTTGTCACGGAACACATTTGTGCTCAGTATTTCTGCAGGAAACTAAAATTGATTGTCAAAGAAGTAAGTATTATCTTTAAACATAACATATTACTTGTTTGATGCTTTTCTTGTATTGTCATTAGTTGTAAAGTTGTTAGTATTTCATTTATTATAATTTTTTTTAAACCTTCTTTCACTTTGTCGTATGCCTAATATGCTACATAAATGTTTGCTGATAACTTTGTTGTTCCACCCATCACTACGAAAGCTTCTGACAAAGCCCTTTTCTGTCTTTCATCAGATCAAAGGGAATGGAAAGCAACATGACAAGTGATATTTTAAAGATCCAAGGCTTCGACATATCTCCAAAGTTCACGTATCCTCTGTTTTTCTTACTGCTGTTTGTCTACTTTACTCTGCTTTTCACCAACATCGGGCTTCTGGTGCTGATCATCACTGAGAAGAGTTTGCACCAGCCCATGTACATTCTTTTCTGTAACCTTTCCATCAATGATCTCATAGGTAACACGGTCCTACTGCCTCAGTTGATGGCCCACATCATTTCAACAGAAAAGCTAATCACCTACAACCAGTGTGTGGTTCAAGCCTTTTACAGCCACACGTTCGGATCCGCCTCGCATATGATTCTCATTATTATGGCAATCGACAGATACGTGGCGATATGTCATCCCTTGAGGTACAGCTCCATTATGACTACCAAAGCTGTGGTTGCGCTGTCAGCGGCTGCATGGGCGGTGTCACTAGTGCTGGTGTCTGTCTTGATAGGCCTCACAGTGAGGCTGTCCCGCTGTCGATCAGTTATACAAAATGCTTACTGTGACAACGCATCATTGTTTAAGCTCTCCTGCGAGAATGTGTCCATCAACAACATCTATGGACTCTTTTTCACTGTTTTGCTGTTCAGTTGCTCAATGGGAGGCATAGCTGTGACCTATTTCAGAATAGCTGTCATCTGCTGGATCAAGAAAAACAAAGAGTTGAATAACAAGGCATTTCAAACCTGTACCAGCCACCTTGTTCTTTATCTTATTATGCTCTGGTCCGGGTTCTTAACCATTATATTGCATCGTTTTCCAAATTACCCAGATTTAAGGAAAATTGCCTACATTTTATTTCATGTGGTGCCCGCTAATTTAAACCCAATCATTTATGGAATGCAATCAAGATTATTACGTGATAAAATTATCCAAATGCTGCAAAGAAAGTGACCTGATAGTTTCTCTTATCTCTTCATACTTTGTGACTTTGAACATTGAGACACATAGCCCATGTTACCTGTTTCCTTTGAAACTATTTTTATTCAAGTTGCAAAAATTTCTTCATCCTCTTTTATTCATGTATTTAATTCATTGTCTTCTGTTACCAAATTCAATGTGGTTTATGGATACATTTGTGCTATTTGTAAGTTTAATTTTTAAACTTCAGTTCATGATAAACAATAGACGATAGAATGAGAGTCGACTGGCTCTAAGAAGCTCTTTACCAACCTCTTTGTCTCAACACTAGAATAGCATGAAAATCACTATAATCACAATTTCCTTTGGCCTTGCCTCAACAGTTCCTGTGATAAGGAGTATCATGATAAGATTAGTGTATGGTTGTGTTTTTGTTTCCACAAAGTTGCTGGGATAATGGTAATGTCTCATGAAGCATACACATTTTTAAAACAGACTTTGACTGAAATCAACTCATACAGTGTCACTACATTACAACAATACAATACAAAAATAAAGCGTGACGAGTTGTGCATATAATATTGTGCTTACAATTATTTTAGCCAACCAAAAACACAGCCTACATGAACATACTTAACATTTCCTGAATAAACAGCTGTTTTGTTTTTGAGGTGTTTAAAGTCTTTTTTTTCAATTGATTTAACTTTTCTCAATAGATGACATAATCCTATAGTGACATACTGAATGAAACTTGAAATGCTTTCCTTGTCTTTCCTTTTATGTCAAGAGGTTGTAGGATGATCTCTTGATAAACGGTCAACCAGAGGTCTTATCAGTTCTTGTCTTTTTTTCAAATTGACACTGATTCACAGCACAGTTGTGCTGATTAAGTTTTTTTTTTCTTCTTCTTTCCTTTCTGGTTGAGATTAATGAGTCATGTTTCGCTTTGTGACATAACGACTTAGGATAATGCACACATGTACAGAGAGATCAAATCGTGATGATCCAGGGGATTTAATAGATAATCTGTGTGAGCTGCATTGAGACGCTGTTTTGTCTTGCTCTGGTTTAATGTACAGAGGCTTGCCTGGTTGTATCGCTCAGCTGACTCCTCTGTAATGATTCTCTTTCTTTCACGGATTCACGTCATAAGAGTACAGTTACATAATAAAGCACTTCAGGTCTATCACAGTATATTACATATGTTGCAATAATATATATATATATATATATATATATATATATATATATATATATATATATATATATATATATATATATATATATATATATATATATTAGAACTGTCCTTTTTACACTACTACTCAAAAACAATATCCATAACAGATTAAAAAAAGGAATATTTGAAATGCGTGCAGCTCCTTTGGGTCACATATTTGATTTATTCTTTCAGATACAAGGAAATATTGTCTTCATGAAACTGATACACATTGTATCTATTCAAAATAAAAAACACAATGGTCAAAAACATTTGTTGATTTACTAACTGACTTTTTGTTGTCTGTTGTTGTTGTTTCTTGGCTGAGCCGAGTAACTTTCAAACAGTATTGGGACAGAAGTTGGTGAGTGTGAGTTGTCCCAACAAAACCAATGAACAACACTTGTATTACAAATATAATTCTAAGAATTAGGACTTCAGTCAAGTGGGTGATGGTAGACTTCAGAATAGACCACAACTAAGTGCAATCTAAATGTTATTTAAATTATCGGGTAAACTAACATCGTCATTGAGAAACGCTTCTCAGATCTGCTGTTAGATGGCTTTGCCCATGATGAGAAGGCTCATGAAAAACACCATGATGAAAAATATCCACATGAAGAAGCGGTCTAAAACTTTAGCCACTTTCTTCCACTCCCCAGTCCTTTTCTGTGTTGCCCTCTGGTCTCTGTAACAGTTGGCTATGTACTCAATGTTACGCAGTAGCTGCCTCTCGTTGCTTTGGCTGTTGCAGGAAACCTCTCTGTCTCTTCTCTCCCCATCGCTCACACCTCCCTTTCTGGATCTCCTCTGACCCCCTGCCTCTCCACAGTCCATGCTCATGAACACGCCATTCTTCCAAGCACTGTAGTTGTTGGTGGGGTTCTTCCCAATGGAGCCTATGGGGCTCATCATCTGATCCATGTCTTCTCGCTCCTCGGCATTCAAGGAGCCCACTGTCTCAGGTCCTCTCTCCATTTTGAAGGCGCAGTCCTCTTCACCTGGTCCTGCCTGACCATTTATGCTGCAGTTGTTGTTCTTTACCGGTGGAGGCTGCTGATTCTCAGGCTGTGGGGACAAGCAGTTCTCTCCGACTTCGTAGACAAAACACATTCTGGCCATGTACTGCAGAATGACTTTCTTGGCCCACTTGGGAACAGGCTTGGCATCCGGACCACAGTGGTGTATGTTCATGATAAAGATGGTCAGGGCGGTTGAGGCCGTGATCATGGTCATCGTTGCAATGTAATACTTTCCTGCGGAAGCAAAGGAGAGAGGAAAAAATCAACATAGAGTTACAATTTTTGGGATTTGAACCAATTGTATCGCCCTTACCAATAAGGGGCACATTCTCAGAGGGTGGCATGATCTCTGCAACCAACAGCTGAAAGACAGTGAGTGCCAGCATCACGGTGACACCCAAAGACACCTTCTCTCCCGAGTCAGCGGGCAGGTAGAAGCCCAGCGGTGCCAGGAAAGAGATCATCACGCATGGTATGAGCAAGTTGTAGACATAAAAGGACGCTCTCCTATTTAGTTTCAGTGTGTAGGTCACATCCGGGTAAGGGTCAGCGCAGCAGCCATACAGAATGATGTTCTTCTTGGCCGGCATTCCCAGCACCTCCCACTCCACATTTTCCACCAGGTCCGCCAGGTCAGCGCTCTCCAAGGCATTCAGGATGTCCAGCTGGTTACCGTTGTAGGTCCAGGAGCCGTATGTGAATCTGCACTGCTGAGAATCGAAGGGGAAGAAAGACACGTCGACTTTGCAGGAGCTCTTTGTGATAGCAGGGGAATCCCACATAATCTGGCCATCATGCCGGATCACCACATTGGTGTCCATGGAGCCGGTGAAGTGGTTATCAGCACTAAAAAACAAAAAACATGTTCATACCAAGATCGTATTTAGAGTTCCTGGAGAAGGTGGACAGAGAAACTTGATCAGAATACAAAGACACATGTGCACAAACTGAGGGGAGAATCCACACATTTCCTCAGAGTTGTCTGCGTTTTATACCGTTTCGGTAACGCTAAGTGTTTGTGTTAACATGTGTCTGCATGTTATTGTGCGAATAGTTGTTCTGTTATTAGGCTATTTCTAAGTGCTCCCCCGTCGAAAATCGACTTATGCAATACTTCCTTCCTCTATTGTCATAAAAGTCATACCTCTGACTTAAATTGTATATTTTCAGTATGTGTTTTTTCTTCTCAGCATTCTTCTGTATGAAAAGCAGACAGAGGCCTGGACACTCCTGTGAGAAATGGCTTCAAGGACTGTCCAGCTTGTGCCTTTTATCCTGACCAAAAGAGGCCACACTGGGATAGTCACTGAATGATTAACTCAATACCAGCCAGACCTACCTGTTATATAGGACTATATCAGGTCTCCATACATAACTACTAGGTATGCGTATGGTATCGAGTCCATCGTAATCATCTTTATTCCATTTGAGGTGTGCATCAACCCACACTTGCCGTATCCATAAATATGCAGTCAAAATTTGGTTTCGCTCATCCTGTAAAACATTAGAAATTATAGGTGTCACAGGGATATGATCAGGTATAACAAGGCATTAGTGAGCGGGTATCTGCACAGATCTGCTGTGCACCTGGGTGTTTTACCATGTCAATAATTTGTGACAGTGTAATCTGCAGGGTCACATTCAGTATGGTGTTGGTGTCCTCTACAGGCCTCAGCGCGCTCGTGTAGTTGGTGAATAAATCACTCAGGAGCTTCTGCGCGAATTTCCCCTGAGCACACCAACAGGCTAAGACAGGGAGATAAACCATTTACAGTCATATTGCCACAGAGCACATGTTGTGTTTCAGTTAATCGTGCCACAAGTTGATATGAAGAGTTTGAATCAATCCATTTTCTGGCATAAAGTTTCTGATGTGGATGCTGTGGAGAATATGTGAATGCATGATAGGTGGCAGAAAGGGACAAAGAGGAATGTCATATTGCCTTTCTAAACAGCTCTAGAAAGAGTTCAGACATATCTGCCAGCAGTAACTTGTACTGGTCCCATTATGTAACCAGGAACCCTGATATGAGATGTATGAGTAGTTTTAAAATGGAAACACTTGTGTTTTCTAGCTGGAGATTGTCTTCCTGTCAACAATGGATTTGAGCCAGCCAGATGTTCACCCTGAATCGCTGTTTCAATACAGCCTCTAAGCTCAATACAAAGAAGGTCTGCTGGATTATAATGATAGCAAATCCCTGAACAACTGGTTTTCGGATTGTGGGCTTGCTTAGAAGAGGAATGGAAATCTGGGAGGAAAATTAATGATCCATGAAATTGTACTCTAAAAAAATGTTATTTTAGAGATTATTTTATGCACATGTTTTTAAAATCATAGTCACCTTGGCGAGGATGAAAGTTTGGAATGGACATAAAACTGCAATAATCACCAGACAATACAAAACGCATAATTTTCAAACAGATGGGATGAATTCAAATAAATAAAATGAATGGAAACTTACTTGATAAAATACTGACACACAGAAGCAAGCGGCATAAAGTTTGAGTTCTCCATTGTTTCATGTTGCTGAAACAAATGATCTCGAGCCCAAGAGCATCTGGGCTGCTGTGTCCCTATAGAGTATAGAGTTTCATTGACTAAAGATCACGAGCAGAGGAGCAGCAAATCGAACTGAGAGCAAATGCAGCTGATACACGAGAGATGGACGAAAGGCGGGGCAGCATCACGTGGTACCCAAATGCAAACCACAGTCCTCACAGCAAGTCACACTTACGTACAGTATGCACTTGATAAAATACAATTGTAAAAAAAATAATGAATAAATAAAAAATGCAAACGAGTGATTTGTTTGCTCTCCGGCGACACCGTGGAGAGCTTCAGTCCCTATAGCAAACAAGCAATATTTGTATTATTAAAAATGTGCGTTATTATTTATAAGAGACACCTTTTAGAGCACATTTACCATGATAGTCTGTGATCTGGGCATCATTTTTGATAGGCTGCGCCGCCCTAACGCAGCATCCTAAGCACTCTCCTCCGCTCGCTTTCTCTTCCGGGTGCCGATGGTTTTCATGCACTGGCTGTGTGCTCCTCGCGCTGTCTGCCGCAAAAGGGCGAGGATGCTGCACCCGCGCGCCTCTGGTCGTCTTTCGGGAGAAAATCAAGTATAATTTATTGGATGCAAAAGGTGTTGGAGGAATGTAACATTAGATCACCAGCTCATGATATCATGAATGTTATTGTAATAGCGGAGTTATTGACAAGCCAAGCGCGTGCAGTGATCGGCGGCAGTTATTGGTAAACAGCAAACCTAGTGGAGGTAGGTTGATTCTTTTTTTAAAAAAATGTATTCAGATGTTCAGTTATTATTAATTATGTGTATAAAAATGTCCCCAAATAACTGAGTACATATATTGGCAGCATGTATATGTGAGCACATCACAAATACCTCATATGTAGCCTATTGTATTGAGAAAAAGTGAATCATATGGCCTTTGCAAGATGTTTTTAAATGAGGCATTGCCCAGTGTTTCAGACCAAGATGCTACAAGGCTCCAGTATCTTAGGACATGAGAGGCCCCTGGTCATCAGGCTCTCGTTCAGCACCTTTGTTGCGTGTACTGTGTGCCTCCCACTACTTGGATTGATAACCTGCGTCTTCATATCCTCTGCTTTTCATTACGAGGACTCGACTGGTACACATTGCCAGGTAATTTCCTTATTTTGCAAATTGTGCCAGCCATGTTTTTCTTGAGGTACTCAGGATGTACTAAATTCTCACTTTTGTGTTCCCAGGTCCCTAACTACCTGCCATCTATCAGTGCCTCGATAAGCCTGAGCCCAGAGTGCTACATATGGCGGTTCTGTATCGGACTGCACTCGGCCCCGAGGCTCCTGGTGGCTTTTACCTATTTCAAATTTTACAAGACACGTTTTGCCTCGAGGTTCCCGGAGAGCTCACTCAGTTGCTTCAGCCTGGCCTTTTCTGTTTTTGAAAACCTTGGCCTCTTACTCCTCACATATGTGTCATCAAGTGAAACATACTGTGAGTTAACCCATGGTTATTATTGGAGGGGAACCTCCGCTTTCCCTTTGATTTACATTTTAAAATCAACATATTTTTTGGTTTGACTTGCACATGCTTCAATGCATTTGGAGGCTTTGAAATGTTGGTGCTTTTCTATTCGGCGTAGAGAAGTTGATTTGAAAATTGCAAACTAAACCTAATTTCTATTCAAAACCGATATATTTATACATCACATTTGTATTAATAAAAAAAAAGATTGATATTTTCACTTGTTTGAAGTACAATATAGCCTTGGGCCACTGATCATGGACTGAAAGTCTTTTATTTTGAAATTCATTATTACGATAACCAAATGTCCTCCTCTCTTCTTATATTTTTGCTCCTTAGTTGTACATAAGGAAGGCTTTGTGCTCTTCCTTGTCAGTTCCCTTATCTACATGCTGATAACCTGCCGTTTATGGAAGACTATCAAGAAGTATTCATTAAGTCCTGAGGTAAAGAATGCCACGTTCCTCACAAAAGACTGAAATCTCTCAGGCCATTTGCAGCAGCTCAACTCATTTCTCATTTTAATTTTTGTCCTTACAGGATGTCAAGTCTCACTGTTGGAAAGTGCGCTTCTTACTTCTTTACATATCCTTCTGTGCTTTCGCCGGATTCTTTTATTGGAAACACAACATGTACTGCGAACCGGGGAGTAAGTCAGCTATTAAGTTTGATCATTTTGATCTTATCTGTAGGAGGAGATAACAGTGCCTGGAGGAAAATGACACAACATATGCTCATCATGTAGCTCTGTTTCTTCTTTTCACAGGCTACACTTTATTTGCCTTGTTTGAGTATCTCGTGGTCTTCTCCAACATGGCCTTCCATCTCACAGCAGTGTGGGACTTTAAGAGCCGAGAGGTTATGGTCATTTCCACCTCTGAAGATAAAGACTTCTGACTAGAAACTCAAGGACTAAGTGCTGAATGTACAACCACACAATCACTTGATGTTAACAGCCTTGATACTGCCCAAGGGGAAGAGAGGGATGAAGGCCTTTTCCACATATTTCCATGATGACGGCTCTTCAGTCCTTGAAGGAAGATGCCAGACAAGCACATGTGCTATACTGTATGGTCAATTGAGTAAGCTGTAAGTGTATTGTTTTAGCCTCAATGTCTCATTCACGGATACCTTCACCTTTACACACAGTACTACATTTCTATGCAATGTTCAATTTTAACTTTTGTACAATGCACAACAACAAGATGTGGTCTTATTGTAAGTGTGCCAAAGTAAAGTGACAGTCCTTCAACAACTGCATGTTTGGTCTACATTTTTAAATACAGTCAACAGTTGAGATCATGCAGCAGTTCTCGAATGTGAATTCTCTGTAGTACATGTGTCCTCAATGCCCTGTTGTTCATCTGCAGCAGGCATTATAACCTATTATATTATATATTATAACACATGGTGTCCCTAACTTTGACCCAAAAGTTCTTGCTGCTGGATAAAAGCTCATTGGCCCGGTGGCCATGTAAAAAGGCAAATCTCTGTAATGTTTCTTTAATAGCGATCAGCACTTAATGCACCTTGGTGTATGTATTTGATCCATTATTCTGCTTAAAGTTACTTTATCCACCATTTTGAAAATTGTCCATCATTATAGAATGTAGTATAAGTCTACTTTAAATTATTGTGTTTAGATATGAGGGTATAATATCCTTAGACAATACTTACCCTGAAGCTTTGCGTCATCCTCCCCACAAACCCTGATGATGCAAGTATTGGCCACTAGTAGCAAGAAGTTTCTCTTTTGCCGCAAGAACTTTGAATCATATCAATTTATAACAAACTCAAAACCCTTTAATTCTTTTCTTCATGTTGTTGTTTTGCTTGCTAGCGTAAATTAAGATCAGTTAAATGATTAAAAAGACCTCCAACATACAGACTACATATACATATAAAGTTAGACATTATGTCTAGAATTGGTCAACAACAGTTTCCTGACATATATCCTATATATAGTCCTGACAATATTTATCACAATATGTTAAATGCAAGCAAAATCAAGCAAGCACAATTTGTTGAAATGTTAAAGCATAACATTGGAATGAAGTGCGTTGTCTTACAAACAATTGAATTACTTTACATGAAAAGAAACTCAATTAAACAAACAAAACATTTAAAAACTAATGTGTTACTTTTTCATTACAATACATTTAAATACAATTGACACCAGAACGATGGACATATGGAAAAGACATCCCGATGTAGTACCTCAAACAATCCGCTAGATGGCACACTTGAGTAATTTGTATAACTTAATCCGACGTGATGTCCAGTACACACTCCGGCCGTTAGGGGGCGAAGATTGCTGGTAATAACCAGGAACTTTGTGTGAGGAAGATAAGTGTCAACCACATTCTGCGGCGTTTTCTGTCTAGTCTCGGTCGGGAGAAAGACCGAGACCTTTCTTATAGAAGGTGGTGTCTGCTGTGCTTTAACTCCCGAGTGACCAGGCATCTGCTGCAATGTTAACGCAGCGCTGAAGCTACAGACCTGCTGGCTCTGATACATGACAGGTAACTTCATGTTTGTGTTATTCCGTAATAACATTATCACCCAGCCTCGCTGGCGTTACAGTTGTTCTCCAGTAACGTCTTGTTGAATACATCCGAACCAGGCCAATAGCGGCACGCGCAGATGTTACATATCAACGGTGTCGTTCGTCTGAAGAAAACACCGTCGCCGACCGAAACTGAAGAAGGGGGAGAGAAAAAAAAAACACGGAAACGTGAGCGTGAGGGCTCTGTCATTTTACTTCCCTGTTGTTGGCTAGCTATTTCACGTTATTTCCTCGTTAGCCGAGACGTTTAGCTAGCTAGCGCTCGTCGGGGCTGGTCTGACATCCCAACAGTCGCTCACACACCGGAGCAGCTGTTACGGTCTCTAATCGCGTTGTTTCTCTCTCTGAAGTGACATGTGTTTGAAAACGTGTCGCCAGGAGCCCTGACACGCAGCTGAACGGACAACACCGTGGCGAAACGCCTGGTAATAGCAAGCTAGCGACTCCGTGCACTCATTCATTCAGGAAGAAGAGGCACACTGAAGTGATCGCATGTGCCACGGGACCTTCATGTAACTCGCCGTATTCTCGGCGAGCCGATTAGTGCCGTTTCCTCTCCACGTTGAAGGAGACAAATAGCTGCTTTGTTTGTTTGTTTTACTCCTAGCGTCGGTTAATCGATTAACCTCGACAGAAACACTACACATTAGTTTCGCTGTAACTATCAGAAGTGTCAAGGGACTCTGCTTCTTCTTGTTGTTTCCAGCACGCACCAGTCATGGAGTTCAACACATGTGTGGCCTTGTGGATATTTTGCTTGTGTCTCTTTGGAGAAAGTTGGACTGACAAACCAAGTTCACCTACATCGGACAGTCAGTTTGTTGAAAATGGAGTATCAGGTAAGTGTTGTAGCTTTTTAATCGTCTTTTTTGTATCCACCTACAGCTTGTGTGATTGTGCAGACACGATGTAGCCATGCTGAGAATAGTCCAGCTGGCATTCTTTATTAAATCCTGTCCTCCACTCAGATTATGCCACATAGTCGAACAGGAGGTAATTGATCAAATGGTTATACTGGAGCACATGTCTGAGGTAATACTAATCAATATGTTAACTGTCTGCCATTAAATTATACATTGCAACCAATACATTGCTAATATTTCCCAACAATTAGCTGTACAATATATAAAACATAAATTGTCGTTCTTTACTACACTTTAATGTGTTCAAATTAATATAAAAACTTTTGCCTCACACAGGTTTGTTAAGTACAATTATTGGACTCTATAATATTGTTAATATTGGATTTGCTCTTATGCGTCTCACCAAAATACTTCACTACGAAACTTAATGTGTCCCGTCAAAGGCGACATAGGTCTCTCACAATAACATACTTTTGTCGTGGCTTACTGCATCACAATATTTAGTACAGATTTAGTTCCTTTTCAAGTAAATTTAACAAGCTTAAATCAACAACAAAACAACACATCGTGTTAAATGAGGTCCTTTCTCACTGTGATAATCTCTGAACTTGATCCGTGAATTGAATTCACATGAACAATTACAATGAATGCAATGGAGCGTATTTTATGAAACCAAAGGGATAAGTCTGAGCAAGTTATGACATGACTATGAGTGTGCTAGTGTGAGAATTCATACTTATTTTTTAAAAGGCATAATTGTTCCTTAGATTTACATTTTGAAGTATTGTGAGAAAATAGAAACTAATGAGACATTGTCCACATTAGTCATGCACATTTAGTGTTTCAAACACTTTTGTCTGGGAAAAGTTGCACTATTGATAGTAATATTCAAGGCATAGCAGTAATTCTGAATGAAGACAGGCGTAACTGCTGCAGTTTAAAAGTGGCAAAGTTATGGAGTTTGTTCTTGTCGACATGAAGGCACACAGAATATTACTTGCGTAACTTGAGCTCTTAAAAAAGGCCAGCTGACTGGTATGTAAATATCTAATCTTGTGTCTCCGGAGGTTTTCAAGCCAAATGAGAAAGAGGGCCAGGTTTTGTGCATGGAAGTGTCACAGGTGGTAGGCTTTCAATAGGGTAACTGTCACTCTTTGTTTAATATGGCGAGTGTTAATGAATGATAGGATCTGCCTTTTTGGTATGTGGCCTTGCTGGTTCCCTGAGCCTGAATACTTTCATAGCTTGGCTTGAAAATGTACTTTTCACAACAAAGAAGTTCACTTTGTGCCTCAAGCCTTCCTAATTCATATAGAGAAACGTAAGTCACCCTTTGCCAACTCGATAAACGATGTTGTACACATGGACACAGTGACCAGAGAGTTTGCTTTCTGTTTTGTATCTCAAACCGCTGAGTCAACCTGTCCTAACATATGGTTCTCGGAATAAATAAAACATGGATCTGTATGATAAGTTAATATGTGGGAGGGGGCATCAGGTTAAACGCCACACTACCGTGTGGGTGACATTTGTGTTGATAAAAACAAAGCTCAGGAAGTTCGAGCAATTTGGTGAGGAAGGCCGGTCCACCACTTTACCTTTAGCGTTTGTGGTTATGATTCCTGTAAATACTCAAAAAAAAGCATAATGTGTCAGGCATAGTTATGCTTCTTATAAAACCTTTTTTTAACCAGGAAAAGGACTTTCTGAAATGGCAAATCACAAATTAACTGGAGTGTTCCATAAGACTACACTTTTAAAGTTTTCATGGGTAGTAAGCTTGTAAATTCTCTCCAACTGTATCAACCATGCTGCTTAAAATTAAACATTGCAACACATGTAAGTGTACTGTTATTACCTGTATGCTGCTGTGGCCTTTCAAACAACTGCTGGGTATCTGCAGTACATGTACAACGCGATTTTTTTCTTAGTGGGAGTGGTGGCATTATCTGTGATCTATGTTTGAGGGTCTCTAATCCCTCAGGAAGGAGAGGGAACACAGAGGGCAGATGGGCTTCACCAGATAACTGACAGATCACTAAATTACATGACTGTTTATCATGGAGACGTATATTTCTGATTTATCTACACTCTATTGTTAAGCCCTGCACACCGAAATACCAACGGAGGTCCTACTGTCAAAACGTTGAATACATTTTAATTAACAAACCAGTTTTTTCATTCATAAACGGAACTGTGAATTCTAAATTGACGACGGATTAAAAAAAACACAAACAACTAAAATATTATTATTATTGAAAGCCAATTTGGGATTTTGTTTGCTATTGGTCTACACAGTAGGTCTGACAGTCATAGTATCAGGCGTCTTGGTAACATCTCAACATTGAGTGAAAGGCTTTACATAAAGAAGGCTTTGTCTTCAGCCAAGGAATTTGTGTGTGTGTGTGTGTGTGTGTGTGTGTGTGTGTGTGTGTGTGTGTGTGTGTGTGTCTGTGTGTCTGTGTGTCTGTGTGTGTGTGTGTGTGTGTGTGTGTGTGTGTGTCAACCTAGGACTTTGCATTTTTGCATTCTGACTTTTTTGAAAAAGCACAGTAGGTCAAAAGTCATAAACAGTTTTCTGTAAAAAATCATGGCTAGGATTTCCAACAAATGTCTTTTAAAAAGTATTAATTCAAGGTGAAAACATATTGCAATAACAATACATAATTGTTTAATCCTCTTCAACAGTGATTGATGACATGTGATAGCAGCTCTTTCTTTAGTCATCTCTGTTGTTCATTTAGTAGTAGTAGTAACACCCATGAGTTTCAAAAGTGCCTGTAACATCATCTTGATACGACTCTGTTTCTCTACCAGATTTTTGCCGCATTGATGCGCTGCTATGCAAGGATGAGAATGGAGTTCTCAGCTACGAGTCTATCCGTAGTATCCACAAGCAGATGGATGATGACGCGAACGGCAATGTAGACGTTTTGGAGACAGACGGCGTACGTACCACCCTTAATACTCTGTTGATATTCTGATTTGCACAGACACAGAGAGGTTTACATGTATCATTATTGTAAGTATCTGGCTCGTTAAAGGATTTGCTGCTAAGATGGTTAATCATAGCCCTGTAATGTCCTCAACTTAGTCAAAGTAGCTGGAGGATTTGTCCTGTTTACGCTCCAGTTCCCTTTTTACTGAAGTTTTGTCAATAATTAACTGAATTCACATTACGTGTGGTTGTAACTGGCATGCATGTAGTAGACATTGACGTTGCCACATCTGTACAAACACAACGAACAAACAATGAAATATTTGTGTTCCTTTTACTCAGAATTTGTGGTTTATATTTCTGAAATGCATGACAAATAGTGGTCATAGCTGCTTTTCTTTTCAATACGATGAAGTGTAATGAAGCACCATCTGCTGTTACAGCTGTATAATGTTCACCGGATATCAGATCTGTTTCTTATCAGACATCATCGGTGCCTTTTTTTTAAAAAAAACATTTTTTACAGACACTGCTTGCCGTCTATTACGATTACATCCTGTGCTCTAGTTAAAACTACATGTGACCTCGAGGAGGTACCTTCTGGAGCCTCATTTCACTTTGATTCTGTCTGTTGCATGTGGTTGAGGCCAGACTAAACTGAGCTCTGCTTAAGAAGAGGCACTTGGCATGCAAATACCCCAAAGGCAAAAAATCAAGTGCAGTGCAGTACAGTGAGCATGTGTAATGGCTTTGAGCTGAGGAAAAGAAAGCTCAACACAACTAAAATCACTTCAAGACAGTCGTCTGATTTCCTGTTATCATACAGTGATTAACTGAAGAGGGTAGCTGATTTCTTAATCACCAAGATCAAAGCCTGCATGTAACTATTAAGAAATAGCTTCAGGTCCTGGCAACATTATACAGGTCCTGCTAATGAAAATCTTTTCAGGAGTGTGATATTTCACCTGCAGCACAGACCATTTCTCTACCCTGTAGTGAAATCCCCCCACACAATTCTATCAAGAATGAAAGGCACCGTCTTCCACTCAAGTTGCATGAGTTGGCTTTTGTGGGAGTGTGCATGTGACTGAGTCAGCCTACATTATAGTGGGCAATCAGGTCTGTAGATATATTGACTAATGGATGACCGTTGCAATGAGGGAGAAAATGAAATTCAGCATGCCACACATTTTTATTTTGGTGTTGGTCTTATGTATGTATAGTACATAGGTATATGTATGATGTATGTATGTATGTATGTATGTATGTATGTATGTATATATATTAGCTAGGTATATGTTTGGCATGTACTTGTGTATGTATAGTAGCTAGGTATATGTTTGACATGTACTTAAAGTAAAAGTTCATTTTGGCCATAATAAGATAACATTTTAGGGGAAAATGACAACATGTTTTTGAAGGCCAAGCTGCGGGAAAGACTCTGCAAGAAAGTAAATGACATAAAATGTTAAACTAGAAATCTGCCATCATCCTCAGTTATTTTAGCCATCTGAATTGACAGTCACCACCTACAATTGTAAAGCTTGCATGTATTTGCCTTTTGGAACTTTTGTGACAAACATAATTGAGAGTTGTGTTGTTAAGTACTTTCAAAACCCTCATTGCAGCAATGATCAAACTAAGTTTAAAATACGATAACTCAAGTTTTATATGCTGAGGTTGTCAGTATTGGAGTTAGAAATGTTCTAACATAAACCAATGTGTAAGAAGTGAGGCCCTTTAGGTGTTATAACGAAGGGTGCAACAGATCACAAAACTCACGGTTCAGATTGTGTTACTTTTCTTTAGTCATGACAAACTTTGATTCCAGTGAAAACTTGTGCAAATTTGATTCTTTGTAACAATACAACTTCTTGTCATTCTGCAGTTTCTGAGAGAAGATTTAAACTACCATGACCCCAAGGCCAAGCATAACTCCTTCCACGGGGATGACCAGTTCATCAGTGTGGAGGACTTGTGGAATGCATGGAAGGGCTCTGAAGGTACTGCTTTGAGGCATTTGACTCCTTGTGACTTTGGCTGTTGAACTAAACACTAGTGATAGCCAGTAAATTAGAATTTATGTATTTTATGTGGCCCCTTTCTGACCTTTTCACTCCCTCAACAAAAGAGCAAGGCAGTTGGTTGAGATGACGTGTCAAGCAAAGTGCAGTCTACTTATCAGCTCCAGCCAGTGGCAGAGTGGGACACCATTGACTCTGTCAGCACTAAATTCACACACGCTCGCCTCCTTCCGCCTATCTGTTTAGCGGGGTTATCGTGTACTCTGAGAGCACCCATGTCGTTTCACACCCTTTCTGGCTGCCTTTCTCCCCCTTTTTTGTTCATCGGATTGACTTATCCTGCATTGCAGTTTCTCAATACAGCTCTGGAAGTTTGGAGGCAGGAAACTGTTTTTTTTTTTTCAAGAGAACAACACATTGACACAGTCAGCCCACAGTGTTGAGGCTCTGCCAGGAGCTGGGGAGTGTATTTCCCTTCCCCAGTTATTACTCTGGCAAGGTTGTGCATGCTATGCAATAGGATACCTCATAGATCATTCAGGATTCTGTTGCACATGGTAATAGAATATGTCTCGTTTGTCAAACTGTATAAACAGTGCAGTCAAAGAGTGTTATGATAGTGACACATTGTTGTGTTGGCTCTGTACATTGCGTTTAAAATCATATATGTGTGTATATATGGTGAGTACTGACGCTAAGCTGTACATTGAAGGTATTTATGTTATTTTCAGATGAACAGGGTAGGTAGAAAGGGAACATAAAGGAACAGTTAACACAAGTTAACACAACCTTTGCCTGGGTCATCATATGTAATACTCATATTCAATTTTTTTGTAATTGCAGATTGCTTGAAGTTTACAATCTATAGACGATGCTTTGGCTGACTGCAGCCATCATTGGACTAGTCTGTTGGACTAACCTTGCCGTCCTACTTGCTTTTTGGCCCCAAGAAAAACATCTTAATGCTGTTTCTGATTGTTTAGGATCACCGTTCTAAAATTAGTGACTAAAAGGCTACAGGTCCACATGTACATTGTTCGCTCAATATAGATGTGAACCCCCTCAAACATCATAAAAGATAAAAGTCAGCTGTCAATCATGTTGTAGCCAAGTAGCCTTATCAGTACTGAATGAGAATCAATGAGCACTAACTGTTTTTATTAATCTTTCCCCTCAGTGTATAATTGGACTGTGGATGAGATGGTGGAATGGCTCATTACCTACGTGGAACTACCACAATATGTGGAGGCCTTTCGCAAGTTGAATTTTAATGGAAGTGTCATGCCAAGGTAAGTCTCCGAATGGAAAAAATAAGTTGTGGTTTATATGAGGCTGACGAGACTTTTTGTACTCGGAAAGGAAAATGAAATACTTCAATGAAAGGGAAAAGACGCAACCTACAAATTGTATTCCTAACGACCGTGAGGCACAATGTGGGATGATGCCAACATATCTCATTGACTTGATGCAACTTCTTTAGTGCAAGCAACTCAAACCCATTTTCACTACT
This sequence comes from Clinocottus analis, assembly GCF_023055335.1. Classification (NCBI taxonomy): domain Eukaryota; kingdom Metazoa; phylum Chordata; class Actinopteri; order Perciformes; family Cottidae; genus Clinocottus; species Clinocottus analis. The sequence continues at coordinate 20,715,085 of NW_027175931.1, read as the reverse complement.
TTCTTTATAAGTCATTACATTCCCTATTCTCATCAGTCAGTGTTCTTACACATGTTGTAATTCTCCTAACTGTGTCTATGCCTATTAAATTATGTGTTAAGGAGTCACATTACACATGGATAAAATGAATTACTTCCTTGCTCGTGCTGCAAAGTGACCGTGCGTCTGTTCTCTCTCAGGCTCGCCGTGAAGAACACCACTCTGACTCTCTCTCTTCTGAAGATTCTGGATCGCAGCCATGTGCAGAAGTTGCAGCTCAAATCTTTGGACACTGTGTTGTTTGGCGCGCCCATGAGTAAGTGACACTTTACGTTTTGATTCATACACTCAATAATACAACGTCAAAGTGTTTGTCCAAGATGATTTCAAACCCTGAGTAGAGTTTGTTTTTTATTATCTCTTTATCAAAGTCTTATGTTAGTCTTTTTGATAAGCAGGGGATCTGGAAATCTTGTCAGCTAATTCAGTATAATTTGGTTGAAAGGCAGGAAACACTTACTGCTAAAACACACACACACACACACACACACACACACACACACACACACACGCGCGCAGTCATTTTTCATTATTACTATTTTTCATTGAGATGTCGGTAAAAACATATAGAAACCCAAAACACTCAATGTGTTTGTCAAGAATACAAAATCCACTAAATTAGTTTTGATACAGTTAAATGCAAACAAAATATTGTGTTGATGTATTTTAAATTCAAAGACATTGCTTTATCTGTAAAATATGTTAGACCTTGTTATTTAGCATAAAACGCCTTCCAAATAAGTAAGTCATGTAACTCCCTCGCTGGAAAAGGAGAATTTACTTTACTGTGAAACATCCGGAAGTTTCACAGTTTGTATTAACGGCCTACTACTGTTACCAACATCCTGACCACTGTTGTCTGCTACTCTTTTTTCATCAACACTTTCTCCTTGTGACATGCTGTGATCTAGTTTTGTTTGCACCATGTATTCATTTCGTCACTTGCTTATCGACTCACTGATTTACTCATTCGATCACCTTGTTGTGCTCACCCTTTAATAAGTGAGGGTAAATCCTGTTGCAACAGGTATCGGTTTCAGGCATTGCGCAAGGGAGGGTGGGACAACACTGCAATGTAGTCCAGACACTCCTCTAAGTAGGGAGACGAATGCACACACAACTTATTCTCTCTGCTCAACCTCTACAACTACAGATTGTAGTCAGTCAGGTTTTTTTTTTCTTCCATTTTTTTTCTCCCTCCAGGTTTGAAACATCACAATGGATGAGGTGTGCCTCAGCTGTCACACCTCTTGGCAGGCTGTGCTGACAATATGATGAAACGTTCCCAGAATACTTGCCATTTTATGTTACCAAGAAAAACAACACATTTTATGTTAAAAGCTTAGTTACAGAGTCACAGCTGCATGCTAATGTTGTGCATTACAGAGCTAGGAAGTCTGGGAATTATGGACCAGGTGTTGTGAAAATTGTAATCTATAAACTATTGATGGTGCGTAGAGACTTACCCAGCCTCGAGGTTTGATCCCTTTTCACTGGAGAACAACTACACTGAATAAAAAGTAACGTTGCATATTTGTAGGTTGAGTGCTGATGTGATCTGTAGAGAAAATGTAATACACTTTCATAGAAAGCAGTCATTTTCATTTGAAATACATTGCACAGGGGGGACAGTGTGTAGTGGTCTGTGTCTGGCATGTGTCATTGTGGTTGCGTTTTGTTCGAGTCTCACCCGAAGGAAGACATTAGCGCACGCTGTCTGGCTTTGACAGCCCCTTAAAGCCACGGGGTCCCACTAATAGTCATTCTGGCTCGCTATACATAGCGGCAGCATTTTAAGACACATCTCACAATGGAGTAATCCTGATCTAGTGGACAGTTGTGTAATAACAATTAAGCCAAGCACATTTCCATATTTGTGGTTAATTAAATGTCACTTAATGTTCTCTGGGTGGGATTTCTGAAAGGCAGTGAATGCAGCGTTCACAGCTTGGGTGAAGAGAAGCAAAAAAAAAAAAAAACAGAAAGCAAACTGTTCTCAGTTTCAGTCCGATGGCATTGTAAGAGCACTAAGTGAGGATTATCTCACAGATAATATGCAGTGCATCCGTTTCCTTTAATCATCTGTGCTTGGTAACAAGACACATTTAGCACACATGCAGCTTAATCATGTGACTTCAGTTTGGGGAGTTAAGAGGCAATAATCTCCACCAACCTATGAAGAGAAAAGAACAGCATTTAACAGCTGGACTTCATAAGCAAGTCTACAGGAATATACATGGCTCTCCTGGAAGATTGTTTAGCCCAAGCTAGAGACTTGGTAATGTGCCGTTTGAACATGAATTCATGTGAAGAGAGAAGTGTGCTGTTGGATTCATAATGCCATTTCACTTGGCTCATTTAAATAGGTACAGGAACATCTTTGCAAATAACTGAAGGTGGAATGTCGTCCTGATCATATCTAAAGAGAAACAAGCCTGTACTGACTCTTTTTTTTCTTTTTTTTTTCCTCTTGATTTATTTTCCTCTTTGTCTCACTCCAGGAAGTAGAAGTCGTGTTTTTGACATCTCTTTCCCGCACAGCCCATTGCAGGTTTTGCAAGAAACACTTGTGTGGCTTGGAAGGCTTATAATTGTGGATTTGTGTCAATTGCTGCATGAAATCGTCAAATGACAAATGTCCAAACGTTACGATTTAATTTGGTGATTCTAAAAGTTCTCCCCACCTGAGCGTTGACCTGAAATGAATTTAAGGTTTCTTACAAATGGGGAAAGCTGCTTTCTAGCTGCTGTGAATTTCCTTTGCTGAGAATCACTTACAGTGACATCATGGCAGAATACTCACACTCGGTTATTATTAGGCTTTTATTCATAGCGCCATGTTTATCAAATTGTTATAGTTGCCATTGTTTGGTTTTCTGCGCATGTTTATTGGCATTGGTTACCAGACTGAAATAGGCCGTGTTAAGCTGGCTTTATCGTGGCCTTTTGCACTAGGCCCCTCTCACCGCAACCTGAACTTGTGCTACTGGCTCCTCTATTTGTGTCCCTGCACAACTTGCTGTACATTCAAACACAAGCTTCCCACCACATCTTTGTGACGCTTGCTCATTGTTAGCAGCTTTATCTCATCAGCTCGATCTAAGTTGCAAGGTTGAAGAGATCCGCTTGTATAGGTTTATCCTCTGATTTCTATGTTCATTACGATGCTAAAGTAACGCCTCCTCTTTATGTTTCTCTTTCCGTCAGTGAATAGACATAACCACTTGAAGGACTTCATGCTGGTCGTGTCAATAGTCATCGGCATGGGTGGCTGCTGGTTCGCCTACATCCAGAACCGCTACTCCAAGGATCATATGAAGAAGATGATAACAGACCTTGATGGCCTGCAGAGAGCTGAACAGAGTCTGCATGACCTGCAACAGAAGTAAGGGTTTTTCCCACCACCCACACAAACTGTTCTAATTTACAAGAACTACCGTACTGTGTGCACACACACGGTTAGTTTCCGCATAAAACACAGCGGCACAGCTTTCGTTCTGTCTTCATATTAGAACTTGTCTCCGGCATAGGTCCCAAACTCTACCTTAAACTGACTTTAAGCCCATTTCAACCTGAGTTTTTTGTTTAATCATGATCATCATGCTTAAAAGTACTTGAAACTCGGTGTTGTACTGGGAATGTGGTTGCGTGTCTTGCATGTGCAGTGAGTTTTTTCCTCACATGCCCCGCTTTTGAGTTATTTCATCCCATGACTCTGCGGCATTCTGCTGTAAAGTTAATATTGAACTAATGAATCGGAATGAATTCTGCTCTGAACATTATTTTCTTCTTTGTTACCAGTTTGATAACAAGACGACAACTACAGCCTCACTCCCTAATTATAAAGCTTTTAGTGAGTGAAATGGCACCCCAGCTCTTTTTCACAGAAGTGTTTATTTAGTTGTAAGCTTAAGCAGGAATCAAGTCAGACAAGGCAGTAGCAGTGAATCCTGCCAGTCGAGGATTTTACAATGCAAATTCAAATTTACATGGAGTAATTCTCAATCCTATCTATACTCTGTTACATCCGTCATAAGTCATTACTTTCACAGCGTTGCAGACCCACATTGTTGTAAAACGGGAAGTTAAAAAAACTGGATGAGCTGCACTACGATTCAGACAAATTAATACATCTTCATCTTTTCAATTGGAAGTTTCAGCATCTGACTCGGCTGCAACACAGCATTGCATTCACAAGCTAACTCCCAAGGGCAATGTATTTTAATTCCACAGAGACTTGTGAAAGAGCAGAAAATAAACCAAAGAGTACAAATGCATTTTGGGTTGGTGGCAAATCTAATATAGCTGTCCAAAGCTGTTCATTGCCAGTCATATGGATGTTGCTGGTATCATTGTGCCGCTGCATATCATTAGTTTCATCAACAAGTGTGAAGACCACAGAGGTTTCTGTCTGGCTACCCCGTCTTCCAGTAAAATCACAGGACAACATGGTTATCTGTTCTGTGAGGCTGATGTATATGTTCAAGGCATGCAGTTAGGCTTCCTAAATGAATTGCATATTGTGAAATACTTAGTATTATTGGTAGCACTGGAGTAATACAGGATTTGGTGGTGAAGAAATACCTTTTGTTTTCAGTTTTACAGCGAATTTTCTCTTCAGCCCTCACCTGTGAGCAAAAGCGTTTCCTTTCCTTAATCCTACAGTGAGAGGAGCCAGCTGAGGTGGCTGTTACATGGTACACTCTTCCTTGGGAGGCCCTGCTTTAGGAAAATATTCATCACTGATCTTTGGAATACTTTGTCTTCGATGGATTTAAGTGTGCACCATTTCCTCTTATTTCTTCAAGGATACTCAAGTGCACTATAATCTTATGCAAAGGGTCAGGGTTGTTGTTTTATACGTATAACACTGCACAGATAGGGCGATCAAATTGTGTGACATCACAATTGAATCTTTTTCTGCTGATGCGTCTGTAATTTTAAGTATTTCTGATTGGAATATGCTACATGGGCTGCCTTCACTGCATTTGTGTCACAGATGTGTTGATATTGTTGATGTGGACACTTGCTCTAAATTATCTTCACATAAAAAAAGGTTAGTTTGAAAGATATAGATAGATTTATATTTTAAATGTTACAGTTGATGCTTGTGTCATTTAAAACACAAGGATTCTTTGTTTTTCCACAGCATATTTCACAAAACTCTGTCAATTAGTTTTTTAAATTGTATATGAATTTGAGCAGAAGTTGGTCTTAAACTCTGATTGTCTAATATTGGATCTGTTAAACTTCTTAGGAGCAGTGACGGCGTTGGCAGAAGACGGCACAACATTAATGAGCTGTTGCTGTCCTGTAGGACTATACTACCCTTATACCCACATGAGTTACTCTTTGTGTCAGCTGGCTGTTTAGTAGACACATGTTGCCGAAATATGACATGCTCGGGTGAATATGGCTCCCATATTTTGTTGTATTGTTTTACACTTGAGAAAATACACCTGCCACTGCCAACTTTTAAGTTGGCTTAGTCATTTATTTCATGCTAAGATAATTGCTCATACTAAATTCTCCTCTGCAGATTAAAACGGAAAGCCTTTGTGCAAACATTGGGCAGTGTGTTCTGCAGGTACCAAACGTCACCATAGCTGATTGTAATCAGTGCAGCTTTTTATATTTCGCATCCCAGAAATGATGGCTACTCATTGAGAATTACAGTATGATTTATCTGCTGTAATTCAGTAGACAATTCAATTGTCTTGCACCAAAGTAGAATATATCCGATAATGCATAATGATTTTTCAATTCCTGTTGATTATACTGGGGGTTTAGAGTAGCTTGTGCATTAACCTTGTGTAATTTATAATACAAATAAAATGTTGAAGTCAAGCTAACCTTTTTATCGTCTACCAAAAGCAGGCGAATAAGATTCTGCCTTTTCAGAGTTGCCGTTAAGCATTAAAGTGTTATAAATGGACGGCCAGGCACTGTTGGTGTGTGAAGGGATATTAAATTATATTGTAGGTCAGTGTGACCAACAAGAAGAGACCTTCATCTCACGTGTTTTTGGAGCTGAGGGAGAGAGAGCGAGGTATGTCCTCTGTCTGTAGCCGTGCTTTCTCCCTGATCCCTGCTGCCAGCTGCTTTCTTTCCATACCTTTAAGCAGATCCTGTGGTGGTATCAAGTAGCCTGGCCCTGCCATGGCTGCCCTGTTGGGAGACAGTGGGAGGAGGCTTTGACTGGAGCTGTATTTCCTGTGTGCCTTTTTTACAATGCCGTAGGACCTAGCCTCTGCCTCACTGGTGAAAGATGGTGTTAAGCATCACTGAGTCTTCCGCATTCAGATTGTGGTGATTGTGGCAGACAGACTGGCAACTGTGATGGTTACTTTTCTTTCCACACAATTGCTTAGAAAAGTAGAAAGAATAGAAATGTGGTAATATTTGCATATTGAAAAGTTGTGCTTTATAGTTTAGCTTTGCCTGAAAAGTCTGCAGAGACAGTCTGTCTGTATCCCTTGAGCCTTGCAGGTCAGGTGAAACAACATTTGTCATCTCTTCAGTGGGCATTGTAGCTCTGCCAGTACCCCCGAATCTTAACTAGTGACAGACAGAGGTCAGGGTTGAAAGCATTAGCAGGACGGCAAGCCACCCCACATTTTTCCATAGCTAGCTCTCTGGATCACCTTTCATTTCTCTGTACTGCTCTGCTCACTGACAGGAGGATGTTGCTTCTCTCTACTGACTGAAATGTAGTACTGCATCCTGCCCTTTTTATATGTGGAGACAAAAAGTGGGATTTTTTTTATGCCTTCGTGCTAGCGTCAGCCGTAGCCAGACGCAATATGTTTTTTGTCTTGCAATGTCCCGGGAACACCGGGAGGGAAGGTCTTCTGTGAACAAACGTTCATCTGGGATCGAAGATAAGCTGATTTAACTTTAGAAGTCAAAGGTCACTGTGACCTCATGTCTGTCCAATTTTCACAATATCTTAGCAACACCTTGAAGGAATGAATGTCTTCAAATTTGGCACAAAGGTCAAGGTCACTATGAACTCCCAGAGGTTTTTAATCATAATTGAAATGCTAGTTATGATAAAGTAATGACGTGTTAGAGAGACATTGATGTCCAAAGACAATAAAACCATGAGGTGCTAATTCTAGTTTTCATATCAGTTTTCTGTTGTCATAAGTGACAGTATTACATATAACGTATAATAAAATTTCCTAATAACTGCTTAGTCAGATGAGGGACTGTTAAAGTAAGAGTCCATTGTATCAGGACCTGAGGGAGGGTTTACAAATCAAAGTAAACCTTCTATTTATAATTAATATTATTTTTCTACATGCCTATGTATCACAAGAGATATGCTTCGGCAAGTGTATGTGTTACAACCACTGCTTAAATTCTATTAGAAAGTCTTGTCTGTCACCCATTACATAATTTTATAAAATTGTGCCATGTTTGAAAAGCCCCTCGTTTAAAAAAAAAAAAAAGTTTTTTTTTAAATATTTTTTTTAAGAGTCTCGTCTAAAAATACGTCACATACAAACCAACACATGATACTCCAGGAGCGTTGGGTGCCACACTGAACTGTTCTAAAGTTACATGGTGGCAGCTGTTCTCATTCTTTGCCCTGCTCCCTCTGATGTCAGTTTATTGTGAGCTGCCTCGCAGCTGGCCATGGCTCTCTGCTCTCTACATGTTAACCATTGTTTCCGGTGATTCATCGATGATGTAAGTCTTAGATTCCACACATACATGGTACTCGCATGCTTGCACATCATGCCTGCCCACAGACAGTGGCACCGACTACGCTTTTTTTCTTTGTTTGGTCGTATTAAGCGGCGAAAGATGTTCTCCTAAGATGAACAAAAAAAAGCACAATATTTGATTTGATCACAAGGGTATCCACCACATGATTCAGTCAGAAGGTTTCCTCCCCTCCCTAGATATTCTGCTATAGGCCGAGACTGCTGGGGGCATCTTAGATACACTTCTCTCCTTCTCTCCTCTTCTTCTTTCTTTTCTTTTTCTCATCCTCCTTCTCCTTTCTCCTCCTTTTTTTTCTCTCCTTCTGGATAAAGTATTGTCTTTTCAATGTAATGCTACTCCTTTCCGGGAGCCTCTGTGCTTCCTCGCCTCAAGTTTGCACGGATCATAGCTGTTTGGAGCTGGACCCGCCCCCCACCATGGGTCATGGCTGTCTGGAACTGGTCCTGCATGCTACAATGGACTGTGGCTATCTGGATCGTGGTCCAAGCCTACCACTCATTATATGAATAGTTTTTGTCATATTAATGTAATGTGCTATAACTCTGTTATGTTGTACAATCTGGTCACGTGATCTATTGCTTCTGTCCATCCTGGGAGGGGGATCCTCCTCTGTAGCTCTCCCTCAGGTTGCTTCCCCTTTTTCCCTGTGAAAGGGTTTTTACTATCTTTATTTGGGGAAGTTTTTCCTGAGTCGGTGTGAGGTCCTGGGACAGAGATGTTATGTGTACAGATTGAAAAGCCCTCTGAGGCAAATCTTGTATTGGCGATTTTGGGCTATACAAAATAAACTTAATTGAATTTAAATTGATTCTCTTTGTTCCTCCCCTTGTTTTCAGGCTGCAAATCGCCCAGGAGGAGCACCGCACGGTAGAGGTGGAGAAGGTAACCCTGGAGCAGAAGCTGAGGGATGAGATCAACGCAGCAAAGCAGGAGGCCCATCGTCTGAGGGAGCTGCGCGAGGGCACCGAGAACGAACTAAGTCGCCAGAAATACGCCGAAGAAGAGCTCGATCAGGTAGTTGCAACGGGATGAATGTGATCTGAACATGGAGGTTGTAGAAGCCCACAAAGTAGAAAGTGAGTGGATAGTGTGAACTTCTAAGGTGGCAACTGCGCAGTATGTTTAGTTTAATCATATTCACACTGGCTTTATTATACATACTCCCACTGGAGTTTTTGTCCATTTGGCTGGAACGGCACAGCACATCCCACACAAGTAACTAAAACACATGGACATTTGCTTGCAGGACTATCGCAGTGTTCTAATTCAGACACTTTTTTTTTGTTATTAAGAAACACGGTGAGAAATTGGAAAAATGCAATGCTTTCAGATTCAGTAGTTTCAAGGAGCAAGTGTGGCGATCCATCAGTCCATGAATATAAACACCTTTTTGGAGTTTGTAGGATTGAGACATCCCTTGTTTGTGTGCTTTATACAACTTCGTGACAATTTACTGCAATTGAGAAAGTTGTGTGTTCATTAATAAGTAAAGTTTCAAAAAATAATAAGAGATTTGTTCTTTAAATGACACATTAATGTATTGTTCACACACCAGTCTTACATTTTGTTTAAAAAAATTCTCAGAAAATGTGTAATTATCCTATTTACCAAATCAGAAGGTCCCCAAAACAGAATAATCATTATCAAGAATGTGTTGCTAGAAAATGTAAAGCATTAAATCATTAAGGCATTAGTTTTAAAAATGTGTCAACTAATGCTCGACATTGGTTGCAGGTGCGCATGGCGTTGAAGAAGGCAGAGAAGGAGTTGGAGTCCCGAATTAGCTGGTCACCGCCAGAGTCCCTCCAGAAGTGGCTGCAGCTCACCCATGAGGTGGAGGTGCAGTACTACAACATCAAGAAGCAAAACGCTGAACGGCAGCTCCTGCTGGCCAAAGAAGGGGTAAGCATGTAACAACCTAAAGAAGAACGTAAATGACCATTTATGGATTATATATGATTTTAGACTAACTTGAGAAATTGTGTATATTTACAAGATAATAAAGCAGAGATGCATTTTTTTTGGGTCATTTGTGTTCACAGGCGGAGAAGATAAAGAAAAAAAGGAACACTCTGTTTGGGACTTTCCATGTGGCTCACAGCTCCTCTCTGGATGATGTGGACCACAAAATACTGGCAGCAAAGTAAGTCAGAGATTGTAATTAGAGTACGTTTTAATAGAACTTTTAGAAAACAAGCTGCATTTTTATTGAATTAAGCCTCATCTGTACAGGATTCACATGACAGGGGAACGATAAAGTATTTTCTTCGCACTGAAACATGACTCCTTGTTCTGGAGAGCATTTTAACAATCCCAAAATACCAGTCCTTGTTCTTGTCCTTCTGTTCCCCCCCTCCTTCCCAAACAGGCCTATATGAGGACGCGAACATTTGTCCACCCATCGAATAACCGATGCCATTTACTTACTTACTTTTTGTTTTTGATATTATGTCTCGAGTGATCATAAGTTATTTCTCCTCTCCTTCTTTCCCCTCATTCATTCACAGACAAGCCCTGGGTGAGGTGACGGCTGCTCTGCGGGAGCGGCTTCATCGTTGGCAGCAGATCGAGATCCTCACGGGTTTTACCATCGTCAACAACCCGGGCCTTCCTTCTCTCACCACGTCCCTGAACCTTGACCCCAGCTTCATGGGCGGCAGAGCTACGCCTCAGCACTTCATCATGTCTGACGACATGGACGACTTGGACGAGGATATCGTGCCCGGAATTCTGCAATGTAAGAGTTCATCTGAATCTCTTGGCAGTTCTGGGGGAAATAGCAAACGAAACCCTAAACTCTCTAAGACTCTGCTGGGAAAGTACAAAAATCAGTCCACATGAGAATTTTGACCTTTTTTTATGCTACAATTACCTGAATTTGTCCTTGTTGCTTCCCTGGTGATGGAGGTCGTGAGGGTCACGCATGTCTACGATTGAATGAGTGTTGTTTTACATTTGTTTAATGTGTAAATGTAAATTCACCTAAATGTCTTGTTGTTTTACACACGATTCCAGATCATACCTTTTTTTGTTGGTTGTTCTCATTTTGGGGAAAAAAAGTGTTCACTTGACTCTCAGTCTATAATGGGGGCTATAACGGACTCCTGTGACTTTCCTCTGGAAATTGAAATGTCAAGAAAAATACACTTCTTAATGAGAACAAGTTTTTGTGCTGACCTTATTGTAACGGTTGTGTCCTATTATGTGCTACAAACCTTTTGCATCTGATTTTGGTTAACGACTGCAACCAAAAGAAACGACTACAACAATTACATGCAGTCGTGTTCATGATATTTCCTATTCAGCTTGAATACACAAATACACCTAATTAAAAAAATAATAATAATCCTGATGTGTAAAAAAAAAAGTTATTGTCATTACAGGAGTCTTGGATAAACACATCTTGCTCAAAGAAACTGATTCTGATGACCTTTAATGCTCATGTGCTCTATAATTGACTTATTATTAAGGCAACACTTGATACACGTTAGGTTTGGGTTTGACTAACTGCAGGCTAAACTGTTTCTGCAGAATCCTATTCTGACCAAAATAGTGAGTAAGTCTTTTAAACAACATTAAATGCACTCCCTATCTCACTCCCCTCTCTTACTCCAACACGTCTCTGGCATTTGGCTTCCACTGCTGTCTCATTGGGCGAACCACAGATGGCACCCGACTGCTGGAACGGCGAGCCAGCGACCTGTGGTCCGTCGATTCAGACTGTCAGCACATGTGGAAATATCCTGGTTGGCCATTTATTCACGCCCCAGTTCAGTCCTCAGTTTGACACCCCTGCCTCCTCCCCTGACTCAAAGCCCCGCGGCGCTGTAATATCTTCTTGCTGGACAGTACGATGCAGATGGACACAGCTGGAAGGGAGACGACTCCATGCTGCGTTCATCTGACCTCCCCTGGGTTGCTTGCTTGCCACATTTATCCTCCCTAAATCCTGTCACCACCCAGTGCACTCCTTGTTTCTTCCCATAGTGATTTATTGCATCCTTCCATAAATGCCCTAATAATTGTTGAATATTTTTTATTTTAAACCAGATTTCTTTTGTTGAAAACATCACTTGTCCTTTTTGTTTGATTTCATATTTTCCTTGTGAGACGGAGAGATAAAACAGTGGCGCTGGGATTTTTTATTGCAATTTAATTATTGTAAAAGAATGAAAGGGATTTAACTTGGAGACTTTGTCACATTCTAAATTTATTATCCATAAAAGTAAAAGGGGAGGAAAAAAAAGGATTCCAGCACCGGAGTATCTTTCCACTAACCTCGCCATGGCCGTCAGACTATTTCACGAGTGGTTGTCGATAACGCTGTTGTTTTGTGCCCACAGCTCCCAGTATGATGTCCCTGCGCCAACGGCACATTGACGCCCAGCTGGCCATGGGCTCCCAGAGGTTGGTAGAGAGTTGCCTGTTGGCGGGGCAGCAGGGGGAAGGAACCCTATACCCATGCAGGTCCAGGGCCCCCCTCAGACAGTCTCAGTCGTTTGGACAGCTCGATTGTCTGCCTCTGCCTCCCCTTTCCTCGGCTATGTCTCACCCCTCCATCATCTGTACCTCCAACCTAAGCCCTCATTCCCAGTCCTCTTTGAGCTCCTCTTCCTACTGCTTACCCAGCTCAGTGAGCGGCGCCGAAGCCCATCATTCCTTCCATACATATCATGCTTCTTTCCAGCCCATGGATCCCATTCCTGATTTCACCTACTCTGATGTCTCCAAAGCACGCCCCTCATACAGCGACGGCTTCGGGTACCCGTCTCTTTCCGATTCTCCGCACATATCGCATGTGCGTGGATGCGTTTTATACTGCCTGCAGTCGTTTGGTTATTTTTTTGGAGTGTGCATCGTAGCGTAGTTATTGTCATCCGTCCATTTTATTTCCATATGCTCTCTTTCGTGTTTCTTTCAATCATTTTTCTCTTTCACGTCATTGCAACCAACATGGCATAACAGAATCTCCATGTATGCGTACATCTTTTTCAACCTCTCGGTGTTCCTGTTCTTTGCCTGCACAACTAACAAGTGTGGCGTTGCAGGCTCTGCTCGGCGTATGTCCAGTACTTTTCTAGCATGCGAGCATCAAACTTCAATCTGTATAAGTTTGTTCTTCATCTAACATATGCCCCTACCCACAGGGACCTAAATCGCTCCGACTCCGACTCCTCCCTGTCCCTCTCCCAAGTCGGCGATCGGCTGTCTGCGTACAGCTCCAAAGGCCACCTAATCAAGCCCACCTCCCTCATTCACGGTCTGGCCGGCCGCGGAGACGACGCCATCTCTCTGTACGCTCACACGCCCAACGGAGGGAACCGCATTCAAGAGCTCAGCCCCACAGAGCCCGCCCACGACAGCCCCATACTCATGAAGAAGGTGTACGGCACGGAGCAGTCGCCCAGCCTGGGAGAGATCAACAGTCTGTCGGAGTCGTCCCGCTCGCTCAGCCCCAACTCCACCGAACCCGACACGCCGTCACCGACTGGAGGGCAGCCGGGGGCAAAGGGAAACAGCCGCATCCCACAGCTGTCCGCCAAGAAGAGCCCGCTGGAGGAGGACAGTGGCTCCACGGGAGAAGACACAGATTCCACTGCCAGCCGCAAGAAACACACCTTCAAGATCTTCAAGAAACAGAGGAAATAAGGGCTACATGAACTCTAGGCTTTTACAGCTGCTTGACTCTAGTCCTTTGGTCTGTTTCAAAAACAAGGTTTGCGAGGTCGTTAATGGTCAAATGATGGCACAATTTGTTGCCGGTGCATCTTTTTGTAGGTACGACACTTACTCTAAGAAACTGTGGGAGCAACCAGCTGTTTGGTTGTGTCTGCTTATGGGCTCAATGTTGAATTTGTGGGAAGTAGGTAGGTTTGTATATTGGAATGTAAAGTATTATTTATTCTGCAGGAAGTTGTACCAGTCTCAAAGAGAAATGTCTCCCAGTTGGTTTTTCTTTTTTCTACAATCTATAACATTTTGCATGTCTTCACTTTTGTTTGACTGCTACTCGAATGCCCTTAGTGTTTGCTCGGTTCTTGTCGTTAACCTGCCTAGACAACACTTGATGTTTCTTTTATTGCTACCTAAACACCTAGCCTACAAGTCCAAAGTGAATGTGCACTCCCGTTTACTCACTTAGTACTTTGTTTTTATTGATGGTGCCACGTTTGTCTGTCTTTTGTTGTCTTCTTCTTGGCAGAGCAAATGACACATTCAGGAGATCCTCCAACAGTAGAGTAGTCTTAGAAAGCATCAGACTGTTACATTTCTGACTCGGTACATGTTTGACAGTCAAAAGGGAAGTTTAAATGGTAATCTCGTACAGCAATAGTAGTTTTTTGTTTGGTTCATACTCCCTAGAAGTGTGAAACCAATTAGTTTAATGAAGTGCAATTGATTTCTTACAAGACCTGGATGACATCACCTTGTGTACAAAGTGGAACTCCACGAGGGTTAAATCTTCTGAATTTCTAAAGGACCTCCAAATGCAGCATCAGGCCTTTTGCTTTAATTTTAGTATTTAATTGTTGAGTGTGTAAGATCATTCGAGTGTAAAAGAAATGTGCTTTACTCAAATGTCAAGCTTTTAAACAAACAAATGTAACATGTCTTCACGTCTATATAAGTGTTTGAATTTCCTGGATTGAATCGTCAAAGTACCAAAAACATTATTACCAATGAAATTGCATGACAATTATCTTTTTATCTGGCATTTTATTGAATTAGAATATATATATATATATATATATATATATATATATATATATATATATATATATATATATATATATATATATATATATTTATTAAAAAAACAAATGAATCAAATCATTTAACTCGATGCACTAGAAGCACATTTTTATTCAGGCTTTGAATAAGAGTAAACTTGTTTTCAAAGATTTTCATATTAAAAGATGAATGGGATCCATCATATTACCTGGCTGCGAGTTTAACTTTGATTTTGGCTTCGGCTGTCCTGTTTTCTCTTTTAGTGACTTTTGGTGGACATTGCAAACTTCACAGCAGTTTGTCAGTAAGCGATGGGTGCTGGTAAGGGCTACAGTTACAAGGCAAACTCCTTTGCTCTGTGTAAGATGGACATTTTCAAGTTGCAGCCACTTTGTAATCCACCTTTTATGGAAGATTTAGCCGAATCCCGTCAAAGTGCCAAATCCTTATCTGTCGGAGGGCTTTGTATTTTCAGTGGGTTCTGCCCTGTGAGCCCTTTTTAAATGACACAAGACCACGTGATGTACATACATACAGTATGTGATTTACAGCCTGAGTTTAAACACTGAATGTCCAAGAGTAGTGTTGCTGTGACAGTATCGTCAGTACAGTATGTTTACATGTTGCAGATAATTACTATTGTCGGATTACCACGACGGAGAACGTTGTGCCAGTTTTAATATTGACAGCTTATGAGCACAGAACTATGCATCAGTAGTTTTAGGTGATGACTAAAGTAGTGATAACGCCAGTGTGTTAGGGTGCTCCTGAGCGATGAACAACCAAAAAGTGCTGCAAAAAAAACTGTCGGCCTCCCCCAGCCGCATAATGTAACAGGTGGTTTGGATGCGTAAGACATGTATGAATATTTTATTTTAGAAACAGCTTGAAAAAAAATATCAATTTCCTACTGGTACTTTTTTAAAGTGTCATTTGTACCTTTTTTGCACGACCAAGCTGTAAATGGATTATGCCTTCTGAATGTGTGCGAGTGTGCGTGCGTGCGTGTGTGTGCGTGCGTGTGTGTTCGTCTGCTTCTACTATAATGCATTGTAATGTTGATGCATGTCAACTGCAGTAACAAAACCTACATTGGGTTAAAAGAGTGGATCAGCTTTTGTCACTACCCACCCTACTTTCTTTCCTTCTCTTTTGTTTTGAGCTTCTATTTATGAATACACAGTATATTTGTACAGAGAAAATAATAATTTTGCATCTTCTGTGATGGTCTAGACTTTTATGGCACTCCTGCATGATGGCAATAAACTATTTTGAATGAAAGAAGGGCTGATTTGTCGTAAACATTGCACCACATGCTGTAAGACAACACTTCCCATCTCTAGAGTTAAATCAAGTCTCCTCTTCAATGGAATTCATCAACGACGTCAGCGTACTGAACACGTTTGCACCGAAACAAAGAACTGGAGTTCACATGATATCAGTTTATCTTAAATAGGTATACAACCCAATTCTCAACGTTCCACCTGATCAGCACTGTGTAAATAGCAAATGAGGAGTGGCTGTCAAATATTTACTCACCCGTCAACGTCTGTAAGGTGGAGCAGGATGAAGTACGGATCTTAGTGGCTTGAAAATCTTTCATGGAGAGACTCATGAAAGCACTGTGTGAGCCATGGGTTTCCATACACTGCACGGATACATCTGTGTGTTTGGTCTCAGTATGCAGGTAGGATCAGCTTTCCCTTCATGATCTGTGGCCTTCTGCTTTTAACAGATTTTATGAACAGGCATCTTCTGCCTCGCACAGGTCATCTGGGCTCTGGACGAGGTGACGCTCCTGAATCCTCCGGAGGAGCCTCTACCGGATCATCTTTTGGAAATACTCTACTCTTGTGACGAACCCGCCACGGTCCAGCTGGACTATGTTGTATCCTTTGAAACTGGCAGCACTTCAACACGCGTGCTGAGACAGTGGAGCTGCGTCCCCGGTCCTCCTCAAGTAAAGACCCTGGAGCTGAACTTGCCTGATTGGCTGGTGTATCGAGCTGATGGGATTGTTCCAGACTCCCAGTGGGTCCTGAGTTGCATCCTTCAAGCGTCAGTCACATACAGTGGATTTGATGACACTGAGAAGTCTGTGGCAGCTCAGGATGTGGCAACTTTGCGGCCTAAACCTTTTTTTAGTCGACCTGTAAAACAGCATCAACTGTGCATTTCCTGGAGTACAAAAATGTTGCAATTATCTCGTCTGTTTTCAAAGAAGCAGTGTCCTTTGGAGCAAGGTAAGATTTGAGGAGTCAACGTAAAGCTGCTAACGTCCACAATATTTTAAGCGGAAAGCCCTGAAAAATCTCCAAATTTCTTCCGTCAAATTATAAAAATCAGAGAACACCATCCTCCGATCTACAGATGAATCATTGTCAGACATGTTATGTCATCGTGTACTGGTCTGGAAAGGATGATTGTGATTTTAAATAATGGGTACGGAGAATAAGTGATCTCAAATCCAAAATCTTCATACCATTTAGAAACGGTGCAGCTCCTGTCCTCTCTGTATGGCTCAACTGGAGAAAGCTTTGGTATCACCAAGACACTTGACCCTTATGGCGCTGAGTTTCTGGAGTATTTGCGCATTCAAGCCATCTCTTCTCCATGGTAAGACAGAAATAGCCGAGCTTTCCATTCTGGTATTGCAGGTATTATTTAGGGATAGTTAACCAGGAGTGTATTTTGTTTTTGCCAGGTGTATGTTCTCCATGTGGATATTTGTCACCAGCCACTGCCAAGATAACCTGTGTGGTTTGTTCTACCATATAGACTCCCGGAATAACTATGTCACACCAACACTGTTCCTCAAAAAATCAGGTAAAGTTCTTCTCTCGCCGCTCAGATATCCTCATCATGCAACTACAGTGTCATTATCTGGCCTTACAGCAGTCATTGCCCCATGCTGCATGTGCAGGCCAGCTACACATCCAGATGGATGGAGAGTCTGAGGGATCCTCTGCATTTGTTCCTCCGTTTAAGGTGCCTTTGAGTGAGTGGTGCCAAATCAGTGTGATGCTGCGCGGTCCAATGGTGAGTGGTCTCTTGTTGACAGGAGATGACCTTTCAGTGAGTAATAATGACAAATAAAGCGATCGATGTCATGTTTGTTCATCTCAGGTGACTGTCTCCATGGTGTGTGTGGATAAGGAGCAGAGGACGGTTCGTTCATTAGTGCAGATGTAAGTCTTCCTCAGACACGACAGAGGGATTATTTATAATTTAAATCAACAACAGAAGGAAAAGAAATGTCCGCACTGTGTCTTACAGGTTGGAGCATGTTGTCGTGCTGGATGACACAGAGGGATATTTTGTGATTGGTGGAGGGAAATACATAAGAGGTCTGGAAGGATATTTTGGGCCACTGGTTTATTACCGCAACCGAATACCACCTGACAGCATGGTAATGTCCTGCCCACATTTATTGCCTCTGCTGACTCTCAACATCGAAGTCTGATTAATTACCTCTTCTCCAGGATGAAGTTGTTATTCCAGATGTTCTCAGAACTGTGAACCTGACAGGCTGGCTGCACTCCTGTCAAGAATTTCGTCTCGAGATGAACGTTAAAATCCACGGCTATGCTCTCCAGGCCCAACGGGGAACAGAGTCTGGTAGTATGTTTTTATATCCACTAGGTGGTGCTAAAGTGACTGTGTCTGAAATATACTCTGCAGAGCCCCTGAGTGTGTAAAGACACTGTCTATGATGTGTTTTTTTTAGAGACATGTTTTGATGCTTTCCATGAGTGGACGGTAACGGACAGACAGCCATCAAAGTCACAGTGTGAGCTGTGGGAGACGACCGTCCCGCGTAGAAGACAAGCTGCAAAACTGGCCAAGTTTTTGGTTTTCAAACACAGTGAGAGATGAATTAATTTGTTTGTGCAATCTTACAATATAGTCAAAAGGCGATGTCGACAATAATTCATCTGGCAGATCAAGCAGTTTGTATTCAAACGTGAGAAAAAGTGCAGCATCTACAGCACAGAAATAGATTACAGGATACCATATTGATGATACAACACATGGTCTGTGGGTTGGAACTAAGTGTGCCTGCACAGCATGCCTTTGTACCCCTTTTACTTCCTATAAGGCTGAGTAAACAATATATTTTTTTGCTTATTATTCACTGATATTATCATGTCTCATTTTACATAAAACACTGAAATAAATTCCTGACTTGCAGGAAAAAGACGTGCCAGCTTGCCAGCGGTGGGCAGAGCCCTGTACTCCTTATCACTTCACAAGCTGAGCAGAGCGAGCAACACTGGAGCGGTCAGCAGAATATTGCCACTGCTGCTTCAAGCCGGCTGCTTAGCTGATAACCGAGCTCTGCACGTGTCCTCAGTGTTCTACGGCGCCGGCCTGGGAATCCAGGAACAGCCCAATAAGGTGTGTGTGTGTGTGTGTGTGGTGTGTGTGTTTTCCTGCGTCAGCTGTAGTAGTGGACACATTTTTTTTTTTTTTTAATACCCTTTTATGCCCTTGTGTTTGGTGCAGGCCTGGCTCCTAGCCCTGCTGGCAGCCCAGAAGGATGAGCGACTAGCACTCCTGCGCCTCGGGCACCTGCACCACCAGGGCCTCCATGGCCTCCCCACAGACCCGGACCTGGCCTATGCCTATTATGCAAACATAGCAAAACAAACAACTCTAGACCGTCACAATCCCACACCCAATCAGGTAAGGGATGTGCTGCTAACTGGCTGCTTTTGCAGCTCTTATTTAATCCAAACCTACCGAATGTTGTACATTTTTCTGTGTCTGTCAATAAAAACAGTGTCATGGCACATAAAAATCAAAGGCATCATTGAAACATCAACATATCAGACAATAGTAGTTGTGAAGTGTGTTATGTAGTAGCTGGCAGTGCCAAGCCTGCAGCCATTGTAATGCAGGGCCTTGGTGAACAGTTATTACAATCACATGAGCTGATATGTTGTTGTATTTTCTGTATTTCGACCATAGTTTTCATACTTCAATTATCAATACATTGACCTTCACTGCTTTCCATTCCAAGACAGACAGGAGTAGAACGTATTTGGCTGCGTTGCAGGGCTCAAAAGTGATCCAGGTTGTATCTAGAGCAGAGCTGTGTTTCTGGACTATTCGTCACTGATTTAGGAAGGAAGAGCATTGAAATAAAATCTATCAACATCTTATCCGTGTTCTCTTTCTCTCTTTTTTTGTAGACATTTGTTGAGGCTATTTACCTAAACAATGACGCGGTGTTGAATCTCCAGACCAATGAACACCATCAGCTCTTCCAGTGGCTGAAGCTGCAGGCCCGCAGGGGAGCAGCTGAAGCCGAGGTACGCTGTTCTGCCATCTCTGCTTTCTAAACCCAAAGTACACCAGCATGGGAAGTCAGATACAAGAAAGCGTTATAAGATTTTAGATCTGTGTCTCAAAATACACACAGTAAATTAAAATGACCACACTCACTGTTTCATCATGTACATTTTTCTGTAATAATTCAACAACTATTTCCCAGCAAGCGGTTGCCCGCATGCTGTTCTGGGGTCAGCAGGGAGTGTCTCCAGACATCCACAAGGCTGTGAGACACTACGAGAGGGGAGCGGTCCGGTGGAAGGACCCAGTGTCAATGTATGACTATGGCATAGTCCTACTACAGGTGACAACTACAACTGCTGTACAATACGAAACATCACAATGTGTACTTTAACATAACTGAAATAGTACTTATTGTTTTTTTGAATTCAGCTTTAGCTCTTATGACATTTGAATGTGTGTCTCTGTAGGGGCACGGGGTTGAAAAGGACATTCCAAGAGCTCTCACTTTCCTGAGGAAAGCAATGGACCAGGTTTTGTATGATTAATGTTAATTACATCCCTTATTACTCATTAACACTGGATGTCTAAAAAAAACAACAACAAAGTGTTCACTCCCAATCTTACTTTGTAAAATATTCGACCCCTCAGGACTTTGTTCCTGCAATCAATGCCCTGGCCTGGTACTATGAGCACTTTGAGCAAGACTACGTGCAGGCGGTGCAGCTGTGGGAGCAGGCGGATCTCCTGGAGTCCTCGGATGCTGCTTTTAATCTCGGTGTGATGTACTCGCAGGGCTTGTATCCAGGAAAAGCTGCTGACCAGGTTAGCCCAAGTATGAATGCTTTGTGTGATCGTCTCCTGGCAAGCTTTACAGACTAGAATGCTGACGTGAGCCGGTTAATCATTGGTCTTTCCTGCAGTGTATGGCCTTTCGGTACTACTTGAAGTCTGCAGAGAGGGGCCACATCACGGGAGCGATTCAACTCGCCAGCATCTGGACCACTGGGATACCTGGATGCGTCTACAGGCGTCCATCAGATGCACTTTTGTTAGCCACCGAGCCTCTTATTCATTCATTTCAAAGCACGCACATGATTTGTCCTTGCAGTATGTCGTGACTAACGTGCCTTTTCAACTGACTGCAGGTGGGCAAAGTGGGCAGCTGAGCACAATGGATACCTGGGCAGCATCTTGCGGAAGGCCTTGGATTCATATCTCAAGAGTGACATGTAATCTTTTTCTCTATTCACACCTGCCGCAATCCTATTCAAGCCGCTGGATTTCGGTCGTCGCATTAACGGTCTAGCTTTTCAACAGGTTCAGCTCACTGTTATATTACATGGTGGCTGCTGAGTCCGGATACTCACCTGCCCAATTCAATGTGGCATATCTATGTGAACAAAGTGTGGTGAGTTATCCTCATGAGCTACAGTGTCATGGTTTTGTTTATTCTTGTCATTCAAAAATGTATCAAAATGTAACCTTTTTTACTCCGTTTGTCCCCAGTTAGCTTCCCTTGATCCTTCTTTTGCGTCAAACTGTACGTGGAGGTATTACAACCGTACACTCCAAAGTCAAAATCCTGACACTTATGGTAAATTGCTATCCTATCCCAGTCTCGCCCTTTTCAATGTGTATCTTCGATCGGTCCAAAAGCGTCAGTTTTTGGAAACTTGTACGGTAACATTCCTACTTGAAATCCTTTTTCTTTGGACCTACTCCTCCAGCCTTGATTAGGATGGGTGACCTGTTGTATGAGGGGCAGCGTGACGGGCAGAAAGACTTGTTTTCTGCAGCAGCGATGTACACCCTGGCAGCAGAGAGGAACGAGCCACAGGTCTGCTTCTTTGAAATTGATTTTCTGACAGTGTTTGTATATGTTGTTTCCAAATCGGCTTTCATTCACAATTGAGCGTGTGTGTGTGTTTGAGTCATACTGTTCTTCCACAGGGATGGTACAACCTTGGCCTCCTTGCTGAGGAGGGTTACAAGCTGCCGCTGTCAATATTGATTGACCTTGGCCTTTCAGAGTTGTTCCTGGCAGACAACAGCTTGCTCCTAAGCACTTTGTACACAAGGTTTGTATCTGTATACACACGCACTAGTTTTGTCGGTGCAGTTTTCATTGTAAATCTGTACAATTTTTTCTCTCCCGGTATTTTCTTCCCAAAGATGCCGAGATTCAGAGGATGCAGATTCCTACTTGCCTTGCAGCCTCGCCCTCTTCAATGTGCATCTTCGATCATTCCAAAAGGACTACAGTGCAGCTATTAAGGTTAGTGGGATATCCTCAAGCTACAATGGAAAGATTTCTCTTTTGGGGGGGCTTTGTTTGAGTGTCTGCACATCCAGCTCAGTAGGAATAAAAAGTTCTATCTAAATAAAAAGGACCTTGATAATTGTTAATGTCATATATTCATGTAGTGCAGTGTTTCGTAAACTTTTTATCTCAGCACTCGCTTCTTAAAAAGGACTAACCACATGAACCAATTCACAATATGATTGATTTAAAAACCGTGAGACGAGAACATTTGAACATTTTCTTGAATAGGCAATCCCGCCATTTTCAAAGAAATATGTTCTTGATAAATCACACCTTTGTTTTGTTTCTGTTATTACAATATCATATAAAAAGATAGATACAAATACTTTACACTTCAAAATAAATGTATTCCGAAGAAGTTAACAGCCCATTTCCTCTCACCTGCTAAGAGTTAATTATCAACACATTAAATATATGAAGGTTTCCTCATGTAGCTCAAGGTTATCAATAAGATGTACTGCAGATATAAATGCAACTTAAAATAAATAATTTATTTAGAAACCCAAATAAAATCTAGGACCCAGCTGAGTGTGCAGACCCAGCCTTTGGGAATGAACGATCCAACGCAGACAAACGTTGAAGCTGGTCACCAACTATTTTGTTTCCTTTTTTTCTATAACGTATTGGTACTTTATTTCTTAACAATGCATCCAATTCCATAACCTAAAAAACATAATCTTAAAGAACATTATTGTACGTATTTGCTTTCCATGTAAAATGTTTTATTTCCTCCAGTTCTCCACTGCTGTCGCCGTGATTGCGGCTCCAACGATATTCCTAATCGTCCTCGGTGTGCTCAGGAGAAACGTGCCGTCTCCCAACTAGAAGATTCTCAACAGGATTATCGGCGCAACAAATTCAGGGAACAAAATCAACCCGTACAGCAACAACATTGTCACATGTGTTTGTTTACCATGCAAGTTATGTGACCACTGGAAAGAATAATTAGGAATGTTATTAAGTCTGGAAAATTTGGGGTTTGTAAGTTTCATACAGTTTAAAACGTATTAAGAAAGCTTGCTTGAACAATAAAGAGTAATTAACACCGACCTTGCAGTTTGTTTTCAAGATACTTCTGGTGGGTCGAAGTTATTCTTGGACGTCCTTTGGTCTCCCAGTGTCATGATTCCTTTAACCCGTGGTGTTCCTTGGAGTGGACGACTTACAGAATTCAATTAAATGATGCCCAGTTGTAGCCTCATGTCCACTGCTTAACACTTCAAAATGCTTCCAAATGAGCACCTAACAGGACTCCAGGCTCTTCTAATGGGATGCACACACTTACAATGTTCATGCAGTCTTCCTGTTGTCAATCAAGTCTGCAAACCTGGCAGGCACTACGAGCGTTAGAGAGTTGTTACTGTCTTTCCTGGCTCCAAAACACTGCAACACTGATTATGCTGCGATAGAGGATTTCAGAAGTCAGATGTTTGGTCTTTGTGGCCACTGTTCATTGCTGCTTATGTGTTGCAAATCAACATAAATATGTTGTGTAAAAAAAAAAAAAAAAAGCCGTGTACTATTATGTATAATTTGCACTCAACCCACTGCTGCTCATTAAATATGGAAAACAAGTATGCCAGATAATTTCTAGCGACTCATATTCCATGAACCAAAATCAAGCAAACAATTACGGACACTTCTCATGAGACCAAATCCATTCAACACTCAACATCTCATTATCACTGGCAGACACGTTTAATTGCTTTGCCTCTGTTTGTTGGAATGAGTGACAATTTGTTCGGGCTTATGATTGTGAGGATGGAATAAAAATAGAAGTGTGTACTTTTCGTCAGCTAAAAGGAAAACGTGGCATCATTGCCATTGAACTGAATATAGACTCATCAGATGCTCATAAAGATGTATAATGGATACATAATCCAAATAAAACACACAATACACATGGCAGATAGGGGCACCTCATGGGGCTAATATACCCACAAACACAAATGCACCATGCAGTCTCAAAAACAAGTCACACTATTAATAAACTGGAATTGTTGCAGAGTTTTTCTTTTGTAAATTTGCGGGTTAACATTCTCCAACTAAAAACATTAGCATGGTGACTTTCTATTATGCAATTTCAGTGGCAGAGCATTAAGGCTACCGTGAAGAGTAACACAAGCTGACAATTTGAGAATAAAGTATAAACGTAATAGTAATCACACAGCTTGCACACAGCTTAAAAACAATAATTCTTGTCTTACTTTGACTTTATCCTGGAATGCCATGAGCTGAATATTGTAATAGTATGACTTTAATCTTATAAAAGATGGTGACTTTTTACTGAAATACAAATTTCTAAAATACTAAGTATAAAAAAATACTTGCGTAAGAAATACATCAACAAATGTCAATCATTCCAAAAAAAAACAAAACATGTTTTACTCATTATTGATGTCTGGTAAACATTTCTGAGGAGGGTTTACTGGATGGGTTGATGGGAAAGTATTCATACGTCAGTATTTCTGAGCTCCTGGCCACACCTGCGCATGATTTATGCCTAATTAACAGAGTGCGAGACAGCAGTCAGGTTTCTTCGGTAAGTTATCGTTAACTCAAAACTCAAACTAGTTTAACCAGCAGGACGACAAGTTGAGCAGTCGGTGAAGAAACGGTACGATGTAACTTACAGTTCCTGAAGTGACTCGCTCATTTAAGACTTTGCAAGAGAAGCCGCGCAGTTGTAACTTGTTAGCTAATATCATGCCGTGATTGAAAGCAGGTGTGTTGGTTGTTGCTCGTGTCGCTGCTAGTATCAATGCATTCACGCTATAAGCCGTACAGTGGGATTTCTCAAAGTCAAGGAAGCTTCTTTAGACACGACCAATGTTGAGCTTTTGGTGCTTTGAGGCAGCTTATCCTAAATGAGTTACATGTCATTTTCTTTGTTCGTTTTGTCCTATGTCTTACCCCTTATGTTTCCAAGTTTTTAAGGCAGACAACACTCCCTCAGGGTTACTCTTTTTTGTGTGAAGTAGGAAAGGGTGGTGGATAATGAACTATGTCTGGTTTTCCTGCAGTGTGTTAGATTGATGTTGAATTCAATTTCCATTCAATCATACCTCAATCATTTCTCATCTGTTCGCAGCATGTCTTTTTTTGTGCAAACTAAAGATTCAGAAGTCTTTTCTTTCTTTTTTAAATTTTTACATTTTGACCGTAGGAAACAAGTCAAAAAGGCAGTTGTTCTGCTATGATGCTTGTTACTTACAGTATAGAATTATATTAATAATAATAATACAATATTGGTAAGGTTAGGTACACAAAACCACAGGCGAGTGAGAGAGATGGGGAGTCCAATGTCACTCAACATTACGATTTTGATTATGTTTAATTTCGGGTTGAATGTACAGCGACTATAAAAAGAACTGGTGTTGAAATGTTGTCACACTGTTCGTTTTTTTTTATTTCAAGGAAAGGTTCAGTGATATCAAAGGTGACGTTGGCTTATGACTAATGTACCTTTTGGACAGCCGGGTGTGTAGTCAGCAGGAAGAGTGTCCTTCAGCAGCAGAATTGGGTTCAAGTCCCTGCGTCAGCATATGTTTTTGTGGAAGTTAAATTCCTACAATCTCCAGGGTATGGATCTGTCTTCTTCTCTGCTGCGACCTTCCTGTCGTCAAGATCAGTGACGTGGTTACAGAGGGTCATCGAAATAATATCAACACCTCATTAAAAAGGAACTCTTCAGTGATTCACTTACGTTACACACACGGCCAAGTTTGGTTGGTTCGGTTCTGCCGCCTGCCAGTTACAAGCATACATCAGCGCTAAAACAAGTACCGAAAACTGCACTTTATTACCTTTTTATAAAGAAATGTTGAGAAAACTGACATGAAATCACAAGTGTGTACACTTTGTCTTGTGTGTAGCTCCACTGAAGTGGTTGAGAATGAGTGCCTTGCCCAGGGACATTTTGACAGAAGTTATTCAGTTATTCAGCTTGTTTAGTATTTTGGAGAGCAGTTTTTTTAATGGTCCAACAGATATTGGATTTTTTTAAGGATGGTATCACATTTGTCCCTCATGGTATACAAATGATGTAACTGTGACATTGTTTGTAAATGACTTCAAACATATTTTTGGTCTTTCGGTGCTGCCATATATGCAGATATGTCAGCTTGAGTCGGCCTAGTAATTACCTGTGTTATTATCACTATTCCACCATCTTTGTGTTTTATATTCGTTTAATGCAACGGCTTTTGGCATCTATCCAGCGCTCATCTATTGTGTTTTTCCAGGATAGTTTTTGTTATTCTGCAACTTATTGTGAATTTCAAATGGGTTTTGATGCTTTATGCATTGAAAGGCTGTGAGATAAAATCTCTTATTGATTATGATTTAAGTGCACGGTAGCACGGCTTGTGATCTGATGCTCCAAAGCTGAAATGCAGACAAAGAAAAAGAAACAGCAGCACTGAGAGAATGGGAGATCAAATTAGTTTAACTCTGCGCTTTTTACTCTGCACATTGATAATGCGGCTCCTGACAATCTACATCCTCAAAGCAATCTGTCTCTCTTTTTCTTTTCTTCTTATTCACAACCTCCCCTTTTCTCTTTTTTTCCCCTTTCCCCACATTTTCCCTCCCTCTGTCTTTGCAGATGGGCTGTTTGGCCACTGAGAGGGAAGAGATCTGTGCCAGTTGTGCGTATACAGCGAAGGCAAAGAGAAGACCCTCCGTCAGGCAGCAGAGGAAGAGGGACGCGTTAGTGGGATGTACAGCGGAACCACAACACGGAGGTGCAGATACAGTACAGGTACTACGTGTGTGTGTGTGTGTGTGTGTGTGTGTGTGTGTATGTGTTTGGGGATGCGAGTGTAGTCATCTAGAGGACTAAGGACTAGATTATGAGTCCTCTTGCTATGTTATTAAAAGATTGAGTCTTTCATCACAACACTAAGACTTGCAGTATATTTAGGCTGTCCTTTTCTGAGACTTAATATTTGTTGAACATATTTCAAAAGTTAGTTCAGACTTAATGTGTGTGTGTTTGACAGCTCTCTTTGTTGTTTGAAGTGAAACCTTGATGTACTTGTATTAAGTTAAATCAGCACATGACATATCCATGTTTAACAATGCTTTCTTCTAAATATTTCCAGGTGAACGGTTTTATGTTTTTAAGCTGTGTGAAATATTCAGCTGTGAGTTTGTTTAAACCATAGTCAACATTTTTGCAATTACTGTATTCAAGCGATGCCATTTTCAAAAGTGAACTTGCAAAAGTATACTTTGGTTTGTGTTTACACACTTATAGTGCAAGTGAAAGGTGAGGTGTTATGCGGCCTATAAACAATTAACTGTAGCGTTTTATAATAGGCACTTTTCTGCTACACACCGGTCTGACAGACGACTGAAACTCCTCCTGTGCAGACACGCTAGAACTTAGTTGTGGCATAAATCATTGTACAGATTGTCCAGCTTCAAAATAAGTCATTGTGATCACTGTCCATATTGCTAAAAACATTTTGAAAGCTAGTTAATATTTACTTTAAATTGCATGATCTTTTTTCCAGTTTTTTCACCCATAAGGATACATTTTTTCAGTAGCATGTAACAATAACATCTTAAAAAAGTAAAATGTACATTATAAATTGTTATTTCTGTATAGTCTACATTCAAGAATCTCTTGGCTGTTTCTTTTAGCTCTGTGTCAGGAGGGGGAACTTTTTCTTTCCTGCCTATGAAGCACGGCTTGGCTCTGTAGTTTTCTGGCCGAGAAACAATGGCCAATGAACACAAACAATTCAATATGCAGGTATCGCTTTTATAGCAACACCCAGACATAATCTCTATCACACATAGGTTTTGATGTTTAGACTGCAAAGTCTAATACTTTAAATACATTGATTTTAGGTTTTTAATACTATTACATGTTTCTACAATAACATGTTACCCATTCATGTGCCATTGGTGACGGGTGGCAGTATGCCGCTATACTGTAGACTAAAGACTCACAGATGACATGTAATAGTTGGTGATTAAATATGATTCCTGTTTGCATGGTGTTTTTTTTTGGATTTGAAGGCACACCACATAGTTTTTTATTTACCTTACATTACCAATGAGGCGATGGTGCCAAATAATTAATCTCTTTCTTGGGATTCAAGATGTGAATATAAATGAGTGCAGATAAACTGTAGGCCTATTAATTTCATTCTTTCTTTGGAAGCATGCTGTGTCAGGGTGAATGATAGCACTTAGTCAACTACGCCACACGCTGTGCATCCATTAATCGTGGGACTGGATGGAGTTTTTTTACACACACATTTTATGTCAGTTGTTTGCAATTCTTAAAAATAATTTTGGAGCTCAAGTTTGGTAGTTACTCCAGATGTGTTCTTCATATAATATGTCTTTAGATTTTTGCCAAAATATCTTCACTCAGGGGTCAAGTGAGGAGGCCTTAAGACAGTGGTTCTCAAACTGTGGGGCTATATATCATCGCTTGAATACAGTGATTGTAGCAAAAATGTTGACTATCTATGGTCCAAACAAACTCACAGCTGAATATTTTACACAGTTTAAAAACATAAAACCATTCTATTGGAACTATTTAGAAGAAAACATCGTTAAACATGGATATGTCATGTGCCGATTAAACTTAATACAAGTACATCTAGATTTAAAAAAAAAAAAAAGAAGTTACATTGTGTGTAAAATGGGGCTTTTTCTCCAAATGTGCAAGTTAATGGAAATGTCAATATTTTAATATCTTATTTATCAATGTGTAAATGTTTTCCGTCAGTATCCAATGGTGCCATGGTTACAAGGAGCCAGAGCAGTGTGGGTTTCGGAGCACTACCAGTGGGTGTACCTTCTTTCATCGTCTTTCTCATCATCTGTGGGCGCTCTCTCGATGCCCAGGGTCAAGGTAGGAATTGGATGTGTTCTAGTGTTTTTCTTCTTGGCCTGGTTTGCAAGACAAAGAGTATGCGTAGGGAGAGGGTTAATCCCACTAGAGAAATACTAAAGGGTTATTTTTTGCTTTCACATTTTCAACAACAGGAAAATAATATTCAAGCAGATGATGAAGAATAGAATAAAAAGTTAATTAAAGCCTATGAATATTGGGCAAGCACAACAAACAGCAACATTATGATACGGAATGAGATTATTTAACAACCAGGACTGAGTAAAGTAAATAATTTTTCAATGCAACCACGTGTTTAATGTGCAAATATAGCTATCACTTCGTAGACCAGATTGAATCCTCGTAGAGACAAGGCCACTATGCCCTCTGCTGTCAGAGCACACCACTGGTTTCCATTCCTCCCTGTGACTGGCTTTATTTATAGCATGGCAGGAATTGCTACACTAACAAGTGACAACTGCTCAAAATATCCACACATGCACACACACATGCACACACGCAGCACACCAGTGCCAACTTTCAGGGGTGGTAAGGGGCACTAACAAGGTTAATGCACGAGAATTGGGAGCAGTGTGTTCAGCTCTTATAAAATGATCCCTGATTAATGGGCCTCAGCATATGTCAAGGCAAACCGAGTGGGAGGACAGGAGAGGACAAATGCCAGACCAGGAGAAGATAAAAGCCATCCTTTTGAAAACAAATGACTAACATTTAATTGTTTTGGGGGGAATAATGAGTGTCCTGGTATGTTTTCTGATTTAACATTCTCTCAGCTGCTTTTGCTGTTAGTGATGAGAACTATATACTTCTGTGCTTTAAGTACATGTAATAAAACGATAACTAAAGGAGGCCCCACAACTCTTGACCTTCATTAAGCCTGCCACTTGATAATTGTTTTGTGTAATTATCTTGCACTAATAATCACACTCTTAAAATGAAAGGAGCAGTGTTTATAGGATATAGTGACAGATAACAGTGAGGTTACAGATTGCAATCAACTGTATATTTGAACGGCAAAGAATATATGAGCTGCTCATACTACACAGAAACATCCAACAAGTGATTTTCTATCAAATCAATCTACAAATCAAAATTGAGCTGGTCTCCACTTTTTTTCTGCCATCCAATGACGCGGTGAAGCTTCAGCCATTTAGAACAAGTTTTTGTTTCACTCTTTTCACTTCTACCTACCAGAAATGACAATAAGCCGTATGTCAACGGCGACTCTCCGAAAATGTAGCTAGCAACGCTTGCCCATTGTGTTGCTTTTGTCGTCGTACTGTGAACATAGCATTATTGTACCTCTGGTATCGGTCAGAGATTAACGCTGATAGTTAACATTCAGATTGTCATGCAATGATTTTCTCTGTATGATAACTAGTTTCAGTAATGCTACAGATAAGTGAACACAAATACACTGGAACAAGAAGCAGTCTCATTGCATAATACAACCTGTAAAGACTGCATATACACATGTGCCATGTACAAATGGGATCAGGAGTTTTCTGTCAGTATTACAGGCTATACAGGATTAATAGTACAGGAGTGCATTTTAAATACCACTAACTGCCTGTATTTATTCTATACCCGTTGACGGTTTAGCTTCTTTTTTTCTTTTTTTGACATTGGTTTGTGGAAAACACAAGAGTTTCTTTGTGACAGACATCTGGTGATTAGCTTTTCTGCTTCCCATGCTTCTATGCCTTCTGCTGAGGACATTGTATTCTTGTCAGGGTGAACTGTCTGCTGCAGAGACACAAGAAGAGAGTGAGCGTGTCCCGTATGCTTGAGCGTTCGCTAAGGCCCCGTTTACACAGGGGAAAACCCATATATATTCATGCGGTTTGGCCTTTTATTTACACGAAAACGGAGGTTTTATCACGGAAAACGATCATTTCTAAAAGTGAAAGTGGAGATCTATGAAAACTGAGTTTTTGTGTGTGTGAACTAGGTCAAACAGAGTTTTAGGTCTTCAAACGTCACGGTATGCGACTAAAAATGCATCACATCATATATGATCGTCCTCTGTTTCTGTTATGACGGCGCTCCGTGGCGTAGTCATGCGGGTTCAAGTAAACAGAAACTTTTTAGAAAACGATCTTGTGTGTACGATGTTATTTTTGAAAACGGACAGGCAGAAATATTCATTTCTGTAAATACCCGGCTATGTGTAAATGTGGCCTAAGGAAGATGCAAATAATGACACATTGTCACATTAGTGGCAGAGATCAGAAATGCCTACTTTTATAGAGAAGTGACAATAACGTCACAAATAATTGTAACATTTTTAGAATGTAATGTGATGCTTTTATTTTATATAAATGGCATGAATAATGTTTGTTACATTGTTGTAAATTTTTAGAATTAATCATGAAAAAAGTCTGTCCATTATAAACCCCCCCAGTAAAAATTGCTGAGTAAACACCAGTGGACATGACACGCTATATTGTACAACAGACATCAAGAATCAGTAATCAATCTTTTCTCACGCTGGGCTTGACATTTCATGAGCAGGAATCTGCTATTCTTTTAAATGAGTAAAGATGAGACTGTGTTCTGTACGATGGTGATAGATAATAAACTCGGTAGATTCATCTTTTCATACCAGTCTTTTCTGGCAACTGCAGGAAATGCATACACAGGTATTCAAAAATATTTACCGTTTTCTGCAGCTTTGGATGTGTTAATTCTGTCCTTAATCAAACCCTGATGACGGCACAACGTCCTCAGCCTTACCACAAAAAGAGAGATGCACATTGATTGTAAATCTGTGTCAGTTTCTCGCCTGGTCACTTTGATTGAGTCAAACTTTTTTCCTCTAACTCTTTGCACTCGGCTTGTTTGATTTCTGGACTAAACAATCATACAACTGCTTATGGTTGATTTTTTTTTTTCAAGTCAGTAGCTCTGATTGAACAATCAATGTGAATGATGTGTCATTCCTCAGAAACACTGGACAGCCATGGGTACAGCTGCAGCACTGTACACACTTTAGCTGCTTGTAATGTGCCAGAAGACAACTCTGCCTTATCAGCGGCCATGGAAGCCTGCCAAACACCTTGCAGATTGATTTCTTTTTTTATTACCAAGAATAAATGGATATTGAAGCTGTGAGTAACGTCGTGACCTGGCAATGAAGACACTAATATATTTAAGTCTGGTGTGGGAAAGTACATTTGACAGCTAAGCTGATTCTATTAGGTGTAGTGTTTTACATTTACACAATGAAAAGTGTCTAAATCTACAAGTAGGAGCATTGAGAAACTCATTAAACTGGCAGTGAGCATATTTTTTCTCTGTAAGAATGGTTTTATTTATCATGCGCTATTTGTGTTGAATCTAATTTAATAATACTTTACCTTCTTTATGCATTCTGATGTTATGCAACAGTCTCAGGACCCATTTTGCATTAAGAGTGTGACATATATCATGTTGCTTCACGTAACCAATGGTTGGAGAAGGGTGTGTGGTTTTTCCGTAGCACATTCCTAACAGCTCACCATTTGCTTCAAGTGAAGTAAAGATTTGTTGATATCCAGCAAACACGCCGGAGGGCTCAGACAGAGGCAGCACACGACTACGACTGACATGCCGTGTGTCACGGCAGGCTTTTAGTTGATCCTGACATCTGAGCCAGCGTTCAAAACCCAGAGAGAGCGTTAAAGACTTTCAAAGTGGAAGTGTGGCGGCACAGAAACACTTGTCAAAAGACCGTCTGTAATGTGTAGGTGGGAGTGCTTGCTCATTTGCCTCAATCCATAGGCAACACATTGTTCGGCGGATCATAAATGACAAAACACAAAAGCATGAGTACTAATATGTCTCTAAACCTTGCATACTCAAGTCTCTGTCTATCGCAAGGCTTCATGAAGATATGTGGATGAGTTCAAATGTTATTAATGATGCACCAATCCAACTTTTTCTCCCCTTATACCAATACCAACAATTCTGATATCTGGTAATACAGAGAACTAAGTGGACACATGGCATATTGTGATACATAAGGCAATGTTTTTGAAATACTACATTTCATATTATTTAACATTATCACCCTTTCTCTCTTCTCAAAGCATTTACATTATTGTTTATTTGATGGCTGTTTTTAGGAATATGCTGAGCCAATGCTCAAGTTCCTCCTCACACTAGATGGCAGTATTGCTTTGTTTCAAAGCAAAAATGTATCTAAGAACATTTCCATGTTAAAAGGACATTAAATGGATTAAAGTGCAACAAAGTGACTGCAATACGCAAACCTATTCCTGCCATTGCTTGCTTTCTCGTCCCAATAAAGTATTATGCCTTAAAGGTGCTTTGTCGATTTAGGTATTTGAAAAACGTTGAATTGTTATTAGAATTTTAGAAGAAAACATGTCTGTTAAGTAGATACATTATAATTGTTTAGAAGGAGGGCTTTGTGTTCTCCAGAGCTGCAGTGCCTTCTACTTTAATTGAGTAGTCAAAGTCATCTCGGATTCATTTGGCCAGACGTGGTTGTTGTTGTCGATTGGGGGGAAAAGGGCCCGCAGCAGGGTGCCGCTTCATTACAACAGAAATGACTTCAGAAAACCTTCTTTTTGAAAGCCTATATTTAGGCTGTTAATTTCAGATGCCTGGTTGCACATGCTTATTTGGATGACTTTAATGTCACTTAGCCAAAAGACATGAAACTGGATTAGTTGTTTGTGTCTGTGTTGTTTACAAAGTCTATGGCTGTTTGCTGCTGTGCTTTTCATCTGCTTCGCTCTGATTTACCAATCTATAGGGTCATGAAATATTACAGAGGGCCATAAAAGCCAAGGCACATCTCCCACCCAGTAAAGAATAAGGGGAGTAGAGTCCCAGTGGACTATGACACAGTCACAGCCTCTGACTCCCTACACATAGCAAGGCCCATTAAGTCTAACTATCTGGCTTTATGCTTCCCAGAAGCAGCACCTTTTTTCCCCATCTACAATCACTGTGACAATAATGTTTATTCAATGTTACAGAAGAAAAATGAGATAAATGTGACAAAGAGTTTGTGTTATGAGGTTGTGCCCTTTAGATGTTCTCCCTGGAGAACTGGATAGGAGCAAATAAATTGTATTTGAATGCATTGTTGTCATTTAGCTGATACTCTCTTACCCAGAGTGCAACAGACTAAAAGCTTCAGTTGATCGTTGGCTTCACAAGCAAACTGTAGAAAGAAGTTTAAGGGAGGAGCGAGGGATATTTTGTTGAATTTCATCACAAAGTGCATTTGATTGTGTCACACCATCTCAAGAATGCACTTTACCCAGTTCCATTATTCCTGATAATCCCTGATGACATTATTAGGGTTACCTCAGTTTTGCCTTGGAGATTACTAATTTTTTAACAGAAAGCCTGTGTTACAGACTGTGGCATGACATTTAAAAGTCTTGCAGTTGTATTATGGACAATGTAGGATCCAATGTTTATAGAGCTTGACTAATACCAGGGAATAAAAGTCAGGATAACTCTGCTTCTACTCCTTCAGTTTTACTATCTGTTTTTTTCTCGATAAACGTGTCTGGTGCAAGCCTCCCTTCTTTGTTAACGTGCAACACTAAATTGCCGGAGTACACCGGTATGGACTTCTTTTCCCTTCATCTTCCTCAGCAGATAGTCCGAATAAAGGTCAGCCGCATACCCCAAGTAAGGAAAAATAGATGAACAGTTTGCGGCTGAAATTTCACTCGATTAGCTGGAATAAACACCTGCTATAATGGAACATGTTCCTGTGGCTTGACCTGCCTCGAGGGAAGAGTAAAGCTGCATAGGAAAAGCTCCAGTGCACCTTGTCATCTTACACAATGACCCCTGCATTGTGTACTCTTGTGTAATGCCCTTTCTCCCTCGAGAGGAGCCCAGAGCGCATTCTCTCCTGATCCTGTTGCCATAATAGCTGTGGACTCAGGATTTAGACATACCACTGCATGTCCTTGGAGAGACAATCATTAAGGAAATCTGTTTGATATTTGAAATGAGACCAAGTACCTCTGTGAAGCTGGCTATGATTTATTTCCATGTTTCTTTTTGTATGTGTGCTTACCAGTGTGAGTATATATTTAGCTGTGCTGCCAGAGTGGTAAGAATCCAGATGTCCTCGGATCGTTTGTCCTCTGAGCCCGATGGTGTTGTGGAAAGGGGCGTGGCTGCGTGACTGGGCTCTTGCTTTGGCGATAGCGTTGACACAGTTCTTCAAAATGACACCTGAGGGAGGGACCTCTCACCAAATGCATCACAGTCTCATCAAGTGTTGCAGTCTGCTCAGATTAATGGGGCTGAGAGCTGATTATGCAGGGCTGTACATCATGTCTGTCTAACTGCCTGCTGCTCTCCCTGCCTGTCAATGATCCACCCTCCTATACCCTATCCTCCCTCAGGGAAAAAAAAGAAGAAGCAGGAACTTGCATTATCGTCTTCAGCAAGGCAAACTCCCATGTTTACCTGAGTGACCTATTCATTTTTAAAGTCATCTATCTTTCTCCTGGCCTTTGTTCCCCCACATACAAACACATACCTCCGTACAATCACACAACAGGCAGAAGGAGCATGTTTGAAGAGTCATCTCTGGAAAGTCTGGTTGCGTGGCTGCCTTGCAGTTTTAATTCATGATGGTGTCAGTCTGCGACGTTTAAAGTTTCATTCAATGGATTGGACCTGCTAATATACAGGTATTTTACAACTTTAAAGGAATTAACTGCTGAGTTGAGCTACCTGCATCTGTAAATTACCTCTGTCGCCGCACCCTGTGAGCCCAGCCCCGTGTGGGGGATGGATTAATCTTCCCAGCACATTATTGAATGTTTTCCCTTGCTTGGGAGCAGCCGATAAATTGTGCTTGTCACAATGGCCTTGCACCTGCTCTCCATAGCCTTGGAATTTCTAACAAAGCATCACATTTTTTAACACAACCATAAAAATAGAGTCACACCATGGATATGAAATGCTTAAAGGAGCCCCAAACAAGTAGAGGGCAGCATTCCACTTCTACAACTCGATCCATACAACATGCATACACAGTCATCAGTTATGGAAAAAAAAAAAGAAAGTGCGCAAAATTCAACCAAACTGCAGACATGCTGAGTGCCGGTCGAAAATAACACTGCTAACTTATAGTGTGCACATGTGGTGTCGGCCTATATTATGTTTACTGTGTTACTAATTGGGGTCCTGTGTACTTTTTAACAGTTTATTGTGTTAAATCGAAGTGTCAGAAATGATAAAACAACACTTGGTATTTTTGTTCTGTCGTCCCTGCTCGAGGAGGTGAGATCAGTCGCCCCTAAGAGTTGCTACAGCTAACGGCTAACTGAAGGTCCGTCTCCTGGAGGGTGTGTGTGTGGGGGGGATTTTTACAGTTCCAACAATGTCAAAATAAAGCATTATAAACCATGTAAAGGTAGCATTTTGACAATTGTACCTAATAAAGTGGCTATTGGGTATAGCAAGAACATGCAGATGTTAAGATCCATCTTAGCTTAGCAAACTATTCAGCACCATATTGAAATAACTTTGTTTGATTTGTGTGTTGCCTATAAAACTGCTTCTGAACTGTGTGATGAAATTATGCTTTAGAAACAAATATTTGACTGTTTTGACCAAAATGGATGTTTCCTGTTTGTATCATGTGTAATGATTTTAATTTTTAAAACTGAAATTACCCTTCGGTGTCATCGCAGAACTCTAGATATTGATTTTATTCAGAATCACGTATTTAACTAACTCTTATTGTCTTGTAATAATTAGCAGGTCTATGTTTTAATGTCTTCCTCAAGACGAGGCACTGCAACTGTAATGGCTCCACATGATTCATATGAAAGAGAAATCCTTGACTATTATCAGCTACGAACAATCCACTGAGCAGAATTAGCCAGCCAGCTCAATCTGATACGCTTAAATATACACTATACCCACTGTGAATATTTGACATTTGAAAATGAACACAACAGAATCAATGCTCCCTTTGCACTACTCAACAATTTGAAATGGCTTCCACAACTTTATTTTTTTCAACCACACTCTCTGCAACCTTTCCATGCAATTATTGTCATCTTAATCAATACTCTTTACACTCCATTGACCTCACTAAAGACTATTAAGTTAATGAAAATGTCTCTTTTTTTCTCTTTGTTTAGTTGCTGCTTGTGTAAGAAACAATATAAAAAGCATAACGTAGTTTAGCTGAGTGGATGCCTGAGCCTAAAATGCCATTGAATGTCCGTTTATTTCTTATGCTGAGGTATGTTGGAGGAAAAAAAGCTTTTTCAGTTTCACCAATAGGGGGAGCTTGCACACTTACCATCTCTTGTGTTTTCCACAAGCTCTTTTTAGTATCTTTATTCATGCCTCACCATATCGCCCTTTTTTTACAGCCTTTGTTTTACGCTCCACCTTAAAAGGTCATATACTGCATATTTTCATTGCTTATGTTATGTCACATTACTTGTAAATGGTTTACGAGACTCAAACAGCAGTGATTAGTTTGCTTCACCGTGGAGTCACTGAAAATATTGGTTTTCCTGAACAAGATCGTTGACAGCAGTTAAATGAATTTCACTACATCTCGTACTCCATCTTCACCCTCGTCATTCCTGTCTCTTTGTTTTCACTCGTTCACTCTGTCTTTGCTTCCTCCGCCAAACACCACCCACCCCCTACTCTCCGCCCTGGCTGCGCTCGTGCAGTTTCATCCCCAGAGGTGAAGAGCAGACTCCTATAATTACCCAAGTGTCTGTGAAATGAATCATTGGGCGGCTGATTGAGCTGCATGATGGGAAACATCCATCCTGAGTAGTACGACTGAGTGTTCTCAGCCCTCCACCCCATCTCTCTGCTGATGCCCAGGGCTGGCACGTGTGCACACTCACTGCCACTGCTGAGAGAGACAGGGTGTGGTCTGCAACCGCTTTTTGCAGAAACTATAGCAGCTGACAGACAGGGAGTCAAAAATGTAGAAATCATGAACGCTGTTCCATAAACAACACATCTCCAACACATGTATTACTGCTTTTGTACAGTGGTAGCACTTAAAAGGGTCCCACCCTCCTGTGAGAATGGCACACCTTCACCGCGGTTGCAGCGTATTGCAGCATGAGTACAGTGTCGGTAGAAGGCGCTCAGCTCACACT
Organism: Clinocottus analis; assembly: GCF_023055335.1. NCBI lineage: Eukaryota > Metazoa > Chordata > Actinopteri > Perciformes > Cottidae > Clinocottus > Clinocottus analis. The sequence continues at coordinate 20,676,948 of NW_027175931.1, read as the reverse complement.
CAGCTTTGCACAGGTAAACAGATTACAGCACTGTGGCTTGAGATACAGCACGCCCTTAGTACCATCAAGTAGACCGTAGTTTTAAAAATATAACTCTGAAGTATATGAGGAGCCTTGTGAATGCTGTGATCGTATTTCGTAATGGTTATATGCTCTTGTGTCACCAATATATGAAAAATATATATGGTATTGCTTGCGATAGGAAAGGAGCTCACTTCGACTCTCCGCAGAGTTTCATGATCGCTGTGGAACATTTCCCAGAAAATGGAAAGCACAAGTTGTTAAAATGTATAGTCGACATGCGAAAGGTAAAAGGCTCTGTACCACTGCATGGTAAGCGCCAGCTTTGCTCACAAATATATAATATAATATCTAAAAAATATATGAATATATAAATATACATATATATATAAAATAGCTACAACTTTGTGATTCTGTTTTAGGCCTCCAGAGAAGGCTTAGAAGGCCTTGACGACCCGCCACCGCTTCTTCTTAAAAATAGTGTTATTAAAGATGGATAAAATAGTGGGTGCTTTTAAACAAATTGATTTTGATCAAGTAATTAAAAGCAAGGCCAGGTTTGGTGAGAGATTCATGGTTATCATGCAGAGTTACATACAACAAACTAATATATTACTAATCGCTAAAAGTAACGTTGAATGGACTCTCACTGCTTGTAAACAAGCCGAAAGACCGTCACTGTGATGAGACAAAAGGCATGTTGGCCTTGTTTGCCTGGTTTCGAGCTGTTGGTCTTGTATCCTGTTCTGATTTTGAGCAGCCACTCAACCTCCATGCTAAATAGACGCTAGTGCAGCTAACAAGCTTCGTTGCAGCCATAACACCGCCAAAGGAACATTCTCCACCAATATTGCACATTTACCTGGATCAGTAACCTCTGTTCAATACATGAATTGCGTCATATTGGAACCCAACAGCAATACTGGATCAGATCAGCCCATCTCTACGTCTTTTTTACCAGACCATGTCTTTGCACGTGGATGTACTGACCCTTATCCCGACCACTTCACACTCACCTGCAAACAGCCTCACTGTGTGCTGAAGGTCATGTTCTGATGGAGTCAAGAGAAACACATCAACTGCAAAGAGCAAAGAGGCAGTTCCGAGGTCTGCAAAACAGACCCCTGCTTCCCCCTTGAACACCCTGGTCGGAGGCCAACACCCGCTGGAAACGTGTTTGACTTTGTGCAGAGTATACGGACACAGTGCTAATTTCGGTTATACAAGGGCAGGATGGCTTGTAGCATGACCCCAATACCCCATATTCCTGTATATACATATGACCTCCAATACAATTCTTGGTGGGACACTGATGTACCGTAAGCTTTTTCCAAGTCCACAAAACAACTTGTGTTTATGTTGTGACTTTTTCACTTCTTGATTTTAAAGTATTTTTTTAATTTAGTTCGGTTTATACCATACATCCTATGCGCTATTGAACCAAAACTTAATTTCACACGCATTTATATATTTCACACAAAGCAAGATATAAATGATAGAAAGATGTTGGTCACGTGGACACACATGTTTTTGTATTAAAACATTATACTTTGGTTGATATATACTGGGGGTGACCTTGCTATTGAATAGTTATAGAATAGTTTACTTTTCTCTGTATCAGGTTGTAACTTTCCTTGCTGTGTCAAATGGTAAAGTTCTTGCATCCACTACATCAAGAAAAAGTCATTTAAAGACACTTTTAGAGATGACAGTCTGCAATACAACTTCAGCGATATTTGTGCTCAGCAGTTTAGCTCAAACTCAACACTCAGAGCTTTGGTACGCTCTCTCAGAGCTCAGTACGCCCGCTGCTTTGATGCTGACTCTGCTCACAGCCACGAAGAAAGATAGAGGGACAAACAGTGTGTGACAACAGCCCTTCTCCCCGGCTGGCATTAGACATGGGAGTTTATACTGAGGAAAGGATGAGTGCTGTGACAAAGTCAATAGGACAGAGGGGTAATGGGACTGCATGGGCTTGATTGTTTAATTAGACTTTACTTCATGGCATGCCAAGCCAAGTGAAATGAAAAAAAGAGGAAAAAGGATTGAGGATAAAAAAAATAGCCTGACGTTCTTGGCCAGAACTCATTGTCACAGATTGTGATGGGCTCATGAGATTCTGGTTAGTTGCTGATAGTGTTGTCATTGTGGAGTTTGCACTTCTGTCCAAAGCTCAGACCTTGCACACAAACAATGACAATTTTTTAATGTCATTTTATGATTTATATATTTTAAGCCTTCGAGTTATGCACTGTGACACTGAAAACTCCATTGGCCACGCTTCCTTTTATGTCTTTCAACCACCCAGAAATGTCACTCCTTGGTATCAACCGCCTCTATCAAAGCAGTAAGCATGTTAGATTTTAGAGGTCTGCTAGTGTCATTTTGCAGTAAGTCGGCCCAGTTCATGCATTGCTTCGTGAGTTCATCTATGTATCACCAGCTGGTGAATGTGTAAGGGCTATAGTTCCTGCTTAATATAATCTATCTGGTCAGTAAGGCTTCAGGCTTGACTTGAACTTCTGACATGGCTGGGCAGTTCAGCCCTAACATGGGATAGTTTGGCCTATTCATAACAGACCTCTAGCTTGGCCCCCGGTATTGCTGCTGGCAGCGTTCTCCTCTCATCTAAACAACGTCACACTCAACAGTGCGCTTCCTTGAGTCCTGAGCAATAGTCCTGCTATGATTTAGTCACATCCCATACCAACGCTAGACAATAGACGTTAAGGTTACAAGAACATTGACGTAGAACTCGAGCTGTACCCAGCATGCCATTCAGAGTTGTGACAATTAATAAGGCCCCTTTCTCATTACAATACATGCATGTGTGTACATGCAGCACTGCTATTACATATCTCCAGTAGGTCCTCAGCAATACACCCTTCAAGTGTGAAGTCAATCGGATAAACGTTTGTTGAAATAATAAAAGAACAGATAAACATAGACTTCTTCTATTTGTCTTGATACTGATTAGAAATGTAACAAATGTCAACGTTGTTCACTGTTCTCTCTCTCTTTTGCCCCCCCCCCCCCTCTCTTAATTCCAGTGATTGAATATATTGACTTGTTGCAGCAATGTAGGATTATGGATGTATATTTTGGATGTGTTCAATACAACCAGATAAGGTTGTTGCATCAGCTCTTGCGTGATATGGATTAATACAATTTGAATTTGCAACAAACTTGGACCTGAAAGGCTCCAGAAGGTGTATTTCAGCATTGTGTCAAGTTGCCCTTTGATGGTAACATGACTATACAACTATCCCTCCTTTAAACATCACAGTATGAAAAGACAGTAGATATTACCTACAGACTTGGCTCAATACACTGTAATTCACTCGCACACCTGATTTACACTACCGCCGATTGAAGAGCGATTCCCACCTGTCTAGAGAAATTGACAGTGCGGTGTTCTGTGACATCTGTTTGCTGCTGCTAGGTACGCTGGGTAATCCAGTGCATTTGTATGGCACAGCATCCTGACAACTGCAGTGGCTCCCCAGCAGCCTGAGAGGGATTACGTCTGTGCAGTTGATATACCTGACTATTGACAGAGCCGGCACCTCCAACCACGCACATTTCAACACAATGTCACCCAGCCGTCACAGGCTGAGGAAGAGTGATTGAACTCTCAAAATATTAAAGTCCTTCTTGTGTCCTTCCTTCCCAGGCTTTATCATCTACAGTGCAGTCTTTTTTTCATCATTTCACACAGTCTCTGAGTGTGCCTTCAGAAGAACATGCATACTTCTTTTCCAAAGGAGATACTCAGTGAGAAAAATGATGGAAAATTTTAACCTCAGCTTTCGTTTAAATTAAATTGTGCTTTTGTTGACCGGTATAGACACTATTTATATGTCTTCAAGAAGAACCATATATTACATTTTTCATATAGATTCTGCTCTGAAACAAACAAAAGAGATTGCTTCTTTTTTTGCCCTCATGTTTAATGCATTACTTCTGGAAAATAAGTGCTTATGAGGCCTGATAATTTCTGTGATATGTGACACGGAGTGTAATATCACTGCTGTAGCCATCGCTTGACTAGCCAGTGTCTGAGATTGGGACAAAATGCCTGCAAGGATAAGCTGCACAAGGCAGTTTGAGTGTGACACTGAGAGAGAATTGGATTTATTGAATTTTCAATAGGAAAAGAGGAAAGAAATACTCAAACTAATAAAACACCAGTGGGTATTTTCCTATAGGGCAATATTTATGACTTTTTGCTTTTGTGGAAATGTGCCCTCAATAAGAACGGAGTGGCAAAGGTTTGTGCATTTGTCCATGGGCATTTTTGTAATTATGAACCCCAATCGCCCCGCTAAGAAGAGGCTGAGAGGGGGCCAATCACGCTGCATCCAAAATGAGTTTGGTGCAGCCTTTATTCTCCTGTCATGCTGACACAGTTATATTCAGTCTTTCTTTTCATTTGCTTCCCTTTATTGCTGTATGATTAACATAAGCTGCGCTTTGGAAAACAATTTTGGTGGTGAAACAAAGGAATGAAGTTCCTTTGGCGCTCATAATATATGTGCTGTATTTACACATGTGGAGAGGGAGTATTTTACGAGTGTGAACAGAATGCAATTATCTGCCCCCTTGATTGTATCTCTTTTTTGGAGGTTGCTCTCAGTTTGGTTCTTTTGATCAAGGAAAGATATCTTTCATTATTGCCTTTTAGTTCACTCTATTTTTATATTCACAGGGGATCAAACATGTCGTAGGGAATGAGAAAAAAACTCAACAATTTGACAACTATCATCATGCATCATCGGTGCAATATGGACCCACGTGAAGAAACCACATTTTGTTACTTGACAGCCGGTCCTAAAGCAATTTAATGCATCTTATATGTTTATAAATTTGGAGTCTCAAAAATAAAAAAATAAATTATTTAAGATTATGAACATAGTCAAGACTGCAGTTCAGCCTAATGTACAATTCATTGACTTTTTGAGGAGGAACTGAACTGCTCAAATACAATGAGTAGGACACAAGCGCAACACATCTTTGTCTGTGAACAGAGGCACAGTTATTTGGTGTCTTTTTTTTATTGGACATCATGCTCATTCTTGAAAAGCACAATGTCGGAAAAATTGACTTGAAGCCCAAATAAATGCTTTAAATCCTGGTTATGCCTGTGAGACGGAGCTGAGACACGCCTGAACAAAGCGTGTGCAGACATCTGCATCGGTTAAAAGAAGAGCGTATCGGTTGCGTGAAAGTGAAAAGCCGGTCTGATACACTTGCTGTCTAGACTGTGTTAGTCGTTGCAGACACACCTGGTGAAGATCTGCACTCCACTGAGTGCACGCCTCTACTTTTACCTCATTTTCACTCACTAATGTATGATTGTATTACCAAATGATTTGCATACATATATTTGCTATTCATCCAAATTGTTTATAAGATTATGTAATCAACAGACAGATCTAATGGTATTATAGCTTTCTGGGTTTGTGCTAAATTCACACATTGGCTATTTTTAAATTCTGAAATTGTTCTGTTATGCTTTCACACCCCAAACTAAGCAGTCTTCTTGGATGCGGGCCGATATCTTCCTTTTCAGGCGGTCTAATCCAGACCAAAACTTTGACTGACAGCGTTCACACCAACCTAAACAAACTGATCCAAACCACTAAATGCACCACAGTTTGATTGACATGTATTTTAACTAAGTTAGGTGTGGAAAAAACCCTGCAGCTGATGTTTAAGCTCTATATATATATATATATATATATATATATATATATATATATATGGTAATATCTTACCACCAGAATTTCTAAATGATGTAAAACAAAAATGTTTTCCTCTTGGTTGCTGCAATTTTCAGTCAATGTGCAGTCAGAATCATACATTTACAAATTGTTTCACAAAGACACCATATCTTGTTCTAGACCTTTATAGAGAAAGACATTTCAATTGGCTAGCTCCCTCTAACACAATTTTTTCTTTTTTAACAATGACAACTCTAATCATCAGAAATTGATATTTTAAATGCCAAACCTGGACTTTCATTAAAGTAGTGTCATGGGCAATAATACATATCTTTAAAGTAGGAACAAAGCTGTTAAATAATGGTTTTAATCTAATTCATATCATCCTGTTCTCTCGTGGAAGCTATTACATTATTATTGTGATTGGCATACACCTCTTTGTCTGGAGGCTAAAATGAGAAACGAGCCATATTTTTTCTAAGCATGATATAAAAACATTAATTTCCACCTGCAAACCTGACAGAACAGGGCACCGAGGGGCGAGTTAATACAAAATGATCACATTTTCACTCATAATCAATATTGGTCAGTGACAGTGGGCTGCTATTTTTCATCCAGCCAGTTGTCTGGAGAGAATGATATGTGGCTCTTTCCTGGTAAAGGGCCCTCTCAGCGAGTTGGAGATGGAAATGGCATTTTTAACAAGTGGTCTGGGAAGCTATTGATTATAGAGCCATGTCTGGGGTTGCAGTTTCTGTGCCCTGAGAGCCTCTCCGAACCATCTACGCCTGTTGGTTCTTTCCAGAGTGAATGCAGGATTATTGAAATTGTGTCCACTGTTGTAGTTTGTTTTGTTGGGAACATTTACTGATCATTTGTCATGATGCCACTTTTCTGTCTCTTTTCGTTGCGTTTTTAATCCTAATTGAACTGCTTGTTCAATGCAGAGAAGGCACAGCTGTTGCCTGCCTGTAAGCTAAAGTTCTGTTTGTTGTCATTTCTCCTTTGACATATGTTTATATATTCGATAACCCCACAAATAATGGCCGTCCATGTGTGTTGTTCTTAGTTTGTGTCAAGGAAAATATTACTTTTTTTTGTGGGTGAAATTAGAATACCTAACAAAATATAAAAGTGATTGAAGCTGTCCTTTAGTACTAAATGGCTGTCATGGACGACACTGAAAACACTGCTGTAAGAAAAGATCAGACTCTGGCAGGTAATACAAGATTCTGTCTGTTCTGCTCATCAATTTTGAGGAAAGAAATTCTGTACAGCTTCTTGTTAAGTTATCTTCAGGCATACAGTTGTGTATGTAGCGTCTGCAGCTCTCTTTTGCAGCTTATTTCCCCGATGGCACCTTTCCCTCATTGCTCCCAAGCTTGCTATATAATCTTGTAGCATTGAGAGCAGGAACAGTCTATTAACTCAGCAGCATCAGCAGCTTAACAACCCAGATTGTTTTTGCAACCTCGTAGGTCATAACCCAGTCTAAAAGTAGTACTAAAAACTAGGGATGTCCAGACTCCAGAGCTGATCCACAGGACCAGGCCAATCATTTTACGTTGCCTCAAACACTCAGCGAAATTAGATGAAAGGATAAAGCTTGCATTATTTTGTAGGTCTTGTTTTTCATCGGATTTGTTGACAATGGAAAACATATAATAACGTGTTAGACTGTCCCTCTATTCTTTCTGTCTTTGCTCTGGCATTCAGCTCAAAGCCCATATGTTCCTGCTGGAGATGGAAATCTTTACAAATGAGTCACAAATATATAGTAATTTTCTGGTTAGCGTGGTTACTCAAACAAAATATGTAGATTGATATAGTGATATATTAATGCACTGTTGGTGTTCTCTTAATCATTCAACTTTGGCCATGTAGATGGTAATCAAGAATATGACACCCAGTGGAACAGTGTGGCTCACTGATTTGTTGATTAGTTTTTGCCCACAATGGAAGTGAATGGCACTGAGAAATATGTTTTGGCTTCTCAAATAATACTTGTCACCATGATCCGTTCAGTGCTGGATTATATTGCCGCAATTAAACAGAAACTTTTCAACATTTATGAGTTTTTTAAAACGGAAGATCTTTTTTACGATAAAATAAATGTCAAAAGTGTTGCTATTGTGCTATAGAGAAAAATAGCATCTTTACATGAGTTATGGTACTGTCCCCGAGGTGAGTCTTGACAGATACTCAGAGTGTCTGAAAGAAAGCAGCAAACATTTTCTGTTGAGATGCAGTATTTGCAACATCGCAGGTGTTTTGGTTAGCATTTTGCCTGTGACCAGCAACTGGATAGAAGTGCTGCGAGCCGTTAACTTTCTGACTAATCGGCCTAACAAAACTCATTTTTGAATCATCCTGAGTTGATACACTTCCCATCTTAGAAGTAACTGATGGTTTAATGCAAGGCAGACGTTAACAACTTAGCATGAACTACCTGCTGGCACTCATCCATTTGCCAGATGGTGGGTTCACCTGGGTAAACAGATTTGCTGAGTCTGATTGTGTTATCCTGGTGTGAGGGCCCACTGAGACGAAGATGGCAGGAAAGAACATTGTGTATTTGATATGTGTCATGGGTGTAAACCTGCATTAAAGCAGGTGGGTTTTGTCATGACATTAAAGCTACAAACAATTATATATGGGATAATGTGTTTAACCTGAAGCAGTTATATCTTGAATGTCTCTAATATGTCACTATAATTGGTATTTGACTAAAGTACAGCAAATAAAGACTTCTTAGGCAGCACATTAGCACAGCAGCAGCTTCAGGGTTCTGTCTGTGTCTACACAAGATACATTTAGGCTCGGTATTGAGTGGTCACATGTGTTTTGGCAACATTCAGAGCCAAACAGGAAGTGTATCTGTTCTGTCAGACGTGTGAGACGACTGGAAAACACGGCTGAAACACTTTCTGTGTCGATGTGGCGTAAGTAGCCAGGTTACATTATATATTCCTTATTCACTTTCATATCATTTTAAAATGTCTGTTGTCTCTCAGTAAATGGCGTGAGTGTTTTAGGCAGTGTTTGGATATGTGCTGGGCATTTTCAGTTCATCACTAATGGCTGTTTTTATCAAGAGTTTTATCAGGAGTATGAAGAGAAAGTTAATGCAGAAGATGGCTAGAACAATATCGGTTGAGTGGCGTCTGCTTTTATCCTGCACAGTTTGTAAGTGCACGACAGTTTCACACTGTCCTTCTGTGATACAGTGAGAGCAGCAAACGGCCTCTTAAAGTAGGGCTGTCAAGATTTTATAGTAATATATATACTTAAACAAAATGAAAATAAACTATCACAATGTCAGCAACTAATAATAGGGTTACAACAACTTTACAAAACAAGAAAACTCAAGTAATGGAAATAGTAAAGTATGTAAAATATGACTCTAATTAATTTCAGCAAATCAACTGAAATGTAATGAAACAGTCAATGGCAGTACAGTGGCTGAGTGAAGGAAGTTGGTGTATATGTAAAAGCCAAAGCTTCTAACACTGCAAAACTGGGTGAAGTTGCTATTCGAGATATAAGCGGTGCATGTGAGTGTGACAGACTCATTTTTGTCAATTTTGGAAAACAGACATTCAACTGCCGCAATCCTAACACAGCATGGTGCAAATTGGAAAAGAGGCTGGTGCAGGATGCATTATTTGTCGTAAGACTGCAATACCTCCAGATAGAGTTAGAGATGTCCTTTTTCTCGGCTGAATTTTCAAACAGATTAAGGAGAAATTGAAATTCATGACCGCATTAAGATGTGTTATGTAACTGACTTTAAAGGTGCGTTAACAGTTTCTGACTGAAGGAAAACAGCCAGTGCAGTCAGTTTGAATTCAGAAAGTTTTAATGGATTCCAATGGTGACACGTTTTCATAGCAGAAAAGAAAACTACCAACATGGCCATTCAAACTACCCCTGAAGCGAGATCCAGAATGACCACTGCTGTGTACCTCCACGCTCTCAGTATGTTTCAGACTGTCACACTGCTCCAAAGCTCCACCAGATGTAGCATATTATATTTGTGACACGATAAGCTTCGACTATTTTACAGTAAATGTAAAACGCAAAATCCAAGCCGTTTAAACACTTTCCCCACTGATGATGGGTTTGCAAAGACAAAGTGTGAACAAAAGAAACTGAACAAAATCTTGCAGATGCCCTTCTTGGAAAAAAACCCCAAAAAAAACAACAAAATATATCTGAATTATCTTTATATATATACACTATTATACAGGTTTGATTTTATTGTCAATTTTAAAGCCCAAACAGAGAGCCAACAAGTCCCTCTATCGTAAGTGGTAAACAAAAAAAGTACATTTCTGCCTGCCAAGCTTCTCAACAGGATTCTCTGTGACCTTAAGATACCTTAACATTGTATAAATGCTTACAGAGGCATCCATTGTCATTGCTCATTAATTACCTAATTACTGCCCAACTGTCTTTGTTTTAAATGATGGCTTACTGACCAAGAGGGCAAGTCCTCCAGCTGGTGTCTGAAAACAACCTATTAATCCTTTGTCACAGCAATGTTCTGAACTTCAATGCGTTAGCAGCTTGAGATTTGTTTTCCAGGATGCCAATTTTGGTATAGTCAAGTCAAGTGAGCCTGTTATTACACAGCTAACTATACAATCTGCACAATTACCCTAACCAATCATGGGGCACTCATTGAAATACTTTGCCCGATAAAGGGCTACCAAACAATTGAACATCATAATGAATGTTATAGTTGCTGCAGGGCTACACTGTATTAGTTTGACCTACAATTAATGTCGATACTATAAATGTATCGCGGTACCCGTATGTTAAAAACAATACGATGTTGCATATTTTTTGTATCGATACTTTATTAAAATAGCACGTGATCAGAGCGTACTCACTGTTCCGCTCCTTAAGGAGGCAGGGCTTAAGGAGGCGAGGCTGCCCAGCACTCACACGGTGTAGCCAATAAACTCGAAATTTAGTGAATATTGTAATTCATATTGTATTATAGTATACATAAATTAAATAATTTATAAATGAAACAAAAAGCAAAAAAAATGCAAATACAACTCACCATTACGACGAATTAGTAGGAGCCCTGAGTCTGTTTCTCTGTAACGAGTCCCCGCTTCACAAAGACAGGATGGTGGAAATGGAGACATATTTGATTTTAATCCAGGAGGTTGGAGGCCACTGATCTATAGGATCTATTTGCTATGTAAAGATATAGTGGAGTAATGTTGACTAGACCAGAGAATGAAGTCAGTCTCCCTTTGTGTGTGTGTGTGTGTGTGTCTGTGTGTGTGTGTGTGTGTGTGTGTGTGTTTGTTTTGTTATACAATCTTCTCCTTGCATTGTTGACTTAGCCAGACCATCCATGTGTGCATTTAGTGCATGCGAGTGTGCCCCACTGGTTATCTGACGGCCGCTGCTAAATGTTGCTGATGGCGATGCTAACATGCTTGTGGCTGCACAGCTGGTCAGCTTCAAACACAAGAAGTGTTTTGCATGAACCTTAATAGCTGCTCAGTGAATTCTGCAGTCACCTTCTGCGTCACAAAGCTTGGAAAGATTAGGCGAATCACCGCAGCTAATCATGCCCTGAGGAGAAACAAAGGCCACAGTAATTGCAGCCTCACAAGTTGAAGACTGATGTGTCTACCAGATGGAATAGCACCTCACACATGGTGGACAGGTTCCTTGAACAACAACCTGCCATTTGCGCTGTTCTCCTCTCTCCGAAGGTGAGGACAAGTGCAGTTGACATTTGCACACTAACCAAAACCAATCTCCAATCTCCAAAGCCGATGATGTCCACCATCACGTCCGAGGAGAGGACACCTACCGTGTCAGTGATTGCTCCACCACTTCATGACAGAAACAGGCGTTGGTGGCACAATAATTGTTCAGGAAACTAAACTGGCGTCACATATGATTCAGAGAATCACCAGTGTGCATGAGGTGAGTAGCCTGTGTCCTTAACTCAAGATAGACAGGGACTTTCTACTCCCAAGATAAACAACTGGACATGCACCCCAATGTGATTGCTGAGGATGTAGCACTTAAGCTAATTGTATTCTTTGACAATAAAAGCTTAATTTGTATTGCTACTAATTGTGTATCATACATCTAGATACTGTAGGTACTGTAATGGTGATTATACATAAAAAGGCATAGCGCACGTGTTACAAGACATAATTAATGTACATTTATTTTAAATTTGTGTGTTAATGTCTGATTTCATCTCAGAACAGTATAAAGGACAATCACAATGAGTTTGGTTGGAACAATGTTCTTTTTTACTGTCTGCCTTTTTCCACTGCTGAAGGATGGGATTGAGGACAATGCTAAAAAATAAAAATCACCATAATTCAGTTAGGGTTAAGATGTAGACCATGCTCGAAAAGAAACAGTATCTTCCGCTTTGGTGGATTTATTGAATAAGACATTCACTCAGAGTAAAACTTGAAATGTGGCAGCAACTCAGCAGAGGAGCTGGAGACGTTTATGGAGCCCTTCCAGCTGCCACTCTTGGAAACCCCTCAGCTTGCCGAAGTCCCAAGAGGCAGTCTTCCCCTTTCTGGCCAAGTTAGCCGAACAGTATTTGTGTTTCCCTGAGTCCATCATTCCAGCATAGACTGTATACATTGCCCACTGCAAGGGACGCAGCGATAGTACAGCAGAGCAATCCAGAGCATATGGACCAACTTCTGTCTTTACAAAAGCATGTAGCCATTCCAGTTATTAAATTAAACTCCAGTCAATAAGGCAAAAGGCAATACGTGCATATTTTCCTTAAGACTTAGTACAGGTCTTGTTTGTTGTTTTTTTAATTTACAGTTTACAGAAATGGTCCTTTTTTGGGGGTCAAATTTCAATCTGTTATGTTTTTGTTATTTCTCAAAGTTATTTTTCATACAGAGACAAGACTGTACGGTACTGCGTTTACAGATTATTGCAATTAACATTTTTGCAAAAGATTTGACACAAAAAGCGTCATGCACAAAGTCAGCTTTTTCTTTTCTTTTTCCATAGCACACTTTTTACATACTAGACAAATTGTGGCAGCCATGACATAATATAATTCAAAGTAATAAACACAGTACTTTTGGGAGAAAAGATCCATTGCAACCGCTTAAGTGTCAGAACAATAGTTCTCAAAATATATAACCGTATAACAGTTTAACAGCGTTTCCTTCCCTTTTGCCATCTATCTACCATTCATAAAAAACAAAAAAATCCAAAATATAAATCAATATTCATTTTCCCAAAATCTCCAACCGCTTTTCAAATTTCAGATCCAGTTAATGGGAATTGGATGCCGATTTCAAGCAGCGCTCACTCTCAAAAAGGATTTACTGTGCGGGCATAGCAACCACTTGAACGCCACCATGTGTGAGATGATAATCACTCTCACGTCCTCGTGTCCTCTGTTGTTGTTGCATGTTGCTCATTAAAGCCGCTTAGTGTGGGGCCGGGCCACAGCTGTACATGTGCTTCCATATGCAGGGATCCTCCCGTCCTTTTCTCCTGTTTGACACATAAGCTCTGCTGGTGCCAGATGAGCTCTCACTGACAGCTGGATGCAGGCCGGTCAATCCTCACGGGTTCACCTGTCAGCCTTTGTTTGTCTTTGCCTTCTAGAGTAACGCTGACACTTCCTCTGTCCCCATCCCCTACTCCTCTGCTGTCACTCTTCCTCCTCTCCTTTGCCTCCTCACTGACTCCTATCACCAGTACAGGGTTAATCATGTAGCTGCTTGGCTGGGGCACTTGTCTTTGTCAACACACACCAGATCTTTCCACAAAATCTTTCTGCCCCGTCTGTATCCGTATAGTTTCCCTCTTTCCAGGACAGTTTCCTCGTCTCACTTTTACAGGGTTAAATTGCTCGTTTTGCGGTAAAGTCGCTTTCATATTCAACAGGATGTTTACTCTGCCTTTTCATCTCCTCATCTGATTTCTGTCTCACCTTTTACCAAATGACCAACATGCAGTACATTTATTGGTTTGTACACAGCAGTACCTACATTATTCATATTTTACGGGAGCAGCAATGGTGACAGGAACATGTTATGAGATGATTGGTCATTAGCGAGGTCACGGTCATTAATGCTACACCCTGTCTCAAAGTCGTTGGCTTACAGCTCACATGGTTGTGAATTTTTCTGTTGTGTGCCTGTTTTGGTCGATTAAGAATTAAAAAAAAGCCTCTGTAGGCTTGTTCAATATTCTTTTTTCTTGGACAACAGAGCACACAGTGGAGATCAGTTGTGCAATCAGCCGTGCCATTCCGAATGTTTTTCACTATTGGCTGCAACACCGCTAAGATCACATTTTTCAACCCCCCAGCTCTGTATATATTTCTGATTTGTTTATAAGTCGAATACATATTTACCTCATCTTCGTCATTCCATTCATTTTGGTATTATTTCATAAAGACCGCTGGAGCATATTTGGTCTGCTGAATCTCAGTGTTTTTCATTTGATTTTCTTACCTAACATGTTGTCATGATAATTAATTAACATAGCTTTTTCATCATAATTTGATTAATCACTCTTCTGCAGAGTTTGTATGTGAACAAAACAACATATGGACATGTCATTTATCAACAAAATCTGCTGCGGGTATTAAAGTTCAAATAACAACAGCATGAGGATAATTAATGCCAACATAGTGTACTAAATCAAACAATTAAATAAACAAAACAAGAAACTAGAAATACCGCCTCGCTGTTGTATGTACGCCTCCGCCAACCGATGAAGTGAAGAATATTTTGGACAGCCACGTCTGTCCAAAATGTCTTTACTTCATAATTTTATCCGATTAAACATCCGGTGAAATTGTCATATACATTCTTGAAGGGTGCAGCTGATCGAATCAGACTGAAAGCGCATGTAGAAAATCCACGACCCGCCACAACATAACAAAAGAATTCTGTTGTCTTTAAAACACCTATTGAACTACATTCAGCTGTACATGTCTGCAAAACATACACAAATGCATTGACACAAACAACATCTCGTAAATAGTGCATCTTAATATACACATTATTCCAATACGGTATGTGCTGTACTTTACCTGAAAATGACATTAATCACGTTTTTTTATCCATAAAATGTATACCTTTATCAATTTTGATGTGCACATCCAACCATGAGGTGGACTAATCAGCCAGTATTTACTCTAAACACACATCTGTATGGGAAAGTAAATACATTGACTAACTTGTCAGTGCCCATTTATTCCGGGGAATCTTTTTTAAATGAAGCATGCTCTCTCAAGCACAACAGATGTCAAAGTCTCAGAACACACTGGCAAACAGATAACATTTCCGTCTCACATTTTTTGTAGATCATATCTGTTCTGTTTTTTTTAATTTTAAATCTATCGGTTGGATGCTTTGTTACTCTGTAATAATATTAATGCATCAGTTGTGTGGCAATTGAGAGTTGAATGACTGGCACATAGTCACCAAGTACTAAAAAATAACGAATCTTACTGAAAATAAGAGATGTCTCAAGACTAATGCGTCATACACAATCAACAAGTATATGACTCTTGGCTTAATTGTATTCATCCTACAAAGATGCACTTGTTAAATACAGACTGTTCCACCTCTCTTACCTCTGTGTCTCAAGCTCGTGTTCGATTTCTCTGCTTGTTCCCTAGTGTTAATGCAAATGGCACGCTGTATCAGTGGAGACAGTAAAGGTGATGGCTAGCCTGAGTGGACTTCTGTCCTATATAAAGCCCTATCTCCAGATGGGCCAAGGAAGATTTAGTGATGAGTGAAGGGCTCTTTTAAATGAGTGAGTGCTGGAAATGTGGAGACGCATCTCTATACCCAGCCATTTGGACTGGAATGGCAGAGAGGTGAGCACTGGGGTCCTGTCCATTTGGAAGACTGACAGCACAATCAGAGACGTCTTAATCACATCTGGTTGTCTCCTTAATCAAAGGAAGTACTATTGTTAAATGTTATGCCTCAGTCCATCAATGCACGAGTACATTTTTGTTAATAATTTGGCTAACCTTCAAGGAAAGTTCTTTTAATGAACACATGGAAGGAAAACCTTGCAGTTGATCTGCTATCTGTTTTATTCTTTATTTTGAAAGTATCATAAGGGAAGCTTTTTGCTGTTTTGAATATTTTAATGAATCACACATTGAATTTGATGTGTGCGTAGTTTCTAAAGCAACTAGTTTTCCAAAATGTGTTTTTTTGTGAGGAATTAACAACTTTTCCTCAGTGTTCTTAGATCTCCTTTCTGTCACTAATTAGAAGTAACTTTCCCTGCTCTGCTATGTACCCTTTTCATATGGTATCATACTTAATTTCAGTCAACGTTGGTTGAATGTGCCCTGAACAGCGTTCTCTCAAACAAAAAAGCTGTCTATTGTTATCTAGCTGTCGTCGTTGTGTACTCACAAACATATTTAATCCATTCCCTTAAGCATTGACATTTTTTCACATGCAACCAATGATCATCCAAAATTGGTAATTGTTAAAATTGGTTATGATAACTCAATATATCTTTGGGATAATACACCAAATATCAATATTTCCTTAGATTCACTTTCTGCTGTTTGTGTTTTTTATTAATAAAAGTTGACATTTTTATTGAGAAATATAATGCTAATGATAAAAAAGTAAAGCATGCGTAAATTCTAACACTTATAAAGGCTTTTATGCGCTTTTTCACTGCCTCAGTGTGTATAATGTGCATTGCATTTGTTATTATCAAGGCTGAACACAGCATGTTGAATGTTCAGTGGAGTCTTCTGCAGTGGCAGACTGTATAGCACCAGAAACTGTCTCAGCACTCAACAGTTAATGATGATTTGAAGGCAAGGTTTGACTCATCCCTTTTCTCTCTCTAATGGTCTTTCCATTCTGTTACAGTGTACTCATTTCCATCAGATTTCATCCATCTTTTTTACAGCTGTGACCTCTCAACTCTGGACAAAGCTGGGGTCCTGAATACATGTCAGCTTCTTCGATAACTACCCAGAATTGTACTATTTGAAGAGCCCTCTCCTGAATTATTTTCCCTTCTAGCTGTTATATACTTCTCATAATTGCAGATAACGAGAGATGTTTGTGTCAACACGAGAACGTAAAAAAAAAATACAAAATGCACCGTGCAGAATCAATCATCACTAATCAATACATTGCACGGTGACACTAGTCCTTGGATGGATTTAGAAGTATTTTATCACTCTTTCCTGCTTTTTCCTTATTTATATTACGTTGAAGGAGACTGACAAACAATAGGTGTCTTCAACCAGTGGAAACATGTTGACATCTCTCTACAGCAGTTGAGGTTCAGCCAGGGACAAACACACAACACAGACTCATGATGAGAGTCGGCTTGTAGCCAGCTATGACGAGGTGACAAGCAATTTATCTCCAAAACATTCATATTCAGCTTTGCATCATCGCTGCAGTCCGTGTGATGAATGCACTGTGTTCAGCTTTGTGACTGTCAGTTTCTTACCGTGAATGACATTTATAGACTTTAAGTCAGTTGTTTAGAATAAAGTTTTCTTTGCTTGTATATCATTGAAAGAAAAAGCAACACATACATAAACACATATTTCCAAGCTTTCCAAGAGTTTCAACCCACTTCTGCAACCTTCATGTTGGACTCATGAAAGCTGGCTAACTGTCACCCCTGTCAGCAAAGTCTGAGAGATGGACGAGACATGTCATCGCGACAGCATTTTGAATGTGTTTTGAGGCCCCCTAGCTGAGTGGCTGCCACTCTTTCTCATCGCCAGGCAGATTTAATGCCCAACACTACTCCCAGGAGCAATGGGAACCACCCCAGCACATCAAGGGGTATATTTTCTCTATCTCTCTCCATCTGTCTCTCTGTCTGTCTCTGTGAAGGGACCCAGGTGGGGTGGAGCAAGACCTTGAATTCCCTCCAAAATGTTTCTGTAGGTCAGCAATTTGACCTCTCTGCTTTTTATTAAAGGGATCTGAGTAGGACTTATATGTTCGCAATTTGTTTGCCATTGCTATACAGGAACCAACACAAGATCATAATAGAAAGTGTGCCTCCGCTATGGTAATGCATTTTCTCAAAGTATTGTTCAATAGCATATTCATAGCTTAAATTAAATATTGTCACCTTCTAATATAATGGCCTATGTCATTTTTTGACAAAAATGATTTTCTTGCCTATATCATCTCTTTATGATGCAAATCTCACTCAAACATAATTTTAGTAATCATAACATAATTTGACCAGTATTACAGTATGCCTGTCTAGAGGCAGCTTACGTTTGGTCAAGTTGTTTGTGTTTTCTGAAAAACCTGAAAAAAGGACTTGGGCCATTATTTTAGGAAGGTGACAATATGTGAAATCTAGTGATTATATGCATTATAGAGAACCCTATATGAAGTTATTTACCTTTTCATATTACCTTGGTCATAAATACACTTGTTACTTTCACGTAACACTTACATTACACTTGCTTAAAGTACTGTTATCTGTTTGCCTGTGCACTTTATTTGAATACTCTATTTTAAATGTATTTATAAATGTATTTTGTTTCTATCTCTTGCACTGTGTTTATTGTTTAATGTGATGCACCAGCCACCATGACAAATTCCTTGTATGTGAAACACACTTGGCAATACACGGTTCTGATTCTGAATTTGACATGCAGGTAGATTTGGCTGAAATGGCTCTTTGCTTTCGAAGAATCAGATCAGCAGCAACTATTCTGTTGGAGAACTCCTCTACCTTACTCTAGCAAGTGCGAACAGTAAATCATTATTACATTTTAGTTAAGAAAAAACATTCTGAAAAGAGCTGCAGCTGTTAATAGGGTTGGCCTGAGGATATATGCAGAGTAGTCAGCGAGTGCCAAGTTATAAAGGCCACCATGTACACCTGTTCTGAGTATGATTGGATGTTACCAGTCAGCTGGTACCCAAGCAGCTGATGGATGAACGAATGATAGTGGAGATGAAATCCTTTCTATCCAGCAGCAGGAGATAATTTACGTTGCAGGAAAGATCATGTGAAGTCATTGTGGCAGTGACCATGTGGAAGCCTGCTGTTTATCTAAAGCCAATGCAAAACTCCAAAAATGCTCATTGTGTTACCACTGGGCTTCAGCTGTTGATTTAGATACATGACAGTGTATTTGATCTTGAGTACTGATGCAGTATTGTCAATCTGTTCATGAACTACCAACACCCAATCAAGGATATGTATTACAGCAAGTTATAAGCAATCTCTTGCCTACCAATGTGTTAAAAACAGGCATATTTCCAGCATTTTATTCCCTATAAAAACATATTTTCGAGAAGAGTGACGGTAAAGACAAGAATATCATTATGGAAACTCCTGACTTACATCTAAGTGCATCTCTCTCATGCTGTTATTTCTACATAGTCACATTTTGAATTGGATATAAGAGGGTAGATTTCATATTGACTGGCTTATTGTGCTCATTCAATTTGCAGTGAAAGTGTACTGAAATGGAAGGATGAGCTGAAGGCTTGGTTGACTGTGTGTATGCTGGGCTGGCAGCTCCAATAAAGCCTGAGGGGGCTCAAGTCTACCTGGAAGTGTCTGGGAGATGATGTGATTGTTGCTGATGATATGGGGTAATGGATGTGTATAGCTTTCAATCCAACAGCAGTCTCGACTCCTCTTCCTGTAGCTGGGGATCCCTTTTTGTAAACACCTCCAGAAAGTTAGTCTGAGCGACTGTCTCACTCCATCCATCTGACTAAATGGCATTCCCACAATGCTTTAGTTGTGTGCTTGTATAATGAGAGCCTCTGTTGCTGATCCCAGACCACCTTTTGACATTTTTGCCACAGTTATTTTATGTTTGATAATAAATAACCCCAGAGGAGTTACTTTATATTCTTACGGTGAACAAGCCTCCAGACTGTATACAGCTGATGATTGATTGGCCAACAGTCCAGTAGTTTGCAAATGTACAGTATTTAAATGAATGAGACTGTGCAACAGCCTGAAGCTGAACTGAGGTAATGATTTATGTCGAGCAGCACATCGACTTCAGATAAGTACAGCCCATTTTTCACCTTTCCATAACATTACATATTATGGCCCTTTTCTTGTTGATGCACCAGTTTATAATATCTAGAATGGATGCATCTACTGTGTTGTTTACTTGTATGCAACATAAATTGTACAATGTTTATATGGCAAAGGTTACACATGGTATAACTTGTGGAGGGCTAAGTGCAATTATTGATGCACAAGTATCACTTAAAAATGGATGCACTAGATATTTGTGGCGATTTAACGGTTAATAATTGGTTTGTAAACCACCTATTAACATTATTTGGATGAAATTATAAAGTTGGATCTGCTGATTGTTGTAAAATGGTTAAGAAATACTATGTAACGCATGTATACACATTTAAATCGCTAGTTTATACATTGTCAGTACTTAATCATGTTTTTTGGTCCAGCTGTGTAATGTTTATGTGTTTTCTAAACAATTTCTTACAGGCTCACAAATCATTTTGATAATCATCATTTGATATATATATATATATATATATATATATATATATATATATATATATATATATATATATATATATATATATATATATATATATATTGGTCAAATACTTATTACAGTATGCAATGCTATAATGTATGCAACAATAAACCTGTGTAAATATAGTGTATAAACTGATATAATCATAATGTAATATTGCTGTTGTCTCTTATCAGCACCAATACAATATATTATTTCATGAGAAATTAACATGAAACAGCTTTTCTAATAATTACTAAACATGATTAATTATGATTGTATTGTTGGTCAACAGTAACGTTAAACTTTCAATTTATAATTTGTTGATGATGGTTATGAAGTGTAATGGTATTGTTTTAATTACATACAAGCAAATATACTTGATTTTTCCGTTTTGTTGATGGTTTACCATTTACAATGTGCTCTTCCATCTGTCTTGCGATTGTTTTGTGACATCAGACAACAGCTTCTTGATGAAGTCCGCATATATGCATTTGCCCAAGTTTACAAAAATGCATTTTAGTTTTACAAATAGTGTGGAACGCAGCATGAGCGTCTACGTCATCCCTTTCTGGAGATCGAACGCACATCTATGCTGTTGCACACGCACCGTGTCCTTTGCTAACACAGTCCTGCGGCTAACACAGCAACATGGCAGCTTTCAAGTTATTTCCCCTTTATTTTTCCTATTTAATACACTACAATTGAATTGTCCTATTTGGACTGCGTATAAAAATGATCTTCTTGGAACATTTGGAACATGTAAAACCATTAGTGGATCTCACTACAGTCATGGAGGTTACATTTATTTTGTTTTATTTTGTTATTATACTCATAGCCAAAATTGCAATCTGTGATAGCTTTATGATTATAATGATGTATTCTGTAAAATGTGACAGTATGTCACTGACATTTTAATAGCATCATTATGCTGGCATCTCGCATGACTTTGTGAAAAACAAGTGAATAATTATATTGCTACATTATATTCATATGCAGTCAGAACACAGAAATTTAGCTCTGCAGACCACAGCTGAGTGCGTAATTGACATTTTATAGTGTTTTTGAGACGTGGGTGAGACACAAAGAAAGAGGCAAAGCGGGCTGTGACTGTTTAAATCTTTTATTTAATTGAGTGTGTGATAAAGAGTGTATAGTGCTGCTGGTCTGACGGGCTG
This sequence comes from Clinocottus analis, assembly GCF_023055335.1. Taxonomy (NCBI): domain Eukaryota; kingdom Metazoa; phylum Chordata; class Actinopteri; order Perciformes; family Cottidae; genus Clinocottus; species Clinocottus analis. The sequence goes on along the minus strand of NW_027175931.1, from coordinate 20,655,481 downwards.
GTGACCTTCTCCAGTGACACCGGTCATCAGGTAAAAACCCTCAGCTGAAATAGGGTTCTGACTGCTGTCCATGTCCGCCAGTCCATGTGCTGCTGCCCTCCACTAATGGAGACTGGAGTAGCAATACATTTATCCTTTTCATGGCTTATAGGAGTGTATGATTTTTTTTTGTGACTGTCTGCATCACATATCTGCTCTGGTTGTCCCTGGTCCCCCGGACTATAATGTCACTTCTGTCTAGTTTTCTTGCAATTTTATCTTTCAGACGTGGTAAAATGTGTTTAACTTGGGTATAACTTGTTGGGTAGCCCTTTTGCTCACTAACACAGCTGGTGTATAAAAATGTAATGCATGTAGCTTAATATACAGCGTGGAATTTTCATGGTTCAATAGGAAAAATTATTTAAAACAGCATGCTAATATCATACACCTTCATCATTATAATGTAATCAATCATTTTAATCCTATTACCCCATATTTAGCAGTATGGTCCCTGTGTGTACTTTCAGTCTCATGCTACCTGTTTGAAGATTGTTTTTCCTCCAGTTTACATCTTTCTTATGCATGTGTGGTACATAAGATTAAAGATATTTCTGTTTTGTATTTCATTTCCTGCTGAGCTACTTGACCTAAAGAGGTTCAAACTACTATTAATGTAATTGTCAAAGCTTTATTTTTAGCTTAATTGTCATAGCAATGTATTTGATTATAACCCTGGCATACGTAAAGGCTTAATGATTTGCTAAAAATATGAAGTTCAAATTTGTCTGATACACTATGTTATAACTTACATGTTCACAGTAGTAAAAAAAAATCCTTCACCCTCAAAATGACTATTTGTATTAGGTTGTAACGGTATACCTGTATCACAGTAAACTGCTTTTTTTTTAAGTTGACAGTTATCATACCATTTGCTTTTTTAAACAGTATTTAAAAACTGGCATAAGTGTGAGTTAAAGCTGTTTTTATAGCATCAGTCTGGCGGTGCTTTAGCATTATTGTTAATAATCATAGGACATTATTTTAAAAGCTCACTACTCTTTAAGTAGTTGGATTAACACGTTATCGTGCTGCTAACATGTAAACTAACATGCTTTTGTTGTATAACATGTTCCGTTATTAATCCTGATAAGTGGATCTTTGTAACTGGTCATTTAAATGTACCTAGAGTGTTAAACCAACACTGATATTTTATCTTGGACCAGACCAGAGTGGAACAAACTCACACCAGCTCTGTGTCTATCCCTTATTGATATGAATACAATACCCTTTGTGACCTTTTGGTCTATAACTTTAGCGCATAACCCCATAAATAAGGTTAGGCCATTGCCAGTGGTTTGGTGTGAAGGGAGACTCGGGACTGATGACAGACACGAGAGAGAAGCTGAGCACATACTGTAGTGGCAGTTTGGGTGGTTCTCAGAGATGGAGGAAAACGCCCGGCTGGAGCCACACTGCCACCAGAATAACATATAAGCATGACACTGGTGCGTTTTTTTTAGAGCCTGCTTTCCAGTTTGCAATGCTCTATTAGACAAAATGTCCATCTGCCAATATATTTAGAATGCACTATGGAGGTTATTAACATGCCCTTGGCAAAAAAGGGTTTAGCTCTGTGGGGCAAGCATCTCCATAAATCGCGGCAGAGGCAGTTTTATTACAGGTTGTAAATAGAAGCTCCTGCCATATTTTATGACAGCCATCACTAACTCATTCTGATTCTTATTACCTCTCTGTTCTTTGACTTGCAGGACCATTCAGAGACACATTCTGTGCCCAAGTTTATGCTGTATAAAGGATTGATTGTAAAGGAATTTATTCCTGATGTAATTGCACCTTCAGCTTGCGCCACACTTTTGACTTAAATCGCTGTTTTCATGTACATTACAATAAGCCCAGTTTACAAAATCGATCATCCGTATCGGGTTTGAAGGCAGCGCCGACATTTCATTTTTACAAATACAGTAATTGTTGAATTCTGACTGATTTAATAGAAAATTATAAGTTCATTGTAAAAACATCGTTCATGTAGGTTTGTAATAAAGATTTTTTTATTTTAGTCGCTGTGATTTCAGAATATTACAGTGATTTTTGACAGACCAGTCAAGCAAATATATACACAGCAATTATGTTTACTCTTCATTTTACACAAGCAATGCCCTTTATTGCTGTGGCTTGTTTACTTATTTGAATTGGCTGACGGAGCTGTAATCTGCTTATGATATTTAGCAATCGGTTGCCAGGAGCCGTACAGGAAGTAGAGCTCTAGTGAAGTATGTTGTTTTGTCGACCATAAGCTGTACATTTTGGGTGAAAGTTAGAATAAAACACAAACAAACAGACTGTCGTGCATGAACGAGCTTGAGAACGTTTGCTATGCCAATATTGGTAAGAATTCAGGGACCGCATTCAGCTGCTCACAAAAGAAAGGTTGCACCACTGATTATTTGCTTGAAACTTGCTGGGCTCTGATTCTGATTGTAATTAGAAGGTAATCATTACCCAGAGGTTAGCATGGCGGGAAAATGTTAATTTCACTACTGCGCGACAGTCATTTTAAGAGAGACAAACAACCACATCCCCTCCATGATAGACTTCCAAACTACACCCCTGTCCTGTGCTGGGACACACATGGGCGGAGTGAATGGGGATGGATGGTTGGATTAGGAATGCCGCGAGCGAGTAGATTATCCAGTATCTGGGCAGGCAGATGCGCAGAGGAGAAAACGACTGCACAAAGAGCCAGATCTCCATCAAGGGATCAATTCATAGTGCTCGCTCTTTCACTTCCTGTGAAAAAGCAAATTACATGGTGTGTTTTCAAGAGGCCGGCGACGGAAAAACATCAAGAAGAAGACATTTTTCTCTCTCTCTCTCTCTCTCTCTCTCTCTCTCTCTCTCTCTCTCTCTCTCTCTCCCCTCTTTCAACTCTCCGCTTTCTACTCTCCCCAATGTTTTTCTCCTTTACTCTCCATCTCTTCATTTCTGGGTTCAGATGTAAGATGTGAAAATGTGCTCTTGTCTTCCTCCGCGCACAGAGACAGTTGCACTCAGGAGACACATGAACGCACGCATGCTGTAACCTATATTTGCTGAGTATGGTGAATGCCTATGTGTAAATTTTTTAAGAGGTTTAGCCAGCCGGAGCTGGAATGAGCGTTGCTGTTGGCTGAGTTTCTCAGCCCGGGGCCCCTTGCCTCGCTCCCCCATTTCGCCTAGTAGAGCTGCATCCTTATCGCTGTCCTGCACCCCATCACTGCTGAAGCTGGGCTCCTCTCCTGCTTGACCACATTTATCCAGGGGCCTCTTGTCTGGGGGTGATAAGCTGTCAGACTTACCAGTATGGATGCAGGAGTTCCCATAGCCCCTCTACATCACTCCACCCTACTCCGCTTTACTTCTTCCACACAAATATTGACTGCTTTGGTTACAGAACCTCACAAAACAATACTGTTGTGCATGGTTTTCTACACATCTGCCTTAACTATCACAAGCTGCACGTGTTTCACTCTTATCCCTCCTATTCCCTCTCCTCATCCCCACTTCTGTCTCTAAGTATTGTATTAAAGAAGCTGAACATATTTTGAAGCAAACACAACTTTGAATGTTTAGTGTAATGGCCTCAAAGGGACCTCAGACAAAGAAAGTGTGAATGCTAATTTCAGCCACACCTCACCAGATTTATGTCTGCGTGAACTAATTTTACACAAGAGGCATCCGGTATCAAAGTCTATCCCTTTTATCCATTGATGGCACGCGGCGCCAGTTTGTTTTTGCAAAACATCTGTGCTCCTTTTTACGTTTCTGAACTTTGTATCGAGAACTTTTTCCACATATTTTTTTTTATGCAGATGTATGTGTTGTTTAGTCTTATAAAAAGGGAGACTGATGCACACTAGCTTTTAGATCAGGCTTTGTTTGAAAAACGTTAAGATAACTCTCGTAACCCTTTGATGCTGATCAATTTTATGCTCAGGGTGGCAAAATAAGCTTATTTTCTTCTAAGGTGTAAATGTATCATCTGCAGTTGATGCAACAATAACTCATTCCATTATAGCAACAATTGTCATTTTCAAGGTCTTTACTGTACACCCATGGCTAACAAGAAGCACAGCCATGGGACGACTATGAAGATGTCAGAGTAGACCACTTACTATTTAGCACAAGCTGTACCACATGCCTCATAGATTTTCAGGTCGTCCTCCACTAACCACTTGCATCTAAGCTATCTGGTGTTTATTCTCGCCAGCATTATTTAAATTTGGAGCCTACGGTACCACGCCAGGCACCTTATATGCAAAAAGAATAATCTCTTGAGTATTACTGTTAAACACAAAAAGCTTCAGGCAACTAATGGAAAACTCATACTTAGAGGTGTAGACATGCAGCAAGATATATTGGAGCATTAAGGTTTCAAGTTACCTTGTCAAGTGCAGATTTGCCTTAAAATTATATAACTCAATTGACAAAGAACTGTCATACTTAAGAAATATGTACTTTGGTGTAATAGCCCAGAGAGAAAAAAACATTGCGCTTGTTTATCTGTCATCGAAAATGTGTATTGCCAACAGATGCTCCTGCTGGTGTCTTTGTCAAAATACACATCTTTATCCTCACGTGCAGAAAGCTTAATTATAGTTTCTTGTGTCTTTGCAGGTTTTTATGAAGGGAAAACGAGCTAGCATGAAGGAAGAGTGGGTGGGTGAGGCGCGGGTGTGGGGGGCTTTGCAGGTAGAAAACGAGCGGAGATTATGTGCAGGTTCATGTTATTAATTTGCAGTGTATAAAAAATTATGGACTTGATCACGGGTTTCCTTAGAAGCTGTGATTAGGACATTAAAGCCATGTGTGTGCACGATGCAGCCTGCTCATTGTGAAGTACCTGTTTTATGAACTTGGGAGCATAATGACCTTGGAGTTTTGGCAGAATAATGTGGCTGGAAGGCTAACTTGATAAAACAGTGTGCATCACATCCAAAAAAGGCTCTTACAAAATGATGGTTGTCCATGGCATGCTTTTAATGCATTAAAATGTTTATGTAGGCTATGGCATGTTCGAGAAGTTGAGTTTTTCCTGTTTTCTTGCTGCCAACATGCCAACCGTTTCCATTGCAGCACTGCCACAGTGAGTCTAGGTCTAAGGACTTAGTTGAATACGACAACTGCAGTGGTGTGTTTCAATTGTGAAACTTATGGAGCAATTCATCAGCTTTTCAGAAAATAATTTATCAAGCCACAATGCCAAATATTATTTGGTGCCAGTGCCCTTAAATGCATGAATGTGGTGCTTTTATCTGTTTTATATAATCAGAAATGTTATATCCTTGAGTTTTAAACTATTAGCTGGCAAGTGGGCTACGGTGAATGCAGTTTTTGTAAAAACTATTTTTGACTTTTTATCGACCAAAATATGAATTGGTAGGATAATAAAAGAAGCTAGTTAAGTTCAATACCAATTTAAATTGTGCTAAACAGATATGACAAAACGCATTTTCTTTTGCTTCAATCAAACAACAGTGCAGGCTGCACAAACTCAGGTTTATACGCTTTTATTACATACAACATCATTTTCAGATGTACAGAAAGGTTTTGTTTGACTTTTCCCAAACATGAGCTGTCACAGTGGAGGGGTGGGTGGGTCATGAGGCGAGAACCCTACAATTTTCCCACCAGTGTGCTTCCCAATCTCTTACTCTCTTTCTCCTTCACTCCATGCTCCATTGCCCCCAGTCAAGCCTAGCCCCTTGCTTTGACAAGAGTGATGTAATCTCCATGCAAATGTCTTGTATTAAGCATCTCTCCAAGAACAGACCTTGATTGTTCACCTGCTATTCTTACTTGTTGGCGTAAACTACCTGACATCCTCAGACCAACACACCCCTGAAGAATTCTTTCCAGAGTGCCTCTCATATCTCTCTCGATGTAAAGCAAAAGACGGTGCGCAGAGGAGTGAATTCCCTCTGAAACCCAGAGTGAGGAGAGGGCAGGAAATAATTCAGCAGCAGCTCCAGCAGCAGCCCCAGCAGCAGCAGCAGCGACGGCATCAACAGCGGCGGCAGCAGTGAGCGTGAGAGACAGAGAGAGAGGGAGTGTGTGCGAGTGTATGCATGTGAGTGTGTGTGTGTGTGTGTGAGAGAGAGAGAGAGAGAGAGAGAGAGAGAAAGCCTGAGTGAGAGCAAGTTCCTATGCACTGTGCCGAGCGTAGCTGAGCCGAGCCGTCTCGCGGCAAGCTGTGTGTTCCCGTTTGGTTCCCGTGCGCTCTGGTGAGGCAGAGCTTACAGAAAGGGAGAGATGTGGCTTCACCCGGAGCTCCAGCATCAGTGAGGACCAGCACCTGGCTGGGGGGGGGGGCATCACAGAGCAGCATGGTAGGACTGGAGACCCACTGCTGACACCAGCGCGACTGATGATGACAGCCCACGCGTGGGTTACCATGCGCCACAGCCGCGCCGCTCTAAGAGGAAACACAGCCATGTGAAAGTGACTCGGCTGCCGGCAACTCTTGGACATGTTTTCCAGGGCAAAGTCTGGATTCCTTTCTGTGTTTGAACTTGTTTTTTTAATCTTGGTGCTGACTGGCTGTCCCAAACTCACCTATCAGGCAAGGACTAAAGGCAGATGGAACAAGGGGGGTAAGTGATGATTGGCAACCGTGCTTAATGTTTGTAGTGTCGGGTTTGAGATGTTGAGCTCTGCTGTGTCAGTATGCCGTTACATGGTTTTCGGGTGATCTCGGTTGGGACGGTGTTACCTTTGGGATGCCACGTCCTCATCACAGACTGACCTTGTCTTGAAGCACTTTTGGATGTGGATGTTTTGTGCCACCATTAGATGCATAAAAAAAGTCTGCTCTTCCTATGTTTTACTTTCGTCTACGTTTTCTGAGATGTGTTCAAAGGAAGTTGACCTGTTTTGTATTTTAATAAGCATTGAAGGAAGTGATGACAACTTATTTCCACTGTATGGTTTTGTCTTAACATTTCAATGAATAGCCGTCCAACAGCGAACACTTTAGTTGACGTTTTTCATAGTTGTTTTTTTTATCACAGATTTTTCACTCAAACCCAGCCCGTGTGTACAGCGAACTCGGGTTTCTTTGTGCACACTGGAATGCTTGGATGGCAGGACGTGACGCCAGTGTCTCAGAACTGTGAGACTTGGTTTAAGGACTTAGATCACCAGTCTTGAGGAGAGATAGGTGTTAATAATTCATCTCAGCCCCTCCGTGGGAGCGGTCCTCTCGCCCCTCTTGTAGCATTTAATCCCCTTTGTCGGATTAAAGGAACCTCTAATCTTAGAGCTAGTTCTCAGTGAGAAGGCTGAGAGATGCTCCCTGCAGCCTATCAGCATTGTTTGCTCTCGAGGCTCACGCTCAGTGGGATGTGTGTGTCTTCAAAGAGGCAGTGTCTTCACGTGATCTATTTAATGATTCCTTGCCACTTTGCTTTTGCTCTTGTTCTGCTTCACCCATTTCTCCAAATGCATCTCTTTTGCACCCTCCTTGTGCTATGTCCGCATATACTTCTCACTGACATGCATCATTAACATGCAGAAGTTCTAATTTAATGACGTGGACTTTGCTCTCACATTGATGTTACGCACTCCAAACTATTGGATAATGAAAGAATTTTGTCTTTTGATGTTCGGTTCTTTTATCGCTTTAATTAGTTAGTAAGTGCATAAGTTATTACAGGGAACATATAAAATAGGTCATACAAATTGATAATAATTTCATTTAATGTTCTTCTGTCAATGAACCACCAACCTATGAAAGAAAACAAGAGACTTAATAAAGTTTCCCTCGGCCAGATCTTTAAAAAACAATACACTTTTGGAATCACTTTCACACCGTTGAATGATGGGTCAAATGTTTTCAAGGTTGGCATTTGATGTGTTTTGTGCAAATATGAATCAGCAATCTGTAAAGCAAGGGTACGGCAGATACAACATGAAATCTCAGCCTACTGGCCTCTGGTGAAATGGAGGGCAGTGACCTCCCTCTGTGTAATTAGGCCATCGACTCCATTCCTATCTGGGAACAGTTAAACAAATCATTCCACAGCCCTTCTGAATTGTAACTATGCTTGTTTAATCATAGTTTTGTGACACATTTTAGAATGACTTATATTTTCAACAACCAAGATAAGATCTGTACAGGGTTGACACATGTTTATGGATAACCTGTCACCTCTAGAAGATATTGGATGTGACTAGCTATTTGACGTCTCATTTGTGTGGCTGCATTGCATCATTGTATTTCTCTCAGCAGCGGTAATTTACATTGACCTGGAATTGCCATTCATTATCACATTTAACATCACACTTTTCACGCTTGTGTTATTTCCTACCAATATAGGTGAGAACCCCCTGGAGGTTTGCACTGAGAAGGCATAGCTTTAATCTTCTTATTTACTCATTAGAAATTGGCTGAGCTTTACGTGATACATCTACAGTTATGTGACCAGAGATCTTAAAGACCAATACAGCATAGCTGGGGTACACATTTGAGACTTAGGTTGTATGACACTACAACAATTAACCGTAAAATAGGACGTTGTTCACCTCGGTAATCGGCATTATGCAACAGATTTTTGCCAACAATTATAATATATAGTCAAACCGCCGTGCATTGATCATCCTCTCATCCATCTATCTTTTGAATATCAAACACTCACCCTCTGGCCGCTGGTTAAAGTTTGTGTTTGCTCTCTCTTCCAAATAACAGCGGGTCTGGTCATCAGGAATTTATGTCACGACAGACTGACAACCAGACCGAGTTGGAAAACGTATGAAAACGCCCATAGAATCGTGACAAACCACTTCTGCAATCTGAATAGAGTGATTGCTCTGTTGTGCTGTTACTGTCCTTGAAGCTTTGAAGCTATAAACTTTTACAGCTATGCATCTGTCAAGCCTACAGGGGATGAGTGTTTGATACTCATTTGATTTTTGGTGGAGCATTCCTTCAACGGTGGATGTTCAAAACCACTTCGCATATACAAATTCTGAAGGGGAATACAGAAAATAATGACTTTAAAGGTGTATTGCCAAAATGAGACATTTCTAAACTCTTAACATGTTACAATGTCACACCGTGAGACAATGTGAGACCAACACAAATAGAAAAAGAAATACCATTTTTCCAAGATTGTATCAATAAGTTCCTTGTATTTTTATGATTCACTGTGACCAAACTGTTTCACTTAGACGTTCAGCTATCCTTACACAGCCTGATGTACGCTGGCTGTGGGGAGTCAGTGGATTAACACCAGGTATACCAGCTGTGGTTTGGTGAAGGTTGCAACAGAACATTATTTATTGTCATGCCAGATCTAGAATGAAAGCACTCGTCTTGTTATCCAGAAACAACCCACTTACTGACTTCCTATGCATGAGTGCTGGCATCGCCCAGAATCTAGAAAATTACTGTTCCTTTATATTCTCATACCCCCCTGCAGGGAGAGCCTCCATAACTAATATCACACAGGCACACAGATCAGGGGCAGAAGAGTTTGAAGTGAGCTTGGCAATAGAGGGGAAATCCAATTGGATGTATTACGATCCCACCAAACTACAATAAATGGTAATGTGAAGGCAGTAGCAGGTGGAGAGAGGCCCGGCTGTGCGTGCACTCAGCTCTGAAGACAAACGATAGTTGGACTAGCCCAGGTTTAGAAACAGGGTCATTTTTCCTAATGTTCTCAACAACTGATTCACTAAACAAGGGCCGGCAGAGGCAGCCAGCGAAAGAATAATGGCAAAACGAAGTCACTAACACGTAATCCAGAAATACCACTCACACACTCCTATATCTTCCACAGCTGAGCGTATCTGACCGTCTGGGAAAGGGAGTGAGAGAGAATCTGATTTATAGACCAGCAAAGGAGAGCAGGAATTAACATTAGCACTTCCTACTCACACAGGAATAGTGTAGCCAACTGCAGATAAACACCCAAAATTGCTTCCATCATCACTGAGTGTGCACATAGTCAATAACTGTGTAATTAGTGAGTGCTATTCAGAACGGCTCTGATCACGGTAAATAATAACACAAACATTAACTTTGCAACATTTCATCAGATTTATTCACCCCAAATCATTTTGAAACTCTTCATGATTTGACTAATTCAAATCACTATTTAATGATCAACTCAATTCAAACAGTGACCACCCTAAGTTTGAGTTGTATTGTTACAGAATAATTCTTTAAAGTTGCCACCCAAAGTAATCGCTGAGACGTCACTCAAATAAGTCAAACGTGACAAGAAATGCAACCCCAGGTTAGCCAAGTCTATTAGCAAAAGAAAACAAAGCAACAAAGCAGTTAACCATACGGTCTGTTGTTAATATCCATCACAGTTTGCCGACCAACTTTCTAGTTTACTTTTGACCTATTTTTTGTAGCATAGTTATTTGTGCACAGTTCTCCTGTGGAGTGAGGGATATACTATTTTGTTACACCTGTTCCCGCTTTCACATTTACTTCCTAATAAAGTCATAGAAAATATGGCCAAACTCTTGTGTCTTGCTCATGTTTGTTGCTCAGTCGTGCTTGTTTAACGACGTTGACTCCTTTAGGGCGTCCCAACTTTAAATACTCTGGAATTATTATTTAAAGGCAACACGCTGTGTCATGTTCTTACATACTTTCATCTCTTTCTTAAACTAACAGTTACTTCTTTTGTTGGGCTGCTAGAGTTAAGATTTAAATTTAGTGTATGTTTTACAAGCCCGTTCTCTACTTGTGTAGACGTGGTTACACAAGTGAGTTATAATGTGCCCTTCATGCCCTGTCCCATGTAGGAAGTCAGAACGCACTGCAGGGAGAGAAATATTATACAAACTAATGGGGGGGAAATTCGGCACCAGTCTGACAGAAAATTAAAACACTGTCAGTACTCTCAATTAATATGTTTTGACTTGTGTCTTGGGGCAGGAAACACAGTGATGGCTGTCAGAGAGCAAAGGAGGACATCGCTCACTATCCGTTGATGTGACGTTTCACTGACATTCTGCGACTCAGTTTGGTTTCACAAGTGAAAATTGTGTTTTGAGTATCCCATGTGTGCTAATATAAGAATGTAGGCTGCCAAACACATCATTTTCTCTAAACAAAATGTTTACAAGAGAGCCAGCAAGTGTGTCCATAATGAAGCAGACATTGCACCCTCATAATTACCCAATCATGACGAAGAAAGCAGAAAATGTGCCTGCTGTTACTCTTTCAATCCAATTAGACCGCTAAGCTTTATGCTCAACTGCAAGAATCTGTTTCTTAAATGTACTTGCCTTAATTTTGTACACCTACGCCATGTTAGAAATGAATGTAATGTACACAAGCTGAAACAGTGTGGGCAAGATTACAGATGAATTGGAAACAGCATTGAGCCAACATTAGGAATATGTTGTTCCTCCGCAATTTAGAGCGGCTGAGGGCTCGAATCAAATCAAATCCAGTAGTAAGAAAATCATTTTTGGTGTAACTGTGTAATAACACTGCTCTGTCTTACTATTAAGTATTGTAAAGAATCATAATATGCAACATATATATTGTTAACAGAAACATATTCATAAAATTGTTGAGTACTGTAAACACATAATCCCCATAACATGAGTAGTATTCTAAAATATAAAGCATTGGAGATGCTAAGTAGAGATTTTAACATTAAAAAGTTAAAATAATAATAAATAAAACAAAGTGATTGAACTGACACAGTGCCCAAGATATGTTCATTTGATATTAGGCAACAATTTATTTAAGGTGTGGCGTCATGACTCATCCGATCATAATAGAGGACGGCGCTAAAGACCTTTTCACAGCAGACATTTTGACTTTCCATTAGAAACGCACGTGTTACTAATAGCATTATCTATGGCTGTGTTCTATTCAAGTGTCCCGATAAGCCATGACACTATGACAGTGAGTCAGCTTGTGCAATGCCAAGACCCGGAAACTGAATTTTGTCGTCATTTTGTTATATTATTTACACCCAGGCTTTTTTTAACTGTCACATGTCAAAGATCTTTTCAAAGAAAAAGGCATCTACACTTCTTAGTTGATCTCAGGCATTTGACCTACACTAGGTTTGTACGATGCTTTGCTCTCTATGTCCTTCTGAGTAATTTTACAGCAAATTATTGTGTTAATATTGAGCTTTGGTGGTATATTATGCTTACTTTAGGGTGTTTCTTTTACATATCTTTGTATGAATGACCTTTTTTTCCCAATCAGTTTAGCTGAAGAACACGTGTTCAGTGAGTGCAACGCTGTTAAATTGGCAATGATTCCTAAGTTTATAAAAGCTGTAATATTGCTTCTTGTTTTTTTTCACCCATAGAAAAACCTACATGTTGGTTTGGAAATGTTTTACAAATTCCGTTTACATTTTCTGATTAAGCGTGTACCTATTTAACCCCCATGATCTTCACTAATTACAATATAAAATTGTCTTTAAACCAAATATAAAAAATATACATTTCTTCTTTTACCTAGCTTTCCTAATCTTCTAAATGAGGAATTTATCTTAAAACAAAGTTAATCTGAAGAAAGATTAGTTAATGTGGGCAATCATACACTGATCAGTGAAATAACTGATTCAGTAAATCGGTAACGTGTCATCACTGGGTATCTCGCTTCCTCCCCACCTGCCGGGCCCCCAACCTACTCGCCATACAGCGCCGTTTAATTGCCACATTCCAGTTACACGTCCTCCAATAGAGCGGTTTTCTAATTGCAATGGAAATTACACTTTACAATAACAGTGTTTTATGGGTGAATTGCAGACTGTAAATATGACAACTTAACGTGACGAATGGCAGTGGGCGTGTTTTACTGCCGAGGACCCTTTCACCCCGTCATTCCGTGACTTGGCCTCAACCAAGTTGCAAAGTATCTGTTTGATTGCACGTGAAGATGGTCCACGTGTAGAAGTATGTAGAAGTGTATGCATGGGTGCTTTACCAAGCTGCACATCTTTCCCTCTCGCTTCTCTTGCTCTCATTCGCTCACCAGAGATCATGATGATGCTGATGATCACGATGGAATACAGGTTCTGCTGTTTAAATTTTTTATTCAAATACTCTTGATGCAGAAAAAGGACAGCGGCAGTCTGCTGAGGAGAACGTGTAAAGCTTCTTCTCTAATTTGCCGTCCAAGGCATTTGCTTTTTGGGGAAATCTTCTATTATTTCTTGAGGAAATGTCAGTAGCTGAGGATAGAGAAACATCACAGGGGTCTCTATCCAATTGAGTCTCCTGTTGCCAGGAAGATGACGCTGTCATGGTCAGAAACGGCAATCCCAAAGCGTCAGTGAGCTTTTACCATATCTGTGACTCCCTGTCTCACTCTCACTCACTTTCTTTTGATATACCTCCTTACCTCTTTTTGCTCTCTGCAATAAAACTTTAAACAGATAAGAAGCTTTTTTCTATTTCAGGGTCACCATTAGCCTGAATAATACATTGACAAGAGAAGAGCGGTTTGAGTTCTATGGAGGATAGAAGCACAGCCTTCAATTAAATTATACATCATTATCACAGCTGGCAAGCCTTGTGCGACGGTACCCTCTCCATCCTCCTCTAAATGTTCCATGTTACTGTCTTGTCCAATATTGTGGTTCAAGCAACAGCTTCTTCCTGTGCCAGCACGGAGCTTGGATGTGTGGTGTACGCAAAAATAAAAATTGAAACAGAGGTCCAATGCAGGGACGTGGCATGAAGGAATATACTGGCCAACTGTTCGTAGAGACTGTCCCTGTTTGATGGCGTTCAGCCGACACAATCGGTCAACACAAAACACAGCATTACGCTTCAGTCTGATGGCGACGTAATCTTCTGTTTTGTCCCCAAAGCCTACACTGCGGGAACACATATGCACCCGAACTTTGTTGAACATCCAGTGATAGCAAAACATCAGGAAACACACTAGTATGGCTCTTGAAAGTAGCTGCAGGAAGTCTTTTAGGTCAGATGTGGATCCAAGGGAAATAAAGGGGGGGATACATTTTGCCTCTCGCCCGTGCAGTTAAAGTATGTCCAACCAGATGCTGAATGTCATTTTGGACCCCAGGAGATGCCGCAAGAATCTCTGGCTTTGTGAGAAATATGTCAGTGCAGCATTTATATGAAGCAAGGGATTTTCCCTGTCAGATTAAGGTGTCCACAAAGGCTCCCTTTACATTTTGCATTAGCATGCGTCTTATCCAGATCCCCTCCTCTGCCCCCAAGAAGATGTCACCAAAAAGGCAAATGCTGTTACCAGTTATTTTTAGAAACGTGTCTTCTGGGTGCGGTCTAGTATCATTTTTGAAATTTAAGTTGTGAGTCCTTCTTTAACTGAACATAACATAAGGATACATGTTTTTTTTTGTTATTGGATGGGTTAGTCAGGGTTGATGCTCAGGCATTGAATGCACAAGACTTACACAGAAAACTAAAACCTTTAGTTTTGGTTCAAAGGAAAACGGTAAAATGTTAATTATTAACAAATGTAATTAATGCAAGCTGAAGTATCATTGATTACATTTTGTGGTTTAGTTCTATCAGATCTTAAAACATTGTCACAACTGAACTTTTGCTTTTGAAATCGTCATCAGCAAAGTAAATGTACTAATTGTACAATAATATTGGCATTAAGCTTAAATCTGATGCTCAGAGGAAGCTGTCAGTCATCACATTTCACAGAAATTGTAATATCTATTCTGCTTATTTCAAGATGGAGGACGAAGCTTCTTTTTTTTTCCTGTTAAAGCAAAGATAGGAGTGCCATCACGGCAATGCACTCTAATGCAGAGCAGCCTGAAGCAGTGATAAAGCGAGGAAGAGATTGTCGTAAAACAGAACTGTCAGGATCTGCTTGGCGAAGAACTGAAAGCTGGAGTTTAGAAGGACATTCTCAAGTGTGTTATTACACCTGCCCTATATTAGTGCTGCATTATTAACATTGTCCTCAGCCCACTAGTTAATTAACCCCAAAGACCTTAATTTACTGACGAATAATGCATAACAATGGATTAACTTCCTGTTCTCATTACTGAGATTGATTGATTAAAATCACAGCTGTTTTATCAGTCATGTTTAAATATGACCATATTATCAGAGAGTTGCCATTATTGAGTTACCACCAGTAGTGAACTCCAGCAGCATAGTGTTCAGTTTCCTCAAGTATGCTGAAAGAGCGGCTATATCTAGAAGCTTTGAAATATGGGCGTGATTCTTTCAAGTCAGGCTTACTTGTAGTTCCAGCTTTTCTATCTCCTGTATGTACATTGAATTGATAGAGTTTAATGTCTTGCAGTCTTTTTTTTTGGTCAAACAATCAAAACACGTGTGAAACCATCATCTTGGGTATTATAATAATTGTAAGAAAATTTGCCTCAAGCTTATTGTGCGTTTTGATGTCATTGTTTCAGATTAGAAATAGTTTGTTTACCTATGATCCCTAAAATGAATTATGTAATGCAGTTTATTTTAAGTAAGAATTTAAATCATGCCGTGTTGAGGGATTATGTATCATTAAGAACCCACAGACTCTCCTTCTGGCACTTGACAGGGCCTAATACAGTAAATGCTAGAGAAACACATAATACAACTTCTTTACAAATAGAAACAGGGGTGGAAGAAAGACATGATTGGTTTGTTTAACTATAAAGCGATGAGAGCTTTTTCAAACGCCTGAGAACTAGCTTTTACATTCATAAATGTAAGTGTGCTGTGTGATGTCAATATGAGAATAGATTCAAACGCTAATACTCACCCGAGGCCCCCAGCTCCTGATTTTTTTAAAGCATAAACTTAATTATCTCTACAACCACAACGCTTATTAACTTAATTTAAAGTGCTACAATACTGTAACCCTTGTGAGAATATACACATGGTTAAAAAATAAAGTAAATTCAATTTAAATCTCTACATAACTCCGTGAACTCCGTAACGTTCCACTAAACCTGGGATAAGTTCCCTTTGGGAAAGTGTGATTTCACTAACAACCACATCCATATAATCGTAAGGCTTGTGGGAATCTAACAAAGCAACCCATGTCCTTATATCCCCCCTATTAGGACCAGAGGCTAGAAGACAGAGGCTTCCCAGAAGGAAGGATGTTTCTGCTTCCGGGTCACAAAGCACCAGCAGAAGCTTCTGAAGATTTAAAAAAAAAAGAAAATCTGAAAAAAAGATATAAAATAATATAAGTATTAGAACTCATTTGGGCTTCATATGACCACTTGAACACAGGGAACAAGAGGTACACACCCGTATATGGGCCTATGGATTCCTAATCATGTTCAGTTTACATGTATGTATGGTAGCCCTGAGAGCTCGAAGCATTCATTTGAGTTGTAAAATAGATGTTTTTGTGTGTTGCACATGTGTTGTTCAGTTGGTAAAGCTATTTCTTAGTATTGTGTCGATTTGTTCAGGGCCATACAATTGAAACACGTGTATGTGAGCGTGACTATGGTATTCTTTGCGAGTGCTGTGACTAGCATTGTTGTTCTGCAGGTTGTCGTTGTAAAGTCATATTTAGTGCAGCATTATGCCTCTGTACATTTTTTGTTCTGCTGGATTAGAGTGTTTATTGTCCAATTTATCATGCTCAGTTTGCCTGCCATGAAAACAATATCTCCCTATCTCTGAATATGTAATGGCTGTTTTGCAAATACAGCGAGAAGAATATTAACAAGTGGTCTCTGCAATCTTCCAGCTGATGCCTCGCAAAGAGTTCAAGAGGACGATTTCCTGCAGAGACCAAAATAACTTGTAGAATATTAACCTAACGGCAATAAGCTTAAAACAACGTCATTCTCAGGATATTGCTTTACCTGGGAAAAAAGGATAATTTTCTGCTCAAGCCTATAAAACACATGAAATGGAAAAATGTTGAATCACTGTATATGGGCTCTTCTGTGTCGTAACCGTTCCAGTGGAGGTTTCTTACCATTGCCTTCTGCCGTAATGAGTGGCTATGATGCAATGGCAGCATGAAGTGATATAAAGATGAGATGGAAGTCTTCACACTGTGGCTGGATTAAGAGTTTAATGACTGGTAAAATTGTGGCATTTTGTCCAAGGTGACCCCTGTAAAGAGATGATCATGCCAAAGCTAGATGAAAAGTGAAGGTAATCCGTTCTTCCTCATTTCCAGATAGCTGTCACCAGCACAGGCTTTGTCACCAAGGCCCAAGGCATGTAATTACACTTTTATTGGCTTTGGGGAGACTGCATCATTCATTTAAAGAATAATCTCACTTGTGAGCTCAAGCCACAGTGCAGATAGATCATACCTGCATGGACGCCCCTTGTTCTGTCTCGTTACGGTTTAATGGACTTTTATGAATCTGGGTTTGATGCATTGTTAATAGTGTGGAGGGTGTAAATACCCAAGTGTTATCCAGAAGGCATCCCTCTCTCCTCTTCAGTTGGGGCGTTTTATGTGTTGAAGAGCAAGGCCGTACGAGTGTGACAGCAGCAGCATGCGAGTGTCTGGGTCTACTGCCAACCAGCCTTGACACCATTAGCTCTGGTGACACATTAAGGTTCTGTTTGCCTTGTAATTTGTTTTGTCTGTCAATTTGATGGATGTCTTGTTTGCCGGCACTTCCTCACACACTGGAAAATGGTGGCTCGAGGACATTGTTAAACGAACTTCAAAAAGGGAAGCATAAGGCATTTGTTTTCTTCAAACAGGTTTTTCGTGTTAATGGGTGTGTGTAGCATTGTCTTGACACCGTGCCATGCCAGACACTGGATAATTAAAGGTGAAAATCTAATTGAGTCTAACAGGTTCAGAGGCTCGGGTACGTTAGAAATAAAGAGCGCGGTCTCATTCTTTGGAGTCCGAGCTTGTATCAGTGTGGAGATCTTAACTTGGTGGCAGGCCAATGCCGGCCCCGTCGTGCGTAGAAAACGGTGCAACCGTTTGATGACATTGATGTCAATTTCATCTGTATTTCTTCCTGTAAATGAATGCTGGTGCCTAACTAGTACATTCAGTTTACCACTAAGTAGCCACCTCTAATTCCATTGCAAAGCCTTTGTTCACACTGTTGACCTCACCTCTGTGACTGAGCAGCACCACACCATCCATATAACTGCAGTTTAGCACACTTGAGGAAGTGTCGAGGGGCAGCAAAGAGTGGCTTCAGCTATTTCTGCTCAGATGACAGGTCAAATTGCCTGGCGACTCGCCTCCAGCTGTGCAGTGTGGGTTGCCATCAGAGCCCAGACCCAGACCACTCAGCAGAGGAAACGTTACTGCTGCACCACCAGCTCAGCTAAATGAGCCACCTCACCACACATTCATGTAATGCCTTAGAAGGTGTAAGAATAAATATCACCGTCCCACACGTCCCCATGTAACATGCTAGCCTCATCTGTAGAAATAATGGCTTTTAATAAGAGCCGGCTATTATGTCAATGTTTCTGCATTAATGCATTAATGATGGATTTAAACTATATATATATATATATATATATATATATATATATATATATATATATATATATATATATATATATATATATATATATAATTATTGATCGTCAGGAGTGCAAGCTACTGCTTCTCACAGTTTCATCTGAGAATAATGTTCCTTTTTTATTGTCCAACAGTACAGATTAAATCCTGACATGCTAAAAGGTGTTTTGATGGGTATGAGCAGATATGATCAATATATAGGCAGAAAGGGCTGATCTAATTACTGCTGTGGTTGTACAAGGGTTTAGTTTTGCCTGCTCTATGTGGGGAAAGGACTGACATGAGAAAACATCCAAATTTACTGCAGTGCCCTAAATGAGGCAAAAGACCATTGTGACTTTTACTATACATACAAATGACCTGGACACTTCCTAAGGCATGATACTGACATATAGCATTGACGTAAAGAGGTGCATGTCAAAAAGGGGCTTTAGTGTGTCTTTATTGGTGCAAGAAAGCATGGTAGAAAGCATATTTATACGAGGGCATAAAGAAAGAAGGACAGATTTCTAATGGGAGATTTTAGCTCATTCCGCTCCAAAGTGCGGAACAGAATTGGCGGTGCAGAACACAGTCAGGTGGCCATCTCCATTCCTACTATTATTAGAAGGCACAGGTGAACAGTGTGTGGAGAGATATCAGGTGCCACTATACTGTTTTGTTCTGTCAGCTCCAGTTGACAGTCTGAGAAAGCAGAGACGATGGAAGAAAGCTTACTCAGTCTCAAAACTTGACTGAAGTAAGTAAGCCCTATGCGTCATCGCTCTTGACTCTTTACCCCGGGCGTTTTCATTTGTTACAACAGACCTTGTGTGTGTTTGTGTGTGTGTGTGTGTGTGTGTCTCTCTCTCTCTCTCTCTCTCTCTCTCTCTCTCTCTCTCTCTCTCTCTCTCTCTCTCTCTCTCTCTCTCTCCGTGAAGAGCAGTGTAAGACTGTAACAGACATATCACAGTCTCAACCAAACCATTGCTTTCACTCCATTTTTCCTTTTCATGTGTGGAGAAGATAATATGTTACAGACAAATCTTTTCACGACTCTAAGCCATGGAGCTGGGGATGAAATCTTATTTAGGGATCAGCACCAGTGCATCACTGCCATGATAGCGACAACATGCAACTCGGCAAGCTCTTTTTAAGAGCATTAGAGCCAAGGAATTAATCAGTCAGCAAAAACACCTTTTGGCTCAATTTTGTTTTTTTATTTTTCAATTAGAACAGAAACAGCCAAGATGCTGCAGTCCTAGAGTATATTACTAAATTAGCCACGTCTTAATCTCTCCATTCATTCAGAATACCAGCCATGCCAGTTATTAAAGTGATTCCATACATTAAATATGTACGCCTACTCGCGGTTCCATAGGACAATATTTTAAACAGAGAGGTTTGGATTATTTAAATACAAAAGCTTGGTGAATGAGCTTTGCTTTTGTATGTGTTTGTTTCTTTTTCTGTCCTTTTGAATCTGAAGCCAAGCTTGTCTCAGTAGGATATGCAAATTTAGAAGAAGAATGGCTGTCTGGCTCCCTGAGAAGCTCTTATCCTTTACTGCTTCAATACTGAATAGAGCAAGAAGATTTTAATGTGCTATAAGGTGCTGTTTGGACAAACACATTTGTGCAAGCGAATAAACGTCTGTTTGCTGTCTGAAGAACATAACTGGACCCTTTGGAGGAGATTAAAGTGTTTGTGTTTCTCTGTTCTGTTGCTTGTGGTGAGAATAACTATGTCTTGTCTATAAATAGCCATTTGTTATCCGGTACTCTGTCAACACTCTTATTGTCATCCTATTTTAGGTTCTGACAAGATAGTATTAGTTTGAATAACACCTGCTCATACAAAAGAAAAGGAGGGCACCTCACTTCATATTGTGAAGAATCATTGGAGAATGAACTCGGCTTCTCTGCTACACTTGCATAGCGAATAAGGGTCTCCAAGGAGCCATGAAAAGCTAGTGGTGAGTGTCACTGCTCATAAATGGAGCTCAGAAGAGGCGCTCTACTGCTACGAGAACCAAGAAGCAAAACTGCCGGGCTGCAATTTGATAAGCAGGTTCCATGTTGGTGTTACTCAAGTAGCTGCTGATTGTGATTGTTCAACACCGAAAACTCTAATGGTCTCACTTTTTTTGCTGCTAATGCTTTTGACGTTTCCAGCACTTTGTTGTAGAGCGAGGGTCTTTGGTCTCTGAAGAGGTAAAAAACTTCAGCGCAACTTGTAGTATGGAGAACAACTTTATTGTACGAGCGTGTTTCGGCTCCGTTGGATAGCTTCAGTGATGCAGTTATGTAGTATCTCGATACTGTCAAAATTGCTTTGCAGTCAACGTGCGTTTGTGATTAAGAAGACTCCATTAGCATATTAGAGCCCTGTTCCAGTTAATGAAGATAATTTCATCCATGCCCACACATGCCCCAAATCTCTGCTATGTAGCCTACGGTAACAGCTGAGAGGATGGACTGTGACTCAAACAGATGAATGAGCAGATGCAGATTGACAGTTTGCGACCACAGGTAAATCTAATAATGGGGATATTATGGAAAACAACCTATATACACCCGAGAACCATAATAATCATTTCCAACAATGCAGGGCTTTAAGTTCATATGTTTATAAGCTACCTATGAGTCAATACATGTATTTTATCGTCGTCATCTCAGCCTAGTTTGACTATTTTGTAATAGATAAATAAGCATGGCCCACTGAAACTGGCTGATTGTGGTACATGAGGCCAAAATGTTCTCCTAGCACTTAGCTGTACTGTACGGGGCTGGAATGAAATAGGTGTGGTGTGACTGTAAATAGGCCATCAAGATCACATATGAATATTTTATTGTATGTGCTGTAATGGGTTACTTCAGTTCGCCCGGAGGGAAGAGCTTTTTTTTTTAACCTGGACTTCCTGGTACTGAGCAATAACAGCTACTCTGTAGTTGTACCCCTCATAAATAATCCTGTAGTATTCTCTCTACCCATGGTTATATAATAGCTATGCACATTCAAATATTTGTGCCATTAGTGAATGCTTCTTGATGTTCTTTCCTATAGTTTCTAGTCTTTAATTGTTTCTTTAATAAAACAAGTTGTCTTTTGTCTGGAGCTTAAGAACTTACTGAGCATATGAGCCTATAGTTGAATGCATCTTTAACTCATTTGTAACCCCCCCTTTTGAATACATGTACAGTTGCAATAATAGCATCAATTCAGTATTTAAATTGGGCACAAATTCATTTGTTTGCTGTTGAACATGCTGTGTAAATGCTATTTGTTTGCATGTGTACTTGCCGGGTCACTGTGTGGTGCCAAAGGATCCTGCTGGTTCAGGCTTGGGTAGAGAAGCAGTATTTGGACTGTTTGCATCAGGAAAGTGTGCCTCTGCCTGTCCCTGTCAATGCCGCCGGTTTCCAAACGTATAACACAGCTGTTGACCACACCAATGTGCTCAATGCGCCCACAATCTGTGGTTATTGTTTCACCTAATCTCAGGTAATTAGGGCTTTGGCACTTAGCCCTTTCTTATAGCACGCACCTCTTCTGTGTGTGAGGATTTAAAACACCTGAATAGTTTACAGCATCTTCAAAATCAGTGAAAGAACACAACATGTCAGTACATGTTAAGTGTAAACATTAATCTCAATGAAATAACACACAAGCTATATAGGACATTTTTGAGGCAAGAAAAAGATTCACCTTTTGTTGCGAACTTCACATATCCCTCACACTACTTCTGTTGGCTTGAACCCCTGACTCAGTTAAACCAGACAAGATTCAGACGGGGCGGTTTTACCCTCAACCCCGTCCCATTGGGATGACGTGCTGTCTTTGTTATCGTATACCCAACATCACACTCCTGATCCCAATCAAAGCCTTTTTTTTATCTGTCCGTGCTCTGAGAGCACACGAGTCCCCCACGTCACCCCGACTGCTCCAACACTACTCCTCAGATTAGAGAACTCGCCAGCTTTCAGCTTTATCTACCACTGTTCCCAACCAAACAAAATTGGCTCCAGAGGGGAACGGCAAGGAGAATCACTAGGATAGGAAACAGGCTGCCTTTATCTTAATCAGCAGTAGACATTAAAAAGTTACACAGAATTAGTTTTTTCTCGCTTCTCTCTGACTAGGGTTATTAGGGTTAACACTGTAAAGAAGGGATGGGAGGGAGGAAAGATTTGTCTCAGTGTGTTCTCACTTGAAGTAAAAGGCTTCAAGGACAGTTGTGAATTGAATACACCAGGTAAAACAAGTGGGATAAGCATGAAAAAGAATCAATACAGGCTTAACAGCTGTTTCTGTTTTGGTCCGGATGTCATGGCTTCTGAGAAATGCCCCCAGTACAATTGATTTTGCTTCGTTATAGTCAAATGTCAATTTCATATCTTGGAAGGTTTGTTTTACTCATATCTTCACGGCATATTGTGTGTGTGTCACGAGGCTCTGTTACATGTGTCAACATATTTTATCAGTCATTCTTGTGCAGAACACAAAGGTATTCTTGTTATTTCCTTGGCATCTTTTTAACGCAGTACCTAACACTCTTCTTATCCACCGTACCCAATGGCATACCAGAAACAGAAAACAGAAATGCTCGGGGCTGTGGAAAATGTGGATAGAATCATCTGTTATAGAACAGAGTATGTTGACCAAGTATCAAATACATTTATTTTCTTTGTTAACGTTTAAATGCATGTTTCTTTTCACCCCATTCACAACCGGTTAAAACTGTAGAATCTAGACAAGGATAAGGAAAAATGTATGTTAATTCGGATGAACACATTGCTATCAGCTCTCAAATCAACCAGACCAAATTTTTAGGAGGTTTGGCTCTGATTTGATCTTAGCCTCGTGTAAATACCCACGATCTGATGTTGTCGTCGAGATAAAAACACGCCAACAAGCCAGGCAGAGACAGTTGGCTTTTTAGCAATATAGTCAGCAAGTAGTTAGTATTTTTCTTATGAGAAGAATACATTACAAACCAGCTTTCACGTTAGTATAAACGGTGTGGAGCTTAACAGTACATTAAAGATTGATTTTAGATTACACCTTGTTTTAATACTATTTCTCATTCTTATCTGTTCTCACATAATGGATTGTCCTGGTGTCCATCCAACATTTGCTCATGATTTAAATGTGATAAAAAAAGGGCAGTGCAGCAACAGTGTATATGTCCCTGCGGCTAGGATCCAAAAAGATTGACTTCAAACGTGACAGGGAAGGGCAGGGGTTACGGACAGTACCAAGTTCCCCATCAGAATTTTGATTGAAACCATAAGACAGTGATAGATTCACTGTGACCTTGACCCAAGCTGACATGACCGGGAGGAGTCAGTCAAAATGCCTCACCCATGAAGCGCCCCGAGCTCCTACGAAGAGTTGACCTGACTGGCCTGTTTCTCTTTCACTCTGTCATTAGCTGAAACAAAGCCGTACTGCAGCTCCTCTACTCATCCTCCATAACTTAATGCTCTGTAACCCTTTACAGCAAACTTCCCATTTGGCCTAATATTCCCGTGAGCTCCTTGTATTAATCAAGCCCAAGGCCTGATTGACAGCAGTTATCACCAGTGGATCAGTTCAGCACTGCCTATCTGGGCCTTTCTGTCTGACTCGGAGACTATCGGAGCTTCTGCTATCTCTTGCGCCCGCAGCCGGTGTCTCATGTCTTCCATGAGGAAGGGCTGCTGCATCTGTGGCTCTCTCTTATCTCTTCCATTTTTAAACACCCCCCCAATCAAAGGGCCTATAGCATTTCCTGGCTAATTGCCGGAGGATAATAAATTGCAAAAATCCCCCAACGTCTCCATCCTCTCCTTTCACCTCCATCGCTGGTGTTTACAGTTACTCATTGGTAGCAGGTAGCTAATAATTCGCTTCATTGCCACTGCTCTTGAGCGCCCGACTGTAAGCACATCCAGTATTCGGTTATACATGTTGAGTGACCCACTTTAATGGAAACTGTACCTGAATCCGTGAAACACATCAAACAAATGGAAAATTATCCTCAGCATCATTAGGCTACACTGGCGCTCTATCAGCCGCGATGGAAATTTGGAGCACCGAAGCTGAGCGGGAGTTTTCATTTAAAGATATTGGTCTCTCTCATTGCCCCAATTTACGGGATTACTATCTTTTCATTATGAGCCGGTTATGTTAAACCAGATTTACTGTATTTAAACAGATGGCATACGAGGGTGTCAATTTTGCATGACAGGATTAGACTCATCTCGCCATTTGGGTGTCTTTTAAAAAGCAGCAGAATATTAAAACACGAGCGCATTAGGCAAGATGCTTTCATGCAGTCTCGCTGAGTGTAACACTGAGGCGTGATAATTACCAGGGATACACCCTTGGTCCTAATAATGTAAGGCTTAATTATTCTTTGAAAAAGAAATGCTGCCTTTGGGCGACTGAAGATCTCAACTCCAGCATTTCATCTAAGCCTTATCTAGATTCCTATAGTCTTTAATGGGCCTAATTCATCATTTGTAAGCTTTCTGATATGAAACAACATTGGCCCATTGAGACTTATCTGTGTCAGGATGTTCTCTATGATTATTACTGTAACAGCAGGAGTGTGACAGTTTGCTATGAAGTGTATTAACTCTTCCTTTGGTAGCTCCCTCATACTCTTAATACTCTGTATAAACACACACACACACACACACACACACACACACACACACACACACACACACACACACACACACACACACACACACACAAACACACGTAAACACAAGCATAATGTGCACACACCACATATTGTACATAGCACTGCTCACTATTTATATAAAGACCTCATCTATTTATCTTTCTTATAATAACATCGTCTACACTTTCATGAGAGGTGAAATATGATCTGTTTTGTCACGTAAAGTAAAGTTAAAAAAAAACATTTTTTTATATACAACAATGTACCTCCAATTATGTTGATGTTTGGATTATACAATTTTGATTTGATCTGAGTCTAATCTCTGTTGCATTCATGATCAAAGCTGATGTGAAGCATTTGATGAATGCATGCATTTTAACTGATTACAGCTGGCAATGAGCCCATGTATGTGGAGTGAGAATACACTTATTTTGGCTCCTCTCAAATTTCAGAAGAAACTTATTTTCAATATGACACATTATGATTACAAAGCACTCAAGTGGAGGATAGTTTTAAGGGTTGGGGACATGATTTAGGACTTAATTACTCCGACAGTTCTTACAGTAATAGAAAAAAGAGAGAGGCCAAGAAATATAATATTGTTCGTCCAGTCACTATTTACCCAGGATGAGTAAACTCGGCACTTTTTAAGAAATGTCCTGACTCGCACCGTCACACCTGCACACACTTAAACATCTGGAGCTGCATACGGTCACGTAGCACTGAGTGCTGAGCAGCTTTACTGTAGCAGTTAGGAATACAAGCATTGTGTCATATTTGTGCTGTTACTGTTCATACATGAATAGCTCAGAATTTGATAAAAGGCATTGACAACAAGACAGGTTTTTAGCTTTGATATAAAAGAACAGACTTTAGATCTTCAGGATGTTTGCTCCAGAATTGTGGTGCATTGAAACAAAAGGCTACTTCAACAAGCTTTGCTTTGACTCTCAGAAGAGGATCAAGACCAGCTCCAGATTACATGAAAGGTTCGTATTACAGAGTATTTTGGCCCTACAACATCAAGTAAGTCATTAAGTTATTGTAGTGATAGGCAATAATGGTAGAAAGAAGCCAAAGTACAAATATGTTATCTCCAGAAAGGTGCACTCAGTAGAGTGTGGATCTCTGCCAGGTGACGGCCTCAGATGTTATGTTTGATTAAATGAAATCAGCCCACAGTTGTGTAACATTGGATGGACACAGAGATGCTCACTCACTTACACATGCACCCACTGACACACACAATCTCATGATCCTCCTGGCGGAGATAATGATAATCGATCCTTCGATGCAGAGTGCATTATTCTAAGAACTGAAGCTTAATTGTTCTAAGCGTACAATGGGCTAAAACTAATCATTGATTTAATATGTTGAGGAGACCGATGGTAATTATCATTATTTTCATCATTGTTACATAACTCTTGTTATTGCTGGTATTTTTGCCATATGTTTACAGTATAAAAAACAATATTGTTTACTGTATATGGTTGAGGGAAGCTGCATACTGGAATACCGGATAGTCTCAGATCAGTAACAGTTAAGATAACATTATTTTGGAGCTTAGAACTTTATCTGTGTTTCAGCAGTGTGTCCTCTAGAGTATGTACTATGCCGTGCCTGCCACTAGGGGATCCCATGTTGTAACCCCCCAGTCATCCTTCTCATCCTTGCTCTGTCCCAGTTCCCCCTCCCTTTTTCCTCTGGGTACTAATTACTGTGTGGAGGAGGCTGATAAGTTAACCAGCCGCCACGTTAAAGCGGCATCCATGTGTCTCCATGGCTCCTCCCAGGACAGAGGATGCTACTTTTGATTCCACCTGAACACAGACAGACACAATATTATATTCACTCTCGGATCTCGTCCTTATTGTTCACTCACTTTTTTTATGATCTCACTCACATACACACACTGACACAAACAAACAAACACAATATAGACTGTCCAAATGACACTTTATCAAATGCTTTTGTCCTCATAATAATTAACAAGTATAAACCTCTCTGACTGTCTCCCTGACAAACTTGATTCTGGTTACATCAGTGTTCACATACCATATTTGGTCTTATTCTGTTACTATTTGGCTAGAAGCATGACTTTAACCAGGAGAATATTTAAACCCATTTCAGTAACAGATCACTTTAGTTAAATACAATATATGTCAACATATTAAATACAAAAAAATGTAATGAATAAATATTGTGTAGAGGCAGTTCTGGTCCAGCCCACTGTAGTGGTCTGGTCTGGTCCCCTTGTTGCTCTGCGGTGTGGTATAAACCAGAGTCTATGGGCTGAGAGACTCTGGCTCTGATCACACCGGTACACTTCATACTGCTGGCAGCAGGGCGCGAACCCATGACCCTCGGCTCACGGGCCCACCGCCTTACAAACCAGCTAGCTGAGAAAGTAATTTGTAAGGGTGACTGTGGCTCAGTGCTTAGCCTTCCAGTCTTTCAATCAGAGGGACGGTGGTTTGAGCCCCGGCTCTGCTAATTCATGTCGATGTTACGAAACCCTGAATTGCTCCGCGTTGTGTGTATATACATTTTTTATCCAACTTGTTTCCTGTCTGGTTAGCAATCTCAGTTTCTTCTACTCAGTTTACTGGCTCATGCATAAAACATCGCCTAAACAATGACTTTCCTCACATGTTAGAGGTCACATAGCTGGCTATTATGGATAGCAGATATGAGGCACTCATTTAATTACTGTTAATAGGAATTGTGAATAATAACATTTAGTCAGCTTTAGAATAGAATATACAGATCATAAAGAATGCCGCCACTTGCTGGCTAATGTGTGCATATAGCTACAGATGGGTGCATTATTGAAGTTGTATCGTGCTGTGTGTAATGAATCCACTTGACTCTTATTATTCATTGCATGAAGACTTCCATTCACCGTTGAAATCATGAAGTACATTAGCTTTCAGAACCTGATGTTTGGCTCCAAGGCTGTTCTAGAAAAAATCGTTCAATGTCTTTGTCCGTTAGTTAATTTCTGTAAGAAAAGATAAACTCCAGTTACAGTACATACTTATTGTTGCCTTTCTTAGCGGAGACCTGCAGTCGCACTTTAACAACAAACTATGCAATTGCACAGTGCGCACAATTGTCCGACCTCACACACTTACACACTACTCATGAGTTAATCCTCACTTTCTTTTCACATGAGTGCTCGATTTTTTTATTTTTTAGATCATCATATTGCTTAGATGAAATCTGTCCGTCTCCTCCCATTATATACAACCCTTCCCCCAAAATGATAATTAAACGAGGAATGTGTCAGAAAGCCTAGAATTAAAGCACTTAATTATGCATCTTCACACATTAATCTTTCATGATTTGGGAATCAACATTCTTAATTATTCAAAACTGCAAAATGTATGAAAAGTAAAATGTGGAAAAGGCAGAACATCTGAACGCAGGATAAACAATACAAAATACATGTGGAAGTGGTGAAGTGAAGGTTTATACCACATCGTGTGCAGCATGGGTTTCTCTCGACATGCAGTCAAAGATGTGCATCAGGGAGGAAGGCTGGGTTTAATTACCTGATAAAAAGTTAATGCAGGGCAGGGGAGCCGAATGGACTAAGCGGTGCAGAAGTCTTTGACCTGGAACAGAAGTCTCTGCAGGGAACTTAGACCATAAGCGACAGAGGGTCTAATGTGGTACTGGTTGGATCCAAGTGAAGCTTAAAGTAAAAGTGAGATTATTAGATCCATCCTGTGTCTGTCCTGAAAAGTACCCTTTATTCTGCGTTTTGAATTATTTTCTGTATTTAGACATTAATCCATTCATCCCACATGAAGTGAGAATGCAAAATTAATGCATTTGTTACATTTTAAGTGGTTGAAAAGATGAAAAGGCCACATTGTAATCCAACCATATTTCAACAAAGACAACAACCCCTTTTTATGTTTGTTACAAGGTCACGCTAATGCTGTGCATGCTCTTTCAGTCTGTTTGTGTGTGTGTGTATATATATATATATATATATATATATATATATATATATATATATATATATATATATATATATATATATATATATATATATATACATACATTGTGTTTGTTTTGGGCTAATAACGGTATGAAACAAACAGTGGATGCATTTCCACCCCCACTGTGTTGTGCATGTAAATAGGTTTTACATTTATGTATTCTGACGGTCCATCTGAGGGCAAAAGTGGAACAAAAAACTGACCTGCACATCTGAATCTTCTATCGTCTGACAGTGACTCTGTAAACCACTACCCTAGGAAAGAGTTGTGGCTGGAGGTCAACCAGGCAGGTCTGCTGGGATGGCACGAGGGCTCCCAGCATCTTTTCTGGCCACTGCTGCTTCCACTGCAGGCCACCATAACAAAGACAGTGGTCTGAGCCAGCACTTGGCCTTTCTCTCTGGCCCTTGAAGGCAATCACAAACACATGTGCACCCGTGTACGTGTGCACACACACATAACTGCGCATGAGAGTTGACCAAGGTTCCCCATGAGGGTCCTGGCCTGTCATCTGACAAAGCCTAACAATAGCAGCGAGCAGATGCATCGGTTCCGGGGCCAAACAGATGGATGAGCCAAGTGGCTTTGGATAAGAATCACCCTCCTAACCCATAAAGGCAGCTTGGGTTCTGGCTGTCAGGGTGCTATGTTTTTAGATAAATTAGCACAGCAAGAGGAAAAACAGTGGGCTTTGCAAAAGTCCAGGAACAGCTTGCATGAAGGCAGGCATAAAAGAGAGGCTTGCTCAGGGCCCAGAATTTCACCAAGTCTAATCCCTCACCCATTGCTTGGAAGTCCAGAAGGGAGGACCAGAATCTCTCCATGGGGGACTGAAATATTAAAGCAGTTATACACCATCAGGTCTGCACCCTGGCCGATTGGCTGACTTGAAATGACCACTAGATTTAGAGTGCCAAAGGCTATGTGGGAATAAAAAGAACACAGTACATGGCAGTGCTTCAGTACCTGATTAAAAACATCCCGATCCTTTACGCCCTACTTCCATCTCTTTGTTAATTCTGGCCCTTTTTTTCTTGGCTTGTGTGCCATTTCAACATTTGCTTTTTGATGTTTTCTGTGCTTTAACACATCTTCCAAAGCAACTATAAACACCTGTGATATTTGGAGAGCCATGAAAGAGAGCCTTACCCTTCAAAGAGCCTCAGTGTGCTGCTGATCCAGGCCTGTGACGAGGCCCGTGTTGGCTGGGTGCTGTGATTTGAGGAAGAGGAGATGCTGGCTGTCTGACCCCTGGTTTGTCAGGCAACCCTCACACAGCATACACTGTATTGAAACTCCGGCAGTCAAATGGGGAGGGGGCGGCGTAATGGCCCTGAGTGGAGTGAGAGAGAGTGCTTAGCCAGGGTAATTTAGGAGCAGGACATACGGATGAGATTGGGGGCAGAAAGGAGACTCTGCAGGGCAGCAGTGATTAGACAGAAGGGCTCTCTTGAGTGCAGCGATGTAAGTTGTCCACCCTCACAGAAGAGGGAGTTGAAAAAAGGAGGACCTGCCCTGTGACATCATCAAAAGGGGTGAGGACGGGCAGTGGTGCTGACCGTAGAGAGTTTGGGGATTCCATAATCAAAGGGCACATGAGAAATTCTTATGACACCGCTGATCACGCTGTTTGTTGTAAATCAAGTAGGACACCAGGTTGCTACGCTCAGTGAAAATGTCCCTGTGGTCAGCAATGTACATTAAAGGTTTTCCCATGAGATAAGGGTACGGGAAGGTAAGCAATCACCAGCCAAGTGCTGTAATGCTACACTGCAGCATCGAGCTCTGATCACACCGCGTCACAAGAATTATAGAAGAGCACAAGTCATCATGCAGTGCAGCCGCAGGGTAGTTGAAAAGGCACCCTGAGGTTCAGGAGGTCATTGTTGATAAGGCGGGGAAACAATGAACACATGGAAACATATCACGGGCAATTTTCCTGGCAGGATGTCGCAGACCTATCAAACCAAGCAATGAACACAAAATGCCTGCCGTCGTTGAGCTCCCTGGCTCTTATTTATTTGAAGGTAAAACATAAATGGAAAACTGGAAATGACACTTAGTACCTGCACGCTCCCCATGTCTGTTTGGACATTAACTGTAATGAAAGCCACACGTCTCTTGTCTGAACGAGTTGGAAATGATGCAGCTCAAATGAACCTGCCTTTCAGTTAAATGTTTTCACACGTCACACTCCATTATGGTGGTGCTGATGTGAGCGGCTCCAGGTGAGTGGCCGGGGCTGTCAGTGGAGGAGAGGGGCTGCAGTCCTCAGAGTGGGAGTAGGGGAAAGGAATGGGAATGGAGCCACAGCTCATTGGGAACATCATCCTGCCACAGGGAGGACAGGAAACATGACTCATTAGGTATGGGCTTCTGCACTTACTATACTGAGCTGCATGTTAATGTCGGGAAGACATGGCTGAACTGGGACTCACAATGCTAGAGACCTGAATATGGTTGGGGCTTTTTTTTGTGACATGTGGTTGATGTAGCATCACACACCCTGAAATTTAATCAACAATAGGTTCACATAGCCGTCAAATATCGCTTTTGTTTGAGATTTACTGGGTCATTTTACAGGAAAGACCCCATGATTGACTTGGTTAGTGAATGATTAAAAAGTCTTGGATCATATACATTATGACCGTAGAAGAGAAAGTGAGCCCTGATGGAGATTGAGGGAGAGTGAAAACCTTTATCATACTAATGAGGGATATTAGCCATACTTTCCAAGCTTCAACGGCGTTGACAATTTTACACTTGACATTAATTGCCTTTCTCAAGTACTAAAAACCTTTTTTTTAACCTCAAGAGTGTCATTTTATGAGGCTGAGTTGGATATCGAGGGGGCTGGTAATGAATGTAGACAGGAGTCAGCCAAAAGTTTTATACTTGAAAGGTTGAGATGTCAATAAAAAAGCTCTTGCAATGGCATTTACCACTGTAGGGACACACACACACACACACACACACACAGATTTCTTGTGTGCCATATAGGACTGCAGACAAGGCGACATCAATTCAGTCACATTAAGTGGAGTAAACCGCCCTGTTAACGATTACTCCACTTCAAATGCACGGGGATGAACTGTGTTTAGACACCACAAAACAAATGAGGGTTTGTTTGCTCTTGAATTTTTCTTTTCTTGCCAAAGACTAATTAGATGCTCGAGGATACATCTGATTAAACAACACGGCACTCTCGCAATTAAATGTCATGTGCAATTACGGTGAGAGAAGTGACCGATCCTGATACCAAGAGACACATTTGCATGCATATATCGCCCTGCCAGCCTTTGCAAAGACAGAGGTTGTGTTTATTGATCAGAACAAGATGCCCTGCCAGAAATAAGGACAATATACAAATCACAGCATTTACAACAATGCAGTGTGTCATCTAATTAAAAATAGTTCCATCTCATGTAAGAATTCAGGACATGAGGAAGGGTTGAGTGGGAAACATTACTTAATCTAAAAGGACAAGGTTATCCATGTTCTATATTTTTCGTATTGTCGAAAAATCCCATAAATAGGTTTAAAACCAATAGTACGTTTGTCTGTTTCTCCTAACTTTTGCCAGTTTGTCAATGGCTAAAAAAAAAGTACTAAACTTTTTAGCAAACCCTTCTCAACCAGGAGTGCATAGTGCATTGGGAGAGTTGTCAGCCGACAGGTTTGGTGTACTCATGAGTATTTATGATTGCAGGACAGTGCATGTGGGATTGACCTGAAATACATACATGTTTGTTGTAATTGAGGAATGCAAATGTGTTGCTTGTTTGTGTGTTCTAAATCACTTTGGGTCATCAATGGAGGTCTATAGCTCAGTGAATAAGATGCATCAAGATTTAGATGCACATGCAACACCTCTTAGTGGGGTCTATTTGTTGTTGGTTTTTGGTCTTTTCATCGGATTTGTGGACAATAGAAGGGGTATTTCAATGCCTTCATTAAGAAGTTGTACTTTTGAAAGCATACTTTATGTTTGTGATGGTCCATATTCCAAATAGAGATGTCCCAGTTTTAAGCATATTTATTTTAAATGTAGAGTCCCCAACTGAGGTATGAACATATCCTCTGGGCAAAACTCCCACTCACTCACACCAAAGTGAACAACAACAACAACAACAACTAAAAGTGAGCTCTCTTTGTAAGTTGCCTCAAGGCTTGCGAGCTTTCCGCTACATCGTTGTTGTGTTTTGCTTGTTGCTTACCTGCAGTGATTTATGTGTATCCGGCTGGGTTTTTGCCATCATATTTTCACTTCCTTCTGAGGGCCTTTCAGCTGGAACGGTCTCATGCAGCACAGGCGGTGAGTTAGGCTCAAGTCGCAATACCACAAGCACCTGGCATGCGCCTGAGCCTGCTGCATTATGGGGCATTTTCAAACGTATCATATCATTTCGGTCCCATCTAGACTCCTTTTTGAAAAGCCAGTGGCAACTGAAGTGTTTTTTGATTTGGCTCACAGGAGGTGACCGTTTCCTCCATCACAGTCGAGTCTGCAACAGTTAATCCCCCCCCCCCCTCCCTTACACCGCTGTGATTAGTCACCTGTTCTCTGTTTCACACAAAGCTTGCGTGGGCCGCGCAAAGCGTTCATCTCCCTGTGCCGCCGTATCAGTGGGAGAGGGTGTTTCCCCCGGAGTAATCCTGATTTACTCCTCCGCAGAGCCTGCACACTACTGCCTCGATGGCTGTGGAGCTGTAGCATGCACCACCCGACTCTTCCTGTCTCGCGCACATTACCCCACCCCTCTTACATGCTCTTCATCTGTTTCCAGAGGTGAGATTTGGGATCGAGTGGGAGTGTGTCCAATGGCATTAACCCACAGTGGAGCTCAAATCGCAGATTAGAGCAGAGGAGGGACCGTGCCGAGTGGGGCTGGGTGGGAGGTGATACAGTGGTGAGATGGGGCTTCGGGCGCCTGGGGAGGGTGGACAGCTCTCGTCAGGGCCAGCAGGGAAAGAGGAATAATACAGAGATGTGGGGCTTGAAATCCAAAAAGGGATAGGCTTAAATCGTCTGCCATTGAGATGGAGCTTTGGGGCTAATAAAGGATTCCCTTGAAGGAAGAGTGAGAGCTCTGCAGCCTCCAGAGTTTGTAGTGTCCCTGCTGGAGCCAGAGAAGACCAATTTATCATCTGTGTTGCTTCTGAAAGCTGCCGCACTCATGAAGGAGGCAAATTGTCAAAAGTTTCACTGACCTGTCAGTGCATTCTCAAATGTGTCCCTTTCTACCAGCTTTAGAGTGTCACATTGAGATGTTTTGAAGCACTTAAACTTCAAGAGCTCATAAAAGGAATATTTTTTGTCAGTGTTTTGGAGATAGCCTTCTATTTTTTCCTATCGTTTCCTTTCCTCTCCTCCCCCTATTAACACTAAAAGCAGTTTCATTTAAGCAAGTCATTCTATGCGTTGGTATAGATTTATTTGATGTAACGTTATTATTGTAATGATCTTTCAAATATACCATTAGGCTGCCAATGGAAGGAAGTATCATTAAAATGTGTATATAGTGATTTTATCATCATTTCTGATCCAATGAAGGATTGAAACACATTTTGTTCTCCGTCATATTTCACACATCCTTGTGGTGTTGAAAGCCACTGAGTTTAAACTGAAATGTGTGTGTGTGTGTGTGTGTATATATATATATATATATATATATATATATATATATATATATATATATATATATATATATAGCCACTAAAGGAAATAAAAACCTTGCAGATATTGTTTTCATTTGGGTAAACTTTCATTCAATACATCAATATAAGTATGTAGGAGCATGTCCGGCTTTTTCTCTGTGTGTGCACATGTGCATAAGTCCATCTGTCTTCTTCGTTTCTTCTTCAGTCCACTAATTATTACAAGTCAGGTTCATAAATAACAGGACTGTCACCAGCACATTAATGCCTGCTTGTTTATAATAAGTGAAGACACGGCATACTGAGAATCAGCAGAGAATCTATCAATAAGGAGGCACTTGAACAGTTTGAGTAAGATAAGTGGGTGCAAAGCAATTTAAAATGGTTTATGTTTTTTTTTTTCAGAGGTGCAAGGGTCAATGCTGAGTAACTGAAACGTGTTGCGGGGTAAATTGCATGGGCAATACTTATGTTTGTTTGTAACAATTTCTTTGATTTGCCCATGCAGGGGAGCTGGTGGTTGATGAATCGCCAGAATTGTTTTTGTAAAATAGGCAATCAGCAATGGATCACTGAGGGATCTAATGTGAACCCACTGCTGACTCCCATATCCTGCAAATGCCACCCCAGATGTTTGGTCGCCATTAGGGCTGCAGCTAAGTGTTTACAATAATGATTTGTGTGTGTTGATTATTTATTTAGATTCATCAGTTGACTGCTCTTTGGACATCCTCAAGAAAACATAATTGCTCAATTTTTGCCGCAAACAAAAACACATCTATAAGTTATTTAATATATTTTTAAACAAAGAAGCTGTAAACAGCAAATGTTGATTGTGATGGGGTTTTTTTAGGTTGATTAATCGCTACTAAATAATGTACAATAATCACTGGTTATTGATGTTGTCGGTCGAGTAAAAGTGAATGATTAGGTGACTAATCACTTCAACACCATTTGCCAATGTGTTTAAACTAGTGCTGTATTTCACAGCTGTGTATCATTGATTACATGTTTTAATTTTTTACTTCTATTTGAACGGTTACAAGATACATTGGGCCCCCTTTAGCTATGATTAATATTTAACAATTTTACCCAAATAAAATCCCAAAAGATCAGATAGACAATGAAAATAATGATAAATTGCAGCAGTAGCTTGAATCTGTCTTTCTTCAGACCACCTGGCATCAGCATCACCAACAGCAACTCCTTAAGGAGCCTAACCTGTCTCCTAACAACAACTGAAATTAGGACAACTAGCCGGCAACAGCCAGTTATTCACACTGCACGAGCCAAGTAGTCATTATTATTCAAATTCATTCAATTGCGAACGTGGGGGGAGAGTGGTCTTATGAAGATGAGAAATTCCAGATAATTAGCGGGAAGGCATTTTGTTTGAACCCAGCCACTTCGACTGGGGATGCGCTGCGAAGGTTGGGTGATAAACAAGCAATGGAAAAGCACAAGGGGAAAGAGAAAAAAGACAACAAGCTCTTTCATCTAAACACACACAGAGAGAAGTCTAAGGAATAATCAACTGTTGTGTTATGGGTAGACAGCTGTGGAATTAGCCATCTCCAATCTGATTGTCCCCAGCACTTTAATCCCTAATGCAGATAAATATGGTTCTGAAGTCGTTGGGAGCGAGTGGCTGCAGCAGCCCCGGGTCTGGCCATCTAACAGCTTCTGTCTAAATGGCTTTGACTGTCGATAAAACGAGACTGTGGCAGCGGCACTGATGTGATGTTAGCTCGCTCCCTCTGTTTGTCTGCCTGCCTGCTTGTTGTTCGCTATAGGTATCATTGTTTCCATTCCATTTCACAGCAATCGGCCTTGGTGAGGGAAAAGTGCTTTTCTATCCTTGAGCTGTGTCTTTGTCATATCAAGGCCTCAAGCTTGAGCTGCAGATTTTTTATAAGCCTGTGTGTGTGTGTGTGTGTGTGTGTGTTTGTGTGTGTGTGTGTGTGTGTGTGTGTGTGTGCGTGCGTGCGTGCGTGCATGTGTGTGTTTATGCTTAATCCACAGCACATGTCTATAGTTATTGCAGTTTAACTTCATGGTGAATGGGTTTTGTAATGTGTGTATGCACACGAGTGTGTGTGAGTAAAGATGTGTTCTTGTGCACTGCATGTATTGAGAATGCTGATGGATCTATTTTAGGCTAAAAGAGTCTCTGTCAAAATGAATTGCATTAGTATGACAACAAAGATTCAAGGCTCGTTCTCACTAGAAAAAATAATCTTTTATCAAACCCAAGCTAGCACTTTCTACAAATTGTATGCAAACACCTCTCTTGTGCTCTTTTATTCTTTAGAACTGACAAAACATATTTTGTGTGGCTATTTAAATTGCCTGTTTTCTTGTGGGTGCATTTTTCTTTTTGATGGATGCGTATTCAGTATACCTGCTGATAGTACCTGGTTTTAGTTTAGTGAGCGTGTCCTCAATATAGCATCATTGTAAGCCCGACACATTTGTGCAACTGTACAACTCTGACAATGTTCGCGGCTGATTCCTTTTCAGTTTTTAATTGGGTCCTGATAACCTAGGTAGAGCGACGCTCAAAGTAATTAATCACACGCCCCTTTTGTGAGCACACACACACAGTAGACTCAAGCAGTCACACGGTGCACACACATAGGGTTGTTGCAAGGTGATCAATCAACTTGCGACAATGTTCCAAACACACAGTCATTCCCTCCGTGGCCGCCTTTATCAACAGGCTAATTTGTCTCCCTCTGCCCCCTCTCAAACATTCTGAGTCCTCGTACATTTAGCCCAACACCTTTTCCTTTTATCATCCTACCCACCACTTAATACAGCAATTAGATTGCTTTGGAGGTTGCAGCTTCCCATTAACTCTTGCCAGCTCAACCGAGTTGCCACAATCACAAACTGTAACCTGTAGCCTGCTGCGACAGCAACCATAGCTAGCACAGTCCAATATTGCTCTCTCTCTCCTCTGTCTCTTCTTTTCATAATGCACCCTGCAGATATTCTTCTTACAATATTTCTTGCGTACTAATGTCATCGATCTTCCCACTTACAATTCTTCAATCTCATATCCAGGTTTACTGGGTTGATAAAGCAATCAGTGCTATAGTAGCATTAAGTAGGTAAACATATTAGTCCTGCATCTGTGCCCCCCTTCATTTCTTTATAGTTTCCCTGAGCTCGTTTCCGTTTGGCTCGACATCTCTCTCCTCAACCTCTCTGTGCCTTCCTTGCTCTCGCTTACTTTTCGGCTTTCATGTGCTCTCCTGCTCTTGTTCTGCCCTCGTCCTCCAATCTTTCATGTTGATTTCCAAACTGGCAAGTCCACAGATGAAAAGGGGAATGGAGTCGGTTGAAGAGAGCCAATTTCCCTGTCTCTTGTGAAGATTAGCTGAGGCTCATTGGAACGTATGCTTTGTGTTAAAGAGCCTGCCAAATGACAGAACACGGTTGGGGGATTCATAATTATCTTTTCATTACTCTGCATGTATAATGACTGCCCCCATTATAAAACTCAAGTCGATGTACACAATTACGTTACCCCAGACAGCATTGAACAGGTGCATCTATTATACATTACCGTTGATGTCTTTTTGATAACGTTCTCATTTTCTCTATTTGTTCATGTGAAAAGAGTGATTGACTGCCAAACGGGATATTTAGCAAATAACATTGTGAATGTGGTCAACATCATGCCAACAATGTACACGTTCATACTCTACTCTCGCTTCTTAAAAAATATGAATGCAATAACAAAGCCCTTTTCTGTATCTACCATATTATCTGGAACATGTGTCTTTTTGAGAATAACATTTGAGGGCTTGTAGGTAGAGCATCTGTTCTAGGATGTAGCTGCCATAGAGAATTACAGTAGATCACCAACCATCTGTACCAAAAGTTTATTCTTCATTCATGGTTTACCTGCTATTTTTCTATGGTTTGAAGTAAGGAATATACCTGACTGAATGTTTAAAAGGTTTAAGGGATCCCAGGAGAAATAGACTAACACTACAAAAGCCAGGGCACAGTCCATGTGTCAGCATTGCATTGAGAACGTTTTCAGTACTTGCATTTGTCACTTTTGAGTCTGTATTTTTTTTAAAAATACTCCTCGCTCCGTTTTTTCTTTCCTTCCCATCTTTTGGAGCTTGTTGAATGACATTGTAGTGTTTGTAATTGTGTTTGTCTTGCTTAGAAAATGTGTGCAAATGAAAACAAAGCTGTCATTTTGAGTGTGGTGCACTGCTACCCATAGTGCCAAATGTTACAGATGTGAGCAAGGACTGAGTTTATGGGATTTTGAATGAGGATGGGTTTGAGCAAATGGGCGTTTTGGCTGTAGTATTTCTGTCATCCCACCACAAACAGAAAAACAACAAGACTGCAGGCTTCTGAATAGACTCCGTTATTAACCCCATAAATCACTAGACTGCTGATGGTTTCCATACATGAGACAATTCATCAGATTTTCTCCCTCTCTTTCTCATTTGCTGTCAGACACACACACACACACACACACACACACACACACACACACACACACACACACACACACACACACACACACAAACACACACATATGGTTGTTTAAAGGCACACACATACACATGTAGGAACACAACAGCTTAAAAAATGGGAAATGTTGCAAATCTTCCACACAGCTGCTTGACATTGCATCTGGTCACAAGCGCTGTTTTGTCCTGTTTCATTTTCCTGCATATCCACATGAAGATCGATGGTTTCTTTCAAAAATCCATCACATTCTTATAAGTTCTAACTAATGGCTTTGGACAAGGCATCTGTTACTTGGGCTACTTGGCTACTGAGAGAAAGTACACTTTCTTCCATGAATAATCTTAGTGATTCTCATTGTTCCTCTGGAGAAAAAAAACCCCCAGAGAAGATAAGATTATAGGTAATAAAGAGCAATGGATCGGGGCAAAGCAGAGGCAAGTAGGAGGGGGTCTTAACTTCATGACCAGCAGCTTCATGATAGTGATTTAAGAGGTCAGAGAGGAAAGATAAAGGCTTGTGCATTATTAATGCTGAAGGTATCTAACTTGATGTGATTGGACGTTACTGCTGGTTCTCCTGCCGAACAAAAACTAAAATCCATCAAAGTGCTCGTGTGTGAATGTGTGTTCTCACATCACTGCCTCATGAAATAATACAACATTTGACTCTTGATTTAAGTCCTCTCCTGTTTTGCATGGTGTAAAAATAGCACAAGCCTTTTTTTTCCCAAAATGAAAGTGTACGTGAGATGAACTAAATGCATCAAAAAGATTTTTTCCTAAACTCAACAGTGCAGATATGAGCCTCATTTATTTTCTCCGCTGCAGCGATCTTCCAAAAAATATTTCTATTGGTGTTTGTAATACCGGGGAATGTGTGTCTACAGGTGAGAAAAGTTTGTGCACGGAGCGCCGGTGAAATGGCAAACTGTGTCAGTGGAGCACACGTGCATGTGGACGGGTCTCGTGAATATGTGTGTGTGTGTGTGTGTGTGTGTGTGTGTGTATTGTACATATTTGTACAACTGTGTTTGCGTATGAGATTGAGTGTAAGCTTGTGCTGAGCTGTCGCCCCCAGTGCAGATTGATGGCTTTCAGACAGGTAATTTATGACCTCTCGGTGGCTGGCAGGGAGGAGGGTGACACGCGACTTTCCCCGCAGATAAATAAGCGCTGCTCTGGGGCCCTCGTCACCTCACCCCTGCATGTTTGTGAAGGAACAGATTTAGCCCCCGCTCTTTTATATTATTTTTTTTTGTCTTCTCAAACAGCTTTTGCCATTCTGCTGGTCTTCTCATCCTGCTTTCTTCAGTTATTTTCTTCCAGTCTCCACACATTTCTTTATCCACTGTCCTACCTTTTCCACCCTGCTCCTGTTCCTCTTTCCACCTCTAGTTGTCTTTGTATCGCCCCCTCTCTCAGCAGGGAACTGGGGACTTTGACATGCCAGCCATCATGTACAGGAATATGGTGTGAAATCGATCTCACAGAGAAAACCTGCTGCAACAGTAAATTTTGCAGGGAGGGCTGCAGATTAATTTCAAGGACTTTTCGCCGAAACACATGGCCTGTCTGAAACAGTGAGAACATATGAAGGTGTGATATCATATTGCAATTCATCATGTGGCTATAGTCTCTGCAAGACAAGACAGTTTCATTTGAGCTGAAATAAACATCAAATGGTGGCCGAGCCCAATCAATCCCTTCGTCTGTCTGAGTAATTCTTCCCCAGAGAAGGAAAGCTGTAGTGAGCCGGGCAGTAGCAGGAAGTCGGATGGCTGAGAGGGAGAGAGATGTGTGAACAGAGGTTGACTGATGGATGGGGAAGTTATTACACCACTGGGAGGATGTGTCATTTATTGCCAGTTGCTTGTCTCTCGTTGCCTCTTGTTTCTTTTATGGCAGTGATTACAGAGCGGATGCATGGACAAACAGCTCCTGCAGAG
Organism: Clinocottus analis; assembly: GCF_023055335.1. Taxonomy (NCBI): domain Eukaryota; kingdom Metazoa; phylum Chordata; class Actinopteri; order Perciformes; family Cottidae; genus Clinocottus; species Clinocottus analis. The sequence goes on along the minus strand of NW_027175931.1, from coordinate 20,614,235 downwards.
ATCCCCATCAGCCATATAAAACACATGCATGCTGACACACACACACACACACACACACACACACACACACACACACACACACACACACACACACACACACACACACACACACACACACAGAGCCAAAAACCACCACCAGGACAATCGGGACATGATGCGGGTTGGGAGGAGGAAGTCATCAGGATAAGTTACATGTTTCAGGTCTGGTCTCGGCAAGACCTCGTCTGTCCCAGATGTGGCGACGTGCTTAAGCCGCAGTCCAGCAGACCTTGAACAACTTCTTCTGCTTCACTCTATTGGGGAACCGTTAACAAGCACAAAACCTGTACAGACATGAGACGTTAGTGGGCCTGTCCTGCCCAGGTCAGTAGAGCAAAATGTCTGAGGTAGAGCTGGATGAAATAGCAAAAACTTGACATCACAATATTTGGGAACGCGGTTTCCACATTATAGTTATGAATTGTGTAATTTCTCAGAAAAAAAAACTAAACTATAATTTTTCCTCAATGATCTTGTCAGAATAATAATGTAGATGATCAACCTTTAATCAATGTAATATTTCTATATAAAACTGTGAAAGTATTTCACTCCCAGCACACATCAATCGTGCTCTCAAAGTTGTATCTCATTATCTCTGTGGCTAGTGACTGGAGGACATGCTACCAAACACTACTATTTTTTTTATAGTTACATAGAGTATTATAAATATTTCTTTTGCAAGTTTTTTCTATTTTCATTTCACACAAGTAACATGTTTCTCTAAGCGTCTCTAAGCGAAAATTTAGCCTCCACAAAACCGGTTCTAAAGTTGGCGGCTGCTTGGGTCCGGTCCTTGCGCATCGTCCCCTGGCTCAGCTTCACCGAGTGAGTCACTGACCAAGAAAAGCTACTTAAGTAGCTGGCTATGACCAAACATCCTCAATGCCATGGCAACAAGAAAGATGCAGCTGTGCAGATGCAGCTGTGCAGATGCAGCGTGAATGCACAGCCCAGCCCTATTTTCTTCCCAAGGACAGTGGCAATTTAGTAGTGCCTGTTCCTGACACTGTGCCAAACCATGTTCTTCTTTGTTGTCCTATTTTTCATAATAGCACTTTCTTCCAGGGCTAAACAACAACAGAAGGGAGGGACTTTAATAAGCTTCCATCTCAGCCCAATGCAGCTCAGGGGCTTGTGGCAACAGTAACTGTGTATTTATTATTGATGGCTAGCACCTTGGCCCTGTGTTTGCAGTGGAGCAACGACACAGGAGAGAAACCAGGTCATCTACTGCACAATGCCAGAGGCCCAGCTGACTCACCCAACCAGCATTATTGCATTATTATTGCATTTCTTTCATTACTGCTATTGCCTGCCTTTTCAATAGCTCTGGCTGGGAGTCCCAGTTCCCATAGAGTTTACCTTATGGCCTTATGGAGAGGAAAGACATTTATACATACTCTTTTTCACACATGCACTCACACTCTTTCCATACCTTACTGTTTTTTTTTTCTTTCAATCTTTACACCACACACCACCCCGTCTTTTTTCAATCCTCCCTTCTCAAGAGTTATTTTTCTCCTCTTTGAAGAACAGCAATAACGATTTGCCTCAAAAACACACCACCACTTCTATTCACGCCTGTTAAGTCGCTTCAAGGTATAATTTGCTGAATCAGAAAAAGCATGTTTTGCTACAAACGTTTATTCAGTGTTTTACTTCGGGGTAATATTCTTGCCTCGTGGATGATTATGTTCTGTTTAACAGCCTGGTTTTACACAGGGGTCTGTGCTGTGGGTGCAATTAGGATGGACAAGATGTTGTTGCTGCAAATTATGTTTTGAGGTCAAATACATAGTAAGCACATCAGCTATACCACAATGACCCCCTGTGTGCTTTTTATGTTTTAGAGGGGTACATTAACTTGTCTTGCAGGAATTACATTATACTACATGTAACACCCACACATTAAGGGAGAGTTCATTATAATTTGTAGGTTGAGGAGAACGTGCACCGTTTGTAAACATTGAGGCAGAACATATCCATCCCTGTCAGATATCTGTTTCAGAGAAGGCAATCGTGGATGTTTGATTGGTCATTGTCTGGTATTTTTCAACTAGAAAAGAGTTTACTCTTTTTATGTGCCTTTGAATTGTAAATGTAATGGGGCTAAATGATACCATCATGTCCTGTATGAGCCATTACCGTTTCAAGATAATTGTGTTTCTGAGTTTTAGCAGTAGGTCAGCCCATTGTATAATCACACTCAGTGATCATGGAGATTAATATTGCACTAAAATGTTACCTATTCAAACAGTGGTAATGCAGCTTACTTAACTAAATTATTCCAACAATTTGATTATGTCATATTTGTATGACCTGATATTGTCATGCATGTTGGTTGGTACTCTGCATTGGTAGCACTTTATAATACCTACTCACTATTTAGCATTAGTAAAGCATGGCTAAACACTTAATTTATAATTTATAAAGCATTGTTCCATCATGAACATGCATTAGCAACTCATTAGTATGCAATTCATAAACACAGTTGAAATGTCACTTAGCCGGCATGTTAATGATTATGAGTATCTACCTATCACCCGGATTGGACTATTTACAACTGAGGTGATGCGGGCTGTCTCAGGACCTCAATTATGGGGTCACACAAAATACTTAACTAATACTTAACTAACGACTAGTAACTACCTGAATTAATGATGAATTGCAGTATTAAAACATGTTTATAAAACACATGTCAACCATTAGTGCATTATCTAGAAGTCCTTAATAATTGGTTTGCAATATATATATATATATATATATATATATATATATATATATATATATATATATATATATTACTTCATTTACAAAAGTGGAATCCATCATTATAAAGTATGAAAACCCAAACATAAAACGCATAATGATGAAGCTTGTTAATCAAGAATAAAACATGTATAACTGTGTTTATGAATTGCAAACTAATAAGTGTTAATGTTGGAGCATCACTTTATAAATGATGAATTAAGTGTTTACTCATGCTTTCCTCATCTTAAATAGTGTGTATTTATTATGAAGTGCTACGTCTGCATTTATACTCATTGCATGGCGTAACAGGGATTATGGCAGTCCTCCCGTAGTTATCTACAGTGGAGGTTTTGATTTACAATTCAATGACAGATTACAGTCATTGACACCACCAAATGGATGCATTGTACATAATTAGCTGTGCAATCAATAGCCAACGTAATTGTGTTTATGTTTCATTACTTTGTGAAAGACAGCAACAAGCAGAGGGTTTGAAAGAAGAACAGCTTTGCTAGAAGTGTATGACAGAAAAGCAGAGGATTCCTAAGACATTCTTCAACTATCTTAACTATCAACAGTCTCAACCAGCATCAGAACCTTGTAAAGAAAACACAAGCAGCCCAGAGTATCTGCATAGATGTGTAGTTTAGGTACATGTCGGCAACAACACAGACATTATAGACTACTCTGCTACAGCACAACTATCAGTTCAGCTTTATAGTTGCGACTCTCATGCAGGTAAATTATATAGTATTTGCTATAATGTGAAGTGCTTTGGGCTCTGTTCAGTCATGGATTAGTAGAAGTATGGAGTTGAGGGTTGGAGAAGTTGTTTTATTAATTGATTTGTTGTCAATCTGCATCTAGAATGATACTGTTTTCCACCGGCCAATTTACACACACGGTCCATGCTCATCCTGTGGCCAACCCTTTTGATTTATTTCATACTGTATGTGTCCGTGCGCTGTCCCATAAACTGTTCCATTCTGGCAAGAGGCACGGCCACGAGAGGACTTATAAGGCCAGAGGTGACCAGCAGCCACACGTTTCTTGAGTCAGTCATAATTAGCTGGCCTTCAGCCTTAGGGCTCAATAAAAGATAAGATAGGTCATCTCAATCTCCGGTCATCTTAGCTTTTTCTTGTGCTAGTTTTAAATATGTTCAGGGACCCCCAACGAAGTTCTTCCATAAAACCCCATGCAATGTTCCTGGGCATTCAAGAGTTCATAGTGTTTTTTTTCCTCAATGAATGTTTGCAAAACTACAGACTGCACAAAGCTACATGAAGGTATCAATGTGATATTGTGTCTGCCCTTTTCTCTTTTTAATTTTCTCCTCATTGCACTGCACTTTATCTTCACTAGAAATCTACTACTTAACTTATAATAATTGATAATGGCCGAGCAGCCTTTTACCAGAGAAATAGAAATTAGTGTTTTTATAACAAAAGCATGGGATCTGATACCTTTCAGAGTTGATGAGTTTATCTTTAATGCATTGGGTTAGGTGCTGGGAAGATGTCTTGTTTTGCATTTGTGATCATTAAGGCTAAAATGAGACCTGTACAAAAGCTGGGGTTTCTATTAATTGCAGTATAGTACTAATTTACATAAGTCAAAATGAAGGATTAGGGGTTCTACACAATAAATAGGCTTGACAAATAGCAGCAAATAGGGAAATCTATCCTCTCAGCCATTTTCTCCTGCTTATCCGGAGCTGGGTCTTGAAGCAGCAGGCTAAGCAAGGTGTTCAAGACATCCTGCTGCCTGGCAACATTTTCCAGCTCTTCCCAGAGAACTCTGAGGTGTGCCCAGGCCAGACGAGATTTATAGGAACCTCTTTAGCGTTTTCCTAAGGGTCTCGTACCAGTTGGACATGCCTGGAAAACCTCCAATGGAAGGCATCCAAAACGCATCATGATCAGATACTAGAACCACCTTAGCCGACCCCTGTTCCCATGAAAGGATAACTTTGACCACATTCAAATATTCAGTATAAGATGTGCTCCACAGTCCCATAATGTACTGAAAATAACAAAGGGGATTTAAACTCGGCGGGTCAGGGATATCCGCTTGTTGTGGGAGGATCTCCTTATGGGACGTCTCCTCAGTGCTGGCTGGCCCTCACCGGGTGCATTTCCTCCGTGACCCTGCGCAATGACATGCTCTTGGTAAACTCAGAAAATCCAAGAGTGAAGGTGTCTCATGGCTCCAGCCGTGAGCTTTACAGCACTGCTCACCCAAGCCTCTCCATTTCCCGTCTACCTGCTCGGAGGGACAGAGCTTGTCAACCCGCTGGTCTGTCCGTAGTACATGTCTGTGGTGACATCGGCAATCTACTTGAGGGGCAGTTCTCAAAAAAACATAGTGGCTTTGATTCTTAAAACAACACTTATTTGATGAAATCATAGTTGATTTTGACATCAAGTGCATCCTCAGCGCTCTGTTGTCTACTAATAATGTGCTTCTGCATGTCATTTGAACTTTTCTTGCTCAGCTTAGCATTTAACTTTAGACTCCCATAATGTTCAGACAGTAAAGTCTTTTTCTGGCTATGAGTAGAAATGGTCTCTGTGAGTTGTCCCTTTGGCACTGTTTTATATCAAGGTTAGTGATTAGGATAAGCAGACGAGTAGTTGCCATGGGGATAAAAGAAATGGCAGTGGTGAGGATGATAAGCAAAGTCGGGGGTTTCCGTTGCGCTATACACAATAAAGCTACTCTAAATACTGTTTGTATGTATTATTTCCTTCACAAAGTTTTTTTTTGTCATCCTTAGTCATGATGTAATTATGTAAACAAATAGATCCCAATAATGATCAAGGTACAGATGCTGTGTCAGTACTTATTATTAATACATTCCTAGCAGTAATAGTAATATTGCCATCATACTTAAGCAATTCCATATTTTAGTTTTTGGGAACTTAACATCTGCCAAATAGATCGTTCTAAACCAATCAAAGCTCTTAGTACTTCCCATTCACGAAGGACTTATGGTTGACCAACTGATCTATTGCTTTGGGTATTCTGCTATTTGCTATTGAAAAATATGTTGTCAGATACATGAGTCACTTGATCTGGGTCAATCTAAATTATACTAACATTACATGAGACCCTCTTATATTTATTGAAGAGTTCTGTATCTATAATACTATAAACAATGAAAAGATCAATGATTTAGAGCCTGTCTTGGATGAAAACACTGCTCTTCTCTAACTCAGGGGTGTCAAACTCATTTTAGTGAAGGGGCCACATGCTGCCCATTTTGATCTCAAGTGGGCCAGACCAGTAACATCACAGCATAATAACGCACAATTAACGACAATGTTGCTCTATGTCTAAATCATTGGTGAAGGTTTTTAGATGATAAACTCTATTTTAAGGTCTTTCAACAATTACCTAGAAACATAAAGACCAAAAATTCAGACATTAGCCCTCTGTTTATCTGCCTGGCTCTCGTCTGCAGATTCCCTCGCTTTGTGACACGTTTGTGGCACCACTTTCATGACGTAATCCATGTTTAAGGACTTCCAACACAATAATATCAGTGCTCACATCAATTGTGACTGTGGATCAATGGTTTTCATGTCCGTCTTATAAGCAGAGGATCAGAGGTTTGAATCCCAGCTCTCATAATACTGTTCTTAAAATTTTTTATATATATATATATATATATATATATATATATATATATATATATATATATATATATATATATATATATATATATATATATATTGGATTAAACACCCTGGCGGGCCGGACTGGATCCCCTGGCGGGCCGGATCCGCGGGCCGTATGTTTGACACCCCTACTCAAACTTCATTTAGTGACTACTATTGGGTCTTTATGGTAAATTCCCTTTTAAATCTTTATGCCAGATTATGTAAAACACATAATCTCATTCTGTTGCCATCAAGTGGGTCATCTAAATTCATGCAAATACTTTTAATGAATAGTTTTATGACACAACTATAATTATTTTTCACTTGACCACCCCTACAATGTTAAGTAGGTTAAGTAAGCATTCTTACGGCATCCACTCCTTCGATGGAGTTGATCCAAAATCCGCTTCAGCATACTTTTCCTTTGGCAGTGCACTGAACACTGCATGGGTAATCCTTAGAGGAGAGGGCTAATGCCCCCAGATCTCCCCAATGAGAGTCGCCATCCTCGCATCCCTTTTGCGGAGCGCTCTCCCCTCCCTGGTGCTGTCCCCAGCAACACAATAATTAATGAGCTCAACCAGCCTATCAGTGCAGAAACCTCCCTCCCCAATCTCCATTATCCACATCATGCAATGATAATTTGACTTACGTAGGTGCTAATTTCATATAAATTAAAAGGCAATTAGGAAAATGTGTCTTTTTGACGGGCAGAGGGATTAATGCTAAGCTGTGATGCCACCAGTCTTCAGAGAGTGCAGGCTTATACTGAGTACGAAGGCGCTTGCTTGGCAACACCCATTATCGGTCATCACATTAATAACCCCATATTTCACATCTCCATTTGATGTGCTACATTTAATTAAAGTGCGAGGTTGTGTGACGAATGAATGGCTAATTGGAAAGCACCTTTTGAACATTCCCTTTGCCCTACACCACATGTGGTTTGTTCGGGGTAGGAGAAGTTGTCTTATTCTTTTCCTAAGCTCAACATTCTATTGTCAATGTTCCCACGCTGGAAAATGGACATATATATTTACATACAATATATTTACAATATATTGTAAAAAAAAAACAACTATATATGTGTGTATATATATATATATATATATAAAAATTTTTACAATTCAGAAACCAAAGATTTGTCGTGATTCAATCTTTCAGTGTTATATTGCACTTTGTTTGTGCTACATTTAGAAGGCACGCCTGATATGAGAAACCCATACCCACCTCTCCTGCCTGCTGACAGTGAAGGTAAAAGCCCTGTCTGCATTGATATTACATATTATTGGAAATGTGGCCAACTGTCCTCCATCTGTGGTTTGAACATTTTAACATATGCTATTCAAGATTAGTTTAAAGCTCATAAAAATGTAAATCTGCCATACTGGGGTGGAGTGAGCATAGGAAATGATTTATAAATACCTTACACAAACTGTGCATTTCTCATGCATTTATTTCTCTCTTTGAAGGCTGTGGCCGAGAATTGGAGCTAATCTGACAATGCCAACATCTCAGACTACTTAGGCAGATATTTGAAGATAGTTATTATTTCCTCTCCTACATCAGCATTCCCATAGCGGTGGGAGGATAATTATTATAGAGTTGTAGAGAAGTGGTGTTAACGAGTTTACGCACACTGTTTACAGGCTAAAAAGCAATTTTAACCTTGACAATACTCATGCAGAATATTTAAATATGTATGCTCAGTGGGGTTCCCCGATTCTACATATTTCTGAGGACTTTATACTGTTTTTTGACCTGCAGTTTTGTTTAAATCCCGTCTCTTCTGCCCAGACTGTTGGTGTTGTGTGTGTTCTGCTCCAGAGGAGACCAAACAAATTAAATTTGCTGAAGAGCGGCAGTTAAACTAAGTCCAATTACAAACAAGTTTGTTCCATTTTCTCTCGCCCCTTTGCCAAATTAAAGCCTTGATACAAAGTTACACTGAGCTTGTCACTCTGTTGGCCATTTACCTAAATCATTCCCAGCCTGCATCATGCTGGCATTTGTATTTTTTCATCATTTGTAGCTCACACTGTGTAGTAATGACTAGCTCTAACCTGATTAATGCAAGTATTGATTTATTTGTTAAATGTGAGATTGAAGGCATGGAATCCAGCACTATTCATCAAAATGCAGTGGCATGCAATTAAATTGTCTGTTTATATTTTATGACTGTACACATTTAATACATATCCAACTCATGTTTGTATTATTTTACCCACAGGACAACATATGATATGTATACAGACAGCTAAGTTTAAAGCTATATTATTTTGGTCGAGGTTAAACAATTCTTTATTATTTCATATATATATATATATATATATATATATATATATATATATATATATATATATATATGTGTATATATATATATATATATATATATGTGTATATATATGAAAATTAAATACTGTTAAAAAAAAATGTGTGCTCAAGAAACATGGTTTACTTGGATTGTTGAAATCCAACGTGGCATTTCTATTTTGTATATTTAAGAAAATAGTGACTTTAAAATGTTATCTTTGAAAACATAAAAAAAATTAAATCCAAGCTGAATCATACGGTAAAAGCTAATGACCTTTTGGGAACTGCCTCGTTTCTATGCTTTTATCTCCAAGTGAGTCACCTGATCCACTTTTCTCATTCCTCTACTTTTTGTACTTTCTCCCTTGTCCATCAACCCTGCTATAGCTATAAAAAACCCACGCATACCGCCAACCACACACACACACACACACACACACACACACACACACACACACACACAAACACACACACACAGGGATTATGGACTGTGTCCCAATGCATCCATATTTCAGAGTTGTATCTCTAGTGTCACTCTACATCTTGTCTGTGGAAGCAACATGGAGGATCCGGCTTGTGTTTAAGCATGTTTATGTTGCTGACCCAGTTACTGGAGTCTCACAACGTTAGATATGTGGACCTGGGTGGGGCAGCAGTGTAGAAATTATTTATTTGAATTTAGCTCAACATTACAAAGTATGGATACACACATAGAGGTGTACATGGGCACACATGCACACATGAATGCAACTCATGTGGACCACCTGCTTTGCAGCATAGCCAAGTCTTTAGCTGTTCATGGGATTCTCATCCTAGATGACTCAATCTATGCATTACTCGCACTACCCAACACATATTCCCACCTATATAGATTCTATAGATGCTGTATGGTAGCTACAAGGTTGTAATACCAGTGATCTCATGATTGATGGATAATTGAAGACCTGAACTATGTAGAGAAAGTGGTTAGATAACCAGGAGAAGATAAAACCATGATGTTTTAGCGATTCATTTAAAATCCAAGGTATTCAATAATGCAAAGAGCCCTTTGAAAGCTCAGTCGAGTATTCAAGCACAGAGGTTGTCAACAATGCCGAGAAAGTTAAAGGCGCAGCTTGTGCCGAGCTGTGTTTGTGATGGTTGGAAACCCCTGTGGAACGTATTTGTGGGTGTGAACACATGTTCATGTATGCTGTTGGAGGAAATAGGGACATGACATGAACCAATAATGTGCAGTTATGTTGTGTTACCAGCCATGATTGGTTTTATAATCTCAAAATGTATCATTAAACTGCTGAAATATAACTATCCCAGCGTTGAGAGTCATCATCCTTGTGTGGTTTTGTTTCCCAGAAGTCATTCAAACAACAAAATGTTGTCATATATCCTTCTCGGATGGAGTCACAATCAATGTTCGGGCTGTTCACTGTACCCTATATGTTTTATTGTCGTGTTTATAACATAATGCTTGATTTACTGTGTAGTTTGTTCATTTTTCTTGAGTTTGTTGTACTAGATGTCATTCTTGTGATGACTTGGAATTGCATTTGGCAATTGAACAGCGTGGCCACCATCATACAGTTCCACACAATCTTTCTTATTTTCTGTGAGCGACGTTTGTGAAGCCTGATGTTTTATGTGTTAGGTCATATTGGCTATTTCTTGCCATTGTGACAACTGAGCTGCCTGTTGTAACTGTGTCACAATGTAAATTCCAACACCTCACATTGCCTTTCCCTACTGGAAGTTTATAACAAAAGATTTAAATCTAACTAGTTGGTGAGTGTACCAACATATAAATTACATGAATTATACACATAACAATATGGTGTGTACAATGTTGGCGTGAAATTAATGAAATAAAAGCCGAAACAATGAACTGGCCAGTTGATTAAAACGTCTTAATTGTCTTCATTTGTTCTCCAAAAATACCAATTGTTCTCTGGTTCCAGATTTTGCAATTTAAGTATTTACTGGTTTTCTTAATCTTCTCCATAATAAACTGAATATGTTTGTAATATCAACTTTTGGTTGGTTTCATCATATGGATCGAATTATATTGTGACAAAATGATTGCATTGTCTTCTCCTCTCATGCAGTGTGCTTAGCGGATTGCCTTCGAGGCAAAATCAATGGTAGTGATTAAAATATAGAAAAAATATATGTTTACTGCAAAAATGGATTTACAAAAGTATAGACTTGCTGTCAAAGTAGTACCTCATTGTGCTTCTTGAGAAGAAACAAGTATCAACAGTGAAGTATCAACATTAGTTTTATATTATCCAGAAGGGTTTATATTACCCACTTATTTATTTACTGATATCCTCATAATTATGTCGGTATTATTATTTGATTACAAGTGTTTCACTTGCAAAGCACTCTGGTCAACATTTGTTTTTCTGAGTGCTCTATACATATATTCACTTGACTTGAATAATCACAAAACAGCTAGAAATGTGCAGAGTGCAGATTGGAGCCAATAGCAACTTGTGATGTAAGCAACTGATGGGTTGCAAAGCGTTTCTTAAACACACACATGTCATACAATGTTGCCAATAGCGGTGACTGAGTTGCGACAAGGTACAGCAGTGTCTGTACTGGCGGTTAGCTGTTAGCGGTTAGCTGTTTGCCATACATAAATTTCCCAAAAATAAACCTAAGCTGCAGGGCCCCTGTTGGCCCACGCCCGATTCACGAGGGTGGAGTCAGCAGGCAGTCAATGCTAGCAAAACAGTATTAAAAGGTATTTTGAGGAAGTGAGTCAGCCGAGCTGAGATTAGGCGAGGACAGACACAGAGGTGCACACTCACTCACTCACAGATGTAAACACAGACACCAGGACACACATGACAAATTTTCCTGGCGGAGATAATAAAAGGATTACCTACAACAAAGGCTTTTAGTGTGGTAGTTACAAGATGCTTGTCAGTATTTACCAAGAAACAAATCTGACAAAATGTTGGATGTAAAGACGTCTCCTATGCTGTTCAGTGTGCCAGTGATAGTTGTTACTGGCAACACAATGATCAAAAGAAACCGACTGGTGTTGACAGAATATATTGGCAATTCATACAGATTATTATTTCAAAGCAAATTGTATGGAAATAGTAATGGAATACATAGCAGATCATTTTGAATAATATCACTATTGTTTCCTTCTTCTTACATTTGCCCTATTACATGTGTTGATCCAAAGGATATCATATGATTTGGCTCATATTGCCCTGTCTTTACATGTAGTCTGATTGTTATCTTCATGTGAAGCTGGATGAGTGGTATTCTTGACCTTCTTAATGTAGTTGTGGCAACTTTATTCTGTCAAATGCCCAACAAAGTGTTTGGACCATCATAGACGATTGGAACTCGTAGTAAGAAGATACTGTCAGGTGTCAATACAGATGTTATGCTAGATTGAAACACCCTCTTACACACACAAACACACACACACACATACACGCACGACTCATTCGCCATGATTGAGAATTGCTGTTTGTTCTTGTGGGTCCTAAAAGAGAGATGTTCCCTCATGTGTGTCAACAACAGGTGCATTATCTCATGTGGAACAACTGTGTCTTTCACAATCTGTTCATCAGCTTTAAGATTGGTTAGCATCATGTTTTTTTGCATGCACACCTACGCAGGTAATTATTGAACTAAACAAGCGGCAAAATCTACCCTTGACCTCGCTGACAACACATCCATCCGTCTGTCCGTCATAACACGGCTGTCAGTCAACCTGTGACACCTCTTGTCCTTGTTGCAAAGCTTGTTGCTCAGACAGTATCGTGAGATTGATGTGTTTACAAACCTGTACTGATGTCTCTTTCTGTGTGTGTTCCTCCTGCTACACTGGTGAGTTACGCATATTGAGAATAGTATTGTCATCACTGGCTTGTGTTTCTGGGCCTGTGGTCAGCTTACTGTTGGTCTCTCAGGTAATTGGCGGGACGTTCTCGGTCTCAAACTCCGGCCGACAGCTGAAGTCATTGACCAGCTCCCCTTTTTCTCGTCTGCTGTCAGGATGACACAATCCTTCCTTTCACTCTCCGTTAGGCAGCAGACGAAGGGAGTTTGTGGGTATTGGCAGTGGCGGTTTTTGGAAGTAATTAAAATGCACACTTCTTCGGTCCTTACATAGATATGCTAATCCACTCCATTAATCTTGTCCCCTTGCATGTAAACGTGGGGAGACAGATGCCGCACCAGTTGCTCCTCACACTCTAAACTCTGTTGATGCTTGGCTGTTGTGCTGGGAGAGAGCAATCTGCTGGATAATAATCAAGGCCGCCTAGCCAGGACATCACTATGGTAACTTCCCATGACCTCCCACTGCGTCAGATCAGGGCTATCTGTAGGTTAATTAGGCTGACTGCTATGAATCCTGTTTCTCTCCATCAGTGGGCTCCACTCTGCCCACTGTTTTTACAGTGACTCATTGATTGGATTGGTACCCTCTGCAGTGGTCGGGCAATTTACAAGTCAGTCGTTTATTTGAACAACACTCTGAATTGAATGAGTGGAATTACCAAAAGTAATGTATTAAAATTTTCAAACCACACCTGTAGGCTGGGTAGTTTCTGTACAGGTTTGAGAGGGCCTACGAGGTTGTGAGGGGGAAATATAATCCTGGATGGACTCGCTAACCTTTGGCAAGCCTGGAAGAGTCTCATCTTAGTTCAGGGGACAGACCTAAATGTAAAGTTCTACTTTTGGGATCTGTGTCATTTGAGCCACTTATTCTTAAAAAGCGGCGTATTCCTTGTAATTGATGTCGTCTCTTCATAAATATGTTAGTGTGCCCCATAATTATTTTATGAGCCTATAACTCAAAAAACACTTAAATGGTCATTAATTCACAGGTTTCTCATAATTATGTTGGAAACGTTGAAATTTCTTTCTCAATGTAATCTAACTGTACTTTATAATTATTTCTAGTATTCCCAAATTGAACATGCTACACCTCCATTATTGTACAAGTCAATCATAAATTATTTGCAAATCCATTATAGATAATAATTAATTTTGAAGAGTCAAATGTAACAACTGTGAACAAAAGTATAGTAAGGAAGATGTGCAAAGTTATTCCTTGCAATGTTTCAAAATGTTCCTAAATCTATATTTATGAATCTTATTTTGAGCTACAAACCACCCCACAGTGGCGAGTAGACATTATGTGTACTTTTCATGCCGGCATCTACTTCAAAGTAAAAGCCTTCCGCTGCGGCCAATGGCAGCTATGCTGCTTGAATTCAGATATAATGCCTGATGGTATCATGTTAATTTCCGGTTTCCTACATGGGCCAGAAATATTTGAACCCATCAATATGCAGTACTATGCTTTTACCTCCTCAGTGATGGGAAAAGACAAGCCACTTTGCATTTATGTATTTTTATGAAAAGAGTTGGAAAGTATCAACAACAATATATCGTGTTTCAGAATCATTTATTTGCCAAATACGTTGCACATCCAAGACATTTGACATTTCATAGACATAGAATAAAAGAATACAAATAATAAATATGAATTACATGTATGTGCAATAAATAAGAACTGCTTATACTTAGATAAATATACAGACAACAACAACAACAACAACCAGATAAGAGTACTTTAAAAGCCTCTTGCCAGAGGGAAGGGACTCCAGCAGTGTGTGTCCATTTGATCTGTCAGCAGTGTTTGTCCATTTGTTCTGTCAGCAGTGTGTGTCCATTGGTTCTGTCTGCACATAAAATACATTGATCTTTGGACCTCGTAAGAATACAAAAAAAAAATAAGCAAAAAAAATCCAAAACAATATAGCCCATTTGTATGGTTGCCAATTGCTCCTGAATGCACACGCATGATTATGTGCTTCCTGTAAAGTATACACACAGACGCTCAAAAGGTTTACTCTGGTAATTAAACACTGTTCCGTACATAACACAAACTGCCCTTCTCTTTATCCACTGTGTAAATTCATGTCACCAGTAGTTGTATAATTTGTTTTGCCAGTTGGAGTGTTGTGTGGATTTACTTCAGTAAGTCTACATTCCCTCTACGCAGCACTGGAGCTACTCCGGACCACTGACCATCACTGGTAACTGATCAAGCCCCTTTATCAGCTTTATCAGCTGCTGTTTCACTGGGTTGGGTAGGGCAGCCGGAGGGAGGAGGGGTTGTTTTCTTTTTTCACTTCATGCTCTGCTAGCCACGGCTTTGTTGACCAGGGTCTGTCTGTATGTGTACTTTGGGCTTGACATGAGGACAGTGCAGGATGAGAGGGAGAATCAGTGGAACAGAACTTGACACGAGAACATGAAGGTTCCCTCTGGAGGAGGTTAGACCAGAAAATACTTTTTCTCGGTGGGGATCCAATTTAATTCCGCATTTGTTTGATCTTCTCATGTTTTACAATGGTCGAGTCCTGATGCATGACTGTGGATGACCTCTTGGAAGTCTCTGATATGTAGTGGATTACTGAAGTATTTTCCTCCCATGTTAACAAAGCAAGGAGAACAAGATGTGATACTGCTCTGGTTGTCACCATGATGGACAACTCTGTGCTCCTCAGTAAATATGTAAACATGACTTGTGTGTAACCTCCTGTGTAAAGGGGTGTTACACCCATTTTACATGTCAAAGTCAAACACCACTCATAGTAATTTGAACTGTGAAAGCAGTATAATTTCATCTGTTCATTTCATTCAAGTCTGAATAAATTATATGATTGACATTGCTTGAGTAATCTCGGCTTGGATTTATAGACTACAGATTTCCATCAGAAATCCTGCAATAGATAGATATAGTTGGATGGATGGATGGATGGATGGATATATACTTTATAAATTGTTTTGCTACAGAAGCATTTATACAGGCAAGTAAAGCAATGTTAAATATAAAAATGCCCAATATATACAAAACATAGGTTATAATAATGTTAAATGAACTCACAAAACAATAGTGCAATATGTTAATTGATTGATTTGGCCAGAGGGGAGACGTAATTTATTATTCGAGTGAAACGATAGGGCTTTGAAAGATCGGACTGTTAAACAGGCAGTGATGGTATGATGCATTTTGAGAAGAGTACAATCGTTATTTGCGCTTGCACCATAGCACAGACTAAACATTGCATTGGTGTTGACAGTCAAGACAACATGTCTCTTGTCCTCCAACTTTATTGAGAGAGGGAACCTCAACAACTAAACTTATAAAGCTTTGGATTGTGTGTTATTAGCTACTTGTCAAAAAGGTGAACACTTTGGCAATGACAATCCTTCATGCATCACTTTTGTAGTGGTTTAATTAGTTCGGCCATTGTTCTCCATACATAGCATCTCATGAGCAGAACACGAAGAGAATGAAGAAGAAGCTTTGTACAGCTGAGCAATAAGCCACAAACTGGATATAAAGTCGAAACAAAGGCAGACAAAGAGCAGAACACTTATTTTACCATGACACAAAGCTCTCCCTGTTGCGTGAAAACAAGCTTCTGCCAGTAAGAGGATACACAATCATCTCCTGTAGCCATTTCTTTCAGACATTCAGAGAAAGTAGTTACATTTCAACAGATACATAGTTCTTAATAAAAAACATTATTAAGCACACCTGGGATATTGTAGGGGGCAATATGTTGATACTAGTCTTGATACTGATCTATCACAATATACAGTACCGGTCACTCCTAAATGTGGGATATTTTTGCATTATACTACTTGATACCATGACTAACTTTGTCTTGTATATCTTGACCTCTGTCGAGTAAAACAGAGTCAGCACTAGTTTCATACTTAAATGGTGGCTATGTTTTGAAAGTTTACTGACGTGCTCTGACTGCAGAAACCCTGTGAACATTGACATGTGTGTAAATATAATCTGCTCTGCAAACCCAGATTTGTCACTTGGCTGCAGGATCCCTTACATGGCTGGCAGTGTCACTGTGTGAGATGGCTGCTGTTGTGATGGGTAGTTGATTATGGCTCATCGGGCTGCCAGCACCCTCAATCAACAGCCACAACTAACGGGATGAGGAAGAGGGATGTTTATTTGGGCCTGGATTCTGTAAATGCCAGTGTGGAGACATAAGCCCTTTGCCTTATTTCTAAGCTCAATTTTCACTGCTTTCTCTCTCCGACTGCCTTTTTCATGCTCCTTCTCATTCTCTCCCTGTCAGCTTTCTACCCCACTTCCCTTTCCTCGGTCCCTCTGCCACAATCACAGAGAAATGTTTATGAGCCAAGCTTGAAATTGTGACCCGAGCCACCCTGTCCCCATGTCTCCGTCACCTGATGTACTTTTCTCCAACCTCCTGTCTCTGTGCCAGAGTAAAATTGGCCAACCCTTAACATCTCCTACAGCCCCACCAGACAACCTCCTCCGTCTCCTCCTGGCCTGGCTCAACCCAGGCTGCCAGTCTGCTCTGCTGTTCTGTGCTCTACACGCTCCAGTGCGCTGTCGGCTGGTGACAGGCTATTTGGGATTTACCCACTGCTGCTGTGCCTGTCTCTTCATCTGCAGCCTTTCATGGCAGTAAAAAGCAGTCCCTCCTCCCCCTTATCCTCCCCCCCCCTCTCACCCTTCAGCTCAACTCATTCCACCATCTTCCCACTCCACTGTCCCCCCTCCGCTCTCCTCCCCCACCATCTCTTTTCCTAATCCCGTCCTCCTAAAGACTGTAATTGAGCAGCGCGGCGTGCTGGGATTAGGACTGTTATTGGGGGTACTCTCATTGCGGGAGGAATTTTTGGTGAAAGTGTGGGCAAAATGGAATCTACTGCCACTCCAATGCGAGCAGATGGTTGGTGAATATGGCGTGTAGAGGGAAAGGGAGGGGGTTAAGTATTCAGAGGCCGGGTCGGTCGAGGTAGCTGCCGTCGCTGGACCCCTGTTCTGACAAGGTCGATCTCCAGGTCACTGCTGATATCTAACAAACTGACAGAAAATCCATAACACCATAACGCTTAAACAATAAAACATCAGCTCCTACAGCCCCAATATGACATCAGATCACTGAACAATGATGGACAGATAGTGTTCTCCATATAGTATCTAACATTTGAAATTACATCTCACCAGAACTATGGGGGCCATTCGAGTGACTGATAGCTTTTAATAGCAATCTGTATGAATCCATGGCTTGCCAGCCAATCTGCTATGTGCTGAGCAAAACTTATGGCCTGGCACGACTGGGTCTTTGGTGATTTACTGGTTGGGGAGAAGCAGAGCTGGTTGTTTAGATGTGTTTGCCAATTCTTATTGATCAGGTCTTTGGTCCTTGAGCCTGTATTCCAAGGCAAGCCTCTTTTTTATCCTCCATCAGGAGATAAGATAAAAGGGACTACACAGGAAGACTGATATGGAGTTTTTCCCCTTGCTCCCTGAGTTAATTGAGGGATTTACCATGACCCAGATGAATATTGATTCCTAATGGAAACCAGACTTCAATTGGAAGGTCGTTTTAGCAGGCCATTGAAGCAGACAGTGAGAAGAGCGTTGACGCATATTGCAACATCCACAACGGTTAAATGTCTTCTGTAATATGAGAGGCAAACTGTACATTTGCACTGAATTGTGCAAGTTTTTGATCGGCCAAGTTGTCATGGGGCCAGCATGAGGTGGGATGTGTATTTAAACTCTTTAGGATTTAAAAAAGTGTCTTGCAAACTGCTGTGGAATCATCAAGTTTATTTCCCTGTACTTTGTAAGCTGCTTAAGTCCTGTGCCAGCTTAGCATTGCCATATTAACATCACCCAGTGAGACAGCTCTGACAAGCTCCCTTCCTCCACAGTTGCCTCCTGCTCCCACTGCCTGACTGGCACTGTGGAAAAAAAAGTCTTATTAACTGACACACACAATCACATGAATACACATGAACACAGGCCTTCTGCCACACACACACACACACACACACACACACACACACACACACACACACACACACACACACACACACACACATACACAGAGATGTGGTTTCAGGTAGGATATTTTACATCAAAGCTTTGCATTTTGATATCCAACAGCACTTGTACCAGGTCTAATGTTTGCCAAACGATTGAAATACATGCAGCTGGGGTATGCAGATCCGATGACTGACAAAGCTTAATGTCAAGCTACCAGCTGATCAACGTCATTCGCCTGCCCTGGTGTCTCTGGCTGCATGCCCTGTTTCCTCACCGCTGAGTTTGAAATCCTGTGCCAATGGAAACGTAGGGATGTGGAGAGTGGGGCTTACAAAGTCACTGCTAAGCAAACATATGAACACAACGCAGTTTAATGAATCAGGCGATTAATTAATGACATGTCATGTAAGTAGTTTGAATTACATCGTCTTATATGATGAGACCAGCTGCCCTGTGACTATAATGAGTAGGCTTGTTAAGTTTGGTGTTGGCGGATAGCTTTGCCTGTGTGTTGTTATGTGGCACACACCAGTTTTAGCTCGCTGTTATCGTAGCTTTATATACACTCGTGGCTCTGGGGCAATGATGGGTAACAACTAAATAAACACATAGTGGTGCCTATTTATTTTTTACTGTCTACCAGATGTGGTAAAACACCGATAGCGGCCGTTAATGTAAAAGAATGAGTTACAGCAACTCATTATCTCTAAGAGTGCGACAGCTGAGACTGTGGAGTGCAGCTTTCATGTGATCTGTGCAAAGCAAACAAATTAAACTTCATTTGACTGAGTGCACATATAGCTCATGTCTATTGTGCCAGGGCGAGAAGGGTGTGGGGCAATACTGAAACAGCATTGAATTAGAATTAGTTCAAACTATGTGAAAGTTAATAATTGGATTGCTGTCAGGTATTTTTTCTGCTATGTAGTTCAGACCCCATGGGGAGATTTTTTTTTTTTTGTGTAAAGGCACAATTTTTTTGTGAGAGATTCCTCCCTTCTAAGACATAATGTGAACATGGGATGAGCCTCAGCTTATGACAGGTCCAGCCTTTTGTCTCTTCTCTTGTCAGTGTCTAAATTTAACACGCATAAGCCTCTTACCAAAACAGAGGCACATAAGATGGGCTCTTATTGGTTATAACAAAACAAAGGTACCATTATTATTGCTCAAAGAAATATGCTTGCAAAATTGTGTTTGCCTGTCAGACGGATGTCAGAGTCAGTGCAAAGCAATACATTTTGAAAGTGAAAACGTAATTCTATTCATGACATTCTATATTCCTTCAATATTGTAACATTTATATTATGTGCCGGCCTTGTTTTCCTCTGGAGTCTCTGTCGTCTCAAAGCCTTCTGTTTTCATAATAAAGACCTTATAATGGTATAAAAGTATTTTCATATTGCCTTCCACCAGCAATTTGCCTGTTAAGCTATTCCTATTGCCCACATTTTAGCATAAAACCAAATATTTACTACCGACCCCATCTCTTCTCAGCGAATGATGGTGGGGAGAATGGAGCCCAAGGTTGGTGTGTAATTCATAATATGCAGGGTATGATTTGTCTAGGTAATGAGAACAGAGCTCTTTTCTAAGCTATTCCACCCACCGAATGCCCTGATTGATTAGGGCCGGGGCGAAACAAACTCACTGGATTCATGCCTGCCTTAATGCTCTGGACCCCAAGATGGAACATTAAGCGAGATGTATTGCAATAAAATATGCACCTTCTTGTGCCTTATAAATCACAGCGTGGGCAGAGATTACGGTGAATGTTGCACGCGTGTCATCGGGGTCGGCCCATTTTCTCCTTTCTCTCTGCCCTCTCTGTCTGGCTTCCTCTCTGATAGTAAGAGCACGTCAAAGACAGACCACAGGGTGGGGTAGGAGGACACATAATCATACGTCTTCACTCTGCAGCACAGCAGTCATGGGGGGAGATGGGAATACTGCCTGTACAAATGGACACACATATCTCATTCGTTAACCTTTTCTCTTCAAGGAAGTATTTCGTACTTCATATCAACCATGATTAAGAGTCAATGATATGACTAATTATGCTTGGGGGATTCATTGGGGGATGTTTTTTTTTTTTTAATGGATAAATGTTCAGCTCTACAGTCCTTTGTTTAATATTTTCCTAGAAGAGACATTAAGACAGAGAGAATTAATGACATGTATTATAAAACCCCAAAGACATGCATTAGAACTTAATAGCTTTTGATAGCCGTATGCATTGCTTTTGTGAGGCGGTATTTCCCATCATGTGGGCGCTACACTGTGCCCTGAGGCTGTTTTGTAGGCGAGTAATGGCAGCGCAAAAGTAAACAGTTGGGAAGCAGTTCAAGCACGGGCTCATGCCAAGACCTTTAATATTCAACTGGAGTTTCACTTTGACATAAACTTTCATGAAATTGACAAGAGAGACATATTAACACAGCCACTCCTGAGGGTTGAACAAAAAGGGCTGAGCAACACACACACACACACACACACACACACACACACACACACACACACATACACACTCTCACACACACACACACGGCAAGCATGAGGCAGGAAGACAAACAGTTTCCGCGATCAGCGTGCCACATTAATGCAATTTAGGGATGAGTAACAGCGAGAAACAGACAGCATATTATCAACTAATGGCTCTGGTTTTGCAATCCATCTAACAGCAAATGTGCATGCTGATATAAATAACATTACCAACCTTGCTGGGAAATGTATCCACTGCAAAGAAATGGCCGTTAAACAGCATATGCAAAGAACCACTTTAATATGTAATGAAATAGTTTAGGGTTTTGGTAAATTGGACCGAGGCAGGTGAAGTGTAGATGGACAGTGTGCGTTTCAGCTCAGACTTGCTCAAAAGCAGTTGCCAGGTGTGTGACATGACATAGACAGCTGACACCGAAACAAGAGCAGTGTGATAAGGTTTGTTTGCTGTCTGAGTCTCGACAGCGCTCATCAAAGACATAAGTCCCAGGAGTTTTCCTGAGTGACACGTTTTATTGGTTCTTCAACTTTCTTTCCCCAAAGGGTTGTCTAATACGACGGCCTAACTGGTGGCTGGTGAGATCAATGATTGACGTGGGACTGATGAAGGCATTCATATCTTAGTAATACTTTTAATATTTGACTTGTTATGTCAGGAATCATCAGATGTTATTGTGCTGCTTTGCAAATTATTGGCGGATCAAATTCTGCTTGCTTCCTTCGTTCAAAAATTGCACTGACAGAAAAAGTTGACAAAACAGCCTTGAGTGTCCAGAGCACCATATTGTACCATCAAAAGTTGTTTCACAGTATATATATATATATATATATATATATATATATATATATATATTCCCGGCAGCAATATAAAATTCTGCAAAATGCATTCAGAGTTTCTTTCACTCAAGGTTTAGCAATCAGCAGTATCTGTTGTACTGCAGCTCGAACGCCATTAAAAGCGGAAGGTAAAAATTCTGTGTTGCACATTAAAAAGAAGGGATGAGATGTACGTTTCACAGCCCAACTTTAAGCCTGCAGCAGTGAGCGTTCCTGGGAATGAGAGTCTGAGTGTCTCTGGGTTATTATTGTGCTCGTCCTCCCAGGATGGAGCTGGTGGCAGGAGCTTCTCAGAGGTACAGGGAAACTAACAGGATTAACAACTCCATCCCCCACTCACCCACTTTGGCCCGCACATATACATATAAGAGGCCATTTCTATGGTAATGCTCTGTTTACATGAACGGCAAAAAAATCTATTTGCATTTCAGCCATAAAAGCGAGTGACAAACTGTGTGTTTTTCTGCTTTACCAGATTCTTATCAACTTTGTTTCTGATTTTGGTTTCCAATGGAAAACAAATTGGTGTCCACACTCTTGATAAAAGAGACCTCAGGATAGTAAATAGCTGTGGTGCAATCTCACTCCTTGTGTAAGCTTTCCTATACATAGAGCTTTTTCTTCTTTTTTTTTTTTACAATATCGTTGTACTCATTTATAATTCTAGCATAAGGCATTCTTCTTCCTCTGTTCATTTTTTATGGTCTTATTCATGATATTCGTGCTCAAAAATCTAAAATAAGCCTCATTAACATACTGCACATGTCATACACTTGTGGAAACAGAACAATGTGAAACCCCAGTGTTCATTAATATGCTGAGGTATCACAGGGGAAATAATAGTGGTCATATACTGTGTCCAAACAACATATTTAAAAATGTGGCACTGAGCCAAGTCTATTGTATTCTTGTGTTTTGTTGTTTTTCCTCACACATCTATATCTCCAACACTCAGATATATCAATAGCTGATCCATACAGTGGTATTAACAATCTCTACACCTGGTGAAAGTGTTTCTCAATAAGTAAGTATAGCTCAGTAATGTTATTCATTTTCTACAAACAACATTTTGACTTAAAAGCCTGTTTTAAAAATATCTCAACATCTTTGATAGGCCTGAGAAGGATTCTGACACACGCTATCTTTCAAAGGATTTCACAGAATATAGTTAATCTCTGTGGACTATTTTGTGTAGAAAAGAGCAAAAGGTTCTTCAGCTATTTTCTAAGATACCAGTACGTAGAGATGAAGGTTTTATTTGTGAAACTGCCCACACGGTTTGATTCAGGGTTTGATTTTGATGTCTATTGAATTTCTAAATATGAATAAAAGCAAAAAAAAAGGCAACATACGGTTCCTAAGAGAGCTTTTTGTCTGTGTCTTCACCTCGTTGAGCCACCAACATAAAATGCTGCATGAACACAACCTCAGCTGTGCTGCTCCATTTTCCTTCGTACAAGCAGTTTCCTTTGAAGCCATGACGTTACACAACAGGTGTTAGTGCAAAAACACGATTTGTGCGACACAGAATTGGTTGATGTACCCATCAGCTTTGCACCAATAGATGCCATCGGAGCCACTGTGTCTCGTCTTCATTCGGTACTGAGTCAAATAAAATGCAAATATTTTCAGCATAACGGCTATTATAATCTAGCGTGAAGCGGATCAAGAATAATAAAAGGTTTTTGTATGCTTCACTCTCTGATCTGTGATTGATATCGAGAATGATTTGGACAACAGTCGTAATGGGCGTTTCAAATCATGTGCAAACTCAATTGCACAATATAAAAGTTATGTCTACTGAGATAACAAAGAAATGTTCATTTCGTAATGCTTCACAGTCATACTCAATGTCATTATAATTTTCAAAGTGTGAAGTAGTTTGCATTCAGGATGATTTGACCAATTTTTGACTTTCCTTTGAATGAGCGCATCGTCTCAGTTACTGTTTGGATTGTCTGCATGTTGGTTAAACAACCCTAAGGGTCTAACTGGTTGGCAAGGCTCCACATGGAGGAGATACTGGTGAGTTGGCTGCTGTCATGTCTGCTAATAAAGACATCACATCCAATGGGCATGCATGCTCACGTCCTTGGTTGGCATGACACATAATACCATTAACCCTACCTCCCAAAGCAGCCATTTTGATTGATGTGCAAGCAAAAGCGAATGGAGCGTGTGTTTGCGTGTGTGTGTTTAGACCCACAGTGGTCTTTATTGCTGTGACCTTCTTGTCTGTATGCAGTTGGTCAGCATTCCAATTAAAAGTGGAAATGTTGCATGCTATGATAATGGTGTTGGAGCTCTGATCAGATCTTTGTACGACGCCTCCACAGATTTGCAGAGTGATTTTACGACTCGCACATGGGCTGCCTGTGATATATCACCAGGTGGCAGCATTTATGTACAGTATAAACTGAAGCTGCAGTGGATCTGAATTCCTGCACTCAGCTCTATAAGACCCATAAGAGCTTGGCAAAGACATGATGTAGAAATTTGCACATTTTATATTAGAAAATAAAAATCTAATTTCAGAGGGTCGCGATACCCCGATGTCTCATAATAAAACATATATATATATATATATATATATATATATATGTATGTATGTATATATATATGTATGTATGTATATATATATATGTGTATGTATATGTATATATATATATATATATATATATATATATATATATATATATATATATATATATATATTCAATGTGGATACAATTTTAATGGCTCATTTATAATTTACCACAACAGATGGGCATTCTGGCACATGGGATTAGATGCATGTGCAATGCCGTCTCTTTTAAGGGGCTGTTGTGTGCTTTGTATGATTATGAAGTGATGAGGTAATTTTGTTTTGTTAACCCTGTAAATAATATACTGTCCTCAGTAAAACAGGAGTTATTTTTAACTCTGATATTTTCTTTTTTACGTCACTTAAGACAATGTAAAGTTAATACACACACATGATGGTCGGGTTTAAGTTAAACAAACTGAGATTTTCTTGTCTGGTTTCCATTGTCCAACTTCCCTCAGCTTCTTTTTTATGGATCTCATACAAGCAGAGACTGTTTACTCATGTGATGGATGAAGAGCACACTCGCCAAGAGCGTTAATGATTCAAAATAGTAGAGCGAATGTGTATCTTGTTGTTAGACCATGTGTAACTGTGTCAACAATTCCAAACTAACAGATGCACTCAAACATTTATCGTCCTTTTCAAAACAATAGAAAGAGTGACTTGTGTGCACTTGTGGCCTTGCAGAGCTACACATGTCACCATTAAAACCGTCATTAAACAGATTGCCAATTACACATATCTTGCATTTCACCTCCATCAGTCCCAGCAGCCCCCAATTCAGATTGCCCTTTGGTCGGTAAATGCTGAAGAATCCAGAAGCACAGGACCCAGCTGAATGTGAATCTGACGGTTTTAATAAAGGGAATTGCAGTCAGAACACTCTGGACCCAAATCAGATTTGAGTGATGATGATTTGACTTACGGTGAGAAGTCTTTGTGTCCTGTGCTGCATGTGTGTGTGTGTGCGTGGGCACATGCTCGCTCACACACACACACACACACACAAACACACGTGTGATTTGTGGGGCTGATTGCATTAGGTGCTAGGAGTTAGTCCCTGTGGAGGAGCCACATGCTCGTTGTACCCCAGCTGTATCTAAGATCTAATATTCCTTCACCAGCACCATTATGTCCTTGATGGGCCAAACCCAATCTTCTGCTTCTTTGTGTCTGCCTGGCAGAGTGGAGGACGGGGCGGAACATTGTGTGAGGAAGCACATTGTATGCAATATTCATTTTTTACGGAGCAGACTTAAAATGGCTGTAGGGTAACTTCAATTCAATATTTTTTCGTTTCTTATACTGGTATCTGGGTTCCTAAGACACAATAGAGGTCAAACATCAGTCCAAAGAGTGGCACTTTAGAAGATTACTAAACCAGAATCACAGGCCTACAGTGGCCTCAGGCTTTTCTTCCAGTCACTGCTTTGTTAATTTCCTCGGCTCAGAGGACAGGTGTGCATCTATTTCTATTTGTAGTTGATGTGCTGTTGGTTTTGCAGAGTTGTTGCAGAGGCATGTAGTGTGAGTGGGCTGGACAGAGGGCGCTGCTGTTTCCTCTCTCTAATGCCCCTCAGTAAAAAAGCCATTAGTCATTACTCAGCATTCGAGTTCTCCCCACGATCTCCATCTCCCCAAACAGCAGTCCTGACAAACTGAGGAGCATTGTCCTCGCTCTTCAGTCCTAACACTGCCAGATGGTCTAAGTGCATGCTATATTCCCCATTTAGGGTTAATTCTACAGCTGTTGCGTTTGATTAGCATAAAATGAAAAGGCTGTGTCTATGTTAGGAGACACAGTCCTTTCTGAGCCCTCTGTATGCTCCTGTCATTGAGGAGAAATTGTCCTTTTCAGCGAGTAATCTTACTCCATTGTCTCTGCTGATTTCCATTATTGTCTTCAATTCACAAGCAGTTAGAAGGGTGCCATGTTAGATTGACAGTAACAAGTGGGGAGGCAATTAACACAAAACAGCTGGTACGAGAAAGAGACGGGACTGTGTCATCCACGAGGGATAAAAGACAAACACTGTCTTCTTGGGCCAAAGGGTACAAGTTGTTACGGTGTAATACACATTTTAATATTTTTAGTATAGTTGCACCAAGTATATTAGAAAACATAAATCATGGTATTGTTGGATGTGCACATCCTTGTATAGCGAGAATGAACATTGAATAAGTTAACTTTCATCTGTTTGAACTGGAGCAGAAAGCCTGCAAACAGGCTGTACAGTTCATACAGACATAATGAATGCAGTTCCATGAGCAGTTTGTTTAAGGTGAACAATATATTTGTCTTATCCCCATCGCAGTACAGTCAAGTCCCTCGCTACAACGCGGTTCACCTTTTGTGGACTCGCTGTTTCGCGGATCTTTTTTTTTTTTTTACAGCGTACAGTATGAACACGCATTGTGTTCTGCGCCCTCATTACGCTAAGGGACTGTACTGTACACCCTTGTCAATCAGTCTCCTGTACAGTACAGAATACATCCGGATAAAAAGCCAGCGGAGCGGCGCCCGGACAAAGAGGCACGGCCAGAGGATCTCGTAGATTGATCATTAAAATAAAATTTGTTCAGGCTTGTTTTTTTAAATCCACGAAACTTTGAGAGTGTTCAAATAACAAAGAAATGTGAGAAAATGTTAATGCCTGTCTGAGAAAAGTGTATAAAAGTGTGTCGTTAGGGGTTTTACAGCATTAAAACATGTATAATAATAGTAAAAAAATAAAGCTCACTACTTCGCGGATTTCATCTATCGCGGGTTATTTTTGGAACGTATCCC
The DNA here is from genome assembly GCF_023055335.1 of Clinocottus analis. Classification (NCBI taxonomy): domain Eukaryota; kingdom Metazoa; phylum Chordata; class Actinopteri; order Perciformes; family Cottidae; genus Clinocottus; species Clinocottus analis. The sequence continues at coordinate 20,586,870 of NW_027175931.1, read as the reverse complement.
CCGCGATAAACGAGTGACCACTGTATTCATGCCGTCTTGTATGTGATAATCTCCTGCCATTGATTTGCTATTGCTAGTTAAAAGAATGGTCCTATATTACCAGATCTTTTAAATTAGTTTTCTAAAATGAGTGAGGCCGTTACATTCCATCAAACATTTCGATAAAACATACAAGTGCATCTCGACAAAGTGTTTGGTTGTTTGAATGACTGAGGCATTGAACTCTTTCCCTTTATACTGACTTTGTTGCCATGGTAACGCTTCATCCTGGCAGTCCAGCTAAGGCTATCAAAGATAAATTGCCCATTTGCCACATGTTGGCTCTTTTGCCATATGTGCTCATTTCTGACACCAGATTTATGTGCTCGTATAGGCAGCAGTTACGGTGTTTCTTCATACCGAGGGGCAGATTCCTCTCACCGATGACCTGCTTGTTTACCAACATCTGCTTAATTTGCCTCCTGCCTTGGCTGCAGGGGAGTTAGCCCAAAAGACTACCAAGCGCTTGCCCCCAATCCAGGACAGCTGCCAACTGGCCGGCAGGTGACCACATAAACCACTGGACTCGGGACAAGATTGATCACTTCAATCACACCTCAATCCAAATGTGTGAGATGATTGCTATCCTGATTGGATGCCCCTAATAAACAGCAGGCGATATTTTGGAGAGCATCTCCCACCGGGTCATTTAGAGTCCACTGGGTCCCACGTGGCAGCTTTATAGCCAGCTGTTTGATTACAGATTAACTTCTACTGCTAAGTTTCCGAACTTCAGTCGCCTTAAATGTATTGCCTAATATACACATTGAGTCAAAATATGAATTAGTTATTATGGCATTTCTCTTTTTCTTGTTTTAAAGATCTCATTCCTTTCTTCAGGAGTTTTGTATCTGTGAAGGTAACCATTTTTGACAACCTAGGTTTTGTCCATCGTTCTGTCAGTTGTGATAACGTGACTCATCAGTATGGTTACTGGGACCTGATGAGGCAGCAGTTCAGTCCAGCTGAGCTAGAAACACAAGCGAAGCAGCAAATATGATGTAAGAAAAAACTCTTTTTTCATACATCTGACCCTAATTGTCCCAAATATCATATGCCAGATCGTGTTTATTTGTGAAAATGCCACTACTGAGTTCATTTACTGCTGCCATTGGCGCTGTTCTTTTAGATTAGCTCCGTCATGTTAGAAAGGTTTCTTCTACAGGATGTAACACATATACGAAGCTGCAGTGAGTATTCATAAATGTTTACGCAGAAACGTACGAGAGTGAATTACAGGTTGCAGCTCAGTCACCCTAAAGTGTTTATTACCCAAGATATTTATTCCATTTTGATTGATTGATTGGTCAGTTGATTGGAGGATTCATAGACAAATTCCAGCTGAGCCATTGTCAAGTTCAATATTGTTTGATATTTGCTGTCTGATGAATTCAATAGGCTCACAAGATCGTGCAGCAGTCAAGCTGATGACTATCTTCAAGTTTGACACCATGTACTCAATGTAGTCTTTCCAGTTAGAGTTTACATTGTGCGCTAACCTCAAACATAAGGATCTTTAAGTTGAATCATAATTAAAATGTACATTTTTTGCCACAACATTGTAGATCTAACCCGCACGTATCCAGCAGCATGCAGCTTCTTTATTCAAAACAGAGCCACTTCTTTGTGTCTCGCTAGACTTCATGGCTAATGCCATAACTAATAGATGGCATGACAAATCTCTTATGGCTTCTCATCATGAAATATTAAAAACAGCAAAGTGATTATTGAGAAATTACACCATTCTCAATATTCACCTCATGCCTCTGGAATTATATAAAATGTTTTATTGATGTCATTTAAGGGACCCTCAAATGTTTGGATCATGGCTTCGGGACATAGATGAACTTGTGCTGATTGCGAGAGAAAACGGCAATAAGAACAAAGAAGTGGGGAGTAACCTTTGAAGATGATCTTCTTTGTCACCTCTCTTTGCCACCGGCGATGTTTCTAGTGAGGCACAAGCTAATTTCATTAAGACATGGGGGATGGGTTGTGTTCGCCTCGGAGTTAAACCTACATCATATCATTATAGACTTCATCAGTGTTTCACAGAGAGGAACACGGTGATCAATACATAGTTCTGCAGGCGCTCGTGCCAAAACAGGGAACCCGAAGTGAAATCAAATAGCGCACACGTGATTCAACCGCTGAAATTTACAGAGGCCGGGAACCTCACTGGTTCAAGGTGTCCGTGTGGGCAGTAATAGGAGTGGGAGCCTCTGCCTTCTTTAATCTACTTTCTGCCTCTCACGCTTCTATCATTGTCCTCCCAGCACTCAGGCGAGCAGTGCAACGCAGACGGGAAGGGTGAAGCACTCAGAACATGACTTTATCTCTTTTCAGCAGCTGCTCTCTGCTCCCATCTATAGAGGGAGCAGGGGGAGGAGATTGAAATGCAGTGCAATGGTGCTGTCGCAGGACTAGCCCTGAAAAAAAAAGGGCCTTCAAATGAGTCACAGTGACAGTAAGTCCCACAGCAATGGAAACCAGAGGGGAAGGGAGGGGGGCATGTTTACTACAAACCAATAATAGTGGCTTACCTTTGCGGCGCGCCCCGCAGTGCTCTGCAGAATAACCTCTGTGTCACAGGTTCCTCCACTACCTTGCCTTAGTGCACAGTACACTGTACACACATGTGGTAATGGCACTGATAAAAGTGCATGTTTCTGTAATGAAATTGTGCCGCTGCCGTATTGAGTTTAAATGAAAAACTTCACTCTTGTTCTTTGAGGAAAGTATATAACGTAACTGCGATTTTGTGTTAGTGTGCGTGTGTGCACATACACATGTGAGGGAGAGCGAGCATCCGCCTTAACAGGGGGAGGGGATAGTGCTCTCTGCTATTCCCAGTCAACATGTTAATTAAAACGTTATTAGCTCTGTTCCACATGTAGTCAGAAGCTAGTGATTAAAATGAGAAACTGTGTTTAGTCTTTTTTGTTCTAATCTATGAAGCCAAGCCTCTGGTATGTAATCACAGCTGCGGTATCATTTAAATTAGAATTCTTCTGACATAAAACATGTCATTTAAATATTGCCACTGTCAGAACTAAGTGAATGTAATTCTTTTGTTTGAGCTGAACTATTATATTCTGACTTTCACAGAAACACCTGAAACCTAATAATTCAAAGTTATGAATAGTGTTTTACAGATCCTTTTTTTCTGTGCATATGTCCATAAGGTAAGAAAGCAATATAATCGTCTGATAGTTATCAAATCTTTGTTCCTGTTTTTTTTTCCTTCAACAGCCAGTTGTCTAAAACTAATCAGGATATTTTGTGTGTGGAAATAGATAAAAGACAGAAAGATTGAGCTTTAGACCCAAAGTGTGGTCGGTGTGCCAGTAGCTAGTGTCTGGATGTGTACTGGTTTCCTGTGATACAAATCCTGTTTAGGTATTTTATTCTGTAATTGCTGACTGGCTGGTGATGGTCCACATATTAGGATCCTTTTTAGGGAAATCGACATTTTAAAAATTACACCATTAAGCATTTTTAGTGCTTTAACATCACAGGATTAGTGCAGGAAAAAAAAGGCTGCAACCTTGCAGGAATTTCAAGGAATGCAAACATTTGAAAAAGAAAAAAAAAAAAATTGGAAATGTGACAGAGTAGCAGTCGTTGCTTGGCTCGCACACCAGCTGCTGTCACATTTCAGGACACACTCTGACTCGTTCAGTTTATACCCTTCAGTGCCCATACACCTCCTCAGGCTTTTCTCCTCCCTCATGGGTTACTGAGGTGACGTCACTGCGTCTGAAGCAATAAGAGGGAACAGTATACCAGGGTTTAATTCTCTCTCAATAGTTAACTACAGTTTGTAATGTTCAGAACTAAAGGGATGAATAACAAAAACTGTTTTTCAACAAATGTTCATTTCCAAGTTCAGATAAGATAAGATAATCCTTTATTAGTCCCACATTTGGGAAATTGCAGGATTACAGCAGCAGTGCACACAAGAGACACATAAATACAAATTCTGGTAATATAAATAAACGGTACTAAAAGTAATACATATGCTATAAGTAGTTTTTTGTCTACTGTGAGCTCAGCTTGTTATGCAGCCTGACATCAGCGGGAAGGAAGGACTTTCGGTACCTCTTCCTCAGACACATAGTAGTCGTGGTATACATTTAAGGATAGTAATAGAAGCAAGCTGTGTTTCACAATTGCCACTAACAAGACTTGAGGATGCTAAAAATCTAAAACATTTTGGCTTCTCTTTTTTTTCGACGAAGACAAAGACATAAAAGACAATATAGACATATGCTTCTTATTATTATGAATATAGCTGCTGGGATTTGGTGACAATAAGCCGGCCTTATTGGTATACTATGTCTTGAGCTGGGGTGCTAGAGGTTATTCAAACAAACCCCCATAAACCAAACACAGAGCTCTCCTTCTGTTTACCAGCGTTAATGCTCTGTTATTTAGTGCCACGGGCCCAGGGGGAGCGGCCCTCATCTACGGGGTGAATATTCATTTGGGACTGACACCTGAGACTCGCACTCTTCTCACCCAGTGCATCCTCATTCTTCATTAGAGATGTGATGGATGCAGAGTTTTGACTGCATTGTTTCTGTGAAATATCCACCGCAGTCAACATATTCATTATTCACTTCTGTGTTTATTCCATATCATTTGTTTGCGGGGTGCTGTAAAAACGTGTTTGATAATGAGCAAGTATTGTTGTTCGTAAAAGTGGCGAGCCGTTGCCAGGTATACAGCATGCAACTGTGATTAAGTATGTATATGCAGCAACACTGTGAAGGTCATGTAAACAAGATTTACAACACAAAGTAGCAATGTATAGTAACAATTTGCTCCAATACAATATTTAGATGTCATTTCCCTCCTGTTCGTGCTCTGGGAAGCAGCGCCCGTGCTTTTTGAGCCTCCCCAGACTCTCCATTGTGTGGAATATAATGAAGGCATTGAGTGCTTCGTGGAATCCATTTCCCTCTAGATCAATCTGGCCTAATGTCATCTGTCTCATTCACATCTAACTGCCTAGGACTGTATTAATAATTGCATTGGCTCTATTGATTTCTATTGACCGTCCGAGCGGCCGGTGCGAAACACTGTAGTCTTCAAGCGGCCTGACCCTAAATCAAGTGACATCTCATTAGAACAGACAGTGGCTCTTAAACAGATCTTTTCCAGCTATAAAAATGGAAATGGCGAATGGCGAACATAAGAGGGTTGTTTCTTCATTCTTTGCTGATATGTCGTTCACTGAATAAGTCAATATTTCCCTTATGAGGTTGACAAAAGGTGTCTTGTTCATTTTGATGTTATCAATTTACCTGATCACAATTATCTTTCTCACATCTCCGGCACCTTTATGAGGGATACCTGCCTTGTGTTGCATTCATACTGGCTTGTTGGAGGCTGCTGACATTGTTTGGTTAGTGCTGAGCAGAACGTTCTGCTTTTTTGTGCACATAGTTTGGCCATGCATTCATGCTATGCACTTCTCTTCTTACACGTTCTTGTTGGGCTGGTGATGTTCAAGTTGTTGTAGTTAAGCCAAATTGCCATTATTATCCTATGTCAAAATTAACATATTTGGCCATTCTCCTCCGAGGTCTCACATTGACAAGTTATAATTTTTTTCTCACACAGCAGCCACTAAATTTTTTTTTTTTGTTGAATTCATTGCACCATTCTGTGTAAACTCCAGATGCTAACTTACGTGACAATTTCTGGACGGTTGCTGTCTGACATGCAGAGACATACAAAGAACCAACATACCACTTTTAAATCTACATTTAACCACATTCATGTAAATTGCACACATCTTGATTTCACAACAGTTTAGTTTGCTAAATGTATCCCAATGTATACTGAGTGAAAGTCCTGATTTGAAATCATATCACAAGTGTTATTCTCAAAATTGTTGTCATTTGTGCAATCGTTCATGTTACCTTTGCACATCCATTGCAGAGATTCAGGAAGTGAAAATCTAGGAATGTATATTGTTGCAGCTTTACAAATATGTACATTGGGGCAGCTTTACAAATATATCAATCAATTTAAGATAAAACACTTTTAATCCTTGTCTATCGGCCTGACCGCAACATACTCACAGAAAGCAGCCTTCTAAATTAGTTATAGTAGCTAACTGCATCAGGATCTACCTCCAGTGCAACAAACCAAACCAGGTGCCAATTCATCTTCATGTGTGAGGCTGAGGATTGCTGTTATTTTTGCATATGGGTGTTCCAGAGAGGTAGTAGCAGACAAAAAACATTTAGTCATGTTATTGTGAGTAATAATGAGTTTTTCTTTTTCCACCCTATCGTACCCGCATATGTTTACTGTTTATTTAGTTGTTTATATAAGAATAATCCAAGCAAAATCACTGATATTTAAATTCTCCTTTCTTTTTTGCCTCTGGATGACTCCTTTGGTGGACTAGGTAAGTGGACAAATGTTTACTACATCATATGCAGTTCCTGGGAGAAATATTGATATGTGTAATAGGCCAAAGGGAACATTGGAAGCGTGCTGTCAATTGATCAAATATCGCAGTGGAACGAGGGCAGGACCTCTGGTTGTGAGGCCTACTTTCTTTCTCTAATGAGACACCGCTCACCATAGGTTAATGCTCCTGTCACTGTAAAAAAAAAATAGAATAAAATCAACAACCTTATTTTGAATGGTTCGTTCACATCCTTTCCTATTGGATTGTCAGAACATGGGTGAACACATTGAGCCTCATGCAAGAACCACTCGCCACAACATATTTGTTTGTAAATGGCTTATCTGAGTTAATTATGAGAAGTGGCTGTTTAACAGATTTTCTTGTGTTTTGAATTTTCTCTCATACAGTCACAATTTACCATCGGCCCAGACCTGTCGTAGGAGTCATGTGCAGTCATGCTGTTATCACCAACGCTTCCCCAGTGGCCCGTGTATTTCCTTAGTTTGAAAACCTGATTTAAATTACATTTAATTATGCTGACACTATCCTGTTTGACTCAAATTATAGTCTAATATAATACAACTAAATATTCATGTTCTCTAGCAACATCAACATTTATGCGATCGGCTGCTGATGCTATTGTTTAACTCTACGTTATCCATATTGGAAAACACTCCCGTTGCAGACATGGATTGCTTTTAATATCGAACCATTCCTTCTTTACGAGCCTCGGGTGACATGGCATTGACAGCACTCGTTATTTTTCTGAATTCCAGGTCCCTTAATTAAATGGCTGACACTGTTAAAAATGTTAGACTTTGCTATATAGAACTCTTAAAGCAGGTATTCAACATTGGACATATTATTGGGGCTTTTACTATGCTAGTTTACAACTGCCATGAATGCAGGTTCATTTAAGCAGGTGATCATGTTTACACAGTTGTTTTCACAGTTATCTGAAGTAATGAGTTTGTGGACACTGATGTGGCACACGTGTACAATCCCACCGTACAATACAAGTAAAGGAGAAAGTTAAGATAAGAAAGGAAACTGTTCTTAGCATGAGACCCATTGAGCAAAGTAAATAACTGTTCAATAAATGTTGAATTTTAGACTCGTCCAGTTAAACTTAGTTGACTTAATATACAAAAGAAAGATTGTCATATTTATTACAATTTGTTTTAATGGCATTTTGGGCACATATCCTTTAATGGGTTATGATAGTCATAACACTGGTTCCTCTACTCCTCTTACATATTTAACAATAACATTGTAAATACAAAGTACATTGTTTGTTTACCCCAAACATTACACAGATACTGCATTTATGTAAGACACCAGAGTCACAGAATATATGTTTAGGACTTTTAAAGATTATCAGTGGAAACAAAGGCCCTTTATTTTTTACAGTGCAGCCCAGGCCAATAAAAAGGATAATCTGTGGCTGGATCTGGTGCTAAATGAGTGCTTTATGATTCAGCGCTGCTCTCTCACGGCTGAGCTCGATTCAGTAATAAGTAAGTAATGAAATTTGGGTTGGTGGGTGCTGGGTAATGTGGCTAAGCAATGCACCAGGGGTCCAGGCGTATGCTCACATGCTCACTTGCTTGTTGGGGCCCTGGGCTCTGATGAAACCCCCACAGGTTTAATATTAGAGCAGAAGCCGGCATTGGGGAGTCGGGCTAATACAGCCTTATTGCCTTCTGATAGAAGATTATTGACAGACATGACACACGTTTTCCACATCTCATCTAGGTTTCACATAGGTTATTTATCTAATTAATAATGAATCATTACCGATCTAATGTCTCTACAATACTTTTTTTTCTGATTTAACAATATGGCCTCTGCTATCTCCCCTCTCCATCACCTCCCCTTTACATTCCAATCTCTCCATCAGACCGCTTTGCTGAAAGCAGCAAAACGGGAGCGCTCGTTTTCAAGTTTAATGGTCATTAGATTTGTAACAGAGTGACAGCATCATGAATACAGAAAGCTCCTTTATTGTGTTAGTATGCTCAACCTAATAAATTCCTTTGTGACTCTTTGTAAATTTAACCATCTATTACGTCGCGTGGTGAAGATCTGTGATACATGATCGGGGGAAAGAGTTGCTGTGTTCAGGCGGGGGTTTGCCGATGCTCCTGCGAACTGTGCATCCTGAAGCAGCCATGCATTTTAAAGACATTTTCACCGTGTTGTCACTATGTAAATGCATTTGCATTGACCTCACACTACATGATTGATTGACTATGAAATGTGAACGCGTACCCCCACACAGTTCATCCTCAGCACAATTTAATGGTACCGTTCTTTGCATCAAACCTGAAATGATTGCACGTTCGCTTGTTTACTAAACACAGTTTCCACAAACAATCCATCAGCCCTCGAATGTCACCTGAAATTAATATGTTGTCACGTTGTCATTTTCAATTTGCTGTTTGAAGCACTGCGCTTTCCCTTGCTTGTGAGGATAAGCAGCTGTTTGTGTGGAAGTCAAGCCAATATAGCAACAATTTCCTCCACAATCTTTCACTGAGATATAAGCCACTTTCCAGCGCTGCCCGAGTCAAGCCCACCTAATCCACTGTGTGCTGGCCTGCTTTCCTAGTTTGCCGCAGCAGTGGGTAGTGACACTGGACATGTATACAGCACAGGGCCAAGTGAAGGCTACCTCCACCTAAGGGGAGGAGGAACCCCTGTCATGACTAGTTGAGCGAGCTGGATGAAAGGAACACAGCTGAGAATAGACACCAGAATGCGGAGCTCATCTGACCTGAGGATCATGCTCTGGTTTGGCCCCTTGGGGTTTAGATCACAGCCAATTGTAGCAGCCCCATTGCCCACGTCTCCCACACACACAGCATGTTCTGAGGAGGAACGTTCACAACCCCTCTGCAAGCCTGCCACTACCTTTTCAGAGGGTCTATAGGGATATGGCCTTAAGGAAGAATGAGATCCTCCTTACAGTACTCCAGGTGATATTTGTATTAAAAACTGCCCTTTGTATTTGTCACACTACTAGACTCTACCTGATTTTCATTTGACTGTAATGTTTCAAATGGTAAAAATGTATTCCCTGCCTTATTTAATATGCACAACACTGCCAAGGCCCGAGCCACTCTCGCCCCCAACAGTGTTCTGTGAACCTCATTTAAATGGAAATTGTACAATTATCACCCCTGTGAAACTACCACTGTGATGAGAAAATTGAGACTTTTTATGTCAAACATGCATTTTTGGTAATGAAATTAGTTTCCTCTCCCTTTTTTTTGTTGAGAGGAGGGTATGCTTACGGTGTGTTTTGCCTCTAAATGCACTATAGCAAAGATAATGGCAGACATCAAGCTATCAAGCTTTTTTCCCCCAACAAGGCCCCCCACACAGGCAGCCTATAAGACAGTTGCAGGAGTAATCTTCTTTCCTGCATGACTCCCACCTTTAACTGGGCTAGGCAAGGCCTGCTGGCACAATAGCCTCACCACTTATCATAACCACCTGCCATTTACCCGCAAACACAATCCTATTCTCTGACTAGGTAATTACTGTGTTTGCTTCCACATTGCTGTGTCTCCACCATGCTGATAGTCTTGTCCAAAGATGACAGCTACTGCTGGTTCTCCAAAGGCTCTACGGCTAGAAGCCATATGCGCCGCTCCAACATTGTTTATCGTTTTGTTGAATCCAATGCACCCCGAAGAGACAAACATGTGTCACATCTTGTTTTTACGCTCATGTACAACCCGTACTTCCTTACTATTCTCTTTTCTTTTTTTTCTGTAAATTGAGGTGTCGTGAAACACGATGAGTTGCCGCTATTCCATTCGAAACACAGGAAGACACTTGACTCCCCAGGTAGATGGTACAGTCGCTGGTCTTCTTTTTCCAGCCTGGCTACAGCTGCAAGATGTTTACTTCAGGCCTTTCCATAAATACAGGGCTTCTTAACTGGACGGGATTAGCACTGTGGGGAAGGGAAGCTCTACAAAAGGGGATGAGAGTGGAATGTGGTTTTTGGGGTTCAAAAGCAGCTGTTTGAAGACCGTAAATGCTTCCATGATGTAGGTCCTTTGCACTTGATAATGATGACCCTGGATCCCATTACTTCAGAATCAGGGAGTCAACATCCATGCCCTACAATTAAGTAGCAGGATTCCAGGCTGTAATGAGAGGCCCCTGGTCTGGACTGCATTGGATAGCCACATGATACAGGAAGTCCTCTCAGCTCTGGTCACACAACAAACATGCTGACCTCAGAAGGACAGCTACATACTCCCCTTCCATTAAGTGGATGTGGTAAATTTAAACATTTCAGTGATATACTTCAATGTATAGCTAAATAAAATATGTAAGGTTGCAAGATCATTCATGACACATGGAGGGTCACTCCTATTTTAAGATAATTGAATGATGTATAAATGGAATACCTGCTGTAATTTTTACATGTTTTGGTGTATTTTTCTTGAGACTTGCTGATGGAGGAGAAAGGTCTTTGTCAATTGTATAAATATTTTTTTTTATGGATGCCAGATCATTAATTACAATTGTTTAGTCAAACAGTGAACATTCTTTGTGACATTTTTAAGATTTGTACAATTTACTTGATTTATTAAGACTGCTACATTAGAAATCTGAAGCTTTAGCCACAAATAACTGTTAGCAAGATAAAGCTACAGTGGAGTAGTGTCAACCTGAGCAGAGAAGTCTGTGTGTCATCCAAGCTTTTCTGTGCTTGTGTACATCGCCGACTGCTGCGTGTGTTTTTAGTGTATGTGAGTCTCATTGTTGTGTCCCACTGGCGTTATTAGTTATAATGGCCCTTTGTGTGTTCTACTGTGGTCTATTTTCTCTTGTACGGATTTAACATTGAGAATCTATATTTATCTTAACAATAGTGTAATAGTTTAGTTCAGCATTCAGCCTGATAGTCATTTGTTTGCTTGAAAAGAAATCTAATTCAAAAGGTTTGCATCCTAAGATGAAGCTTCCATGAAGCTTTATATACATTTATTGGGAAAATTATCCACAACTAACTGATGTGACGTGAACCAGTGATTATTAACACAATTTAAAATAGACCGCCTGTAGCAAATGTTGTTTTTCAAAAAGACCTTTTTAAAAGTGATCCACTATGTATGATGTCAGCAGCATGTATTGCTCATCTCAGGGGGAAATTGATTACAGACAATTGGTCTCTACTGAATTTTAAAACTCACTTACTGTCTTTTGCCAATTTCTGACAGATGGAAAAGTAGAAATTCTACTTAGCTCCCCAAAGACTAAACAAATGGACTCCGGGGTCACTGACAAGCTCCTGTGACTGAATTAATGCAACCCTTTTTATAATTGCTCCAGAATCTGTGCTGTAGGTGTCAGCATGATACACCCTGCCATGTTGCGCACATCGATTTAGCGAGACCCTGACTCCCCACACACACACACACACACACACACACACACACACACACACACACACACACACCGCTGTAATTCACATCAGGATTAGATTTTCCCTCATGCTTCTTCCATATTTTTTTATTATATATATGAAACTCCATCTAGGTGCTGCCAGCATCCTCCCTCAGTTGATAATGCAGTTTATTAAAACCCACCATGGTGGTTTTGGTGGAATGGAGGTCATATAGGAGACTCTAACCTGTGTCATCTATAATTCATTGTCAGAATATGCTATTCTTAGTGGGATTAAAGTTTAATAACTTGACGGACTCTGTAAATACCCCTTTGTGCAGAGCCAGTGTCTTGCCTTGTGTTGGGACCGGTGCACATCTCGTACTGAGTAGGGGGCTGGGACAGACGGGTAGTATCTGGTGGGGGAGACGAGGGTGCATTAAGCCCAGGTTAAGCCCTGAGAGCCCGCCGTCAGCAGGCAAGTCCCCTGCATCAGGACAAGCCCTGGCTAAAATGTGTTTCACTACAGATAAGGTCAGTCCAGAATGGGGGCATGGATGAGATGTGGCCCCTATCTGTTATGGTTCTTATTGTGTGGGTGGACGATTAAGTTAGGGGAAATGTAATACCTCTGTGAAGGAGTTCTGCTCCGTATCTACCTACTGTAGTAACTTGGGGTGAGGTTTGACAGGGCTGAGGACACACTGCATATGTGTCTACGGTTGCTGGAGTCGAAGAGTTGCAGTTTTACTGTCTAATCGCCACAGCAGTATATTAAATAAAACTGCATATCGTGCAGCATAAACCGTGTCTTTGGAGCACAGTACTTACTTTCATATATTTTATTGTAGCTATTTTGGATTTTACAGTCTCACGGGAGTCTGGCTTTGCAGCGATATGCCTGACTTGTCTTTGGCTGGCCCTGTCATTATTATTAGCTGTGTCTTGTTTATGGCTGCATTTAGCCAGTGGACTAGGTGGGGTCACAGAAAGGAAACAATGTCTTTTGGGCCATCACTCAGTGCTGGTAAAAAATACAGCTTTGCCTCAGCACTGACATTCAGTGTGCATACAGCATAGTTCTGGTATCAGTAACTGAGTTATCAGGAACATATCTCGGATGTGGTTGGACATCATTGCACAACTTCAGATTAGCGAATTTCCTTGCTGTATCATTTTCCAGTTAAGAAGTTCATGTTTTGATTAGGGTGGTTGGGATTCGCCAGTGTTTGACTGCTAAGCAGCAGTGTTTTGGCATTTCCTAGAAACCTAAGTATGTAGTCCAGCCACAGATTCAGCTTTCGTTGGATCTATTTGGCACCAGACCAACCAATTAACCTCCCTAAATAGAGGTCTGGATTGTTTGAAATCCTTTTGGTCACATTCAGCCCCCCTGTGGTTTCACATAAGGAGTGGTCCATGGTGTGAGTAAGTGTGTCTGTACATGTAGCGCACTACTGCACTATACACATTGCGTTTAATGTGTTGTGTCTGAGCTAATGCCTGATCAGTCTCTCTACTACAGCTAGCTTAAACCCTCTACCCTCTCCGCTCAGGTCTGTGGAGCACATTATGGCCTAATTGCTTTAATTTGGACACTGCTTGTAAAAAACAAACTCTTTAGACCATCTCCTCACTTCAAAGGAAACATCCATCCCTCCCAACGCCAGTCATTTACTGTTGGCGAGGTGAGCAGGAAGAACTGCTTCCCTTCAAACCCAACATCATTGATGTACGCGATAGATTGCAATTATTTGTGATGGACGGGTCAGAAAAGTAGTTCCTTCCTCACTAAACTCCATTTGCCTTCATTCTATTATTGTCTTGTCTTTCATGCAAGTAACGGGAATGTGTTGTCAGTAGTGCATGTTTGCGTGTGTGTGTGTGTGTGTGTGTGTGTGTGTGTGTGTGTGTGTGTGCACACTGTGGTGGTCTTGTGATTTCACCACATACAATAACTTGTACTCCGGGTCTCTTGGGGGCTGATCCTTTGACACTGAATAGATTAAAAACAGGAGGAGATGGTTTGTGTGCTGCACAATGCAATTGGACAAATAGTGCAAGAGCCAGGTAACGCTGGTGTAATGCATTCCCACCACACATCTGTATGCGGCCTTGAGTATATGGCCAACAGCTCCTCTGAAGCTCTGAATGGGTGCTTAGATGTGGCCTTGTAATTTGCCGCATGCCTTGTCGCTTGTGTTACAGTTCAGACAGTTCACACAATACTAGCCGAACGCTAAAGGAGAAGAGGTGAAATACTCTTGCTTGTAGCCATTTATGTATTTCCAGTAGCAGGAAGCTATCATTATGGTCTCTTCTTATGCAGGTGTCCTGTACGTGCAATAGCTGCCAACATCTATAAGAAACAGACAACTGCATGCCAGTGACCAACATATTGCATTACTTAGTATAACACATATTTAAGTTTGTAAATCATCAAATATAATGAGGACGGTTTTGGGACATGTTTTTCCCTTGCTGTGCATTTTTCAGTTCTGTTTGTGGAGAAGATGTAACACGAAATTTATGTCAGGATGATTGGAAAGATTGTCTTTAAATTCAGTTCAGGCTGTCTGAAGGTCATTTTATATGACTGCAGCAGCAGAGAGTCATGTTTGGTCAGAGAGATTAAACTCATTATCATAATGTACTCATTTAGTCAATTCACCCTTATGTCTCTTTCAGCTGTTAAAGGCTTTTGATAAAGTGTCCCTCTGTGATGAACCTAAAACTAGGCAAACCCAAAGTGAAATCAGTAAAATTAGAAAATCATTAATGGGTACAGGTGCTGCAAGGGGATTAATTGCTGTTGACAATAACAAGCAATTTAAACTGCACCAGTTTTCTCCATTTAGGTATGTGACCCAACGTAATGTGTGGCAATATGAACAGCACATTCACTCGTTTACTGATTTAATTTTGTATTGATTTGGAAGTGATGCAATGGGACTATTTGGAGCCTGGCTTGAGCATACACCGAGATCGGCCTTTCCTCCTCCCTGAATAAGATCTGTCTCTTTGTTCTTGCGGTTGAACACGTGAGATTGTTTTGTAAAAAAAAAAGAAGTGCTGGAACATTTGTCTTCATTCAGAGAACAACCAGGGACTTCCTGTCTCTATTGTTTTCCGCAATCATATTATTTTTTCTTATATGTGGTCACTTTCAGGAACATATTCTAGGTCTTAACCCTAAATACCTCATGTTATATTCATACAGAGATAGTGAAGCGTAGTAATGTCTTACCATCTGCTATAGTAAAATGAGTTCTACTCTGTGGCGTCCTTTGTTAACATTACTTTCAGAATCCAGTAGAGGGCACATTTTGCTTGTTGCTTTTCTCTTTGTAATCACGGTATATTTAAATGTCCACATACCTTTTCCTCTCTCAATCTGTTGAGACTGAATATGAGATGAAACACATTGGATATAGCACTTGCATATCAGACGTGACTGGGTGACCCTTCCTCTCAAACATTGAACTATTTTCTCTTTTTTTTCACGTGCTGCACAATTATAGATTTTTCAGAATTGATGTTGTTTATTTTTTTTAGTCTCTGCTTAGCAAGCCTATGATTTGAGCTAAAAGAATGACTCACTTGGTATGTGTGTGAAGTGAGGAAAAAGAAGAAGGAAAAGCACACGGTTGCCCCTAACAGGTTGACTTACACCATGTTCTCTGAGCTTTTCCCCAGACCTCATTTTAATGGTCCCATTGTAAATCATTTGGGGTGTATACCTGCATTTTAGGTAGAATATGAGAAGCATAGCAACCGCCTTGGTCACCTCTCCGTTAAACACCCGATTTATGACCACCGGCATGGGACTCCAGGGAGTAAAGATCAACATTGTGGCTCCACGGCGGAGGGAACATGTGCAGCAGTCCTCGGCCCAAGGTCCCAGAAGTTCAATACTTAGATAGATGTTGAGTGCTGAACTTAAAAAACCCCAGAATGAATGTGTTTTAAGCCTCTCGAATAAGCTGTGTGTCTGGTTTCTTTTAGAATCACTGTGTTACTTCGCTCAGAGTTCATGGCATCCATTAGAGGAGATTCACTGGCCTTTTAAAGGGATACTTTTTGGTGGGTTGCAGTGTGTTCTTTATAGAATTGCAACAGCTTGCAAGGAAATATAGCTTGGTTTTTAACATGAATGTATGAATTGGTTAATCACTCTTTTATAGCTAATTCAGAAATTCAGACCACAGCAGATGCACCCTCACCTCGAGAGTGACCATTCTTTCTGCATTTTGGTTGCTTTCTTTTAAAAATGTAAATGTAGTTTCGTAAAAAAACTAACAAAATCAGTGACATAAATTGTTATTATATTACAATATGTTGTATAGATATTGTGACCTTCCATCTATTGTAAATCTCAACACCAGTTTGTTAACACTGTGAGACGAATGACCGTAGTTAGTGCATCATTCTGACGAGTGATATATAGCAGTTTTACTGAAAGAGTCTATACAAAACATGTTCGGCATGCTCCTTCCAAAGAGAAATGAGAATTCATCCGAGCCACAGATTTCTTTTGTGC
Organism: Clinocottus analis; assembly: GCF_023055335.1. Classification (NCBI taxonomy): domain Eukaryota; kingdom Metazoa; phylum Chordata; class Actinopteri; order Perciformes; family Cottidae; genus Clinocottus; species Clinocottus analis. Next base: position 20,570,452 of record NW_027175931.1, on the reverse strand, counting down.
CTTCTATGCTCATTTCTTGGGTGTCATGGTCAGTCTCTCAGGAATAAAAACGCCTTACAGGCTTCTCTGCAGCCAAGCCCTCCGTCCACTTATTTCCTTTCATTTAGTTCTCCTTTTCACTGGTAACGCCCTTTACGAAACAAAGTAGCAACATGGTGGAGTTTAAATAACTAATCACAAGCCGAGAGATTTATTTTAATTTCAAGAGACATTTATTAATCTTTGTGTGCTGTTTTTCCCAGGTCGAACACTGTTCAACGGCTCTTTTCTGCATTATGGTCAACATATACATTCAACCACATACCACATAAGTCCACGATGCCCATCCCTGTTCACATTACAGTTGTGGTATTGCCACTTTTTGGTGCTTGATTATATCCTTGGGCCAGATCAGACAGTGACCACCTTCCTGCTGCAAACTAATCAGCTCCAAAAAATTACTTATTGATCCCAGGCCAGATTAAGGAGGGGGATTTTGTAGTGGGGTCAGTGGGAGCGCCCATGGTGCCTGATTGTCAGCCAGCATTTCTGAATCATGACAACACACTCTTACACAGGGACACACACACAAACACAAACACATCCATGATCATGTTGTGCCTTTCCAATTTTTACCCAAAATAAATCAATTACAACCCAAACATGTACTTCCAACATGCTCTCCTTTGACAAAACCATTGTGATAGATACGAGGGTAACTGGATCTGGCTCCATGTGGAATGCTTCCCCAGTACAATATCGTTTCCCCTTCGAATACACAAATTGGAAATGGATTTTTATATATATATATATATATATATACACTGTGCATGACATTTAGCTTGGAAAATAATGTGATGGGACTGGAATTGAAAAATCATCTTCAGTAGGAATGTTCACTGTAGATCCTATTGAGTTTGGTAATGGCTCACTGTGGGAGTTAAGACATGTTTTGAAGAGCTGAAGGGTTTTTGTCCACGTTTATTGATGTTACATAGTAAACGTGTTTCTATATGCAGTTACAGAGCTCCAATACTTACAGTTGTATTTCATCAATAGTTTCATTTTCAGTCTAGCTACAAACATTGTTTGACCAAAACACTTTCTCCATGTTTTTTCCTGTACTATTCCCAACGGCATGGCAGCTCTCATTCCAGACAGCATTGATCGGATCTTTTAGAGATGAATGGATTAATTACCGGCAGTGAGAGGAGACGAAATACAGTCTGGCGTGGGGACGAATGGAATTGAGGGCTGGGATTGAGAAAGCCATTAAGGCAAATTGAGGGCATTAATGACTGTAGCCCTGCCAGGGGGCCCCAGTGGCCGGCCCTTTTCCCTGGCACTATGGCTGTGTAATGGCTTCCTCGGCTGCTCTTTTCAGACATTTGCTTGAGCGGCGGCTCTGTGGCAGCGTGGCCGACGTGATGTTCTTTTTCACCCCACGGAGACTTTACAAGGTCTCCAAGAGGCTGCTGTCAGAAAGCAAAAAAAAAACACCTGCACCACATTGTGTGGACTCGACGGCCCAAAGAGACTGGATTTATTACAGGGATATTTGACCTGGGATGCACTATCAAAATATTCAATACAATTGCTTTAGTTTACGAGAAACTATTTTGCATGGTTTATTTTTTTTCTTATTGGATCCACCTAAAATAATTCAGCCAACAAATCATCAAGCCCACGCCTATACTGACACATGTGAAACCAGAGTTCAATAAATAATGAATAACCGAAGGAAATATCGGTCTTGTGTTTAACTAATTAAACAACATCAAATATGAACAACAATAATTCATGTTTTGCCTATAGGCGTTAAACACCACCACAACAACATGGACACACATGGACTCACAATCCTCCCACACTGAAATCACATAGGTTAAAGTACTATTGTGCATTTTGCCACCGTTGGATGTTATGCATATGATCTCCAAGACTGTATTGATGTAACAATCATTAGTAGTAATAATAACAATACTTATAATAATCATTGCCGTTGTGCTCCTCTTTGTTCTTCCATTGTAAGTTAGTTTCACCTCTTCTCACTATCCGGGCTGTTAAAATCTAATCTAGCTGAACACATTACTACGCTTACACGGCCCCCAGCAGAATGTAGCAACTCATAAAAGCCCAATATTTCAGCCATATTGATTCCTCTGGTCAAATTGGTTTGAGCTATGAATGTGCTGCCGCGCCGTACACTGAAATGTTTTGCAGCCGCAGGGGGAAAGAGCGAGAGTGACCTTGAATGTTTTCCCCCCTCTCTTACTTCTATATCAGTTTTTCTCATTCTGCCTTTGAGCACGTTTTCACGTTTTCTTTTCTGATATCCTCTCGTGTGCTGTAACTAAAGTGACCTATGCCACTGCATTAACATTCTTTTGACCCGAATAACACTCTCCATTCATGGCTTCTCAAAAAAAAAAAGAAGAAATATTTGGACTTGTTCCTTACTTTGATCGGGGAAAATGAAATGCAGTTCTTGTTTGATCTTCGGTTCAGATCATTTATATGACAGTTTTTACGCTTCCTTTCATCTTTTTCTGCTCTTTCAGCATGAGTTCACTCAAATGGAAAGCACGTTATGTGCTTGTATGTGATCCCTGACCAGGTTTTCAATAGAATGCTGCTTCATTTCTCTCACAGTACACACACACTGTTGCACTACGCTCCGGTGATATGGAATTTAGCGTGCTGAGACAGCTGAATACGAGCCTCTTGTGATGGAATAACCGTGTGTGATGTCTTAACCTTCCTGGCACACTCGTGGTAACATGTGAACTAGTTGTTGCCTTGTGCAATTACTCAACAGTAGTTTTAGCTTCAGCTGCACTATTTGCACCTCTTATTTTCAGGAGTATACAGACAATTGAAAGATCATTGCTACGGCTGGCTGTTTTACAGAGATCCATGCACTTTATAATGGCCACAGCTGTAATTTGCAGCTCTTAGCACAAGAGATGGGAATCATTAGGATTATCGTGACATTTGTACTGCTTATTGGCTTACCTATCAGAACTCCTATTGATGCTAATCCTTATTTGAAGAGGATTAAAATGTATAACTGGATGCACAAATGCTCTATGGGTCCATTATTTGTCCTTTTGGTCAGCAGAGTGGTCCATGGCATCCTGTTACTTATTCATCAGGAGGGAGAACACATTAGTGCATGAGATCTGGACTCTCTCTCTCTCTCTCTCTCTCTCTTTCTCTCTCTCTCTCTGTCTAGCTCACAAATGGTTGAGACTTGAGAAAAAAAAAAACACCAGCCCTCTGCTTCAGTTAGAGGCTCATGTGTAAAGAGCAGTGACTCTACACACAGTAAATGGACAGGTAGTTGGTAATAAATAAACAGGTATCAGATGTATGGAAGCATTCGAAAATGCGCGGTATGCTGTACATTTAAGAGCACATGGGCCGTCAGAATTACCTCCATTACATAAGTATTTACTAAACATACAGTTAGCCCAAGCTACAGAGCATTTTAACCTGCCACCTGTAACTAGAGTCCACAGAATGAAAACATATATAGACATAGTTTTGTAAGAAGAGTAGACTAAACAGCAAGAAAACATTCTGACCAATCAAGATCCATAACTAATTAAAGACTGTCTTCACCACCCATCTCTAATTAACAGTGATTTGTGTCACGCTCGGTATGTGTTTGCGTACATGCTTGTGTATGAGTGGCGTGTGCATTCCTTCATCATGTCCGTGTCACATAGTTATCTGCGTGCCGATTACTGTTTTGCTCTGTTTGCATTGTCTGTCAAGCAACAGAGGGCCCAAAGCTTTGACAGTTTGCTGTGAGTGGAGCTGGACCAGCCAAACAGTTTTCTTCCAACTTTTTGATGGCCACAATAGTCTATTGTGATTTAAAGAAGAAAAAAAAAAGAAAACCAAGCGCTAGTGCAGTGGTGCACATTGCTGCTGCGCCGTTAGGGTCAGAATTACACGTCTAATGTTGAACTGTAGGTGAGACCCCAACTCAGTAGAGGCTGATTGAAGGAAGAAGGAAATTGTGTGCCAAGATTTTCAGCAGCAGGTCCATTGTGGTGAAATTTAGCAGCTCCAGGAAGAAAAAGGTTCCACCTGATGGAAATAAATTGGCTGGGGGAGTCGGTGCTGAGCCGGAGTCTCTAAAGACAGACCCGTGTTCTAAATGGCTCAATTTAGCTTTTGTGGGAGCAAGGAACCAGAGCAGGTCACTGCCCCACAACCTGCCAGGGAAAATCAATAGGTAGTTTCAGAAGAAGGGGCCTTATTAAAACTGGTCCTTTTTCTGTGAGCTGTTTGGATGACACTGTCTCACAGAAATCATTAAGCGCGGCTCAAACTGCCGGCTATGTTTAAATTGTTGCCATCCCTTTTGACCCACACATCCGCTTTTTGTTTGCTCTGATATCCTCTTCTTGATCGTGAAGATAGTGTCAGTACAATTACCATCTGCTGGGATTGAAAGATACCAGAGACTCTGTGGACATAGATTTTACAGCTTGTAGTTAGAACACAATAAGGAACACAACACCAATTCTATAGACTCTCCTCCAAATACAGCCACAACAAATATCAATAAAAAATACTTCCAAGACTAGGAAAACCCCAACAACAGGAATAGATTGATTCCAATATCAGTATGCTGTGGAGATACTTCTTGTCTTACAATCTTTTTATATTTGAAGCTGGCAAACGAAGACGTTTGCTATTACCGTCGCGCTCTCTCTTCTGTCTTTGTCTCTCTTCCTGTTGTAAAGGTAACCTCTCGCTTTTAGAGCAGAGATGACCTTTTCGATTTAATGTGTTACACCTTAATGGCACACAGTAAAGTTTCAAGGCCAGCAGCACCGCACAGCAGTGTTGTAAAATCCGAATGATGTTGTTGACCCAAGGCCGCATGCCAACACACTCATTTTGTTCACCTCCTAGAAGACTGTAACGCCGGCCACAGCAACGGTGGCAACACCCTGATGAGTCTTAAGTCTTGAGCAGCTAATTTCCTTCTTGATCATTTTGTAAAAAGTAGGTTTTGTAAGTCACAGTCTCACTGCAGAACATACTCTCTCCCATAAGACTGTAATTTTCTGCATTCTTTTTGTTTTTACTTCCATTCTGAATTTATGAGTCACACTTCAGGGAATGCATTTATAATTTATGGCTGCGTATTGTAACGTTGTCGCATGTCCGTGCTTCTGTTTCTGTTTTGTGTTCACTGTGAATAAAAACAAGGGAAGAGGTGCATCAAAGTGCCAACTAGTGCATTACATTAACCCAAACACAAACATAGATATATTTAATAACACATTGGTAAGAAGAGACATAAATACACATACTATAGCTGCAGATTTGCCCCCTTTCGGCTAAATTTGCCATTTACACAAATTGTTGCTGCTGCCTGACGAACCGTACAAACACCTGAGCCGTTGATGAAAGGTGAGTTTCCTTCCAAATGTTGCGCAAATATTTAAGCTCATTGCCATTAAGTATACAAAGGAAACTGTAGATAAGTGTTCTGTCTTTATGTGTGTCATAATGTTACATAATTAGCAGTGCTTTGATACATCGTGCCTCCTAATTGCTGCTTCACGCTTTATCTGGCATTTATATCTGTATCAGCTTTTTTTTTGTTTTCGTCCTGTCTTTTATATGTCTTATAATAATCAAAATGATGAAAGAGAGGCACATCATGCCTTTACTTCCTCATATCTTTATTGATGTCCTAACGTTATGACATTTAGCTGATACTGTCTTGCTCTTTCAAGTCAGCGTCAATGAACACCGACCTGTTGATAAGAGAAAACAGTCATGGAGCAGACAATGTTTTTAACAAGAGTAAAGTTTTAGCTTTCAATCATGTTCACACACGCCATTTATCTCAGGAAATGGAAAGGACATGTTTAGTGTGTGTGCAAGCGGGTGGTCACGATGGTGAAAGAGAAGTGTCTTTGATGCAGCTGCCAAAGCAGTAACCAACCACTCGCGTAACGTACATTTTTAATCACTCACATTTTATGGCCATCTTTTTATGCCAAGAAAAATGAGCGTGCCGCTCAGAGGCGCTCGTGCCGCAGCAGGCGAGACTTGTTGTGGGTCAACATTATGAAGGGAGGGACAAGTTGTTACACAGAGAGACACAGAGAAAAGGTGCCAGAAACCGACTGGAGCCGAGTCTTGTTTGTGTTGCAACGACAGAGAGTTATCCAGAGGAATCAGCATCTCATTGTATTCGTCCAGATGTGGCCATCTTGTCGTATTGTGTTAAAACCAGATGTTTGTTTTCCACACTTTCTCTAGAAGTAACTTTGCATTGCTCACACCATCTACAATACGTGAGCTTTTGATAAATAAAATAATACGTTTACCAGATGTGAAATGTTCACATTATGAGAAGATTCAATTTACACTAGTTGGACAATTTATACTGGGCAGGCGGATCCAGAAACAATGGTGTGTACACTGCTCTGTCTTTACTGAACAGCTCCTACTGCAGTCTGACATGTTAAATCAACAGCTGATGGAAATCTGAATATACTGTACGCATTGCAAGTAAAATGTGGATTCAGTGACTATAGTAAGTAGAACAAATGTTTGAGGCAGAATTTGTAATGCGGCTGGGATAAAAGAGAGCGCGAACATCTCCTGTCTGTTGTAGCAGCTCAGAACCAAAGAAAGAGCTATTCTTGGAGGACGAGGCCGTAAGAATCAGTGTGAGTTAAAAGTAAGCCAGATTAGACAACAAAGGCAACAGAAAACAGTAATTTAGTGCTGCATTAAAACAGATTATGGAATGTGCCAAAATACTATTTGATGATTGCCTACACCTTTGATGTTTACCTGCTTCAGTTAATGTACAATATGTATCTGTGGAAAAACGACATCTTTGATGGATGTAAGATTTAAGCTGGAAAGCAGTCTCACTAAGCTTCCCAGTGTTTGGCCTCATTCTATCACCTTTTACTGTGCTCTGCCGCACAAATAAATTGGAGGAAAACGCAGCATTGCCTTTTCTCTGTGCCATTTTGCGATGCAAATGAGTAGTTTGACTAATATGCTTGGTTTTCTTTTCTAATTAGGCACCTTGTTTGCTGCATAAAACACACAAACACCAGTCAGCACACATTGTTTAACATGTTGAGTTGTTTACAATATTTAAAATACAATAAACCACCATAAATAAAGTCAAATGATGATGAACACACCATGTAACCATAAAGCATCTTAAGTACCAATGCAGCATTTTTGTATTGATAGCATCATGGATTTATAGGCTGCAGCCTTTGCGTATTCATAGCTTTCAGATCTGTTTAGCTTAATGTCCCAGTGTTGCTGGCAGCATTTATGGCATGGTGCGAAGCCTCCTTGGGTGCTCAGACTAGGCCTGTAATGGCTCTGTTGGGACGGCGTGAAAGTGCTTCTTCAGCGCTCATTAATGGAGCAAATTGAACAGGTCTCCTGGCCTACCTCTATAATGAAGGCCCCCTCTTCTCTCGGCCCCTCCCCTCCTCCCACACACACAAACACGCCCACCTAGGGTTGTCACGATACCAAAATTATGACTACCTGCCATTAATATCACGATACCGATACTTACGATACGATACTAGAATTCAATACGATACCATAAATACGACACAATACTGGTATATTTATCTATGATAGTAGTAAATAAAACATCTGTATGGTTCCCTTTTTGACCAGCACGTTTCTGCCCAGCTTTTTGAACACTTGACAAATGGCATTAATATTAGTATTAGCATGAAGCAAGATATTAATGAAAACTACATGGTGCCATCATTGCATTGATCATACATGGCTGTGTAGGTCTATTGTCCGGATGACTACATAGTTATTTCCATAAGTATGAGCAATTGTAGATAATAATATTCCATACTACTACTACTACTTTTACAGATGTGTGTTTGAGGTGAAAACAAACTAAAGCTATCATATGGGTACATTAAAGATTGACACATAATTAAGGGGTAATTTCTCCCCTTTATTCAAAAATGCACTTATTAATAATCTTGAACTATGTGGCTCAAGATCCACCCTCAGGCTCCACCAGCATGTCACCAATTTGCATCAATTGTGTTTCATTTGGTACACTTTTGTGTGCATTCTGACCTCATGATCATAAATGCTTGTAGTCAAACTAGGCTAATGCTACTCGTGGCTGTATATGGGTGAGCTCGGGGTTTTTCATGTTTATAATTACATTTGCTTACCTATCGTTCGTTTAACTCCTTAAAACGTTTGGGCTGTCTGCTTGAAAGGTGCTTGGTCATGTTTGAAGTGTTACCTCCCTTTGTCTGTGTTGTACTGTCTGTGTTGTACTGTGCGGTACTTTGTTAGTATCGGTATACCGTGCAACATTACTCCCACCATCATTTCGCAGTCTATTGTTCGCCTACAGTTTGGGTCAGAGCTGCCGAGCGGTAATTGTATCACTCTGACCCTCTTTTGGTTTTTATTTTGTCACAGGGACCTGCTCTTTATTGGGTGCAGGCCATCCCCCCAGGTTGTAAAAGCCACTGTGCCCCTCCTCCCATACCTGGGGACAGGGGTGCTGCCGGCCTGCCAGCGATCAATATGCCACTGTCGTTAACTAGATTTGTTGCCGTGGCGCTTGCTTATGAGGCAGCAATTAGTGTGAAGTGGCAAGGCCAGTGTACGAGGCTGCGACCGCACGAGGCTTGGCCCTGGGGGATGGAAATGTTAGACGCACCAGCCCAGTTTCATTAGAGTCTGAAGAGACTATGAGGATCCATACTGTCTGTGTAATTCATTCAGCTGAGCAGGGTTAGAATTATTTGTAGGAGAGAGTTAGCAAATGCAGAAAAAAAGGTCACAGGTTAGGAGTGAGTGGTGGATACTTGCTCACACAAATCCACTTTCTCCATTGTTTTATCACCAATTCAGTGGTTTGAGGTGAGCTCAGCCTGACTGATACAGCTGAGCTGCAGCCTCGTGTCATGCAACAACTCAATCTCTCCTTCAGCATACAGTATATTCAAACATTTTGTGTATCTTCCTCCTCGGGGATAAATAACGTCTATATCCTATCCTATCCTTAAACGTCATCGCCTGCTGCTGTCAAGCATTTATTTTGTCCCTGTATGTGTGTCAAAATTTAAGCCAAAATATGATTATCGACCAGTATGGTGTTGTGTCCAGCCAACATCCTCTGTGTGAAACCATCACTCCGCCCAGATCGGTGACTTTGAGGCAGTTATGGTGGTTGGGGTTGCCCGGGGGAGCTCCCCCCAGTGTCTGGATGTTTTTCTCCCCCCAACAGGGTCATAGTGTCCCTGGTCATGGGGAAGGCGAACCCTAATGTGTCATTTGGGATCGACTCTGACCCAAGGCTCTAAATCACTTTCCATTTTGGGGGGCAATTGAGTTTGAACCTCTGATGAGCGTTGCCTTCAATTGATTCTGTCGATAGCACTCAGCATACAGGGCTGGGGCGTCTGTTTGAGTGTTTTATTCAGTTCAGTCCAAAAAGTATTGATAAATAACAGCCTCTGCTTTTAGAGAATAAACATCTGGAATTCCAATGTCATTTCAACTTGTAGTCAAGCTGCTTTGGTAAACTTTTGTCAAAGATTAGATTTCTAATACAATGTGAGTATTAATTCTTCATTCACAAGTATAGCAAGTCATCCTGGGTAGTGGGGTTGAAGCTCTACACAACAACAACGCAGCAAACAAAGTGTGCAACACATTTTCCCTTCTGGCAATGGGGCACAACAGATGTTCACATTGTCCCAGGGAACAGGGTTACCAAATCCAAATATTGAGATTAATGGTTTCTCGCTCTAAACACATGACTGAAGGTGAGGAGCAAAGCAGACAATTTAAAGGACATAAGGGGCTAGTATAGTTTTTCTAGCCACGATTACAGTGTGCAGAGAGGACAGGGAGATTGAACAGGTTTGATATGGACGAGAGAAGCGGTGAGGGGAGCAGTTTTAATGTCGCGCTCGGTTCCAAAAGTGAGTTTGAGAGTGTAATGGGGTACATAGAAAAAAGCTGAGTTTGATTTAAAACTGTTGATACACATTCATATTTCCTGAAAATGGCTTTTAGTTGCAGCGAATACATTATAATGTTGAGTGGTGAAGTTTACACTCTGCAGCATTTGAGTGTGACAGGAGGAGAGTTAGCAAAGATATTTTTGGGGTTTCTGAAGAATACTTGAATTAATTTAAGATTTCACCATAAACCTATCATCCCAATTCTCCATCACGGGCCTTTTAGTGCTCAGCTAGTAAAGTAAGTACATAAGAATTCAAAGCTCAACTTACTTTCCATTCCTTATATATAGATTGCGAGCAGGAAAAAAAACTGAGCATCTCTCCAATATGATGCCATCCATTAGAACAGAATACAATGACCACTTACAAAGATGCTACCTTTGCTGAGCTTGCAGCATAATGTTATTTCCACTGCTGTACATTTACTACCTGGTAGCTCTGGAAATAAATTGCATGACTTCCATCACTTGGATAATGTAGCAATCCTTAAATACTGTTTATTGATCACATGCCACCACTACAAGAGGAGGTTTAATTAAGCTCTTAGTTCATGCTCACACCCACTCTGCTTCCTCAAAGAAGGACCCTTTTTGCAATATAATCTGCTCTCATTGAATATATATTCATTGTTTTAAATTGTTAGCTAAAATACATTGTAAATATGCAGTGCAGCTATTGTCTCTTACGTGGATTAAATCATGTGGGAAACTCAACTGGGTAGTAGTACATTTCAATGTGTTGTGCTTCCTCTCTTGTAAAGTGTATTCCACCCCCAGCAGGACTTATAAAGTTGGTTTTCTTGATTGAGGATGCCAGTGCCAAGTCTCCGGGAGACTTTGTAATTCTTTGCAAAAATGTTTTTAATGAAGGAAAGGAACTATTACTATGAATACGTGATGTTGACGCTTAAATACATCCATTTGTTTGGGTTACTCAGGTGTTTATGAGACCAACTGTAACTTTTGGGGAATTTCCTGCTGGAGTAGTGAAAATAAACAACTTCCCATTTTAATACAGAGAGTTGTTGCTGTAGAGTGACACCGTGGGTCTTCTCATGCCAAATATGAAGTCAGTCTTATCAGTTGTTATCCTCCGGTCAGTTGTGTAGGACGGATATATTTATAAACCAGAATAAACAGAGCCTGCTTAGAGCCTGGCTAATGAGGAGGAGGAGGAGGAGGAGGAGGAGGACTGGAGAGAGGAAGGACAGTGTCCTCACTGATAAGGAGGTTGGAGAAATACTTGAGAAACCCTTGTCCTCCCTTCATCTCGCTCCCACCCCTCTGACTCGTCAAAGCTCAAGTATTCACTTCTCACGCATTAGCGGCCGCTGGCCGTCGCTCTCTGGACCAAGCTGTTCACCACGTTGTGTCACGAAAGTGACGAGCACCCCGTTATCGAGGTCTGCAATCGGTACGGGGGGGGAGGGGAGAGACAGTTGCTATGAGTTTCCACAGAGGCAGATTAAGCGACTATGTTCAGGAAGAAGTAGGCCAGCTAATTAGCCGCAGCTCTCGGGGCCTTGGGAGTGTGCTGTTATTCACCTAGACTGGAAATTCCATAAATGACAGGAATGTGGTTGAAGAAGACAGTCTGGAATAACTAATTAGAGCGGGAGGTAAAGAGAGGTTGACATGAATATAAAAAAATAAATTGAGGAAGGAGACAGGTCATCTTGTAAGTTTGACTTTGGCTTCTGAACTTTTCACATAGTGAACTTTATGGATTGTCTCGTTTGTTTCACGGGGGAACATGCTAATCATTGCACCTGTGTACAGGACTACATGTTAAAGTTCATCTTCTATATGACAAGCTGCACCGATGTAGTTTCACAGCATTTTCTTTTCCTGCAGCATTGTCATATTTCTATTGATTGGTTCCTTGTCTGAACAAAGCAATCCCTAAAAACCTGATGGGATCTTATGTCTTAAGGTGCCTCATATAATGATGGCATCGTTCACCATAAAATTTGCTGCCAAAGTTTGCTTTGTTTATTTTACACGTGGGCATAGCTCCGTTGTAAACAAAGCTGATGTCATGTGTTTCTGCACACCAGTTGAATTTAATGAGCCGTGGGGTGATTTGCTTATTAAACAGACGATGCGCATTTTAAACACAAGAAAAAAATACATAAGCACGTTTTTCCTCGCCCAATTTCAACTTTGATTGCGGCTTATTTAGCCATGTATATTTAATAGCGCAATACCAATTTTTCAGTGGCTTTGAGGTTCATTCCTCGAGAAAATAAACACGTTAATGTGCTCTACTGTGTCCCATATAATTGCCTCATAGTTGCTGCAGGTTCTCTTACGATAGCAAACAAAATCACATATTGATAGATAGTTTATTTAGCGCTTTGCTTGAAGTGAAAGTGAGAGAGAAGAAGGGGAAACAACAGAGCTGGACTAGAAGTGAAGAGCAAGGATTCCATCACAGTAATTCCCAGTTTTGCAACATTTGATCCGGTGCCCCTATCTCACTTCCGTTGCCTTTCAGTGAACGCAAAGGAAGACGGGGCGACGCATTCCATACAGAGTTTATGTCCCGCTGATAGAAGCCTCTCTCCACAGGGAGCTCAGGTGTCGTGTCCTCCGTACTTCCTCCATCTGTCCATTCTCCTTCTTCAGCCCCTCAGAGGGAGTATCAGAGAGTGCAGGATTGAGCACGCGTCGCACTGACTTCCATTCAATGCTTTATTGCCCAGCATGAATCCGGTTCTGCAGTGTTTCGTCTCCAAGAACTTGGGTTCTTATGAATGTCTCCCTGTTCTATGTATCATATTCAAGCCACAAGCCTAAATAGCAAAAGCAGTCAGAGCTGCTGAGGCTCTGCCAACACGCTGAGTCTATTCGTGTTCAGCCACAGACTTTTATCTTTACTCACAAACTCCATAGAACCTTTTTTTTTCTCTGAGTGGAGTCACTTGCATTGCCGGACAATGCATCATAGTGAGAGGTTTGTCACTTTTTCAGCATAATGTGAAATTGGGTTGTGTGCATTAAAGAGTGGAAGTAGAGGTTGTAAACTGAGGTATCCAATAGATCCATGGACTCTTTGTCATTCCCGGAACTGAATCTGTAAAACTTGCTAAATAAGAAAGTAATATTTCAGCGAATGTTAAATGTGCATGCAGGTGTGTGTTTGTGAGTTATGAGTGTTCTGCAATGTGCTCTGTGTGTGCGTGTGTGTTGTCACTGTATTGTATAGAAATGACGTGTCAGTGAGTGTGTGCCTATGTGGGTGTTATTGCCGAGGATACTGCGGAGCAGAGCACAGCTTAATATCTGTGTTTGACATAGAGGCCCATTAATAAGGGCCTGATCCGAGCCCAGTGACAGGACTGCTGACAGAGGAGGATCATGGGGAAGAATCATGCCCTGCTGAGGGAGCCCGGGCTGCAGGTAGACCCATTCTGCCTTCCCCAGGTGTCATTACGGATGCTGGGGAGGCAGCAGAAGAGGGAGGGCCGCTACTGACATCTACATTAATCACCCCTCCGCGTATCAACTTCCCCCCCTCCGCACACCGCCTCCCCCTCAACCTCCAGCTCCTAATCATCCCCACACAGAGACCCAAACCCAGTAAGGGGATACTCAGCCATGAAAGATATCCAGCTAAGAGCTCCCCAAATACCACTCTGATCTGATCAAGAGTGATGTTGCTACCTGAACCTCTGACCCGGCACACAATTAAAAACACTTTCCCCCTTCTCCACTAGACACGTACATGCAGAGAGATGCAGCTTCGCCGAAACGGCACATTCTGTCACTGTCCGCGTTTGATCCATAGTTTGCATATGAATCGCACCTCAGTTACAAGCAATTAAAACGTCTCAGCTGGAATGCGTCTGCATCGCCGCAGAGTGGGTTTGCTGCGATTGTACACACTCTTGATTGTCTCGCAGATATCACACTCTCCATTTGGGGACCCCCTATTGATTCTCAGCTGTGCTTTTATCGCCAGAAAAAAACAAAAACAACAACAATGCTGTATGTGAATGTTGGATTCCTATAAATGGAGCCGCCGGATAAAAGCACAGGAAACATTAGAGGATGGAGTGATCAAACGGTGTGGCACTTCAGATTTTAAAGTGATCACATTAATCCTGAACAAACGGCTGAACATGTATCTTTCTCAAAGCGCTGCTACTGCGTGTCTTTTCATAAACAATATTTATATTCATAGAGGAATTTGGTCAAGCTTATTTTGCCACAAAGGTCCTTGGGAGTTAACTTGACTGACTTGAAGTCATGTCAGTGGAGAAGTGGAGGAGGATGGATAACAACCTTCCTAATGAGTGGCTTCATGCAGGATCAATCAATGAGCAGATGTTTTGAGGACAATAATGGGAAATGATCTGATTGATTATTAGTTTTGATTTAGTTAAAAACACGTAGTTGCACCAGAATGTTACAATAATTGTGACATGATTAGTTTAGGTCCAAACAAATGGTTCATTTCAGCATCTGGTGGGGAAATCAAATTGTCATCGCAGGGATGGAAAAAGGCGACATAACTACACGCAGGACTGTGTTTTTCTCCATGTATTTAATATGTTGGGTTTTGTTCCAAACCAACGCTCTTGCTTTGCTTTCCCCTTGGTGATGTCATACGTATTTGTGTGTGATTACACCTCATCTGCATGCTCTCTCAGCTTTTGAAATGAAAAATGTAATCAACCTAGAAAACCCATGTTTGTCAGTAACATTGTGAATGTCACCCTTATAAAATATCTGTGACATTCTTTCAACTGTGGGATGAGGCATAAGCTCCAATAAGTTATCAGTCCGTGGCTTAGCCCCGCCATCTCAGTTTTACGTAACGTGCCTTGCTCTGAGTAAACACACCATCCTGTTTAATTAAAATAAATCCACCTTTAACTGATATTTAAAAAACCTGTGAGACATCCTTCCCTCCGCTACAGATTCGGTGATTGAAAGTGAGTAATAAAAGGCCGGCCAGAATTACACTCTACTTACTTTTCCATCAATGAAGCCACACACACTATTGTTTATGTTTGAAGCATGCTTTTCTTCTTAGTAAATTACCTTTTTCCAATTCCACCTTTTCTCTCTTTTATTTGCCTTGAACCGTCAGCAACACTGATGACACAATAAATTTCAGTTTGGTTCTTTGTCTGTGTGTGTGTGTGTGTGTGTGTGTGTGTGTGTGTGTGTGTGTGTGCGTGTGCGTGTGTGTGTGTGTGCGCAAGCACATCTGGTAGAATCTAGGACACCATGGAGGCACCGAGAAGACAACATTTGCATGCAGCTCACAAACATTAAAATATGAAGACAAATCACTGCGTCTGGCCGGCTGACAGCGCCTCCTGCAATGGGAGCAGGCTAGTAAACTTACAACAAACTTAAGACATGTTGCAGTTCCCAGTAAGGTCTTTATAGGGCGAGCTCCAGCATGCAGCTCGACAAAGAAACGGAAGGGAAGAAAACCCATGAGCAGTCAAAGCTATTATTAAAGGCAATAGAAGTGGTTCCCTTTGCCAAAGCCATCCTGTCATGGTGTGAGTCTCTGTGTTTTTCTCAGGGAGAGTATGCTTTTCACACACACCTTCAGGGAACATACTGTGAGTTTTGAGGGCTTTGTTCTGTGACTGACTTTGATGTAAATCATAAAATGGGAAATTCGAGCCTTTTAGGTCGTGCTCCTGCTAGTGTTGTGTCTGTTCATGAGGAAAACAAAACAAAGGGGGCAACTTGTAACATGGTTCTTACATCTCTTTAAATGTGAATTTAATGTTGCATGAAAAAATAAACCAATTTGCATTGGCTATCCCCCTGTGGGGAAAGAACAATAGTGGCATAACTAGTTATTGTACATACCCCTTAAAGTGCTGATGTAAATTTGCGTTTTGCATAGTTACAAAACACACACACGCACGCACACACACAAACACACACATACACTCCTCTGCCGTGACATTTATCAAATATGCTGAATTCAAAATGCATGTGACGGAGCAATCATGTTGTATCAATCATGCTGCTTCAGAAAATCTTGCTCGTGGAGCGACGTGTGCTGTCTCCTCCATGTGCAACTTCATAGGGCAGTATTGAAATCCATGAGAGGAGACGACGGCTATAACTGACACCAGTAGGGGGAGCTCACATCTCATAGCTCACTCTATAGTAAACCAGTGAGACAACGTGAAGAGGATTGCTGGGCAGTGTTGTGGACCACATACAAGACCCCCACCCATATCTTTGAACCTGAACAGATCTTGGTCCTGACTGCTGAGCCAAAACCTATTTCATTAATAGTCCATATAAACACATTGTATGGACAAACCACTGGAGTGTAGTGATTTTCTTGTGCGCTTGCTGTTTTCTGTCTTTGTGAGCATACTTTGCCGAGAATAAGACACACCATATGTATGCAGAGAGGCCGCCTCTCCCCTCATCTTGGTGCAGGGGCTCGGTCAATCAGTCATTGATTTCTGGCAGAGATCATATTTACAATTCCGCTTCAATATCTCGATGCATTGGCCATCCATGTATTCAGCATCTCCTTTCTCACATCTTTAATTATATGCCTATTGATTCATTTCACCACATTCTGAAACCAATTTCAATTGTTTTTATCATACACTGCCGGTCTGGATTATTATTTTTCCCCCAACGATATCCCCTCATAAATCCTCGTCTTGTGTTATCACATATATGCTACCTGTTGGCTGTGTGTTCACCACTATGGTGGTTAAACTATGTGGATATGTTGACATACGAACACTCATTGGTGTCGTTCACACATTGGGGTTTACATAATGCATGTAAGCAATATGTCGAAAGCACACGTGAGGCTACACATGACACTTGAACTTTGATTTGGGTTTGTCCTCCACTCCAACACATCTCTGCTTTAAATGATTATCTTACTCGTCGTTCGTCTTGATTCCTTCAAAACTATGAGCTGTGGACTGAAATCCGAGCTCCCCTCTACTTTTCCTTCCACCCTCGGTCTGCAAATCTATTCCCCTCCAGGCTGCTGCGTTCACTGACCGATCCGTGTTTCCGTGCCTGTGTGTCGGGCTCCAGTGTTTTGAGGCGAGCGGGGCTGTGGTGCCGGGTGCGCGTAGAAGTGCGCTCCTAGCGGCCGCGCGGTGTAAACACACACACACGCACACACACACACACACACACACACACATACAGAGAGAAAATGCAGAGACAGGAAAGGAGGATGTTGAAGTGACTTGTAGTACGACTGTACACTTCCAGCGCTTTATCCCAGGCTAACCACATGGGTCTTTCGGGAGCTGGTTCCCGTTGTAATAAAACAACTTTTTTTGGGGTGGGGGGGATGCGCGGGAATTGAAGACTGGTTTCCAGTCTGGAGCCTCAGCCGAGCCATGTGTTGAACTGCGGAGACGTTGCTGAAGATTTGAAAAAGGTGACAGACGCGTCCCGAGGAGCGGAGGACCTGCGGAGGAGTCACCAGCCTGCGTCGGCTTCCCCAGTGACGACTCGCAGCTCCTTTTCTCCTCTCGCGGGCTCCAGCGAGGGGTCATCTTGGAGGAAAGAGCAGATATTGCGGGTGAACTCACGGGGCAAGCCGGGATAATACGCACACTCCACACCGAGAGTTTGCTTGCACGGGTTTGCTGGATATGAACACAAGAGCAGCTCCGGGTGACCTGCTGTGAAATGGATCCTCTCGTTTTTTGGACATTGAAACTGGCTTTTGTCAGTAACTAGGACCTTTTTTCGTAACTATCACAAACCCGAAGCACACTTGTCTTTGGACATATTTTTCTGCAGTGTATTCGAGACTCGCGCGCCCGCCGTGGATGTTGAATATGCTAGTATGGGTCCGCTAGCGTTCATCCTTGTTGGCGGATTACTGTATTTTCAAGTTGATGGTAAGTTTCCTAACGTGTTGTAGTGTGAAACTAATTCTTATGGATATATTGATATCCAGTTGTGTTCGGCGCGGACTCTGTCTGTGGTGCTCCACCCGTCACTTTCTAACCAGTTAGGATGTGTAAGCGATACTGTATATTGTTGGACTCTTTTGATTATATATTTGTAATTATTATATGAAGATGTTTAGTCAAGATACAGTCATCTTGTTGATAAGTATAGCCTGACTTCATGGAGTTGTGATTCAAGTGTATCTAATTTGATCATTGCAGCAAATATTTGACATGATATATTTTATTTTTTTCAATTCATAAAACAAAACAAAAAATACATGGACAAGCAGATAACGCTTCCACTCAATGCAGATAAGTCCTCAGAAGGTGGGAATTATTTCTTTGCAACACATAGAAGCACATTTTAATAAGTAAATATTACTGAATGATATTCATTTGTAATACATGCACCTAGGACCAGTTAGAACATGCTTTTTTTTCCCTCCCTCAGTGTGCGTCAGTGTAAAGCAATATCTACATATCTATGTATGATTCCAGGTTCTGTTACAGGTTTTTTTTTTTTTTTAAAAAGGAAGAAAAAGAAAGTTATCCTTTATTAATCCCATTGTAGAAATTCTTCTCTGCATTTGAACCATTTTTGGTTAAGGAGCAGTGGGCTCCTGTGAGGCAGCGGGTGGTTGGGTGTCTTGCTCAGGGACACTTCAACATGTGAACTATGGGGGGGGGGACTGGGGACCGGACTGGCTACCTGGTAACAGGACGACCACTCATCCCCCCTAAACTACAGCCGCCCAAATCACTCTCATGCAGAAGTGGAGAGGAGACTTTACATGTTTTTTATACTGTCAAACAAATCCCAAATATGCTTGTGTATCCAGAGGGTATAAATACTAAACAAAGTGGTCTAATAGGACAATAAGTCTAGTTCAGAGCTGTCAGTGAAGGGCTTACAATCTTGGAGGTGTTCGGCCAACAGGCTGTGATCACCTTGCCCCTCCCTGGCCCTGTGGTAGATGCTGTGGTCATTTCACTTCAGGACTGTGAACGCTGCATTTGTGCACCATTGTCTAAGCCGCCTTCAAATCCAAGCTGGGACAGTGCCCCAATTTATTCTCATTTATCTGATTCACCTTCATTAATGGTGCAAATGAGATTGATACTATTTCATTTCCAGAGCCAAAAGCTGTATTTTATTGTATTTTTTACAAGGTTTCTCCAGGATTCACTGGCCTTCAATAGGAACTGGTTTAATGGATGTATTAAAACGGCTCGGACTGCAGAGTTAATGTGATGACTCACATCAATCATCAAAATGGGAGGTCTGAGGTGACGGAAATGGCGATTGGGATTGGTCCAACCTGTGACTGGTGGAATGATCGGAGGGATTAAGATGTATTAGTTTTAGAATGCATAAACCTGCACGTCTGATTTGAATTTTAGTCCTGCTTTTGAATCGGACACACCTTCTCACAGTTCTCTCACAACGGACACAGACAAAGTGCTGATCATAGAAGGAGAAAACCGTACTACTGAATAGTGGCATACTGGGATATTATACCAGCACTACATTGTGAGTGATGATTCATGTGTTTGCTTTGTATTGTTTGTACACGTTAGCACTATGTAAAGCAGAGTTTTTTGTTGTCACTGAATGCAAGGCCCATTTTTCTTTTCTTTCACCTGTCAGCTCACCCTTTTGTTCTTCACAGCTGCAAGTTTTGCCTCTCCTTCCTTCTGTAGTTAGCAAATCAAGCCTCCTTTTTTTCTGCTGGGATTTACATCTTTTTTTCTTTCTTTTACCTTTTTTTTTTGGAGTGTCTTTGACTCTGTTCAGCCAAACCCACTGGTTGCTAAGCAATGGCGGATGGCATCGCTCGCTGTCCGTGGGGAGAGGGTGCACATCTCCCAGGGAGCAGTGGATCTTCCCAATCATTTGCCTGTCACCCTCCTCCCCCCTCTTCCCGCCCGCTGCCCCCCTCCCTCCATCCCCGCAGAACTCACCCAGCCCCTTTCAGAGGTAATCTGAGGGTCCTTGGAGAGGGAGGAGCTTCCTCTAAGAGTCCACTTAGGCAGACAAAAAGGTCTGGAGTTGTATTCACTGGGCAGCACAGCCAACAAAGCCAAGCCTTGTGAATGGCGTCAGTCACTGTTTAGTGCGCTGTGATTAATGCTGCTAGTGTGTCGGAGAGGAGAGAAAAGGTGAGACGGAGAGAGAATAGAGGGGGAAACTGAGTGTGTGCTGGGTGTTGTTGACAGGGCTGGACGGTATTGAACGTCTCAAAACAGTGTTGCCACACTTTAAGTATCCGATTGATTGCAGGAGAGTAGAGGATGTTTCCAGGAATACACCAGTCAGCAGCTGCCTGGTTATCTCTTAAACTTCACCGTGCGGCTTTTGTAGCTGGACGAGAACATGCTTTGCATAGTGGACATGCACTCTTGACCTTTCGCTATTTTCAGACCTTCTGCATGCTTGTGCCTGATGTAGGAGCCGGTGACATCACATCCATCGTGGGCGACACGTTGAGAGGTGCTGAAATACGGTCCAACTTAAAAATCTGTCTAAGAGGATGTGTGGAGTTTTCGGTGGCCCAGACGGTGTGCAGCTCACTATCCGCCAGGAGGGCTGTGGTTTCAGTGATGCTGAGTCAAGAGAAACTCACACCCGGAGAACAGTTGTGTATGTGTCAGGGGGAAGGAGGAGGGGCGGCAGAGGCAGAGTAATTGTAATCAAACACAAAAATGGAGGGACGAGTTGTTTAACAACACAATCTTTTAAAGGGAAATGGCGAAAGATGAGGCTTTATTACCAAAGCGGCCTCGGCGACTAACAGCTCTGTTGATGGTCATGATTAAATGAGAGAGGTTTAAAGTACCGCCCTATAATGGAAAGTAAGCCCAGATTAAAGTAGTCTAGGTGAATAATGAGGCAGGCTGAGGTCATTGTGTAAGAGCCATTGCGAAGTCTCGTCCCAAATGTGATTGTTCTGCTTGAGTTGGCAGCGTTTAGGCGGCGTTATTGTAATTGCGGTTCATTTGCTGGAATAGGGCTGCTGTAATGATGAACCTTCATCTAAGATCTGCAGGAAGCGCCCCTCCTCGACTGTCTCCCACGCACTCATCACTGTCAAGGAAGCCGCTTTCGTCTGCACCAAAGCACTGCTGTTTATTCTCTGATTAGCGTCAGAAATGAGTGCAGAATAAAGACAGCACTGGGGATCATCACAGGAAGTGAAGGAACAGGGAACAAAAAATGAGGCGAGCACTCCTCGAGTGGAAATCAGAATCAGAACCATTTATTGCCAGGTATGTTTCCATATGAGGAATTTGTTTTACATTAGACAGCTCGTTGTAGGTCCTGGTGTGTATGTGTGTGTGTGTGTATGCGCAATAAGTGTTACTTGACCAGTGGCGAGTGCCTGTCAATTACTATATTTTAACAGCCAAGTGGCTGCTCTGTGGATCACGCTTCAGCAGCCATCTCTCCACATGTTCAGGACAGAAGAGAATAGACTTTAAGCTGTGCATACTTCCTTTAAGTCCAAAGTACTGCTCTGAGATCACTCAAAAAATAAAAGGATTCACAGCTGTTTCTAGTTTCTGGGATCACGCTGGTTAATGCCTTCACATTTCCGTAGTGCAGAAGCTGGAGAGGAAATATCAGCGGCAGACAATGCACATGGTTGATTTTGCAGTAAGATCAGCAGAATGCAGCGGAGGTAGCACCGCTCTCCCCTTCTTTCTTTTTTTTTTTTACCTCCGCTTTATTAAGCCTCAGCCAAGCATACCCCTGACATTTACAGAGCAGAAAAAAGGTCCAATGCCTTGATGCTTTTGCCTAAAGAAACAAAGACAGAGCGGGTGAGCAGTTACAATGGGAAGAGGTGGAGGTTTCATGCTAACAGGTAGGCGGCAGTAAAGGATAAGCGTCTTTCCATAAATTATTTATACTTCAGAACTTCCCCAGACCCACTTTCTCACACACACACACACACACACACACACACACACACACACAGACAAACTATCTGTCGTTGGCATTGTCCATGAGGGTGGAATTCAAACGCTGTGGGGGTTGTTGTACACCTGCGATGGCAGTATAGTAGGAGTGTGTTTGGAGCTGGGGATGGGGGAGGAGTGATATGATGAATTGAGCAAGCTGACTCTGAAGCAAAGCAAGCAGTCAGGGCCCTCACCTGTCCCACACACCTGTACTTACAGAATACACACCTGTGCTTACCCTCCTGGGCCCCAAGACTCCGATATAATCCTTGCTTTATTCTCTCACTGACTCTGTTTCCAAAACAGCCGATTAAGGGTTTGAAAGTAAGGCAAGCCAACAGACAACAAGCGTGGATCTAATTACTGTTATATAATCCCTGATGATTAGATGATAGTGAATAAACCCTTATTGATCAATGGCAAATACCGAGCCAGCAGTTACAATACAAACGGCCTCTGTGTGGGACAGATTACTCAGTTGCAGTGTGGATGTGACAAGCATTCTTATCTCCACACAATTTGATTATCTTAAGAGCATGCCAAAATGCAGACGGGGAGTCAGGATTGAGTACGACACAAGCCTGCGAAGCCTTAAACTCCCCGGAAGAGATGGCATGTTTGCCGTTATCAGTGTGTTCATATTGCACGCTGCACCGAAACCTCGTGTTTGGGGAAGCGCCTAATTACTCCGTCTCGTTGCCCCCGCTCTGCCCTCTGGTTGGCTGTCTCGCAGCAACCTTCACATCGAAGGGAGGGATGTCAAGGTTGAGTGACACCGAACTGCACACAACTTTATAACTACACACACAATGCAAACACACAGAGAAGATCACAAACGCGTTCTAGGCTGAGTAAATACATGCACATAGGTTAAATGAAAAAAACATTTGGACCTTACTGTTTGAATTTTCATCCCCGTTTATTGGACATATCTGTGTATGGTATGTTTATAGACACTTTTCCCTTTGTTTTCAGTCGCTAACATGCGTTATTGTTCTTCATTCTCAAGCGCCTGTGTGACAGTTGTACCTGAGCTGAGTGTCTTGAAGACGAGGTGAGGCCTGCTGATAAAAATGCATGAGCTGTCTCTCGGTGTGAGATGTGTGAAGATGGACAGCCAGAGCCTGATACTCGAGCACACATTCGTCTCACACAGCAGTTGTCCGGCGCAGCTGTAATGGCGCTCCGAGTGGTGGAGCCAGGGAATAAGTGTCTCGTTTCACCATCTCCATCCCCGGCTCGGTCCATGGATCACCCAACCGTGACAGCTTGGTACATTTTCTTCCCTGCAACTAACTGGGGAATCTAACCCCAAAGAAGTGCATTGACTCCAAACTATATATATATATATATATATAGATATATAGATATATATATATATATATATATATATATATAGATATATATATATCACCAAACTAGTGTTTTAGTGTGGAAACTACAGTAACCTGGAGGTCTCGTGAGGGCCTGATGTCTAAGCAGGTCTACTGTACTGTACAGTACCGTTGATGACGGTAGCATTGGCATGTTGATATTGTCAAGGCATTTTATGAATTGCAAATACTGTACAATTCTATTATTTGACCTTAGTATACACTGTGAATTATGTGCTGTCACTATTGTTGGCGTTTCTTAGCCCTTATTTGTTAAAAAGACATAGTGTTCCCTGCTAATGTAGTTCTTAATAACCGTGTTGTGCAATCAGTGTGCTAATATAAATTGTAAAATGCAAAATTATGTTTACAGTTCAGTTGCGAAAAAAAACATTGTCAGACCGAGCAGCCAGATTCAACAGCGTTTTTATTTGAATACATACATAATAATTTGATGAGTAATAAGGCCTACATTGCATGTCAGTGCTGCAGGGATTTGTATTTTCTTGTTGTGTCCCGTGCTGCAGAAACATGGCACCACACTGCTTTGTGAAGTGAGCCGCCATGACCAGGGGAGAGTTGATTTACTGTATATAATGAATCGCGGTGAGACTGGCTTTGTGGTTAAAGTCTCAGTGTGGAACGTGGCACGAGCCAAGTGTCACAATCATTGCGGCGGAAGGGAAGAAAGCCTTAATCGCATCCTTGAACGTTTGAACTCTCCAGTTCCACTTCGAGGCTGGTGATGATTTCTTTCTGGAGGGCTGCTCCCCGCCATTTGTCATTTGGAGGCTCTGTAACACCCAGCCAGTGCTGGAATTATAAAATGTAGAAGGTGTGTATGTGTGTGAATGTGTTTGTGAGCACCATTAATAAACATCATAGCCTATTGTTTTGTTTTGTGTTTGCATGGATTTATGAGCACGAGTAAATTGAATGACTCCTTCATCCACTTACTACGAGCACTCTTGACCCTGTCACCCTAAGCCAGACCAGATGAAGTGTCCCATGGAATATAAATTTAATAAATCTCATCTCGACTTGGTGTGCCACACCTTAAAGAAACACAAACAACGGGGCTGTAAGGGCCATTTCATTACCTCGCTCGGCTCTCAGAGTCCATCACTCAGATGGTGTGTGCGGTTGCGGCCTCTTATTCCTCATGTCCGCGTGTGTGTCGAAGGACTATACAGGAGTGGCTGGAGGTGGTGACTGCCCTCATTGACATGCAGGGACACTGCAGTGTGTTCACTACAAGTCAGCACCCGTAGCACACCTCCAATTATCCACTCATCTCTCAACACTGTATCATGGACACCTGAAGGCCTCCTCCTAGGCTCCCCTTCAACTTAATTTCTAAAGCAATAAAGCACTTATTTATTTTTGCCTCGTTCAATCTGCTGGGGCAGCTCAGCAATGCAGGTAAAGAGATTACAAAGCTTGAGGGAGAATCAATTGATGCCATTCATTTCATTGCACTTCCCTGAGTAAGAACTGTTTGGAGTAGCCCACGCTTGAAAGGAGGGAATTGGGGATGGGAAATTTTGCACCTAACTGTGACTACATATGCACACCCACCGACACGCACGCACATGTGCACACACACACACACACACACACACACACACACACACACACACACATACATGTATCTTAAGAACACTACTTACTTATCTGCTTTCATAGGACATCTACAAAGAGTACAATGAGCAAAGAAAACTGCTCCATTGCTCTAGTTTTCTGCTGATTAAACAGTACTTGACCCGAGCATGTTGGCATTGACTTAACTTGTGGGATCCCATTCAGTAGTTGACGAGGATGGGGAGGCTTTCTAATTGTTGAATACTTCAATTAAAGGCTATGGCCACGGACAAAGGAGAAGCAGGCAAGAAAATGGCTGCTCAGAAGGTTGTGCAAGAGACAGAGCTGAAGTAGGTGGGCTGGTGCAGAGAGCCTCATGCTCCAGTGGCCATGGCATCGGAAATCATTTAATCTGAATCACACAGTTTTGTGTCCGTAGTAGCGACCTGACAGTGCCACAGAGCTGGTGCTGTACTCCTTCCACTATGTATATATAGCCTATGTAAAGAAAGCAAGCGGTGCCCTTATGAACACATAAACAGGTCTAAACTGTTATTGTGTCGGCCTCATTTCCCCCCCTTTTGTCTCCTGTCAGCAATATCAACGCTTCGGAGAAAGGCCATTTGCTAAAAAAATGATAGCATCGCCCTTTCAGTTCATTGCAACTGATAGGTGGATGAAGTGTCAGAATGAGAGTACTTTGGGGGGGAAAAAAAACAAGATGGAAACCGCTTGAAACGCAAGATATACGTGAATCAACCCTTTGCAGGAAAGATCAGATATGCTGTTTCCCACAGTAATCTATTAATATATTCCATCTGCATGGGGTAGAGAGGGCAAATACATAGATGCAGAGTCAATATGACTGCACCACATCACTGCCCGAAATACACTCAGAGTGGAATTCTATCTGATATGTTCTCGGAGGCGAGCATGGATGCAGAGAGAGGTTGAGAGCAGCTCCTAGAATTACCCCTGTGTATGCTTTCAGAGTATAGATCTTAGCAGGAAAAAAGGAGGCAAATATGCAGAGCACTCAGGTGGAACATAGCCCATCATGTGTGCTAGCTGGCTTGAAATCCCTCACTCTCCTCAGCAGCCTGAACACCTTTTTACTTCACATCCTCACTGTGAGGATTTTGGCTGTATATTTCCGGGCTGTATCCAGTGGCTGTCTGCATGCCGTGGGCTTGGACGGGCTCCAGTAGCTACAGCAGGTTGTCTTTCCTGATCTCTGGTATTGCGCCACACTGGAGCTCGGGTGCTGTGAGGCCGCTGACAGCGCGCCGTAAAGAAGATGAATCTGGGGTGCAGAACGGGCTGCTCGCAAGTGTCACGGCAGGCCAGTGAAGAGGCGAGGACGGACAGTAACATCATTCTATTGCCTCCCCCAGTTTCCCCCCTTGTCGCCCGCACACATTTCCCTTCTGATGACATGATGGATATGACTCCGTCAGCCTCACAGTGAGGGCAGGATGGGGACAAGGAGCCAGTGGAGGAGACGGGGTATTGGGAGGGAGAGGAGTAGATATATAGGGAGATGGTGGGAGGTTGAGGAGAAGCTGAGAGAGGCAGGAGGAGATTGGACAACATGGATATAATGCATAATTCATTTTTTTTAACATTTCTTTGAGGTTTTTCGTTTTTTTTTTGTACAATTTTATATTCACTCAGTTTGCCGGGTTTCAACACTTTCTGCCTGTAACGCCTCCGCCGCCATTTCAGGATCCACATGTTAGGATCCACATTACAGGCTTGGTGCATCTTGGCCTGGACCTGAGTTTTCATGTTTGATGTTTCTTGGAGCCTCAGTGACTGGAACTTTTTGCCTTGGTTGGAGATTGCCGTTGGTTACCTGTGATCAGCGCACACGTCTGTTGGCAGAATAACTAATATCTCTTTGGGGAGCTCTTCCTTTTATGCTCTGGCTGAGACTGGTGTGGGTATTGATTTGGTTGGTGGGCTGGAATTTCTCATGGGAGCCAATAAAAATAATTACAAAAAGATCAGGGAAGGCCTGACCTTCTGTTGCACACATGAAAAAATATGTGACAGAGATAATAGAAAAGAGCCCTTCTATGTGTGTGGTCAGTGGGATATGAGGGGAAACAAGCTGTTTTGACAGTTAATGCGGCGCTTTTATCCTGAATTTGACCAACGACCTATTTAACTGTGTTCAACTTGTTTATGTCTTTAGTTATGTCTCAATGATAAAAGTGAAGCGTTAACACAAAAAAAGTGAGAAATAATGCTGGAAAAACTTCTTGGATAGCTGCATTGCAAAATTGCACCGGATTGCAGTGATGCTGACATAATTATAATGAAAAGAAAAGGCAGAAAGGAATCAGCTTTTGCTTCAGTAATCCCTCTCTGATTTCATTCTCTGCCTGTGTGCTTGTTTGTTTGTTCGCCGGTTCCTGCTTTCCTCCAGGAGAGGATGACTGCACAGCAGTGGTGAAAAGTAATGGCGCTGTTATTGCAGACAGGGGGAAACACAGCATTTTGATTGGAGCGTGCGCCCTGAGACCCAGTGAAGTGCACTCGCCTCAGCTCAGAGAGCACTTGATTGCACAGCACCAATGATCACATTAAAAGGGCAACAGAAAGCCCATTTACCGTAAAGAGAGTGAGAAAGGAGGCCCAATAGGAAGCTGAAAATTGACTTTACTTCTGTTAGGAGCTACGAATGGAGCGTTAGGGAGATACATGTTTTTTTTTTCTTCCCAAGACAACATCTCTAGGACATGCAACCACACAAGGTCCTGATAAAACACCCCGTATACACATTAAAAGGTACAAACAGAGTTTGTGCTTTTGAAAGGTATACATGTTGAGGGCCTCTTTTAAAACATATCCCATGGCATATGGATGTGCTTTTAACCTGTTCTACCTCTTCACCGGACTACCTCGGCTTCGGGAAGGACACTGACCGGTGTAACCCTCAGTGCACACGGCTCAGCTTTTTTCTGGCAGTGAAAGGACAATTGTAGAGGCATCTGCTGTTTTCATTTCCACCGGAAAGAGGAGAGCAGATGGAGACCCAAGGTTTAAGTGATTAGAAGGCAGTAGATTGGAATACAAATTGGATTTAAAGAAATTAGACTGATATAAATCGAATGGAGTCGCCGCAGTTTAGTGCTGTGCATGCGCATTGGCCTTAGTGGAAAGCCACCGCGGGGCCTGTGGATTATGCGGGAAGCAGATGCTTCAATGAGATAAGAATAAATGTGCGTTTGACACTCCATCTGAGGGAGATGGGGGTCTCCATGCCCGTCCTTTATCTTGCCCTCCATTTATCAATGTCACAGTGTTAATTACTGCTTCACTTATTGGGTCACTTACTGCCAGAATACAAAGTTGGCCCTGTGCTGACAGGGTAACTGACTGCTGGCTCGGTTGCTGTTACCTACCACTGGTGACGGCGATTGTGTTAAAAACCGCCTGAAGCATACTGTAGGTATTACTGTAGATTCTTTACACCACCAGCAGTATGGCTTCAGTTTGTCACATAATACCAACGAGATTAGATCATGCACTTGGGGATCATCCCCCCTACCCTCCCTCCTGCCAGAAACCGCTGTCTCTGGCCCCACTTAGAGGAAGACACCAGGCCCTGATCACTAATCAATGACAGGGAAATGGAGGGAATTAGCCCAAATTAGGAAGAAGAGAGCACAGACTACCTCCTGTTCAGGGGTCAATATGGCACTGTGTGAAGCCTGATCCCTGTCAAGACAAATGGTGGACGAGTGCACATTTACATAGTAGGCTCAGAGTCTTTGAAGTGTATTTTGTGCTGATCAGTGGATTTCTAACTGCGCTTGTCCTTTTTACTCGTAGACTCTCAGGCAGGAAAGGCAGGGGTGCAGCGTGTGTCGGCCTCCCCAGGGAGATTGAAGTATAAGGCGTAGTGGAACGTGCAAACCCAGGGAAACAAAGAGCTGGAGCCTCCACTGTTTTTTTTTTTGCCTTCATGCCATGTTGAAATTATCCCTTACATAAGCACAAAGGCTTATGTGGTACACTGCTCGTCTGTGCAGCAGGCATCGTTCTGTCACCCCGCTGCACCGCCCCGGGGAAGGGCACAGTCATCAACTCAGCTCAATCACTCGCACCTGCAACAACTAATTTGAAGACAAAGGGCCCAGCACTCTACTTAATACAACACCGACTGGTTAGCGTTTGGCTGGCAACTGAATCCGAGTTATTGATGGGGTATTGAATCTGGTTCAATAGGAGAGGATAAAAGACGGGCCGTTGGAAAAGTTTCCCTCATTTCCCATTCTCATTTCCCGTATCTTCGATTGTTTGATGCTGGATCAAACTCTTTGATTGTTGCATGGCTCCCAGGGCCTCTGTGATGGTAATTTGTGTGGCCTACAGCATTTTATCTCTGTGGTTAAGACCCGGTCACAGACACACAGAGCACTCTGACTTGGGGACCATTATCTCGGCCACCAGACTTTCAGAGCTCACCCACTGCAAGCTCTAATAAAAAAGCGTGGGCCAAGGTTTTCAGCTGCGGGGATTAGCATTTGACATTAGTCTGGATCACATGTACACTTCTCGACCAGTCTTACTTATTTTCACCATACTGAAAGCCAAATATATAATTTGTGTGTGTGTGTGTGTGTGTAGTTCAGATGTAAGCTGACTGTATGCATCCATTCACTGCTCACCCATGGGTCCAATTACCCACAAGGCAAGCCCTTGCAATATAGGGTTGAGAAGAGCATATTGTTGCTTTTTGATCTGCTTGAAATGGAGATTAAAGGGTCCAATTTTCTTTTTTTTTTACATGCTTCTAACCCAAGACCGGCTTTGCTAACTATTAGTTGGAGTCATCCATCCATGTTTCACTGCTGTGCCAGGTCGGGGTGGCGGTGGCAGCAAGCTAAGAAAAATAGCTCAGATGTCCTTCTCCCAAGCAATGTTGATTTTGGCAACTGATTTTGAATTAATATTATGTGTCTGCTGAAAAATGTGTACAAACGTTTTCCCAGCTTTTTTGTTTCTTCCTCTATATTGTCTCATTTTCAGTGGGATTGCAATACACTTCTTTAAATGAGACATTCTGTGAAGCATGGAAGATCATAGTATTTTTTTTAATGTAAAAAAAAATGTCTGCAACAAACATTTTTCATCTTTGCTTACGTTGTGTAAAAATGAAAACTGCACTGGACTGAGCCACGTCCTATACCGCCTTCTCTGGTATCTTCAGCCCCCGTGAGATGACGTCAGCTACTTTTAGTGATGTTAATTAATTCCCCACAGTTTCCCTATTTTCCTAACATTGTACCTTCTTACTATTATGTTAATAAGAGTTGTTTTTAAATTAAAAAGTCCTTTTTATATTAGACTGGACATCTGAAACAATGATTAATTGCATCTTTTCTTCTTCTTCTTCTTCTTCCCTCCAGGATCCCGTCTGCGCCAGGAGGACTCCCCACCCCGAATTGTGGAGCATCCCTCTGACCTGATTGTCTCCAAGGGGGAGCCCGCCACGCTCAACTGTAAAGCGGAAGGGCGTCCGACCCCGACGGTGGAGTGGTACAAGGACGGAGAGCGGGTGGAAACGGACAAAGATGACCCACGATCTCACCGCATGCTGCTGCCGAGCGGCTCGCTCTTCTTCCTTCGCATCGTTCACGGGCGGCGGAGCAAACCGGATGAGGGCGCCTACGTCTGCGTGGCCCGGAACTACCTGGGAGAGGCTGTCAGCCGCAACGCATCTTTGGAAGTAGCATGTGAGTCAGGACTCTTGTCTCTCTCTCTTTTTCTTCTTCATTTCTCCTCTTTGGTGCGTTGCTTATTTAATTTAGTGAATTCATTGGCCGGATGAAAAAAAGTCTTGATCCTGCCGCTTCCAGATGATGGAAAAACTAGATGCACACTCACGAGAGAATTGAGAGACCTTATTTCAACATTTCCTGTCATCATTATCCAATTTTTTCCTTCATTTATACACGATGGGAAAGCACATCGTCGTTTAGGGAATAACAGTAAACAAATCAGTGTTTTATTTGAGGCAACTGGAATTACACTATTTTAATAATTGACATCAATTTGCTTTCCATTTTGCAAAGGCTGTAATGACTCCCTCTAGGTCTCGATGGAAAAGTCAAGCTCACTGGCGGTCATAGTATGTCTGCCATTGTTTGGAACAGAAGGATCAATCACTTGAGAAATCATTTAATATATTTTTAACTCGAGGGACTTTTATTGTAGTTGTCTGCAGACCTTTGAGTTGGACATGAAGCTTCAATCTGACCGTATGAGAGGGACATGGCGGTTTTGGAGAGGTGGGGTGAGCCTCACAGGTGTGTGGGGGTAGAACGACAGCCACAGAGCAAAGTCCTGAAGGACATTTGACACATGCTGCCTGCACTGTGTTTGTGAACACTGACAGGCAGAACCTGAGCTGTGGATCAAATTACCTTTGAAGATGAGCACCCCCGCCCCAGCAGGCTCAGGCTAGACTTCCTATAGAGCGGATTCTAGACATCTCCACTCCCCATGAGGTGGGGAGGAAAGTCCCCATGTCCTTATGTTGTTTCAAGTGCTGGTTCTTTCAGTATAGTCCTGTGTTTTCAGAGAAGTGTCATGTTCATGTCTTAAATGTCAAGTCCTTATCCGCCATAGTAAACATAAATTAAATGCTAATTAAATGCTAATTTGTAGATGTTTTGAATGGAAGAAACAGCAATAATGATCTCTTTCATGTCATTAAAGGGACCTGTAACCGTATTTCAAAGGTGATTACGATGATCAGTGGTATTAGGGTGGGTTGTTGGTTTGTGATCCTTGGGAAATGGACTTTGTGTGTTAGAGAGGAGGGGGCTGGTCTCCGCCTCTGATCCAGTCCCGTGCCTTCCTGAGGGCCTCCCAGCAGCCCCCAGGTGCTAACTGCGTGACAGCAGCTTGATCTATCGATCGCTGTAAGAGGGCTCTCCCAGTCTAAATGAAAATTCATGAAAAATTGATGATGTCTCAAGATTATTTTATTCCTCCCCCCTCTCCTACTGTTTCTAAGCCTTTCTCTTCAGTACTCTCTCTATCTCTCCCTCGCTCGTGTAATGTGGGTTGAGCGGCAGGGGGGCGGGTGGGCGGGTGGGGGGGTGAATGGAGGCATTGACTCCATGAATGACTTAAAGGTGAGGGGGGTGAGCGGCTGTGGAAGAGAAAGCAAGGTGAAGAAATACGAGCACACGTATGATTGGTATTTGGTATCGGTCTGAGAGGAGGAGGTTCGGACAAAGCCTGCGGCCACACACTGAGTAAACAAGGACACAGAACTGTACCTTGTACCTACAGTAGCTGTGGAGTGCCATTTCGACCAAAACTCAGGCCCCACTAAAGTAAAAGCTTTGATTCTGGTTCTCATCGTCATGCACCATATACAGAACATATACCCAAATTCCATTTTAAAGACAAACTGTTATTGACTCGACGTGACCTCACACAATTTTGCCTCTATTGACCTGACCTGACCCGACCTGGAACACTCCTTCAGAGCGACAGCAGCCTGACTGTGATGCAGTGCG
Source organism: Clinocottus analis (assembly GCF_023055335.1). NCBI lineage: Eukaryota > Metazoa > Chordata > Actinopteri > Perciformes > Cottidae > Clinocottus > Clinocottus analis. The sequence continues at coordinate 20,538,042 of NW_027175931.1, read as the reverse complement.
GGTGGAGGACAGGGTTTTGCTGGCGGGTCAAGTGCAGTTCAACAGGGACAGTGCATTGAAGCTGTACAAAAGTGGAATAGTGTTCATATACATTATTTGATTATACGCAGATCAAATCCCTCAGAGGCACTTATGAGTAAATTGCAGAGCCGAGGAGAAACACATTAGTTTGAAATATATATTTCAGGTATGGGTTTGATAAGACATTCATGACTTGATGCAACTTTAATGACGTGTCACTTAAGGGATATTGAGTAGAAATGTCCTAAAGCTGATTTGCAGGATTGGTGTCTGAACCTATCAAGTGTGAGGGCCGATGGACAGAATCAGTGTGGCGCCGTTGTTGTTGTTCCATTGTTTGAGTGCAGCTTCTCTCTCCCTCCTTTTCTCTTTAATATCCAGTAAACGTCTTCTACATGGAGTTCAAATAAACCTATTCCACTTCTTTGTAGTATATATATACAACAGTAAGTGTTCACTGACCACAGCAATGACTTGATCAATTATTTATACATTTATTTCAGCGACACCAAACATATGACCATTTGCAAAAAAAATTCTTTGTGTGTTTTTGTTTTCCTAGAAATAAGGCTCCATCTCTATACCCGGTTTGTTCTGGGCCCAGAGCTTTCTCTGCTTTCTCTTTCAGCCAGGTCTTCAGGGGGGCTTGGGCGGCAGCAGAAAGAAGGGGGTGGGGTGCTAAATCCCTCAGCATTGGCTTACTGCAGTGATTAGCTTTATCAGGGCCTGACATCCGTCTAGTGATTGTAAAGCCACAGCTAATCGCACAAGAAAAAGCAGCATTTCAATCTATATCCATGTTGAACTGGGCTTGTGTGTATGATATGTTTTGCCCCCCGCTTGTCTTCTACCTCCCTCTCTTCCTCCATCCCTCTCTCCCTCCCTCCTTTGCATTGAGCACACCTTTGCCCCCCTTCCGTTCACGAGTGGTTGAGCAGGACCCCAGTGAGATAATTTAATTGCAGCTCTGAAACAGATTGAACTCTGTGTCCACGGAGCAAAGCAGCACTGCTGCATGCTGGACATCAAGCTGGGCAGCACTCACCACTCTCTCCGTTGGAGCAGGAAAGGTGGAGTGGAGAGGAAGAGGGGGAAGAGGCCTCTGAGAGGTGCCTCTGCATTATTAATACAGGCCAGATTGGGGGGACTTGTGCTGTTACTAGGCCAAATCTTTCCAACATGTGTCCTTTAAGTGTTGGATGTTGAGCACACATTGTTCACAAATGAGTGAACAGGAGCATGAACTGACAGTTCATGATGCATGGGCAAAGTGTAAGGGTAATGCCGGGACCTCACGTTGCTGCATTCGGAAACATATTTCATCATAGGTGTCGTTCACTGTCCAGTACTTCAGGAGATAGAGAACCTGTAAACATGTTGTCTCGAGGGTATCGGAGCAGTCTGCTTTGTAATCTTACTCTACCTCACAAGGTCCTCGAAACTGACTGCAGGCCAGCTCCGTTGGATGGATATGCCGCATAAACTCGGGGATGTGCCCCCTTTTCCCTTCTCAGAATAAACTAGGTCAACGAACAGGGTTATAAATCATTGTGAAGCCTGTGTCAGAAATGCTAGCTGCAGCAACCGCTGCTGAATAAATTGCTAGCACTGCGGATATCTGTGTATATGTAAGTGTGACAAGGCACACCTGGGGCGATAGGATCTTGAGGAAATGTTAATTAGCCCCATCTTTGCAGGTGGATGGGTAGCACATATACGTAGCGCTCCAAGTACAAGCATGAGGGGGAACAGTTGCACTTTTAATTTAGTTTGAAAAGTGACTCTGGCCCTGTGACGTGTACAGTATGTGTGTATTAAATATATGTAATTGTCTGGGGAGAGAGACATTGCGAAGGAAACCAACACACTTATCTTGAGGTGCAGAGCTGTATCCTTTTGCAGCTTCACTCAGTTTGTAACCTTTAAAAATGCAAATGACACAGGTACGAAACAGATGTCTTGGGTTGGTTCTAAATGCGGCTTGGAATGGGATTGGATGACTTTTAAAAAGGTCCTTTGATATCATCTAATGTACCACTTCTGCAATTAAGTCAATCGTTAGGTAGCATTTGGTGCTCGTACAACAAGGTAATTAGCAGGAAAATAGAGTTGGGAGAGGTGTGCGTGGTGAAGAGAGGAGGAGGGTTCCAAGCTGTTCCTGTTGTGTCCAGCATGAGGGGAAGATAATAAAGGGACAGGCCAGGAGGAGCAGGCCAGGTGGGGGAGTCAGGCTGAGCCGCGTTGCCGAGCCTTTCACACGCTCATCTGGACTCATTATTCCATTTCCGAGATGAGAAAATGGAGTGACGGACAACTTGCACACTCTCGCACAGAAGAGTACACAAACACCTGCCCTGGCGCTCGTATAAACCCCGGTAGGCTGATGTCTAATCTGCGCCGAAGTCCTTGAAAAATAATGAAGGGTAATGAAGGAAGCAGCAACAATGCAACCATTAAAGCGCTAATGGCACATGCTACACTCAGGAAATGAGACGCAGTCTTGAGCACGAGCGCCGCCTAATTTGTATTTAAATATGCAATACTCTCAATGTCCGGTTTGTTTGTGTGGAAGTAAGAGGTGAGGATCAGGCGATCGTTGCACTCATAGATTTCTCTGCACCTTTGAATGACTCTGTTTTGACTCACCTTAAAGTTTTGCAAAGTGGAGGGGTACAACACAAGACCTACAGGAGGATCTATATTGCTTGATGAAGGCGGTCAAGTTTAGTGCAGAAGGAAGACAGAAAAAAAAAGATGCAGAAAAAGGTGCGACTATGGTCCTGCCATAAAAGAGATGGTGAGAGCAGGCAGCGGTGTGAGAAATATCTTCCCACCGATAAACTGTGAGGGAGGAGAAATCCCTGATTAAATGTGTCAGCTCTGCGTCTGTGCAGCTGGAGTTTGCTGACCTCTGTAAAAAGGTGTTGTTATCTATTGGGATTTACTCGCACAGGGTCCACACACACACGTGCACACACACACAAACTCAGACACACAGTTCTCGCCAGCCATATACAGCAGCATGCAGATTGCTCTCTCATTTATTAGCTGCAGATGTCCACAGAGAACCAGGAGTTTCCCGCCACAATATGACAGGACTAAAAGAGACAGGCCGACAGAAACAGAGCAGATATTTGGACAACTCTCACAGGAAAATAAATCAAATAAATCATAGGAATACACTGTAGTCACTACCAGCACTCTGACCTTTCTCTCTCTCTCTCCCTCTCTCTCTCTCTTTCTCTCTCTCTCACTCTCTCACACACACACACTAACACATACAATAAGTCCTGAGACTGCACTTTTACTATCCACCACGGGCCTCGTGTCCCCGCTCTGACCTCCCCAGCTCCACCAAGGGAACTAACCAACCTGTGTTACCTTCTTACCTTCAGAGGAGACAAGTGTAGTGCTGAAGACAGGAAATAAAGCAACGATGACAGCAACAGTGGAGTAGTGCAGCAAGAGCTGGTGACAGAGATGGAAAACTGTGGTGAGAAGGTGGCAAAGAGATGAAGCACTCATTGAGATCCAAGTTTGGGATGACCTTTGACCATCGTGCTCAGCGCCCTTTTATCCGTCTCTTTCTCTCCTTTGTTTTTCTCCCCTCACCTCTCTACTTTCACCATTGTGTCACCTTTGGCGCGTATAAAGTGGATTAAACAATTGTGTGGCGCTCCGTCATGGATTCCACGGCCCGTCAGCGGAGGAGTGAGCCGTCAAGCAGAGAATGCTGAGCCAGGCGCTTCTCACGCCCATTAGTGCCCGGCAAGATGAAGCACCCGTCGCACCAGGTTTTGTTGTGTTTCCTTTATAAACCCTACTCTCGCTCCTTCACACTCTCCCTCTTTCTCTCTTCATAGTGACACTGTTATTGATGGCCTCTCCACTCTGACAATGCAGGGCTATTGCTTTGTCTCGCGTTTTGCCTCCTCTCTCCTCGTTCTCCTTAACCCCCCCCCTCCACACCCTCACCCTCACGTGTCTCTTCGCCCATGCTTTTTACACCGTGCCTGCTCGCTCTGCGGGAATAGAATCTGTGCGCTGACATCGAGTCACTCCGTTGTAGCAGCTTGGCGGCGTTGTGGTAGAAAATGAGAACCTTCAGACCTGCCATGCCTTCCCACTTCTTTTATTCTCAGTTTTAAATGCAGACTGAGCTGTAAATTATTGAAATCTGTCTGCAGGCTGATTATTGATCAGCTTTGAAACACAACGGGTGAGAGGCTGATGCTTTCATGGGTGAATTTCTCTCTTTTGATATTGACTTATGGTTGGAATATATTCGAGCCCCGTGCAGCTTTCAGACCATCACATCATCACTATATTAATCCTTCAGCCTGTGTGTCGATAACCTAACACATGGGCATTCCAACTGCAAGTCTACTTTTAAATTGCTGCAGGTGTGCTATTTACCAGCATTTAGATGACTATGTCTGATACCACTCTATTAGCTGTGTGGCTAAAGGGACAAGTGACTGATAATAATATTAATGGAACATGTGACCCTGAATAAAATCCCCGTAGACTCTGCACATTGCGAGGGTGGCTTGCCATCGAGTCCAGCCAGGATTGGATCCTCTGACCCCTGGAGAACCCTTTGCCCTCTCCTATCCTTCCCAGATCTCTGTCAAACCGTAATTCCTTAACCTATAGCGCTCCCCATCCGACGAATGTGTCCCTGTAGTGACTGACCTCTCCCACCCACCTTCCTCTCTCTCTCTCTCTCTCTCTCTCTCGCTCTCTCGCTTTCCCTCTCTCACTCAGACCCTCTGAGACAGCCAGAAATGGTAATTCATCATATGGAGCTGGGGAGGAGGTAACAGGGTGGAGGCCTAAGTTCAGGCGCTAGCTGATACGGGTTTGAATCGAATGTCGCTGGAATTGATTCACCCTCTGGTGTGTGGCGTGTTGTGTTTTTTTTTTTTTTCTGCACTGATGTTCCTTGTTCAAATGCCCATTATTTCCTTGGTTACTTTCACACACGCCCTGAAACACACATTCGTTCACACGCATACGTGCGTTTGCACAAAAATCGTGGGTGCACAGTACTGCTGGGGATTGATCTGTATAGTGGCAAGGTCAGTACTCAACCAGAACCACGGTTCAGCCCATTTATTTTAGGTTTCAACTGTCACACCGCACACTGGCACTCTGATGAATGTCCCGTTCGAAGCGGCACACTTACACACTGCTACACATGCACAGAACACGCCTTCGGTAAATATCTTTTGTGGTTGTTTTTCTAATAAACTGTCCCTACCTCAAAGTAGCCCATTGGGAGCAGGAGGCACAGCATTTCAGCTTCATTTGATTCTCAACTGAACTGTGTGGATGGAGAGGAAGTAGGAGACCGGGGGGAAGGGAGGAGGGATGACATGAAACAAACTCCTAACTGGCCCAAGGAAGTTGAGTGTGTACAACCTGCCCGCCTTGTGGTTTTGAGGGGGGAAAAAAAACAATATCATCGTCCTCCATTCTCACAACCTAACTTGGTTTGTGTTGATTAAATAAATAGGAATTGTGTTTCATTCTTTTTTCTGCAGCCCCTTCAAATTTGACCAGGCCCCGCCGGCCCTGAGCCACGGAAGAGTTATCGTGGGTCTGAATGTGTTATGACTAGTGATCTCTCAATGGCGCAGACAGATATTGTGTTTGGCTTGGATTACTTTTGCTGTAAGGGGCACCTTCCAGCCACCAGAGCCCTTAACAGCTGCACACCAGAGTTGAAACCCGATCATCCGCTATCGGCCGTCTCTCCCTCTCCCTACCTCTATCACTCTCTTTCCTCTTCCCCCCTCCACACTCCCTTCCTCTCTCATTTCCTTTCCTGCTTTTTGAAAGTGATACTCCAAGCATTTTGATCGCTTTCAAAAGTGAAGGGAGACCAGATCAAATGTTTAGGAGTGTGATTTCGGAGACAGCTGTGGTTGCATTCAGTTTTACAGCCTGACCTTTTCATGACTGCACCGCTGCATCCACTGGGCATATCAGCAGAGGTAGTTGGGGTGGTGGCTGTGTCTAGTTGAAGGTGACCTTGTGTGTTGCAGAGTTAATGGCTTCCCATTTCGAAGTGGAGTGTGTCCTAACTGCTGCTTCTGCCTGCTAGACTGCTCTGGGATCAGTCCCGGGCTTGGCCGAGGTGAAGGAAGGGACACACAGCATTAATGTTGTTCATTCGGTAGCCACCAGTCCGCTACATGGACAGCATCCATTCGGTTGAGAAATAAAGGCTCCCAGCTTCAGGACCAGCAAAAACGAGTGATTTCATTCAGCCAAACGACCTCAGTTATGCGTAAAGCAGGGTGACCAGGTGCAGGGAGATGACATCACATGGTGAATGAGATTGGGAGCTGTGGTATGTGTGGCCACCTGCTTCCGCAGCTGGGAGGATGGTTAGCAGCTAGCCAGGCTGATTATTAACCAGCCAGACCCTCATCCAGCCAAACGGACAGACAGACAGACCGGGACACTGACAGACATTGCACATTGCCAGATACGAGACTGCACATTGGTTGGCAGAGTAGAGAACATACAGACTCGCCCGGACCACTTAAGCACGAGCATGGCCAAAGGCCAACTGACTGGAAATCTGAACACCCTATTCAAATGCTAAGCAGGACGTTATCTCAGTGCCTCTTGCTGCTGGCCCTCCTGCTGTACACCGTCCAGGGCAAAGCTATTAACCAACATGCAGGTGCCTCCCATGTTTGCCTGTGTTTCATTGTGTGTGTGTGTGTGTGTGTGTGTGTGTGTGTGTGTGTGTGTGTGTAATAGTCAATGGGCAGGTCTGCATTTTTCTCTTTGCTGGCTGTACTGATGAGGAATTCACAAGGTATAGTGATGGTGAAGAAACAGCTTGATTAACATTCTAAATAATCTACGTTGTTGTTAGTGTATTTCCAATGATTGCTGTTGATAATATTGCCATACACTACAGCAGCCACCACCCTGAGACATAAATGATGGCAGTGAATCATCTTAAGCGTGACTGTAATTGCAGGGATTTGTCTTGGATCCACCCGAGATCTCCTTATTCCGCAGGAAATTAAATCTAACGACACTGAGTGATCACCGAGGGGTGTGTGGCTAACTGATGAGCACGCTCATTTGACTCCACCGATCTTTAAAAGCCATTAACGCTCTCCTGTTTCATGCACAAATTAGGCCTCCACACACAAAGGCACACAGGCGCAGCAGCACATAGATGTTTGGAACTCGTACAGAAGACAAGGTTTGCAAAGACACATATGCATGTGCCCACACAGACGCACACAGACACAACATCCAACAGACTCCCAAACTACATTTTTGTCGTCCAACTTGCACAGTAAACATTTGCCCATTTGAAGCTTAAATGGCACTGTAAGGGGAAAATGAACCCCCAGACGCCACGTTGTAATGGAGCTGAAAAGAACAGCTTAATTGGCCAACATAAGCCATGCCCAGGCATTAACTGTGAAATTTACATGGGCGCTCTTTCCCCAGTCTTTCTTTTAAAGGTCCCTGTGGTGCTCATGTGGAACAGACACATGAATTACAACTCTGACACTTCATGAATATCGATTTGGCTGCTGCTGCTGCTGTGCAGGAGGTTATGGAAAATGATATTATTCAAAACATGTTGAGTGGGATACATCAGCAATTAGTCCGTTGTTTGTGCAACTAATGTGTTATTAGCTTAATTGCCTGTTTTTGGTAATTTACTTATGCTCACACACAACCCCGTTCTGTGAAAAACACCCAGAGCATTAAAAATAAACCATGATTTAGAAATATTGCAGACACACTGCTAATTGTTTTCATGATCCCTGCATGACTAATCTCATTCAAAACAGTCATTCTGAGAAGAAGGTAAATTGCTCTTCTTATCACATTCGAAGATTTCGAACAGAAGGTACTCGTCTTCGTGATTTAGCTCCATTTATCAGTTCAGAGGGTTGATAGTGCAGTCATACCTCCGGGTCCAGATAGGCTGACCTTTGGACACCTCTGGATGTGACCTCTGACTGACCATCGATTGACCATCATCTGACCCCATGGCTTTGAAACAGAGCTGGATATGGGTCCATTTGGCAGTCTGGAGAGCATCTCGAGCAAACGCCGCTAATACAGTTACCCTAGTGTTATTGGGGGATGTATGAAAGGAGAAATAGCCTGGGAAGGCTGGGTTATTCCTGTGTCAGAGGAGGAAAAGCACAGATAATTCAATCACAGGCCAAGGGATATGAGCATCTGTCAGCTTATTCATTCTAATAGTACTCAAGTTTTGTTGTTACGCCAGTAACCTCAAAAATAGATCACAACCGGATTTAACTCTTTACCTGCTTTATGAAAAACTGGTATTCTGACATCTCTGAACCTTTACCCATGTGTGTTTTTTATTTTATTTTACCCAACAAATGGCCTTTCTGCTTGCACAATCCTTCTACATTTGCTGAGTGCTAGACCAGGTTCTGTTATCTCTCCTTAGCATCTTACCGCTCTTCAACCCCCATCCCTCCTCTATTTCTCCCCCATCCCCTAAATTGCTGTTCCCTAACTGGCTGTAGATGATAAAATTTCAGTCCAGCAGCCAAAATGCCCTCCCCCCCTTCCCTCCCCCCTTTCACAATGAATAAAACAAAGACTGACTGCTAATAAAATTAGCCACATTTCTCATAAGCCTTAATGCGTAAGTTGACTCGATAAAGGATGCTGATGAGGGCAGGGGACCGCAGTTTGATTGGAAGAAAAAAAAAATCATTCATCAACATCACTCACCGATGGCAACAGGGGTGTTGATTGTCCAAAATATTCCTGGATCTGAATTTTCACCCAACCCCTCCCACCTCACCCGGCAAGAGCATCTCACCTCACCCGAGACCATGTGCCAGCATCACCACCCTCAGTCCTCCCTCTCTCTGTCTCTTTTCTCACATGCAGCAGGGGGATGGTTGGCCCAAGAACATGCCGTCATTAACTTTCTTGAGTGGCAGACGTTAGACGTGCAGAGGGCTGGCCTGTCCCACCCCCTGCTGGGTGTCTCTCAACCCCCATCACTCCTTCCTGTCATCCTCCGCGCATCTCCGCGTTTCTGGCTTCTTCTCCCCCCAAACAGCCATTCACAGATTTTATACACTTGATGCTCAGTCAAGGGTGAACGCGAGGATGCATTTAAGGACGCATCTCCAAATTCAGCGTCATGGGTGTGCCAAAAAAAAAATTGGTATGCATGCATATGTATATGTCTATGGCCGTGTTTATGTGGTGCTGGGGGTAGATTTGTCTACATTTTATATAGTTGTAGCTATGACTCTGGCCCCACTACCACAGTGTCATTTTTTTGTTGTTACCACCGGTGTGCCACGTGCTGCTGAGCTCCTTGTGGTGCGACGCCCTGTCTCATTAATCACCAGCCCTGTGCCGCAGCCCTGACAAGCCACAACCTGGTGGCCTACCTCCTCCCCTGGTGCGTACTGGGAAGGCTCTGCCCCATTATCCGCTCTCAGGAAGAAGGCAACACAGCAATGACAGCTGTCAGTGGTCATTTTAACAACCCCCCTACCCTCTTTTGTATGGAAACCCCTCACTTCACATATTCCCCCCCCCCTCCATCAAGCTTTTTGGCTTTCCCTCGTCTCGGGTTCACAAGTTTTAAACCGTTTGGAGCAAAGGTCAGTGGATTTGCCAGGTCGTCACGGAAACTCTCAACAACATCAGATGTCAAGCGAGCTGGCCGACCATAACGAAGCAGAGAGCTCTGCTTGGCTGGCCACTTCCCTCCGGAGAGCAGCGGATGCGGGGCACGAGGGCAGAGAACAGTCTTTTTGTTACGCGTTGCTCTCTCCCTTGGCTTGTGTCTGGAGCGATGAGGGTTGTGGTTGGGGGGTGGAAGGTGTTAAGGGCTTGTTGGGGTCCAAGCCAGGCTCGTACAGTGGGGTGCTGGTGCTCAGAGCGCTGCCGTGGTCTAGTTGTGTCATGAGCATGTAGCTGAGCTGTCACTTGTCTCTAATTGGCTTAGATCAGCTCACGAGAGGCTGAAAGCTCACTGACCCACCCTCTCTCGCTCCCTCCCTGTCTCTCTCCCGCCACCCCTCTCTCATTAGCTTCTTTTCCTTTTTGCCAAGCTAAAACAATGATCTCCACATGGTCCTTTCCATTGGACCGTTTGATCCAAAAAATCTCTCTCACGTTCCAGCAGGCCTGTCCCTTTCTCTGCCTGCATGTGTATCCTGTAATGGGGCTAAATCCTTGCAAATAGCAGGTTACTAGAATGATGAGAAAGGATGCGGAGGGCAGCTTGATCTAATCCTGATTGGAGACCTGATTGATCTCCGCCCCGGGGTCGTCACAGGGTCAGGACATGGACTGATAATACCATGGATCATCCGCAGGGAATAAACCTATCGCGGTACTTTCACATGCCATTACACCTCATATCAATCCAAACAAAAAAATGACATCAGTCGTCTCCACGATTACAGTTAAAGATGCATCCTCATGCACTCAGCCATTCTCAATCCTGCCAGAGTGGGTGTTCCTTCTTGGGCAGAGCAGGATTTACGATGCTACAAGGGTTCAGGGAATGACCCTCTCGTGAGCATCTCTGATGATGTTCTAATTGGATGCGGTGACCTTTCTTCACTGTAATTTTGAAGCGCGCGTGGGCCTTTGGGGGTGGGAACAGATTAAAAAGCAGCAGGGGTGGGCTGATTGATGTCCGCTGTGGTTGCTGTAGCTGTAGATGGACAGTGACAGGTAGTGGGACAGTAGCATATGAGTCCACAGCTGTTGAAGGGGAAAGGATGTACAGACTGATGCATGGGAGGTGGCAGGCCTGACTGATTGCTACCTTCTGCTACATTATCCCTTCTAACGGCTGCAAAGGTGGGGAGTTTGATTGTCTGGGTTTACCAGTATAACTTTTATCGTGATGAAAAAATGTCACATCTGATATTGCTGCGTGTTATATTACTTATTTACACCATTTACTATGTTCAGCAGCAACTTTGACAGCAATGTAACAGAGCTGCCTGCTGGAGAACTTCCCGAAAAGGAAGCAACTACTATGGTTCAAAACATTAAACGTGAGAGAGAGAGAGAGAGAGAGAGAGAGAGAGAGAGAGAGAGAGAGAGAGAGAGAGAGAGAGAGAGAGAGAGAGAGAGAGAGAGAGAGAGAGAGAGAGAGAGAGAGAGAGAGAGAGAGAGAGAGCAAAGGCCATACATGGTATCATCTGATAATTGAATTGATTATGAGACATGAGAGGTGTCCCAGGATCAGTCTGAAATGGGATTGATTCCTTGAATGAATTGCATGTCTGGAAATTAATCAGAGAAGCATTTCACAATATTGACAAAAAATAATACGTTTTATAAGTTGAGACTAAGTAGAAGTAAATGGGAGAGTGGGTTACAACCAGATGGTTATGTGGAAAACACACACACAAACACACAGACACACATGCATTATATGAGGTTCCTTCTTATTCTTATATATTTTATCTTTATGCACACATAGTTTATACAGAATTTATATTTTGGATTGAAATGCACTGCAGATACAGTTGTTTGTGGTATAAATACAGTATGCGAGTGTTTCTGCAATCTACTGTATGTTTATCCCTGATTTTGGCTGTTATTTAGCTTGGCATTCATGTACTGCACTGTGACTGTGCTCACAAAGCTCCCTGCATACATTTATTTATTTGTGTCAATATGAATTTGCTTTGCTTTTCTTTGTAGCCTGAATGAGTTGAAGTGTGGTGAATGGGCTTGTTTTGGTGCATTGACTGGTGGATCCTATTTTGACGCTGTGTGAATCTGGAACTAATTCCTGCATATTTATTCTGCTTGGTCTAAGCAAGCTAAGCACTAACCCTACTTAGTATTCCAGGGCATGCTAACAGAAACGGCCTATTGGTAATGGCAAAACAGCGGCCTTTGGAAGATTGTGCGTGGAAACATTCGGGAGCTTCAAAATGTCAAAATCATTTATTTCCTTTCAAATGAGCGTGGATGCCTGCGTCAATTAAAGGTGCTACGTCTTTCGTTATTTTGTGTAATTTAGTCCCCAGCTAATACCTGGAAGTCGTACTAAAATGCTGAGAGTAAATAATTCACTCAATAACAGCTACTGCCACAGTACTGTAGCGGCCTTTAACTGGATTCATAAGCTTTTACTCATTCTTGTCAAAACTGTGCCTGAATTATTTTTTATTGCTCAATATTGTTGGGTCTGAGTGTGTCAGTGTATGTGCGATATGTACAGCCTTTGTTCTACAGCGTGCACTGGACACATAATAGATCTCTGCTCTGGTCAGATTGACTCTCTAAACACCGGTCTTCATGTAGCTCTCATTGATATAGTCAGACACACCTAACCTCAGTTAAAGCCCTTAATCTATAATCTAAAGGGTACAAAGATTAAAGCGTATGAGGAGGAAAGAGAGCCTCATCCCTTTCCCCCAGCCATCCATCTCAACCAGACTTGAGGCGCTTTTGTTGTGGCCTGCATCTGCAAAGATCAGCTTTAACAACTTAAGCAAATATCCATGAAACGGCTTGTGAAGCGAGGGCCGTGAACCCCCTGCAGAACAGGTGTGTTTTATAGCACCGTCTTTCTCCTTTGGTCTTTAATGCTCCACGGTTCCACATTGTGTGTCGTGCATGTGCGCCTTTCTAAGAGTCTGAAGCGACTCTGTAGCGGTGTGCTGGTCCCAGCGGGAGGTCCGCGGTCAACCCCGTGCCATGTGAGAGCTGCAGGGAGCGGCCTAACGAGGTGTCCAGGCAGCTGACGGCTTTGTCTCGCCGCCTGTGAGAGGCCGATGGCACAAATAGTGTCCTGCAGAGAGTCCTGTCTGTTCTTTGTGTCTGCCTTTCTCCTCTACCCAGCACTTTGGGCAACAAAAGGAAGCTGTGCGAGTCCACATTGTGGCATCAGGTGGATGAGGCGCTGTGCCTGTCCCTCGGTTCCCCACTCCCCTTCCCCCTCACCCTTTCCCCTCCTCTCTAAACCAGCAGACCCCAACCTTTTTTGAGCCAAACGATATTTTCACGGACCGGCCTTCACGGTGTGAGCGATAAATATGACGTTATACAAATGACGTAATAAAATTATACCACCGGCATGAAGCAATTCTAAAGTGCATGAAGATACAACTCACCATTACACCAAATTAATGGAAGACCTGAGCTTGTTTCTCTGCTACGAGCCGGTCCCGTCTCGATGTGATGGGAGAGAACGTCACATGACGCGTTTTTATGTCCTGTTAACTCCGTAAATTAGACCTTTATGTCCAATCTACTGCTTAATTTAACCCCGTTTCACAAAGACAGGATGTTGAAAATGGAGGCAGAGTTTTCAGCTTTTTTGGTGATGTCAAGGATTCTCTGCCTTGATTTTAATCCAGAACACCAAGTTGAAGCGGACTTTTAAGTTTCATTCTTGTGGTAACTATCGCGAAACGTGTCAAGAGGTTACGTCTGAGGTTACGCGCAGACGGATGTATCCGGTCTTTTTTCAAAATATTTTTTTTTTTCTGACCTTGATTTTTTTTTTTCATTCATTCATTCTCTGCGGCCCAGTACCAAGGGACCCATGGACCGGTACCAGACCTTAGCCCAGTGGTTGGGGGACCACTGCTCTAAACCACAAAACACGACACACACACTTGCGCCTCAGATGGCTTTGAATGCGCGTCTCACGCAGTTGGTAGGCTCCTGTGCTATCTTCACTGGATAACTATCCTTTTATTAGATTCCCCATTCTCTTTTCTTGTTCCTTCATGCCTTTCTTTCCTTTCCTTTCACATTAGGCTGGAGTGAGTGATGATCCACGGGGCAGTCAGTTCTCTGTCGTTTGTTTGCTGCTTGTATTTGTTCAGTCCCCCATCGCCATCGTACTCTCTTTGCTCTCCTCTCTAATTTATGAACTGCTACACTTGAGTGGGCATCACGCCTATTAAAAGCAGCACAGCGCCTGTGTTTGTCCTGGCCTTTCCTGCTCCACAGGAAGCTCATCTGGAGCCCCCACCAGTTAATGCCACTGCAGGGGGTGAGCAAGGAACACGGACACCTCTGAGGATCCCCTGCTCACTGGAGGGAGAGATTTGACACTTCTTTTAAAAGGCCAGAGTCATTTGTCTTTGTTGTTTTCTCCCTCCCAGGGATTGTTTAGAGCGATAAAGACTGAAAGGGAGCAAGTGCAAGCCAGAAGGCTTGCACTTGCTCTCTAAAATCTCTTCTCCAGATTGTGTGAATGTTTCTCATCTTGGCCATTGTATTGAACGCTGTATTTTGCTCTTTTCCATCTGTAGAAAGTTTCCTCTTCACTCTGTTTCTCTCAAACAACAGCTGTGCCTTATTTCATCCTCACAGTTCAATAGAAAAAGCAGACAACTTCAGCATTAATGCATCTTAAAATTGCTCACCTTTACACGTTCTTTAGTGTCGTAAATCAAACTTTTTCCAATGGCATACAATGTCATTGTAAATGTCCACCATTATTGAAGGATGTGCACAGCAAGTCTGAGTAAAGTTGTAGAATGTATTGTTCCTCCTAACAAAGACTTAGGCTTTGATCCCTCAGCTTATGTTACAGTTTCCTCTAAAGGCCAGAGGAGCTGATTGCTCTGGTGAGTCAGCATTATGAGCCGAATGTCCGTATTGGAGCCGGACACGCTTCAGTCATGTAGAAGCAGACACCATCTCGAACAAAGGGTCCACACCGTAGGACTCGCTGCAATGTTTTATATGTGAACACCACGTGCTGAGCTCAACCGCAGTGTTTCCATATTGTTAGAGTAGTCGGATTTATAACACAGGGGCAGACAACCAAGGGAAAACCACAAAAATCACAGAAAGGTTAGGATGGAATCCCAAAGGACTACAAATCCCTTCTTTGTTTGGAAACCATGAAACCGGATTCCTGTAACAAGTCTCTGATCAGTTGAGCCTCGGCCCAAAGGACTCAATTAGACCAGAACGGCCTTTCCTGACCGGGCCTTTATTTTGCCTCCTTCTGTCTCCCAGCATGTTGCTACCGCTGCAGTGGAGCTGTCTAATGTCCCAGACTAGAAGCCCGGCCACGCAGCACTCTGAGCAACCACTTTGCTCAGCCTCTGCCCCTCTTATTACACACCAACAGCACATCCCCACCCTAGGATGTGTGTATGCATGCGTGTTGCTGCCCAGTAAACCTGTGGCACTCCCGTTGACTTAGTGTTTTAATTGCTGGCACAAGTACGGTAAACATATATTTAAAACACTGGCATAAAATAGCATTTACGGAAACATCCCTGCAGTGGGAGGCAGTAATCCAGAATTTAATTTCAGTCATTTTGTCCTCCTTCACTTATGATTAGAGTAAATTATGATAATTTCTTGATTATGGTTCGGCCCCTGCCTGTGAGCCTGAGGACAGACTTCTTGCCTGAGCTCGACAGAAGATGACAATGGGGAGCGCATGCAGCCCACTGGATCTACAGTGTCAGACACTTCCTTTTGAGGTGCCATAAACACAAGCTGTACTTGGTGCTGCATGTTTGTCTCCAACTTCAAATATTTAACTCTTCATCTGCCGTTCATCCTCAGACTTGCGGAAGTCTACCAAGCGTCACGCGAAGGAGGTCGGTGGGAGATGAGAAGCGGGGCTTGGCTGATATTACGGATGCATGCACTAATGTGTGCATGGTAATAAGTGAGTGTATGAGAGAGAGAGAGAGAGAGAGAGAGAGAGAGAGAGAGAGAGAGAGAAGCATCAGCAGTCGGGTCAGCAATCTCCGTAGCTCGGCTTCCATTGTCTGGAAACCCAATAACAGACCACCGATTCACATTCAATCAGCGATTCAATCAGTGATTCAGATAATACAAGTTGGATCAGCCACATTGCTTTCTTCACACGAAAGTCAATTAGAGCTTCATTTAAAAAGCAAAATTAGTCCTTATAGATTTAATAATTGAGCTCGGGCTGTGGGGCACCGGGCAGAGCTCGGGACACAGTGGTTGGAAGTCCGTGGGGAAATGACTGCCTCCTCGCCATAGCCCACTGGTAATGACTTCTGTTTAGTCTTGATAATGTCTACTAATTAGTTAATCAAAGACAATGGTCCACTACATACACCTCCCACCTTAGCAGCTTTTGTCTGCTTCATTGAGCAACAGCTTTAGAGTGTAAAGCCTCGAAAATCCCCATTCACTGTCATCACTGGCGGACACACCTGGTTGGGTACGGTGTACGCCTGCAGCAAGATGTACAACGCATTAATTTGCTGAACTGCTGTTAATGGATGGATGGACAAAAAAAATGCAATGATCTGTGTCATAAAACACAGAAGGGGATAATGAAATATTACAAAAGTAATACACTTCATCCCACGCGAGGTGTCCATGCCGGTCACAAGGTCGATTTAAAGACCCTCTGGACTGGACAGGCTGGAAAAACCGAGCATTGACAAAGTGTCTCAGCACCCCTTGAAACTGCCATCATTGGGTGAGTAATACTCTGTTTTCTCCATAATCAATTAGTAAGCCTTCATTAGCCGGGCCATTCATTATGCTGGCGCGTCAGGGACGGGACATGGTGCAGCGGTCGCCCCTGGGATGGGCGCGTCAGTGGGTGCTAATACATGATGAGGCTCTCACAATCACTCTTGCGTCTAAAAAAGACACAGACATTACACTGTTGCACGACCAAGGAAGCTTTATTCTGCATGGCCAAATCAACATTACTGTGTGCTTAGACTGCCAGCCAAGTGACCATCATTCATTTAAGATGCACAGCTGAGTAAATATATATGTACTGCTCTGACACCACTAAATATTCATTACACACAAAACAACAACCATTTGAGCTGATTTATTGTCGGAATAGAAAAGCAAGTTCTTCTCTCAACATGACTGTTTCTTTGAGAGGTGAACGCCCGCAGTACGCATTTGGAGATTCTCAAGAATTTGAAAGTGAAAGTATTGAAAGTGGGAGCAGCCCTGCCCTGGCTTTTAGCTTGAACCACATCGAGACATTTCCCAATTACTTTGAGTTCCTCACAGCCCTTGTGAATATTACAGTAGCTAGTGAGCTGCACCAGGAATCATTAATGTAAGACAGATGTTCGGCGCATTCCCTCGTGCACCAGCCCTCATCGCTGGAGTCTGTACCACTGCAACATCAACTGCTCTGCCTGTTCGGATGCATATTTAATAGAAACAGAATTGTTTCTAATATATATATATATATGTATATGTATATGTATGTGTGTGTGTGTGTGTGTGTGTGTGTGTGTGTTTGTCTGGTGTGTGTTGGCCTGTCAGCGTTTGTGTGTGGGCAGTGTTAAAGATGCCCACAACACAGTATGGGCTCTCTCTGTGTGTAATGGCCTGTGCTAAAGAATTATGATTAGGGGCAAGCAGAGATTAACAGAGTAAGATATTGAATGACCCGATGATGGATGAGAGCTGTTTGGGGATCAATTAAACAATAAGAAATTAATTCTGCCAGCGACATGCTCATTAGGGATTTGGTGAAAGGAGGGCAAGGGGGAGAAAGAAATGTGTCACTACTATATCTTATTAATTTTTGCCTTTTTTTTTACATTTCCTCTTTTTTCCTCTCTCTAATTTGAATTTTCAGCCTTTAGGGAAATGTAGCTGTCATTCTTTAGCAGTGACAAATTTATTTTTGCGCGTACCAAACATTTATTTTGTAGGTATACTGAACCTGTTCATATTTGTACTCACAATAGGCCACTAAGTGTTTGACAATTTTAATGTGTTTGCATATTTCCACTCTTTACATATTCCCTTTATGTGTGCCATATTGCTCACCTTGTTTAAAGGCCACAGCTAAGAGCTTGATTCTCTCTCCCACTGAAAAGAAGCTGCTATCAACCTTGTACCCTACAGTGCAGTCGCATCTTTGTGTTGCCCACTGCAGCTAGATTTGGCTGAGCAGATAAACAGAGGAAAGTCAACTAATTACGGGAGCAGCTCGTATCAAAGGGCCGCTGAGCGCTGCAGATACGGGAGCCAACAGATGTGAGTAACAGCTGCCATGTTGAGTGTCAACCTTCTCGGTGCTGTCAGTCTCCATTTGCCCTGTGCGCGGGTAAATAATGTGTTGTCTTAATTCATTTGCCTCCGCTTGCAACAGCCGGTGCGTAATGGATTCTAATATTAAACATGATCCCGTTCCAGTGTGCAATTAGCGCACGGCTCCACCTATTAACACTTACATATTAATGACGTCTCCCAGAGTTTGCGGAACGGTGGTGGTGGGCCCAGTCATTGCAGGAGTAGGGCACACCAATTGGCAGGCTCCAGCGGTTGGGGACCCATCAGCCTGCCTGCCAATGGCGGCACTATGGAACTTCTGTGGTACTGCGGTAGAGCCAAAACAGCTCCCCCACCCCCGTCCACGGTGAAGGCTATCCTGATGCGCTGGCTCTAGGGGTGAGCACACAGACGGAAAGGCGGGGCCATTGGCCAAACTGGGCCAGGCTCGCGTTCTCTCTCTTTGGGGGGGGGGGGGGGGGCAGGAGGGGTGAGGGGTTTGATGTGGACAGACTGCTAAGTGGAAGTTGAGAGGATGGTGTAGGGGTGTGGCGGCTAAGTGAGAGTGGTTTAGGGTGCAGTCTGTACAGATGGGGGGATGTAACATTGGCTTGCTGAGCAGATGTTTTCGGGGTGTATGTTTGTCTTGGGGGTGTGACATGGTCAGTGAAGGGCAGTCAGGGGACTATAGGGAGGACATTAGTTGTTGAGCCTGCTGCTACTCATGAAAGTGAGGGTGGAGACTTGATGTGTGGGCTTGAGCGATGCCTTCTATCAATGGCCGGGGTCTGAGAGCAACTTCCCTTTGTTAAAGTTCCCTCTTATCAGGGGACTTGAAACATGGGCCTCGTTAACGCCATTTTAGGACTATGTTAATGTGGCTGTTGACTCTATAGGCACCGTATATTTGTTTGAACTACTTGTGCCTGGTGTCGAGAGGCATTGATTAGGTACATACATCATAGCGCTCCCCTACTGCTCACCCCAACCATCTGTCTGCTGTGGTGTCCTATTCTGTGGTACACAGCAAAAACAGATTGGAGTTTTTATTAGGGCTGAAAAACTGTCAGATTCTTGACAGCTTATGATCTGGACATATGCTCTGATACACTGGGCACATACACACCAAGACCAAGCCTTGAAAATATCTCCCTCTCATCTCTATCACTCTTTTTTCATCACCATGGCACTATATTTTGGTCTGCGCGTTCACACTTCACCTGCAGTTGAGTAGAAGCGGGCTTGTGCTTGCTTGGAGCTGTTTTTTTTAAAATTTGATGCAGCTTTTTTTGTAATAATTGGTGGATAGAGACGGGTCTTTGAGTGTGGATCATGGCTGTGTAATGACTCTCTCTGTGCACATGGATGTGAGTGCAGGGTGTAGACCAGCGCTGAATGGGAATGAGATGAATGCTGGATGGAAATGAATTTCTAAAGGCCATGGTGCTTCATCACGGGTCCAGCAATGCCCATCCCACTCCTGCCTGAATAACACCAGAATTATCACTCAGAGGGAGCGATGAATACCTCCAGCTACTACTCCCCCGGGACACTGGTACACCCACCCCTCCCTGGTGCTTTCTCTTCTACACACTCACACAGGTAGGGGGGGAAGGGAGGGCAACATTATGCACTAATGGTGTGTTCCATTAATCATACAATGATGAAGGCCATTTCCTTTATTTAATTGGCTGCCAGTAGCTCAGTGTCTTTGTTGCTAGTCATTTCAGTCTCTCCCCAGCAATATGCGTGCGTGTGCTTCACTCTTTTAGCGAGCAACATGCAGTATGAGGGCACGGCTGATAGCTCCAGAGACACATCAAACAAGTGTCTTTTGTATCTGTTGGTAGCATATTGCTGAAAGACCGAACAATATCAGTAAAACAAACCTGAATTTATGTATGTTATCAGCATTCAGACTCCTAATCTTACATTCATGTTTTTTTAATTAATACAAAATTACTATTTACTCGTGTTAAAATGCTGGAATATTAAACATTTAATTAGCAGGTAGACAGATTTAAGAACACGCTCCTCATCTTTCCTCAATGGTTCTGTCCAGTCCTCCAGTTGCTTTTTCTCTTCTCCCTATTCTTTAATTTCACTGCAGTTGTTTGTATATTCATGTGATAACAAAAGGGTAGTTGGGCAAATAGTAAAAGGCTCCATTGTGTGTCCACAGCTGACTGGGTTCCTATTGGACTATGAATATGTAAGTCTTATTAAGAAACGTGTAGCAGTGAACGCTTAGCTGAGTTCACAAATAGGCAGTGGAATGGGTTACTGAGGGGTAAAGACCCCGCCCCGTTAAAACGCCCACTCTCACATCAACGCAGAGGCAGAACTTGCGCAGTAAAAGCATGTGCCTGCTGGTCATGCAGTCGGCGTCGGCAGTATAGTTACACCCCTTCTGAAAACATATCGGCATACAGTCAGAATTGCCAGCCTGAAAACTGTGTTGGCATTATAGCACATGGAGATTTGCCCTTAGTAGCAGATACTGCATTGATGATTTTAGCTATGAAAGAGTAGTAAATTGTTTATCTGTAAATTGTTCCATGCTTTGTTTTCTTTACATCCAGCACATTAAAAGCAAACGACATTGAAAAAGTTGTATTTTTAGGCCACAATTATTGAAATTCAGGGACGTGCAGAAAGTCAAGACATTAACAAGAAATGCTCCAGCAACTGTCACGGCTCACACTGCTTCAAAAGACAAGTGACAGATAAGGCTGACTCGAAAAGTTCTTTATGATGTTTTTTGTGGTTGTTTATGCTATTTTCCAAAAATATACCCTCTACGCAGTCCTTTGTGTTGCTCCTAATTAGACAAGACAGCTCTCACATTGCAACAATAAGGAAAGCAAAAAGAGAGAGTACGCAATTATGTACTTCTTACAAAAGCCTTTTTGATTCAAAGAAGACTTGCTAGCAGCTTTACACCGGGATGTCTATTATCATAATGCACACTGCCTGTTCACAGTGTGCAGAGGGGAGCAGGAGAGGCAGAATGCTGCGGTTGGCTTGTTTCGCTCTTTGAAGGCTGAAGGAGGGCATGGCAATATTTACTAAGAGACTGCCCCCCCCCCCCACTCCCCGCCATTGGTCCAACCCAGCTAGGCTGGCGTTTGAGCTTCACAGCCGGGGGATGTGTTTTGCACCAGTACATCTCTTCGACCCACCCCCCACACTCCCTGTAAGCCCTCTACGGGCAGGCTGCACAGGGACACCCACTTCCTCATTAAAAAACCAACAGCCATTAATGTTAGATGAGGGCAAGAGGAGCTGGAGGAGGGAGAGCGGGTAGAAAGAGGGAGGTGTTTTCCCCTTGATCGACTCCTAAGGATGCGTGATGAATCCTCACAGACACACGGGCCGACATGCTGTGGAAGGGGAGGAGATGAGAGGCTGCAGACATTTCTCCCGAAGACAGACAGGCAGACAGACAGACAGACATAATCGAGGTCTCATAAAATGGCTGCGGCGTCTCACGGAGACACAGAATCTCTGACATACTGATAAAATGAATCAGAGGTTGAAACGGAATAATTGCAAAGTGCAAGATTTGCATGACTGCAGGAAGCATCGTTAATGGCAGATTTGTTCGAAAACATGTCTCCCTCCCGCTCTTCCCCTCTTACACACACGCACACACACACACACACACACACACACACACACACACACAATGAATATGGCATCTAGTGCCCTGTATAGATGGACTGTTAACACTCAAAATGCCCCCGCTGTGTTAAATTGAAAGGTTCCTTAAAGTGAAAAAAAGTGACAGAAGGAGGAGGGGTAATCACCATCTCAGCCAAAAGTCTTGGGTCGCAGTGATGAGACATGGTTTACAGTTCAAGCATTACCAAACATGCGCGCGCACACACAAATGCAATTAAGAGTTCCCAAATCTCTGCATCGCAAAGTCATTGCAGAGGATGCTTCACACTAAATCCAAGACCGTGATGGTCAATTCCCTTCGGCCATCAACTCATCTACTAAGACCCTAGACTCGATTCCACATCTAACTTTCCACTCGTGGTCGACCGTTTGGTCCACAAAATCAATCCCGTCGATGCTGGGATTGACCACCGCTGCCCAGTCTGTTAAGACTTGAGCACATGGGCTTTGATTGTAAATGCTAGGGCTTAGTTAGATATTTACATGCCAGTAGTTTATGTATGTCATGGAGCGTTTCCTTTGCTGAGGTCACGAGCATCAACCACTGTGCGCTGTGTGTGCGTGTGTGTGTGTTTGTGTTGTTGTGTGTGGGAGGAATGCATTGTTATTCCGCTGTTTCTACAGAGATCGTCCAGGAAGAAGCAGAGATTCCAGCCCGAAGCAACATTGGTGGATGTTTTTCAGAGGGTGTGTGTGTTTGTGTGTGTGTGTGTGTGAGAGAGAGAGAGAGCGCTCGTCCTTTCTTTCCACATATACATCCATTATATTGAGGTTGCATAGAGAGTTCCAGAGCCCAGATGAAAAAGGGGGGTCTGTGGCTGCAGAGCCGCAGCCCTATAGCGGTGGCTGGTCTGCGGGGAGCTTACTGTGTGTGCGTGTCTGCAGGCCCTGTCTGTGTGCATCGAGCTGGGGGAGACAGAGACGGAGAGAGCGGGCAACCAGAGCTAGCTGGCTGGGTAATGAATTTACTCCTGCGGCACTCTTTAAAGCGTAATTACACTCATCAAAGCCAGGAAGGCCCGTCTCGCCCGCTGACTCTTAGCTAAAACATAGGCAGAACAAAAACATTGATTCTCTTCATGTATTACCATACCACAGTTGCCACTACAAACCACAATATTATTTTTTCTGTCTTTAGCCAGAGAGCAGACTGTAAATCAGCTTTTTCTATGTCGAAACAACTGATTAAAATGTTTCTGGTCAAAGGGCATAAATACTGTAGAGTTTAGTTTAACCAATGGAAACAGAACAGAAAGTCTTTCCTAAAAGTCTTCACACATCTGTCCCCACAGCATCCATTAAATGTTTCTGCTCTATGTAACATACCTACCTCTCGATATCACTCGTTGACTCTGTTCTCAAATTCAACCCCACGTTCCCCTTGCCATCGCTGTCCACCTCCCTTGTCTCCCCATCATCCCTCCCCCCTTCACCTCCAATATCTGTGGGAAAAGGTCAAGGTTGTGCGTAAGCACTTGGTGGCCTGTCTCGGCACACAAGGAGTGTGTGTGGTTAGCATACAGAAAGAAACACATGCAGCTACACCTGTTCAAGCTCTGGGGGACGAGAGAGAGCGCAATGCACCGGCCAGAACTAAGACAGAGGGGATACAGAGGATCAGACACTGCTGGGTCAGAATGAACTCGCACAGACAGACACGCACACACATGCACACACACATACATGAGAGTGCGTTTAACACTCACACATGCACTTTCTTTTGTGCAATTTTCTAATGATATTCATTTCATACTACCAGTATTTTGATTAAAAGCATAACTGTTCTGCTTTAATGGAGGAGTCTTTTGCACAATTGGTGTCACTGAGCAACATCTCATGATAATGTCCTTCTCACAAGAAGGACAGATGTGGCTAACAACTGTGGGCATACCGTTCAGATGAGTGTGTTACTTCTCGTAAGTCACACTTCTGACGAGCGCAGAGCAAAAGCAATCAGTAGACACACTTTAGATACATTTAGCGCGTGGCTTTAACCACCGGGATTCAGCATCGTAAAACTTGACATCCTCCGAGTACACAATATTGCATTATAAGTTGAATCTTGTCTATAGTTAAAGGAGTAACAGTACTGAATGTATTGTGTGTGCCTTTTGTTTTGTGTGCTTGTGCAGTGTGTGTATAGTCTAATTACTGCAGCCCTCTGTTTGGCGGGGTGATTTACACATTGTTTTTCTCCACTGGGTTTTTTGGTAAATTTGAGATAAGCTCTCTCTCTCTCTCTCTCTCTCTCTCTCTCTCTCTCTCTCTCTCTCTCTCTCTCTCTCTCTCTCTCTCTCTCTCTCTCTCTCTCTCTCTCTCTCGTGCCCTCTGTCTCACCCAATCTTCCCTCTAACTCAACATAATAAACAGTTTCAGTGTGTTGTTTTACCCCGCAAGGCCATTGTGTCTCCTGGGGATTTATCATCTGCCTACAGTATTTCAGGGGTCTTAATCTCCTACCATTTGATTACTACCAGCTAATTAAACAGAGAGGATGCCAAGCAGGTGACAGAGGGATGGAAGAGTGAGGTGGCGGCAGTCCCTGCCTGGAAGCCAGAGCTTTCTTTCTGCTCTTCTGCTCCTCCTTGCCACAATATGCTTTATTTGCTGATTATAGCTGTGCGTTTTAGTTTGCACAGTAAAGTCCAGTATGTGTTCCGAATTGTCTACCAAGTGAAGTTGTTTTTCTTCTTGGTTAAATAGACCTAGTTTTTTATTTTGCTTCACCCAGCACTGCCGGAGGCCAGCAAGAGGGAGGAGTGCTGGGCTTCAAGGCTCTGCGGCTGGGAATAAGGAACTGCTGACATCAGCATCCAAAAGCCATATTAGTGAGAAGGAAAAGAGCGCAGTGAAACAAAAAAGAAAACTGCTTATAGATTTATTTCTGTAAAAGCAGAAATTGACTGCAATCTTTTCTCCATTTTCTTCATCACAAAGTTTAGCATCCCTTGTGAATTTTGAGCAGCAGGTACAAATCTTTCTTTTTGGTGCGACGCCTTGCCACCCACGAGGTTGCTTAAACAGAGGAGTGACATTATGGCACACAGATATGAAGGGGGTCGCCGGTAAATGTCACAGATGACAATGAATTTGTCACAGCCAAGAGGTGCCCTTTTCCCTAGTCCCTCAGCAGAGATGCTCTCTTCACAGGTCTCAATCCCTTGTCAAGTGGTTGAACCTGCACATCCATATGCATGCTGCTACACATGAAACGCCGTGCATCTGCTTGTCGTGCTCCGCGGCTGCTCTCAAAGACAGGCAGACAGGATGTCCTTAGCCCCAAGGCCAGTGAGACAACACAGTATCTGCTGACCGGGAGAAAGGGGCCACCGAGATCCTCGGGGCAGGCTTATGCACTGCTGTGACTGTGGATGAACTACTGCATGTAGTCGACAAAGTAGACTGTCAGCGTATCAGCGGAACCATATTCACACTGACTTCTTTTGGCAAGCCATTTCCTGGTTTTAAAGTTGAGCATGCTAAAAAGGCATCCTCCGTATTTCCTAATTCTATTAGTTTTGAAGGCAGAGAGGACGTCGTAATGCTCTCATTATATTTAGTCAAACAGATCATACACAACCACTGAAGATAGATTCAACTGTACCTGCTTAATTAAGCATGTATTGGGGTTCAGTGTCAGGAAGGCTTTTGCAATAACCTCTTGCAATCTATCCCTTTGCATTTTTAATAATCATCCGAACGTAATCGGCTTGTTTTGTTCTTACTTTGCAATTATGTTGCTTTCCATTCACAATTCCACAGATAATATGCCTTCCACCATTTCGCCTCAGCTTAATTACATCCAGACTCATCTGTCACAGCTTGGAAGGTTGTCTTTTCTATCGGTACTATCTTGAAAAGGTAAATTTATTGACAAATGTATAATCTGTTTTCTATTCTAATATTTTATAAATGCATTATTTTTGAATGATGTTTCTGTGTGGCTTTAATGCTGCACTTTAGTGATAATAAAACCCGGTATCTCCCATACGAAGTGCCACCAGCAACACTTAATTAATCTTAATTGCTTTGAAACAAGCCAGCCTGCAGAAAAGCCTCGTTTTTCTAAACGATTCTTCCCTCAACAATATTGCATGCAACCATTTTTTCCCCCTGTCTTTCCTGGCGTGATGAAATGCGCTTTCCGTTGCTATCTATTCCTTATCCACTCAGTTCCGCCACACACTCTTCTCTCCGGCTGAGGAAAAGCTTTCGGAGGCTGCCAGAGCAGACCCATCATCTACTGGCAGTCTATTTGCTGTTGTTGGTCGGGGATGAGTAATGGCAGCACCACTGTCCTTATCACCAGTCCACACACCTGCACTCCTCCCTGCGCCACACACTTAATTGCCCCCCCCCCTCGCACCCCCACCGCTGCGTCAGGCCCTGATATCTGCTTATGCTCCACATTCCTGGAAAGAGGCCTTATGTCCATTAATGCTTTGGTTGCATGGGATTTATAGCTTTGCTTAGCTTTTAGAAAACTAAGAATAAACATTTCTAGCTTGGTAGGGCAAGGGATGCTGTCGTCTTGGTAAATTGGTGAGGACGGTCTTGGTTTCTTAACCTGGGACAGTGTTACCCTCCTTTGCAGTGGTGGCATTTGCCTCTGCTTTTAGGGATTGACAGATCCTCAGTGTTCAGGGTCAAGGCTGGCATACCACTGAGGAAAACAACAAGGCAGGGAAAGCATAAAACATAACAACAGGAGGCTTTGTGGAGCATTGATGAGATGTCCACATAGAACCAGTCAGATTCTCCCAGAGGGGCACAACAAGGTGGACGCAAATAGAACCGCCAAGCAGACAGACCTATTTTAATCATCTAAACTTTATGGACTCCGGTTAAGATTTGAAAGATTGTTATCCAACGGATTGAAGCGCAGAACACTTTATCTACTTTGAGAGAGACGATCCAGAATCAAGTTTGGAAAAGATGGTTATCAACCATATACAGCCTGATAAATATTCAAATTTTTGAATGCCACAGAATATGATGCTATGTTTAAACAAGTTTCTTTGTTCTAGTTAAACATGATGTCACTGAGTTGAGTATGAAGTGGATCGATCACTCCTTGTTCCCTAAACCTTGAAACTTGTCTCTTAGTTTTCTTTTGAAATTAATGTCATTTTGTATCTTGTTAAACGATGGTCACGATTTCCAGATGCTAATATTTTTTATGAAAACTTGCAGTCTTTGTGCCGTAATTCCAACGCCGCAGATGGTACCCTCTCAGTGAAAGCAGAATCTTTGCCGATCGACGTGGTACCATGAAGGAAATGGTTTTAATGATACCATTCACGACTATAACGCATGGAATCTCGAAAATAACCAATCTAATGTGCAATGAACTGAACTTAAGGTGCACCAGACGTGTCATTGGCTAGACAACAGAGACCACGGCAGCTTTTGTGTGTTTCTTTAGGTGGATGTTTCAATACCAACATGCAGGAGCTCCATGTAGGCTTTTGTTGAGATCTCTACTTCAAAGTCAACATTTTGTTGGTTCTTTAAACCCAATTGGAGAACAACGTAAAGTCCTGTGGTTGTAGTTTCCTCCAGCTCACTTGTCCTTTGACAGGCTTGTAATAGCCTTGTCTCTCAGTCACCAGGAGACCAGTAGACTTGGCCCAATCCATCAAATCCATCAAAAGACCATGAATATACTTTTAAGAGATTGTGTCTATGTGTATCATGTGTCTTTCAAATAATGTGAAACTAAATTGGCGTTATAGACTTGGATGGGCATTTGTCTTTCCTGATAAATCCACTTGAATGCATTTATTCTCCTTCAGATTGTCTTTTCTCTCTTTAGTTGCACAGTGTCACAGTTGAGAGAAATTAATATTAGTGTGCTCTCTGAGCATTCTGAGCTCTTATTCTGTCCTCTCAGGGTTATTTCACAGAGAAGGTGGAGCAAACCTGAGACATGCAAAGCGTCCCTGTGGGTGAGATTAATTGCAAACAGTTTGTTTCAAGCAAGCTGCATTCTTAAATAGAAACAGTGGCGGCTGCAGCTCCGGCCTTTAAAAAGCAACAGCAACAGCTCTAGCATCCCTTTAAGAGTATCCATCCTTCTCTGAGAATATGCCCCAGAGAGCACCTCCATTAGGGCTCCAGCTGGAGACAGTAGCAACCACAGCTACACTCTTGTTCTGCCACCAGCCTCCCAGGTCAGGAGGGTGCTAAGAGCCTCCTATTGGAGATCCACCCTTCCTCTGTGATAAATTTCCAGGAGCTCACGAGATGACACCAAATTTTTCATCATTAATCCAGGCCATTATGAGGCTGTTTCCTCGGCATTGATCCCCAGACCAGTCCAGCTGACGCAGCCCCTCAAGGGTGGATGGAAGGGAGCGAGGTGGGGGCGGTCACTGGAGGAACTGGTACACAGCCAGGCTCCCCAGTCAAGTCCAGGCTGACGTGAATGAGCCTGTGCATACTAATCACCCAATACTACATGTTTAAGCATACACATATATAAACACAGCTAAGAACACAATCGCACACGTAGAAATGTAAACACAAGAGGCTGCATTGGATGAAACCGGATTCTGTGAGTAATCACATGTTAAGAATCCGGGCCAGATGTCCAGGTGTTTGCTGATAGTAAAGACTTAATTATATTCGCATGGGCTGCGGAGAGACAGTTGCCTTCCATTACGTTTTACACAAACACACATTCTACATTTTACATGCACACCAGTGAGCCCAGGGGGCCAGATGCACAGCTATTGTCTTAATTTCATTCCCCACTTTTCCTCGATATGCTCTCCTTTACCCCTCCTGGCTGGCCCAATGGAGATTGGCCTGCTGTTGCGCACTCCCAGTATTCCCGAAAATGAGATGAACAGAATGCATTATATCCCACTGGGGAGAGACGCAGAGCAGGGAGATTTACCTTCTTTTTTTTCACAAATGATTTGAAATCAGGGAAGGGAAGGTCGGTCAGCTGTGAAATTACTGATCATCCGGGTCTTTCTTGTTTCTGCTCACTGACAGAGAGAAAGAGAGAGGGAGAGACATAGAGACTGTTTGAGAGAAGCAATAGAGGAGCAGCGAATGGGAAGGCATTTGGCTCAGCATGTGTTCCCTTGTTTCGCATCATCCTCTTCCCGGTCATCAGCTGTTAAAGACGGTCTTTCATTGTCCACCTCCTTTGATGAAGTCAGCCTCAGAGATTGCCACATGGAGGAAGTGAACTTCACCTCCGGGCTAACAGCGGGGACGGCTGAGGGTCGCTTCACTTTAAATGTCTCTGTTTCAGTTTGTTACACAGAAGATGGCTTCATGACCGCCAACCTTATTGTTTGTTATCCAAAAGTCTTTGCCTTTTATATAGCAGACTTAAACATGTAGAGGTGATGACCTTAGGTTGGGTTGTGGAATAGAGCTGTTTCATCTGTAACCACATCCTCCTTACAGTTCAGTCTCAGACCAATATCCTCATTGGTGTTGTGACAGCCAGCCCGGTCAGAGTGCTGTGGTGGTGGCGGGGTTGCTACTGGAAGGAGGGTGAGGGGGGGTCAGATGGACGAGGTAATTACCCGGATCAGTGAGCATGAAGGTGGGGCCATGGACCGCTGTCATCACCGGGCTAACAGCTGGAGGCTAAAGCCCCTTCAACAGCTGGCTGATTACACACACACACTCACACACACTCACACACACACACACACACACACACACACACACACACACACATGCGTGCACACCAGGCACACACATTCATGGCCACAGTCCACAAGAATTATCTTCACCTGTACTGACAAGAGACAAGTTGTCACTGCTGTGATTATCAATGGCACAGCCGGCCAACTACTTTACTTTTTCTTTGCAGTGCTGTGTATCCGGTGAATAAAACAAACAGACGCCAGCCTCTCTCTCCGCCTCACTGTTCAGACACTCATTGAGGTTTTGTGAGAATGTGACTTCCTTCATCTCAACTCGTCTTCCTGTGTGTTTCTGAGCTGGTGACGCCCCTGTCTCGCTCCTCTGTCCTCCTGCGCGAGGAGAATAGAGACATTAATGGAGCCGGCAGTCCTACTGTGTGAGTTATTACCCTGCTCTTTCCCTAATGGAGAAAAATTTAATTATCAGCTAATTTGCTGTGTTGTCTCTGGTGACGTGAAGTTCCCTATAGTGTCGGCTCCCATTAAAGGCTCTGATCTGACTCCTCTATTCACTTTATTCAGACACAGGGAGTAAAGAACACAGGTAGGACACAATGGAATCAGCAGCCGGTTCGCTCCGACTCCACATGTTGGTGTTAGCAACTCTGCATATTAATACAAGTCTCAACTTCACGTCATATTCAGATCTAATCCGAAGCAACATGGAATTCGATTAGATAGTAGGGAGTTGTCGTCTGTTGTCAAGTGTTTAACACGTCTTGTAGTTTTCCTTTGTTCCTCTCAGAGTGAATTGGTTTGACTTCATGATTACAAAGGCAAGATAAAATAAACTAAATCTGTAAAATATGTCAGTCTCCGCTGAGAACTATACACGATAGACCTCTTTTAAAAAATGATATTAAAAAAGGGACCCGCATTAAACCTTCCCAGAGTCTGTCTTTGTGTCATACACTAAGTGTGTTCCTTAGTGTTTCTCATTTGTCTGTCTGTCTCTGCTCGTAACCACTGGGTATAATAATAGTCAGCAGTGGAGCCGTCTTCCCTTCACATATAATGCGGATGTCATCCAGTGGGACCATTAAAACAATGTGTTATGATTGGGCGTCTTGAGCGCTGAAAGGGATTGATTTCCATTTACCCCGCATAAAATCCTTAGACATCTGGCATGCTTTTTGCCAGCACGTTTCCATCTCCTCCTTTTTGTTTTCAGTTGAAATATTCAGGAGTACCTCTTGCTTCTTTGCTCCTACTGTCAAAATAAAGTCAGCCTAATTCATTTATTTTTTTGCACTCTTTGTGTACCATCCTATGACGTCTGAATCAAAACGCAACTCCCTGATTGTTGTACCCCTCAGTGTGTAGGTGTGGTTTTGTGTGCCTGCATGCAGCGTCTGTGAATGAGTGCAAGTGGTTGTGTGTGCTGATGTTGTGTTGTTGTATATTGGACCTGCAGGCCAAGCGTAAAGACTGAGGGGGCACATGAAAAATACATGATAATCATCCCGCCACAGTGCACACTAAAGCCTAATTGAAGAGAGAGCCCCTTCCTTATTTGTCATGGCGGAGACAGTTCATTATGCCTTCAAAAACAACTCTTCATTCAACATAGTAAGTACATTTTTATAGTAAATTGTTTATTGAGGATCATGTGTTATACTTGCGGGCGTCCAATTTAACAGGCATCATTTATATGACATATTCATACTTGTTCCTAACCCTATACTTTTGAATTTTTAGCAATATGTTTGACTTTTCAAATGATTTTCCATAGAATAGTGCTCAAATTTATTCAATTTGAGTATTCTAGTGGATGTTATTGAATTTGGCCCGAGGCGGCGTCAAAAGGGGTGCAAATATATGGGTCAGGAGTGAGAAGTGTTTGGTCACCCCCGTCTCCGCTCTCTCAGCCATAGAACAAACAGCGCACAGCTGCTTACCCATGCAAACCCCGTTTGAAACACAATATCTTATCAGCTGAGAATCCACACTGGCCAAATCAATTAGAGGCCTTTGAATATCTATGGATCTGCAGTGTGAAAGCACCAACATCCCTCCAGCTCCTCCTGAGAACCGCCAAATTAATAACTCTAAGTGGATAATGCCCTTGCTCCTATCAACATCAAAATTGAATTCTTGCAAACAGCTGAAATATAGCCAGCCAGGGCATGTAGCACTGCGGTCGTCAGCATTACAGGCTTTTCACTTTGATAGCTTGGTATCCTACGGTCCTGCTCTGTGCATTGAAATTCAAAATGCTAATTCAAAACAGTACCTAATTGGCAGGGGGTGTTTAATAGAAAAGTGTTCCTGGAGCCATTTCTTCCTCGGCTCTCTCTGCGCAGCCTTGATTCATCGCTGAGTGGCTCTGTTGAACAAAGACACTCTGAGCATCGGATCTACAGTACGGGTAAAGAGTCGTGTCGAGCAGAAACGGGTCAAACAGAAGTCAGGACCGCTGTGAAGCTCGGGACTCTCGAGGAGGGGAGGGTAACCAGCAGTGCTTGGGAAATAAGTGGAAAGGATAGAGTGCTTTACATAATACATAGTTACATGAGAGCCCGCAGAGCCCTCCACCCCTTTTTTTTAATGCCCACTGTAATGTCATTGGGATCTCTCATTTGTGCTGTTTTAAACACTGTGGGTCATCTATAGTGCCAGGAGCACCACAACACACTCATTCAGAGAGCCCTTGTGTTGCCACCACTTAGACTGGTTGCATTCACATGGGCTGTGATGGCATGGTTGGGAAGGATGGAGACCTTTTTTATACCCTAGGATTTTAAAGCAGCTCTACACCATCAATATAGACTCATTTGGTTGTTTGTCCCTGGACTTTGTTAACGTTAATCTGGCTATGATGAGCTCTTTTAATAATAAAAAAGGACCTGCCTTCTGGAGTGGTTTATTCCTCCCAGAGAAAAGGCCTCTTTGGGTTTTCCATGCTGTATTTCCCAAGGACTTTACGTCTTGTTTTACACCATTGTAAATTCAACTCGGCGATGACCCTGATCCACACACAACCTCTTGCTTATCCTGTTCAGTCTGTTTAGCTCCGCACAGATTTCTCTTATTTATCAAGGTCATCAGACGTCCTGATTACTTTTTCCACCTTCTCTTTCTCCATTTTTTTTTCCTTCTCAATCCCAACATTTTTTATCTTTCTCTATGCCCCCTGTGTCCTTCCCCCTTCACTTCATCATTTCACTCCTCTCCATCATGAGTGGATAGTCCGACTAAGTAGTTCTTGTCTTTGCACGTCTCCAGTATGTCATCCACAATGGCCCTTGAAACTGCCAAGAAGAAAGAGATTAAATGTTTGCTCAACTCTTAAAAGCTGCATCACGGACAGAGAGGCCACTGCCCTCTCTCTCTTTCAATGTCAAAAGATGAGCAGTGGCAAATAAGTAAAAAAAAAAACACAAGATAGAATTTCATCAAACATATTAAGATGTGTAAACGACTGAAATTGTATCAAACATCTTTTTAAGCAAGAGAGTGGTTCATATTCACCCATATACATTTACCCAGTGGTCGTTTCAAATGTTTCAAACCTGCAAATAGCTGAACTGTTTCTTGGTCACAAATACAGCCGTGTTTTGAACGGGTCACTGAAGCGGATGAGGGGTTAAGAAAGCTGCCGCCCGCTCTCTCCTTTGTCCTCCTCACCCAGCAATAGTACGTGCAGTTATTGGGGTCCACTGTGATCTGATATAAGGGGAGATGGGGTCAGGTAATCCACTGGCCTGCCTGCAGACTCTCTTTCATGCTAGACTGCTTTTCAATAAATAAGAAATGTTTTCTCCTTCACCAATATAATATTAACCCGATATCCCCCCCATGGAGCGTGGAGGTTACCTCCCGGGATTGAGGGGGGTGGAGGGGCACGGTATAAGGCCTCCAGGCCACACTGCTAATGGATACACACATACACAGTGTTTGAGGATGAGACGGAAGCCCATCTTGGGGGAATATGGGCCTGGATATCAGAAGGGGGTTGTGGAGAGTAAAGGCATCTCATTTCTATCTTTACCTGGTAGTCGTAGAGTTCACAATGCATAATCAAGACTCTTGTGATGCATTGAGAAATACAAATAATGTGATTTGTCTATGGAAAAGCTCAAAGAGAATGGGGTCTGATTAAAGTGCCATGTCTGTGCTAAATCATACAGAGGCAAAGAGAGCTGAAGTGTGGAACAGAGCCACAGTGGAGGGATGTTGCAGCCCGCCGTAGCAGTGGCTTCATGCTGTGTTTACCTTTGAATCCCTCTCTCTTTCTCTCATCCCAAATTCACTTTTCTCTGGGAGACAATCTATTGGTCACAGTCTGGGAGAAAAGCAGCTCAGGTTAGACCCCAGAGGACGAGCTTCATCCCGTACAGATACCACTGGACACATTCTCATTCTAAGTCGGTACCAAATACCAACACTCTCATTCAGCAGATTGAAATCATTTTGAAGACTATACAAGATAAAATACTATGCTGAAGACACAACGACTAATTGCTAATGGGGGCTTTAGAGTGGGCTCTTTCTGGGGATGAGAATGAGGATGACAGAGCATATTTCAAGTCTTTATTTTGAGCTTCCATTAATGCAAGTTTAATCGAAAGGATGCTGAGAGGAATGTTAATTATCCCCTTTCATTTTTCACCAAGCAAAAAGACGAGTATGATTCCACCGGAACAAAGATAATTCAGACTTTGTTGTCCTGTGTGCCGACACAGCTGATATGTTTTGTTCCACGTTAATGCCACTTCTAACAATCCTCATTGATGCATCCAACTCCTATTTTTAGTGTAAGAAAAACTTAAATATAGCTTTTTTCATGTCTGGTCGTCAATCAAGAGTTGTGAAAAATATTGATCCACTTTGTGAGTAAAGAGAAAACACAATCTTGATCATGTATCTTTTATTTATATCCCCTCCAGGGTTCTCATATAGGTTGGGTTTGTGTCTGCAGAGGAATGCAGAGTGGATGCACCATTGTTCACTGTGTGGAACTCGTCTATAATTTACAGGGTCTCCACCCCTCTCCGTCACTAATGGATAGGGGTGTCTGCTTGGAGACGGTGTGTGTGTGTGTGTGGGGGTTGTGGGACCTTGAGATAGGCTGGAAGACTGGAAGCCACTTGAAGACCTCCTTCCACCACCACCTCAGATAAAGAAAGCCCACTTCAATTTGGTGTCAGTCTCGTCCACGCAACAGGTTACCAAAGATACCGAGACATGTCTTAAATGCAACGCTAAGGCTCTGAGGCGGGGGGGGCGGGGAGGGGGGGGCGGGGGGGGATCTCGTGAGGGTTGATGGAGAATGCGAGAGGGGGGAGGGGGGGCGTGTACAATATGGAGCATACACAGATCATCACCATTCCCGATAGCTCCGGGGCTCGTCATGCTGAAGGCAGGCAGATTGAAAAGGCTAATGGGAGCTGGGGTGATGCTGTGTGGAGTAATTTAGTGCAGAAGGCGTGGTGGTTGAGAGGAAGGTGGGCGGGGAGGAAGAGGGAGGGGGGGGTTCTTAATCCTCACAATAAAAAAAAAGAGATATACCGTTTCACCTTACTGTGGGGGAGCACCTTCGATGCATTGAGGACAGGTGCTCAGCTGAGAGAGTGATGGAGGTCACTGCAGCCCGGGGCTGTATTGAAATGACTGTATGCCTCTCTGTGTAGTGTCGGCTCAAAAGGGAACGGCCTTTGTTGTTGGCCGGTTCAGGGCCTTGACACCAGATGTGAGTGTCAGCCACAGGATGAAGAACAGCTGCTGTGGAGTTGGAATGGTATATGGCCTGGGTAAAAATATGCTGCATGTTTGCCTGTAAAGTTCAGTGGCCATGGCGATAGCATGCAGCGGCTCGGCAGGGGCGGACTGCAATCTGGGCTGAATTTGATATACAGGAACAAACGCAAACAAGCAAGGGGGAAATACAACACACTTACGCCGACTGACATTCTCTTTTGCTTGTATTATTCATATATTTGCTTCGCTCTTGGACCAACCTCACTCTTCACTTATTCATACAGAGAGACGTTCCTCTCCTTGGAGCAGACGAAGGATCAAGAAACAGGGGTTCCATCCAGATAGCTTTAGGCAACGCCGTGTGATGAGAGCCTGATGAAATCATTGTTTGAATCTGAAGGACACAGAGGAAGCTGTCGGAAACAGTTAGAATCAATTTAATTTGAGCTTTGGGATCAAAGGCAGGCCTCTGGGCTGCTCAGTATTTTTAGTGCTGCCTTTAAAGCCATCAGTCATTTTCAATCCTGATTAATTTATGGAAATCACACTCTATTTTTGAGGTGTTAATTCACATTATATTACTGATGGGCAGACGATGACTGATGCATAAGCATTGGGATGTTGACAGAAATTCGATTTGACCCTCCATTGATTTTCTTTCTTTTATATATACTTCATTCTGAGAGATTTATAAAAAATGTCATTCAAGCGCTAAACTTTAGATACTGTAGGTCTATGTGTTGTTATGTTTAGTCTTACTGGCATCAGTGAGAAAAAAAGCCTTCTTCGTAGTTGCTCAGTGACTCATAAGAGATCTCCGGCAGTGGCATGCTCTCTCATACATAACAACTTTGTGAAAGCGCTCCTATTTCAAACATAATGTTCAAGGTATTGTATGCAGTGCTTTTATAAGGTCAGAAGCTGTGTCTGACCTATTAAGAGGTCGCCTGAGGATGCATCACTCGAGCCTGGGACTACATGGCTGTGGACAAAGCTGCTGATGGAATCTACACCTCCTTTGAGAAGACCAGAGATGTCTTCCAATGTGCACATAAACCCGCGAGACGTGGAAGTGTATTAGTATTTATAAAAGCAAGAGAGCGAGCACACTCCAGTGCTCCGGGATTAGTTTATGTAGCCTGGTGGGCAATCTGCTGTTTTCTGCATCATTTCCAGCCCGGATGTTTTCAGAGGAAGATTAGGACAAGGCCAGATTGTTGAGTAATTGGTAGAGAGAGGCCACGGCTCCCTATGATCCCATCACACTCTTCACACCTCACTGGCATTCCCCCGAGACCAGTGTCATACAGATAGGAGTGAAAGATGTGTGTGCATGTGTAAGTGTGTGTGTGTGTGTCAAAAGTTACAAGAGGACGAGATGCAGACACATGTGACTAGAAACGGGCCCAACATGGAGATGATATGTAGATGTCCCTTGTTACTCAGCAGTGATTTATCTTTTATTATTATGGACTCCCAAAAAGGAAACGACTAAGCTCTGTCTGTGCTGTCGGTGTGCGAGAGTGGAAGTTGTCTAGTGTCAGTGCTGGGAGTCTGTTGACCTGTGCGCCTGTCCTGGGGTTCACGCCTGGATATGCAATCTTTCCTCAACTCGCCCCCATCAGGCTTTCTTCCCTTTCCTCTTCTTTGAAGTCAGACGGATACATTCTGCCTCGCTGCCCCTCTGCCAGAGGAAAGCGAAATGGTGGGTTAGGCAAGGTCATGCGGGGAGAAGGACATGGGGAGGGTAGGAGACAAGGATGCAGAAGGGAGAGAGAGAGGGGGGGAGAGAGAGAGGCTGGCCATGAAAACAGGAAAGGAAGAAACCGCAGAAAGTTTATTTGTGATTTTACAAAAACACGATTGCACGACAGTTTGTGAAAGAGTCACAAAAAGTAATCCATTGGTTTTTGTGTACAGCGACAGAAATTGTCTGTTTTTTTTTTCTCACCGGAACGAACAAACAAAAGATCTTTACAAGTCAAAATTCCCCCGTCAGAACTTGTGGATCACAAAGATTAGCAGAGATGAAACAAGTAAGAGGTCAAGGCAATAGCTTTCTTATCTGGACTTTTCCCGGCCTCACCTGCCAGCCCACGTCGACTGTCCTTGTGTATATATGCTTAGTGGTTAAAAAGACACTGAGACCACTGTCATGTAATCATCCAGCAAGGCTTTTTATTTATTTACCCGTCTATCCTTTCTGATTCTGCTCATGTCTTCCCTCCGTCCCGGACTCTGTTTCCTTTGAAGTAGGTCATTTTATAGACAGGGAAAGGTCATTCACTCTTACTCCCTTGTGCACTGTCTCTCCAATGACCCTGTTCTTATCTATCTATCTATCTATCTATCTATCTATCTATCTATCTATCTATCCCTCTCGCTCCCTCTTGACTGTATAACAACTGCTTTGAGTCAGTGACGGAGGGGAAGACGTCGACAGGAAATATTATTGGAAAGCAATGCTAATATGCAGATAATGCTGTTACCGCTGTGCACTGGCACTGTTGGTGAATGAGTGGCTGTCAGGAGTCATCTGCTCTGACAGGCCCGTTGACAGACTATGTCCATGTGTGTGTGTGTGTGTGTGTGTGTGTGTGTGTGTGTGTGTGTGTGTGTGTCTCTGTCTGTCTGTCTCTCAGTACCTGCCATTATAGATTGGACACAAGGCCACATTCTTACAATTAGTAGCATACAGACACCCACAAGTATTTTCATCCTCTGCATGCTGTGCGCACACACACAAACACACACACACATATTTCTCCAGCATGCAGACCTCTCGCACATGCCTTTGTGTACATAAATCAGACGCATACACAGACTTGGAGCCTAAACAGCAGACAAGGCTGTTGCTTGTTGCTCAAAAGAGGCTCTGGCTTTAAAAACGTACATTCAAGAATAGGAAACGCTTATGCTCTCTTTGGTTAGACAGTGGTTGTTGAATTGGATATCAGCAGTATGTCGAGACGAGGAGGTGATGCATACAGAGCTCTTTTGTCTCTCCTGCACAGCTACAGGCATACAGGAAGGCACAGTAGATGTGAGGTTGGAGGTTTGACCTCAGCACCACCAGCTCCACCTTCCCCCCTCAAGTCCTCCTTCATCCCGACTGACATCCCTCTATGGGCTTGTACCCCCAGCAGCGATGGTCAATAAATCCCTGCCTGATTCATCACTTCAAAAACAAGCAGCTCCCTGCTCACGCCAACAGCGTGATGAATAACAATTAACACCCTCCAAAAAACAGCAGTAACCTCCGATATCTTCAGTCTATCTGGCTTCTGGCTGCATTTGCATTAATGATTTCTCTGCTCTCTCTCTCTCTCTCTCTCTCTCTCTCTCTCTCTCTCTCTCTCTCTCTCTCACTCTCTCTCTCTCTCTCCCTCTCTCTCTCTCTTTCTCTCTGTCTCTTTGTCCCTCTGCTGTGTCTCTTTTTTTTCACATGCACTCTGTTTCTTGGCCAGACTGCAGTATGTCCTTTTTTTTAAATGTTTTCATCCCGACAATTATGGCTTTAGATCGATGGCTGTAATGTTGCAACAAACAGCTCCGATGAAAGGTCTGATCACTGTCTTTATTTTTCCCCATCTCTATTTTGTGCCAGGAAAGTCCAGTAGTAAACAATATGATGTACTTTAGATGATGTGTAAATCCAGTCTGTTCCGCCGCAGTGGTTAAGAGACAGCATACATTTTAGAGTGAACATAAAATGCTTACTCACACACTGTTTTTTCATATTTATGAACCCTCGTACTCTGCCTAATGTTTCCCTCTTGTCTCTTCTCTCTCCATCATGCCGCTCTCGCCTGGTGACACCGTCCTTTTTCAAATGCCATCTTTCAGGTGAGTCATTTTTTAGTCCTTTTCAGTCATTCAATCTTTATTCGAGTAGAAAAAGCCCTCACAACTGATTGTGTTGAAGTTGGCTCCTTCTGTAATTTCTCTATACCGTGATGACACTGCTGATTACAGATTTCTTTCTTCTGTGTTCATTATGAATCACACTAAGCAGCTCTAAATGCACTTCCTCAGTTTTTACCACACTTGTATTGCGACACACTCAGAAAGACCCACACTAGCACACAGGCCTATACACACATACAGCATGTGAACACGCAGACATGCACACCTCAATCACACCGGCACTCAGCTCTGAATAAGCTGAAGCGTACTAGAATTGTCCCAAGGGATCTGGCTGAAATAACTGTGATATTCCTTTGAAGGCCATTTTAGAGCTCAAAGTAATGAACACTTTCAGCATGAAGCCTGCATTTTGTGCTGTGAAATTGTCGTGCAGTGAAATGGGCAAAAGGGGATTTAGACTAGCTTTTTTGGGGAACACACACACGTTCTTGTTTTACCAACTTTCCACATCTCTACCTCTGGTACCTCTTTCCTCCTGCCTACAGCATCCCTCCTCCTCCGTCTTGTTTCCATATCTCTCCCCTCACACGACTCCCTTGGTCCCTCTTTCTCTCCTCCTCCCCTCAATCCTTGTCTCCATATGCTGTGTCTGGGCTCGTTTACATGGCTGGAGGAAAGGAAAAGAGAGGGCTAGTCTAAATTATACATGCAGCAGCAGCAGTGCACCAACCCCAGTCAGGACCCGCCAGATGCTTGCCCTCCAGATTCACTGCTTTTGTCTCTTGCCTCTCTCAACGTGCACTTGTTGTATCCGCGTTTCTTCCTTTTCCTGCACGTGTTCCTCTTCTGCGCGGCCCTTTTTGATTATTCGAGAATAGTTACAGTATTGCTCCACCCTGATTAGAAAACACGCTTTTGTTTGCATTGCAATCAACACTGACCTGAGTCAAGCTTGCATATAATTGTATTTCCTGTCACAGTACTTCCCTCGTGTTGATCATATGCATGAATCCAACCTTTCTGCTGGGGCTGGGGGTGAGTGGCCCCTATTTCTCAGGTGAACTTGATTGGACCCCCTCACCCTGTCAGACGTGTGTCTGCAGCATATGTGTGTGTGTGTGTGTGTGTGTGTGTGTGTGTGTGTGTGTACCTGAATGTGTGACAGGGAGATTTACATGCTCTAATGATGAGGGATCAGGGTGAGGACAGGGCCTGTCAGCGCCCCTAATGAGAGAGGGCCTGTGTAGCCCGCGGCCAGGGTAAGGAATTGGAGAGGAATATGGATGGAGGCTTGAGGGGGTCGCGCAAAGCAGTAGTGGGGGTCCTAGGCGACAGAGGCTGGCATCTGTCTTTGGTGACACTGCTCTCATCGTTAATTCACAGCAGCCATCCTGAATTCTTCTGTACAGAAAAGATGTGCACGTGAGAAAGAGGCGCCTCCACTGCGTGGAAGAGGACCAGCGATAAGGGCGGCGTTAGATAGACACTGGGAGGGTTGAAGCCTTTTCAGTCATGCACACAATGTCA
This sequence comes from Clinocottus analis, assembly GCF_023055335.1. NCBI lineage: Eukaryota > Metazoa > Chordata > Actinopteri > Perciformes > Cottidae > Clinocottus > Clinocottus analis. The sequence goes on along the minus strand of NW_027175931.1, from coordinate 20,497,543 downwards.
GCGCGCTCTCTGCTCTGCTAGATTCATGCTGCTTATTGATTCAGAATTCAGCTGTAACAACCCCATGCTGGATAACTGGGTTTGTTTGGCTTCTAAAATATAGAAATGAATAAAATCAAGCGTCTGGAGTCACTTCTAATGTTTGTAATTCATTGCCACTTACCAGTAAATGTTTATTGATTCCAAACAGATGCAGACAATCAACTAGTTTATGTGAAGCTATTTTTTTTACATTTGCTCTGAACAACGCAGAATCCCAGGGATTAGTTGAGTCTTATCCTAAGCCTCTGAAGATGCCCTATAGACCTCAGTAGTTTCTCTACACTCACCTCCACCTGAGGGACTTCCTTCTCAGCTCTGCATTAGCGTGAGGCGCTGGTGTAACATCACACCTATTTCTCTACCTCAGGCACTCAAACAAAATGTGTACAAACTAGAAATGGCAAGGCTGACCTCCACGCCGGCTCCTGTGCCCCAGATGGTCTCACTGGGACTCCACTACGCACTAACATAGTGCACACATGCTCTCTCTGCTTGCCTCCATGCACAGTGCACAATAAACGCAACACACAGATATTCATATTCAATTATCCGACTAATACCGTCTGCATTTTGTTATTGTTTATGCTGTTATCAGGGGTAATCTCTGCAGGGTCATCAACATTTCCCTCATACCTAATGATAGAGTTGACAATAGCGAGTGCATTACGGCAGACCATTGACTTGACCTCTGACATCAGCAACATCCTCAGGGATCCACAGATCCTACTTTGTCCACACATGTTGCAGCTTGGCTTCGCTAAAGGCCATTGATAATTCAGCTAATGAGTGTGAGGGGATGACCAGGATTAACCCTCTTTAGCATCCCACTGTCTATCTGCCGGTCCGGCTCTGCCTCACTGAGCCGCTGCAAAAAGACAATCAATAGCTCGGCATATGTCACACTGAGCTACAGATTTTGGTCCACCACAAGAAAGCATTTGTTTTGCTAAAAAAAAAAAAAAAAAAAAGTATTTGTGCTTTGTCAGTGTCAGGCAGCATATAGTGGCCCTCGTGGTGGTCCCACAAGGCGGAAAGGATAAACATTAGAGAGCCTTTTGCAGAGAGCAGCCCAGTGCTGCCACATGCAGCGAGCAGGGCCCTGCTGGGGGACTCGTTCTGGGCCTGGCTTCACCACATCAGTGTAGACGAAGCCTCATCCAGCTGCCCTGCCTCCTCTCCACCTCCTAACCCAGAGCCCGAGCACGGGCCCCGGCCTCCTCCGCTCTAATTATAACAGGAGCTCCACAATCTGTAATTTATAAGTCCAAAACACTGTAATTAACTACAGCTTTTATAGGCAGTCATAAATAATGCCAGGCCCTTTTTATACAGCTAACTTTTCTGCTCTGCTCTTTCCTGGCCTGCTCTGGGTTGGTTTCGAGGTAACAGGGGGGTAGACCTGGGATTATTATTCAAGCCACCCACATCACCCAACCCCATAACATCCCGCTCATGTGGACAAGTTCAAAGAGCTTTTGAGTTTGTCTGACTGGTATAGGGGATTTTGTGGGGTTACCCAACAACATTACATCAGAACATCTTGTCAAGTCCTGCCAGTTTTGGGATGTTTGACTCAGGGGTATGGCGAGGGGGGGGTTGAAGGACGGTGGCTAAATATGTCTTCGGTGTTGGTGGAAATGTTTCTAAGTGCGGTAAGAGAAGGATCCTGATATACTTGTCTTTAGAATAGTGATGTAATTAATGACTCTAACAGAGCAAGACAGAAAACCACAGAAGGCCAGGAAAATGTTACCATATGACTGAAGTAAAGACAGATTCCTCTATAATGGCCCGAGAAAAATATAGGACACAGTGACGACACACACACAGTTTTCAGATTAACAGTTAAGAGGAAGCTGTATTTTATGTAGCTGCCGTAATGTTCTGGTCTGTGTGTAGTTAAAAAAAACACCAGCTGCCTCTCCCCACCTTTTTTTTAATTTTTCTTTAGATATTTTACCAATGCAGTAGTAGGTTTTTTTTCAATGTAGTTGAGATTAGTCTAGATGAGGGGAGACGATGGCATATGGATGATGGTTGCTGCTGTAATCAGCCGCATTGTCTGACGGGTGTTTTGCTCCCGGCCTGTTTGGGTGGCTGGTGATTTATGTGATGGTCTTTACATCTCGTCCTTAGGGAGGGACAGCCACCGAACAGGCTGGAACAGCTCGACTCAGCATTCTCCTCCTGTCACAACCGGCTTTCCAACTTGTTCCTCAGACAACACAAAACAGCCCATACATCGAAAAATCACCCCCCGTACTCCTCCCCCTTCCAAAAAAGTAAAATAAAATAAAGAAAATCAATCTCTTATGTGAAAAGGTTAACAAAAGTGAGATACATGTTGAGGCACAAAACAACAGCAAACAAAACAATGTGTTACAAAGCCCAAGGCTGAGGAAGACAGCGAGGTGAAGTATGGGATAAAGAATGGGCCACCCTGGGCACAAGGAGAGCTCTCAGCACCCACTCCCCAGGACTCGGCAGACAATAGTCCATCTGCTGGAGACACACAGGCGCTTTCAGTCTGAAGAAAAGCCCCCTCGCTTGGATTCAGCCTCCCAGTATCTTTCCCTCTCCTCCCCTTCGACCACCCAGACACTGCCGCCGCCCCATCTCCCCACTCTCACACATCACACATATGCAGGAGATGATTATAGTCCTCCCTGTCTTACGGCCCTGCCTCCAGGTTTTTTAGTATCCACTGGAGACAGATCCGACTGATAGTTCAAGGCCTACAAGGCTGCTGCTTAAACCCTTCTTTTTAGCCGACTATTCAGCTTGGAATCAATTAATCTCGAGCCTGCCTGGTAAAAAGCCTGCAGGTGGGATTTTTAGGGTTTTTTTTCCAAGAAAATGTGCAGCTGAGAATTGTGTGTTAGGTGTTGTGAAGAGCTAAATAGAATTTTGATCCATTTCATGGTCTGTCTAGAGAGATAACCCCCCCCTGTCTTTACTTTTGAAGATGTATCTAATGAATGTGCACACATATGTCTGTCTGCTTGGCAAACTGTGTTTCTGCTTGTTTGTTTGTGCCTTTGTGTGAGCAGTGCTGTGGCTGGGACCAAGTGCCGGCCTCAGCGGAGCAGTCGGGCCTCCAGGGAGGTGACTCTGGGGTTTCCTGTGCTCCCCTGCTATGCCATGGTCTTTAATGACAATATGGTGGCCCAGGCAGTGGCAAGCTCCTCTGAGAGAGAGGAAGGGGCTGATTAGCGAAGAAGCCAAAGATGTTTACCCGGCTTTACCGCTCACTGTTTTTAACCCGTATCGGGCACGCCATGGTGATTAGGCTTTTCATTTAGACTCCACCAGATCATGTGCAACTTATCGTAGTTCAGCTTCATCACCTTCACCGAATCCTAGTCTGTTAGGAAATAATCAAACTTTATTGTTGGCCGATTGTTGCAATTATTCATTTGATATCTGCCCTCCATAGCGTTTGCTGACTCTTAAGGAATCCAAGGATGTTATGGCTCTGATTCCAAATCTTTGTTGTGTGTTTACGAAATGTTTTTGGTCTTAATATGGCGGGCATCGAGCCATTGGTCCCACACTGATTCTGTTGAGGATAACTAAAGTAATTGCGTGTATGCATGTTTGTATGTTCTTGTGGATGTCACAACCAGAAACTCTTGATGTGTAGTAGATGTTAATCCTCCCTCTAACTAAGCTGCCAGCTCTTGGGTATAATTTGAACCCATCCAATCTAAATCTCAGCGTGCCTCTTCGCTAAGTGCTAGGTTGCGGACTGCAGTTTCTGTCTGTGCGTGGCAGCTTCTCTCTGATGACATAATGTGTTGACCCTCCTTCTCGTGCTCAATGCACCGGCCTGCTGGTGGTACAGTCGCATAATCCGGAAATGAGTAAGTGGCAGGGAGTGGGGATGTTCTCTTTAAGGCTTAGCTATCTGCCTAGCAGTGATGAGAGGGTTCAGTCGGGGATGAGAGAAGCTCAGCACATCCCTGTGGTCTTCCTCTTGCCACAGCTACTTTTCAGGGACAGACAGAATCGATGCCGGCAGAGGAGGACAAGCCTCCTCATGTCCCTGTTTCACAGTAGTATGCCACAAATGACTCTCTATGGCAACACACACACACACACACACACACACACAGACACACCTGTGGGAGAAGTGGCAACTGCCTGTGTGACTGCTGTTATTGTGTTCACCAGAAAGCAAGACAAGCTACTTATTTCTAAGTCTATGCCATTTCATAGCAGATATTCAGATGTAAATGCAAATATTTTATTTATAGAGGTTAATTTATTATCCGCTCACTAATAAACGCCAACCAAACCACATAGTGCTCTGAATGCGGTAACATCTACCTCGGGAGATTTGTGTACGTGTGAGGTGAGGCTGCAGAGTGGTTCCATCTATAACAACCATAATCAAATCAATGGCAGTAAATATGTCTCTTGAGCTGAGCAGGCATGGCATTAATGACAGAAGTGTTTGAGATGTTACCGTTTGGTTACGGGAGAGACCGGATGATTTATTTGCAGAGGAAATCGCTGTCGCAGCATCCCAGCTCTCATCCCCTTTCCCTGGCGCCCAGAAGGCCAATTAGACACCCCAGCCTATTATACAAGGTACAACACCTGACTATGCCACGAGCGAGTGGACGCATACACAACGCAGACCGGCCGCTGCTATGCACATTTCAGTCACAGAAACCTCTCCTGCTTTTCCGTTTCTTGCATCCTCATCAACCAAGCCCTGCGCCTCTGCGTCCGTCCCCTGTGGAAGCCGCTCCACTAAGGGCCAGCCAGGCAGCATGGCTACCCGGCCGTTGCCGTATGGTTGCTGCCACGCTCAGGTGATTAGGCCTCATTATGAAGACACTTGTGTTACACTAATTAACCAGCCTCTTGTGTTGCCTCTCAACCTCTTTTCTACGGCCCTCTCACGTCCGCGCTTGATGTCCAGGCTGTGGCGCCTCACCTGCTCGGCAGCCTGATGTTTGCCCTTGCACTTTAGCAGCTACCAGATTGTAGACTTCCCACTGTGGTGACACTCCCCCAACCACGTGTTGACAGTTAATTCGACTTCACCTTCATCAAGAGCAACTATAAATCAGAAAAGCTGTGACACTCAATCAGTGCAGACTGACAGTGTGTCAAACACGGCTGCATGGATGCTTGACACCGTTTTGATCAGATATTCATGTGTGTGCTTTCATCCCAGACTGTGGCGATTTGTATGGCACTGGGACCAATCAGGATGCACGCATGGTTTGACTAGACAGACACTCACTCACTCCAACAGTCGGGTCTAGCAGCTGTTGGGAAGGGACAGCCCTCTAATCACCGCACGGTTATGTACAGAAAAAAAAGGCCTCATTGGGTCCATTCCGACCATAAAGCATGTGGATATCCAAAAGAAGCTCAACAGAAGGGTCTCCACGTTTATTTGTTGCCACTGGCCTTCCCTTGACAGTGGCGCCATTGGCAACCGGTGTCAAAGCAAGGGCAAACCTGGGGGAGAGAGAGCAGGAGGCTGTATGGTGGCTGAAGACGAGGGGGATGGGTGTCGTATTGCAAATCATCAAACAAAGATTACTGCCAGTACCCGGTTTTAATATCACACCTCGGTTATTGCCAGAATATCCGCAGTGCCAACTTAAAAATGTCAAACGTGATTTAAAAGGTTATTAAACTGCCTCGCGAAGAAGAAGAGGCATTCTCTCTTTCTCTATTTCCAGTCAGCTTTTTTCAGCTGTTTGATTTTTACAATAAATCTCTCGACTTCAGCCGTCCTGTCTAGAATCTAACAAGTGTAGCAACAGTAAAGTTTCTGAGAGGAGTGATCCGTGAGAAAAATACCTGAAACATATCTCATCTCATAGAAATCAATGTGTCAGCGCCCCAAAAACAAGTCGTTCAATTGAAAGTCTCTGGAAAACCACACTCCACAATATCCTGCATTGATCTCAATGTGGGGTCTGTGTCGCCTCGTTTTGGCTCTTGTCGTGATCGGAGCCTATTGTGTTCCCTGAGTGATTGTGCTATGATCCAAACACACAGGGAGCCCCCGATCCTGTTGTCTCCCCCCATGTTGTTGCCGGGGGGGCCCTGTTGGAACAGGCCTTTCCAGGGGCAGGCCTTTGATACTCGCAGGGACCATTAGATGTCTTATTCAAGCACATTAGTTCCAGTGTTGACTGGGGTATGACTCAGGAGGACCGGGCTGGCCTGTACCTTGATGTTGATCCCGGGGAAACCTTGTTGAGGCTAGACAGTGAGTATGTGGCTGGATTTGCAAAGCTGAGGTTGGGGTCAAAAAAGGCTGCAATTTGCCTCCACTCGGATTCTTCATATCCACAGCTTGCCATCCCACTTGAGCATTATTTTTCCTCCAGCCAAAGCTTGCTGTAGAAGTCTGAGTAGCATGAATATGCAATGATTTCTGAATTCCCATGCACCTGCTCTCTCCTCCCCGCTGCTTCCTCATACCAAGGCCCCTCAGGGGAAGAAGAGCACTGATAATCTTGCCACCCCACCTCCCTCTATCCCCACCCTCCCACCTATCGCTATACCACCCACTTGTCAATCTCGTGCTCCTTACTGATTCAACTCCCGCTGGTATGCCAGCATGATATGATGTGTTTGACACAATACAAAGACATATAAAAAAAGAAAGAAAGATGCACGCTGATCCAAAATGTTAAACTGGGATGATATATGCAGGTTTCAGTTAATTACCTCTTTCTTTATGGGATTAAATTCTTTATTTTTTAACACCTACATTCGTTGCGTCCTAGTACTTGAGCCAGACTGAGTCTTTGTCTTAAGCTTGAATGAACTACATCCACTTAATTGATGATTACATGGTACATAGAAGCGTTGGACTCCCGGAGACAGAGTGTATGTGTCTATGAGTTTGGCCAGCAGGCAGTGCACTGCACATTCTGCTTTTTTCCCCCCTCATCAGCAGGTTTGGTGTGTGGCATGTTGAAGTTTTCAAATTTGTTTGCTTCATAAATCATTGCCTTTCTTTGTAGTAAACTGAGAGAGGAAACTGGCAGGGAGTGAAAAAGTGCTCTTTAAGCACCCCCAGCTGCTCAGCTGTCCTACACTTGGGATCCTCCTCATACACAAGTGAAGACTGAGGGAGAGCAAATTGAACCAATCCATCAAATAGGGTACAATTTGTTTAACCTTCCCCTGTCAGATATGTAATGGCTCTGTTATTACATGCAGGGAAATGCCACATATACTGTTCAAACTAGTTTAATAGTTATAGATATGAGTACCGAGAGGAAGACACATGTTGTGTATAAGCACAGACTGAGTGACTAATGGGGTATCGTTTGTAGTGGGAGGTGTGATGAAGGGAATGGAAGTGTGCTGCAGGGAGCAAATTGAGGACCAAAGGGAGATAGACAAGAACCAAAGAGGATGCACGAGTAAAGAAAGTATGCAGAGTGGGTGGGGGGTTGAGGGTGGGGGAGAGGGGGGGACTGCAGGAATAATAAAACAGTTTCTCTGGCAAGCAGCCAGGTAAAGTGTGAGGGCATGGTTCAGATAAAAAAGAAGAATAGGAGACTTGGAAGTTAGCCAGTCAGATTTCACTTTTTTTTTTTTTACTCCCGTTTCTCCTCCCCCCATTTATTGTCAGTGCCAAGATCTTTTGCCAAAAAGTAATGGAAACTCCCTTGTAGCAAGAGTTCCTGTAGTAGAGTAGAAGAGTGGGTTTGTTGAAAGGCCACTTTTCATTGCCGCTGCCTGAGAGTACAGTATGTATGGTATCCATCTCTGTATCTGATACCCTTCAACGAGACCATTTTGTGTTCAATGCGGCACTTTACCTGTCTACTGTACAACCTGCCATCACTTCTCAACCCAACACTCCTTGATTTGACATCAGTGGAATCTCAGACATGTTTATTTTGTTATTCTACACATGTAGTCATTACAAATCTTTGACAGAAACCTGTACCCTCGGGAAGTCAGCTTGGGACTGAAAGGTCCCCAATTGGACTCCCATGTATTTCTTGGAATATGAGTGGAGAAAAAAAGTGAGCGGTATTCAGCCAAAAGCACCGGAGATGGAGATTTTAACTCTCTGTTTCTTGGTGGCAAACAGTGGTAGACTGGACAGCTTCCATGTGGGATTATGAAATGCTGAAGAACAGCATACTCGGGAGAGGGGGGGGCACTCTGCTTCCCAAACATCAACCTTGAGAGGACAGGAGATGCATGGTGCAGAAATTGCAGCCTGCTTGACATAATGCCCCACAATGACGCTTATTACATTGTAACGAACCCGCTCTTGGCACCCCGTCTTTGCCCTGCATCCCTCCAGAGCACAGAGGTTTTATCACAGCACCAAAAAGAAAATGCTGACATTGTGGACTGCTGCTGTTCCTCGTTATTGCAGCCTACATCTCAGAGCTGTCAAAAGCTTGCTGGTAGTTGTGTAGAGAAATTGGAATGACTGCTTTCTGGAGGGCATCCCCCGTCCCCTGCTGTGCTCTGACCTGAAATATGAGAGAAAGGCCACTACTAGTCACTGGACCATCACCTGCTTTTGGAGAAACAATAGCAATGGTACCATAACTAGAGGCGGTAGTAGCCAGTATTTGGATTTTAAAGTTTGTTTGAGAAAGGAAGCATGTGTCTTGGATTTCTTTCCTCTGCCATCTTCTCTTTCAGTTGAAGCTGAAGTAAGACAAGTCTTAAGAGAGGGGGATCTTGAGCAGGACTCACCAGTGGAAAGAATTTATCAGCGATTAGTAGAAGATTGGATAGACTAATCCTTGGGAGCTACTTCAAGGCTCCTCAGTCCCTTCTCCTGGGGACAGAGGCCTATGTGTGTCACGCTGATAGCCGGATATACACACATACACACAAACAGACTTGTATAAATAGAAATACAAAATAAAAAAGTTCAGTCATTACACAAGGCTTTGCAATAATGCAAATGTATTCAGATCAACTTGTGTTCACACACATGCACACACTGAAACATGCACTACCCACAAAATCCCTTCTCCACCACCTGCTAACCCACATCCACAATGTTTTCATCTCCCCTGCAGCTCATCAGGGATTAGGGAAATTGCCTGGAATGAAAGAAATATGTTCTTTGATGGCCCTTTTTCATGCATATGGTGGTTCAAGACGCAGCTGGAGGTTCTTTCTGGAGCCAAGGGAAATGCTTCAGCTTTGGAAAAGCCAAACATGGTGAATGGCGGGGTGTTGCTTCCGGTTTTCTCACTGTTTCAAGATGGTTCATTTTAGGTTGTGTTCCTGGGAGGGTTTATTCCCATTCAGTTGATGAACTATTTATAGTCTGACTTCAGTAGCATTGTTATAGGTATGAAGGCATCAGTTGCTGTTTACATTTCACCATGCACAGCTTCATATTCTTTCTGCAGTTATTGAGTGAATTGGGGCATCTCATCATGTAACCACAGTTCAGCCCTCCTCCGATCTAATTGGTTGGCCAACAGGACTGCTGGAACATTTTACAGCGGTGTTACATGATGCTGTTTTGCTTTCACAAAGTCCGCTTGGCTTCTCCTTCAGTTGCACCACATGTAGCCACCACAGCTTGCGCTGCATGGCCAGCTGGATGCCAGCAGCCCAGTGGTGAGGGTGGAGGAAATGACTCTCCTGTGCATGTGTGTGTGTCGGGACGAGAGGGCAGTGGTCTATAATTGTACCCAGTGTGACTGCACGTCGAGGGTGTCAATCAAGCCATTTGTACTAGATGGTCCGCGAAAGCCGTACGTCCTGTTGGGGGCTGGGGAGGTAATTGAAGGGTTTTTGTAAGGACTGCTATTCTACCACACAGCAAGTTCAGGTTTATCCCGGCAGGAGCACAACACAAAAGCTCTATTTGGGAGTAACCAAACCTCACTGCCTCATTGCAAGGAGGATTATGACAAAAGTTTTTTTTTTTTTTCTTCTGTTTTGACAGTTTCATGTCAAATAATGTGTGTCAGATGACATCTCTCCCTTTATGGCCTATTAAGCTATATTACCGTGAGACAGTTAAAGAAGATGTTACAGCTTGATTGTCAAGGAGAAACGTATGCATCTATGGGACATTTTTATGTGCCCACTCTTAACTGGTCCTTGAGTATATCTTTCTACTAACATTGTGTATATATTGATTATGCAGCAATGTATTGCAGCAGTTGTTGGTGCCTGTCTCTCTCTTTATATGAATTTTGAATACAAATTACTAATAAACACTCATGTTGTTACTCCGTAAGTCACGACTCAGGAAATATATTCTTCGCTTTTTCGGTTTTATTAAGCAATCAAAAGTATTTTTTTTCCACTCTTAGCTGCTTTTTCCTCTCCGTCTGTCTGCCTGCCTGCCTCTCTATCTCTCTCTTCCTCTTCTTCTCCCTCTTCCTCTCTCTCCCGCCCTTCCTCTCTCTCCCTCTCTCTCTCTTTGTGTGTGTGTGTGTGTGTGTGTGTGTGTGTGTCTTTCACTTAAGGATAGAAATTCCGTTTGTGTCTTTCTGTGGGCTCCACTTGGATGTTTGCTTTGTTTTAACCACAGCAGAGAGGCTTTGATCATTTAGAGATGGACTTTGCTTATTTTAGGACATGCATTTCAAGTGTGTGCTAATGATCAGCACCAGCACACTGTGTATACACTACAAAGATGTGGGAAGAAGACAGCACAATGAATTATACAGAGTGTATGTATATACATTTGTGTGCTTGTTGGCATGTTTCTTCCTTGTGAAAATATACCGTTAGTTTGGAGTACAATGTGGTTTATATAGTCTCCACAATCCCAGAGCAAAGGCAATGGGGTAGAATGTCTCTCCACCCCACAGTGGTGCCGTTTTGTTGCCCGAGTGAAATTAAGGGTGGAAAGGAGGGAAGAAAGGCTGTGTTTGAAATGGACTCCCAGCCTGGGACCCGGGGCTCGGTCCAAGAACCACAAGCAGACCAGAGTTACTGCTCTGCGGTCACCGCAGCCTTGTAGTGTCCTGGCACCGGCCAGCAGCACAGAAATAACAGCAAAGAAAAGGGAAATCATTATGGGGCTGGGTTAGTGCTCGCATTGAATTATTATGACGGTGTCCAAAATAAACATGCTTGCCACAGTTCGTTGGTTTTTGAGAAATGGGGGAAAATAATCAGTCCAGAAAAATAAATGTAATTATGAAAAGTGGCATCGTATTTCCTTTGAAGTCTGTAATTTTCTAATTTTGTTCTAATTCTGCTCTTTCAGCCAAGAGAGACAGCAGTAGGTCCCTAAATTACTATGTTGAATATAGACAAGGGGGCGTGTGGAATAGCTCTATTTCAGGACTTTACTAAATGGTTTTCCAAGGACATCAGTGAAAGAATGTATGCACAGGCCGGCAAAGTATTGTCCAGTTGTCCAGTTACCCATAGTCCAGCTCTACCTCTTAATATGCTGAACTCCAGTCAGACACACACACACACACACACACACACACACACACACACACACACACACTAAATCTGCAGCTTCCCCTACTGTGCTAATGGAGTGCTCGTATCTTCTTAGTCCCACAGGAAAGTTGTGCTGTATACCTTCCCATTGTGAGGCTAATCTCTAGTTTATGGGCCAGAGAATATCTCCCCAACCACAACAAGTAACCCTTAAAAACTCTCCCACAAACCACATAGGGTCATATCTCAAGCAATTAACTGAGCTCAGCCCCAGCACATAAGCTGCCTGCTCCCGGGCGCTTGCAGGCAGAATCACAGCACTTGCATGGGGTTCTGGGATGGTGACAGCCCTGGGGGCTATTGGAATTGATTGGCTATCCTTACTTAGGAATGACAGAGCTTCTCTGAGCGCTTAGCATGCTGACCTCAGAAAGATGAGGCCAGTGTCCTCTTGGCAATTTCCACACAAATCCACTTCTCTGCAGCGCTCCACTTCAGTCTGCGGCTTCTCTGTTCTTCAAGATAGAGGGGAGGTGACTGAAACGAGATTGGGTCGGTGCATCTCCCGCTTCCGCCTTTCATACCCCTGTTTCAGTCAAAGAGCAGCGTAATGCCCACCTCAAGGCCTACAGCATAAGGTCCACAGTGTGAAGGTAAATAGCTGTTGAGGGTAATGATGTAGATGAATAATACATGTGGGAGTGTGCCATGTTGTGCCAGGATCCTGGGGCGGGCGGGAACAGTGGGATGCATATGGGCCTCTCCACCCTCCCGCCCCCCCACCTCCGGGGTCAAAGTCCACACTGTGGGATGGGTGCCAATATTGCCAGATCAACAACTGATCAACGATAGAAGTATCTTGATGATCTGCTAGGCCTTAATGGCCTAGGCGATGGGAGTAGAGGGTGCGTCATGCTTGTGCATTCTCCTCCCCTTCCGCTATCGCCACTATCTATTTTCCAAGGCCACCGTTGCTGCCTCCTGTGCTTGGAGGCGCCCAAGATGATTGCAATTGTTTTGTTAGAAATACAAACAAGCCAGAGTGTTTTTTTTCTCCCATTAACCAGAATGATGATGGGTGTCGCCGGACCTTTCGCTAGCACTCACACAGCATTGTGGAGATACAGTAGGTCTGGCTATGAGACAAGGTGACGCTGAAGGCAGTCAGACTGTTTGTGGGAATCCTGATCTCATTCTAGTTGATGGATAGTTGTTGTTTTTTAGTGATATTGGCCAATCAAAATTAAAACGTCTACTGTGGGATTCACTTTGACTTTATCTGGTCACTTTGACGACATCTTGTCAACAAAACACACACATGCATAACCAACATTGTATGTACATGTTCATTAAGTAGCATTTTTCCCTTTAATGTCAAGCCATTGTGGACACAAACTGCTATTTCATATTTTGTCACATTCTGTGCCAAAACAATTGCAAATGCATAGCCCTTAAACACATAGTGCATTGGTGTGTGTGTGCAATTGAATGTTAGAGCTATCTATTTATGACACAGTCCAGTGATTTTGCTTTGGTGTAATTGTATCTTCGACTGCAAATTGTGCCTTGAAAGTGCAGGTGTAATGCTTTTACTTGAGAAGTATCTCATTGCCTGGGATCGTTTTTCGCCACCAACTAATTTTTACATTGAAAAACCCAAATGCAAATCTATTGTGTCCTTTCTTTCTACTGCATGTGACGTTTCTATTGCATGTTCAACTTCCCACTCTGTTGGAAATGTAGATGATTATGTGGTAAAGAATCCACATGTTGAATGTTTGATTGATGAACATTTGGCATTTGTCTGACTAAATTTGACACATTACTCACACCCCATCTAGCCAAAATGAACATGCCGTATTTATATGACAATTCCTATCAAGTTAAATGTAATTACCGCACATGTATGCTGGAAGTGTAGAAGATTTATTTGACTACAATACAATATGTAATAAATGTTTTTTTGCTTGCAGGCCACAGGCACTTTACAAAGCTTATCATTTGTTTGGTAATAGTCCCACAGCCAGATTATCACACCGCAGACGTATACTGCCGCTTAGCCCCACATCCTGTTAGATACCCACATTGCCTTTAGCCTGCAAGTGGATGTCAGTTCACGGGAATTTAAATTGTTTTTCTTGGCCTCAGACAATGGAATGATAATGGATAATGGTGATCCGCCAGGCATAAAGAGGCAAAAGAGAAAGAAAATGGTCAAGGTTGAGAGAGTAAATTTCCTGAGGTCAGAGGTCTAGGGATTAGCAGATGTCAGAAGGAAAGCTGGGAGGATGGGGTGATGCAGAGGTGGGGGAGAGGTAGAGGCCATGTAGACGTGGAGTAGGGAATATGATAGTGGTCTTAGACTGGGTAACAGTAACCTCAGGTCACGGTTAGTTCCTCTCAGACCTACATGAAATGCAAGGATTTTGTTGTTTTCCTTCCGACTGAAGATTGCTGTGGCTTTCTGTTTGCTCCAAACTAATCAGGTGTTTTCTTCTTTTTTTACCATGTCTGCCCTTGACCATCCTTTTGTCTTCAACTGAATCCTTCTCAACAACGACCTGGCCTTTCATAGGTAAGTGAAACACCAAAACTATATAGATGAACATAGTTCCTAGTATGTTAGTCCGTGCATACATGCAACACAGACATCACCTTTTTGATAGAGATACAGAGAGGATGACAGCTAGCAAAAGGCTAAGTAGAGCAATCACTTGGTTTAGAACTAATGTCGTTAACAGGATTTTTTTACATATGTTCACATGCCCTCCAAATTACACTCTTAAACAAGGATCCTACCCAATCCTCTCAGGCTGAGCAGTTAATATTTGTTCTGAGGACCCGTCTGTGTGTGTTTAAGCCCAGCTGGGATCCTGGTGAGTGCAGAGGGAGTGAGAGCGGGACGCTGAAAAGAAAATAAAATCTAGAAAATCAGCTTAATTGGCTTAAATTAAAACAGCAGAGGAAAAATTGTAGCGGATGTGGAGTGAGCTTATCTGCAACGGTGCACTTGTCCAAATAAGCGCACTATATGTGTGAGGGCACCACAGCAAATTGCAAGTGTTGCCTTAGTTCCTTCCTGCGGTTTGCTTGGCACCAGATGGGCTCCCTGAGTGAGGAACAGCAAAGGGAGTTTGATGAGCCCCCAGCGAGACCCTGTGCGAGGCCCCGCCCTCCTCGTAGCTCCATCAGGAGGTTGGAGGTATACAGGCCTTGGGAGGGCTGTTAAACTTCCGTCTACAGGCGTCCTCCCACCCTCCACTGCTGGTTAAGCCCATATCTGTGGTCCCAAATAGGCCAAGGGTAGCCTCTCTAGCCGTAAAACATGCATCACTCCCACAGAGGGAGGAAGTTCCTGCACTCCTTTCTCATCTGCTATTATTCCTGACACAAGATTGTCTTTCTTCACCCAAGTATTTGGGAAAATACCCCAAAAATGTGTGTTCCGCTTAATATACTGCTCCTCGTTTGGCTTCCTTTCACCTACATTTCACTCCCTTTTTCGGGTCCGTCTGGTCCACATGTTAAGAATCACACTCCTTGTTGCCGCTGTGTCATGTTTTACCAGAAAACAACATTCCTCCTATTTTGGTGTTATCTCCCTCGGGTTACTGTCAGGGAAAAAGGGAGGTGATCCAGATAGACTCCATCTTGTTGGACTGTGGTCAGATAGCAGCTTTAGAGGGCCTCCTTTGTCTTCGTGGCCTTCTGTATCAGAGACGGAGAGACACAGAGAGCAGACAAACAAAACATATGACAGAGAAGAGTGTTGTATAATGTGTATCTCTATGAATTTGAACAGAAGTAGAGACATTAGGACATGTAGCTCCATATACCTATTTTACAAAAACACGAGCAGGTGGCTCAGTTTACTGATAAAAGGCAGCAGCATGGCAGTGGAGTTTATGAATCAGGAATTCTTTCTTTCTTGAGCAAATTTAAATTTAAACCACAGCGAGAACTCACCTCAGGTGTATTTGAATAAGTCACTAAATTACTGTCAGTTCCAAGAATGCTGGTTGAACTTAAACATTGACTGCACAGCAGAGAGAATCCACAAAATGCACTCACTCAGCAAGGTATGGTGAAAAGGCAACATACAATACAAGTCAAACAATTGTGTTTACCTGTGTCACGCGCAATGTTAAAGGGGAATTGCATAGCCTGGTTTTTTATTTCTGCCGGGGGCATTTGATGACATCACCAGAGAAAACGAAATGACCATCCATAAACATGACATGTTTCACCGGCTCTGTTGTGATTATTAGAGTCAGAGCAGGTTGTCTTTCCAACATCTTTAATGGCCATCTCCTATTTTTCTGTGACTTCCTGGACAGGCTGACACCCCATATCTCAGTGAAGCTGTCCAAGTCTGACAGCAGGGATTCTGCCAGCCTGTGCGTGTCAGTAGATGTGTGAATGTGGGTGGCTTTGTGGCATTTTGCGTTTGCACTTTGCTTGTCGAATGGAGCGACATTCTTCGCCACAATACTTTCACTGCATTCAAACCATAAGTGAATATTCTGTTTCCTATCAGTGAAATGTATTAGTCTAAAAATCTTTCATTGGAACCTCGGACGATCAGGAGTCAAGCTGTACCGACACTGACTGAACCGACAGCTGCAGTGTGCAGTGGCCTTTCCACTCGATATTTCATTGCTCCTTAATGTTCGAAAAGTCTGCAGCTCAACAGTAGACTTGTTTCATCTCTGCCATCCCACGCCAGAGCCGTTGGAATAAAACCTGAAAACTTTCCCAAAAGTAGTTTTGAATTCCCACGCTCACATCGTCTGTGTTTCTCTAGTTTCGATTCCTCATCTCACTCTGGCTCGACGGATGTTGAGGCCAGGACAGAGTATGGGATTTTCGACAAGTTTATCTCCCCCGCCAAGCTGCAGTGGAACTTCGAACTGCCTGCTCAAGAGCAGAAAGAAGACTGTGGTGCAATGAGACCTGAGGATGACTTCTGCGCCACTCTGGGCTTATATCCTCTCCCTTCACCGCTTGAAAGCCACTGGCTTAGTGAGGCGGCAAGCTGAAACATACATTGTGGGGAGTTACATTCCTGACATTGTTGCCTGAGCCAGTCAGAGGTAATTGTTTATTTGAATATTCCGGAGTATGACAGCTTCCCACCGGCGATTGCTCGCAAAGTAAATTGCGATGAGCAGCCCTGTTGAGAGAAATAGTGAGATGAATGGAGCGGACAGTCTTCACGCGCAGAACTTGGCAAAGAATCCTGCCATTCATAAAACCTACTTTTCTATAGGAAAAAGCAATCACTCCCCGACCTCGGTATTTAACCTGATCTTCTTACCGACTTTACACACTTCCACGTTCTGTGTACCAAGTTTAACCTGCAGGCTAAGCAGAACACACACACAGTGAAATCAGCTGAGTCGCCCGAATAAACACCGCAGACCTTGAATTGCCGTAGTTGTAATAGTTAACTACAATCGAAGTTCTCCCAAGGTCTTGTCTTTGCCCTGATGGTCATGTCCACATAGAATGTCAGTGTGTGGCAGCGGACACATCAAAGACTGTTTACCCATCAAACAGTCTGTGCAGAGTGGGAGATGTTTATTTGGCCCTGGGCTCCCATCCAGCTAATAGGCAGGGCTTCACTCTTGATGAATTGTCAAAAAGAAAGTGCGACATTCCTCCTCTAATGGCATTTTGAGAGTGTTATTGCTTTTTATTGCTTTCCTCCCTTAATGAGTGGAAGGGAGCCCAATTACTAGCAGAGGCCATCAGGTTTCATCTCCATAACACATTTCAGCCGGCAACTATTATTATTGTTCATTAGGTTAGGGCCAGAATCTGCGTAGCTAATGAGAAAGCTCAGCAGCCAAGAACCCTCGTGTACCAACAAGACCACAATTCATTAATTGGAACATATTGCCTAATAATGCCTTGAGAGAGAGAGAGAGAGACAGAGAGAGAGAGAGACGGGCAATCATGTGTTCTTATTTCCTTTTTTTTTGTCTTCTTCCTTTTAAAGAAACATCAGCTGCATTGTGGGGAGTGTTTGTTTTAACAACAACTCTCAGAAGGAGTTGAGTTCGGCCGAGGACTGTTATAACAGAGCTCTGTGTGTTTGTTGGCAAGGGGAGGACATAGGGACGGGAGGGGGCCTGCCAACACTGCTGTTTAAGTACACACAGCATTATTGGGTTACTCCAGTGGAGGGGGCAGGGGAGAAGGGGCGGTGGGCCCGAATTAGCAAAGAGGCAGAGAGCGGACAGCTGGGTGGCACAGGATGGGGCTAGGCATGCGTTTATGTGTCTGCCTGAGAGGGAGGCAGAGAGAGAGAGAAAGAAAGAGAAACAGGGAGCACTCACAGCTGCTTTAACAGCCGCGGCTCAACCGTTTTCTCCACCACATTTACTCCCTCTCCTTTTGGGGCCGTTCCTCGTTTATAGTCTGTGGTGTAAACAGGGAACGCTGTACGTCCCTAAGTGCGAGGGAGCTTCAGGTGAAAAACAAAGGCTATCACCTCCATCTCCATCCCAAGTGACTCATCTCTTATGCGAGTCTACCACTCCCGAGCGCCGCCAAGGTCTAATTAGCTCAACGACACAGAACGCAGCCGGAGTAATTGTGCTGTGTGTGAAAACTCAGCCTGTAGCAACCTGGCTTGTGTACACACGGGGGCTGCTCAAATAACGTGGTGCTGTGGCAGGCGGCCACCACAATCTTCTCTCCTTTATTTATTCACTTACTCCGTCACTTAGACTCGCTTGCCATCGCCGCTCTGACGCTTAATCAGATTTACCACACGGTTTGGACTATCTCAGTCTTCATTCTGTTCTCTGTGGCTTTAAAGCTTTTTCATTTAGAACTGTCGATCACTCTTGGCTTGCTTCTTTCTCCTTTCTTGTGGCCCTATATGTTCTTTTTACAATTTTCCTCTTTGTGACGACCGTGGTGTGTAATTTGGGTCATGACTTCAGACTTCTTTGATCCATTACTGGAGGATCATTTTGGTGAATTTGCTGTATTCTTATAGGATGACGAATAGTGACCCTGGGGGCTGACAGTCCTCTCAGAAAAAACACAGAAACTGGAATCCTGTTTCTGACTGGCACAGGCTCACATATATTAGCAGATATTTATACAACTCTGCCAATGTTATCACATTACTTTTAAGGGATTAAAATGAGAGGAACTACAGTGTACATTGGAAATTATGCGGTGGCTTTGAATGTATTTCACAGGCTTCAGGGTTATGACACATATCAAATAGAAGGCCACAAACCCTTTAGGATTAAAACAAATCCTGTTTGTGTTTTGCATTGCAAATGCAGAAACCTTGACACATGGGGATCTTTCACACTGAAACAGGCAAACAAGGGAGGGTAAGTCTTTCTCGAAATAAATGGAGAGACCATTCACTCCCCCTGAGACAGCAGTATTTAGTAAAGTCACCAGGGGCAAGCGGGGACGGGGTCAGGAGCCAGAGGGGTGAAAATGGAGCTATCTAACCTTCACCATCGTTCATCCTGATGGCTGGTTTAAGGGAGGAAGGAGGGAAAAAAGCTGGATTGGAGAGGAGGACAGTTGGTGCATGGTGAGGTGGGGGCTCAGACCGGGCTTCCTGCTATGATGGATAGAGGATGTTTCAAGAGAAAAGAGCCGTTGATGCTCGTGGGGCTGCAGAGCAAAGGAATAAAAAAAAAAAAAAAAAAGGAAGACTGAATAAAATGAATCATCACTAGGGAAAAGGTATTAGTCTGATTGAAGGAGCAGTGAAGAGAGTAAATGAGAGGGGGGGGCATTAGGGAGTGACATAATCTTGGAGGTGTAAAGGTGACGATTTGGTAAAAGAAGAAATTAATGCCAGCTAGCAGATGGAGCGTTTTCCAGGGAATGTTAAAAAATCACGCTGAGTCGAAAGAGAGCGGGGGGAAATGGGTTTTGCTTTGTCTTATCCCGTGTCTTCAAAGTGCCATTTTTTTTTCCTGCTGTCTGTCTGGTGGTGGGTCGTAGGTTTTAGGAGGGGGGGATTATGAGTTTTGCCAGGCGGACCAGGGTTAAGATGAATGGTTGTCCTTTTGGATCCAAGATGGTCATTATTATTCCCACATGGTGCTGCCAGATAAAGCCCCTAAAGCCTTTTTGATTCACATGGGTTTGTTGTCTGTCTTATTTTTCCTTTGTTTCTTTGTTTTCTCAGCAACCGCGGTACTACTTTATACCTCCTGCATGGCGAGGCCTGTCATAGCCCTATTTGTTACTTCCGCATTCATCATTTTTAGTGCGCAGTCAGTTGAAATAGCAATTTATAGATCAATAGCAGTTTACACTCCAAGTTGCTGCATGGAAATGATTTATCAATTAGTTTCTTAACAGAGATGGTGATTATTTGATTAAAGAGATGTGCCATTTATTAAACAAAACTCTAACATTTTGTTTGTTTTTTTAGTAGCTTTCTAAAAGCACTGTTATTTTTCAAAAAAGGAAAAATATGAATTTGTTGACATAGATAGTCTTTGGCCAACCGGTATTATGTTTCATCTATGGAGAGACACAACAAAAAATGTGTTTCCATCTGTTGCCTTGGTAGCAAATAACAGGGTTTAAAACCATTTCTCACATGGATTACCTTAATGGCTATCTCTGTCTCATTCTTCTCCAATCAGATGCCAGTGTGATTAGCCATGTCAGTCACTGGTGAAAGCCCCTCATACACAGTGGCACTGCAGTCTTCTGTCTGAATAGACTTGGGCCGGGCGTGGAGAGGGGGGCTCTCCAATGGCCGCCTGCACACTGGATCCTTTCATATTTACATCCTTTTTTTTGTGGTGTCACTCCAATATTGTACAATGGGGAAACATGTTGACATTCCTCTCCACCGGATTATTGTCACTCGTTGTGCTGTCCAATAAGGCCGAGCAGCACATTGTCACGCATTCTCCATAAATAATAATACTACACAAAGGCTTGCCGCGTGATTATCTTGGATGGAGATGGGCTTTGACTGACATGTCCGGCAGTCTGGTCAGCTTCCTGGTGAATGCAGTTACTTTGGACCATTTATGTTCAGCCAGCTACTGTACATGCATGTAATGTTGACAAGTAGTGACGGTTGCCTGAGTATGCGTGCATATGTCCATTCATGCATGTTAATGTGTGCCTGTGTATTTGTTCATGTTGACAGTACAGGAGCTCCAAGTCCACACTGTCATGCACTTTGTTTTAGCCTTTTTCCCGTACCCTAACCTCTTTCTTTGTGCAGCCCATGTTTGCTCAGTAGTGGACACGGGCCTCAGCTAAGAGCATCGGGGGTGCTATGATTAAGTATTAATTCAGGCGTGTGATCGATTTCCCTCCAGCTGCTGCAAAAGAACTGAACACAGAGGGCAATGTTTAAACCCTGACTCGGATTAGTGTTCAACAAGATATCTTTTTTTTCTGTTTTACTCTGAGCGCAATGTACAATATTCACTGCTGAACCGACCAGACGGACCACACGCAAACAAAGACATGTCCTCTCATGTGTCATCATCGCTTTATACTACCTCCATAAACACAATTCTAAACTCAAACATTTGCCCAAAGTGCTACAAAACTGTACTTGCACATAACGATCCATTGTGTTTCCCGCTCATCGAAAGGCTTCTGTCATGTTTGGCTTTAATCGTAGAATCTGGGATTAATGTAGCTTCTTTCTGAGGGCCGCGATAAAATGCCTTGTCTCAGACATGCGTCCCTATCCCTTTAACTCTCCCTCTGCAGATCACTTGATCTATGACCGCCGCTCAAGATGGATTGACACTCGTGCCACTCAGTCAGTGGAGAGGCCTCCCCACCCCACCTCTAACCCCGCAGGTCACCAATTAGGCTGTGTGTCCGTCATACAACCAGCCACCCAAAACCCCCCTTTTCCTGTAGATGATACCCCGTCGCACGGGAGGCCATATTGGTCCAGTCCATTTATCTTCATCAGGGTCTATCACGGCGGAGGCCTTCCTAACCCCAGAGGGCCCCCCCTCCGACCCCCATCGCTGGTCATGTCTCACTCACTGCCTCTAACTTTCTCTGAGTGCCCCGTGCGCATTCTCATCAACCCTCACCTTCCGAAGCACCTGATGGCAGGTGCAATGGCAGCCTATTACGTTGAAGCAGTTTTGTTTTCAGCATGATAATGAAGAGGGGGAATGGGGTGCAAGCAGAGGACAGACCGATGGATAGCGATGGTTTCTCAGGGGCCGTGGTGCACTGGAGCGTACAGTAAGGCTTTGCAGGCCAGTATATTTCTCTGGAATTGGAGGGTGTGAAACACTACTGAAATGGCAGACAGAGGCCAGTTAATGGGCCTGTCAAGACGACCAACCTTGCTCTGAGTTTACTGTTCTTGTATCATTTTCTGTGTGTGTGTGTGTGTATTTCTGGCCATGCAAGTATACATGTGTGCGTGGGGGCTTGCTCCCTCATCACTCACGTTGAATGGACATCAGCCAGCAGTGAAATTAGACTGTTTCTCCCTCAGAGGCGGACTGTCACCACTGAGATGAAAGGAGGGGGGGGGGGGCGTTCTGCTCCCAAGGCACTTTTAGTGGAGGCCCATTTTGAAGCGTTTAAAGTTTGACACCTACTGACATACTGTCAAAAGCACAATGACCTACAAACGGCCATACTCTCCATCCGAAAGGTAAAGCTCCTGCATAGGACCACGTACTCAAAGTCACACAACCATTAAATCAAGCAAGCAGCGGCTCTCTATTTTATCTAAACGCCTCTATTTGGCACTGACTCAAAGACTAGCTGCTCGAATTCCAGTAAGCCAATCCATTTGATTGCCTGACACGGTAAGGACAATACCCTTTGTTACTCAGATTCAATGATTTTTGGAGCGAGGCTATAGTCATATTCCTGAGCCAGGGGCAGACTACATCCACTCAAAGTATGCAAATAGAAACAGCCTGGTGTTGCTTTTGCTGTAGTTTTAGATAAAGCTTCGGATAAACATCTGTTTCTGCCAACAAGTCTTTATATTGCGACATCTTGAGGTTTCAGAGATGTGACTAAGGAGGTTATGCATGTGCATGTCTGTGTTTGCCCAAAGTTTAATCTTAAGACCGCCCTCTTTCTTCTGAAGGTTGTGATTAGAAGGTTTGGTAATTACTATTCAGATAATCTTCATACTTTATCATTTAACTCACTGTTGGCATTCCCCGACTTTTTAATGGGTTCGAGACATCTAATATACAGTATGTTTTTTTTTTTTAAACTTGTTTTTTTTCTTCCAAACCACCATTTATTTCTGGAAACATTCTTGACGAATTTTTTATTTATTTTTTACTCCATAATCCATTTCAGTGTTTAGAGATGCAGGCGGCGTTGAAACAGCTGCAGACACACAGCATGTTTTGACTTTATGGTGATATTGCTCACGCACTCCCTAAAGCATCTCTTTGTCTGATGGCTAAGTGGAGCGAGGGTACAGTCTTTTATTTCATCAGGCTTTTACCACTGCTCCGCTCCCTCCCCCTCTCCCATTACTGGTCATCCTGCAGCATCTCCCGCCGCTGTGCTTAAATGTTTAAAAGCCTTTTCCCCCCTTCAGCTTTACTGTTTGTTTACCTATTTATTATGTTACCATGCTCCTTATTTATATGGTCTGATCTCACCTTTATCCTTTTTTATATCAGTTTTGTTTTGCTTTTTTTATTGTGCTTTTTGTGCTCGAATGAAAATAAGCACCCAGTCAGGTGCTTGTCCTGGCAATTATACGAGTATACCATTGATCCGCTCACTCACACCAGACCAATAATGTCCACTGAGAACAGAGAGAAGCCCCTTTGTCCTAATATACTATATATTTTTCTCTTTATTAATGTATATACACATATTGGATTCCTCGGGTTTCATTCTCAGCCTGCCCTGTGATCCTCTTGTTTGTGCAAGGTCTGGTTGTCCTTGCAGATTTAGCCACTTTAATTTGTGGTTGCCCATAAATGCTGTGTTGATTCACGGCTGGTAATTTCACGCATGGCCACGAGGGGAGTAGACGGGCCCCGGTTCCCACTCATTAATAGTGGGGCTGCGACAGAGAGAGATAGTGGAGAGTCTTAAAGGCCCCATTGATTCATCTCCATGCTGGATACAGATGCTAGCAGACCTGCCTCATGTCCTAGTTCAACAACCATAGTGGGTCGAGGGAGGATGAGGGTGAAGGAAAGCAAAAAAAGAGTCTTGGCCTGACACAGATTACGGTCTCTGCTGAATAGCCTTCCCGCTTCCCACTCCAGTTACACCACTCCTCTCCAGAGAGGTGACTGCATCGTGCACGGTCCATACGGTCTCTGCTGAATAGCCTTCCCGCTTCCCACTCCAGTTACACCACTCCTCTCCAGAGAGGTGACTGCAACTTAAACTGGTTTAAGTTTTCACCAGTTGTCAGTGAGTCTTAGTCATCTCAGAGTTACGTGTTTAGACCGAGGGCTGTTTTGCCGCTGTCTCCACCAAGTAGCATGTAATACCTACATTGTGTAATACGTTGGTGGTGCCTGTGTAGAGGGAGACCTGATGAAGACTATTGGCTCATCAGCGTCTACTAAATCACTGCTGATGTCCGGTGAAAACAGGTCATGACCCTCATGGCCCTCCCAGACACCCAGGGGCTGGCAACTGAACCCTATTAAAAGTCGACTAAAGCAGCCAACAGAGCATGAGTCGCACCTGACCTCACGTCACTGTAACAAACACACACACACACACACACACACACACACACACACACACAGAAGGACATGAAGAGAGGAGAAGGCTAGTGGCTGCTGTGAATAGCACAAGATGCACGGTGTGTTCTGGTAAGGATGGAGAGGGAGAAAAAGACATAGTGTCTCTTTGAGGTGTGGAGGTTATCAGACACCTTTATCGCTGTGGAAGGGACATTATCACACATTGGATGTGCCATACTAACTTTACACAACTAAAAGACACCTAGAAGAGGTCAACAACATTATTTTTGGATGATATTGTTGGTTTGCCTTGTAAAAGGCAAAACCTTTGACGAGTAAGCGCCACAACAGATACTTCAACTGCTTAACTACGGGGTGTGCAACATGTGCATATGTTTGTTTTAGAGGCCCCCTTTCTTCAACAAAGAGCCTGGTGGTGCCAGCCTTGATGCACCCCTGTGCTGCAGTATGGTGGCTATGTGTCTGGTTGGCCTGTGTGTCAGGGCTGCTGGGGCCCTGTCTCCTCTCCAGGGAGTCTCCTTCCACTCGCTCACTTTATCCTCCTGCTGTTGCTGCCTTGTGGGATACGAGGCAACTAGAGCCCAGATTGAGCCACTCTGGCTTGGCCCCGCTCCATTCCTCCAACAACGCTAATTACATCTCAAATGGTAATAGATGAGGCCTCGTTAGCAGCTCTCACTCCCTTGAAAGATGCACAAACATACATCAGAGGGGCCACTGATGGGTCTGAGCTCCCTCCTTCAAAGGCCGGACTTCACAGGGTGCTCGGGGCCCGATTTGCTAATTACTCCTGCAGTTCCACACGGCTGCCCCGTACACCGGCTGCACCGAGCAGGCAGCTTTTTCTCACATCGCCAGCGCTGCTTTCAGACCTCCCAAACCCAGGCCAAACTACACAGCCGTGTTAAATATATAATTCAATAATTCAAATAAGAGCTACTGTACCTTTATTTTGGTCTCTTCATTAACCAGCTGATCATGCGATGACATTGCATGAGTCAGCTCTCTCACAGTCAGTGACAGTTTTAATCTCTATTTTCAAAACTGATGAATGTTAAAGAGAGAGACAAATAAATAGGATATTATTTAAGTTATTGGGGGGGGATCCCATGTCATTAGTGCTTCCCCTAATAAAATTAACCTAATTAAGGATTGACTTTATAATTAGATTCGAGCACTACAAAGCATGTCATTTCTGGTGCTCAATATTAGACATTTTATTCTGCAGAGATTCACTTAATGGGATGAAAATAGACATGTACTTCCAACTGTGTTCACTCGTGTGTCATTTCTCTAATGTGCGTTGGCACACACGTACATGTAATGTGTGTGTTTGTGTGTATTAGTATATAGAGTAAAAATGTGCTTGCTTATGTCTTTTTCGTTTGAAATGCATTGTTGTTTTTTCGCTTATTTTCACAAACACTTTTGTCAACTTTTTACCTTTTCCTGTTGAAAGCATTGGGGGAGGAGGTGAAGAGAGAGAGAGAGAGAGAGAGAGAGAGAGAGAGAGAGAGAGAGAGAGAGAGAGAGAGAGAGAGAGAGAGAGAGAGAGAGAGAGAGAGAGAGAGAGAGAGAGAGAGAGAGAGAGAGAGAGGCAAATGCTGCACCATCATGAAGAGAAGCTGCTCTTCCGCCTTGTTAAGCAGATGTGCATATAAGATATTGACTGGTAGATACCTCGATCAGGATCTTTATTGGTTCAGAGCTGTTGCTGGGCCCTCTTCATTGTTTAAGTGATTTAATTCCACAGAATTCCATTAGATTTCATTATCATTTGTGTTTTATGCGCTGGCTGTTGTGAAGGAGATGGAGTCAACAAGAAGATTAGACGCTGCTCTAATTGTGGTGTGGTTTACAGTGAGCCTGTTTGCCTGCATCGATCCGCTGTGAGAAATAATAATAAAATGGAAGTAAAGCGATGCAGGGAAGGAAGAGGCGGCAAGCGAGCAGGGCTTGTTACTGAAGGAATGATGTATTGATCGCGTCTGACAGGGTGCTGTGGACCGATCAATTCTGATGGGCAATGGGAGCCTGTTAGGGAATTCTCCTGGGTCGTCAGGGTCACTCGCACAACAGCCAATGGGAGAGAAATTAACCCATCATGAAAAAGGCGTAGATGGAAAGATGGATGGATGCATGCATAATCAAGAGGAAACTGCAAGAGGTTATGGAGAACATATTTGATCAAGGTATCATGAGGTTAGATGGTGGTTCATTGTGTATGGATGCATGGTTGGGCTAAGGAACCCATACCAATGTTCAAGCCTCTCTTGACATTTTCCATCATGGTGTGGGACAACAAAAATGTATTAAAATTCAAGGTGCCGTGCAGTGTGTGGATATTTAGTCCTGAAAGCTGCTCTTGTATGTAGTAAGCATGTGCCTGTGTCTTTACTCCGTTTTAAGGGTTTTAAGGTAGGGCTGAGGAATGCATTATGTCAAAATGAAGGTCAAGGGTAAAGAAAAGGTGAATATTGAAGATAGTAAGGGAAAAATATAGCAAAAAAAAACAAAATGGCCTAATGATGGTAGTAAAATGCAGTATCATCTGTCTGCGCTGTCCGGAGTCTATTCAGGATGCATCTCTCCTTTCCCCTTGAGTACACTATGCCTGGCCTTACTCAAGCTAATTGATAGCCTGCACGTTAATTTAAGTCAGACATGAGTGGCTGCTATTAATGAAGGCAGAATTTGCTGGTCTGACAGTGCAGTGAGGGCTCACAGGAGAGTGATCTACAGCTTGAGGCACTGTCTAGAGGCATACGCTGGAGTGGTGTAGTGGGAGTGGAGTGATGCAGCCATTACATTTCAAGAAGTGTTCACTGTGAACTCCGAATTAATCCATTTTCACAGTGAAATGACCTCTATGAATTGGTCTAGGACCCACTTTCGGCATGTAGAGTCGAAACGCAAGCAAAGTTTTCTTCCTCAATTGCTCGGAGAAAACTCGTAGAGGATAATGATGAAGCGCAGCAGGAGAGTCACGCGACAGTGGCGGGCGTAAGATTGGGTTTGTTTGTGCTTTATCAGCTCTATCGATGGTCCGTCCACACACGCAGGCCATTTGCATTTAGCTCCCGTAATTGCTGGAATTAATAGCACACACATTTACAAAGTATTGTCAGCCATGAAGTGATTATGGTAATCGGCAGATGAATTGGAAAAGGCAATTTTAAACTGCATTTTTTTTTCTCTTCTTTTTTCTTTTCTCACAAATGAGTTTACCGACTTCAATCATGCGAGTGCTCTATTGAAGAGCGGCAATGGATTATCTGTGTTAATGATAGGTTTTTAGCTGGGCAAGGGCGTTTGTGCTATAATGTGACAAAGCAAACACACGTGCGTGTTGTGTGTCGTCAGTGGCGCAGCGCCTGCGGGGTCATGTTGATGTAAAACATGCAACAATAACCTGGTAAGATCTCCCGTGGAGGATGCTAAGTGCTGGTTGTAACTGAGGCATGTAACTCAGGGGTCCCCTTCTTTTGCAGCATGCTCACTCCTTACCTTTCTGCTCTTAATGCTAGCTATAATAACAATGGTTGTCCTAGTGGCCAAACCATCCAATTCACTTCCAAGAAGTAGTAGACATTTTAAGCGTCACTGTTTATTTATTTCTGAGCGAATCCAGTAGAAAAGGGTGTGGGTGCGAAGGTCCGTGCTAAATGGACGTAGTCATGCATGAGTGGAGCTCCTAGCTCTTCATTTAAAGACCTTTTTCGGTGGAGGAGGAGGATTCTTTCCTGTGGCTTGTTATGCTTCCCCCCACATTCAGACATGCTTTTATGAAAATACAACTCTCCATCCCTGCTATCATGGATTCAGTTATTCAGTTATTCATGGCTTGAGGCTGAATAATGAAAGATGGTGAAAACACACTTCACTCTGTTTCTCTGTCTGCCCCTCTTTGTCTCTCCCTCCGTCTCTTGGCTGGATTGCTACTTAGCTCTTGACTCCTATTGAGCAGGGCCATCTCCAGCGTTAGTGGAAGTCAATGATATTGGGAGAAAAGTCACTAGGATGCCATTTGATATTCAATAATGCTAATGCCGTTTGAAAATAATTAGCTAATCTATACTAATCAAATTGACTAAATCAGGGTCACACAAAAACACACACGTGTGTGCAGGGCAAGCGTTTTCTGTGTGCACTCCCACAATATACAGAATCCTATCTGACAATATCTTCCAGCCATACTGTGTGTTTGGTGAGATCCTCCACATCTTGACAGTGATCTGTGCCATCAAAGGCCCCAGAGTGGTGCGGCGCATGAATGCAGAAGTAGCTCTTTTGACGGCAGCGGTGGAGCAGAGGCTCGCACAGCACAGCGGCTGCGATTGCCACCGCTCTGTTCTGCTCTTTAATGTGGCTGTGGGAGATGGAGGTGTTTGAAAACAGGCACGCGGCTGGTGTTGTGACGCCGTCATCAGCCGCCCGCTGCATTCTTCTGCTACAGTTATTTCAAAGCCGGGAATCCAGCTCCGAGACGTGCAGAGCAGGAAAACCGGAAACAGACCTCATCTTTGTTTAACAACTCGCAATGGAGACTGAGGGAGGCGGTGTTCTTGCATCACCAGAGATCTAAACGCTTGATGCATGCATGTTGAAATACACACACACACATACATACACACAACATGTGGTTCTTGGTGTGTAGTTGTCGATTATTAGGGAAAGCCTTGCCTCTGTATAATAAATTAACCTTTTGTTGAAACAGACACACTAAGATTTTACACTCATTTATCTTGATTAAGGCTCCTATGGAGAACGCATTAACACAGAATGCTTGATCACGGTAATTCACCCCTCATCTTCCTCATATGTAGTTCTCAACATGTACATGTTTGGCTGTGTACGTCCAGCAGGGGGCAGATCACCAGGGCTTGCGAAACACAATGTGTGAAAGCTGTAATCTGTATGTGTGGCTCTAACTGAGAGAACTGATAAAACCACACACACTAATTGGGTTTTACAACAACCATAGTCTCACAATGCCCGGGGGACAGTGCGTCTGTTTGTTTCTGTGTTCAGACATCCAGGAGTTTTATAGCATCAGTGCGTGTGTGTGTGTGAAAAACAGAGAGAGAGAGAGTTAGGGTCTGTGTGCGTGTGCCTGTATCATGGATGTGTGTCAACCACCCCCACCGATCTGAGAGTGCAGTGACTGTGTGTAATCAGGGAGTCCAGCAGAGGCAAAAAAAAAAACAGCTCAAGTGGTGTATGCAGCCGCACTAAATGTCCACCCCAACTACAGTCCCTCCTAATGGCTCCCCAGCGCACGGCTTTCTGGGGTTAGACATGGCGATTTCAAATGTCATTGTACCACAGTGACCTTTTCAAGGACCTGGAATTCATCAAAGAAAAGAAAAAAATGCCTTGTGTCTTAAATGGCAAGATAGTCACCTTTGATCCAAGCGTTAGATGGAGTTGTCTTCAGAATTGAACTGATTTCCGGACGGTTCAAAGGCTACGTTTACTGTAAAAGGTATTATCCTCAGGCGGAGGAGACATAGTTTCTCATTCAAATAGTGTTTTGTGTACTTTAACATCAAATAATTAGGACGATCTATCTTATGGCTCTATAATTTCTTAAGAAATATGTTGTATATGTATGGGAGAATCTCAACTTTAAATAACAAGTGTACACCAGTTAATGGTTCATTGATTATTGTAAACTTAATTGTCCATATGTTGAATACTTGTAATCAATTAAATAAATTTCAGTGTCTCTATTTTCTTTACCAAATTACTTACGGGATATTAACAGGATTTAGGAATAAGTACTCTATTTAACTAATACTAATAATGTGTATTCGTCAAATAAATAAAGGTTACTTCAATCACATATATGACCAAAAACCACTTCATGTCTACATCACATGTGTCTGCATCCTAATCATTGAATTATAAAGCCTGATATCAGCTATAATGCTATTAATGCTCTTAATGCTCTCTGTCGTTAAAACACACTTGATTTTATCTACTCACATGAGCATCATTCACAGCAGACACTTGTCAGACCACAGCTATACCCACTCCACCGCCTTCCCACCCTCTATCTTCAGGAGTTCTGGCTCCTTGAATTATTAGCTAATTGCCAGGTGAAATCAGTATTGATTGTGTGTTGTACAGCAGATAGTGGTAATAGCGGTATATAGCTCGTCTCACTGGATTCTTATACTGTGTGATATAAAAGATGGGGACTGTAAAGATAAAGGACACTGCGTGGGTGGAACTGGAAACAGAAACTCACACACACACACACAGTGTCTTTTTTAGCGTTGGGTCTTTGCTGCAGAATCTGTGCCCTGGAGAGCTGTGGGATCGCTGTGCTGCTGTTGAGCCACTGTCTTGTCCTTGCTATGTAGGTCATCGGTGCCCTCCAACGATATCTTATCCCATCTGCAGTGCAGTCAATACTGTTGACAGAACTCCAAATAGCCTCGGATTAGAAGTTGGCTCATTAACTTGGTTCCTTTGCCTAAATGATTAACCTCGGCCGACAGAGATGTATTGGACAAGTTTGTAATCGTAACACAGTATGAAAACAATACTGTTTAATCTGCATACGTGATGTGCTGCTTTATACGATTTGAGAGGGAATGGGATAAACCAGGAGAAAAAATTTAAAAAAAGGCTGGGGGTGTGGGGGCAGTAATGGTTTAGACACAGCACTCTGCACAGATCCTGAGCATGGCAGCCAGTGGTGTGTTTCAGATTGTTTCCATTTGCATGATAATTTGAGCATGGATTCACTCGCACACAGAGACACACGCGCGCACACACACCAGGGTTGTTACATACAGACTGACGGCTCCAGCAGCCCAGATTACCTGAGCGAGCATCCTGGGTTTCTACTGCGTGCCCTGAAATGAATGAAATTCCCCTCATTAGCACGCGGGTTACATAAGCATGGGTGTGCAGGTATACGCAGCTGCACCGAGGCAGTAAGCTGATTACAGATGGAACTAACCCAATTACTCCTCTGTAATGCAGTTAACACGAATTGGATTGTGAAAGAAGAAGCAACCCGACTGTCATGCGCACGGAGCACGTATAGCTTCGATGAATCATTTAAACGCTCGGCTCAGATAGTTAATGTCAGAGCACTTAAGCGCCCATGCTGAAGTGTTCCGCATGGCACGTCAGCGCACGGACATGTGAATCAGAGATACATGTCTGCGCATGTGTGTTTGTTGTCTCTTAGGATTTCATTGCATGAGCCATGGACTTCTCATACACCAGTGCATTGATTGATCAGTGTGTTATTAGTGTTGTCGGTGCATTGCCCTGCTTTCCTTGCAAACTGACATACTCTGCACAGCAAAAACACTTAAAATTGTACTTTTTGTGTGTGTGTGTGAGAGTGTGAGTGTGTGCTACTGATGTGAGCGCCTAATGTAGCAGTGATTTGCTGAGCAGGCAGCAGCACTGCTGCGATTTATTCCAAATATTTAGATGTTATTCGCAGCATTCAATCAAGCTCCAGCAGAAAAACAGTAAAGGGTAGAGCGCATCTTCGGGTGATAGTGGTGCTGGTTGTTCAGAGTGTGACTTTTCAGACGCACATTCTTGACTAAATGGTGCATCTGCTCGATCATAAACAGCTCACACGTATACACACTGGGTCATGGAAAGAATCCCTCGCCATGGTTGAGGCTGTTGTAAAGGTCATCTCTGTAACCAGTTAAATTTTTGCTCCTCCTCAAGAGTTGAGATCTATAAAATGATCAATAAATCTCTTTGAATGTCTCTGCATCTGGGCTGCATGTGATTTAACACCCCGCCTCATCTGCTAGCCTGCTTTCTATTCGGCACTCTGACAGACCTCGGCCTTCCTCTGCTCACAAATCTTCACTGTATCAACCCCCTCCCGAACCACCCACCTCGACCACTGACAGGCCTTTACATTTGATGGATGTCAGCACTAGTTCAAAGTCTTGTGTAAGGTTCTGATCCAAAACTAGCGGATGATTCCTAGTATGGAAAATGTGTCACCTGTGATCTACAGTGGTGAACAAAGTGTCCTTAGGTGTGGGATTCTTCCTTTCAGGCGGTATTGATTGAAGGAAAGGTGATCTGAGGAGGCCATTAGGAGGATTGAGGAGGGGGGAACAGGCGAGGACTGTGATGAACAGCTCTCTAATCATTATGCCACGTACAGCACTGCCTACAGCATGAGCCTGACATTCACATTTACACACGCACAAGCGACTGTAAAGTAAAGTAGGATTAGTTTTGAATTCACAGCAGTGTTGCGTTGGTTTCAAATGGTTGTTTGTGATCATTTTCCGCCTCCATGTTGTGGGATCTGGCTCTGCATCTGCACCAGTACACACATGACTGTACACCGCTGACGGGCGGGGCTCTGTCACAATGAGCGCAAGGAGACACAGTAATGGCATACATGCACACAAACACACTGACATTTTATGATGTCTCCCAGTATCTTCTTGGTCCAGGCATGTGTATATTGGTGTCTGGGGAGGGAGGCTGCGTCCAGTAAAATGGGCTAAGTACAGCTGTTGTGAGCACTTTTCTCTTTCTTTTCTGTTCTGCATTACGCCGCTGAGCACACTTGCACTCGGGGCTCATCACAGCGAGCGAGATAAAAGCTGATCAACTCCAGCCGAGAGCTTAATTAAAACAGGGCCGCTATAGCAGAGTGACACCTTTTACAAGATCTTAACGTCTCTCTGCTCACCGTTACTGCCAATCCAATTATAGACCAAAACAATAAAATAAGACACGCAGAGGGAGCTGCAGCAAATAGGCTGGCATAAAGAAAAAAAGGGGGAAGCTATTAAAGATTATATGAAGATTTGCACAGTTGACTGCAAAACTTGAGTGCAAGGGTTTAATTTTCACCAGAGAAGCCTGTGTAAGTGTGCCACACCAAATTGGTGACTTAGTTTGTGTGTGTGTGTGTGTGTGTGTGTGTGTGTGTGTGTGTGTGTTTATGCTGTCTCTGAGGGATTCCAGTCCTGCTCTGCGAGCCTGGACACAGTTCAGCAGCATCCTGGGGATTATCTTTCCCCGAGGAAGGTCGCTACCTCAATGTCATTAGGCCACAGCTCACACTAATATGCTGAAGACACACACATAGTCAAACAAACCGCATTTTAGATTTAGGTTCAGGTAATTTCCCGTAACTCCTCCAGTGCGACAGTGTGTAACAGCTGGACATCTGTTACACTTGAATAGCTTCATGATGAAACTGTGAGGGGTTCATACATGTTCAGTCACCATAACACTAAAAGTGAGAGGTGCTGAGGACGGAAAATAATGAGATTTTTTTATTGGCTTTATTAGTGCAGCTGGAGAATGACAGAATAGGTGGGCTAGAAAGAGGGGACGACACGCAGCAAAAGGACTGAGGGTCGTAAATGAAACCAGGCTGCTGCCAAGAACTCAGACTACATGACTGGGTTGGCACATAATGACATATTGAGACATTGTTTGAGGTGGTGTAGAAAGTGGATAAGATGGCAGATGGAAGGTTGCTTCTGTACGTTCAGAATATATTTATTTTTTTGCCAATGAGGGAAAAAGTTGAAGACATCGTCACTTGCATGTCTTAAATTTTCCAAGACCTGTGGGTTTACCTGGACATAATACATGTGGGGATATCATTTTGCGACACTATCGCTGTGACAAAATCCAGCGATAGTGACAGAAAATAAACAGCTGGCAAAGTACTCAAAACCGCCTCTGTGGCAGTTTCTGCGACAGCAGGTGTCTCTCCAGTACTTTTATTTTGCCACGATGACTCACACACAGACTCAATCCCAGTGTCGCAGTCGCAGCTGGGAACAATGAGAGAACTCTCGTGAGAGAGATGAGGTAGTAGGATTACTCAGGATTGCAAGTTTGGTTTTCTTTAAGCCATCTCCCGCAGAGTAGAAGACCCAGAGACCTCTAGAGTTCAATTGACTAAGACTTTGACAGGACTTTGCTTCTTTCAGATCTTCCTAAATCTGATCCAGTATTCCACATTCAATATGCCTACTAAGCAAGCCACTATTACACTCCTCCTCACAAAGCTCCAGCAGCTCGCATACCATATTATCCATCATGTTTAGATGGGACTGATGCAATAGGAGACCAAGAGAGAAGACATTAACAGGAGACGTTTGCCTGTCTGCCTGAGTGCACGACTTCCTCTCCTCTTCTTCTTCTCACTTTACTTCCTCCCCACTCCTCCTGTACCCGACGCAGGAAGCAGACCCACCTGCTCCATCATGATGCCTCACTACCCCTGTCTGTGCTGTCTGTGTGCTGGAATTGGCAGGAAATCAATCCCACTCTCATCTACAACCCGCCTCCCCTTCTTCTTCTTCTTCTTCTCCCTTCACGTCTTACTCCCCCTTCCGGCTGTAAAGTGTCCGTTCTGGCCTGAGCACAAGCATCAGCACAACATTATGCCTTATCGGAGCAGGCACAAAGACCCACGGGCACATTGTTCGTCCGTATCAGCCAGCTCCAGTTTCGTTGCACTGTCTGCATCTGCCAAGCCCCGCGAACACATTCATGACCATAAACAAGACAACAGAATGAAAACTGGAGTGGCCACCAAAATCATTTTTGGGGGCAAAATGCATCTTTAATTGTAGCGTTTAATTACAGTGTGCTATGAGAATGGGGGAAAAAGGAGATAGAATGGAGGATACAGCACATCGTTATTTATTATGCAAATGTATTCCATTTTAGAGACAATTAAGTGATTAGAAAGCTGTCGCTCTCTGCTCTCTTTCTTCTCCTTGTCCTTGTCTTTTTCTTTGCTTTTCAGCATATTACTGTAATGAAGCCATTACTTCTTCAAGTGAATTTTAATGAGTTTTTAACTAACATTTTAATGAGCTATACATTACCATAAAGCATGGATTAGGCTAAATTGAATTGTGTGTGTGTGTGTGTGACAGAGAGAGGGAGAGGGAGCGAGAGAGAATGTGTATGTATGTGTGTGTTGATATTACTTAAGGAAAGAGGTTCATTAAGAGTTAATTATATTGTTTCTCAGGAGCGACCCCACACATTTTTCCCTGGATCGACCAGAAGAATCGCCCACTGTGGTCCCACTGTCATCACTGTGCTGCCGAGGGGCTTGTTAGGCCAAATTAGAGGTGCTCCTTGAAAAAAAAGAGCTTTGAACAGGGCTGCTGTTTGAAATAAGGATGTTTGTTTTGACGTTGTCTAATGAATCAGAGATGGAGGCACAATATGTGTTTGATGGAATGCACTCCATTTCTTTACAGTATTCAGCACCTTTGTGCTCCTCCGCACCTCTTCAGTCTGACCTTCATCAGGCATCCTCTCCTCATCCCCTGTTGTGTTGTGTTGTGCCTCGCCTCTTTTCTTCGTGTTCTCGCCAGAGCACACACACTATGTCTCTTTTCGTACACCCATGGCTCTATTAAAGATGCACATTTCACATGATATCGCCACCTGTGATTTCCCCCCACTATTGTATCACCGCCGACCATATGATTCTCTTTACCTTCACTCTTTTCCATATTTCCTGCATCTTATCTGTGAAAGTGACAGTGTTATTTACAATCCCTCGGCCGGGATTTACAGATAGGGAGAA
This sequence comes from Clinocottus analis, assembly GCF_023055335.1. Lineage (NCBI taxonomy): Eukaryota > Metazoa > Chordata > Actinopteri > Perciformes > Cottidae > Clinocottus > Clinocottus analis. Next base: position 20,461,813 of record NW_027175931.1, on the reverse strand, counting down.
TGGTGGAGGAGATCATATCAGGCTTGGCCATGGTCTGTGGGGAATGATTGGGTGTGCATGTATATGGCTTCATCTGCAAAACCTCATCTGCAGTCTGTGCATAGAAAGCCCTGACAAGCACGTGAAAGCGAGTGGAGGGGGCAGGCCGCAACCCATTGGACAGCGCTGTGGGATCGGGGGGAACAAAATGAACTGAGGGGATGGAAGGAACAGAAAGAGACAGAGAATGACCTCTGATGGTGATATGAGAGAATAAGACAGAGAGAGAGATGGTGATGAGTTTTGCTAATGATGAGAGTCTCAGTTCTCAGTGGAGGTACAGCCTTGGGCACCGCCAGCCAGCCATATTTGTGCAGCTGTTTCTCTGGTCTGACCCTACAACCTCTCACTGGAGCAATGTCGGGGATATGTGCGAACCTGCTGCTTGCCTGCCTGCTGAGGGGGTAATTTCTACATCTGGATGGGGGGGCAAAGGTCAGCTCCGGCCGGTGGGAGGGCAAATGAGCGAGTCAGACCCGGGGAAACAGCTTGCATCCAGACAAATGGGGCACATCTCCTTTCACAGTTTAGTAATATATAGTGTGGCATTATCAATCCCCTGCTTTCAGCGTCAACAGTAATACAAAACACCAATGACAGCACATAGAGTGGATTTGGTATGTTTTGTCAAGTGACATATATATTGTCTCTTTTCTCTAAGGGTGGAATTGAAAACGGCGGTATTGTAATAGCACTCTGCTGGATGAAGCACAAAAAAAGCACTCGAACGAAATAATATTATAGCTTGGAGCAACCTCTCTACAGCTCTCCGACGTTGTGTGCGTGTGTGTGCGTGTGTGTGAGTGTGTGTGTGCGCGCGTGCGTGTGTGCGTGCATGGTTTATTTTCTAATCAGAGTGTGGGTAGAAGGTGGTGGATCTGGGTGCCGGGGTATGGCCCCAGGCTTCTAGCTGTTGTAATCTCTCTCTGAGTTTCTTAGCCCCTGACCCTGGAGTATATCTGTGAAAGCACGGAGGGTCTTTCATGGCAATAAATAGGGAAGGGAAATGTAATAATAAACCACGCAAACATACGCGACATCTGCATTTGCCGTATTACAAAAAGACACCGAGCCCTGCAGCTTTTAGGAAACATTTCACAGTTTGTCAGGTTCGCCTCTGCGTTTTTGGAGTGCGTAGTGAACGTCCATCAAAGTGATGTGAATGTCAAAACGGAGGACATTAGTCTGTGGTGTTGTGATGAGCGCGCAACCTTTATGAACCAAAGCTAGGTACCCTCCTGTAGGTAAATGCATTTGTCAGCACTTATCTCAGTATGCAGGCTGGACGCTTCAGTCAAGGCTCCCCACTAATCTTACCGACAAGCAGTGTCACCCTCCGGTGAGTAATATCTTGGGTGGGAGAAAAGGGTGCACTGTACGAAATATCTCTCCTCACCTGTCCTTGCCCTACCACCTCTGTGCTATGATGCCGGGTGTCTGCGCTGTCATCTACCTGCAACCTGCATCAGAAGGACTTTTTTGTGAGCAGAGTCTATCTTAGGTCAGAACACACAGGCACACGCACAGGCGGACCTCCCTAATGGTTGCTGGCATAGGCCTCCCCTGCCAATGTAGGACAACCTGGTTTACAAAGTAACTGTGTGGGTGTCTCCCTTTGTGTTTCTATTTTGGCAAAGACCTCCACTCTCAACCCCTTGGCTATTTCACAGTTGCACATTGCGAGCTGACTCCCTTCCTCATAAGTTCAAGGTGTTGAAACAGTGCCAGCTGAAAGAGCTGCACATTTACCATGCTTTGCTCCCTGCCTGATGCTCCTGCATTCAAGTCAGCCCACTCCTCTGATATTTGGGAAATAAATAAAATACGAGCAGCAAAGGCAGATTAATATTATTCAGATATGGGCTCTTTTTAGCCCGCAGCCGGATTGACAGCTGTAGCAATTGCCAACAGAGGGGTGTAAATGTAGAAATATATACATATTAATAAGCAAGTAAGCAAGACGGCAGAGTTTGGGGCCTGTTGAAACTCCATGGGAGGTGAGATGTTGTCAGTGGTAGAAGAGCGGCATGTTTCAGGGGGATAGAAAGGCAATTACCTTACGTCTGTCGGATGATTCGGGTCTGAATGCCTACAGGCCTCAGAGTTGGAGCCGGAGTTCGGTCTCTGACAGCAAATACGGCAAACCCAGTTAATGATACACACATATCAAATGCACCGCACATAGATTAACAGAGAAAACAGTCATGTTGTAATTCTAATAGAAAAGCATTCACTTGCCTTATGATCCCTGATACAGGGTATTTGAGCCCACAGAGGTGCCTGCAGGCAACAATAGATACATGTTCATACTGTAATGAAGCAAGGGAAATATTTTATTTGTGTGTGTGTGTGTGTGTATGTTAACTGTAGGAAGTTGCCTTTGACGACCTAGTGGTTAGGATTAGATAGTGGACTAAAATGTGTTTGAGTTGGCCCTTCCCTCATTTCCTTAGTAAATATATCTGTTCAGAGTGTTGTCTTGGTATTAGCAAGTCCCAAGCCAACACACAGGGCACAACCAGTATACCAGTGGTGTCTGTTTGCTTTATTGTAGCTGTTTGCAGCACAGTGTTTAATCCCATCCTCAACAAGTGTGTGTGTGTGTATGTGTGCGTGTGTGTGTTGCATTTTATTTGCTGGATCGTGTGGCTGGCTCTCTTTTTCCTATCTGTTTCTACATTTTGTGTATTTACTTAGATTGCCGGGGTAGGGATGCATTTACCGTGACGTACCGTGCAGTTTTAGATCAGATTAGACTGCATGGCACACGCGCCTTAATGATTCACCTAACATGTGGGGGGGGGGGGGTTGTCACTGTTCCGTTTCAAAGGAAATTGATTCTGACAAAATCCCATGGGTGCTATCAGCAATGAATGGAAAGGAGCAATTAAATCCAACTCAATCTTGAAAACAACAGGCCGTGTATGGTCCAAACCTGGCTATGATTTTAAACGCCAGGACTCCTGTTTGTAATGCTAATACAGAGCCCAGAGGTAGTGGGTGTTGTGCCCACCCCGGCCAGGGGGTCCGCCATGGTGGATCTGGCTAATTACCTTCGCTCTTATAGGACAGCTCTGCATTACTGAAAGAAAACCTCTGCCTCGTCTGTATTCTCCCCTATTACTCCTATGTAAAGGTTTCATTTGAATTCATGTCACACAAAAGTCCCACTCGGTACCCCAGTGCATCCCCAGGATAATTGGGTTGAAAGCATCCTCTCTTCCTCCGCCCTGCTTCCCCTTGGTCTAAATAAATAAATAAGAAGACAATGGCTGTCCGGCTTTCTGTGGAGAGGGTAAGGCGATTGAATGAAAGGATGAGAGAAGCCGGGAGCGCAGGGACCAGTTATCCGCTCTTATAATCCTGGCCCTCCCCACCATTGTCCCCAGTGCTACGTGAAATTTACATAAGGACCTGTGTCGCTGCCCTTAATTTAGCCCTCCTCAAGCATCTTCAAACATCCCCCCCAATAAGCTTAGTCCTTTTATCCTTCAGAGGAATATGTGTCCCTCGCTGGTGCACGGGTGGACGCCGCTGTAGCTAAAATTCCTAAAGTGCTACTCCACAGATTAGATTTATTCGAGATCAAATGGAGAGCGATCTGTTTGAGTACACACAGCAGGAGAGCCAGAGCGACCCGCAGGTTGTCCCTTTTTACCACATTAGGTATTATGCACGTTCACTCATTGGTATGGACGTGGTATCCTGGTAGTTTGTGTGTTTGTGTGTGTGACAGCAGCTCTCCTTGTTTGATAAAGTCCTGTTGTTGTGTGTTATGTTAAACACTCTGTTGAATGAGAGGCTATCTCTTTAATGAAAAGGCCTACCTGAGGGTGATTAGCAACAATGCCACACTTATTCATCAGACCACCCTTTTTTGTGCATTAGCACGTATCTGATTTGTGTATGTGTGTATGTGTTCATGCTAGCAAAGTGAAGCCGTGTTGCCCCCCTGTGAGCTCTCACATGTGAGTGACACCAGGCTTCAGGGCATTCTGTCTCTGTTTGTTCTTTTACCTCCACAGGGACCTCCATTAGCTCCAATTAGCTTTCACGTGTTTGCCTTGTCAGATGAAGCCGCACATCCCATTCAAATAACCACCATGAAAGCAGCATTCACGCTGTGTTACGCACACAACTCAATACATATGTAGACATTGGGAAATGGTGGACTTTCACATTTCAGTATTTAAGTTCAGTGTACTGCTACGCAACCACCCTCACACTGAACCATTTCCTTTTTTCCTTCTCCTCAGTGCTGCGAGATGACTTCAGGCAGAACCCGACAGACGTGGTGGTGGCAGCAGGAGAGCCAGCCATCCTTGAGTGTGTTCCTCCCAGAGGCCACCCTGAACCCACCATCTACTGGAAGAAAGACAAAGTGCGAATTGATGACAAGGATGACAGGATCACTGTGAGTACCTTTACCATCTGTTTGAATACCTGGCCGCAGTTATCTCTATTTTTAGTCCCTGAGTACTCAGTGTAAGAAAAAAAGCTCTCCCTCCTGGAATGGTCTTCCATTGAACCCATTTGACAGTTGTTTTAAATGTTTTATCTATGTATTTAAGGTAACACTTTTTTTCTCCCCCTTAGATTCGAGGAGGGAAGTTAATGATCTCCAACACAAGAAAGAGCGATGCCGCCATGTACATCTGCGTGGGTACCAACATGGTCGGAGAGAGGGACAGCGAGACGGCACAAGTCACAGTGTTTGGTGAGTTTGGTTTGCGTCTCCTCCTCATGTCTCTGTATATTCTCAGTTTAGTTCTCAACCTGAGATATGTCTCTCGTTGAGCTTAAAAGTAGACCCTGGGTTTTTCCAGTGGAACTTAATTTTGGATGATCGTGCTTTTTAAGGTCATTACCGCATTTATTTGTCTATGTATTGATCGTAAAAGAGATAACAGATGTACACCGAGAGGTAATGTTCAGACTGACGGATGTAAATAGAATTTATTTGAGTGAAAACTAAGTGAGTTGTCAGATGCATTCACTTCGTATTCACACACTGACATAAACCCTCGGTATTACGTTACAAAAGTTATCTATTTCTGTGCCCATCCTGCAGAGCGTCCAACCTTCCTCCGGAGGCCCATCAATCAGGTTGTCCTGGAGGAGGAGACGGTGGAGTTCCGCTGCCAAGTACAAGGAGACCCTCAGCCAAATGTACGCTGGAGGAAAGACGACGTTGATGTTCCTCGTGGGAGGTATGTACATCTACAAGAATACTCTCAAGAAAACAATGCTTTATTTCAGGAGAGAAGAGTTCCCTAAAACTGTGCTTGTGTGTGTGTGTGTGTGTGTGTGTGTGTGTGTGTGGTTGTGTGTGTGTCACTGATGTGACAGACTGCACTTAATGCAAAGGAGATGTGGAGGCATTGATGTCAGTCTGACTGACAAACTAATGATAAGTCACACTGCCAGCTCTCACCTGGGGCATTTAATAGCTGCACACATTGCACATTGAGAGTAAAATGGCTCCGCCCTCGGGTGCCCCAAAAGTCAGCCCCCACAGCCATGACAGGGGAAGACTGTGTCCCGTGTCAAGCCGGGGGTCTGCACAAAGACAAACAGATACTGAGCTCGACAATTAAAACTGAGTGACAGGAAAGTGGGCAGGTCGGCTGGAAGGTAGACATCGAGAGGAGCAGGAAAAATATGGTGCATTGCAAAGCAGACAGAGACAGCTAGAATGACAGGAGATACAAAGAGTTGACGTGGCCCTCAAGTGCATGTGGGCAGGTGCAGCCGTTCAGGTGAAATCTTGGCACAGACGCATCAGGCACCGAGGAGATCATCACGCCTCTCTCTTACACGTTTAACCCCGTTCAGTCTCTACACCCTCGCTGACACGACACATGCGCTCACTGTTGCAAAAACAGAGGCCGATGAAAGAAAGAGGAATACAAGTGTGTAATTTACCGAGAGCACAGTTGCCAGCTCCAGTCTGTCTCACTTCCCGTTAAAAGCCACTGATGATACACTGCAGTGATACCGTTCTCCTCGGATCCCGTGTGTTGGCCTGTTGCGTCACCGTGAGTCACTGGACTCAAAGTCAATAGCGGCGGCGGCGTCAGGAGCGGACTTCAAAGAGAGCAGCGCTCTGTGCTCAGCCGACGAGCCAGTCACGCACTGCTTGGATCACCTCATAAAACATACACTCAGTGGACCTGACATCACTCAAGGCTAGCTGCAGAGCTGAGCGTGGGCGGGTTGTTTGTGTCTGATAAGGATTTGGTTCACTGGGCAGTTCGACACGAGCGCCGTGCCAAGGCAAACACAGAGAAGTATTTCACTCATGTCTTTGAGAGGGAATTGGCTCTGGAAGCAAGTTCATTTTGTACACTAATTAACAGATCTGTAACGGAGTGGGATGAGTGTCATATGCCTAGCAGTCTCGCCCCTTTGAAGTTCGTCCTTATTTGGATACGGAAATTAACTGAAAATGTGAAAAAGTAACGCTGCCGAAATGAACGAGCGATGAATATCGAAATGTTTCTAAATACAATGTGAGGTCTTTTGTTTTCTCCGCTGCGCTTAATTCTCCAGTTTTGCTTTGAAGCAGAAAGCAAGCATGAAGACTGCGATATTCTAATTCTGACATTTTCTGCCGCCTTTTTGGCGCGCCAAAAAGAAGACTCGTATTGTTAAGTGAGGAGCTGTTCCTGCTTTCTCTGCTGCTTATCCTCACTTAATAAACATCAAACAGGGCTTCTCTCTGACTGACAGAGGAATTGTTTCAAGTCCCACGCAAGAATAGTTTCCAGTTTGATAAGTGCTCGGAGGAAGAAGAAATAAAGCAGCTACTGCGGCACACAGCCACTGTGTCGTCACAGCGTGGGCGTCTGTAGCCGTATCAGTAGTGGTCCTCGCCGTAGGGATGAAAGACGACTAAAGATCAAGCTCTCCCATGCGCAAAGGGAAGAGCGGCCTCTGTTTGCTCTTCATCCGAAAAGGTCGCGCTGTCCTTATTATTATGGTAAGCTGTAAAAAAGACACACTTAGTCAGACCGCTCCCTCTTTACCATCAAACTGTTTTAACTGGTCTTTGCTGATCCCTTTGCACAGGTTGTGTACTAGGAAGAAGGCAAATGGAGCCTCAGCTGAGTAAACATGTCTTTAATATGCTCAGTGGCTCCGGCAGCCTCCCAGGCAAACACATGCACACATTGGCACATCGACGTAAAGCACACCAGGATGGCACTGGCTTCAGTCTCTGTGGGATAGAGGACGAGATAGAGAAAGCAAGAGAAGAGTTTCAATTAGAGGACGAAGACAATGCTGTTATTTTTCCTCTGTGTGGGTGTTTTTACTGTGTTTATTAGCACCAGATTTAAATCACCTCAAAATGTTATCTCCTCTGGAGAATTAGTAATCAGGCTTTTGAACTGTGATGTAATGAAAAGGTCAAATAAATAGTTTTTAGTGTACGTTGTATTGCAAAATTCCGAGAAGTATTTCTTTGAAACCAGTTCAACTCTTGAGCTTAATCTAAAAGAGAAAAATATTTAGGTAAAGTTGTTAAGTAAGTTGCCTCAAGCACTGTGTTGTTCATGTTTCTCTTTGCACGCTTAACTGTAACAGTACAATTAATGAGTGCTTGAGTGCTTGAATCTTATTTGACTGTATTTCACCAAATGCTAAATTACAGGACCTGGTTCTCTGAGACAAAGGTTCCACATTCAAATTATTTTTATTCTTTTCTTTTTTCCCATGTTATTCAAATGGTTATTTCTAAATTCCCACTTTACACTTTCATGAAGATGAAGTAAGAGAGGACTAGAGTCTGTGAGGTGATGGTGATAAATACATAAAGTCTACCACACATAGAATTAGATATAGGAAGGCCGACTAGCCAAGACGGAATAATTACCTGTGGCTGAAATTAGATCAATTCATTTGTTGAGATTGCGGCATCATACTCTGATAATTACTTTTCTTTTTTGCCCTCTTTATCCAAATGGGACTATATTTTGCCATCAGATGTGCGAAAAAGAAAACCATTTCTACTTTTCCATTGTCACAATGACTGTTAACTGTGTGCTGAGCTAATGAATCTCTAAAATACAAAGTGTCTCTGAGGAGGTGACTTAAACTTTTAGAGGACCAATAACTGCTGAAAAACAATAGTTAATTGGGGATTTGAGTTTTACAAAGGTAGAAGAAGCTAAAAAGCACACCGACTACAATGTCCCACCATGATGTGGCTAAATGTGCATCCACCACATTTGGTTGTGCGTTTATTATTTGTCAGATTGTCAAAACATCGGAATCCTATTAATACCAATCCGTCAAGCTTCTCCGCCAAATCTTGGGGAAATCATGGCTGCCCCCACATCAGAGAGCCAGGGGAGGAGTAATCGAGAGCTCTCGGTCTCCATAAAGGAGAGTTTTTGACGTAGTCTATGAATCCCAGTGAAAAGACTCGGGCGGCGTGTGTTATCTCCCACTGGTTACCGGCTCACTGTGTGGCCCACATCTTTCCCCACTCTAGTTTCCCTCTCCCTCCTCATTTGCTCTGGACCCCTGTGCCCTCTCCTGCACCTTATCAGAGCCCCTTTGGTCTCGCAGTCCATCTGTATTCACCCCCCCCCCCCCCACCTCTTGTCCCTGTTGACCTCCACCACACAGCCCCCTGCAACATTCAGCAGAAAAGCCTTTCTTTCTGACTCAATCCCTTTGTGTGCGTGTATCTGTGTGTGTGAGAGGTGTGGGTTTGTGTACGATAGAGGTGTGTGTGGGTCATTCCATTTGAAAAAGCTGTTAAAGCTGGTGTGACAGGAGCGCCTGTGTTATGCTGACCGTCCAGTCTCAGTGATTTCTCACCTCCGCCGCTCAGCAGAATGAAAAGACGGCGAGCTATGGTTCCTGTCTCCATTACTTCCCCTGATATATAAGTGGATCCATCTGGTATTTATGAGAGCGCGTGTGAAACGGGGTTGGCGAGTGGAATTGCAGTTGGTGATCGGCAGTATATCTTATCTTTACTCTGTATTGACACTAATTGTGTCAACAACAAAATAATGTAATAGGATAACATTTATAATATAGAATGAAGAAATGTTGGTTTTGCATTCATTAGGAAGATGCATAGCCGTCCGTTCATTATGTATTTGTGCTTTTTTATCATTGTGAAACAGCAGAAAAAACACCTCTCCACTGCTAAGATAGTACAAATGACGACTTCAGCATATACATCTGACTTCCTCAGTGCTTTTGTTGCTTGTGCATCCTTTGTTCTTCACACCCACGCTCAAAAAGAGAGAGTGAGAGTGGCTTCCAGGCATCGGACAATGAGCTGCAACATTATTCAGTGCAACCAATGTGTCTGCTCCAAACCACTGCTGAAACTTTTTCCGTAGCGCTGGACTGGTGTAAAATCACAGTTTTGAATGCAAATGTAGGATCCTTTTTTCTTCCCACAACCCCTCCTGCAAGGGTTATCTGATCTTTGATTAATGTAGGATAAGTTGATGAATGTTAGTCACACTGATTGGAAGCCCCTGACCCTGCTAAGATGTGAGAGATGCCAAGAAAAGGAGTGGACCTCTGGCTAATGGCCTTACAGAAGGAAGATGAGAAGCGATAGAAGTTAATTGATTCCCTCTCATGGGTGACGAGGCCTGGACAGGTAGACTCCAGCTCTTTTGATCAGGATGTGTTAAAGTAGCAGTAAGATGGTGTGAAAGTGGATCAGACTGTCAGAAGGAAATGGAGCAGAGAGGAGACTTTGTGTCAGAGCAGCCAGGCCAGAGACTTGGCTGGAATCGGTCCCCTGCTGTATCTTGAGTCCGACTCATGTGCTGGGAGTTGGCACACAACCCTTCTGCCTGCCGCCTGCCCCATTCATGTACACACAGAGGCGAGACAGATAAGATCCCCTCAAGTTGTGTCATTTTGCCGCTAACTGTACGTGCGCATTCAGTCGGCCACACAACCGAAAGATACGATTATCTTAATGTGGGTGAATTGGCACAAGTCGGATGGTGGAACACGGGTGAGTGTGTTCCTGACAGCCTCTTTCAAGGCAAATCCTCTCTAAAGAGGACCTGAAGGGATTTTTTTTAGATGTAATGCATTTAAAGTTTGTCCAACAAAGTTGTCATCTTTGAACAACATTCTGCGTGCAGCAAAACACATCACGCTGACAATCCCAAAAAATACTGCTTTGTCTCGGCATTCGCTTACATTCCCATCACTCCTCATCTCCCTGACTGAGTGAATGACTCTGCACATGTGTGGATATGTGTTGGGTGATTGTATACTTTGTTCTTTGTGCGTGTGTGTGTGTGTGTACAGCGTGCCTTTTTTTCTAGTTGAAAAGGAGGGAGAGTGAACTTGGCTCTCCTATCCTTTCCACAGCCCTTCTACATGTGCAATTACATTCCTTTTCTAATAGAGACCAGAGCTCTGCCCCATTTTAGTCTCAATAAAGAGCTACTGTTCTCTTTCTGTGTGTACTTACGTATGTGTGTGTGGGGCCACAACTACCTCTTGGAGTATTCCCACTCATCTTGTCATCTCGGCTGATTCCATATAGGAAGTTGATTACAGATTGATTGTGCTTGTGTTTCCCCGCTAATAAGTCACAGTTCAGCCCGAGGTTCTATTTGGAGAGATTGATGGAGTCGGGACCAGGAACAATAAGCATGTTGTCCAGTTTGTGTGCATATGTGGGTTATCCACACGGCAGGGGCTCGGCCATGCAGATGTTAGGCTGCAGAAACCTGTATGACCAGGTGAACAGTTTGTATTTCTGTGTTTTGTCTCGAGATCTGTAACTCTTGTGCATGTTCTCTCCTGTGAGTTGTTGTTTCCATGATTTGTAATGATCCATTCAGACACGTTAAAAGTAAGTTTGCTGCTAGTTTGCTAGCATTTGCACCTGTAGCTTTGTGCTACATAGTTTGAAAAAGAAATGTAGCACAAAAGTCAGTTAGTTAGTTGCGTGGCAATGTCACTGTGTCGTTCAGTCATTCCACACTGAAATGTCTCAGACATTATACAGATGTTCATGGTAGTGAGAGGAAAAAACCCTCAACTTTTCGTCGAGTGCTTTATGACAAAATACATTTAAAGCTCCCATCAGCCTCAACTTTAAGCAATTGCTCATTAACTAATGCAAACATGCTAACACGCTACACTAACACGGTGAACATTGGCAAACCGTGAACCCCCTTATAACATCAGCATGTTAGCGTTGACATTGTGAGCCTGCTGTTGTTTCTTGGCACCGAGCTGGTGAGTGCTGGAAATAAAATGAGCCTGCTCACTTGCTATCATCCCGGTTCGTTAGGGAGTCGCAGTGTTTTCCCTGAGCCCTGACTTGTCCCCGCCACTCTTTTGCATATTTCTACCTCCTCCTTTCAAGTCAATAGTTCATGTTGAGCTTCCCGTTCTAACCCGGAGGCAGAGTTTGGAAAGGACCCTCTTTCCCTTGTTTGTTTTTCATCTGACAACAGGCATGTCCCAAAAGGTCTCATTTTTGGATGCCAGTCACTCAGTTTCAACAATAAATGCTTTATTCATGTCCCCCACCATTACCTGAACTGTACATGTACCTCTCGCTAGAACAAAGCATTCAGTCATGACTCAGTCAAATAATCATTATGGCTTCTTAAGTACCTGTGTGGATAGGAGGAACTGGCAGTCAGAGTTGAGGAATGTGCTTCAATAAAGCTGCCTTTGAATGCTTGCTCAGGAAATGTCATAACAGCAGGTGAAAAAAATGAAAAGACAGGACAGATTAGTCTCGCAGCTGCCAATGGCAAGCAGCCATCAGTACACCTGATGGTCGAGCAGAGGGGTCTTTCCCACTCTGAGGGAAATGGACCACAGCATACTGTTACTCTAAAGTCATATTAGAAAGTGTGTTGCCATATCTCATGGTCCAATGTATTATTCAGAGTCACCAGTGAGACACCTTCATGTGTACAAACATCAAGGTTTGAAGTAAAGTCACTATTCCTCTGAATAGACCAAAACCAAAAATGAATGTATCGCTCTAACAAGTATTATCTGTGTAGCCAAAGCCTAATGTAACATATTATGATGTGCCAGGGAGCTCTATTGTCATCTAAAAGCTATTAAAAACACATAAAAGAGTCATACTGTTGCACCGGGTGGAATATTTCTTCATTACCATGAACATAGCCGGGGTAGTTTGTTCTGAAACAGCTCTGTGACTGCATTCTCAATCTATGCAGGGTTAGCTCCATGTTGGTTCTTTTATGTGTTTTTAATAGTTGTTGGACTGCAAATTTAGAGTTTCATGGCACACAGGCATAAGCTATAATAACATGATAATATAATATCAGGCATATCCTTTAACGACCCCATGTGGATTTGAAACATTCTGACTTTTGGGACTCGCGATAAAATAGAAAATAAAATACGGCAGCAGACTCCGAAGTGTGGATTTAAAGGCTGCAAGTAACACACAGACTGAAACTAATCATCTGAAATAAATCTATAATCATATTGAAATTCTACACAGGGCTTTTAAATTGGCCAACATAGTGTTGAGCTCTCATAGAGTGGCCCTTTTATCTGTTCATCTCCACCCTGTTCTCAATGTCTGAGCGGCAGACGGTGGACAGCAGAAGCTTGTCAGGCTGTCAGAGCACCGCCACACAGCCACACCGCCCCCGTCAGCACACTACTTACACACTTGCCAGGCCAGCACCCCCTTCAATTACAGACTCAGACAACAAACCAGACCGGCATCATCCCTGTGTCAACGGCCATGCAATGCATACAGGTCAAGGCACGCATGTAAGCATCTGCAAACAAGCCTAAACACAAAACATTAGATTGCTGCAGTGGAATTGAAATTTTGGACTATAGTTGCTGTATTGATTCTGTCAGTTGCTTTACAATGAAAAGACGGGGAGGCTGAAAAGCACTTACACACACACACACACACACACACACACACACACACACACACACACACACACAAAGCTTTGGAGATGGTTTAAACATATATATATATATATATATATATATATATATATATATATATATATATATATATATATATATATATATATATATATACACACACACACACACACACATATATACACACACACACACACACACACACACACATAGAGAGAGAGATAGATCCCATGAATATTGAGAGAGTTTTGAGGGTTTCAACTGAACGCACATCTCTCTGTGTACTGTGTGTCATTGTTGAATAATTGACACCGCCCTCCTCCACCCCTCGCAATCTCCGTTCAGCAGAATGAACAGTTGTGTTTCTGTATTCCTCTCTAAGAGGAAATACACTTTTCTTTTCAGCGCTCCAGCTCAACAGGCGTAGGTGGGAAACTGAAGCACGTCTCATTTGTCACGGCGTCAATGTTTCGTCTAAATTGACAGTATTTTGCATTCGATGCTGAACGGGCAACTGATGTTACGTCTTTGTTGACAGGTACGAGATCAAGTACGACAAGGACGACTACGTGCTGAGAGTGAAGAAGGCTTCCGTCAACGACGAGGGCGCCTTCACCTGTGTGGCAGAAAACCGCGTGGGCAAGCTGGAGGCCTCCGCCACTCTCACCGTCAGAGGTACGCAACGCCTTTCGTTCTTTGTCATTTCCTCCGCATTGGCTAGCACGTGGCAAAACTTAGCAAACTCATGGCTTGCTGAGGTCATCAGGCTTGTGCACCAATATGAGCTGTAGATTTTTTGCAGTTCACTCCACAGGGTCCCCTTCACACAAATGGAAGATCCAGGATGCTGACTCTCGCAGTCGAGAAAGATGTAGACATGTCTATAAATGTGTTTAATTATTTACATTTTCCAAGTGCACACTCCGTCACCCCTCTTCCCCCCTCCGTCGCGGTGGTCCGCTAGCCACGCCGTCCTCCATGCTGCAACCAGCCAGTCAGCAAAGCCATTTCACAGATTACTGGTGCACACCGCCAGTCCCACACCTGGGGTTTGCGAGGTTAATAGAAACATTCTAACCATAATTCTCCTATTTTCACCACTCTTCTTCCCATTAAACCCAAGTGTTTAAGGTCTCCGTGGAGCGTTTTAAGGCGACACAGGGGGCCAGAGGAAGATTTTTAAAAAGCAAGGTCTGGGTTGGAAGCTGGATTTGTGAAAGTAGCATCTTAGTGTTTTACTTGAATCACTCAAACATGCACAAACTCTTCTGAATAGAGAGCGGGGTTCCAGATGCCCCAGTTTCCGAATAAAACCCACTTGCTATCCTCACTTTGAAATCTCTTGATCTCTCTCTTTCTCTCTTTTTTCTGCTCTGTCCATCGGCACTAGTGATAAACACACCCTCGCCTTGCTATTGCAAATACACACCCTCCGTAGCATTGTAGATTCCATTAATGCAGACAGCGAAGGTCCAGTAGCTTGTTTGTCTCGGATGAGTGCACGCGGGCTGCCCATGCATTTAAATGCAATAAAGGATGTCTGAGCACCGGGGGGCGCTTAAACCAGACGGCTTTCAGAGAAACTGAGGCCTTGAGCTTCTCACTACAACTGTCCAGTTGACAGCGACTGGATCTACTGGATCCTCGCTGCCATGCAAACTTACCCTGCGCCAGAAATGTGTTGGCCCCAACACAACATGTCATTCATTCTGACTTTGATTTCTTTTTGTCTTATTTTATTATCTGTTTGTCTTTTTTTTGTCTTTTTTGTTTTATATGTTTGTGCGTCTGTGTCTTGATTTGTTCCTTTTGTGTATCCACTCCTCCATTGTTGTGTCTCCAGCTCGCCCCGTCGGTAAGTACCCATCCTTCTGATTTGATTCCATCCTGCATGCCCTCTCCATACACATTATCGTACTTGACTGCTTGGCAATCAATTTCCCTTGCTTTACCATGACTGCATTTAACTAACACAGGTGTCACATCACATTGTGTACCCTTCAAATTATTTTTTTTGCAAATAGTTGTGTAGTCTGTGGAGATTTTACAGCTGGATTACTAAAACACTAATGGCCTATTACAGCACATCTGTTTGGTTAATTCAATGTGACGCGTCCCCAGCCTAATCAATGTAGCCAGCTGCATTTATTTCTGACAGAAAATAGAGTCAAAGCTCCAAGGGAACACTTTATTTTAATATGGATTCTATATTTTCTGAGTATCCATGTGTTTTGAACTAAGCACAAGAATCTATCTCAATCTATACATCAACATCAACATGATGAAGCAACATTTTTTAAATAAAGAAAGCATTATTTATATGTGTAGATTTCACAATGTGAACAACAGCCACACAGTAGACCTAACAATTGTCTTTGCCAATTGCACATACTTTTTTGTCGGTTTATATTTTTATCAATTACTTCATTTCGACCGGCAGCAACAACACCACCCTACAGCACAAACTTATCTAGTACATGTGATCAAAGTTTTTGTTCCCAGTGCAGCACTAAACTGCAGGCTCTATGGATTCCAGACAGTGCCCTTTACGATGACTGAGTGGGCTGGCAGTCTGACGTCTCAGACATTGTCATCTCATATGGTCCAGCACGTGTTTAACTTGCAATTCTTGAAGCCATCTGTGGATTTTTGGAACACAAAGCTGAGATCTGTTTGTTTTGGACGAGCTTCTTTCTCTCCTTCTGAGCCCCATAACACCGAGTCGGGGATCTAATTGTATTTCCCTTATGGATTGGGGGATGGTCAAGGCAGAACCAAAGATGATACACAGAAGATGTTGAATTGTTGCAGGAAGTGAGTGTAAATGGGCATCTGTAGAGAAAGGTGTGCTTTCTGAGAGTAGAAACAGGAGGAATGCAGGAACAAGAAACATGCGTCGGGACAAAGAAGGGAGAGGAAAAGAATGGCAGAAGTGTTTGTCGAGACAGGCTTGAGTGGCAGAAAGAAGAAAAAAAACAGACACTGCCGGCAGGACTGGTTGCCAAAACAGCAGCGGCTGGTCTGCGATTATCAAACTGTCAGCTTTCAAGAAGATGGAAGAAATTACACATTCACTCTGCCTGTGGGAAGAGACGGTAATTGCCGTTGATTTCTGAATAAAATATGATTGAACGTGGGATTTTAAAGGAGGAAGAAATGCTTCTTAGTTTGTGTGCCGGGGCGTGCGGAATGGATGTCTTTCTCGCTGTCCGTTTGTTCTTTTCATACTGACTGCTGTTTTAATACGGAGCTCTCTCCAAACCAGGCAGATGTGGCTTGTCATGAATTAAATATGGGCGCGTGATCATGTGTTTCCTCAGGAGGGTACGGAAAGGAGCCTCTCACGTGTCATTAAGGGTCTCTGAATCAAAAATAGGGCCAGTGTGAGTTGGCCCTGAGCTGTGAAACTGTGCCGGTTACTTTCTCTTGATTTGAGTTTTTGATCTGTTCTTCTCTGTGGGCCTCCTTTCCTTTTTCCTTTTTAAAGGTCCATCCGCCTCGCATTTCATACAAGTATTTAATTCCCTTTCCAAGGCAATTTGAAATATAGAAATGGAGATTTGAAGTAGTGACGTAGTTATAGAAAGAACCCCACGATTAATTACGCCACAAGGAAAAGCTAACCAAGCCAAAACTACAGCTTTGATAGATATTGTGGATATTTTTGACCTGGTGGCAGTTTCATGAAATCTAGTTGTATCTTAACAATTTGTTTTTGACATCCAGCAAAAGCCAGTTGATAACTGCAAAAACATTCACACAACTTAATTTAGTGCGACATGGATATAGACTAGTTTGGTAACCTCTTTTGTAGAAAATCAATTGATTGTGTGTGCATCAACAGTGTATGAGGATGCGGACAATAAAGGAGGTACTGACGGAGAGGGTGTGAGCGAGGAGATGGTCGGGCGCAGCAGTGATAGGGACCAGTCTGTAAGGTGTTAAACCATATTTTTAGCGAGTAGTTAGTAATGCAGTGTGTGGGATGGAACAGAGAGGAAGTGAAGGGAGGGAACCGAGTCTTTGCCAGAGCATGATTTAGGAGCTCTGTATCAGGCCCAGCATTGTGAGAGCCACAAGATATCCAAGCTGCAGAGGGCCAAACGGGAAGGCAGTAAATCTGTAGCCATCTGTACCATTCCCAACAGTGTGTATCTTTGACAAATACACACCCCCAAAACGGGATTACATGGAGAAACCAGCCAAATGGGAAGAGTTTGGCCTTACTGAAACCAGCTGGCATGTGAGTGAAAAGACTTACAAAGAAATCAAAAGAAGCAGAAAGGGTGGAAGATGTTACATTGCAACAATTCAGAACTTTTCTCATATAATTTTACAACAATCTGTACAAATGGCCTCGATTATCCATTGCCTGCATTTAGTCAGTCTGTTATCTGTTGATTTTCATTATCTCTGCAGGAACCGTGATTCTTCCTGTAAGGAACGTGTCGTCGATGTTTTATCTTGGCAAACATGGGATTAAGACCCCCCAGTGAATTAACAAGTAGAGGTCTTGGGGGTCACACAGTAAATTACAAGTTCAGACATTATAGGAGATCTGGCTTTGCAGTTGAGATAATTGTGTTAGTATTCTTCAGTTGTACTTAGATTTAGCATGTAGACATTGTCTGAGAACTGTGAGTCCAGATAACTGGTAGTTAAAACTTACAGACTATGGACGAAGGATACAAAGTCTTATTTGCTTCTCTGCTGCCATCCATATGCAGGATACTGAGGTTTTTGACTATTGTAGAGAATAATCTATCTCTATATATCTCTATATATCTGTTGTAATGAAGTAGTAAATAATGATTTTCTGGTATTACCCTAGCTATGCACTCCTGTGACGAGTCATGTCTCCAGCCTAGCTAACCGGCCACGCGCAGCATGGTCAGGGAGCACAAAGAGGCGACGCTGCACACCAACACAACTTCTTTTAATCTAATCTCCAACCTCCTCTCTCTTAATTATTGAACTGCATCTGCCAAGTTGTCACAAATGTCTCACTCTGTGCAGACTGCGAGTGTGTGACAACCGGTCTGGCTCCTGATGGAGTCATGAATATTGACTGAGAAAGCTTCACACTCCGAATTCAAAGTGATAGCTCTTCTCTGTTTGATGGAGAGGTAAACAAGGAAAATAGTGTTGTCTGTCTCTCACTCCCTGTTGATACAACTTTGATCAGAAGTACTGAGCCACTTCAGATCTCGACTTTTCTGTGAGATGCATACTGATACGGAATAAATCTCACATATGTAAAGTCAGATGTGATTAACCCATAAATGTCTCAAACTGTTCATGGTGTTGGATGTTTCCAGGGCATGGGTGTGCCTTTGTGTGGTCTCAGATCTAATCGTGACTGAGGCGCCTCCCTGTGTGAATGCCAATGTGACTGTCATTCATTCAGCCTTAGCCTTACCTGGATGAATGGCCAACCTGGTTACCATGGCAATAATAGTCATGATAGTCAATGGTGTCCTTCCCCTGTTCAGAGCCATTATAGAGCGAAAGATTGACAAATGCTGCATGGAAGCTCTGTACGGCACTCCCATTTTGATTTGACCGTGTGTTATATTGCTTGTTTTTTGCTTGAAATCCCCAAGCCCTGATAATCTCCAGCCCTTATGTTTGGCCGCCCTGTGAGCCGCCGCTGTGCTAACACTGGTGTCTCTGCCCTTTGACTACAGCTGCTCCCCAGTTTGTCATCCGCCCAAGGGACCAAATTGTGGCTCAAGGCCGCACTGCCACCTTCCCGTGTGAAACCAAAGGAAACCCTCAGCCTGCTGTCTTCTGGCAAAGGGAGGGAAGTCAGGTAAGAATCTCAAACAAATCAGTTTTTTATGCATGACATTTTTCATTATTTCATACACGTGGAAATATATTGCACTTAGTCGGCAGCATTTGTTAACTACTGTGCGTCTTGTGGATTGCTGAGTACTTATGAGTCTCCTGCCCTGAACACACACACACACACACACACGCTCCTGCAAACTAAACTATCTGACATCAGTATCTTTACGACAGACACAGATACACCTTTGTTCTCGGGAGCCGGCAAACGACGGCGTGCCTGGCAAAGTGATAATCGGTTTTCCGTGACCCTGCACTGATAAGAACGATTCTATCCCTCATTCAAGCAGATAACCCATTCAAATACCTGGGTGTCCTCACAACGCTCAACAACAGTGCCAATTAGCAGCATGTTGGGGCTTGTAGATGAGCCAGAGATATGATTCAGCTCTGGCTAAGGTTCAAACACACACACATTGCCTGCAGGCCAACAATTACAGTGAAGTTCTCTTAAAAGAGTGAACAGAAGTGAGACACATGCTTACATGTCCTCACACACATTTGGTGGGATGCTCAACCACTTCACCCCTTACCAATGTGTGACCTAAAGCATATGACTCAGTAACGCTGCGTCATGTTGTGAACTTGTTCAGATAGATCAGATTTAAGTCCGGTGTGTGTCTCACGTTGTCATTATAAATGAGCCGGTTGAAATGAATGCACTACAAACACTTTTGTACAAGCAGTTGCACTTCCCCGCCATCTCTCCGCTCGTCTCTGTCCTTGTGCGTATGGAGGCGTTCTGCACCCCGCCAAAACAGAGGTTTTAAAGGTTAAAAGGTATTTGTTTAGAGAACAAATTAAAGCTAATTCAGCTTAGTAATTAAATGGCAAAAAGGAAACAGCCTTATTGCTCACGCTTGAGGATAATGGAGTGTACAGCTCTCATGTGCTAGAGATGCGTAGAGCCTAATTAAAAAAACAACGTTATGTGTTGCATTAAAGTGATTAGGTGTAATTAAATCCAGTTAATGTATTTACGGATCATAAGTACAAAAGAAAGAGCTGGAATAGAGTGGCTGCATAGCTAATAATGAATGAAATAGAGGTGAGAATGTATTAGTGTCATCAGTCCTCTGAACTTGGTTATTTTCTTACTGAGATGTGCGGGATTGATAACTTCCTCTTTAGCTGAAGGAATGATACATTGTCAGCATGAGTTTATATGGGCTGGTCTCTGTGGGTGAAAGGAGCAGCTCAAAACTGCTGTGGAAAGAAAGCAGAAAGGAAAGCAGTCGTGAAGCCAACAAGAGCAAACGTTTTTCTTCATAAAAACAAAAGCCTTCGTAACACAGTGGAGCCTCTGGCTTGGCAGAAGAGTAAGTATGAAAACCAAGTCATCAAACTGTATTCATGTGTGCGTGTGTGTGCGTGTGCTGTACTGGATCCATGTTCTCACTAATTGCCTGCTTGTACATCTTCCTGCAGAATTTGCTCTTTCCCAACCAACCCCAGCAGCCCAGCAGTCGCTTTTCGGTGTCACCCAGCGGAGACCTCACCATCTCATCTGTGCAGCGGGCAGATGCTGGTTACTATATCTGCCAGGCCCTGACCGTTGCAGGCAGTATCCTCGCCAAGGCCCAACTGGAGGTCACAGATGGTGAGGGAAAACCGACGCGCAATTTCCTCCGGTTCAGCACACTGACACACACCTCGGCACCACTGACAATGTGGAGAAGTTTGTGCATTTCAACACGGATGTAGTTTCTATAGGCTTGTTTGATTGTCTCAACATTTACCCGTTAAAACAAATGATTTATGCAACAGAGATTTGATTTTGGTCCATCAAGGTTTAACAGTGACACGTTATGTGGAAAGTTGGCCTTTAAAACCTATGAAAGTGTATAGTAGGCACGCAAGTGCATGTGCAGGAATATGTTTGGCTTTTAAAAAATGCCAGTATGCCCATGACCTTCAGTTACTGTGTTTTTGCAATACGTTCTTTGTTTCATATATTCTTTCCTGACACAGTTTAATTAATATGTTCTACTTTTCCTTTTGAAAAGAAAATAAAGCATTGCCCTTGAGTTCCTTCAAGTATAATGATCAGCGTTTTGGGTGAGTGGGTGAGGTGCAACTATGTCCATGTATGTGTGCGAGGGAGGGAGCTAGAGAAAGAGACACAAAGAAAGAGAGAGGACATGATTGAGTGAGTGACGATGGTTTTCTGTGGGATGAATTATGTGGGAGCATCTAATCTGCTCAGCTGTTGTGATGGCAAGATCGACGACCTCCCAATACATCTGTTGAAGTACCTGCTAGCAGAAAGATTAAATGAACTACAGGAACACTGCTTTCATTATTTGGTCTGAAATAGGAACGGTTCTATTGCACGAACAAAAGTGGGTACAGTATGTCCTTCAGTTGCCTGGAATAACATATCAACACATTTTACAGCCAAATACGTACAATAGTAAGCCATTTAATTTGCTGGTTTTTTTACAAGTACTTATAGCAAAAGGCATGCTAAACAAGAAGGGTGCTGGGCAGATCTAAAAGAAAAGAAGGATAGGAGGAAAGAGTGCGAAAGGGCCAGGTCACGGTCAGGTCATGGCCACACCTGCCGCAGTCTTCTTGTGATTTACTGCCCCGAGCTCAGACAACAGTCTGCGGCGTTCAAGGAGATCTGTAATGAGAAATTCCTGATCCAGAGACCCAAGGCCTTCGTCGAGCGTTGCCTCCTCCCTCTGTCACTCCTACAGTACATCAACACATGGAGGAGCATTTCAACCCTGCATAGCTGACTGTCTTCTCTTTATAGACAACTTAAACTTCACCTAAAACACATATTTACAAAGGTGAATGCCATGTATAGTAATGAAACAAAAGGCTTTAATGTAGTTTATGATGTTGGTAAACGTCTTTAGATGAAGGCAGCGGCAGACACAGCACTACACTACAGCATAGATAAGATAAGATAAGATAAGATAGTCCTTTATTAATCCCTCTGTGGGGAAATTACAGTATTACAGCAGCCCTTATTCACAGATCAAGAAATATAAGTAAACAGTACAACAGTAATAAAAACACAATTTAAAAATTAGACAGTAAAACACAAAAATAGAAATATTCAAAAAGAATAAAATAAATAGTAAAAAAATGTGTATACAGTGTAAAAGTATAAGTATTGCACCAGAGTGAGTCCTTGTTTAGCAGCAGCTGCTTTGAATAGTACCTTGGCTTTTAATCATGATTTTAAATTCATATTTAAACATTATCATCCTAATAAAAATATATTTTCTCTTTGTATCTTACATGACTGAAAGCAATAGATAACTGTAACACAACAGAAGAGTATTACTTGGAAATCCTTCCTTTTGTCAGATGTATTAGCTAGAGTGGAAATAGGGGTGGAAACGAGGGTGTGATAATGTGTTGAAAGGTTACTGAGGTAGACTTGGTAATTAGCCCCTGCAGGTCTGACATCATTAATCCATACCTTCTAATTAATGTGCGTTCTGTGATGCCAGGGGGACTCCACATTATTCAACTCTAAATATATAAACTGCCTGTGTGCGAGAGTGCTAACTCTCTCTGGGATCACCTCTGACATACGCACTATTTCATTGAAGGAAACCCACAGGCTTTTTTTTTGGCACATTATAACAAATGATTTGCGCATATGAATGGTATTCATCCCAGAATTAGCATTTATCTAAAGTGAAATTAGAAGAAAAGGGCAGGACAGATGATTATTTGATGTTTAGATGCTATCCTTCACTTTGTTTACACTTCATTCAGTAACTTATAGTATTTGAAATTCACCTTCCATGATTGTGCCCCCGGTTCACATAACGAAGTATTTATCTGAACCACAGTGAGTCAATAGGCGAGAGTCTCACCACTAAACTGTACCACAGAGTCTAGAGTAGAGTATAAAAATAAGGCTACCCAGGCAGTAACTGGAAACTGCTTAACATCACTCTGCCACATCAATGGAACTAGAAAACGCTACTCAGCTGTTCTTCCCCTGCTTCCTGGAAAGACAGGATATGGTCATTGTTCTGTGGTGCAATTAAAAGACCTGCAGAGAGAAAAGTCTACTGTATAAGCGATACCCCCCGTCCACCCCCACTGGATTATATGATTAATGCTGTCACTGAGTTGTATGTCTTATATGAAGACATAGCTCCATCTGAACTTCAGGATGGTATGGATGATATTTCTGTCTTTGTGTCACAGTGCTCACGGACAGGCCACCGCCCATCATTCGCCAAGGCCCATCCAATCAGACACTCGGGGTGGAAAGTGTTGCCCTGTTGAAGTGCCAGGCATCGGGAGACCCCATCCCCTCCGTCAGCTGGTTGAAAGATGGGATCAGTCTGCTAGAAAAGGACGCCCGCATGTCCCTGCAGGAGCTGGGCAGCCTGCAGATAAAAAACGTCAAGGTAAAAGATGTCATTGGTCCTATTGGTGTAAAGAATGACTACCTATCAATGTGTGCCTCTGTGCCAATGTTTTATCAATTGAAATTGTTTATTGCCAGCTCCCTTCAGCCTCACACTTGGTCACTACTCTTCTTGGTTATTGGCCTTAGTTAAGTATCTTCATTGAAGATGTTTATACAATAATGTGCATTTGTATGGGAATGCATGCAGCACTGCATGCATTCCAAGCTGGATACAAGCTTTTGTCAAATTTAGTGGGACGTGGCTTAAGCATAACTTAAAGTACCATAATGCCTTAAAGCGATGAATAGGCTGCATTATTATTTCTTTTATTTATTGATTTTTTTTATTGTTTGATAGTTTCACTGAGTGACAACAGCTCCAACTGGGCGCAGCTGTGCAGGGCTGAATAGACTCCAGCTATAGCATGGAAACATGCACTTACCGATACACACACACACACACACACACACACACACACACACACGTGTGTACACACGTACACGTTTGGAGTAGATTAAATTTAAAAAGCTCACGTCTTCCTTTCCCCACTCAGAGGTCTCAGTGGAATATCTATTACGCTTGACAAAGCTGCCGACCACTGACATGTTATTTAATAAATGGAAGGAAGGCACAGGGACAAAAAAAACAACAAATAACCAAAGTTCCTAAGAGGGATGGAGAGACGAGCCAGCTGTCATCGGTCCAGGGGGTTCCAGCAGCCCACCCTAAATTGATTAGCCTGGCTTTGTTGTGGTCGGCAGGACAGTGGGGTAATAAGGAGGGGAGTGGGAAAGTGATGGAAGGGTGCTGAGTAGAAAATGGAATTCATTAGGAAATTAGCGTCAGCACTTTGAGGCACTCACAAATGATACACAATTTGGCCAGCACAAGACTTGCTCATGATGTCGCCCCATCGCTTTTCATTTTTTCATCGACGGCAAGATACCGTATAGTCAGTCATTGCTACTGCAAAGAATGGCACTGGAAGTGTTATAAGTGGTGTCAGCTCTGTGTGTGGATGATGTTCGTTTGTGTGTTTGCTTTTAATCATATATGCATGCATGTGTGTACTTTTTTACCAGCTTTCAGACTCGGGGGTCTACACGTGTGTGGCTACCAGCTCCAGCGGTGAAACGTCATGGAGTGCTTTCTTGGAAGTCAAAGGTACAATATGCTGTCATGATTTCATGAGTTTTATTTACCCCTGCCTCCCCCCCCTCGCCCAAAATCAACTTGTCAGCA
Source organism: Clinocottus analis (assembly GCF_023055335.1). Classification (NCBI taxonomy): domain Eukaryota; kingdom Metazoa; phylum Chordata; class Actinopteri; order Perciformes; family Cottidae; genus Clinocottus; species Clinocottus analis. The sequence continues at coordinate 20,437,385 of NW_027175931.1, read as the reverse complement.
GTTTTAATAAAAAAAAAGGTGTTCATTCCACCCCTCTCCTTCTCTCCATTCAGAATCAAGTGGAGTGATGGTCATGAAAAACCACGATGAGAATGAGCTTCCAGGCCCGCCGTCTAAACCTCAGGTCACTGATGTCACCAAGAACAGCGTGTCCTTGTCCTGGCAGCCTGGGATGGCTGGAGCCTCACCTGTCTCCTCATTTGTCATTGAAGCATTCAGGTTTGTTGTACCAGTAACTTAATAACCCTCACTCACGAGTTAATACCCTCGGTATGCTATTGATTGCATGTACAAAGTAATATATTGTACATAATAAAAATACAAAACCATTTTCTCTTCCATTGCAGTCAATCAGTGAGCAACAGCTGGCAAACAGTAGCAGATCATGTCAAAACCACCCAGTTTACCGTCAAAGGTCTCCGTCCCAATACCATCTACTTGTTCATGGTGCGAGCAGTCAACAGCCAAGGCCTGAGCGATCCAAGCCCCATGTCTGATCCTGTCAGAACACAAGGTACTGAACATAACGCTGCTATGAAAGGAATGTATTGTATTGACAGCATTTATTGGATACACGTGTAGTTATAGCTAAACCTGTCAGTATCACTTTAACTGGTGTGGTTTTCTTTTTTCAGTATAATGTATGTGTCTACTGATAGGAGAAGGTCACTCTGCTCCTGTTCCAAGTGTGATACTTATCAGCTCAGCAATCTGCAGTGAATCGCTATTCTGAAACACTACAGAACTTTCCAGAGGTCAAATTTTCCAACTCAGCCCAGCTCATTAAGGCTACACTTTAGCAATTATGTAAAATAAGCATGTCTACTTTTGGGAGGCCTAACTGAGTTAGTGCTATCCTTGCTCTGTTAATGATCATAGCAGGAGAAAATTACTGCCTCCAAACCCAAGGAAGATTTGATTATGGTACTGGACAGACCACAGTCTCCAGATTACACTGATATGATAAGTTCCTGGGCAAAAAAAAATGAGGAAAAAAAGCAACCTTTGGCCATGCTCTGCCAAATGCAAGCCAAGAATGGATTTGAAAAAAAAGTAGTCAATTTGAATTGCAGCATATCTTTCTCATGGTGAGGTGAAGGTCTGGAGATGATGTAGAGATGCATGTATTGACAATGATATGCATTGATGACAAATGGATTTTTCACTTTAAAAAAACGTTTTGGCTTAGCTTGCCATATTAATGTGGCCTGTGATTCATGACCGTGTTGGGTTGTCTGAATGAAGCTTCTTTTAAAGAAAATATAATTTCCTCTCTTGTTTTTTTGCCTCCCTTCCGTATGACTGGGACTCGCTTCAACCACACACAGTATCTCATATACTGGAGTTTGTTAATGTACATCTGAAAAATGGGAAGCGAGCATGAAAAAAGTGTCATAACGTCCTTCTCCAATCTAATATGTCTCAGGTCACACACTCAGAGTTCATTTGTCGTTGTGGTTGTTCAGGCAGGCCCCAGACAGACAAGACAAGTCACACATCTAAATCACTTTGCCAGCCCAACTCTGCTTTTTCTTTTCTTCAGACTACACAGGAGCCTGACTACAACATGAAATGAGGTCATTTTAATGCAGACAAAGTTGCTGCTGTTCAAATGAAGCCGTGATCATCCATTGTACTCTTCTTTGTTGAAGCCGATTGGTCTATTCAGTCACTCTTCTGCCATTCAGCCATGCCATTGCCATCTCTCTAAATCTTTTTTCTTCTTCAAATGTTTCCTTCTTCTTGCTCCCTCATAGATATAAGTCCTCCGGCCCAGGGTGTCGACCACAGGCACGTGCAGAAGGAGCTCGGTGAGGTTATAGTGCGATTGCACAACCCAGTTGTCCTGAGTCCCACAACAATTCAGGTCACATGGACAGTAAGTGCAGCTTGTCTTTTAACACCCAGAATACAAATATATTTAACTAACCCTAGACTTTCAGTAGGTACTTCAATTTCATCTGTTCAGCTTGAGGCTTTACACTAAACTTCAATACTTAAACTTTTATATGTGGTTTTCTCATCTCCTTCGTTTTACATATTTGATTTTGTAAAATTGAGTGTTTGAGTCAAGATAGTTTGTATTCTAAGATCCCTCTTTGAAGCCGAAAAGGTGCACCTCGAGGCTACCATTTGTTTTATGTCGGGGGATTTTAGTCCGGTTGTTCCTGGAGAATGCTGCTTTGAAATACTGTAATTGATGACTTAAAAGTAACAGAACATCAAATAGCTGAAAAATGTTTCTCTTAACCATCAAAAGAGATGTCAGAGACATCTGGCTGTTCATCAATCTTCCGTATATCTTCAGATGCTTCCCTCTTGAAACAAAGACTTTGCACAGATGGAATTAGATTGAAATTAATGTTTGTAGTTGCACTGCATTTTGTAAAAAACAGTTTTTCTATTTTCCTACTGTCAAGAGATGATGCATTAATCTTCTTTAACACTCATACATACAAGCAATACAAACACACACCTGCTCTTCCACCATGTGTATGTGCGTATGTCCCAAAATTAGGCCTCTTTATTACATGTGAAAAATGTAAAAGCAGCTACGGACCCATGTGTTTATATTTAACTGCATGATAATGAGGACAATAATGGTTTTATAGAATAGTCAAAGCTGAGGGGGTTACAATATATAGCTATGTGGATGTTTATTTTAATTGTGGTGCTTTGAATCAATCAGCTGCTGGTATTTACAGTATAAAGCTATCACTTAGTGGCCTGTTTCCATTTTCAAATTGACCACATTAGCAGTTTTCCTGGTGACATGTTTATTGACCCCTGTAATAAGTCTCAGCCCAAGACATGGTCGCTTATTTTACTCTAAAGCGGCGCTTTATGGTTGTAACGTACAATCAACACGAAACATTTCTACCCAATCAATCAGGGGGCTTTTTAGTAAACAGAGAGGCCATTCTCAGAGAGCTTTTATATTCCCAAATCATTCCATTAATAAAAGTCATGCACCAAGCAGGGGATCCATTTTGCTGATTTACTCTGGCTACACTTGCGGAAAACAGCTGCTTAATATCCCACTTCAAAGCCCTGCTCACTTCTTCTACTGTTAACAAGCCATTACAATGAGTTATGTGTCCGCTCCTCCTCTGCATAAATTCGGCATTTTCTGTCGAGCTAAATGGGTCCGAGTTTGAAGGGAAGGGGTCCTGTGTGGCTTGCAGGTGGCTATCTGACTTCCAGTCTCTCCGTCTCTTCTATGGGACAGATCTGTTGTTATCGCCTCTGCTGTGTATTCTCTTCATGTCCCCAGGGTGTCTGTATGAGTTGCTGCATGACATTCTCATACCCACAGCCCATCTTAGATGCGGGGGGGCCTGCTTTCCGGTGTCACTAGTTAGGATTTATAATAGATAGGAGACATGCATGTGTCCTTTAAGGTGGCATTACGGAAAGTCTTTTTAATCGAGGAGGGAACACTTTGGGCTGGTTGCTGTGTGAATGAGGTAATGTCAGGGCGTTAATTGAGCTAAGTGTGTCATAGCTTGTGATAAAAGGCCCATTAAACCAGCAACAGCCTCTAAAGTGTCATGAATGCAATCCCGTGAGGAAGGAAAACATCCTTTTATTTTATCTAGTTGGCTGGCCCAAGTAAGCATCTACCAATGTCCTCTGCGCAGTTCTTTTTTTGCACTGAAACACAACAGTGATCTTGTCTTCCTTCCCGTTCTCAGGTGGATCTCCAGTCCCGCTTTATCCAGGGTTACAGAGTCCTGTACAGGCAGACTTCAGGACTGCCTTCACCAGGACCCTGGCAGACCCAGGACGTGAAGGTCCCTTCCGAGCGCAGCGTCATCCTCTCCGCGCTCAAGAAGGGCATTGTGTATGAGATCAAGGTCCGTCCTTATTTCAACGAGTTTCAAGGCATGGACAGTGAATCCAGAACATCACGGACGACAGAAGAAGGTACGAAGAAGAAGATTGTGCTGAGTATTTTAGAGTTTATGTCAGGAGGAAAACAACATAGGGATTCAAACCGTTGCGAGTCCCCTACGAATGTGGGTTCTCGGGTGACACATGACCCCGCAGGCTGCTTTCACGTTGGTGTTTGTCATAATATCACACTGACACTGAGAGTCCAGGGTATATGTGCGAATGCATGTGTGCGTGACTGCATGTTTGTGTCAGTTCGTCTGACCTTCCTGCTGTGCTTTTTTTTGTTATTGGTGGTGTTAGTGCCAAACGTCTTCTAATCCATCAGCCGGCCGCCACAGGCCTGAGCTGTGATTGGGCGCAGCACACACTTCCTCCTGCGAAGATGATCTGTCGCCCTGAGCTTGATTCATACAGGCTCTGACAAGGCCACAGACCAGTGTGGCACAATATCACACACAAACAAACACACACAAAAGTCTGTGTTTGGATGAATTTACTATTTTGACCTACGCTTCAACAGAAATGTGTCCAAAAGCACCGCTTCAACCTTCCAGTCTCATAACTGAAATTAAATTGTGATGTGATCTGAAGGAAAGACGCTCAGTGCATACGGTTACACTAGCACAAAGAGACAAATACAGACTCCATATACTGGAGACAACGCTCACTGTGCCACAGCAGATTTAGGTCCGCATGTACGGGAGACAGTTCACATCCTGTCCGTGTGACAGGCCCATTTATTTTCTCTTTCTCAGAGGGACCCTATCTCCTGTAGCCAGCCAGTGCATGCACTGCTGTAGTGGAGCTGCCATCACATTACATCTGTTCCCAACACTAACACACCCATGCAGGAAACACATACATGCCAGCACGTCACCTTCCCAACGGCCTCCGGAACCTGTATGTCCCAGCTATTACCAGTGTTGATAACGCTCCCCGCTTCGGCTCTATCTGCATCCCGGTCCCTCCGAGAGCTCGACCACTTTCTATTTCTGTCACAAGCTCCGCTGCTCTGCCTGGTCATAGCTGATACGCCGTCAAACACACAGCTCGGGGCTCCTCAGAGACCCTGGGACTGCTCAGAAGGGTCGCTGGGTGGATAGAAGAGTCTTGATTCGAGGGTGATTAAAACCTGGGTTGTCCATTAGCTAACATAATTAGAGAATCCCCTGAGCAGGTCCAGATGGATGCAGGGTTACAGTAGTCTCAGCCCCTCCGATTCCGCGTCCATCTTTGTAGTCTCCCTCCTCCTCTTTCACACATTCTTTCACTTTCCATCTGGACAGTCATGTCATAGCTGATGAATTGACTCTGATTGCCACTGAATGCTGGTCTGAGAAGTCACTAAGGATGCATATGTGTTGTGCAACTTCACACTTATTCAGGAGGAGGTGGGGGGGATCAGAAATGTTTGTGTCAGTGTATTTCTAGGGGAAAGATCTTCATCCATATTGATGGATATCTCTGGGGAAGGGCCACAGGTCTCCTCACACCACCCACTGCCTTACATTAGCTCGATATGGTATGTTTGTTTTCCTTCATCATGCAGCACGGCACCGTGTGTGCGTGAGAGAGACGGGGTCACATTCCTGCCCGCAATACATCACTCCGCTAATGGCTCTATTAAGATAGCCTCCGGGGGCCTCTATTGAAAAATGTATATTGTTTAGCACAAATATGCATGATAATAAGCTGCTAAATCATTCATAACATTAACTTTGAACGACATTGTCTCTGATTGCTGCCACACACCGATCCAGCACTTTGTCACCTGGATGTAATGCAGCGTTGGAGAAGCCTGAGCATGATGGCTGATCAGACTCTCCCTTGCTAGATTGTTTCTAATCGGGCCAAGGTGTTGGGTTCATCATTGGACCCATTCATCTTCCACCATGCCAGGGCCTTCTGGCTCTCTGGGGGCCGGTGTAGCCAATCGCGCTGAGGGATGAGCACAGATTTACAGGGTGACACGTGCCATTTTGGATGGAGGCGAGGTGAGAGAGAGGCAGCCCAGGAGTAATTGACCTGTCAGTATTCTGCTGTGGTGCCGCTCTCCTGCCAGCCACTGCGGAAATGAGAAAACATTATTTTTAAAACGTTATTTCCAGTTTGAGCAACTATTATTTATTTTTCCTCTTTTAGCCCTTGTGGGGTCAGACAATTGTTGCCATAACAATAATAGAGTGAGGCTCAGGAAAGCTTGGACTTGCCTTGGTTCTAGCCACTCTCTAGAGCCGATTCATTTAGATGTGCCTCGCTCCGAAGCTTCCCCCTGATCCTCACCTACTGGCTTTAGCTTCATCCAGCTGTTCGATTGAAATCAGTCAATATGTTTACTGAGACCTTGTTTCCTTCCCCTAAAATGTTTCGTCTTTTTTCATATTTCCTTCTCGTCTGCGCTTCATCCTCTAAGCTGGTTGACCCGCGTGCCGCCCTGCCTCGCTCGGTGCCAGAGTCTTAGCTTGACTGAGAAAGCACTTGCCTGACTGTGCCAGACCGTCATTCCACAAATCAATATGAGTATTGTATGTGCAAATCCACCAGGCTGGAGCAGAGGATGCAATATTAAATCATAGTGAAACCTTAAAGAAAGGCTATAGCCTTGTCAGACCTGCCGTGGTCTTCATGTAAATCCTCCTCTAATGAGACATCTTGACAGTCTTCAGCCACCTGTGCCTTTCCCGAGGAATAGCATTCCTTGGAGAAAAAAATAGGGATTTGTACGTGTGTGTGTGTGTATGTGTGAGAGAGGGAAAGAGAAAGAGAGAGAGAGAGAGAGAGAGAGAGTCTGTAAGCTGCTTTTCAAACACATGCAGATCTACAGTACAGCTGTGCATCCCAGTCTTTCTAAGGGGCTACATACTCTTCTGCTGAGCTGCAGAATAATGCATTTGGTTGTTGACCTGGTTATTTTGTGCCTCCTCTTTCAGCTCCCAGTGCACCTCCTCAGCAGGTAACAGTGCTGACTGTGGGAAACCAGAACAGCACTTCCATTAGCATCTCCTGGGATCCCCCTCCGCCAGACCACCAGAACGGCATCATCCAAGAGTACAAGGTTTGTCTCGAGCGAGTCGACGTGGATTTGCATTGAACGTATCGAAGCCAAATGGAATCAAGTGCCACTCTATTTTTTTCCCCCCTTTCTGCTTTAGATCTGGTGTCTAGGGAACGAGACACGATTCCATGTGAATAAGACAGTGGATGCAGCCATCCGCTCAGTGGTGGTAGGCGGGCTGCAGGTGGGAGTGGTGTACCGGGTGGAGGTGGCTGCCAGCACAAGTGCAGGGGTCGGAGTCAAGAGCGAGCATCAGTCTATTATCATCGGTAAGCTCGATTGACGAAAAGCAAATCAAAATGTTTCCCTATGTCAACGCCACTGTTCACAAAGAGGATTGTATTTCAGTAATAAAAAAAAAATAGTGTGAATGTTTATGTTAAATACCAGGAATGCCCAAATGGATTATATTGTTAAAACACTACCATTTTTATATGTGACCTGACCAGGAATGATTTATGTGGAGCTGAGGCAGATTGTGCCTGATTTGACCCATAACTGATGGCTTGGCCTGTAGCATGTTCTTATTTCCCCAGTGTCACTCACATAATCCATCTCCGAGAGCAGAGCCCCAAGCTTGCAGATATAATATCTTGTGTGTTTGCGTGTCTGTGGACGAGTGTGTGTTGCCATGTGGTTACACAGTAATATAAAAGATGAAGAGCATTTGTGCAGCTTTGCATGAGTGCGTATTTGTCAACGTGCGGAAACATTTGTTTGAGTTTGAGTCTTATCATGCTCCAAGAAATAGTGGCGGGCTCTCTAGTCAGGGTGTGCTGCGATTGGAGATCAATACAGACCAGGATCCTTTCCTCTCATTTCACATGGTGTGTTTTACCGGCCACGGAGTGAATTAGAGGCCGAGCTTAGCAAACAACCTGCTCACCTGGGGCTTTGCTATAAGCTTTTAGGCTTTGTCTTCTTCAGTCTGTACATTACGTTTCACTGCACATCCTTTAGATCCATGTCCTGCTCCCTTGGTCAATATCTTAGCTGAAATTGATCAGACCTACTTTATTTGAGCTTAATCCAGCCCTAACCCTGTCTTGATTTATCTGTAGGTGTCATATCTGTTCAGTGAAAAAAAGTGTTACAGTTGGGAACAGCGGTTGGGATGTTATGAACTCACCTTGAAGCAGCAAAACATGCACAACAGCTTTGTTATTGCCTGTTTTCTCTCCACTAAGCTACCCACCCAGCATCCCACTAATGTTGCTTGTTTATCCTCGTGACCTCAGGTAAGGAATTCCGGGACGTGATTATACATGGAAACCGGAACAACAGCATCACAGAGCAGATCACTGATGTGGTGAAACAGCCTGCCTTTATCGCCGGTATTGGAGGCGCTTGCTGGGTCATCCTCATGGGCTTCAGCATCTGGCTCTACTGGAGGAGAAAGAAGCGAAAGGGCCTGAGCAACTACGCAGGTTAGACTGATCATAGTCTGTCCACCTATGCACATTTACTATGACATGCTGCTTCAGCAAACAACGGAGCGTTCATCTACCATTCAACAAAAAATATTTCCCTCTCTGTCAAAGCAAGAATATTCTACATGCTGCCATCTTGATCAGTAGAGTTTTGATTAAAAGATTGTAGAAGTAGCGAGCAGTGTGGTTGACATTGCTAAGGTGTTAAAGCTCAAGAGGGAGACAGATGTCAGCGTGAATCATTTTCAGAGGGCTACAGGTTTTCTTTTGACAAATCCACCCACGGTGTTGGTTAATAGCCCTGGGTGGTCGAACTGAGTGGGCAGTCTCCGCTGGTCACTGAAGTTGGAGGTGTTCCAGCTCTCCTCCCACACACTGACCCTGACATCTTTACTGAATGACCTCGAGTCAATACCAGCAACCGCCAAGTCCACACGCACTGCCAGCGGTACAAGATTTAATTAGAAAAATGGAAATAAACTGACACAATAACATTGCGGTCAGTGTAACACTACATACTAACATTAGTTATTGTCTCATTAACAAGCTGAAATTCAAATTTTTTGGAAGTTAAGCAAGTCGAAATGAATAAATACAGTGGCAGCTACTACAAGCTGGTCTGGTGAATTTGCTCTTCATTTGAGCTTAGTTTCATTTCTGTGTTTGTGTGTTCTCTTTGGCTTGTGCCACCGTCTCTACACCTCTGTGGCTTCTGAGCTGGCTGCTTTCCTGGCTGTCGCTCTGCACTCTGGGCAGCAATGTGGTCTTACATTCTCTGACCCCTCAGCGCCGCCTGACCCCGACCCCGGTGTGCAGATACCCCTCAAGCACCACTTATCTCTGCAGGCTATTAACGCACAACTTCTCTGTCTTCTTGTTTTACAGTCCAGTCCTTCACCTTCACCCCTGCAGGTACTGTTCATTTGTCCCCGTCTCCTCACCCCACCTCTTACGCAGATTCATCTCCTGCCCGCTTATAGTATTTGTGCTCGGGTTGTCATGGCCAAAGCAAATACAAACGGCCAATACAAACAGAGGCAAAGAAATCTAGATTTGCTGTTGGCCATGATCCCAGCCCTGCAAACTTGAGCCGTTGTTCCTGCCAAACCTACGGCCCTATCTATCTATTGTGTTGTAATTGTGTCTATGTGTGTTGCTGTTTTTGAATGAAATGTCATCCTGTCTTGTGTGTCTTTTATTTTTCTTGTGGTGCAGGGTGCGACTGCCCATTTTCCTTCTCCTCTAATAATCGTATTCATCTTTGTTTTCTTTTTAAGACTCGGATCATGTTGTAATGTACATCTGTTCTCCATAGGTGTCAGTTAGGAAGCTGAGCGGTGTATTGGATTTCCCTCCTTTTCTTTCTGTATAGTTTTTGTGATCTTTACTTGAAATGACCTCACCCCACTCCCCTCCCTCTTCTGTGACTACACATATTTGGCTACATTTTGTTCATTGTTAAAATAGAGCCATTTTGATGGCTGCAACAGTATTATATTGTCACTGTCTATGTGTTGATGGAGTGGACTGACAGAAGAGCAGCCTATCAGAGAAACTGGGAATATTAATATGAAAATTCTCTTATTTTGTCAAAGAATTCTGTAGCGATGTGATCTGTAGCCAAAAACCCACAGCGGCTCTAACAACAGATTATGGAAGACATTAATATGTCAGTGAACGTTATCTCTTTTAAATTGGGGGCACACCTCAGAAAAGCCACAGTGGAAGCAGGTTATTTTGCTAAAAGAGTTCAGAGTGGCGAGCACAAAACAAGGTCACATGTTGCAGAGATTATAGAGTTAGAGTGAGGTGATTTTTCGAACATGAGCCAGAGTGCTGCTGAAGAGCCTTACAGTGCTTTTCTGTATTGACAATTAGTTGATGTATCGAGAGTGTCCTGTCTCAGCCTCCTAAAGCTGTCAGAACACGCGGTAAATCACCACACTGTTGAGGCACACATCCAGCAGGAAGGAGATTTGATGGAATTTTTATACACTGATTATGTCCACCCCCCCCTTAATGCTTATTAAAGGGGATTAATCTGTATTCATATTGGAGAAAGTGCTTATCTGGAAGACGGAGGCGAGAGGCAAAGCTATGCCACCGTGTCACTCTGGCTAACATAAAAGTCTTCCACAGCAGCCCAGAAATGTGCCTGAGCACAGATAGGGACTTCAGAGGCCTTCCCGCCGCACAACCTCCCCTCGCCTCCACCCTCCTCCGCCTGTCAGTCCTCTCTCAAACGACAGAGAAGTTTGTTGGTGGTGGAACAAAGATAAATGGCTTTAGCTATGACGGAATAAGGGACTCTGTCTCGAGCTGTCAAAGCTGTATTTTATTCAGGCAGACCTGCAATGTTGACTCTATCTGGTAAAACCTTTGCGACCAGGAAATATTTTAAATCCACTTGCCTTAAACCTAAATGCAATAAATATACTATCAACTGTGCCAATATCCATACCAGACAAGTTTTAGATTGTGTTTCTCCTCACAAGCATCCTAAACTTCTGTTCATGTCAGAGGAAATTGGATTAAATCAACTCAGGTACATGAACATGTCTTGTTAGCAGCCACTGTAATCTATTATGCTGGTTTCCTCTGCCCTGTCATCTGTTACTACGTCAGCCACAGAAAAGCCCCCTCTCTCGCCCATGCCAGGGCTTGTTGTGGAATCAACCTGAATGAAACAGAAAAGAGAGGAGGAATGTTCAGCCTCCTCTCTTTAATCTCCATCTGTGGAACAAATGAGCTAAATTACTAACAGCTCTCCTTCCCTCTGTTGAGTAAACCAGCTCTCCTTTTTTCCATCCTCTCTCCCCCACATCAGTATGAGGTGATTTCCCAAATGTTTGCTGCTTTTTGGTGCTTCCTGTGATCCCTTGAAGTTTTTACATGCTTAGAACTCTCGACGCTGCTTTGTCATCATGGTCGTTGAAGAGAGATGAAATAGATCCTTCGCAGACGTCTCTCACTTTGAGCCATTGGGTTTTACTAGCCGTTGACAAAGAGCGGCCCTTGTTATCTATAGATCACTGTAATGGAACAGGCCACATGCATGGCTTCTGGGGGAGCCCTGCCAGCTGAAGGATCAGTAACTCAGTCTCCACGCCTGTAGATAGAAAACTCAATGTGATTAATGAGCCCTCTGCCTTTTCTAATCATTTTTTGGCTGAGATTTAATCACAAATCTGATAATAACTCAGCAGCAAAATAAGAAAGATGAAATGAGTTTTGCCTCTCATCAGGCATCTTGTCCTTGAGGAGCACATGACGTCTCCATTTATGCAAAGCAATATGCAATTCCCATCATTGCACTTCTTTTACATTTTCATGAAAGGCATTGGACGCAGAGGGATCTCTTTGGGAATTCATCAACTATCTAGCTGTGTAAAAAAAATTAAATAAAAAAAGAAGGGATGAATACATTGCCGTTGAAGCACAAGGGCAAAATACTGAACCCACAATGTATCTTGATGATGGAAATACATCCTGGTTGATGGCTATGTGTTATACTAGAAACACTTAATATTTGGCTTTGTCTTTTTCTTTCCTCCCTCTTCCTCTTTCTTTCTTCTCTAACTTCAGTGACATTCCAGAGAGTGGACGGTGGTCTGATGAGCAATGGAAGGTGAGTGTCCCACCAGAAACCCAACAATCAGTATTCATGTGCAATATCCCAAACAAATAAAACATCCATCTTCCATCATTGTCGTTTTATTCGATCTGTCCTGAGCTTTACATGTCTTAACACAAACTCTCCTCCACGGTCATGCCTTAAGTCTACAGCAAGCTTTTGATTTTAACACTGATAAATGACTGATGCATTGATAGATAGCCAATATCTGTTTGTGTGCCTGCCATGCAAACCGGCGTGCAAATATACATTTCCACCACATCTCCGTTCATGCATCGATAGATGAACTCATAAATCTCCTCAACAGAATTAACAGAAACAATTTAAGCAGAGAGTGCTTTTATTTTGTCATTCATCTTCCGCTGCTGGCTATACTGGCAACCCAGAAGCCCTCTGGAGTGATAAATTTGCCTGTCACCTTGCGTGGGCGGCTGGGATCTGAGCACATGTAATAATGTAAAAATAATTACCCGAGGGAGAGGTGTGCGGTGGTACCCTGCTTGCACCCCCATACCGCCTGCTCCATTTCAGCGTGTGTTAGTGAAAGAGAGGAGGGCGACAGAGAATAGGGCACATCTCAATGACACCGGTTACTGAGCCTTTGTGGGTATTCAAGAGACTCCCTTGAGAATCCCGGGCTTCTGTCTATCTACTGCTTATCACACCTGACTAGGTAAAGCCTCCAGATCTCAAACACTCACGGGGAGATTGCCAACTAAATCTGCCCCCGTGTGTCTCTGGGTTTTTGGGAATGTGTCTGTTCTGCAGTCTGGTCGCAGAGTTTTGATATTTCTGCCTTTTTCAATGACGCTGTGCATATGACTCGCGGGCCACAATGGAGAATTTTGCCGATATTGTTCTGTGAGCTGCCGGCATGCTCTCAATGAATTAGCCACGCCACTTGCCGTGCTTTTTCTCATCTACTTTTCTGCTGTGGTGTTTTTCCTTCAATTTTCCACATAAGTGGTTCTGATTCTCACTTCCGCGAATGGGATTTGAAATGTCTGTATTTGTGCTGCTCCATATTTGTCAATATCTTTTAGTCAGCAGCGACCGCCATAGTTTTCACCAGGCTGGAATAGGATGCAGTCTGAAAGTCTAACACAAGCCTCCCAATCCGTTAGTCACTCGAGTGCCATCACATCCCAGATGTTGCAACTTGCCCATCTGCCCTGAGAGTGAGAATATGTAGCAGAGTATCAGAGGAGAATGTGTTCATTCGTTACATGAGATGTTTATTGCATTAATTAGACAATAGCAAATGAAGCCGCATCTGTTTCCAGTTTCTCATTGGCTCCTGCCAAATTGCCCTGACTGAACAATTACGCTTAATCGATCACAAAATAAATGATTCATGGAAGATGAATAGGCTGCAGATTGGTAGACCTGGGCGATTTGACTTTGGCTGCTCAATTGAAATTGATAAAAGCCGATAAGGGCCCATTTCTTATCCCCCTGCCAATAGGGAGATGTTAATTAGAAGGTAGTAATAACTTCCTATCCCGGGATTGATCAATATTTTAGCAAAGCAGATTCACTCCTCTTCGGCTGGGACAACAGCGTGAGCTTTGCATGTGAACAGGTTTCAGTGACACAGTTGCTATGGAGATTCCTTTACATCCCAGGATCTGAATGCTTAATGACGACATGTTTCCTGAGAGTTCATCTAGAAAGTAATCTGTGTTTCCCATTGCTTTAAGTGTTCGCTAATGTCTAGAGTTTTAATCCAAATTCCATTCACTAGTCTGCAGGACCATAAACACCTGATTTATGAAGTAGCTTTGGAATGAATATCTCTCACTCGGCTTATTTATGGGAAGCTCAGTGTCAGGCATCCCAGGCAGTATTTATGGTTTCCTAGCCATTACAACTAACCGTAATATCTAACAGGAAGAGGAATAGCTCCAAATCAAATTTTATCTGCCAAGGTTGCCATCCATCCTAGGTTGGGCAGGGATTAAAAGTTAAATGTCGACTTTTCAGTAGATGTATGTCTCAGTGTTCCCCTTCTCTCTCACACACAGACATATATGTATCCCCAGAAGAAATCAGTCTTATTCTAATCATCCTCAGCCGGAATACTGCTGTGTGATAAATACAAGGACGATGCAGCCATTTCCACTGTCAGCTCCTTGTCTTTCTCTAGAGGGCTGGGTGAGGATTCGCTATAGCACACCGGGCAAATGAGACAAGTAACAAGACAAAGGCAGGGTCTCTTACTTTAGATGCTGTGTATTTGTAGAGCAGTCTTACTGGAGTCAACAAAAGAGAACAATGGCCTCTTCTTTTTTAGCCGCTTTTTAGTCTGACAGATCCTAAGCGCTCCAGAGGTGGTGGAGAGAAATAGGAGGTGGAGGTGTATATATGGGGGAAATAAATGTAAGTAGGGTTAAGGAAAGACGGTATAGTGAGAGAGAATGATGGCAGTGGGGGGACATGGCAGCCAGAAACAGAGCTAGAAGGACGGGGAGAGATGTATTACCCTATAAAAGTGCATGTGTCTGATGCACAGCCATCAATTTGAATGACTTGTCTCCCCCGAGGGCCTGTTTTGGCATTCAGGAACCACAGCGAGGACTCTTAGCTTGCCAGGACTGCAGTTAATTTGGAGCCCCTCCCCACTCTCTCTCTCTTTGTGGAACAGCTCCTCTCATTAGAACTTGTGGCTGAGGCAGAGACTGACTGCCGAACGCCCATTACCTGCCCTTGTCCTCGGGGCTTGACTCGCTCTCAGTCCCTCAGAGCCAACGCGTCATCCCGCTGGAGCTGAGACAAAAAGCCCCGCCAGGCTGCTAACAGCTCGGCGGCTTCTCGGAGCGCACACGTGTATCTGTAGTCGGCTACACGCGGCACTGCCGGGCACTGACAGCGGGGTGTGCTGTGTTTCTGAGAAGGTACCATTCGCTTTATCACAGGCGGTGCTCGTCTGACCATCGCAGGGCGTGAATTCTCAGAGTGAAATTTTGGAATTAAATGCTTTTGATATTTTTGTTTCGGGTCTTTTGTCGGCTCGACACTCGCAATTATACCTGATTAATTTCGTGTTACATTTTCTAACAATTGCAATGGAATAAAGCAGGTAATGATGTGTCAACGGAGTGATACTTAGACATTTGACTCAATCTCTAATTCTCATTTAACTCCATCTGTGTTATCTATGGTAACGAGCCTCAGACGTGATTGTACAGTAAAGTGATCCGAATGGCCTCCCAGCAGTCACCCATGACAGGTTAAAGGCTTAATGACTGCTTTTTATGGTTCTCGCCCCCCTCAGGAGGGACACAACACCTGTTAAATGGAGCTGGCCTCTCTCGTACACAGGCATCCCACAAGTGGGTTTCGGGGGCATCGTGGTGGGGCTTGAAGTCTCATCAAATAAGATTTAGACTGTCTGGACGTCACCACAAGGGGTTGATGGGAAAACACCGCTGTATGTGCAAGATATTAATGAATAAGGAAATTTATACATGTGGGTGTCAGCGTGCGCTGGTGCACATGTGTGCAAAGAGCAAATGCATGCATAAGTGTCTCCACAGTGTGCTTTTGCATTCATAACTCAGGGAATGTGACAAAGACACAGCAGGAGAAACAGAGGGATAAAGGGCTGTGTTAGCCTGAAGGAATTCCAACTTTATGAGACACAAAGTGTATCAGTACAGTATTTCCTCCTATCTCAGAAGTGTTTATTAGCTTCAGTGGCTTATGGCAAGCTTATCTCACACAAACACACATTGATGGGCACAGACTAACATTTAAACATATGTTTGATTCTCTTTGTCTTCACATTGAGTCGCTACTGATTGCTGTCATGTTTTTCATGTTTATACCGGAACACATTTACATAAACCAAAATAAACCATGTCTAATAAGTCTTGTTTTGCACAAAAATCTCTGTTATAAATGCAGTTTCACAGCCTGTGGGTAATGTAGTGTTTCATCCTGTGTTTCCGTTTAGCCGGCCGGGCCTGCTGAATGCCAGTGACCCGGGTTACCCCTGGTTAGCGGACTCTTGGCCAGCCACCAGCCTGCCTGTTAACAGCGGCTCCGGGGGGCCCAATGACCTGAGTAACTTTGGTCGGGGAGGTGAGTCCCAGATGTTGTGAAAGTGACCATGAGAGATGAAAGATGATGGCGGCCTCCTCTCTGTTCTTCATGTACATACATGCATTCAAGATATACATATATGCATATTGCCTGTGTGTTTTGCGTATATATTTATACATCACATCAGAGGACAGCCAGAGCATTAACAGTGGGGCCTCCGCTGTCACCGGGCTGAGTAATGGCAAATAGTCCAGCCTGGTGTCATAGCCTATATCTCAGAGCAAGAGAATGTGAGGGGAGAGACGGGCAGAGGAGCAGGGGGTGGGTGGGTGTTTGAAAGGATGGTCTCGAGCAGCCAGTCGTGAAGGACATGCGCAGCTTGACTGGCGCAGATGCGGACACTTCCGCCATGGCTCTACATCATCTCCCCTTCACTGGGCATGCAAACCATGCGCCATGGAGAGAGTCTGCTTGCTCTTCCCCTAGCTCTCTCTCTCTCTCCCTTCCTCAGTCATCACACTTAAACACACATGCAGAGCAGCAGCATTGTCCCTCATGTGTATGAACAGAAAAAAGGAGGGGAGTGAGAAATCCACACATGTATAGAGGGGGAAACGGGACTGCCATGATTATTTTTTTTGTAAATGTTTATGAGAATAACTTAACAGGTTATTCTCAGGTTAAGTCATATTTCTGAAGATATAAGCTGACCTGAAAGCACATGGACCCAAACTGCATTCTCATCACACTCTAAGTCCCAGGTTGCTCCAGGCCTGATGTACAGGGATAGTCCTTTTCTCTTTATCGGCCACAAAAGACAAACGTGTTGACCTAAATACTCCAGGGTTACAGCTGAGCTTAGCATTTGTTTTAGACAACAGCGATTCTATGAACTCCCTCCTTTCTTCTTCCACAGATCTCCCCACTGGGCAAGGAGATAAAACTGGCACCATGCTCTCAGATGGTGCCATCTACAGCAGTATAGACTTTACCACCAAAGCCAACTACAACAGCCCTGGCCAAACATCCCAGGCCACTCCCTATGCCACCAGCCAGATCCTCCACTCCAGCAGCATCCACGAGCTGGCCGTGGACTTGCCTGAGGTCCAGTGGAAGGCCTCCCTCCAGGCCAAGCAGGAGATGGCAAACCTGGGGTACTCCTTGCCTGACAAGAACTCCTGCAACAACAGTAAGCTTCTCTCAGAGATAGTTTGCTGGTAGAGGTGTGTGGCGATGCCGTTACCCTCGTGTGTCAGGTTCAGCAAGTGGAAATGGAATATGGACAATCTCCCTGGAGATTGTTTGTAATATTCTTATCCTGTAACAGGGAATCAAGCCAGATCGTAAACCACACAATTGCAAGACTTTTCCACCAAAGGTCTCTGAAGCCTTATTAAAGCCACTGTGGCTTGAGGGCGGTTGTCTTAAAAAGAGAAATTTTCCCCCAGCAGACATCATCTTGGTCACTCTCCAAGGTTGAATAAACATCTCATGAAGGAGTAGTGTAGTTAAGTCATCCATCCATTTTCTTGCTGGGTTTTCATGATAGTACCACTCCGGAGTAATTGAGTTTCAGAGTAATTGCCAATCCATTTTAGGTTGACTAATGTTTAAGAAAATAATCCAAATTAATTACCGTGGATTTGATTCAGGATTTTTTAAAGCCGGGTGGAGTTTCACGCTACAGGTGTAATGAGCAGTCCTTTGCTCTATTCCAATACATATTCATGATCTCTTTCTCCAACAGTATAAAACAGATTCATTTTAGTTTTTTCACAGCCCTTGAGATGCAATGAATCTTTAAAATCTCCATTTCTAATTCTCCTTGTCATTATTTTAAGAAGTATGATGATATACAATTTTGTATGAGTATATCTCTCTAAAGGGCCCCAAATATGGACTTAAAATCGTATTCACTCGTCAATCTGAATAATTTAAAGATTGGCGCAACAACAAATCAACAGTGTCTGTCGCACACCAATCAGAAGGTGAATGAAAGCTTGAATATGTGCACCTTGTTGAATGTGTGACTCCCAAATTTGTCCTGCTTGCTTATTGCTCTAACTGCATGTATGCATGTGCTTGTGCTAACTGCCAATCACCTGATGCCACTGTAATTTTTGCCCTTTAACCCCCACTGTAGCCCTCCTTTTCATTCCTGACTACCGATTGGCTGAAGGATTGTCTAATAGAATACCACACAACCAATCACAAGATTTCAGCACCACCAGCTCTCACAACAGCTCAGAGCGAAGCGGCAGTCTCTCAGGTTGGTTTACGCAGCAGAGAATTTCTTGAAGCGAACTGGGACGCTGTCGGGGGGCCTCTAACGCTCGACTTAATGATTGACTGATGTCTTAATTGCTTTATTGATCGGTTATTTGCATGTACTAACCTGACATCCGAGGGAAAAAAATGACACAGTCCCTCTTTGCTCACTCCCACTGCGTACATGTGAATTCTTAATGCTGGATGGATACATTATTTTAAGTGTTTTTCCTGGTTATGTGGGGTTTCTGAGTGTGATAGGTTTGTAACCGTGTTGTGCTATTGAATAGGAGTCAAAAGCTTGTTAAAGCATAATAAAACTATATCGGTGCTAATGCTGGGTTTTCGTTATCAGCACCGGTCCTTGTAGGCTTTGTCTCTCACTGTGTGAGTGAGCAGACGGGAAAAGGGGCAAGGGGAGTCTTTCAGACAGAGTGGACTATGTGTGTAAACACACACACACACACACACACACACACACCATTAGAGATGCTTGGCTGGGTAAAGTGGCAAAAATACCTCCCTCTTTCCCACTTCCCCTAATGGCGGCTGGCTATACTAAAGCCCATGTTCACAGAATTACAATGTCATTTATAGGACACCAAGGCAGCCCCTCTGCCTGCCTCCCATACACTCTCCTCCTTTATCTAGTTACAAGCCAGTGCCTTAACTGGTCTGAAATGCAATGTTCTAGCACATAGTGGGCTGGAGAGAGGGATTTGAAGTGGCCAGGCCTTACAGGAAGATTATTGTCACCGGTTACTGGGGGCTATGACTGGGATGGCACATGTTCTATTATAGTTTTATTAGATGAAGAGAAACATAGTTAAGATCCCTGCAATGTAAAATATGTTGGGGAAGTTATGCCTGGAAGAGTGGCTCGGCATTATGGAAAATACACAAATTCACTTTCTTGCAGAGAATTAGATAAGGAGATCGATTCTGCTCTCGCCTCCGTACGCTAGCCAGTAACTTCTTAGCTTAGCATAAAGACTGGGAGAAGGGGGCAACAGCTAGCCTGCCTTTGTCCATCAGTATCAATCTTCTCATCTAAATCTGGGAAAGTAAGTGATTAAACATGTTCCCCAAAATGTTAGACTTGATCATGAGTTAAGTAAAAAATAATTAATAAAAGACAATGTTGAAATATTGTCAGGGAGACGGATGGATGTCATTTAATACAAAGAAACAAATATATCGTTATAAGAATTCAACTCAATACCGTACCACCAATACCCTCATCGTATCATATCAAAATATACAATAAGAGGAATGCTTTCGGTTTAACATTTTGTTTGTTAGTATCTATTTTAGGGAGTTTGGTGAACAGCTTTGCACATTTAATTGAAAAATGAATACATAAATAAGATCGAAGAGATAATGAGTGGGTATCTGTATGAATGATGCTATGAAATGAAATTAATTAACATGTGATGTGATATTCATTAAACTTGTCGCTATATTGAACAGGAGATAACCACTAAAAATGGAAAGGGGGGGGAAAGTTGAAGTTACAGTGCCTTGCTATCCCTCTGAGGAGATGGAAGGAATAATGAATGTCAGGTCTGAAGGAGGAGAGCAGGATGAAAAGGAACAGAAATAGAGCAGCTTTCATGGCAGCATGGATCTCCACTGGGGACATGAAGCTGCTCATTAAAACGTTTCTTAGTGTAGGGGAAAGAGGTAGCCGGTGTTTTCTGTGTTTTTTCCCTGAACCCTGACGACTCCACACTTCCCTCACGCTCTCTGAAGCCACACCGTCCCCGAGTATGTGAAGTCCACTGGTGTGTGTGTGTCCTGTTGTGCTCCTGCACTCTCCATATATGTTGCATCTCACCTCATTATGTAATGTGTTGTTAAATAAGATGATATATGACTTTTAGTTGTTTTTTTTTATGTCCTTCTTGAAATGATTCTCCCACTCTTAAGTTATATCTGGCTGCACAGTCTTTCTCGCGTCTTTGCTCTGTGGCTTTCCCTCTTAGCTCTGACGCACCCAATGAAAACAGAGCGAGCTCAAGGCTACGCAGCCCTGCAGTTATAGGCTGGGAGCGCCCAAACCGTGGGTATAAATACCCAACGTTGAATCTATATTTAGTATGAGTTCCCCTTTGAAGACGAGCCCAGTTTTGCCAGAGGAGATGGGTTCACTGTGTAATTCCTGTATAGCTCCTAGCCACAGCCTCTCTCTCTGTATTTTTCATATTTGAGGTGAGCTGTTGTAATGCCAGTGCCAGACCATATTTCCCTGGAAGAGGCTCATTTACAATATTGATGGCTGGTCATGTGAGGAGAGACTTAGGATGATAGAACAATCATGTCAGCTCACCATTTATTGGTAAAAGGCATGCGTCGCCCAGAGGTACGATTAGGAAATGCAATTACTTTCAGACTATACTTACACTGTGGTGCTGCGTGCCTTGGGCTTACAGTTGTTTCTTTTATTACTTCCATTCTTTATTAATCTTATTCTGACACCCCTGCCATCTCTTTGTGCCCTCCCATTGTTACCATGATCCTCGTTGAAGTGCTTTTGTTCTTCTTCCTGGTAAAATACTTATAATAGTGTCATAATCAGAATTTTCTGGACTCACAATATGCAGTTTATTTCTCTGTCTTCCATGAAAATCAATAGAAATGTGCATTACTTTTGATAACAAAAATCTACTTTTTCCTGTGTGCAATTCAAGTAAGTGTTTTAGATTACATTAAAGTGCATTATGTTACATTGCCCAAGTTGCAGTATTGGCTTTTTTTTTTCTTTCGTGGCACTTGGAAAAGTGATTACAGGCCTTTAGCAGTTGACAGATACAAATGGGTTCAACAGTTTCCAAAGATGGTTCTGACTAATCTGTGTGGCTGGTGACGTCAATTTGAGGTATTTCCTGGATTGAGATGTTAAGTGTTCACTAGTCGGAAGGCACTGCCACAAATGGATTTAGAGACGCTAACACCGTACAGTCTTTTGTTCTTCAATATTGTTTCGACAGCTCTGCAGTTGTATTCTGCATGTGTTTTTTGTTATTTGGTTCAAAACAAAATGGAGTTGGATTTTAGATGTGCATGGTAAGGGTTTATTTTCCAGCCGCATCTCTCAGTTGTCAGAAATATGTGCATACTGTATATACCTCAACTTAAAAACAGATTTGGAATTGAAGTCAAATGTGTTTTAAAGAAAAATTGGTTTCTTCTACTGTGACCAAATTGTAAAAACCCAGTATTGACCTGGCTGGCAGATTTATAAAGATGGATGGGACAGAGGATTTTGGTGTTGGAGGGATATGAGCGGAAATGGATAGGGTTAGCAGCTCTCTGGTGTAATAAAAGAAATGAAAGTAGTAATAGACTCTCAGTGAATTCCATTAGGGACACACTGACACTACACAAGCCATTCATTATGATGATGCTGTGAAGTGAGATATTTCATTGTGAAACCCAAAGCCTGGTGTGAAAGGGGACACTGAGGAATGGGCGAAGCACAAAGGTCTGCCTCAACCTCGTTTACTGCCGTTCTTTCCTGTTTCTATGGAGATTTGAGGCTTTTCAGTCAATTAATCAATGCATGCACGCGTTTCATCCTACAACCTTGAGCTGTTCTATGTACGCGCTGACAGGCAGGAGCCCATAGAAATCTTGTGTTTGAAATTGTGTACGATTTTCTCGGGCGATGTTGAAACTGAGTCCTAATTGATCTGTAATCTAAGTAGCATGTTTGGACTAAATTGAGTTTCATCTAGATACACATTTGTCACACGGCAAGAGCAGCTACTGTAATTTGCAATGCTATCCCACTCGTTTATTAGTTTTTAATTGATTTTCTTTTACGATCACATTTTCAATGAGTGTGTCTCTGAATGCAATCTTCCCTTGTGTAGGTGGAAAGGGAGGAAAGAAGAAGAAGACCAAGGCTAGCTCCAAACCCACTAAAGCCAATGGATCCAACTGGGCCCACGTTCCCCTCCCCCCTCCCCCTATTCACCCTCTCCCTGGCACTGAGATGGACCATTATCCCAATGAGCATCACGACGGAGGAGGGTACGTCCATTAGGGCTTCAAACAGATATTAATACATTATTTGGATGTGAACAGTGTTCAGTGAAACATGACAGATGTTGCATTGTATTTATTTATTTATTTTTTTAACCTCATGATCAGATGTTGAAGCCTGCGTGACTTTAGAGTAGACAGGAAACTGACGAGGTGAAGTTAAAAGGACCACAAACCAAAAGTGAATGCAATATTATGCCAAGAGAGCTTCTCAGATTTGTGATATTATTTAGCTTTTACTTTTATTTCAAGACATTTCAAGAAGATCTAAATATTCATTTCATATACACAACCTTCAGTTTCAAAGGAAAACAATGCAATACCACCCAGAGCAATTAAAGTGGGTATATTTCTATTGATACTTTCGGTTTCCTATTTCCACAAAGTAGCTAACAGTTACACAGCTTGTATTGTATTTATCAGTTTTGGTATACAGTGTGTGTGTGTGTGTGTGTGTGTGTGTGTGTGTGTGTGTGTGTGTGTGTATATATATATGTATTATATAAGCGTACATTTTGGTAAATTAAATAGGATGTAATTTTGTATATTTTGTGGCCATCTTAATCTATACGTTAGAGTTGTAAAGATGGCCGAATAAAACAATTTACTCAATTATCACCGCAGTCTAGACAATGTCTAACATTTTCAGGTGGAAGCCGTGCCAACATCCCCCCCAAAAATACTAAAATGTTTAATTTGTGAAATAAACAGACCCAAATCGTCGCTGTGTGCTAACCCAGCGTCTCCTCCCTGTACGTCACAGCGTCGCCACCTCTGTTGTACATGCACTTGAGCCTGCGTGTTGTTGTCTTTGTACGTTTCCTCTCTACTACCTCAGTGGCAGAGAATCTTGTGTCTCGCTGGCTGGAACAAAAAAGACAATGTTTGCCAACGCGAGCAGCTCCACACATTGCTGTGTGCACTAACAGGGTTCAGCTCTGTTTTCTCCGCAGCTAATTATTGTACTACTGTACATCTGGAGAAAAGTGAAGGATCAATGTCTCCGACGGCAGCCAGCTACACACACGCACTTACACAGGCTTTCACACACAAACTCATATACAGATGGCTGCACATCAAACTATTTGCTGATCCTGTTTTCAATCTAAAGGAAGACTTCATCACTAAAAAATAAATGGAAGATGAAAAAAAAAAATAGGGTGGTATCCTGCTGCTTCTGGTGTGTAGACACACAGATGGTTTCAGATTAATCTATTTGCTGAATTCCATAGTGGGGGGAAAATGATAATTGCATTGTTTCATAAGTGAAAAGTGAGAGACAGATGGACAGAGTGTGGGATTTACACCAGCACATTGTTTTCCGTCTCCCAGTCTGAAGTAGAAGTACAAATCTGCTGAGTTCTCTTCTTTAGCTTATCAATACACTAATTACATTATTATTTTTATTCTTGAATCAGCTGACATTTTGACATTTTGTTTAGTTTAATGAATCCAAC
Source organism: Clinocottus analis (assembly GCF_023055335.1). Lineage (NCBI taxonomy): Eukaryota > Metazoa > Chordata > Actinopteri > Perciformes > Cottidae > Clinocottus > Clinocottus analis. The sequence goes on along the minus strand of NW_027175931.1, from coordinate 20,413,553 downwards.
AGAAGCTCAGACATAGTCCACTGTGTGCAAAGTAACAAAGGCTTATTGAGGTGATGCTGTGTGTGTCTCTCTTTGTTCCAGAAGGTGCTCTGTCCTCTTACTCCCATTCCCAGAGTGGGAGAGTCCTCTGCTTTAATAGGCTATCTGGCAAATGAAGGGTCCTATGCATTGTAAATCTGTGCCTGATCTTAATGCCTGCAGATTAAAACAGTTATGTCCTATGGAGTGTGCGCTGACAAATTTCTTTAATGAACATTTTCTTTATGGCTAGTATTATTTCAGCATGTATAAGCACAAACTATGAGGAAGTGAAGCCTGACTACCTCCATAATTCCATTCTGGACTGTCATACAACACATCATTTTCTAATGTTGGACAAGGTCACAAAGCTTTATGTTTCGTGGAGAAGAATTTCTCTTAAATTATTTTTATATTTGTGATTTGTCTGCTACTACCTCTTATTTTAGTAACCTTAAAAATATCACAATCCTGTAGTTGTTTCTTTTCACGTGTATTTTCCAATTTATTTTCTCATTAAGCGTAGCATTTAAATAAATGAGCTGTGTTTAATATGTGTGATGCATTATCATGTGTTGTTGTGGTGACTTATATTCTTCTACATAGATGTTCAGAGTAGAGCTGAAACAATCGGTTAATTAACAGAAAATAAATCTACAAATATTTTAAATATCATTTTGGTATTTTTTTTTAAGCGAAAATTCTCTGATTTCACTTTCTTAACTTTTCTTTTTCATGTCAATGTTTTCTGGCATTTTGTAGCTAAAAACAATGGAGAAAATATTCTGAAAATGAATCAATAAATAATACAAACATTTTAGTTGCAGCTAAAGTCCTACAATCATTTGGATACACCATTTTAAAATATGTTCAATAAACATTTCTTCTTCTTACATCAGGTATGAGAGTGATGGTTGGGGCCCGCCCATGCCCGTGCAGACCTATCTTCACCAGGGCATGGAGGATGAGCTGGAGGAGGAGGAGGAGCGGGTTCCCACCCCGCCCATCCGAGGGGTCGCTTCCTCCCCAGCTGCTGTGTCCTTTGGACAGCAGTCCACAGCCACCCTCACCCCTTCTCCTCGGGACGAGATGCAGCCCATGCTGCAGGCCCATTTGGATGAGCTGACCAGAGCTTACCAAATGGACATGGCGAAACAAACATGGTAAATGTCTCATCGTAGCCACAACTTTCTACATTATACATCCACAGAAAAAGATAAATTGCTATAGATGCTAATATATGCATTGTTCTCATTCCTCATCGTGTCATGTCTTGCTTTACATTCTGTTCTGCATGTGTTGCAGTCAGGATTTATTTTGGTCCTGCAGTATTCCTCATGTCAACAGTGTGTGCAGTGGAGATAAACCCATTAATCATTTCATTTTAATAGGCCCATGCTACCACTTAGGCGACTACTGTATTTTGTTCACTCTAAGAGACACCATTTTTATCCCCCACGGTTGTTTACTTCGCCCCCCCGCCCATGCAGCACATTCCATTGTTGCTGTGCTCGTGTAAGTCGGATGAAGGATATGCCTCATTCTGTCGGCAACGCAGAGAGACTGGCATTCATTCATAATTGCGGAGTAAGGGGTGTGGGGGTGACAAGGAAGCCTTGTCAGGAAGGAGATGTCATGTTACCCAGTAATGACTATGTTGGTTAGAGAGCATCTCTGACAACACCAGAGGGCCAGTAATTACAACCAATTCCCACTGCAAACCGCGTCAAAGACATTGCACTCCTCAAACAAATGCGCCTGTCAGCAGAGCGGGTTGCCACTGAGGTGACAGCCATGTGTCGACGGGCTTGGAGAGCATGCCTTTGTACCATCCGCAGCAGCAATTAGCGGGTCATTGTGTTAGCATGCAAGCTGCACTGTAGAATTAGTGGAATCGTCCAAAAGTGTTCGTCGCTTCACGTATGAAAGAGGTCTCTAAAATTAGCTCGCCCATTTTTCTGCCTTCCCGTGGCATAGAAACTACTGAATTGTCCCTTTATTCTCGTTACATTCATCATTCCTCCACGTTCCTTAATAGGTGTTGTTTGTGGATTCCAGTAGAGTAATCTGCTGTCTCTTTCTCTTCCCAGGCACATGCAGGTAGGCTCACTTCCTCCCCAGGCCCCAGCTCCTCCAGTGGGCTACGTGTCGAGCACAATGGTTTCTGACCTGGAGACCGACCTGCCTGATGAGGATGAGGAGGAAGAGGAAGAGGAGGAGGATGAAGGCTATGGAGCCAGGCATCCCCGCGGCATTGAGCACACACCAGGGTCTAGCATGGACAACCTGGACAGCTCTTTAACAGGTGAGGTTGATTCTGAACTCGGGCTTCTGCGCCACTTCTTTGTTGATGTCCATATTTGTTAACCATATTGTAATGTAATGTTTTTAAGTATACATTTATATAAATAGAAGGGTTCATACGGTCATTGAAAACCTGGAAAAGTCATGGAGATGTGTTATATTCATGTGTTCATGTCGTTCATTTACGCTGAGTTTGAAAAAATTAATGTTTTTTAAAGAAAGAGGCTCAAAAAATAAGCAGGCATACATACAAGCTTCTATATAAATGTTTATTCTTTTAATCAAACTATTGTCTCTGATTCATTTGTGCCATTTGAGGTTTACTGTATGCCTTGGAATCCTCATTGTTAGTGTAAATACTACATTTTATCACATTTTTCTGTTTATATGTTTGCTCATGGAAATTTGGTTAAAAGTCGTGAAAAATTGGTTGAAAGTCAGGAAAATCCATTGGTTGAAATGCGTATGAACCCTGAAATAAATAAGCATTTTGTGTTAAAACCCAAATAACTACAATCTAATTACTTTGAATGGGAAAACATTGAATTCTCACTGTTGCTCCATCTGGTCTCACAGTAAAAGGATTGTTGTTCCTGACATCTTCTCCATCAGTCCGCTATGCGATCATCTTTATGTGAACATGCTTACTGAGTGTCCCTCGATCAAGTTTTTTAAGCACTTTTGGCAGACTCTGGGGAATTCTAATTATCATTTCCCCCAAAAAAAAGAGATAAGAAAGTCCATGAATTTTAAACAGGATAGTGAGAGGGAAATCAAGAGGAGAGAGAGGCGAGGTGAGCGGGGGAGTGACTGTGATTTACCACGCACACGACGGCACCGGAGCCAGCGTCACCCATATCTTCCCGAGGAGATTTGAAATAAATTTCACGTGCGGCCTATTCCGTTGCAGACTAGAGACACCATTTCCTTTTTTACTACTCCCTGAAAACTTTTACAGCCGTCTGTCAGGAGGACATGTGAAGGGCGTGACTTTGCAGCAGCAGAGCTGCTAGTGGACTGCTGCTGTCTTACTGACCAGGCAACGCTATCCATCTGTAAACCAGAGGGTAAAACTTGGGGGGGATATTACTGGAACATCAGTGGCCTTTGACTATCATGCGCTACAAGGACAAGTTGGGATACAAAAAATCAGGTGTTGTGGAACTTTGTGTGTATCAGGCCTCCAAATGAAAACAGTGAATACTAAAAAATGTGATACATATGGGGAAATTCATGGGTAGAAAGAAATGGGGAGGAAGCAGTAACTATTGTGTATCTTTCAGGAGAGCTGAGCCAGTTGAGAGGGAGAAGGCATGAGAATAAGAGGGTTGACAGCACTGCTGGTTGGTCTGCCTTGTCAGTGGCAGCAATAAAGAGTAGTTTTCCATGGTGTGATGGAACAGTGGTTTTGGTTACGCTGACACATGCTACTTGCTGATGTATTTAGAGGAATATAAAGCAGCAACTGGGCCCTAATCTACTGCATCTCTCTTCCACTGTATTCCTCTGAAGACAGCACTATTTCTTCTTATCTCTCTGCAAGTCTGCCTCGCACCCGATCGTTTTACAACACAGACACGGTTCCAGCTCCGGGGTTAGCAGGCGGATAGGGGAAACTGCTGAGATTTATAGTGGCCACCATTTTGAGGCTATACAAATAGGGGAGGGGAGGAGTGAGAGTCCTGTCGAGCGCTGCTTGATAGATTTCTCATTGTTTTTAATAGCATGGAAATAGGTCTGTTTCCATAATGTTAATACCAAAGGCCAGTAAATCACACATTTTCACAAATGCCCCAGAAAAAAAAGCCAGTCTTCTCCTTTGGGGCAATTTGTCTCCAGCAGATTGTCTGCACAGGCTTTCTCAATGTGTTATTCTATTCTTTGTGATAATAAAACATTATTTCTTTTGAACGGGTACATGTAAACCCTGATGTTGTGGTGGATATTGCTTGAGCCTCAGAGATGAAGTGGACACGCAGGTATTACCTCGCTTTGTGTGTAGGTGTTAAAGGTTGCGTAAAGCCTAGATGTGGTGGTCGCGACGAGTCTGTTACGCCTACTGTTCTGGACGATTACCCTCCCATAAAGCTTTGCCAGGTTTGCGAGGAGCAGGGTCACATCTCCTTACGGCAGGTAGAGATGCCTGCTCGTCAGGGGGAATGGTTTTCCTGCTTAACGACATGCAGATTAGGGTTCCCGTCAGTATAAATCAGGTTTATTGGCAGGAGTTTTACTGGGTTTTACTGCCCCCGCTCAAACCTTCTCCCATTTACTTGCCTTTCTCTAGCAGTGCTTGCAGCGTGAGAGGTGGCAGCCAGTGGTTTTTAGAGTGCTCGGCTTGGTCCATTGCTCTGGTTCAAGACAAGATCAAATGACGGAGCCAAACCTTTGTCTAGAGCTACAGAAAAAAAATCTCTGGAGCAAAAAAGAAAAACTTGATTGATTTTTTTTTTTTCTTCATCAAATTATGTGACAATGAGCATAGTTTGATTGGACCGCTGTTTCTGAGAATAGGACTGGCCCGGAGGTGCGGCAGTAGAAAGTGTCGGTTAGTGCAACTGGAAAGTCATTCTGTGATGTGATTTGCTGAGGCAGTGTTCCTTCGCTGAGCCGGAGGAGTTGGAAGCTTCAGTGAATTGGCTGGCTCTGCCTGTACTTCAATATCGGCTCTATTCTTTGTGGGAGGATTGAACCCAGTGGGATTGCTGTCTTTTTTTCTAAGAAAAAAAAGACCCTTAGAATAGAATTTCAAAGAAAATAGAAAGGCAAGATGGAGGGCTCGAAGTAGTTAGGATTTCAGTTAGCGTTGTAAAGATGGGGTTGTGTAAGGCCTTCTCTACCTTATGCAAGCTTCCATTTTATAGAAGTTACCATTAATCTGGGAGCATTTATTTCATTGCAATGCAATAGTAGTGACAACTGTTGCAACTTCAGCTGTTGAAGGTGCAATTTTCTAAAATCATATGCAGAGACTGAGTAACCACCTGTATGAGACAGTTTAGCGTATATATATATATATATATATATATATATATATATATATATATATATATATATATATATATAAACAAACTGTGCCAGATTAATGTCTCTTTTGTATCACATTGACCTTTTAATAAATCCTGCTGCTAACTTTTTATCCCTGTCGCTCTCTCTACAACCTTTAGCCACACACATCCCCAGTTCGGTGTTACATCAGTCTGCTCCATCACATCCCTCTTGTGTTCTATGTGAGGAAGAGATAAAGTGTGGGAGCAGAGCATTTGGGTTTGTGCCTGAGCAAAGTCTGCCAAACCAGTCCCACTGAAAGCTGTCACATTAACCTACTGTTCTGTGTTTTTGCTTGCCAAAGTAACATATTTTTTATTGGCAGGCTGATATTTTTATATTCAAAGTGCTGGCCTTTCTTTTTACATCAAAGCATGAATACATACTTAAAGTAGCATAGATGTATAAGCTAAAAGTCTTGATCAATCTTGTCAAACACTCAATGTGTTTGTTCAGTAGGGTATTCATTTTATATCCCATCTTTTTATCATCTTCAAAGTAACACCGATTAATAGAGGTGTTATAAAACACAGTAGCTGTAAGTGAAATACCTTCATTTTCTCTTAAACCTTGCTTTTCGAGAAAATGCACACGGTGGTGGCTGTGTATTTTAAAATAGGAATGAAGCAATCTGGATGTGCAAACCAGCAGGTGTTTGATTCAATGCATTGGTTTGCAGGATGCTTCATCTGTGTCACCTGAGGCAGTATTATTGTCTGCACTGCACAGGTGCACTCATTGTTCTTCATCAAAAGAAGAGCAAAATGAGTTGATGCCTGTCCTGCTGTTCCACTGCGTACATTCTGGTGTGTGTTGTGTGTACATTTTGTGTGTGTGCGTGTGTGTGCATGCAATTTGTGTTCTACATGTGTTTGTAGATGAAAGAGGACAGGTCAGAACAGAATGAGCAGAAATACCCTGCAGCAAATACGGAATCATTTAAGCATAGGAGGTTAATATTACCTCCACATTATAAGATCACTGGAATGGGTTCATCCATCCTAATGCGGAATCACAGCACAAGTGTTCAAAACGCCAGATCATATGTTCATAAAGGTTATGGCGGCTGAGCTGAAAAGTATGAACGTGATACGTTGGATTTGGGGGTTTGAAACACACACACACACACACATATTTTCTGAAACCTGTGGTGTTCCATAGGGTCCATGGTGAATGGGTGGGGCTCAGCCTCGGAAGATGACCGTAATTTCTCCAGCCATAGGTCCAGTTTGGGCAGTTCGTCGGATGGCTCCATCTATACCCACTGCAGCTTTGCCCAGGCCCTGGTGGCCGCTGCAGACAAGGCAGGCTATCACCTGGAGGGCACCAGCCTCAGCAAGAGAGGTTGGTGTGTGGAGACCAGCTACACACTGCCCAACTGGAACTTCTACCAGTGGCAGACGATTTGCTCTCTTCTGCGCCGACTTTTCCTTCTCCCGTCTATTGGCTGTGGTTTTTCCCTGTGATGGTGGCTTAATGGTGGTTGAATTTCCTCTCTCCTGCTTGGGGACGCTGTGCCCAGGTTGTGCATGGCACCTGTTGTACGTGACTCGCCTGCAGATATCTCCCTATCCTCAACTTAAACGCAGTTCCTCTGTGACTCATTTGGTTTTTCTCGCTGGCTTTCTTGGGTTAAATGAGCAATAACTGAGTGACACGTCATACTGACAACCTTTTGCAAGCTTCACCAAAGTTCTTTCTCCACTAATGAAAACCTGTACTTTTGTTTTCTAATAGGTTTTTAAATCTAGAATCATAACCTCTACCTTCCTTCGAAGACAGCCTCAGCTCTACTGTCGAGGTGTTGGCTTTCGTCTTTATTAACCAGCTGGCTTGTGGTGCTGTATCCCTCCTGCAGGTAAAGGCTTGTCCCACAGGCCCCGGCCCAGCAGTCCATTCTCAACAGATGGCAGCACAGTCGGCACACACAGCTTGGGCCACCAGAGGGCCACCAGGCCCACGCGCAAACCCCGAAGCCAGGGCACAGCACCCCACCGGAGAGATCCTGGTGCAGACGGTGAGGCAGCGACTGATTACACAATTTAAATAGTTTATCCAGAAGGTGCTCTAAAACATCTGTTATTGTTTTAAAAACTAGAGGGTGTTATAGTAATATGATATTGGATGGGAATTCATTTTGTGTGTTTCCCCTTTGGCACAGACCTACCTCCACCCCCTGAGCCTCCCCCCTCTCAGGGCCAGGGCCGTATCCAGGGGGCCCGCAGTGTGAGCAGCATGGCACCCCCCACAGATAAGAAGGCTTCCTCTCTGGAGCGCCCGCCTTTGTCAGGGCCCCCGTCCGGTCCGGATGACATCAAGAGCTCCATTGACAGACATACACGCACTTCTCTGGAACATCATCGCCAGGTTCAGGACAGACTGGGCTCCATGGACCGAGCTGACGACGGGCGCAGTGGACACAAAACAGGTACAGTTGAAACAAGACTGAAGTCTTCAGCCATTAGCACTGTTAAGTTATGACACACCTCATGCTCATGAAGAGCTAATGTTAGCGTGATATCTAAAATGCTCGCAATATGCCATCATGTGAGTTCTGGCATGCTCCGCACTATTTTACCATGATGCAGAAAGTCCTTTGAGGCTGACACGAGTTCGGTCATTGTGTTTTTGAAGTACGGTTATTTTTTCGTGAACCAAAGTATTGAAAAGCTGGAAATTTTGACATGCTCGTGGTGGAGGATGACCGAACGTATTCAAATTCATTACAATGTAATCTGCAGCGAACGCTAAATGGACAGACTATTACTAGAGCCACGCTGCTACCATGGTCACAAGTTAATTGAGGCCGATCACATATTTTATGATCGTGCAATCTCGGCTTTACCTAAGCTCCCACCATATTTATTTCTAAAAATAAAGGCTTAACAAAATGATATTTAATATATACCAGTTCCAGACCAGAATCCATTCATTGCTAAGGAAATAAAACATCTCGGCCTCAAGTTCTAAACAAGTGCACGTGTTGCTGTTCCCAACTGAAGCTCTTCTCGTTGCACTGAAGCAAAAAAACCACAAGGACACAAGAGTTTTGCTGCTGTGGCTTGACAGTGAGGGATTTTTCTCTCAGTTCCTGTGTTGAAGTGCAGCTTGCATGCTGCGATGAGACTGGGCTCCCATGAACAGATTGCGTTGTCTGCCACTTGCTCGGGTTTCCAGAATGCCCCCCCCCCCCTCCTCCCACCCACCCTCAGCCTCCCCAATGCCCCTGTAACTGTTGCCAATATCATCCTGCTCCGCTCCAAGTAAGGCAGGAGGCCCCGGCAACTGAAATGCTCTCTAATCGCTTCGGCTTTCTGTTCCTCACACAAACAGCAGCCACTCTACACCCCATCTGTGTGTGTCCGTGGTCATGTGTTCGAGTGCGTGTGCGTGCGTGCGTGGATGCTATTCATGACCATTAGAGCGCTCCATGCTGTGTGCCCTGCACCTCTTTGTGCCAGGCCTCTCTCAGACAGTAAATCTGAGACTGTGGCACCTGTCTTTGTCCCACAATCAGCATCTTTACAAAAAACACCATAGGTGAATTCCCATATGTGTCATAGTGCTGACTGATTCACAGTAGAATCCGCTGAGGTCGGGGCAGACTCTATTACAGTCATTAGCGGAGCAGTGGGGAGCAGTTTGATGAGATTTCACGCAACGACGGAGACTGCTGAGGGTCAACGTTATGCTGCCCCGCAGCAGGGCGTGCCGCAGCAGCCAGCGCTCCTTCTCTTATTGTATTTACCCTGTTGTAAGACGGGTAGATGCGAGGCCATGTGTGAGGCTTAGTCTTCTCCGCGGCACGCCCTGGCATCGCCTGTTGGCACCACCACTCTGCAGATGTCCGGAGGGTGGGGCAGCGAAGGGTCCAAAGTGCTCTTTGTCTCCATACATCAGATGTTGGATGTGTTTCACTGCAACAACAAAAGTCATCAATTGTGTCTACTTTTCAAACATTTAGTATCCCTATGTTTTCAGAGGACGGGTGTCTGCCATATAACAAGCCATCCTTTCCCTCCCCTGGTGGCCACAGCTCCTCTGGAACAGCCTCCTCCAAGGGCTCGACAGGGCCACGCAAGGCCGAGGGTCCACGACAGCCACAGCAGTGGACCGCCACAGAGCACGCTGAATTCCTGGGGACCAATGGACAGGGACAGTACTCGGGAGAGTTATGTGAGTACCTACGCATTTTACGGCAGTGTCTGACAATATAAGGCACAACTCCACTGGGACAACTGGACTCTGGGAGGTCACTCCAACTGGCTGTTGTTCGCTGAGTAGTGAAGGCGATTCAACTGGAACTGGTTTCTGCTACGTTTAGTGAGGGTCAGAGGTGTTGATAGCCGTATATGCTCAGACAGATTTAGGCTCGCTGTTTTCCAGTCATTTAGTCTTGAGCTAATATTTGTTCAGCTTGATAGAGGATTGTCTAGTTGTATGTCTGTCCTGTAAATATGCCCCCTGCACTGTTGTTCAGTATACAATCAGTTCATTTGAACTGCTGGTAAATTCCTTGGATGCGTCTGCAAACTTCCCCAATAGAGTTGATTCTGATTCACGCTAAGCTAAGCAATTACGCAAAATGTGTTTTTCCATTTTCTAAACAAACCTTTCATTTCCCTTCTCTACCACAGAATGATCTGCCTGGGATGTGAACTGGAAACCCTGGGCTTTCCTCGAAAGAATGAGGCCCTCTTTGTGGGGGCAATGAACTTTGTCCTGATCTGTGTGTTCTCAAAGGGAAGGATTGCAGTAGAGAGCACTACAGAGAAACGCAGTGTCACAGAACTGTAAATGTGATGTATAGACACAGACATACTGTACATCTCACTATGTTTTTTGTCCTCAAGAAAATATTTTCCACCTCCTACCTTACTGTAATTTTCTTTTTGTTAGAAAAAGGCAAGTAAACAAAAAAAAAAAAGAAAACATGTATACAAGAACACATTTTCTGGTAAATGCCCTTGGGAATACAAAGGGACTTTTGTTTCCTGTAAATATATCCTTTAACTTGCTGTTGCATTGCTATGCAAGCCTAATTCAGTTTGAGCTTTTTATTTCCATATACAGGAACAGTTGGTTTTATCTGGTTATTTGTATTATATGTGAATTGAGTGGCTATTGTGCCATAAAATAATTGTTTTATAATCCATTGTGTGTTAATACTTAGCATTAATTATTATCATTGTTATTATTATTATTATTATTGTTTTTGCACTGCAATTTTTGGTGATAAGCACAAAAACATAGCTCCTGCTGACATGAAGAACCGGAATAATATGTGAAGAGGAGTTTCTGTACTGTAAAGTAAAGAGAAGAAAATTATATACTAATGTACAGAGAGATATTAAAGATTACGGCTTTGCTCACAGACAGCAACAAAAAAAAAAGGCACCCATTCCCATAGTTGAGACTAATTGGGTGGCAAACAGACAAGGTTCCCTGAGGGTCTGAAAGGCAGATACGAGGCTGGGAGAATTGTACACAGAGGATACTGTATTACTGGAGGTGACTGGGTAGATTATTTCTTTTTTAATTAACTCTCCTAAAACAATAGTTTGACTTAAGAAACGATTGGTGGTCGACTCCAGGCACTTCCCTGTCTTCAGAAACAGACTGCGGGAGTTTATTTTTAATCTTTTATACAAGGGTCTCCAAGTATTTCAAGTTTGGGTTTCACGGATTTACTGCTTAATTCATTTGATTACACTGAGTTTACGCTCCTCGATCAGTACAACAGCACACAAACCAGAAAGCAGCCTGAAGGGAGGAAGAATCAGTGAAATCTGTCCTCATGCTGTACTTCATAGCACTTACAGAGGCAGATTCATAACTCTTCTGTCGCCTTTATAGGTAAGCAGACATCACAAAGGAGTATTTTATTGGGATGAGTAGCAATGATACTCCCACACCTGCCTAAAATATCAGTGGAGTATAATTTGTTTACATCTTTTATGTTTTGAATTTTATGTTCCAACATTTTAATATTGTTTGCTTTTTAAAGCACTTACTGTTTTATGTTTGTCATAGTATCTGTGGTACAGTATCATCCGAGAAAACAACACATTTACCTGTTCGGCCCAGCGTGTGCTGTTAAAATGAGGTAACCTATGAAAGTAGTCGTTGCTGTAAAGGTTGGTGTCAATAACTCTTGAGAAGAAATGGTGTGTACGATTTACAATGTAGCTTAGAGTCACTGTTTGATCCCAAAAGGTGACAATGGAGAAAAGCCTTGTATATAAAGGAGCAGGCCTCCCTGCCTCCATGTCTACAGCCACAGTGCGGAGCAGAGCACTTTCTTTCTGCCCGACCGCCACAAAACACACTTATCATCTGCCGTTTCTGACTTCTCAGCCTCTGAATCTCAATTTTTCCAGACAGTTTTTATTGGTTGTCGTTCTTCTTTTTTTTAAATGAAAAGCTTGTTTCTTTGTATGCCTTTTATGAACTCCAAAACGCTGCTTACAACAATGTTTTCAATATTCTTGTTCAGGATTTTTGTGGTTAACTGACTGTTTGTTTTGTCTTTTTGTACTGCTAATGTTGATAAAATGGAGGTGGAAACTAAAGGCCGTCAGATGCTGTTGTACTGTTGTCGTCATGCCATCGTCATTTTATATCATCCACCCAGTGGCCAGTGTTCTGGAAATGAGGTGCAAAGAGTATCTCAGGTTATTTTACATTCTGGTGGTGTTTATGTGTGTGTATATATGTGTATATATCCATACGCATCTCCACTTGATTATGCCATTCCATTGACAAGAATATCCCTCTCTCATGTCCGATTATGTTGTCCCCTCTTTTCTTTTTCTGCTGTGGATTTTGATTCTGAGTATAATGTGCTGGTTCATCCACCTTAAGACAAGATGTCAGTAAAAGAACATACCAAATTAAGATTGATATTTCTAATGTCTAATGCGTTTTAGTGTCTCTTTAATACTCATTGTCTTCTTTTGAATCACAGTGTCGTTTTGTATTTATTAAAAATGATAATAAAAGTATATTGTGAAATATGCATAAAGATTGGTGGAATATAATATGTGTTTTTCGTTCCTTGTAAAGTTTGCTGTCAGAGCCGAGCAGCGAGGTGATCGGCGCACTGTGCTCACAGTGAGATGCCGGGTCAGTAGTCGTGCGAGTCACTCTTCGTCCTGCATGTTCACCGCACTGCTCCTCTCATGTCAAAACTAAAGCAACTTCAAACTTTATCGAACACAAGGGGCAAAAACGCTCACAATTTGCTTGTCAAGATAAGAGAAAATGTCTTTTTGGAAGGATGAGAGTACTTTATCTTTCCCTCTCTTTTGTTCATTTTCTCAATATTGTTGATTCTTTGTAGCCTATCTGTGTGTTGCCTTTTTGCTATAAAAGATTAAAAATGATGACAAAAAGAGAAAGTTGTTGGGTGAAGTCTTTCTGTACAGTATGGGGTGAGGTGACACTCTGGTCCAATGGCATTTCTACAGTACAGTACATCTGCTTTTCTTTTCTGTAAACCACCTTCTGTGTTCACTTGCATGTCCTTGTCCGAGAAGAGAGTGGATCAAGAAAACACACTTTTACACTCTCATTCCCATGTCCTGTAAGATAAATCCATGTTCTTTTATTTCCTTGTACCGGGATCAATATCAAATAAAATATTTTTCAAAAATGATATTGCCTAAATATATGTTTGTCTTATAGCTAGCTAGAACGACTGTTTTCATGGGGATGTAACAAGTCGAAACGAAGTAAAAAATATCTATTAGCTGTAGTATTTTTGCTTTTGTAGACTGCGTCTATATACTCTCGCTAAGACAGCATGAAACATGGCAAGTGCCTCTGCCTGTCCAAACGCATGCTTCCTTTGATATCTTGATAGTATTTGACCCAGCAACAACGCGTGTGTGTTCGTGTGTGTGCGTGTGCACTAAAGATGTGTAGCCTCCTCTGTGATTGTGGGCGAGCTCCTGACTCAGCTGTGCTTTTTATGTCAAACCAATCGGGCCTTGATCCTTCTAGAGGCGCAGCTTCAAACACAAATCCAAATCTCCTGTATCCCTGAGACCGGCAGCTTGCTCTCAAGCTCCCCTCCATGGAGCTGCCAGTAAAATAACTTGTGGAAGCAATGCTAAATATGTATAAATTGAGAGCAGTCAGTTTCATGTGCAATTCTCAATGAACAAAAAAAGTGTGTTTATCTTTTATATTCCTTCATCAAACATGTTGCATATTCCTATCCAAATGTTGAAAAGATCACAGTAAAAAAAAAGGGCTTTGAACATTATGATGGAAGTATATTTCCATTCTTGTGCTGACTTGTTGATACCGTTTGATACCCAGATTTTGTGAGGTAACCATTTGATAAAGTTTAATTAGGCCGTGATTATCGGAGATGTCACAATAGGTCATTTTGAGATCACGTTCAGACCATCAAACAATGCTCTCGCAATTAAATGAAGGTTGAAGGAAAAAGTCCGTCTACAGGATATTTCTCAAGTGTTGAAGAATTGACAGAACAGGTTATAGTACAATCAATAAATATTTATGAAGCAACTACATACATGAAATGCATACCTACAAGGCCTTGGACTCAGCTCCCCTGTCTGTCTCCTCACAGTCAGTGCACCTCAACAAGAGAGAGCCCCGATAGTCGAGAGCCGGGTGTATTTATCTGACTCCAATGCCCCTTTCTACTTCCTCTCTTGTGCAGACATCTCTTCTCTAATACATATTCTCGGGTGAAGGGTCCATAGGCATTTTCATCAGTGGGTATGTCCTAAAAAAGTAATGTGTACTCCGTGACCGGGGTACTAAATAATGAGAAAACTTGTCTTCTCATTGCAAGGCATGTCTTAGCAAACACAAGAAACATCAAACCCAACACGTCTGCATGACAGGAACGTCTACATCTTAAGTTCCTAAAATATGCATTATTTTTAAATGTCTGTGTCTAACACTTGAGCGCAGCACATTAGCAGTTTGCAGAAGCATGAACTTTTACCCTCTAAACTTGTGCACTCTTGGCCTCGTGATGGAACATGGTTAAAGCTCTGTATCTCTTCAAGGTTAAATCATACCACATAAATGCAATTGGGATCATGAAATCTATAAGTCTCAGCTTTCCAGTCATACAAGATTCATGCAATTCCACACTGGGAATTCTGAAATATTGAAATACATTGTATTTCAGCTAACTTTGGAGCATCATTTAGCCCCTTTTATGCATAAGTAGCATCTCATTTATGGTGCGAACAATGAAAACCATATAACTGCAATGCATATGACTCAATTCTAGTTGTGGACCTTTCTGGCATACACACACACACACACACACACACACACACACACACACACACACACACACACACACACACACACACACACACACACACACCCTTCCTCCCTGTTTCCTAGAGTCTCTTCACCATTGACGTAAAAGGCGAGAAGAAAAATGCTGAAAAAGTCATCTTTACAAAAAAAGGATTAGAGAGGGCCAGCTGCTTGTGTTATTTGGACCTGGCGATGCAGCACCAGCCTTAAGCCCCTTGAATTGTTTTAGCTACAATGGCTGTGTCACAAGGTTGTGTTCATATTGGCCAAACAAGAACTCTTCAAACCACCCGCATCACGACTGTTGCCCCTGTCGAGTGACGAAGCCGGTCCCAGTAGGTGGTCTGCAGACTGGCTTTGTGGCCAGGTGTCCTCTTGTCAGTGCAACAACCCTACATGTGTTTTGTTAGTGGCAAAATGTTTGGTAGAATTTAGAGACAGCTATCTGTGCTACTGCATGTTTGTTACTGGCTGGTGTAAGTTTTTAGGAAGAGCAACAGTTTGTGAGGCTCTGTGATTATTCACTGTTTGCTGGGCCATTCACAGGCTCAGCGTGGCTGAACATACTAAAGTTTCTGACAGGGCCTGCCGACAATACCTGCTCTTCTGGGTACAATGGCTAGTGTATCGAATACTTTCCTGGCAAAATTACTACTTGAATGGTTCCTCTGCAAGAGAAGCTACGTGCTCTGGTTCCTGCAGTGGGCCCCAGTATGCTGTAAATAACATGGACAGAGACAAATGGTGGTTTGTAATCTCGGTCCAAGAGTGCATAGTACAGGACCAACCACAGGGGAAGTCTTAGACTCTAAGATTGACTGAGGTTGACTTGGATCCTCTAAGAGTTAGAGTATCCAAGTCAACCTCAGTCAGTCCTGGTACATATTGAAAATAAAGGCTGGAGGGGGGATGACGGGTGCATAATAAATCAACTTCACGTGGAAGTTGCTGTACCTTTAATTTCTTACTCATCATTTTGTAAATATGAAGAAAATAAATCAAAAAGCCACTGACGCACCGTGGCTTTGCAGATTACGCAGCTAAAAGAATGCAGTGTCCATGAGGAAGTTTGGTTTTTCTGATATTTTTTGCAACTTTACATGTAAACAAACAAAAGAACAGACGCTGCCTCTCCCTGGTGAGCTGCTAAAAACAATCTTAGACCGACCCAGGTGCATCCCGCTCCTCTTACCCAATTAATAAACCAATAACCAACCTAAAAAAGCAAACGAGAATTAAACAATACTACTTGTTCATCAAACAACTTATATTCAATAAAAAGCTCATACAAAGAGAGTAAGTTGGCATTAATTAATAAGAAAACATGACACATCGAGCACAGTCTCAAAAGACTTTTAGTTCCTCATATAGATGTCAGCAATTACTCCTTTTAGTTTTCTGAGTTTGGGCTCTCATCTGATAAGCTTTTCATGTCTCCCTTTGGCTGTGTTATTCTTGGCTCTCCTCCATTTGGAAAACATGTTCGCGTGAAATAAAACTGCAAAGTTCTCCCCGAGCCCTATCCTGACTTTTTGAATCAAGGCTGGCGTTTTGGGGTGTATTTGTATAAAGTAGTTTATTTATGTACTTGTTTATCTCTCGGAGCATTTGATCTGACGGTGCAGTGGGAGAGCGTGCTGTGGAGCTGGAGAGCACATCGCTCTGCCTGACTTACTCACATCTCCTGAAGTGGTTTTCAAGCATACGTGCACACATGTGAAAGCCTCGTTTGCAAGCGTTTCACATCAAGATATGATTTGGCAGAAATGCAACCAAATAATTGTTTTATAATCCAATTATGACCCCAATGACAAAAGACTTTCTGACAAGATGACGTGAGATATTACGACTTTGGAGGTAGGGCCTCGCATACGCAGGTTGTTGCCGGTTAACAGTAGCGAGCGAGGAGTCGTCAGGCAGTTAACGTCGGTATAAAACAGGCAATAAAAGATGTTTTCAGAAAGTCAGAGGTCTCACGACCAAGAGAGGTCCTTGAGCATGCAGCCGTACAGTAACTTGGCACCCACAATGCTAGATAAGCCAAGGACAGACACAGGCGCGCACACACACTTCTCGCATGACTCTGAAGGCCGCGATAACAACCCCCACACAGGGTCGAAGAATGCCGCTTTGTGAATAGCTCATTTTCATGGTATTTCTTTGGAATGGTTGAGAGATTTTTATTTTGTATTCATATTTATCAGAATGGTTCAGCGAACCACCCTGACCCTCTAAACAAACCCATCGGTGCAGACGAGGCAGGAACTGCTCCCATTTCGCACCTCTTCCTCTTGTCTGTGTCTCGGGGGGATGGAGGGATGGAGGGAGGATGGGGGAGGGGGGGGGCGAGTAATGACTGCTCCGCTCCGTGCCAACAAAGCAACTTTCCCTCTCCACTCTCATCTTTTTACTTCCAACTGTTTACCAGTGTGCACTCCTCTTCCTCATTTCGCACCTCCGCCAAAAATGTGCAGCAAATACGCAGTTCCGCGAAGATGTACCTGCGTGTTTCCTCCATACTCCCAGAAGCCTGGGCTTTCATCCGGCTGTGTAATTGTTGCATCAGACAGTTGGCGGAGATGGTCCGTGGAGAGAGCAAAAAACTGGTTAGCCAGGCAGGAGGAAACACGCTTTGCTCAGCAAATACACACCGCAGTAAGAAGCAAGTTATCAGGGTGTGAGCCAGTGTGCTGCGTGTGTGTGCGTGGATGTCTGTACCAGTGTGTTGGTGCTAAGGGAAAGAGGGGGCTGCTGTGTATGCGCTTGTATATCTGTGTGTGTGTGTGCGCGTGTCATGATGAAAGGAAGCATCTATTGTGTGTTGTAGGCTTTTTTTTTCTCCCTTCATGCTTCTCCTCCCCTTTGTCTTTGGACTGGTGACAATGAGCGGAGGTGAGAGGGCAGCACTACCAATGCAACACCATTCATCACACATGTCAAACAGCTAGACCAGCTGGGAACAAGCGGCGAAAATTAGCATTTTCTCTCTCTCTCTCTCTCCCTCTCTCTTTCCCTCTCCCTCTCTCTCTCTGCCATTATCTCTCTATATATTCCCTTCATAGCTCCACACTTGATAAATGACTCCATAAGCCACATCATTTTCCACCTGTTTGGATGAAAACATGACGTTATTGACCAGCACTTTCCATATATTCAGCGTTGTGCCACCAAACAGACTCGTCCTGTTCCACTTTAATATGATTACTATCTGAGTCCATAATGGAAGTGTGGTGGAGTAATATTGAGTGCTGAATGTTGAGAAGAGGCCAAGGTGGGAAAGCTCTGTCTTTATTTGGGCTTTAATTGATTATTTTCCTTGCTGGTTAATCTGACAACTATTCCTGAATATTGGATTTATCATTTTTATTATAGCCCAACGAGCCCAAGATGACATCTTTAAAAGACAGGTAGAGCAGTAAATTATCTCTTTGGAGAAACTGGAAGCTGAAAATGTTTGAAAAACTGAAGACAAAAAAAATCTAATAGAATTATACAATTGACAATTATTCATCTTATTTAATTAGTCGCTGATTCTTTTTCTGTGAATCAATGAATAGATGAATCGTGTCAGCTCTACTCTTACCTACATACTCAGCTGGTGCCCAAAACACAAAACCGCATGGCTCTGATACATAAAGCTGCCGCTCTGTGATTATGCTCTTTAATAAAAAGTAAGAGCGGGTGTTAACCATTAAATAACGATAAAAACAAATGTAGACGCAGAGACATCATTCAAACCTCGAGCTCATTGTGTGTACAACCCAACATCTGGAAACTTTGGAGGAGTGTTGTAAGTTGTGTACTATTTTGTTTTCTTTGGAAGTGATTTCAGTCGAAGTCATTTTGCCTCTGATGTTTCTGCCTGTCAGGATGGATGGATGGAGGGTGGGAGCGTTACATTTCACCTTCCAGTCTTTTCAAAAGGGACTATTCATACCAGCTGAGCTCAGAAATGTCCATGAAAGCAGAGCTATTTGATTCAAGAGAAAAGAAAACACTGTTGGCAGAAATGGACAGTAATTCATGACATGTATTGTAATGGTGAAGGCTGCAGAAAAGAAACTACAGTATGGGGGATTTTGCTTTTACAGACTTGAATCGCGTGCGAGTGCATGTTCGCGCCACAAATTACCACTCGATGTTTCCATCGAAGTACAATTATCATATACCGACGGACTGTACAAGTGTTTTTGAGCACGGCGCTTTTCTTGCGAGGTATTCTGTTCCTGTGGGGCTCCTTGATGAACAATCTCTTAATCAAAGCTTAATTGTTTAGCGTGATCCTGAGTGACCTGCTTAATGGGAACCCCCTCCTTGATTAATGATGTGTGTTAACGAACACAGTGGGAGACACCCCAAAACCTTGTCTGACTCCTGTTAATTAAAGGCTGGGTCCAGCAGTATCTGTGACTGGATTATGCGCTATAATGTGATGGAAATATAAACAAAAAAGCCTCCCGTCAACTGATGTTTGTCTGGTAGCTGCGTGCCAGGGTGCTGCTGTATTAGACTTTTAGTGTTACGTTATCTTCACAATTTTTTGGTGAGCTTTTTGGACGTTCTGTGAATCCCCAGAAAACAACAGATTTATAGATATATTTCCCCTGTCCTTCAAATATTGTCTCCAACAAAAGAAGCATTTCGAAACCCTTCTGCTTCAAAAATCACCCTGAAGGAAAAATAAGCAGCGTTTCTTCTCTTGATACACAAAGTGATCGTTTGTATTATATAGTTATACAATTAGAGTACATATATATATATATATATATGTATGTACACATGCTCATGGCTCTTCAGACAGTAGAGCTTTGCAGATGGAAGTCTTTGCTGAGGACATGCAGTAAAACTACATCCTCGCCTTTCAAATGGGACAAGGCCGTGGCTGTTTTCAATGATACTGTTGAACAATGAACTCTGGGGAAAAAAACAAAAAAACCCTGACTAGAGCTTCTTCAGAATATCCAACCAAAGCTCATACAGTGAGCTGCACACAATTTTCATTCTTTTTTTTTGTTGCTTTTTGTATAACATTTTATAACCTTGAGTTGCTGCAACATTTGAATCGGAGCAAACGGGTGAAGATGAGGCCTTGGTCTTTTCTTGCTGATAACACACTCCCTCTTCTTCACCTTCTGCCGATGGGGACTACAAGCATGAATGTCAACACTGTTTGAGGCACAATCGGTTAATCACCCCGCGATGGGCAAGGTCACTGTCGACACACGCTGCCCTGCCACTTATCTCCTCCAGCTCAGGCCACACAGGAGGCGGGAGAGGGGCTGGAGAGGTGGAGGGGGAAGGGATAATATAGGCAATTATTTTAAAGGGACATTTCATGTTATCCTGCATCTATAATCTGTTTTTGTTCCCTCCAGTTAAATGTCAACTTTGCCTAATCTATAGGCTGGATCATACGTTTTATATCGGTTGCAAAACTTGAGGCACGTCCTTGGTGCTTTTTGATGGAGCTTAAGATGTACCTGCACACCCCTTCCTGCCTTCTCAAAATTCCTCTTTGACTTTTTCGTTTTCCCTCTCATTACTTCGGTCACGGACAATAGCAGATGGCGCAGCTGCCGGTTTAATTGTCTTTATTACAGAGGCATCTGCTTTCTGCTTTTTTAATCCAGAACACCTCGGCATCGAGCGGGCGGTCAATGCCACGTTTAGGAAATTGGAAAGTAAACATGAACTAACATAAAAAGTGTTTCTCGAGCAGAGTGTGGTAATGGCTCTCAGGAAATTACACTGAGTTGTGTGTTTTCAGGCCAGAAGAGTTTTAGAGGCTGTCGATTGCCACAGGAAGCTACGAGCGTACAACTCGCCTTCTGTTGCTCAAAAATAAGAACATGAGTCAAATAATATTAAACATCGTTGTGTGGGCGTATTGTCACCTTGCCATCTGACTCGCGTGTATTACTTACACCTGCGAGTCTCTTTAATGACAGAACGAGAATCCCGGTGGCTCTGTTCAGTTATTTTCTCAGCTCCAGAGATGTGTTTTCCCGAGCTGAGGCTACGGGAGGAAACGGCAGATGTTAGTCTCTGACAATCCTTTCTACCTTGGATCTGCAACAGTAAAGCGGCTGAGGGGAAAAATGTCATCCGCGCATCATCCCTGACGGGCCCGCATGAATGAATAATTACTCGACTTTGACTCAGTTCAGGGAAAAGAAGCTAAATAAACCTCTACCTTGAAACCTTTTCAAATGGGAGGCCCTGCGTTGTGACGCGATAAGACGGTGACACTGAGGAGGCTGTGACATGCCGAGATCCTTCAGAAATAAAACGATTTTTCTCGCGGCAAAACGCTCAGGGAAATGAAAGGATTCACCCCAGCAGCTCAGTACGTGTTCCCCCACAAAAAACAGATGAGACGGGGACAAGAAGAAGAAGGGGGAGGGAGGACGTCGGAGCATTGGTTGGCCGTGTTGAGGGAACAGCATTCGTGTCAGGAAGGAAGTGAGGCTTTAGAAACGCATCATTGTTACCATTATGCTTGATAATTTGCGCGACATCTTAGTGCATGACTCAAAAGCACTTGTATGGGGGCTGGCAGGGGTTATTAGAAATGACTCCCCTAATGATGCGTGTCACTGAAGCAGCAAATTAACATGAGGAGATGGAGGCATGTTTAAAGCAGCGGAGAAGGGGGGGGTGGGGGGGGGTGAGATGGAGGGGAAGAAGGAGACGTGTGTGGGGGATCAGGGATAGATGCGGAGAAAGATGTCGCTATTTTTCACCCACTTTTGTTAGCTGAGGCGCTCCGGTTGTGGGGTTTCCAGCTCCTGCTCTGTTGAAGCTTTTCCTGAACACCAGGTGCTCCCATTGTGATAAACGATTCTCAATTGTGTCGAACAATGGCAGAGGCAGCCAGACACATCCCTCATCAAATACTTCCACAGCTCCTCTTCCACAACTACACAGGAAGCACACTGGCGCCTTTTACCACCCCGCAAGACTGACGGATTATTTTGCTTCATGTGACTCTTTTTGTCCCCTGGAAAACTGGACGATTCTACCGACTGTTGGTTGGCCAGTTTCTGCACCATAACTCATCTGTAGCTAAATGTTGTGTTGCCTTTCATCCTCTCTGCTGAAGTTGGGAGGCTTGACTCTTTTTACTGACAGGAGTAGCGGAGTGTCGAAGCCACAGGCTGACCAACCGCACGACAGCATGAGGCGACTTAAACTAACTGAGGTTAATAAAATACCTCTACTTAAACACTAGTTGCACAGTGTTGGATTTCATAACTGACCAGTAAACTATGATCTTTAAGTCTGTCTCATGGAACTTGAGTGATTTGTGCAACCCAAGTCAGACCTGCAGCTCAACTGTGACTCCCGAGTCAGTAACTCGTCAGTGCTTGCTGATTTTACTTCCTGCTTTCTCCTCCCTGCGCTTTGCTCAGCGCCTGTGCATTCCTTTGTTTCCCTCGTCTCCCGTCTCTGACAGCAAACAAGGCTCCATGCATGTACAGTGCCGTCACCTTTTTTCTGCCCAGTAATTTATGCTGTCAGGGGTTTTTCTGCGTTTGGCTGGCCGTGCTTTCATATCCGTGTCGAGCGCTATCTTTGGGGTGTTGACACGTTCCTCCGTGTCCAGCATTAAAACTGACTCTAGCAGGTAATTGATGGCGGTTTATTGCCACAGGCGCGCAGCACAAAACCGTTTTTAACCCCACATATTGGATTTGCAAAAGGTTGTAAACATTGGGCCGACTCAGTTTATGTTGTCCATCAGATTTCATATTAGTGAGAGTATCTGATACACTAATGCAATGCAGTCTCACATCAGCAAAATTGCGATCCCCCTACATTAACATTAAGTGCACAATGACCACAACATCCTTTCTGCACTATTATAATTTAACTCCATGTTTCTATACTAATGGAAATGTTGACTTGGTCGTGAGATTGTTTTGTTTACTGTTACCAAGGTAAAGAAATAACTTATTTTTGCAGACATTTATAAGACAGGGTACAGTGGAGAGATAGCAGGAGATAAGGAACGTGCGAGATGGCGAATACCACATTTTCCATCTTGTCCATTAACTTGAATCAACACTTCACAACATTCTCAAACGTTTTTCCCAATTTTTTTTTTTTTACAAAACCTGAATACTGTAACTTTCATGAAATTTTTTATAAATCTGTTGCATTACACTGCATTAGTTTAAGGGTAGAGGTGCCTCATAAACTACCTACTCAATGTTATGGGATGTGTCGTTCAAATAAATCCTAATAATTGTCAGTTATTTGCAGCTGATGTCATGTCCCCTGCTCCCTGGAACGTGTTGATCCTGGACCTTCAGCACATTGCTGAAGCCCTTGTGCCTCTATACATCTCCAAAAGAGCTCATATCCATCTTTATGTCGGCACAACACCTGCAGTGTCTCCTGCTGATGACATCAGTTCCCTCACACCTCCTTGTCTTCAGAGCAAAACCTCTTTCCATTCGTCCTCAATCCCCAGAAACACAATAGTCCCGTTCAGCATACCAACAGGCATACTGGCCAGGATTCTGCCAAAGTTATATATAAAAAAAAAACACTTATCAGCTGGAAGCGTCCGCAGACTCCAGATATATCCAATTTCTACACTTTTGATGCCAGGGTCACACCAGTATGAGTCTGGCTGGCTTACTGAACCCCCAGTGGTTACCCGCTCAAGCTCAAGATCTCATTACCAAGTGGTGTTACTTACTAATTAATTTTTTCTCTAATCATGTTATTTGTAAGTGTCTCACACTATTTGGGTGAGACGGTTCTCCCAACAGGAACCGAAAATGCCTCTGTGGGATTTCTTTTTCAGAAAACAACTATGCAATCCATGTTTTTTTTGTGGTTGATTTGGCAGTTCATTTCAGAGGCATCTAATAGGAATCGTAATTGGTTCAGTTTTGAAACAGTTGAGAAAACATGAAAGCATGTGGTTTTATTTTTATTTGACTTTATTTCCTATTTAAAAGAGCCAAAGCCACGCTTCTAAACTAAAAGGTTTTTGCCTTCCTCACAGTTGCCTGCAAGCTTCACGTACTACCTCCCACCTTGGGGTTGATTACTGGACCTGTTAACATTCGATCATAAACGTTACACGTATGTCATAAAGCTTTTGAAATTGTGCCTCAGCAGCATTGTTCTAATCGCTTTGCAAATATTGCCTCGGAGGAATAAAAATCGCATCACGCTTAGATCCAATTTGTGCTACACTCACCAATTACTTTCACGGTCCACTTCCTGTCTAATACAGAAAGGCCAGATTATCCGTTGGATGTCTGGGTGCTGCACACCCTAATTACAAACACAAATTGGAAAAACGCAACTTGTGACAAAAAATGTAACATGAGATGTGTCCTCTTTCCAAGAAAAATATTTGCACTAATTTACCTCGACTGAGTGTCCTCAAGGAGATAACTGGGTTTCTGAACAAAAAGGGCCTCCTTAAGTATATTGTGAAGAGTTCTGATCCTTCTATTTGTCTTGTAATACGATAACGCTGTAGCATGGATGTGCTGTGTCTAATTGGGTTGATGTATAATTAATCTCAACAGTAAAACCAGTGTAGTTCATTACATGACTGATTAGGAGCATATACGGAGGAACAGACAGGACATTAGTTTATCAAATATAGTGTGGTGCTTTGAAGAGCTGTGTAAATCTACAAAGACTTAGAAGTAGTTTGAGCAGACTTTAAAGGCAACGTAACGCGGTGTTCCACTTACAGCTTGTTTTGCTTTTTACCGCTGCTGCACATTCTCGATCGAGCGTCGGCGTTTCTGCTGGCTGCACACATCTCATGCCTGGACTCACAGAGGACGGGCGTAGCGAGGAAGTCAGGGATGGTTGTGGTGCAACTGAAAAGTGAACTAGTAGCACTGAGTACAACGTTAATGCATGTGAACTTTGAGTCACATCCAGTCGATGCTTTGTTCTTAATGCTGGGTCGAGCTGAGGGACAGCCCCAACCTACAGAAGATGAATATGTGACACGATGGCTTCTTTAGTGGATGTCACATTAAATATTATATTAAGTGAATCAAAACCTGTTCAAATACAAAGTATTGTTTGGTGCCTTAACATCAACCCATAGACTAATAGTGCACGTTAATTCAAAAGAAGCATATCCAGTAAAAAAAAACAACGTGTTTTGGGGTTCAAAAACGGAAACATTATCTACTTTGTGCCAAGACAGTGTCTGATCTAGTCGACCGTATTGTAAGGGGTACTTATGCAAATTTTAGTGAAACGTTAGAATCAAGAACTCTTTAAATTAATCCAACGGTTGGTACCTATTATAGATGTCTAAAATGATTAATTCATTGGTTGATTAATTACTTTACTGGAATATCCAATTGTTTAGCCAGTTTGTATTGAAGTCTGAGGAGTTTGCTATATACTTCTCATTCCACACAACTGAGTTCACACATGCCAAATTCAAAGCAAACTCTCCTTCAGATGGAGTCACAGAGAGCCCAGAGCTGCAGGTGTAAGACTGTGAGCGAGGCAGGGAGATGGTAGAGACAGAGCCGCACTCCTCAGCCATCCAGGAGATAGATGCGTCCTGCCACTGTATACATTGGCTGTCGGAAACATCGTGCGAGGGAAAGCAGCAATGTCTGGGAAGCTACAGGCAAAGTGACAATGATGGAGAGATGAAAAGGAGGAAAAGATGGGATGAGGGTCAAAAGGGAAATGGTAGTGAAGTGAAAATGGAGAGATGGCCAAGGTCAGTGTTACATGTTTCATGAAGGGCTGAAGATTGGGAGAAGAAGGCTGAGGGCAAAGGAAGCCACAGGTATACAAGTAGCATGGTTATCACATATACATCATGGGATATTTGTTGTCTGTACAGTCAACAACAAATGAATAATAAAACTATGATTGAGATCATATCATTTTCATAATGACGTTTTTTTCCCCCCGTGCCTTATATGCTTCAGTTGTACAGCATATTGCCAGTGAACTACATCATCAACATTACCACTACCTCAAGGCTGAGCAATGACTGGCTTGAAATCAGAACAAAGAGAGGGAAGAGCCACACTGTAGAATAGCAATTATTCAAAGATCTGGCAGGTTTGATAAAATGAATGAAACCTTATGACTTGGCAAACTAGCTTCATGGTTAATGCAGGACTTCCTGGATGGAGGTGGAAGTTATGAGAGGACTGTTCCCCCTGCGGGATAGTAAAGTGATTTGGCTGTACTCCACAGATGTCTGCTATATAGAGGAAGAGATAGTAGCTGTCTGCTGCAGGATGGATGAGATGAGGAAATGAGAGCGACATCGAGCAGGGCTCGGCCTATGACGAGGATGCCAATGACAGTATCAAAGGTGCAATGACAAGAATGGCGAGTAGAGGAAAGACGCTATGTTTTAATCTCCATTTCTGTTCCAGGTGCTGGCAGTGCAGGATCCTATTTGACCAATTTAGAGGATCACCTTGTATAGACAGAAGATGAATTGGCATCCCTGTAATTGCCTGAACCTTTAACCCGGAGGCAGGAAGTGATCACTTTTCCCAGGGAGGTCTAACGTTTGGCCTCTATCATAGGACAGCATCAACTATTGACACACTGCGGTAATGGCCTACCTTAGGGCTGCTAGCTTCACGCGGAGTAATGATGACCCACGCTCGCCTGCAAGCCACTGCTTTTCTTCTCATCGATGCAATTACCTCACTGAGGCATGGCTGGCCCAAATCCCCCATAGCAAGGAGGAAGATCGCAGTTCTCCCGCTGCTCCTCTTACCACCACTCCCCAAGTAGAAAATGCCAAAAGAGCAACACTGCATTTTGTTGCAAGTGTGAAGCTAATTGATAGAAACTGTATTATTGAAACGGATACGCAAGATGTTTTGTGCACAGGTTGGCGTTGTGCATTAATTATTGTTGACGCTCATGCACGTTTAGCCCCCACCAGTGAAAAATGAGATGACAAAAGAGGTAATTTCCTCTTTCTCTAAAGATGGTGTGTAATTGTGTGAGCTACGGTGTTAGCGGGGTGGGTGGGTGAGGGAGAGGAGGGGGGGGTATATGTGTGAGGCTTTTCCCTCCCCGTTCCTTCTGACAAAGACTTTAATTCATTGTAATTATACAGATGGATTGAAATACACAGCAAGACAGGGAATCACTCCAATTATGCAGAGTTGATTAAAACTTGGACCCCATGCCAGGGTGCTGCAGGAGCATGGGGGGAGTCGAGATGCGCACCATAGAAGCAGGGAACACATACGACCACTGAACATCTGCATCGCGAGGACCGAACCACAAACAAGTATTTGTGCATCTCTTGCGCGAGAGAGAGAGAGAGAGAGAGAGAGGGGTTTCACTGCCCACGACCGAGCTGAAATGTAATAACATTCAGTTTGGTGGTGTGTGGTGCATAAGGAGTCTCCTCATGTTGAAAGCTTACCACCTCCTAATGAAGATGGATCAGTGCTATTCATTCACTGACAAACGCACTAGGTGTACAGCACAGCCCATCTCCTGTGTGATGTCGCTGCATATAGCCACAGCATTTACAAGCAGTGTTGAGGATAAGTCCTTGGCATCTGGAGACCATGGTCAGTGGAGGAGAACGAGGAAGAGACAAAAGGAGGGATGAAAAAAAATGGGAGATAGAGAATAAAAGAGAAACAGACGTAGAGTCAAAGAGTATGAGGGGGGAAAGAGAAAAGGATCACAGATAGGGAGGAACAAAGTGAAAAGGTCAAGACATTTGTCACCCTTTCATATAGAAACATAGGAAGAAAGAACAATATCATTAATCTCCTGACATTTCAATATTGTATTAACCTTTCTAGTGGAATTCTCTGGGCTCATTAGTCTTTTTTGATAGGGAGAAAAATAATAATCGATAGAACAAGCTCTGGACACGATCTAGAAATACACTGCAGTCAAATAACATACAACCTCCAGCCAGTCATATGATTCTGCCCTGTCTTCAGCAATCAGCCCCTTTATCTACTTTAAACTAATTGGTTAGCATACAAACATATCAAATAAAAAGATAAATGGGGCTGAAAGGGTGCAGCTGTTGCTCTCAAGTAGGTCACAGTCATAAAAGAGAAAAATGGCGGGCCTGGAACAGCTTAAGATGGCAACACAAGCTCATCAGCCATCTCATGTGAAGAGAAAAAAGCCCCAAGGCCACACAAAGCGTGATGAACATCTTCGCCACTCAGTCAGTCAGCAGGCTGTCAGCAACAGAAAAATAGGGCGACAAGCGGTTTGTATGGAGGCAAGATGAATCCAAAGGTACTCCGCCACAATCCTTCCCTCCTTGTGATACTCCTACAGCCGGCTCACCCTTGTCCTCACCTTCTGTCTATCAATGCCTAAAGCCATTCAAGCCATTCAAATCACCAGCACTCCCCATGTCATTTGACTAAGAAAACACCCTAATGTATCCCCATTATGCGCCCTCGCTGAACATCAAGCACCGCCGGGCCTTTTGTCTCTCATCATTTACATTTAGCCTCTGTGATTGGTCGTGTCAGTGTTTTGTTCGACGTGTTCCGCGATGCTGTTGAGCAATGAAAACACGTCGCTTTTGAATGGTGTGATTTTGTGTTTGCATTGGGCATTCCTAACCTCGAGGAGGAGCAGCATGGGTTCAAGGGTTATTTCAATATTGCCATTATAGGTGTACTGAACACCTTGTCCAAGTCAAGAGCCTACTAATGGGATTCTTTGAATTAACAGGGAACTGTGTGGGTGGTAGTTTTAGACACCTGCATTGTGTTTATTTACATATGGAAAGCTTTTTGGGTGTGTTGTATTTTATAATTTAGCAGAAATCAATTGTATTTGTAATGGAAGAAATATGGTTTTGGAAAGGGCGGATCACCAATTCACAGAGGGGGGACTAAAGTAAATGAACGTCTGATGAAAGAGGGCTTTGAAGATTATGGGGATATCAATATTGCTGCATATCTATTTTTATATATTTACCATCTGTTTTTTTGTCTCAATGGTTTCTGAAAATGTAAATACATCCCAAATACATAACTTGATTAGTTTTGAGAATCAATTACTTACGTTGTGTAAGCAATTATGCTTATGTTTTATGCAGAAAGTGTCTACATCTTCCGTTGCAAATTAAAAACACATCTTTTCCAACGATACCTTAATTAATGAAAGTAGCACTTTAGTAGCACTTAATTGTTACTTATAGCACGATGTAGTTTTGCTTTCTTGAAGAAATTAAAGAATTGTACTTGCTTGATTCTTGTTGTTCCGAGTTTGCACGGTTGAATGCACTTATTGTAAGTCGCTTTGTATAAAAGTGTCAGCTAAATATAATGTAGGCCTATTAAGCAAACATGCAGATAAATATCCGCTAGTTCAGAACCTGACGTGTGCATACCTGCTGGTTTTCTTTATTCTGTATCAGTGTAGTGTTGCAATCATATTTAATGATTACCATCAAATATTTACTCCAGTGTTTCCTCTATATTTAATCTGCAACTGCGCACTGAGGTGAACTGCAGAGAAGCACGAGTCCATGAACGAGTAGAGATGCACCAGTTCAACTTTTTTAATTCTGATATAGAGAGCAGGTCCGACACTAAGTTACACCATTTGTCCAGGGGGAGCCATTAAACAATTTGTTTTCATGCCCAATGGCTAGTTGAATTTGTGAAAAGTGTTGCCGTGTGTGTGTTAGTCTGCTAGTCTTGTTTGTTAGTGCTGGAGTTTTGTACTCTTTTAATTATCATACTCATTTTGCATTTTTTTTCGATGCATTTCACTCGCAATTTAGCCACAGCTTATCGGACACTTTTGGATTTTTTTTTATGTCTGATGTTGCTACTTTAGCTGATGAGAGTGTTGAATATAAGAACGTCAGTGGTGACTCTGGTAAATGTATATAAAAAAAATGATCATAAGCACTTTTATGAAGACGATAATTAATTGGCGATATTAAATGTTAGATGGTGAGATCAGCTTACAGATGCAAAGAGGACAGCAGCAAAAAAAAAAAAAGCTGAGGGAGGGAAGATTCCAGGCGACGGCACGAGGAGGCCATATCCCTCTGGGTTAATTGTGCGGACCCCATCGGCACTAAATAAGAATAGTTAGAACGACTGGCTAAGTGACAAATGGATGTACAAATCTCCCAGATTACTTCACAGTTATTAAAAAAAAAAGAAAAACTGGGTTTTGGCTGGCTTCCACACTTGGTCTCTCTTTTGCGTCTTGCAGTATCACCGCTGACGGCTATCTTTCACAATAAGTCCTCTCCGCTCAATTTTCACGAGTCGAAACAAGCCAAAACGTTTAACATTGATTAGAACCAACTTTTTTTTGTAACGATGTGAAATTGTGATGAGTCGGTTGGTGAGATCATTAAACGTAAATGAGTTTTGATTGAATGTCTGAAGAGGCGGCGTTTGACCTGCAGCTGTAGTGTAAATGGCTGTGGAGAGGTGCTGGTAAGCCGTCTGCACGCCGCGCACCTGCGATGGCGGCGGGTTTCTCGCGCAGGATGGCGACAGTAAGAGGAGTTGTCAGACAGTGCACAGCCGTAATTACCTCCTAGCTTGGGAAGGAGGTTAATGAAGCAGTTTGGTGTTCAGAAATGAGAGACAGCCTGAATGTGCACAAAAGAAATTAACTTCTGGCTGCTGGAAACAGGTTGGAAGTTCAAATTATTGATTTGGATAAACTGAAGCATTGATGGGATGAAGAGAGAGGATGCTTGAAGAGGGTGTCGGGGTTAGTGTGGATTGCAGATGTGTACATATTTATTTCTATTCAGAGTTATTAGGCCTGCGACTGACATTTGTATAATCAAATTCTGAATTCTTCAGATGTTCTTCCTTCTGAGGAATTACTCATTTCTCATTTCACTAGTCGTGGGAAGTTGTGAAGCTGATTTTGTGCAGGTGCTATTTTCAGTGCTCAGAACCATGTTCTTAAGGAAAAGGCTCGTTATTTTTCAGCCTGCTGAGTGCAATCATTGGTCCAGTGAGGATCGTTAGTTCTTTTGAAGTGTGTTAAAATTATGATGTAGCTTTTAACCAAGACCATTTTCTGTAAACTTGTTTTATGCTTAGGTAGTTTTGTGGCTTGATCTGCAGTTTGACAGACATTGTTTACTGTGGCTAAACAAACGATGAGTTATTGGCAAGGCATTTTCTTTAATACAGTTGAACATGGATTATTATACTTTAGTAGAGAAATATGTATGCATCCTCATAAAATCCTTTAACAAACTGTACTGAAACAATCTTAAAGACATTACTGCCACCAGTTGGTGCCGTGAGTTCATTTTTATGACTGACTAATCTGCAAATTATCTTTTTAATCAATCGACTAATTGTTTATTGGTTTATAAATTGTCACAGTAGTTAAATATATGTCCCTCACTATTATCCAGAAGCTGAGGTGACGTCTTTTTTTGATCCAACCAACAGCCCAAAACCCAAAGATATTTAGTTTACTATCATCAAAGGACAATATTTAATCCTCACAGTTATAGGGCTGAAGACTGGGAATCAACTCAAACAAGTAATTCGTTATTAAGATAGATAGACAATCATTTGTTTCAGTAAATTGATTAATCAAAATTATCAGCTTTTATACCAATCATTATACTAAATGCACACACAACCCTCTTTGTCCATTCCCTCCACCCAGCAGTGGGTGTAGACCCATGTTTACACCCACTGCTGCAGACATGGCACTACACTTGCCTTCCCCAGAGCACACAGGTAGAGTAACTGTAAGGACCAGACCAAAGACCATCCAGCCTCATTGTGCATATTCATGCCATTATGGGGTAAATAACCCGGCAGCCAGTGTATCCGCTTAATATCTTTAATCACATGCAACTCATTGTGGGGCCTGGACACACCCACACTCATTAAAATGATGGATGGAAGCATAAGGGGATGCTCTCTCCTGTTCCAAATGTGTTCTTGTTTAGAAAGGTGCTTATTAGTGAACACCTGGGGGAATGAAGGGGGGGAAGGGAGCTCCACAGGCTGGGAGAGAGCAGAGGAGGGGGGAGTGGGAATGCTGAGACCAGTGTCACAGCTAAACCACGTAAGCATGACTGAATTATACTGATATGTTTTTAATTACATTTTTTCTCAAACACCCAATGTCAGCAATAATTACATTGTTTCATGTCTAAAGATAGCAACGCATATCAGATGTAGAAATACTGTAAAATAGATTGTTACGCTTCTGATTAGATTGCATCTGTCCATTCCTTCTACATTTTCCCATTCAAAAAAAATGACATGAAGACACAAATGAAATGTATAGTATAGAATGGACAAGAATATCCACCAATTATTGCAAACATTAATTCAGTGGAATCGCTCTGATGGCTTTCAGCAAAGGAGGAGGTGCCGCGGGTCTCCTGTGGCTCCAGGATGCGCAGCCAACGTCATTAGCATGAACTTGTAGAAACAGAACTTCTATTCCAGGTCTTTGAGGCTCAAGAGGCTGCATGAAGGGAAGGAACTGTCTCTCTTTCTTCATCATTGGTGTTCCAATAAGCCACACAGACAGCGGTTCACAATAAAGACTCCCATAGGCCGGGTTATTGCTTCTGTGA
Source organism: Clinocottus analis (assembly GCF_023055335.1). Lineage (NCBI taxonomy): Eukaryota > Metazoa > Chordata > Actinopteri > Perciformes > Cottidae > Clinocottus > Clinocottus analis. The sequence goes on along the minus strand of NW_027175931.1, from coordinate 20,381,290 downwards.
GAACAGGCAGTAGGCAAGATAGATGTAATAAACTGGAAGACATTCCTTTTGGTCACTAATTAGGATAACTTTCTGTCTCCAATTCCCTGTGTACCGACAATGTCCTTTTCTGATTTTACGCATATGTTGTTTTGCTGCGTCAGTAGTAACCCCACCGGTATGATTGATATTAAATAAGATGAGTACTGTGTTTGCGCTCTTATGTAACCTCATTGAAGCCTCCTTACGCCTAATTGGCACAAATCTAGGCCAGTCAAATTGAATATAATCCCTTCACCATTAGTTGTAGCTCCCCTCAATGGCTCCAAATGCCTTTACTGAATGACATGGGATTCCGATATTGTGAGTAATGGCTAACACTAATGGAATTGGCATTAGGTAATGCATTTGAATAGCTACTGTACTGGACATAAACGTCTGTTTAGCCTCTGTGCCAAGGATATTGATAGTTACCTCCTTGACTGTTGTCATTGAAGTACATTGTGTCCTCTCGGGTGAAGCCAGCTCGGATGTTTTCAAATCAGAATGCAGTAGATGGAATGGCATTGACCTTTACTGTGATGTTTTTCAGTTAAAGATATCCCAAATGTATTTCTGTGTATATATATATATATATATATATATATATATATATATATATATATATATAGTCAACCATAGCTTTCCACTAAGAGTGCAAAGAACAGCAAGAGAGCTGACAAAGCTAGCAGTGTTTACCTGAGGGGAAACCAGAGGCGCTACATGGCTGTATAGATTTATTCATTTGATGGACATACAACATAGCATACAGACGTTGTTACTGCTAGGCTACTTCAATATATATTACATCATTGCCCAAGTTAGACATTACTTTGATGTTCCGGACCTTTGCATGAGGAAATTCTCTCTAACTGGACCTCACTGAATTTGAATTGAATATCCCTGATCCACGGTTCTATGCCCTCGGTGCCGCTATCGGCTCCACACCCTTGGATGTAGAGCCTGACATGCTCTGCAGGCCGTGGCTTTCCTCTCCCCTGCTATGACTGCCTCTCCAACCCTGGTAGCCTAGAGAGTAGAGGAGGGTTGTAAACGCACCGGCAGTCAGTTTAGTCTCCTATACATCCAATAATAATGTGTGATTCCATATGTAAAGGCAGGCTCCCATGCCAATCTGGCAATGCAAGCCCATCTGGTACCTACATAAATGTCCTGACTAAGTGATTGAAAGTCACCTCGCTGCTGCTGTAAGCACTGTCTCCTCTCTAGCACATCTAGTGTGAGTGATGCCAATGAACTCTGTGTTCCTGCTGTCAATCTTGTGCATGTAACATGAAGCAAAATGTTGTATCCCTTTTGGTGTGGACACAGTACAATAGTTGAGGTTAGGCAGGGCTTCCCTAGATTCCTAAATGCCATGAAACAATCTAATAGCGAGTACAGTATACACATAACCGGAACAGGATCTGCCTGAAGTGACAATTTATTTGTAAATTACTGGTTAATTTAAATTGAAAATGCCCTAAAATGGTTATTTAGTAAAGCAAAAGTAAAGTAAAAGTCAAACATTTTTAAAAGAATTTGAGGGATGGTGACACAAAACAAATGTTGCTTCACTCCAAAAGGAAGTTTCAGCCTAACAGAGCTATATACATTTTTGAAAAGGATGTGGAGAAGAGAAGATAAATAGAAAGCTAAAGAAACATCAAGTGAAGAAATAGGCTTTCTCCATTTACTGGGGATTTGACATAATTTATGTTGTGGCAGGAAAGAGTAAATAAAGAGGGTGGAAGCATGCAAGCAAGCAGCAAAAGCTTTAATTGGACTGGGAGGGGCTTTGAACCAGGCTGTGCTGAATCTCAAAATAGGTAGTTGTGGCCCCGCCAAAATGTCTTAAGCCACAAAACAATCCCCAAGAGGAAAAACCCTCCACGTACCCCAAAAATGCTCCTGGCACAAATCCTGACCTCACCACCTTTGCTGAATACCCCCAGGTACTTGAGCAAACACCACTAAACAAGACTGATGGCGAGATCTCGGTCCACAATGGCATCATACTGTACTTTCCAGCTGTGGCCGGCCACGGACTCCAAGCTGAGAACACTAGAAATAATACACCAATTGCTCCTTTTCTCCCAGATAAAGAGGAAGATCAAGACAAGCAACAGGATGGTGCCTACTTTATTCAAGCATTAGGTATTCGTATTAATTCAATATTTTGATCTAAAATGAGGACTATATGCTTCACAACACATTAATAAATGACATCGAAAGGCCAACACGACAGGCACAGTCGACCTTACGACCACAGCAGCAGCCACGTCCACAATAGAGGCTTTGAACAAGGTCCACTCGGATTCCATGTCCCCAACCTCCCTCGGGATGCGGGAGGAGTTCTTCGGAGGTGGGAGTTGAAGACCTACCAGAGAGGATCCTCCGCCAGACGTTCCTAGTTCACCCTCACTACACCTTTGTGCTTGCCAGGTCTTTCTAGTCGGCTGCCCTGCCATCTGATCCAACTGATCACCTGGTGGTGATCAGTTGACAACCCTGCTTCTCTCTCTTCACCCGAGTGTCCAAGACATACGGCCACAGATCAGATGATACGATTACAAAGTTGATAATTGATTCTTTAAAGGTGAACACTTTGACAAATATGTTTCAGTAGAGAGATAATAAAATCAACTTCATAAAGGGTTTAACTTGTACTCTGTTGTTGAGTCTAAGAAGAGAATAAGTTGGTTGAGTCCTTACCTTGTTGTGCACTGACACTTGCGTTAGGTCAGCTTGCTAGCTTCGATGTTGAATTGGTTTTCTTCAGGGGAACGTTAGAGAGCAATCCTTCTCTCATCTGCAAGAACAATATTCACTTACATTAAAATGACTTGTATAGGTACCTTCAAATGAGATGCTATATTACAAACCATAAAGATAAACAGTTATTCAGAAAACATCCCAATGTAATGGAAGACTACTTTATTAGTATAGCAGAAAAATGCTTTCCGACTAAAAACAACTTCTCCCACATATATAGAAGGCTAAAACGCAAAATACATTGAACATCAAGGAAAAGTTGGAACTGGAATTAAATGTTATAATTGAAGACAACACGTGGGAAGATTTGGCAGCACATGTCATAAAGGAATCGATAGGAAGTATGCAAAACCTCCAACAAAAAGTCAGACAGATTAAAACAGGTTCACACAATTAAAACAATGACTGCAAAGCTACAAATAACAGATACCTTCACAAGAAGATGGACTTGGGTTACATTATACCTAGATACAATGGATAAGAGGGCGGGTTAACAAAACCAAGCTCTAAAGTACCACTACTAAGCCAATTTGTAAATGTTGCCCTGATATGAATGTCATTTTTTTTTTTAAACTTTATTTTTCTTCTTTGGTTATTTACTTCATTTTGTGTCTTTACTGCATTTATCATTTAATTGTACTTGGTTGGGCTGTTCGGTTCTCCTCTCCGTCCTCGTTGAGCCCTCCTGGTGGAGTGTGTACATGGAAGTGTGTACATGTAGGAGGGTGCATACTATGCTGTGCAGGTATGTGTGTGGATGGTTGTGTATGCGTATGGGCTTCTGTTAGTGTGGATGTTCAGGTATGTAAGGGTTAGAGTTTATACTCTCATTTAGACTACTGGTACTAAATGCTACAGTTTTCAATATTTGCTATTTGTTTGGATGGATGTCAAGGATGACTCAGATGTGTTGAAAACACAAAATTAAAAGTTCCCAAAAAAATAAAGGTGAATTCTAATCCAGTTTTAAATTAAAAATGTTCATGCAGTGCAGGTTTTGTTTGAACCGGTTATTTATGCACAGTTGGAGATAATGAATAAGACATATTATTAGTATAATTATAATTCAGTTGTGCTCCTTAGTTTTCCAAAAGATCATTGTAAAGTATAACCGTCAAATTTCATTAAGAGACAATTCACAACATGTTTTTATCTAACGAAATAATCTGCCTGAATATTTGTTGTCGTTAAGCCTTTCAAAAAACAAAATTGTTTGTCACTGCAAGCCTGTGAATGAGGGCGCCATTGTGTGTAGAATTGTTTCCAATTCAGGTGGTAAGGGCCCAGATTCAACACAACGGAGACGGTATAATGAGCGGAGGACAAGGCTTCAGTCAGGCAGAACACACCACATGCAACACATGGGGAAGAAGGCAGGAATCTCAGGCAGACAGAATATTATGTATGGCGGTTATCAGGGAAAAGGAAAGCGGGAGAAGTCCAAACAGGCAGGGTCGTACCGGGAAAAGAGGCGAGCGGCAACCAGGTCAAGGGAAAAAGTGCTGGATGGTCTGACGTAACACAGAGAAGAATCAGGCAGTGAGTGTGTGTGAGACGCTAGGGCTTAAATACTGAAGCAAGTGCAGCAGAGTGGACAGGTGAGCGTGATAGAGCTAACGAGGTGGGTGTGACCAACAGGTGCACAGCATGAGCTGACGAGGTAATGCAGAAGGGAGTGAGTGCAGCTGGGTGTGCAGGTGAGAGCTACTGAGCTGCTGAGGTGAGACCAACAGGTGTACAGAATAAGCTGAGGAGATGGGTGTGACAAACAGGTGCACTGAATGAACTGATTAGGCGAGTACTGGTATGAGAGAAGGGAAGCTGAACCGTCAAATATTTGTGCGATCTAAAAAATCTCCAACCACTCCAGAACGTTGTGGAGTTAAAAAAAAAAAAATCACCATCCTTTAATTGTATTTGCATCCAACAACTTGAAAATCCATCTCCAGCACATTATTAGAAGAAAAAGGAATCCAGTGACGGGATCTGTTGTTGCAAATTTTATTATTAAGAGAGAATGTCACAAATAAATTAACAAAGACGTGAAAAGAAATGTGCGAAACGAACAAAGTATTAAAAAAACTCCCTACAAAACACACAGACCTCACATGACCAACCTATTTACATAGACTGTGATGAAATCAAACACTAAATATTGAAATATCATCAGTGTTACTGTAACAGCATGGTACCCAACTCGGACCAATACCAGATTTCTTGTCACAACTTGCAACAGAGCTGCTTATCTGCTATTGTAGTTGCAGAAAGAGACACTATGGCATCTAGAGACTCGGCAGGCTCTCAGAACCTTATATTGCTTTTACCACACCCTGTCAATCATTCTGTTAGAACAGAAAACTGTCTATTCCCCTGCCTTATTGAATAGTTTATATCATGCCGTGCTGTTGGAAATGTAAAACATTACGATGTAATGATGAACTGTACTTCACCCTGAAACTGTTCTCCTTTGTTTAAGATGAGTGCTTTGCTTAGGTTAGCTAAAGAAGTGACACACTGACACCAAAAGTGTTTCCAGATATTGTAAGAAAAACTAAAAACTGTTTCTGACTGCAAAAGGGTAACCTTTGGCGCATCACAAACTTGTAACAGATCTCCTGGATGCTGAAACATTATCCGAACAGCTTGTCATATGCAAATGCAGGTTCCATAAAAAATAACTCAGACTCTGTCTCAACAGGAAAAGCAAACTACCTCCTTCTTATGGATGCTGAGCACAGACATCAGCAGCTGATTTCAAAGCATTACAAGGTGGAACAACACCAGATATGTGAGAAAAAAAACAGGAGCCGCTACTCTTCCATATCGAAGGGAGTCAGCTGAGGTGGTCCGGGCATCTAATCCGGATGCCTCTTGGACGCCTCCCATTAGAGGTTTTCCAGGCACGTCCAACTGGGAAGAGGCCCCGGGGAAGACCCAGGACACGCTGGAGGGATTATATCTCCCGGCTGGCCTGGGAACGCCTCGGTATGCCCCAGAATGAGCTGGAAAATGTTGCGGGTGAGTGGGAAGCCTGGGTCAGTCTGCTGGGTGTGCTGCCATCACGACCCGACCCCGGATAAGCGGCTGAAAATGGACGGATGCACGAAAGGTTGTGCAGGGGCAGAAGCTGTGGAGCCTCAGACCTCTTAGAAAGGATTACACTTACTAACCTGAGAAGACTTGAATGTTACAAACCAAAAAGTAAGTTTGGAGTAAGTTTGTCCCGCGTACCTTTTCACTGTACCTGTGATGTCTCAGTACTTTGTTTAGTGACTCCACTTCTTTCAAAATCCTTGAAAAACCGACTATTTTTGGGGTCATATGGAGCCCATGGAATAAGTGAAGGTCCCAAACTTAGCATGGAATCTGAAAGGTGTGGGGCGGGGTGTTTGCAGGTTTAAACCTTTTTTACTTACGAATACATACTGTCTTATACTCGGCCTATCCATCGTTCTGCCTCCAGCAAAATCCAGCCTTTCCTTTCATCCTGTCAGAAGTGAAGTCAAGCGAGCTGTGACGTTCAGCCTTTGGCTTCCACAGGCAGAAAGAGACACTCTGGACCTGAGGTCATGAAATTACTGACAAGATACTTGTGTTTAAGGACACCTGCCAAGGGTCAAAATATCTATGAATATCTGTATCTAAACTTTATTGCGTATCTATTGCCAGACAGTAATATTCATGCAATGCAGTGCAAAAGGACCACATTGGTCTTTGTTCATTTTTAAAGTGCCACCACAGACACACTTGTTTGTAGAGTTCCTAAACAACACCCTTTCTCCTTAAAATCTGAGGTCTGTTAAATTTGGAATGGTTCTCCTTTAATGCCAAAGGGCTAGATATGCATGTATAAATGTTCTTCCCCATACATAACTTGGTATTTCCTTTTTTTTGGGAAGAGTTTAGAATCTAAACTCTTCTCTGCTTGTTCCTAACGAATCAAGGATAATATTTAAACTTTAGATATTATCCTTGATTCGTTAGGAACAAGCATCAGAGGTGAGATATCCCCAGTGTGGTCGTGTGCACGTGATAAATGAATGCTAAACGCTCAATATAAATCCACATATCTATGTATTGGTTGAACATTACAGTTGCGCTAACATTGTCGTAGAGCCTCGCCAACGCCCGACAACCTATGAATTTGCAAAACTTCTTTGCTGTTCTTCTTTGTTGACGGGCTGTTGTTAACGTGAAGACACAGAGACAGCTTGAACCAATACCAAAGGAACATGTTTAGTTTGAATTTTTTATTCATCTTTTTTTTATTACTTCTTTTTACTTTTTTGCTTTACGAAACAAATGCTTGCAGATGTCCTATGAATAAACAACAGCACCCTTCCTCCTAAAAAACAGGGGTCCCTCACCACTGCCTTATCAAGAAAAGAGACTCTTCTTGTCCAATTACAACCTCTCCAGATTCCCAAAGTGACTCTTATTTCCTGTATTTGACATGTGTTTAAGTGCATTAGTAGACAACATAACCATTTGGATTAATGTGCAATAGCTGAGTTTATGGTCAATGCGAAAAGATATATACATTGCAGCTATGACTCACATTAACTGTCTTTCAACACTTGAGCTAGCGTCAGAACTGGAGAGGGAGACAATCACAACGCAAGGAGTCTCCTTTCAAGCCCGGCCTTCGTAAACAGCAACCTTTACCTACATCATCATCATCATCATCATCATCATCATTATCATCAGGATTAACTAGACTCTTTTGTCATACCTGTTTTCCTCCAGTAAGACAAAAAGGTTAATAGATAGAATGGTTTAAAATAAAGTTTAGTGATTGTGCTTTTAAAACCAAAGTAAAACAAATAACAAACATTGACATCAACACGAAACATAACAGTGCATTACAAAATACAAAAGAAAAGAAAAGAAAAAAAATCCCAAAGTGGCACTTTCTTGGGGCAGCTAAATAATATAGCAATTTACAACATGGATGGAAATGATAAAATAATAATTATATTTACTGGCATAATAAAATTAGAATTCACAAAATAAAAAAAGGAAGAGAAATTTGAGGTACCACAGTGGGTAAAACAAGAGGACATCATGTATACACGTATATTTACAGACAGTCCACCCCTCTCTGCTTGCAGCTATTCACTACAGTAACAACCGACTGTATGGGCTCTCCAAAGTTCTTGTCGAGGCAAGCAGAGTCACGTCAATGTCTGGAGTGAGATTCGACTCCATATTGCATTGGAATTAAACGTAAATATACCACTGCGTTTTTTTGTTTTGAATGCACTCTTTATCTTCAGACACCCTTTCCTTTTTTTTAAATGGACATAGAAAATGATAAGGTAGAAAAAAACAAAAAACATTGGTCTGTTTTCCAGATGAAAAGAAACACTACTGATGTACAGCATAATGGCAGCCAACATGATGGTGAAATACTGAGATATTTAAAATTGTAAGAGAAACAATGGTGCTCCACTCTTCGAAAAGTCAGGACAGTTCCTTTTTTCCCTCCTCTGTTCTTCAGCTTTCTACCATCTATGTGAAAAATAAAACATTTTTGTTATGATATTGTCAGACATAAGCGTATTGCAAATATATCTCTGTATATGTACATGTGAGCCAGTATGTAACAAGAAATTGCAAAATAGAAATGTGAGACTGGTTTTGGGTCATTTAGAGACATTAAGTATTAGATCACATAGTTGGACAACAGATTCTTTTTACAATATAAAATATCATGCTGTGACTTTAAGTATCGATTAAAGAACCTTTTTTTGTCTTATAATAGGAGGACTTTTTGGGGACAACCAATACTAGAACATTTTTGACATTTCTATGAACAAACTATATTATAACTGATTTTGTGACATGTATGTCTCAGTTACAATACCATAACTTTTCCATCATTAGTTTAAAACGTTTATGACACACAATACTATGAAATTGTTACGACACACTACACTATAACGTTGTCATGACGTACCATACTATGACTTTTATGACATGTTTAAGATCTATTCTATCATGACTTTTTGATGATTTGTATCACTGACTAAACTGTGACTGTGATCTCTTGATCTCAAACTATACAATGCATTTGAATGACATTTGAATCACCTAAGATACTTTGACATGTTTACCTCAAGCTCTTCATCTCCTGGTTGGAAGGCCCCCGTGGTGCTAAGGCCCATGTCTGCAGGGTTCCTGTGGCCTCCTTCTCCTCTTCGCCGACCCCCTGAGCCCCTCGAGGACATGGAGCTAGAAGAGCTCGGGTCCCGGGGGCTGTTGACTGTGGGGAACTGTGGTCGGCTGTAGGGCAGAATGTCCTCTGAACCTAAGGACAAAAAACAGTTGTAAGAGGACTTTTTTTTTTCTTCAAACCACTGCACATTGCAGTGAGGGAAACCGTCACATCCATGTTGTCGTTGTACCTGGGTGTTGCCGTGCCTTGTTGGCGGTGCTACCCTCATGTTTATTCCCTTTCCCTCCATGAGCAGTCTTTTGTCTCTCTTGAGCGTCTTTGCGTTCAGATGAGCTGTTTCTGGGGTCCGAGCCCTCTCTGGGCCGATATCCCCCCGTTCCTCCTCTCTTGTCTCGACCCTCTCCGGCTTTGGGGGAAATCACCCCCCGGCCCTCCAGGACGGCCTTGGAGGGGTGTGTAGGCGACTTTAGCCCCGCTGGAGGTGGGATGGGCGGAGGTGGGAGATCTAAAGGATAAACAAAGGAAGAAAGAACATTAACCACAAACATTAAAAAAAAAGGGTTTTGGTTGACACAAATGAGTTTTTTAACTTTAGTGTGTATCATCTTTCACTCAGATGTCTCAGACCTGCAAGGTGATACACAAACACAGCTGCCGTGTGTGTACATACAGTGCACTCAGAGCTGTACACAGAGCTACGCCGAACTGAAACTCCTCTGTACAGGCAGTAAACAGAACAGCTGACATTAGAGAGGCCGAATCTAGATCGGGAGCTATGAGATCTGGGTGAGAGGCGAAAGAGGAGGAAGAGGTGAGCGTGACTGTCAGCAGCTGGCTCTCTGGCCGGCTCCACCTCGCCTGTCAATGAATCAATGCTGCTTGTCCTTGAGCCATTATTCATACGAGGCTGGGCAGTGGGCCGCCTGGCCTCACACATCACACCGCCAGCTAAACAAAACGCAGAGAGAGAAAAGCCATGTCTGCCTGTAATCGATGGCTTTTCATCTTCTCATCAGCTTCCGACCTGAAGGTCGGTTTTGTCAGCAACCGCACTCATAATCCACACGGGATTGGAAAGCTAATGAACGTATCCGGTGACAACTCTTACACCTTCCTTGCATTTCGACAAGCAGCCTTAGACTTTTAAGATGTGTGCAACACTGGACTTTGTTGAGAAGCTTTTTTATTTTTTTTTTGCACAAGAAAGGCTCACGGAGCAGGTGATGTCTTTGCTGTGTCTCGTTAGTACAATCAGGCAGCTTCGACACACTCTTCCTTCATCCACTCCTCTTGAATACTAAAGAGTGACAGTTAATATCATACAGCAGAGAGGCGTCTGCAGTTTTTTTTAATATCTCTCTTTCCTCCTGAGTCATGCCTCAGTCCAATCAATGCCACAGTCCGAGCGATATGCCTCGCTACCAGAGAGGAGCACAGCGCCTGTTCGATTTATGCGTGAATATCCGCGAGGACGGGACTCGGGTCTGAAAAGTGTCTCTGGGTTTGCCAAGGAGAGTGTATTGGAGCGCCTGGTGGTTAATTAAGCAGACAAGAGTGAGACAGATCCAACGAGACAGGAAAGGGTTAAGCACAGGGGGGGAGGTAGACAAAGGCATTAGAGTCAAATTCAATATGAATCATGAGGGGAATATGACTTGAGAGCATCCGCATCCACTGTGCAAACGAGAGTGAAATGAGTAGGTAAGAGAGGGGTATAAGGTAAGGGAGACTGCTGAAAACAAATTATAGAAACACACGTAGTGTGTGTATTACAACAATGTCAGGGTTATATTTCTCTACTGTCCTCCTTTCAACTAAATGAAATCCCATTCCTTCACCACAGCACCAGTCTTCCAGACCACAGCACGTTGGGGTTGGGGGGGTGGGGGATAACCTCCAAATGAAAAACAATCCATTCAGATCAAATGCAATCAGCAGGAGAACTGATGGACAGACAGAGCTGCAGAGCCGTCAGTCCGCCCCCTTACTGCTCAAACAAAGACGGAGGAGAGGCGAGCTCGGGAGAAGACGAGCGAGTGTAAAGGGATGGAGAGATCACTCCAAAGGGAGGGGCAGCGAATGGGGAAGAAGCCAGGATATAAGGATGATGGCAGGAGGCGGAGGTTTGGGAGGAGGGGAGGGGGGGTTGGATTTTCTGCGGTTATATAGCTGGTCTGGCTCCCACTGAGTTGGATATTAAATCTCCCTGTCAAGTGCTTCCTACACTCAAGGACACCTGACACTAAGAGGAGAGCCAGCTCTGGGACAGCACATACTGCACGAAGCAGAGTGAGCGTGTGCAGGTAAATAAATGAATCTATATATTTCCACAACCATCAAAGCTAAGCGGAAACAGGCAAAAAAAAAAAAAAAGGTTGTTTTTTTTCCACTGGTAGGATGGGTGCTGTAAAAAAGTCAATTTGCTGTTTTGCTTAACAAGGTTAAAGCTTTTCCTTCCGTGTACAGCTGCTCCGGTATTTAGCCCCCGTTTAGTTTATGTTCGACTCGGACCGAGGGAAAGGCGGCACTTTGGTATGAGCCACAGCACCTGGATCAATTTCATTAGTGGCTCGAGTGGAGAGACATCACAGTGTCAGCAGAGCCAAGCTGGGTAGAGCTCCCCTGAGACAACCCCACCGCTCCCCCTCCACTCCCCCTCCACCATGGCCCTGGCCTCCAGCCCACTACTCACCCGATCTGTCCAGCACTGCACAGATTACGACTAATGCCATGTTTGCATGTGCATAAACACATAAGAGAAGATGATAACAACTCTGGCCTTTATATAATAATAATAATGATAATGAATAGGAGTGATATTGATCACTTCATAGTCATTATGTGGATCAGAATCTATCACAACATGCACAGATCTAAGCTATTGCATGAGTTTGCAGGATGTCTTCCTTTTGATTTTTTTTTTTTTAATACTGCAATTTATTCATGTGTACCTTCATTGTAGGGTTCACGCCGCTGGTTCCCTGGATGAACTGCAGGATGCTGTTTCTGCTTCTTAGGAGGCCTCCTGTGTACAGCTGCCATACTCATGTTACCGTCTGAGGACACCGGGCTTCCAGGACGGTGGCCTACCGGGTTTATTTGGTATTTTCGTGCTGAGAAAAGCAACAAAAGGAATAGTTTAGTTGGCTTCACCATTCTCAGCGTCGCTCGCAGTGATGCTCCTTGTGGATGTTGCGACTCTATCAAACCTACCGGAAGCTCCTCCAACTTCGTGGCCCAGTGTGTTGGGATATTTGGCCACCCGGACGCCTGAATACTCTGCAGCTGCAGCGACCGCTTGAGCAAAGTCAGCGTCAGTGAAGAAGGATCCGTCTGATGAGCTGACGGCGCTGGACCTCCCTGAAGAGACATTATCCTCTTCAGAAGCGGAACCCCATCCGTTGATCATGGAGCCGGTCACCGAGCTTTCCAGGTCGCCCATGCTGGACGCAGGCGTCTGTTCAAGCCCTCGTAGCAGCAACCGTCGAGGGTGCATCTGGGGATGGTGCGGGTGTGTGTGGGGGTGGGTGTGGTGGTAGTGCATCTTGGCCACCTCTGCATCTGTCTCATCGTCCTCCTCCTCCTCCTCTTCCTCTAATATATCCTCCTCCTCCATTCCATCAGTGTCCAAGGCCAGTGGGCTGGTGATGTACCCATATGTGTGTGAAGGCGAGAGGGGCCTTGTAGGGGCGGGGGGGCTCACAGTGTGGCGCCTGCAACAGGTAAGAAATACGCAGGATCAGAAACACGTCATGTTTTGGACAAATGATGTACATAAAGTTAAATATACCTGCCAAATATCATGGGACAAACTGCAAATCACAGGTCATTTAAATTCATTCTAATTATTTTCTGAGATACACCTAAGCAGAATAAACACTATTTAAGAGTTTGTGGCAAAATTGTCCTTTTTCAGAACCAGATAACAAGCACAAAAAAAACCCATATATGCCGACGATTATGTAAATTCTGATATTAAATTGGTTTCTGTTTGGTCGTTTAATCCTGAATTTATGATGTCTTCATTTCTTTGAGCATTAACAAGGATGAATTCCTGCTCACAGCTGGTTTACCACAAAAAAACATTACATTGACAAATGTTAACATTTAGACTGTGATGTCTATTATTTCAAACAACTTTCAAATCACTGCAAGTGGATTTATATACTGGACTGCAACGAGCTGAAACAAATGGCTCCCAAGAAGGTAAGAAATCAATCTAAAAACCTAAGATATGCTTTTGAAAAATTGCCAAGAGCTTTGTGCAATACAGGCTTTTGGAATTAATGGGCTAAAACATGGAAAACTGTGGTGAATTTCAAATACTTGTGAGATTGTGATTCTCTATGAGGCTTCAAAGAAGTGATTTATTCCCTGAACACCTTTACACAGGCTAGCCACTCCGCTACTTGTCGCTAGTAGACATGCAGCTGTACCTGCGTTCATGGCTGTCAAGTGTGTCCTGGAGCATTGGCTGCATCTCCTCCTGAGGTGAGGGGGTGAGTGTGGCTGTAGACTGGTGACTGTAAGATACAGCTGCAGGGGAAGAGGCTGCCCCCCGAATAGGAGGAGTGGGGCCCCTCTCCATCTCCTCTTCCTCCTCCAGCTCATCAGGCTGCAGGTACATGTGAGAGGGGGGCATGGGGCACTGCATGTCTGGTTCACAGCTGCCAACGGAGGGGAAACAAGGCTCGTTACCGTCACATCACTCACAAAAACAGAAGAAGAATGTTTTCATATACTGAAGCCAGGAAAATATAAACTGAATATTCATGGCACCCTTCTATCAAGGTTTGACATGAGCCAAGCACTAATAGATAGGAAAGCCTTGGGGCAAATGCTTCCAATGGAGGCGAGAAATAGCAGAAAAGGCAAGAAGAATGTACTTGTATTCAAATACAATGTGTGCATGCCTGTCAGCTTGTCTGTGTCTTTGTGTCTGTGGAGACTTGTCCCACCTTTCTTCCATCGACAGGGCGTACTCCTCTGTGCTTCGACTTGGAGGTGGGTTTGCAGGGGGAGGGGGCAAAAGGTCAGCCCAATTCATTGTGCTCTGTTTGGGTAGTTTGGGGGTGCGCACTCCTTTCTTCTGACCCTGACTCCCTGCTCGAAAATGAAAATAAAAGCATTGTCAGTGGCAAGACACCTGCAGACACACATACCTAATATTCACTCTGTCTCTGAAAAGCACATACATTATTAATGTTGAAGAAATCGCAAGGTAATGAGCAAGGAATTGACAGCAGATGAAACACATCAACAAGACTGGCTAACAAAGAAAAGATCATTTTACACGCAAGAGTGCAAAGGCTAATGCAACCCTCCACTTTTATGCAAGTGTGCACACATACCTCTCAGCTATTAAATGATGGGAAATACTATAAAACATAGCCATTTCCCAGCAACAGTATTAGTGAGCACCAAAAGGGAAGGTAGGTAGAAGGGGCCCAATTAATACCAAACTATTAGAATCGTGAACCAATGAGCTGTGAGGTGCAGCGAGCACTAAAGGCTTCTCCTTAATGGCTTGAACTTCAAATGCAATATCAGAATGGATACATGGCATTAAGGTGGCAGCGTTGCATGCCGTCTGCAATGTGTTATCATTTGTCCTTGTCTGCAGACAGACATTGAGGCTCTGATGAAATTAGGTTGCTCCTAATTTATTGCTTGGAAATAAAGTAGAGCCAATTAAAAGAAAAATCCAAACAGAATAAATACAAAAAAAAAATCAAATTTGCTTTAAACAGGCCTCGGAGGACGTTGCACAAAGAAAACAAAAAGGTACAACATGGAACTTAATCAAATGAACATTTTTAAGCATGCGTTATTAGCATCCCAAAGTGACGTATTGCTTTTGAGCAACACTGTGAGTTTGACATAGAGCTGAGGATTGTGTGTGCTTATATGGTTCAGAATCACAATAAACTGGGAAAATGTGGCGGTTAAATTCAAAAGAGCAAATTATTAACCACAAAACAAAAAAGAAAAGAAATAACATACTGTATTGATGATGTCATCAAAAACGTGATTAAAAGTAATATTATTTCATCCGAAAGTTGTTCTGCTTTTTCATTTATGGCATAACTTTCTTACCGGAGGTACTACTGCTGCCTCGGTCGGAGCTGTTGTAGGAGCCTCCAGTGTGGCTGTCGTGGGTCTGGTTGTAGGGGATGGTGGCTGGCATTGGGACGTCGCCTCCTCTGTAGCGGTCTGAAGGCGGGAAGAATGGAGTGTGTAGTTAGTACGCCCGCAGGTAGTCGCACTGCAAACTCAAAAACGTTCAAGCAAAGCATTCACTGTTCATGAACAAGGAAATGAAGGATGGCATTTCATTGGTAGAAACAAAACCAGTTCACAATGGAAAAGTTAACTGCGGTAAACCATGAAAATACATCACACTGTCTACAATGTTACACACGACGAGAAGCATGCAGTTCGAGCGTTGCCATTTTCAGGTAGGTGAACACATGCACAACTGCACCAAAGTCTCAAAGCTATCACACCAGGTGTGGTTCCCTTCAGCAGGCACAACAAGGCAATGATAGCTTCGTTCAAAGCGGTTAAATATCCAAGAGCTATCTTTGTCTTTCCTTTAGAAATCTGACACCAAAGATAGACACTCACACCTGCCTTCATCACAAAAAGACAACCTGGATATCAAGACGAGGACAGCAATTCAAGCCTGGCCAACATTTAGTGGAAAAGATTGAACATGATTGCATGGCGGATGATGAGGGGTTACATGAATGCCGTACAGACAGCCAGAAAGAAAGAGGGGATGATGCTTATGTTGACTGAAAAGGAGCAAGAGACAGAACCGAGGAAAAGTTGAGCATGGAACTCTTCTCCAGGTTTCCACAGTAAGGCTGGAAGAGCCGGAAGAGAGAGAAGAAGACAGAGGGGGAAAATCAAGTGGCGGAAGATCATGGCTTGGAGATGACCTCTTTAACCATGACTGCTGAGTAGTCCACACACTCACCCTTGTTCAGCTTGTTTTGCTCCATAATGTTGTACTGTAGCTGGGAGGCCATTTCCTGTTTCTGCTGCTGAACTGAGGTGGGCTTCCAGCTGTGTTTTTCATTCATCTCTCCTCCGCCTAGGAGTCCTCCTCCACTCCCTCCGGTTCCTCTGTCCGAGTTAACGTTGTTTCCCATGATGGAGGACTGGATGAGCTGGGTGGTGGCGTACGGTGTCGGCTGGCCCCCCGGCCCCACAAAGCGGCCGTCTTTCAGGTTTGGACTGTTGAAGGTCTTCATCTCATTGATCTTGTTGGACAAGTCGACGTCTCCATAGACTCCTGACTCTGGTACCACGAGGTTGGTCTGCTTGTTTTCCATCTGGTTGTTATAATTGGCGATGCAGTCGGCTGGAGAACATGGGGGAGGTTATTTAGTCAATCTCGTCTAAAGTGGATGAACTAAGGAGCAGTGTGTCAGTTTAGTAAAAGTTTGGGAATAGGGGCATCTTCTGATTTAATGTGGAGATCAAAGCGTTTATCTAAAGGAAAGCAAGCTTTTGAAAGGGGGATTCTAAACAGACATTTTTATTTCCGTTTAAAGTCTCAGTTTTATTTGACTGACACAGGTGGTAGTACACCTCCTCATAGTCTCATCCATGACTCACTGTGGGTGTCATCTCTGATATTTTCCATCTGACGGTGGGAGCATCTTTGCTCATTGAGAGGGACAGAAAGACATGTCTGTATCAAAGACCTGGAATGAGGCACGCAGTAAAAGCACAGCTCCACAGACAGATCCAATTTTCCCTGGCTCATAAAATATTCAAATCCTCCAGCAGATCTAAGAGCCAGCCTTGCGGTAAATACCAAGGACGGCCATTGGTGCACGCCTCTTGTGCCACGCGCCTCACATTTCAGCAGCACGAAACAGTTCGACACTTCAAAGGTGGACGTGTGAAGGCGCCCCTATGGCTGAGATAAAGGGACATTAACTCCTATTTCTTTGCACTGTCACCTAGTCAGTGATCCTCTTAATGTTCACAGAGTTTAGTTTGGCACACACACAAAGCATGCATCTGGCAAGCTCCTTAGTGTCATACAGCGGGGCGTCATGCGAAGAGTGAGGGCTGCCTTTATTTAGCCTGTTATTCCCAGTTAAACACCTTACACCATGTTAAGGGAGGGTGGAAAGCTTCAACCTCAGACGGCCGATTAGACCAAAGAAGAAACTAAACTTGATGGCTATAAAGTCGACAACATGAATTATTAATCCTCATTGGGAAAGGTATTGGATGGCTGGATGGATATTAGGCAGAACAGCTGGACAGGAATTATGGCCTGCCCTTAAAGGCATAGTCCCAAAGTGCATAATTTAGAACATAAAGCATTTCATTACAGTCCAAGTTTCCAAGGAAAGGGTTGTTTAAGACTTGGGCCACAGCAGAAAATAAATAACCAAGTCCTGTGTCATCCAAGCTGACGTTTTTGGCAGCAAGTCTTACTCTGCTTCTTTGATGTAAAAGGTCACTGTGTGTGTGTGTGTGTGTGTGTGTGTGTGTGTGTGTGTGTGTGTGTGTGTGTGTGTGTACAATATTGTATACAGTAATGTGTAAACAATTTCAAGGCCACATTTGCTTCCTTTTTTTGACAATAATGCTGAATATTAACAGGCCACCTGGTGGTGTTCCATAAGTCGCTTTCCCTTATTTCCTCTCCACGTATCCTACGTTCTCGCTCTCCACCTCCACTCACACATTTCAGGGTATGTTTTAGCATATAGGTATTCGTCATAACCCCTTTCTCCCACATTCCATCTGGTCTTCCAGGTGCACATTTCTCCCTCTATCATTTTCTCTTCCTCTGCTTCTGGCCACCGTCTGCAGTCCAGCCTTGACCTCTTCGCCCGCTGCACATTTCTTAAATAACTGAGCACTTAGGGGAAATTACATTACTGGCTATAACAACAGTATGGAAATCAGCAGAGCAATTCGATTAGCAACAGAGTAGAGCCATAAGCCCCTCTCAGTACGCTCCTTTTATTTCCTGCCTAAAACAGCTCTACTTTAACCTCCGATAAATCAAACACACAGGCACACTGCCTCTCTTAATCCTAATATTTCTTCAGGTCTTTTTTTTTTTCTTGTGGAAACCTATAGAAAGGAGCGATACACAGAACAGCTCTCCAGGGACGTAACCCAGATATCAGATTTTGCTTCTTTTTTGCACCGTGGATTCCCCCCAAGCTCCGACAGTTCTTATCTCTACAGTTATTTTGTCAAGGACTGCATCATTGCGTTTGAGGGAGTGTTTATTTTGGTTGTCTCCCACGTAAGTCTCGGTGCTACACACCTGGGCGGCTGTACGTCGCCAAGTTGCTGTCGCTGTTGCCGTTGCCGGCAGTGCAGCAGTTGATGCTGCAGTCGTTGTGGTTGGAGCAGGAGTTGGGCCACGTGTCCGCCAGCCAGGGCTGAGTGGCAGATTCCCCGATGTTTAGCAATCCAGGCCTGCAAAATAAACGGGACCAAATGGTTCACAACAGCAAGACACTAAGCCAACACCACAATAACATTCATGTGAATGAACTGAAACACCCACGGTCGCACAAGATTTGAAAGAGAAGATTATGTGGAATTTATTTATCCAGCCGCTGAGAATAGGAAACATCCAGCTTTAGTACTTTTTGCCTTTTGGCCACACACACACACACACACACACACACACACACACACACACACACACACACACACGAACCCCGGGAGCACATTAGAAAAAAGCCCAGCTAAATAGATTGTGTGTGCTTGACTTGCACATAGCCGATGACACTTTCTTTAAGCCCTCACGAGCATTAGCGAACTGCCTGGATTAGACAGTCAGATAAAATTCACTCCCAATGTTGCGAAATGTGCATCCTGAACAGCCAGTGAACCACAAATGCTCCCTGGGTAGATTATATGATGTCACACAACATCTCTATCATTAAAAAAAAAATAAAAAAAATACTTTTCTTCGCTAATCAGAAGGAAACCTGAGCACCGGAAGAGAAACTCACGCAGACTAGTCCTTCACGTCTTTGCCTGGCCATCCGTCTCTATTGCTCCATGGCTTGCGCCCATTTATTCAGCTTTTATTTCCAATACAATACAAGATCACTTGTTCAACTGGATTCTACTGTACAACACGACCTCGGGCCAGCCACTGAGTGTTAAAAGGGCTGAGAATAAATACCCTTCAATTGCTCATGAAATGAATCAATCTAGCACACAAAGGGATCGCAAGCTACTCCACCAGGGCCATATAATGTTTCAGTATTCAAATGTCCACAGTATTACTTCCAGTTTGCATATTCCTACACAGAATTAGCATTGAATTACGCTTGCTCGTTCCCTCTCAAATGACTCATTTCTTGGATTCATTTTGGGTAATGAACACATTTGTCTTGCACAGCCAAATACAATCTCACAATAGCTCTTCAATCACTTCGGCAGTTGTACGTTGATATTGAATGGCCATTGTCTTTGTGCAAGAGCTGACACAGCCATGCTGCATATGGGATTTAATCATAAAACTGGGTGGTATAATGAATATGGATTCACTAGTGATGGCTCCAAGCTAAATATGTATTCACACATGAACAACACGCACACTCATGTACACTTACAGTCAATACTGTGTATCCTGTACGCCCAGAAAAGACAGGGCAAGAACTGAATACATATTTCCTCTTTTTGCATACTAAATTATCACTATTTCCCCACTGTATGCAAACATGCCGAATGCCACAGAGTGGTTACCCAAATGAGTGCTTGCAGGATGATGCAGTGTTCGCCGTGTGCACAGTTTCAGCGTTTGTGCACAATGCACCATTCCTCAACATGAAGAGGTGTGCCGTTACTGTGCTATGGATGTGCACGTGTCTGCATTCATGTTCTAGGGTGACGCTTTGGCACAGCCTTGTGGTTAGATGTGGCTCTCCACCATATCGGATGAGGATGGGCTCCTGGCAGACTACATGGGGCTTTGTTCCTGTTATCATAACATATTTAATGCACCTCCTTACCCCTCCTCAGCTCTCTGCCGCTTAAGAAAGTCACAGCACTCCCCCTAGTGTTCGTTAAAAACAAGTACACTCGCCCGACCCTACTCATCTGTTCAGCAGGTTTAACATCCGTATGTTTTTTGCCAGTGATCATCAATTTCCCAAAATGTGGTTTTCATTTTAAATCGTATGAAACAATAAATAAGCTCTTACCTTCCAGCGCTGCTTACACCTTCTCCTCCTCTCTGATATGCCACTGAAAAGAGAGAAAAACAAGTTTTCAACATGATTTTACCACGATTACCAGTCATCACATCATCATATTTTCCTTTGTCAAACAAAAGATCCAATTATTAATTTGATTTTGAATAGTCTGTTGGATGCTACTTTAAGTGTGCGTTATTGTGTCCGTGTGTGGCATCATTTCAGCGAGTCACACCCACACCCACACACACAGCAACAGGAACAGGAGAAAGGTATGTAAGAGGCTTATGAAGAACAGAGATGCAGAGCTCTTTGGTTGTCTGGCTCGGGTTCAGTGTGTTTGAAGCTGCGCTCGCTGAAAGTTGAATTCTTTCAAGGAGCTCTAAGCTGCCGGTGTGTTAAGGAGAGATAAACTTCCAACTTTAATTACAATCTCTTCCCTGAGAGGAGAGGAGGTGGAAGAGGAGGAGGCCGGGCCTTAGCTGTGTCGATTCCTTTTCTAATTTTCAAAACAGGAAGTGCGGCTTTGGCCTCCGCGTGCGGGCAGAGAAGTTCTTGGATTAGCTCTCAAACGCAAACCAAAGCTTCGCAATATCATTCTAGATTCAAATCATAGCATAAGGCATTGTGAGGTCCTGGTTTTACATTGGCTCCCAGCACAAGGTGTTTCTTCTTGAAGAGGAAAAAAAACAACTAACCACACAAGCAAGGAGTGGGTTTCACCTGAAAGATTTCCAGCATATCAAAAAGCTTGCAACTACAATTATGCTTCCTGATTGCGAGCCTCGAGGCAGTCAGAAACAACACTGCTACTGTTTATACATGACCTCTGCACAGTGTAACCACAAACTGTACAATATTTTCTCTTTCTCACTCGCCTCCTCCTGCTCTCACCTGCACTACCTCTCGTCCCTTTCACTGTTTCACATTCGCCGTTGCCCTAAGCACTGCAAACAGCCCTGACACACCTCTGGGGAACAAGAACTTCAGACGGATGAAAGTCCACGAGTGGAAGGAAAAGGTGGTCGGTAAATACAAACTGGCACAGAGAGAGAGAGAGAGAGAGAGAGAGACAGACAGAGAGAGAGAGAGGGAGAGAGAGAGAGGCACAGGGAGCTTCTCTTTTATCTGTTTTACACTGTGTCACTTCAATTCAAAGATAACCTCCTTCGCTCTGCTACCGCTTGCCTATCTAATTGGTATGTTGGAGTGCTGGTGGTATGTCATTCTCTTAAATCCCATCTGAAGTTGCCAGCAGCCCTTTGATCAAGTTACCACTAGTTTTAACAGCCTCTCAGCAGTGTGGCCTGCCTCTCATGAAGCGTTGCGCTATGACACAACCCAATCGTTTGGTGGAACATTTGTTTCGAGCAGGTAGATCTCTAAACTGTGCCATGTTTGACTTGGTTTTTTTTTTTGGTGCACACCGGGTATCCCTAGCTTTTTTTTTTTTTTTTTCTACAGTTACCGGCGCTCGTCCATGAGGACTGCGGCTGCTCCGGGCCATTGAAAGCAGAGATTCACATATGCAGTGTGCAGTGAAGGAATTGTAGTAGACATCTCATCTTGTGTACAACGTAAATCAAGTAAGAAAAGTGCTTACCTGTTGGTGTGAAAGTAAAGGATGGCACTGTGGGGACAGAAACAATAAAGACAAGAAAATCTTTGATTTATTGTGCATCAGCATTGTCCGTTGTACGTTCTTAAAGACTTCAACATATTTTCTTTGACGGTACACAAATCCACAAAAAGTATTTTAGCCTTTGTTCACACGCTACTCGCTGGCCCCGAGTCTTTGATCCCTGCAGACATCACTGGACCCCAACTGGGGGAAAGTGAGTGTTGAACCAGCTGTTGGTTCAAATCCCGGCTCAGACTGTCAGAGGCCTGCTGGGCAGGGGTCACACACTGGGGAGATATCTGTTGCTATCTCTAACACTCACATCATCACCCAAACAGCTCAATTACTCACACTATGGCATGGAAGGGGCCCATGTGCAAAAGAGTAACATACAGTAGGCAGATTTAGATTCTGTATCGTGGCGAGTTTGGGCTTTGGGTATCTTCTATAAAATGCACTTTGTTTGTTTCTGCCCTCTTTGAAGAAGTGAAAGAAGCTAAAGTATGCATTGCAGTTGATGCAACATTGCACCATGCATGTTGGTATACATCCAGTACGCTGCCTAAAATATATACATTTTAGAAATGTCAGTCTGTCTTCAGCCTACAGAATGAGACAACGGAGATGAGAGACACGGCTGCTGTCACATTTTCTTTTCCTCAAACAATTCATTCGTACAGTATCTGTGCCAACAAATGTCCTCTAAATGCCACTAGCATCCTATCATGTTTGAATCTCTCCTCTTGGTGCTCAAACAAGTCTAAAGATATGAGCAGTTGGATGGCTTTTCTCTGTTTGATGGATGCCATTGAAGAAGGGACAGACTAACACTTCAAAACATCGGCGAGAAATGCAAACGTGATTGAAATATATAGACTGGGGTTCTATTCGGAGAATGTCACAGAGGCTCAATCCCAGACTAGACAGAGCTGTTATTGACTTATGACTCTTTGTTGAGTCATAATTCGGTTACTATATTTTTTTTTTTTGCTGATGCAGATTGTTTTTCAGGATTTCTGCAGCATGGTATTATACAAAGTGTAACACAATATGTCAACACATGAGCACCATAAAGTTTACATGATAATTATTGGAAAGGAAATACGAAAAAATCTTCTTTTTAAAGTTCGCAAATTGTATTATTGATAGAGGCAACACAGCATACACTGGAGCAGATGCACACACACACACACACACACACACACACACACACACACACACACACACACACACACACACACACACACACACACACACACACACACACACAAGTCCCAATTCAGACAATTTCACCTCGAGTGCAGATTGTTGCTTCATGTGGTTGCAATTATATTCCTTTCAAAACATTCTCAGTAACCAGTTCCAACAAAGACCGTGGCCTCTTGTGGTCTGGGTGCAAGAGGAGAATAAGAAGCAGGGGGGCACGTCTGCCTACTGTGCCCCTGAAGAGCCTTGTGAGTTTACGTGAGTTAACATCAACATATAACATCACAGAAAGTCAGAGGGCATCAGCCTCTGGTCTTCTTTGCCACAGATCAAAACTGTCACTCGTAACGCCTTCAAAGTTACGATTCTATATCAGTACGTTGCCTCTGAATAACCCCGTTTTTAATTTACTTTGCTTAAAAGAATACTAGTATTGTCTCTCCGGCTATTGGCTTGGATGATGACATTTCAGATTGCACAACATTTCTTCCCATAGCTTCACTAAATCTGGGACCAAACAACAACATCATACAAGCAGTGGTGAGCCGTCAGGGCCTGCTGAGCCTTCTCTGCTGGCCTAAACAGAATCACAAAGCTATAGCTATTTTATCATTCAAAAATGTTCACAAATATACCATGTATTCTAATTATTTTTCCCTATTAGGCCTCGGTCACGGCCAAAATATGAAAAGCCACAGTTATATTGCGTATAAGTGTAAAGACCACAGAGTTTATTAGGGAAGTGTCTTTTACTTCCACTTTTAGCAGCGGACTCAGAACATGTATAGACTGTGTTTTCTGTATAACAGCAGCAGATTAGCAACAGCTACGTCAGTCCATTGTCCGCGTTCGTAGAAAGGTCGAAGGGCGGATCTCCTCTAACCCCGGCAGTCGGCAGTAAAGCTGAGCCCGGGGAGTGAAGACGGCGCAGGTAGCGCTCACAGGCAGCAGCTGCACGGCCCAAGGCCACGCATTCAGCCAGCTCACACATAAATGAGACTCGGAAAGAAAGGCTAAGAGCTCTCGAAGGCTAACTACTCTAACTATTGCGGGCAAAGGTTGATCATGTCATGAGCCCCGTCACTTTGACTCAAGTCAGGTACAAACCGACTGGGCTACACTGTGGCTCCTCTAGAAGGTTGAGATGCAGCGTGGGTATGGATTATTGGATGTTTCTAAACATATGTTGAGTTAGCACTATTAGCTGCGTTGCTAAATGCTCAACTCCTTCATGTCTAAGGGTCCCTCTCTCAAACAGGACAGTGAGAGCACTTCAAGCATGTGCAAATGTCAGCATGTCCTTGATAAAGCGCTATTATGGTAAGACATTCTCTCTTTCCCAGCACGGTCAGAGGGGAGTTGCTAAAAGCGGAGTTGATGGACTTCAAAATGTGCTGTACCAAAAACACTCTTCACACACCCTCGCAGAATCAGCGTGACAGAAGTATGAAAAGAAATAAAAAGCGTCTTCATGCAGCACTCTCAGCGGGAGCTCACATCACATCCTAAGGCACCCTGTCGGACTTTCAGTTAGACTTCACCCGGGGCACGCTACAAAGACATCTCTCTGTGCGACGGGCAGGATGTGAGGTAGGTTGGCAGCATTTGGGATGCAGAAGATGCAGGAGATTGTTTTTAAATAGTAACGCCACACTAATACATATTGCATAAGTAAGAACACCTTATTTCAGCCCCAATCAGCATTGCAAATCAGAAATTGAAGTAGATATTCCTGATAGTGTAAAACATGTACTGTTGCATTCATGTACTGACCCTTGCGTATGCCTGCATAGCTGCTGGAGAGGCCATTCCTCTTCTTCCTGTGTCTGTACAACCAGATGCTGAAGACCATGAGGATGATCCAGCAAGCGGCTCCTATGCCTGCTATGAAGGCCGGCTGCTTGACCACATCTGAGATTTGCTGGGACAGGGGGTTCTCCTGGTTCACGGTCTCTGTCATTCGCCCAGACGCATCTGAGGACGGGGAATGGAGGAGACGCCAAAGCGGGATTAGAGAGGATAGAAAGAAAAAAAAGGTACATTTGGTGGTATAAAATTGGAAAGCGCGAGTGAAATGAGGAGATTTAGGAATGTGAAAACAAGAGAGAAGAAGGAAAGAAATGTTGCTTAAAACCTACAGCTTAAACAAACTGGGAAAAGCCTGAAATACAGAACATATATTTGGAATAAATAGCACAGTACATACATATGAACATTCCAAAAAAAAAGTGATTGTTCATCTCAGCGGGTGTCTATGAGGCCGGGTTGTGGAATTGGAGTCGTTTCGCTCTATTATTCAAAAGGCTTTCATCTCAAATCCCAGTCAACAATGGCAGGTGAGCAGACGAAAGCAACCAAAGACATTCAAACAGAGCCTGTGCGCCACGAGCCCAATGGAGCCGGATAGGAAACCACGGAGAGGCAGCGCTAACAGCGAGCAGCGGTGGATTCCTAATCATATAAATAAATCCAATGAGATCATCCTCAAATACCGTAATTAGCTAACTCGGACACATCTGTGAGTAGCCGAGGTGTGAACGCCTTGAAGCTGTTTCTGCTGTGAAATGCACAGTGTTGCGGCACCGTCTGAACGGGCTGCTCACAACAACTCGCTCTCGGTCTGTTTTTCTCATCTGTCTATTCTCTCTGTGCTTCTCCCTCATGCGTGATACATGAAAGACTTCTTTCGGGTTGCCCCAACCCCCGCCATTCTGAGATTTCTTCATGTTCGTGTTACTTTGTCTTCATCTCTTTTGCTCAAGCCTTTCATGTTGTAGCCACTCTTCTCCACCAACTCCCGAAAGCCGGAGGCAACAACACTTTCCCCAACGAAACCAGCTCCCTGCCTTTGCCCCTCCACATCCCTCTGTCTGTCTTTGTCTCAGTCACTCGGCCTGTGTCTCCATTCCGCTGCCTCTCTTCTCACTCTGTCTTCCCAATTTGTGGCTCTGTCTGGCCAAGTGAACGGAGCATGCCAATGTGACTAAGCAGCCCACAAGGGACTGTACAGGTATCTAGGCTGCATGGGATGACGCGTACAAGCTCAGAGTGTGACAAATGCATTTGGGCGAAGCGCTGGTCCCTGCGGCACATTGTTCCACTCCAGTGTTGGAACATGGCAACAATCACCACAGGAACTCTTCAAGGGAGAGGAATTGTATCGGTCACAGCCGATGCTTCTTCGTGCCCATCCCAACCCACTCGATCACACATTAAAAACCAGATGGAGTTCTCTCTTTTTCTGCCTTGTCCTGCTACTCATGTGTCTTTTTCCTGAGCAGAACAACTCATAGATTTGGGGACTAGAAACGGACAAAACATCTCAAACTATCGGTCCGTCGACTCGAGAAGGAAATAAAAAAATGTATAATATAATTACAACACCTAGCACCACTGCAGACTGCCCTGTGTTTCTTAGCATTAATAACATGTCAAGTCCGGAGTGAAGGATTCATTTTTGCTGTTGCTGAAGGTTGGAAACATTGCATCCTTGACTGGAAAGCAAAGCAGGGCGGGGCCGCGAGCTCAACAGCTGCCACACAGGAATGCAATGTGACCACGTTGATCACACAGCAGCCAGCTCGCGGAGCTAAAAGCCATTTGTGTGCTCTAAAAACTGCAAAAGTTTCCTTTCATTCAAACTCATCACACTCATCCGTGGCAAGTTTGATGATGTCTCAATAACAGTCATCACTTCAATTGCTGTTTTTAAGCATCGCTGCTGATAAAGAAAGGGAAGACAGGCAGAGGCTTGGACATGTCCATGACAAAGAAAGGAATTACATAATAACTGCTCGTCATTTCAGCAGGACTGGATTAATGCCATGATTATTTGTCAGATGATTGGGTTTCATTGTCTGTGAAAGAATTGCCGGAGGACAAACGCATTGAAACCCAGAAAATGTATCTACTGAAAGAAAAAGAAAAATAAGCTGATGACCTCCTGTGAGAGAGAACGAAAGGTTGTTTGTACCCACCGAGCTGGAAGAAGGTGATATCGCTCTTGACCCCTGGACCCGCCCCGGTGCTGGCTGCTACCTCCACGCTGTAGCGGATCCCTGGGGCCAGACTGGGAATCAGCACGGATGAGGCTGAGCCGTCAACTGTACGGTTGATATGGTACCGGCTCTCATTCCCCAAGCACCAAATCTGCAATAACAAAGACACAGAGAGAAAGTGGAGATGGAGGCAACGCTGTGATGGTTTCTTGACAACATTCGGTTTGTTAGCTGCCACCAATCTGTGTCCTCTTAATTGGTCGGTCCTGCCATTGCGACATGTCGGCGCGCTGTGGGTATTGTGTTACATCTCTGAAGTAGGAAAACATTTTACAAAATGGCTTTATGTTCTACAGGCCGGGCTCAACACAGGGTCAGTATTAGCTGAGGTAGCCATAACACGTCTCAGTGTAGCCTTAAGCCAATGGAAAACAAATGGAGATCAGTAATCACCTCCATAACCCAATTTCAGCAGAAGCTAAGTGCTGTCACTCCCAGGAAGGAGAGTGGTCTCACAGGCGGACTCCAACCAGGGCCACAAAGAGAAGCATACATTCGCCTCAGCATGAGGCCTGAAGACCTCCACATGCTGAAGAACTGACAGTCTGCTTTCTTTACCCCCACACCTCCTCCCACCAGCTAACCAGGTTAACATACACACTTCCTCGGGGTCTGTACTATATGTACTATACGTGTGCGTGTGTTTGCACTTCCGTGATGGAACTACAAAGCCCTGACATTTTCTGTGTATCTTAAAAATTGCGGTAAGTGGAAGCGCCGCTAGGGAACAGAGCCCGGTAATGAGCGGGGAACGCTCTCGAGCTGGACTTAAAAACCATGAAATTACTCTAAAGCCCCATCACCAGAAAACATTTACCTGGGAAATTAACAGCGGCTTAACTTTTTCACCGGCTCTGCCGCATCCCCGCCCCCCTTCCGCCACTAACCTATATTTCCTGTGACGCCAAAAAAGGCTTTCCAATTAAAATACAGGACTGCCACAGCATAACGTGTGAGTGGATGCCCTGTCCACAGTGAGGTCATTACAAAGGGAGCATACATTATCAACTAAGAAGGAGGAAAAGGGAACTCATTATCATTCCAAAGAAATGACTGGAATTATAATAGAAGTCTGTCTCTCCTTGGTCATTATTACAGCTTGTTACCCTTCACTGCATACACTATTACCTTTATATGGATGTGTCCTCAAAATCATATCATAACAGAAAAGTTCACTTTTATGTAGTTGGTACACCTAAACTAGTGCATTACCTACTTTGCATTTATATCAGCGGAAATACATTAAAACAAATGTATGTAAACTAATCATATGTATGGAACATGTCATGGGAGGCTGAAACGTTACCCTCCACTAAACACAATGATCTTCAAGCAGCAGCTACAGCCTCACTGCCATGAGAGAGACAAATAAACTATCAATAATTACCACAGATATTTACTATTCACCTTTAGGAGGCCGCAACATGTGTGGGTCTGCTGTCGCCACCAGATGGCACTGTTTCACCACAGTTTCCACCAGCTCCTCTGTTTATGACTCCTTTCCTCTCCTGTCACTGAGCCTCTATCATCACACTGTGGGAGAGCACTGGGGAGTACAAAGGTGCGCCTCAACCAGGAATTCATTACCTTTCCATGTCTGCGCATTGTCTCTTTCTCTGTTATCTGCTCTGTCGGCATCCCCGTTTCTATTTTCTTTGTGCGTCTCTACAAAACAAGTCCCACTCGTTAGGACCTGGGGTAGCTGCTGGCTGTTTTGTTTTTGTGTTACCTTGTACTCCTGGACCACTCCGTTCTGCTCCTCTTCCGGAGGGGGTTGCCAGGAGACCACGATGGCGGTCCCATTGTCCCCGCTTTCCGCCACTGTAACCTCGCGAGGAGGGGCACTCGGGGCTGAGGGGGATTGACAAAAGATTTTTTTTTTAAAAACACACCTTCATACATCAGACATGAATGCAGTCTATGCCTGTCTCTACTTATCACATTTAGCTGAATCTCTATGTGGGACTGATGCTCTGGTAAGAACAAAGGACGGATAATCAAAATGACAATACAAGCGCCTTTTGGGGGAAAATTAAAGCAAATAGCTGTTTACTCAAAACAGACAGGGCTTTCTGATGGCGGGGTGTGTAAATGGCAACCTGCGGTCCAACGGTAATTAAACTGAAATAATTATAAATGCGACATGAAAGACGTAATCACAGCGAGAGTGAGTGCTCAAAAAGCAGGCGTTTTTTTTTTTTTTTTCATGCTTATGGGAGAACAAACATTAGCGTTTAGAGCTCCGAAAACAATTATCAACAAAATTGGGAACAAAGGAGAAGAAAAAAAAAGATCAAAACACTCCAACAACATGCAACATGCAGACACTCACTAGCGAGCGGTCGCATTTCTCCTAACTGGTCGCGACAGATATAAATTTGCAGTTGGGTTTCTACCAAACCTCATGAGACTGCCACAACCACACCCTACGAGACGTTAGTATCACACTTGCACTGAAGTGTTGCATTCGGGTTTCCATAGGGCCTTTTAAAGAGCTAAACGTCCACCATGGCATGCTTGAATACACCACATTTGAACATAACATAATCCTGCCCTTTGCCTGCTGTGAACAGCTGCTGTATGCTCTCACACGTGCAAGCTGTGCACATAAAATTGTGTAAACATGAAAACATGCATGCACACATGCAAGCACTAACGCAAACTCGCACACATTCACATCCCCCCCACCTTCTTCCAGCGTCTTGCCAATTTTGATATCACTGTCTGTTCCCTGGAATTCATTGAAGAAGGGGCGGATTTTGAAGTCATATGTGACTCCTTTCCGAAGCTGCGGCACGACGGCGCTGTCCTCTCCGGGGGTCCGCACCTCGAACACAGCCCATTCGCTCCTCTGCAGCCCCTCCGGCGAAGGCCTGTACATCACCTTGTATCCCTGGATGTACTGTGACTGTTGCTCCACCTTGTGAATGGCACAGGAACACAGACAAAGACGGTGTCAGCTTGACTTGATTAGCTGCTTCGCAGTCCAGTGGAAACTGATAAAGTAATGGGATAGAATATAGCATCACCGGAAAGCTATGGATTTATGCAACTGATACGGCAGGCATTGGGTTGACTGGGACGCTAACTCATCACATCAACCCTCTGTTTATCCATCCACATCTACATCTCTCTCTTTGACTGTCTCTCTATGCGCCATTTGGAGCAGCAGCGATTTGTGTGAACCGCAGTATGAGGTCATTGGCCAGAGGTTCCTCAAAGTCTGGAGCTGGTTAAATAGGGCCCAGGCTCCCAGAACAGCCTGTCTCATCCTGTCCTGCTCTCCCAGTAGTGACTGGATGCTGAAGTCAAGGAAGAGGGTAGGGGAGGGGCCTGTGGGGGGTATAGGTCTTTGCAGAAGTTGAGAGTACAACAAGCTTAACAGCATCTGCGGCAGCTAAATAAAGTGCTGCTTTGTGATCCAGCATGGTTAGAGAAAAGAGTAACGGCTACCTCGTACGCTTACATCCGTACGACTCCCCATGGAAGGCAAGCAGTACAAGCTAAAGATTTTATCCCTTTTTTATCCCTCCCCCGTAAAACATGCTGCCGGCTCACGTGGTCTTCATTAGCCCGAAAACTGTGCAACCATTTCCCACCACACAAAGGAAAATGTAAAACCAAGAAACTCCACGTTGGGAAAGATTTAACCCCACAAAACAAGGAAACTGTGGCACGTAACTGCAATGTCTCCCCCATGTCATGTTTTTTTTTTTTTGTTGGAACATTCCAAGGAGACAGGGTAACTGGGCAGTAATGTTTTAAATCAGTCTTGACATGTCAGTATCCTTTTCACGTTTCCTCAGTCCCATTCATCACTCACTGTGGCACTTAATACCTGGGAATGTAGGGGTGGCCTTATGTCAAAAGGCACAACAGGGACTGCTCTTCCACAGAACAATATCTACTATAAAAATATATATATATATATATATTATATTTTCTCATAGCATGAACCAGACCAATCAAAGGTGGACATCAGTACTTTACGTTCACCTTGTACCAGTGAAGAAAATCCACCAAAAGCTTCTACTTCTACTCCTTCCTCTTCCACCGATCCGTTGTAACATCTGTAATCCATTTCCACTTAAGAGCATGAGTTGGCCGCCTCTTCCCTCTCACTTGTTTTATTTTAACAGCCTTCAAGTGTTTTCAATCTTGCAATCGCACAGGCTGGCACGCCACACACTGCTATGTGGTAGTACATGGCCGGCAGAAGGATGGACTCCGTCTGGCTTTTGGGCAGTTGAGTGGTCCACTGTGGGCGAAGCCGAGAGTTTTGGTCTCTGGCCAGCAGACCAGTTCAGGCACATGCCAGATGGACCTTAAGAACACTTGGACAGTGTTTCAAGCTGCTTTGTAGTGTCCTTCCTCTGAAGGGTGCTAGGGCGTTAGAACATTAGCTCGACTGAGTGGCCTGACAAATTGACCATGGGGCATATCACTAAACTAACCTCGGAGCTTTAGCGACCGGCTATAGCGGTGAGCCATGTGCCCATCTGTAGCTGGCTGCAGCTGTGTGAAGGAAAATAAGTGGCAATAGTGCATTCATTTAGAGAATTATACTCACTGTCCACTGCACTCTGACAGATGAGGAGGAGAGAATGGTGGGGTTGTGCAGGTGGATGAGCACTTCTCCCAACTCCATTTGGATCTGTCGATGGTCGACACCCTGACTGGTGGGAGGGATATCTGTATGCAGCGGCACGGACATCAAATATGAATCATCCTGTCCTCAACAACAGAAACGTCATACCATTGTTTTTTATGCGTATATCAAAATCAGTAAGCAGTTCCCCACCTTGTGTTTTCACAGCTTCAGTGATAGGACTGGGATCACTCAGCCCGTAGGCATTGGCTGCCCGTACTAGGAAGAGGTAGACTGCACTGGGCTTCAAGCCCTTCAGTACAAATGACTCAGTTTTCACATGCTCTGCCAGGGTCTGCCAGCTGCTGCCTGATGCATGACTGTGGACACACAACAGAGATAATCAAGCTTTAAAAGATTGCGTTAACGCCACGCAGTTATTGTGTTTGCTGAGCGTTGAGCTGAGTGGTTTTACCTGAAGGCCTCTATTACATAGGAGGTGGGCGTGGCTCCAGCATTGAGGTTAGGTCTCCAGGAAAGGGAGATGGACGTTCGGGTAACGTCAGTGACCTCAGGTTTGGAAGGGGCACTGGGGATCAGGTTTGGGTCAGTAGGCCTGTTTGGCTGGATTGGGACTCCAAACTCTTAATGTGGAACAGTAAAGGTTAAAGAAACAGGTCAGAATGTAATTTATTGCTATTTCCCAGTAAAAACACAGACCTTCTTTTTTCACAAAGGAAGATAAGACTATTTCAACATATCCAGCAACCCTTGTCGTTAGAAAACTGATGGACACTCAACCTCACTGTCAGTCTTACCGTGCACCTCTAAGAAAGCTTTCCATGAGGCCTCTCCACTGGGCGTGGAGGCGATGCAGGTGTAGGTACCAGTGTCAACAAGCTGGAGGAAAACAGAGGAGGATACTTGGTTAAATGGAAATGATTTAAACCACAGTTTTGTGAACAGGTGGTCGTCTCTTCCCTGTTTCTGCCTCTTGCTATCTCCCCCCCGCCCACTCCTCTCTCCCACACCATCACTTTTTTGCTTATTGACATTCTGGTGGAGCCTGTAGCAGGCAGCTGTCATTGCCTGATAATCTCAATATCATCTCTTTCAAAGCAGAAACGAAGGGGAAGCAGCTGGAAAGGCCAAGTGGCAGACCATTCCTAGTCAAATGGAAAAGATTTTCACAGGATCATTGACTAATT
This sequence comes from Clinocottus analis, assembly GCF_023055335.1. Classification (NCBI taxonomy): domain Eukaryota; kingdom Metazoa; phylum Chordata; class Actinopteri; order Perciformes; family Cottidae; genus Clinocottus; species Clinocottus analis. Next base: position 20,348,437 of record NW_027175931.1, on the reverse strand, counting down.
GGAGACCTTTTTCTCTGTCTACCATCCCCCCCGAGTACCCAACATGGAAGCCACTGCTCTGTACAATAGCTATGGTGACAAGCTGTATGAAAGATATAGGACCTTTATTATTCATACATTTTTAGTTGGATATCAAATGGAAGTTGGGAAATGTGGGACTCATTGACGATTTAGAGTGCAGGATGCATCAGGAACTAGAGTGTGGTCATTTGTAGTGTAGTCACATTGTAGTACAGAGATTACACAACACCAAAAAGCACTTAGAGAGCTTATACTTCTCTCTCTCTCAGGCTGAAGTTCATTATTTTTAGTAATGGAGAATGTAATCTGCATTAGATAGACAATAATGTGGTACATGTGCCAGATTGTGGAGGAAAAAGAGCTGGCCTTTCTCTCACAAAATTATTGGATCGACACCTGGATTTTGGATACAAAGAAACACCAAATTGTTTGTTTCTTGGCTCATGGTCTGCTAATTAAAATTGGTTGACATGTTTTTGAAAGGGTCTGCTAGCTAGCCGGCTAATGAGCAAAACGCAATATATGGTGTATTTGCACAACGCTGCGTTTAAAAAAAATATCTGCTCTGTCAACTGCTGTCAAGGTCTGTGGGTAAGAAAATTAATTCTGTTTTGGTTTGATTGTGATGCGTACTACGCTAAGGGCTACCGTGCTGGTGTGTACACAAAACAAAGAGAGAAAAACACTGAGTGTGAGCATGTCCTGCCAATGACCCTCGAGGTGCGTATTATTTTGTCTAGCAGGCAAAGACATGTATTAAAACTCTATACTGACAAACGCCATCAAATGAATAAAATGAATTACCTCTCGCATCAAAAACATCTTCATTTAAATGTTGTCAGGAAGAAATGACAAGTTCATTAATGCAAAGTGCCTGCGGAGCTTACCAGGCTACAGCAAGAGAGGGATTCAGACGCATCCCCTCCTGCCTGCCTCACAATGGCGGCCCAATCATACTGCAATTTTGTCACCACAAGACATGCCAGCATTCATCAGAACGCCGCAAACTGACGCGACCTCTGACCTGTGACGCGTCCATCTGGAAGACGCGTCAGCACCCCCTACACGTCTCTCCCCGAGAGTGTGTTCGGCATCGCGCAGCATGCCGTCGCCTCACGCGTATGTGCTCACACGCAAACTTACACACGCAACCCACTGTGCTGTAGCCGACTGACAAGAACTTCACACACTCCATTTCAAACCTGCGACAACAGACTGACAGCCCACGGAGGGCTGTCTGCTGGCAGGGAACACATGCTGTATTTACCAACCAGCGGCGGTTTGTCGAGCACATTGTGGACGTGCTGTGGACAACTTTGAAGTTTATTTTAACGGATCGACATTAAAAGAAGCCAAATAAAGATAATCCTTTGTTATTCTGAAGAAATAAAAAGGCCATCATCAAAGAGCTTCAAATGCCACAAGCATGCCTGGGACCTGTGTTGTACATGTACCTTGGTTGATGTTAAAAAGGGATCTGAACGTGTTTGTACACGCGAGCAGGTGTCTTACCTTAGCATAGCGTATCTGCAACGCACTCGTGTCCAGCTGTTTGACCCTGGAGTCATGTGTGGACACCAAGACCCCATCCTTCCTCCACAGGATGGTGGGGGTGGGGTTTCCGGTCGCCACACAGTTGAGGACCACTGTGCCGTCCACAGCTACTGTTTGATTGGTTGGGCCCTGGCGGATAACTGGGGGCGGGCGGTCTGAGATAACTGTGGAAGGAAGAAGGAGAATGGGCAATTATGTGTAGTGGTGGGGCGAGAGGGGGGTGTTTCTGGGAAGGTGTTTGTGTAGCAGAGGCAGAACAAACAGTGGATTCAGACAAATACAGCTCGTGTGAGAAAGCACACAAAAGGCAGAGGATCTGCCAAACTGCGTGTAGCGATGTAAGCATGTGAAAACTGAAAGGGTTGTGGGAGAGGAACGAAATTCAATTTTAAGAACTGGAAACAATTTTCTAATCATTCGGCAGCAGGAGTTAAACTTAGCCAAATAAAAGCAGAGTAATTACAATTAAACAGCCTCAGATACTTCGTTCTTCTTGCTACAGCTCTAACAGACGCCTGGCAATACCCTCGCGAACGCTCGCGGCCAACAATCCCCTGGCCCATCCCCCAGCCGTAAAACACAACGCAGGGGAGAAAATGCTGGAAAAAAAAAAAAAACATCCACCCAGAAGAGACAATGTTATTAGCATGAGGGCGTTTAAACTCCTCCTCCCTGCCTCGCAGCCTGTGAACCCTGAGTGTTCAACCGGTACACAAAAACAACAAAGACGTAGCGAGAAAGCTGGTGTTTGACAGACATAGAAAGGCTGCAATGTGCTGAGAAAAGAGGAGATGAGAAGGCACAGGGAAGAGCTGTTGAGAGACACTTTAATTACATGCACCCAATATTTTTTCCTTTTTTTTTATTTTGTCTCTAATGCGCTATTTCATCAAATTCCTGCTATAGGTTGTCTGCCTCCCTCGGATTATTATTATCATTCATAGCACTATTGATGGTCATTGCTGTCGGCCCCACTGATTTAGTAGCAAGGTATATTCACTGAGGAACAATCAAATTAATTCCTAACACAGGGTAACAGCAACACACGATGTATGTCTGTATGTGTGCAGGGATCCTCAGAGCCATGCTGTGGTGTAATCTATTGGTCGCTTTGTCTTTGCTTTTGTGCTGGGAATGGCGCAATTACTAAAACATTGTCAGCGTGACCTGTAATTACCAGATCTGCCTGCGGAGAAGTGGTAGCCTCGGAGTGGCCTGCTCACTTTAATAACTGTTATTATTATCCAGAGAGCATGACAGAATGAGAGAGCAAAGAGGAGAGCGAGATGGAGCGTAGCATTGTAGGCCTGAAATGAAGACGGACATTTGGTAAATGAAGGGATGAATCTAGGTGTGTCGTAGAGAAAATAATAGCTGCCCAGATCTCTGCGGGAATGGTGGAAGTGAAGCCAAGGTTAGTCTACCGGGCTGACGGGGATTGGCTAACAGAGTAATTAGAGGACCCAAATCCAAACCTCACCACATAGCCACAGTCTTCCAACGGTAGACAGCGGCAAGCCAGCTCTGGAATACCGAAGAAGACATTAGCCAGGGTGAAACCAGCAAAGCCAAGTACTGAGACACAGTCTGGGTGCACAGGCACCAGAGAGTCTCTACCTCTGACAGGAACAGATTGAACAGGCCAGACCGAACCTCACCAACCTCAATTTGGATATTAACATGCTCTTCGGTACAACCACAGCGTTTTCAGATGAACAGCATCATTCGCATGAGCCAAAGATTATTTGGAATGCCAATATTTCTTCAGTATTCCTCCAATTTCCTCTGAGACTTTGCTGTGCGCTGAAACAGTTTAAAAGACGGTTGCTTACCATCGGTGATCTCCAGCAGAGCCTTGGTGAGGACACTGCCAGCAGTGTTGATGGCCTGGCAGCTGTAGTACCCCATATCTGAGCGCTCAGCATCCGTGATGGTCAGGTCCCCAGACTGAGATACAGAAAGCCGGCTGGAGGCTTGAGGAGGTTGGTAGGAGAAGAGCAGGTTCTGTAGGAGATCAAACACAGATCACAAACAGTCAGACTTATATTGACGACGATTTCACTCCAAAATGGCAGAATGCATGCAAGCATCTGTCTTACGATATCAACCATCAATTAGTTATACTCAGAGCTTTAAATGAGTATGCTAGCACGTTTTACAAACGAATAAAGAGCTTTCTTATTTACCTGACTGCCTTCCCGCTGCCAGAAGATGGCTGGCTGAGGGTTTCCGGTGGCTTCGCACTGGAAAGTGACAGTTCTGCCAACCCCAACCACCTGGTTCCTCGGTCTCACCACAAATGCCGGGGGAACTGGAGGACAGCCACGAGAATGGTTAGCCATTGAACGCATAAACAACAGCATAGCGTATTATTTTAGTTACCACAATGTTACAGTTACAAGTAATCTTGCTTATTTAAAATACATTTGACTGCAGCTACTGTATAGTGCCTGTATTGAAAATATGGACTGATGAGTTCAGTCATCCATTCAAAACTCCGTTTGTTTCGTTGCAGATTAACCAGCACACTGATCAAATTCAAATTATAGATGTAATGAATAGGCAAAACTACAGTTTCTCCTATGCCCCCTCATTTGCATGGGCAAGGGCATAGACCGTTCAAAATTTACATGGAAATGGAGAACACATTTGAGCCATCTGTCCATGCTGACACCCTCCAATAGTGCAGGCATCAACCAGGATTGCAGTAACCATGCATCTTAATGACAAATTCCATCTAAGACTAAGTGTGGCGTCAAACCCCAAGGTCATCCATGCAGCTCTGCGAGTGACACGAGGCCTTTCTGGTCTACTAGGCCATCTATGTGAGGACCCGCAGAGGCAGGCCAGTTTACACCTTGACTCTGGAAAGGTCCTCACATTTAAATTTGTTTAATACAAAAGGTGATGTTTTAAATGAAGTCAGGCAGTCTGAACACTGTCCTTTGAAATACAGAAACAATTTGGATAATTTGAATAAGATGGGGTAATGCATAAAAGTGGGAAATAATAGAATGTAATGATACGGCTTTACCTTGGAGGCCCAAGTTGAGCACATTTGTTACCCATTAATGTCCTTTTGTCACTGTTGCCCATGACAACAGAAACATGATTGCTGATTGGAAGGTGGAGAAGTGATGGGAGGAGGATGAGGGGGGTTGTGACAGCTTCCTGTCTCGGTCAGGGCGGTGAATAGGTGACGGGTGACATTTCAACTTACCAGACATGACTAAAAAGGAAACAAAAACAACAAAAAACCCAAAGATGAATAAATAAATAATAAACAGCATGACACAAAGAGGACTGATAAGGAAAACAACAATGTGATGTACATGGATACAAATAGTCGTTATAAATAATTCTACGAGTAAAAGACAAGTCATATATCACCCTCGACTCAAACCCTTGGGACCACAAAATAATTAGCATGGGTGATCAGGAATGCATTAAGAATGTGTACACACACACAGACACACACACAGACACACACACACAAAACATCCGATCCGACATTCCTCCTTAGTCTTGGGACATATTCAAAGACAGGAAAAATTCTGGATTAGGTACAATAAGATGACAAAAAACACACACAAGACAGACGTTTTATGCTGAGCAGACATCCTGTTTTCTTTTTTTCTCTCCCTATTTCCCTCTCTTTCCAGGTGTTGTGTGAAAGGGAACGTCCCTCTGCCCTTAATGAGGTTAGGAGCACCTTGGAGGAGCAGCTGGATCTTGGTCCCTCTAACATAGCCTTGCAAATGTAAGCCTGGTTCATAAAACCACAAGGTGAATGTTAACTGTCACTCTTCGGCCATAAATCTCCTCCAACCAATCAGTCACCTTATCTAATCTGTCTGCTTCAACGGCTCCCACGGAAACATAAACGCTGTCAGTCAGAGTAATGGCCGAACCCTCCCTCCTCCCCCTGCTGGCCTTTTAAATGCAGATAAGACTTGCATCAAGTGTTCCCCGAAGAAGACGCTCACCGCTATCCATGTGCGAGAGGCTCCAGAAACACACAATCGTGAGAACGTACACACCCACAAACACACAAGCCCCCTCCAACACCTACACACGTCCATTCATGAGCGTCTAAGCCTCTAATTATGTAAGCCTATACCTCTCCCGTGCCGCTGTGATCACCGTTGTGGACCTGGAGGGAGAGGTGAGCTTTAAATCTGACCAGGATACCTTGTTGTAGACTTTCCGCTAGCTTACGCCGCAGAAGGGAATCTCCATCGAGAAGCCGATCAGAGGCCTCCAGCCCAATAGGAGGCAGGCGATGTACCAAAGACCACAGCAAAGATATTAATGGGGATTTCAGCAGTGCTGCTGTTCAGTGGGCCTGACATCAACACAAGAGCAGGACTGCATGCAGACGATTTAGCATGATTAATCGAGGCTCCCATTGGGAGGTGCTTTAAATTATCTGTCCTTCTCTGAGATTTTCTATACCGTGCTTCAACTGAAATGTGCTTTCTCACAATTTTGCGAGACAGTGAGTAATACACACTGAGGGTATATGTGAGGGTTAAGATAAATCAAATGCAGAGATGCAGAGTGTCTACATTACAGAGTAATAAAAAGCATCAGTTCTATATGTGGCGCCTAACTGTGTTTTGGTATTTATCGTCACTGTAACAGCACACGGTGGGTTGAAAGGAAAGTTCTCTCTTTGGCACCAGTTCCAAGTCTACTTCCAGACCCTTTCCATGGGTTATTAGCAACGCTGCTCTGGGGACTACCGTTCCATTCAAGACCTTTCTACACATAAATCACTGCTCACGGCAAACTTAACCAGCTGAGAAAAGACAACACCATGATTTTTCTTAATTCTCTCCAATACGGTCCGAGTTAATGCATGTGCCTTTCTTTTGGTGGAAGTTTAATTAACACATCACTTCATAAACATTATCTAAACACACCAGACCCAGATCCAAATGCCTTTGAGTGATTCTTTAATCTTTAAAAACACCCACTCTCTCAGACGCAGACTTCAGCAGACCAGCCGAACAGGCCATCTCACCGCTGGTCACGTGGCTGAGATTAATGATTTTTACGACGGAACTATAAAATGCGGCTGGTGACTTGGCCAATTATGAGTTTCTTTCATCAATCAATTACATTTTTTCCTCAACATATTAATAAATCCAAAGGAGGTGTCGTGAACTGACAAACATGTGTAAGACAATAACTCACTGATTAAGTCGTAATGAGAGCAGAACACATTCAAAGAGAAATAGCCCAAGGCAACACTTCCATAATGTTGACAGTGTTCACTGACAGTGTGACCATGAAGGACTGAAAATCCCCCCCCGTGTCCACACGGCGCTGGATCCCTCTCATTAATTGTCCAGCTTTTATTCAGGACTTGCCTTTTAACATATATTCAAAAAATGGCATGCCTTGCGAGATTTTAATTTTCACATCTTGCAATAATAAGCAAATTGCGTAATGACACTGCAGGGAATTACTATTTTTAACCAGTGTTGTAAAGAAGAAAAAAAAAAAAATCTAATTTCAATTATATTTGTTTCATCGCCCATTTTAAACATCACAGCAGATTTAGCGAAGGAGAATTTGAGTTTAAAGAATATTTACCTTATTTCCACTTCGGCCTTCGCTACCATTGACATTATATTATTAAGCTATTATTCTTGGGCAGTGGTTCAGAAATCTTGCCATACTTTGACTGGATGTAGTGCGACAGCATTGCCCATTAAACCCACAGATGAAACTCCAGCCCCCCACATTACTGTTGTCTTCTCTACTTCGGCGTCATCTTACTACCTCTGCATCGTTTCGCTACTCGGGCCTGTTAAGGCCTACAATTAGACGGCCTTTCTTTCCTTTCCGGTGCCCACATCTGTAATTAGAAGCTGGTCATTTCCGGGCGTGGGACTGTGGCCCGCTTGCCTTTAATTAGCTGGACTACTCGGTACCCACAGCCTCGCTGGCCTCCTCGTGTCCTGGTCTGGATGAAGCTCAGGGATCTGAAGGGTGGATGGAAATGGTTCTAGGAACTTCGAAGGCTTGGAGGTTCAGGCATTAGTCCGATCTAACCATAAGAGGAGAACGAGGATTCCTATTCTGTTCTGCCTTTAACTGTATTTTACACTCCAAGAAAGCGTAGACATTTGTCCCCTGAATCCATGACAGAAGTTCGTTCTCCATTCCTCTCTAACTCGTATAACATGGGGGGGGTTTAAAGGCAGAATGCATGAAAAGAGGGCTAGTGCCATACTTCCACATGCAGGCAACAGGGAATCGGCCTGAGGTTAAGACATTTCATTTCCACTGAGGACAAGAGAGGTTTTAGCATTTCAAAGATGATTCTAAGCCAGGGGAACCGCTTATTGAACCAGCACATCAATGCTGTTCCCTTTCATTACCTACGCTTTCATCAGGGAGAGGGAAAGAGGGAAAAAAGGGAAGTAGATATATTGATGGGTCTATCGGCAGGTGTGGCTAATCTTGCTCCTCGACCAATGTAAAGATTGCTGTGGTAAGGAGTAAATCAAGAAATAATTGCAAAGGGTAGCCATGTGATGATGAAGTATATGTCTTTGCTAGTGGGGGTTGGCAGAGAAATAACATTGCCTTCTCTCTTTATATCCCTGCAGCATTGACTGCTGGAAGTGACACTAATATGACAGACCTAACCACAGAAACCTCTCTCTCCCCCCCCCGTCTATCCTCTTCACCACAATTGCCCCCGGCCCTAATTCCCGACCCGTTATGCATCAGTGGCAAGCCGCCAACACATTCACTGTCCTTCCATCCAATCGCTAGCTTCAATGCACGAAGCCTCCTCATTCCTTCCCTTCGTCTCTCACCTGACTCCCTACATTCCCGTTAAATGGCCCCTGTGTTCCTCTGATTCTCAGGAGGGTTTAGAGGTGATCCCAGGCCCCAGTTCCTCTGAATGGTTTCTTTCTGAATGTTCACACACTGTGACCGGCTGCTTTATATTCCAACTGTGTTAATAAGACATTTGATGGAGAGGGCCACAGGAGACACCGAGATATTCCATAGGTTCAAATATAGTACTGCTTGTCTTAAAAACATGACGGAAGACAGGCCTCCGGAGAAACGCCACTTGTATAGAGCAGATGAAATCGATTGCTGTCGAGCTCCCATGTGAGCAACTCTCCAGCTCTTATGGATTTTTACGTTTCTTATTTATTAGAAATCAATCAGCTAATTGAGAGAGAATAGTTGAAAGTGATGACCGTGGAGTCCTAAAGCTGAGGGCTATTATTGCAATGTGGCTGGGCTAAATTGCATTTGAATCAAGCTGCACAGTGACCCAAAATAGACACTGATTCAGTATAGCTGTCCAAGGGGCTGTAGATGAAGTGTTTGGCAGTCTTAACAGTGTGAAACTGAGACTCGTAGCGGTATTCTGTCTTACCGTGGACGGTGAGCGTCGCCGACGCCTCCGCCTTGCCCACCATGTTCTCTACCACGCAGGTGTAGGAGCCGACGTCAGCTGAGGTCAGACGCCGAAGCTTCAGGGTGTGGTCCTCGCGAATCTCGTATCTGGATTAAAACAGGTGTCAATGTATCTAATCTCATGTTGTTACATACACAAACACTGTATTCACACACTCGATGCGTCAGCTGACGATATAGAAAAACAAGCAGTGGATCAAACAAAGAGAGGCGGGAAGGTGCAGGGAGGTTTTGTGTGATGATAGAGGACCGGTTGATGAGTCATACCTCCCTTTGGGCAGGTCACCATCGTCTTTCCTCCAGCGCACGGTGGGAACTGGGTCACCACGGGCCTCACACCTGAACTCTACACTTTGGTCCACTAACACCACCTGGCTGCCTGGGCGACGTACGAAGCTGGGACGCTCTGCATAGATGGAAACAGCACACACATGTGTAATCAGAGCACGGAACGGCGGTGGTGCAATAATGTTTCGATTGAGTGAAAGTCATTAAAAGTGTTGCTTTGATATTCTGAATGAATCTCTGTCCGGCTCTTTGTTGTCAAGCTTTAGAGTTAAGTTGGAAATGAAATTGAAAAATGAATGAAATCCATTTTATAAAGCCCATCTTGAAGTTTTAGTTTCAGGCCCTTTGAGGTGTCCTAGAATGGAATTAATGGCATAATGTAATAAAATTTAGTTTTTATACAGAGCCAAAAAAAAAATAAGGACACGGTAATTGCCAATTTATCTTTAAGGACACAAGTTAAAAAATAGTCAAAAATACAGTCTAGACTGGATGGACTACACAATACACAGAAGACAAAAGACGAGATTAAAAGAGAAAACAAATACCATGTGTGGTACAGTATATGCTTTTAATTAGACACTAAATTATTTTAAGACTTGACACTCAACATGCCCTGACACAGAAAGTCTAACCTCGTGTGTCATCTTGTTAACCCATCACCTTCAAGTCCAGCTCTGACCCTCTAAGGACACCAACTCAGCACAGGGTCACCAATGTTTATTTTCTATATTATATAAGGTTAGATGCTAATCCTCCTCTTTACTCACACATACTATCAGACTTGGTCCCAAAACATCACCATGGTGGTTTAAGGTTAACCAGAGTTCCTCGGTAACGCTGCTCACTCAGAAGGACAAACACAAAACCTCGAGCTTTGCCTTGTTTAAGCCCTGATGGTAATATTTCTGTATTATTTTTTATCTTCATGGAGCAAGATTTGTTCTTCTGACAGATTATGATAGGTCGCTATGGACAAGAGGTGAAGAAGGTAACACTTTTTTAAATAAAAGCTGCAGATAAAATCAGGAGTCTGGACATGCTCTCTGCTCGGGACACATGAGAGTATCGGGGTCGGAGGTCATTCATGATGGGATAGGGCGCAGCTGGTCATAGCAGAGAAGCTAGCTGCCGGTCCCAGCGTGGGATTCATAGTTAAGTGTGAGATTGGAGGTCATCTCACACGCTATCTGATAAAGGTCACTGACACCATTTAGTTCCCTGGTAGATTGACAATCAAAGCGTTACATCTGGATTGGGTTTCTCGCTGCAGACAAACAGAAACAAATGTGTATGTGTGTGTGCATGTTTGTGGGTTGTTTGTGGACAGTTTCAAGAAGACAGCACAGAGAGAGAGAGAGAAAAAAAATAAGATTAATCACCAAGCACTGTGAGTTCAGCTATTTCACTCTCACGTTCTCCGACCATGTTTGTGCCGACGCACACATACTTCCCAGCATCGCTCTTCCGGGCATTTGTGATCATCAGCTTGGCTCCGCGTATCTGAGGGAATACAAAGAGGAGGTGTGAGGCTTGTCCCGGAGAGGAAAAACAACAATGGGAGAGTGTGAGAGACACTTGGGGCCTCTGGCTGACACAGAGGAAAACAGAAAAACAGAAAACAGAAAGTGGCGTATAGCTCAAACATCACAAAACATTTCCTGATTGCATTTAAGAAGGGCTCTGAGCACTTACTTTCCAAAAAGCCATTACAGCACGATGATGAAATGTACGACACAAACACATAATGGCTTGGTGCTAAAGAGGGCTTTTGCTCTGAGCTTTATAGAGATAAAGATAAACTGGACTACTCTATCTCTCGAGCCGTTTTTTGCTGTTCCCACTCAGCTTCCACTTACAGTCTAAATCACTATCAGCCTGTTCCTCCTCAGGGTAAGCTGAGCCAAAGTGCGCTTTCCCAATCCAACACAACCACAGCTCCCTGAGGGAACACCTGAGGCACCGCAAGACTGAGAGCAATTTTCTAGTCGCCTCGCAGAGCCGCAGGACGGTTTGCGCTATTATCGTGGGGATTTATTAAAGAATAGGTCCCGTGGATACATTTTTCCTGTGTGTGCATACAACGACATGTGAGAGCAAGTGAACATGCATTGGAGCACACAAGGAACAGCACACACACCCAGCGGCGAATGTGCGCGTTGTCCAGGTGAATGTCATGTCTGTTATTTCCCAGGGCTTTGATTACAGGCCAGAGGAGGTGCTTTGTTCTCAGGCAGTCAGAAAGGCAGTCCCGGCCCCAGCACAGGCCCCCTCAGCCCTTCTCTCAGCTCACAGCCATTCCAGTCAGCGCAGACACAGACAATAGCATGGCGCACCAATGATCTCTTTGCCTTGATGGGAGCTTAAGGTTTTAAATGCACATATCAGCCCGCGAGAGCAGGACCACCACCTGCAAGCATGTAATCGATACCCTCATTAGAGTGCCACTGACAGAGAGCTCGACACACAATATTGCAAATGCGTGACTACAATGTTAAACTCCCGCCCTCCCACATGTGTGTTCACTTGAGCGCCACGGTACGATACGGTTTCTGTAAATCCCCATCGCTGTTCCTCACGTGCAGTCAAGTTTTCATCACTTGCACGTGACGAACACACTTTTTTTAGTTTCTTTAAAGTTGCCGGGCTAAGTCTGAGGTTCTTGAAGGACAACTTTGCAACCAGAGACATTCTTCTGGTTCAGAGGCATTCCTCAGTCCTTCAGGCCTGTTTAATATTCATGGTAAGGCAGGAGGACAGAGGGACTTGAAGAGATGGTGGAAGGTTGGCTTATTTAGGGCACCCCGTGGTGCTGGAGGGGTTTGAAGTATCATTATGTTACTGTTTGTTTGAGGAAAGGCTTAACAGCTAAAACACTGTGACACTCACAAAGGCCCAAGGTCAGGGCAGACCATGCAGCAGAGAAAGAGGGGGGGGTGTACTGTTGGGTCCACAGAGCTTTGACATGAGGTTCCACTTAAGGCCCCGTCTACTCTATCTATATTCTTACTTCTGTGTGTCTGTGGCGGTTTCCCATTCTCTGCAGACATACTTGGAGTGCCAGAGCAGCGGGGACTCCGAGAGTAAGTAAATAAATGCAGCAGCGGCCCACTTTTCTCTGCATGCATATCCTCTCTACACAACGCGGCTGAAAGCCCCAACAATCTGACCATTATCCCTGCAGTACAGGGAGATGGCTCTACCCTGTTGCCTTTTGTCTCATGTCATTTGGCAATGCTGATAATGTCTCTATTCAACATGCATTCTGTTGGTATTCACACAGCCGTTATTTTTACAGGCTGACAATTGGCCACGACAATTAGACAAAAGGAGGACAATATGTTGCATTGAGGTCGTTTATGATGTTGCCAACAGACTCCTGCTCTCGGCAGACAATGGTCTAAATTTGAATTCTGGCATTTTTGCAGTTTTCGTTTATTTATCCTTTACTCATTGTTCCTGGAAGACCTGTTTGACCCAAGTTGAGAGGGATGGGTCCAGCTGCTGCTCGTGGCACAGCAGCATTACAGGGCAATAGCACTGCCTCCCTCTTTATCGCGCAGTGGGAAACCTTTCAAAACCGCCCCACATGAAGTCATATATATATATATGTGAGATGACACACAGCATGTCGCTGTTTTTTTTTACACACAGCTGCCTACAATGAAAAGAAAACCGAAGGGTTCCTTCTGATGTGTCTGCCTCTCTCTCTCTCTCTCTGAAGTTCATTTCCCCCTCCATGCTGCAAGCCGCCCCATCCCAGTAAAGCGCAGTACAGAGAGAAAATGCTTTAGGACCTCGCTCAGATCGCCAGTGATCACCAAGGAGACTGCACGTTGCAGCATGTTGCACGGAGGGAGGAATGAACTGAAACCAAACAACAATGCAGGCTGGATGAGGGGGCCCATTGACGAGCTCAGCTGTTCGGCACGTTATAAAGACTCCTCCCTCTGCGTCCCTCTCGGACGTCCTATATCCACTGGCACCAACATGTGCTATACCGTGAACATCGCCCCACGATCGTCCTATTTCTAATACGACTTCATCTGTTAACACGTATCCACTGGAGACCGTTCGCACTCCTATCTGTCACCGCAGTTGATTCCGCATACTTACACAATAGCATGACATGACGTCTAGTGCTACTTTAAAAGCAGTCTTTTGGGAAGACTCGGTCAGTGAGGGTTTTGTGGCCGACAGGAAGTTTACAGTGAGCGACACCAGCTGGTCCACGCCGCTCTGTTAAATCTACCAGACCCTGTTTTTCAGTTCCACGGAAGGCCCAATAGTGCTGCAGGCCACACGGACACAACTCTGCTGCTTTAAATGCTAAATGACACAGTCTTCGGAATGTTTACTTCAAGGATTTCACCCATCAGTGCAGAAAATCACATTTGCAGCATTGACAATAAGTCATCACTTCCACCACGCAGGGGGTAGGATGGGTGTTTTTGCAGAACTGATTTATAAACAACAGAAACGTGCATCTGTGTGTGTGTGTGTGTGTGTGTGTGTGTGTGTGTGTGTGTGTGTGTGTTCGTTCAATAGGGATAAAATGCAATTATGGGGAAGACCATGTGAGCGAGAGCCATGCATAATACTGAGTTGAATCAGGGCTGCTGTGCTGTGTGAACAACATGAGGTAGTTCGCCATTAGGTGATGAATAAAACTGAAAAAGAGTTTTTTTCCTAAACGTATGCTTAATATTGGGCATTTGATCTTGCACCTCTTCAAAGTATAACATATTATCTCTTTTCAGTTTTGTTCATCGCCTAATGGCAAACTACTATTTCATTTTGCCTAAAATAAAGTACCACAACAGGCAGGTGTGAATGCGGTAAATACACAATGCATGCAGAATCCAAATGTGTAGAAAAACAAGACAAACGGTGAATTGAAAGGCCACAAGAGTTCATTTTGCATCTGAGGTTGAGGTTCCGTGCTTATGAGTAACTATTGACTTAACTCAGGGACAGATATGATTTGATTCCCTTTAAACTAGATTATGCGCTTGTTTCTTTCAATTATGCTGCTCAGCGGCCAGACGCGGACTCTAAATCTTCTCCCTGTGCAGCCTAGAAAAAAAACACAGAGGAAGAATACTCACGCTGTTTATGAGTTGGGTTTTGCAATCAGGGTTTAGTGCATGTAACTTCAACTGGCCCTCGCTGTGCAAAAACGGTGTTCAGTCATGTGCAGGCGATAAATCACTGTTTCAATTTACCCAGTAATGAAAATGTCCAAACCGGATTTCAGTATCATGCAACAGGCATACAGAGTTGAGCGTCTTTATTAGTACCTTGCGTTATTAAGTCGGGTAGAATCTGCTTGTCCGCGACTGTACTGTGAAGTTTGCCGTCGTCAGCATTTGCGGGCCGAACCATTCGACTGCTCAACTACTTCACAATGATCAGCCAGAACCTCAAAGCCCCGGCAGTCAGATCGTGTAAATGGGTTCCAAAGCCACAGCAAAGTATCTCCTCACTACCTGTTTGTGCTCCCCGAGTGCCGAGTCAGCCTGGACTCTACTTCCCTAAAGCACACATCCAATCAGTGCAGTCGAAGGAAATAAAGTTTCCATCTAATCAAGGAAAACAACTATGGACCCGGTTTGAATTGTGTTTGTCTAAGACAGTTTGAGTTACTATTCAAGACCTTTGGTAAGCAAGCGTGTAGAGCTGATTGATGCCGCTGTGCCGGCTGTGCTGCTGTTCTAATTAAAGCTGAATAATTGGTGGTTTTGTTGTAAATCGAATGTAAAGGAAAGAGTTGTTTGGATTATGCAAACTCTGCTGCTGCCGCTTGGTGCAACTTTCTCCTCTTTGATTTCGGTCAGCTTCTTTCTCCCTCCTGATCGCCGCTTCTCCTGGTTGATTTCATCAGCAGGTCATCCCTAATCAATGCACAGCTGCTGACTGAGGGCGCGAGACTGATTCCATCTACCTCGGTCATTAGAGGTTGTAGCCACTGAAATGGAGAGCGCTGGGGTTTTGGTAATTGCGATATGTGAATAATGAGGCAAACAAATCAATCTTTCAGAAAACACTGAAGTGGTGGAAAGGATTAAACCGGGATCACTATCTCATGCATTTAAACATATCATCCTTGTCTACAAAGCAGTCTTCGGGTATTGGATAGCCTGCGTGTCAGCAATTACAACGGTACTGCACTTTGCATTAAAAAAAAAGAGTCTTACAGTGATTCTCTCATCTCGGTCGTCGATGTTTATTCCTTCTTTTTTCCATGATATAGTGGGTTCGGGGTGTCCGCGTGGAGGCTGGCACTCCAGCACCGCCGGCTCTCCTGCTGCCACGATCACATCTGCGGGGTTTTGTCTAAAGTCGTCACGTAGAACTGCGAGAAAACAGAGAGAAGAACAAATTAACTAAATGTCAGTGTGTCCTCCTTTCGGGAAAAACGCATCAAATTGACAGTAAAAAAAAAAAAAGGAGAGAAAACAATCATTTAAGAAACAAAAAAACACCAACTAAAATGCAACACCTTAAGCTGCTTCTACATTTAGAAAACCAAAGGCAGCTCGTAAAACAGCAGCCCAGATGTTTTGTAACACATAATTAGTTCTGCACAGATGACAAAATGTTAGGAACATTACTATTGATTTGTCATGAAAACAGTCGCGACCACTAGGAAATGTGTTTACAGCGTATAACATTGGCAAAAGAAAGCGGTTTGTATAGCGCGGGTACACACTGGGCTTGTGCAGTTGCTATTCAATGGCACACTTGCTGACATATCCTTACCGTCAATAAGCTTTACAACAGCTTTAATGAACACATATTTGTGCCCATCGACATCTCTAATAGCATAGCAATGACCTTCGTCGTTGTTGATCGAACCACACAGACCTTCATGTAATACTGCACGCACTCACGCACGCACACACGCACGCACACACCCACGCACACACTCTTTTTTTAGTATACAATGATGAGCACCTCTCCATCATCAGCTCTTCATCTCTCCCTGATGGTTCATATTCATCCCCACGCTCATACACCCGCTCTATCTTGACTTTGATGAAAATCTAGATCTAATCCACCATCGCTGCCTTGCTGGGGACTTTGGTATAATACAATTCTAATTTGCATTGATTTTCTCCGTTTGAGGTGCTTTGAAAAAAATGATGACACAGCCATAGATTTTCATTATTGTACATAAAATATTCCATAAATTCATAGTTCTCATTTGTTGGTAAAAAATTTGATAGTGAGTAGATGTGAAGGTTTAAAGAGGTGAACTGAGCAATTCAGATTTTCATTTGGGGCTTAATGCAAAATGACTTTACTCTCTCTCTCTCTCTCTCTCTCTCTCTCTCTCTCTCTCTCTCTCTCTCTCTCTCTCTCTCTCTCTCTCTCTCTCTCTCTCTCTCTCTCTATATATATATATATATATATATATATATATATACACATATATATTATTATTATTACTAACCAGTATAGTTGCATCAAAGCAGATCAATGCATATCTATTTTTGGAGGAGCAGAACAACAACATATCTCTGGACCCCATATCTCCGGTGTTCCAGATAAACTGACGGTTTATTGAGAGGGGAGAAAGTAATGAAAAAGCCACAGGCTCCCTCCTGCAGACCGTGTGCCAGTAATCATTTCCCCAGCTTTACTGCATATACGTATAAAAACTTATGAAAATAGCACTTGTACATTTCAAGCTGAAATTCAGGCCACACACAAAGATGCAAAGGTCAGCGCAGCGTGTCAACTGTTATCCCTTTTTTTTTTTTTTTTACGTATGGAAGAGTAATGTGAAGAGGGTTCTGTCTGTGTTTTGGGGATGAAGCCGAGGTTTCGCAGTCTATTGTCTCACACTCCTCAGCTCGCTCTGAACTCACTGCAGTGACAGATCAAAGTCAGGTTTACCCCAGGACCCCATATCTACTGACAGCCAACAGCTTTCTGACTAAAACCCCTGAAGCACTTAATTGCACAATGTTGAGTCCAGATACTGCCCTCTGCCTCTTGCATGGTACAGTGGGAATCCTGTTCAACAGTAGGAATGGGGTGGTAATAGCTTCCTCAGTCCATTACTGCAGAATCTCACACACACACACACACACAAACACACACACCCCTACATACAGCTGTAACATTACCGAGCCTCAATTCTTTAAAATAGGAACAGCTTGTACCAGAAACAATTTAAAAGGATTCCTCTGGTATTTTGCCACTCATAGACCCTTTATGAGGAGGAGGTACAGATCTACAGACACATGCACAGATGAATAACACTTGTGTGTGTGTGTGTGTGTGTGTGTGACCCCCTAAATCTTCTCTCACACTCGCTCTGATCCAAGTCAAACTCAGCAGTGCAGCTGTGCGGTGTGTGAGCTCATTTGGTATGGTTAAAAGCAGATACAGTCATGCAGGAATGCAAACGTAAACACCAAACATCCGATTCCCTGAGAGCAACAGCTCCATCTGAAGAAACACTGTCCATATGTATCAGCGACGTTGACCTGTTATTGAAATAGGTGGATTGAGAGTCAAGGTGAGTCCAAAAACGGAGATGCCAGTCAGCCCTGGATCATCATTTAAAAGTGTTTTTCATTTTTTTGAAATGTTCAAACATCTCTTTCTTGTTTTCCGAAGTGAAAAGTACACACATGCGACATTGTCGGTTGACAATATTTGAGCTGAATTCCTCTGAATCGAGAATACCTACACGTTAGAAATGAAGTGAAGCACATCAAATAATTCACTTTTATTCATTCCTTCATTCAATTTGTCGAGCGCGGCTAATGCGGAGCTTGTAATATGCGCTCGGGTGAGTGAGTTCAGTAACTTTAACTGTGACATTGAGTGCACGCGGTCTCCTCTCAGTGGGGATCTGCCTCCCCTGCTGGCCTCACGAGAACCCTTTCAGCTAATATGCAGATGCGTTTGTCCCTCTGGAAAAAATAAAAAGGGATGTGTATGGATGAAAAGAAGGCAGAAAGGATGCTGTATCGACTCGCTGGGGGCCCGAGGGATAGCTGGCATCCTGCAGTGTTTACACCAACAGCGCGGTGAACTTCACCCCTCCTTAACAGCACTAGCTCCCTCACCTCGCTGCCCTCTCTCCTCCTCCACACCAACACCTCTTTGTTATAAACACAGCTGAGTGCGGTGCGGCAGACAGCCCCGAACATCTGCGTTCTGGAAAACAAAATCCTCTGGGACGGAGGGAAACCGAGGCAGCCAGACAGTCTGTCAGAGGGTCGGACGGACACAGATCTGGATGGCGTACAAAGCCCCGACACTTCCGCCAGAAGTCCTGTCAGATCCGGAGCTGTGGCGGAATCGGTTGCCTCTGGCCCCCCTGGTTTGAATAAAGCATCCAGCCCTCCTCCTTCCTGCATGAAGCCAGAGTCGCCTGCATCCTGAACCCTTTCTGGTCGAGGACCCAGAATTGGGTGAAGAAATGGGTAGAGTCTCTCTGCGTGCTGTCCTAAAAATGTGCATGTGTGTGTGTGTGTGTGTGTGTGTGTGTGTGTGTGTGTGGTGTGGTCTGTGTCTGTGTTTGGGATAATGAGCCTGCTCTGTCTCTCTCGTGAGCCTGCAGCTGTCCCCGAGCAGATAATATTTCCTGCACTATTAACAGGGGGGGGGCCAAACTCAATGTGTGTTTGTGTGTGTACGGAGAGATTTTCAGTTTGTGGCTTAATGTGTGGAAATGGGCCAGAGTCACAGGTCCTAGCATGAAGACGCCTCTTTGTCCGTCCTGGATTTGCTCAAATATGCTGCTGATGGGATGAAACAGAGTGAATATCCGGACCTGGACGGATATCAATACGCTTTGTCAACGTAAAGGGATCTATTCTGCATTACATTTCCTCTTTTGCAGTCGGCCAAGAGCAAAACGCATCCTATCTCATCTGGCTGACACGCCTCGCTGCAAGACAAACAGCTGACAACCGTATAATAAAACAACCATACACATCAAAGCAGAGTTTCAGTTTGCACCGGCATACATCTGTTGGGCCCTGCCAAGTCCAGTCTCACCACAATCTACAGTACAGCTTGATAAATCACTCCCCAGGTCCGCAGTAGCAAATTGGAGCTATGCTAAAGCTAACGCAATTAGCTCCCACCATTTCTTACACCCAAACCCTCCGTTAAAGGTCAGCTGAGATAGCTGCTCTCAGCTCTGAAAAACTCCCAGGTTCATCACCCCCACAAACTATCCCCTGTGCAGCCCACACACTCACACACACACACACACACACACACACACACACACACACATCCACTCTTTTCCTCAGGAAATTGAAAACAGATGTTTAAATGTCAAATTAAAATGAGATTCCCGTGCTGCCCCTCCAACATTAATGAAAATGAAGACTTAATGCCACACACAAGTCTGGGTGGGAAGATCAGATGAGCTTTGTTCTGAGGAAATTAAACCAAGTACAACAAGCTTCCCCTCAAATCTTTGGAGGGATACAAAAACAGACCCACCAGGGAATTAAAGATTTATCAGGAGGCACCCGGAGTCAATCCTGCACAGAGACGCACAGCATGGGTCTCGCATTTGGCTTTGGATTTTTCCTTGAAACAGAATGGACATGGCTAGCCCCTTAAGGGACAAGGAATGAATGATAACAGCAGGGGAAAGGAGCCAGAGAGAGCAATACGAACATTAGAAGCAAGAGAATAGAAAGAAGCTGCTCCATATAAAGAAAGATAATCTATCTCTCTTCCTTTGTGTCTCTCTTCCTGGTTTTCTAAAGATTGTTCTGCTTCTTCCAAACTGATCAAATTCCCTCTATTTGCTTTACAAGCTTCTACAATGCCGGGCCCTCAAAACATCATCAGATATACGACAGGGGTGAGTGGACGGTGCAACAAACACTGAGGAAATAGCAAACGGCTAACCAGCGCCATATGTGCATGGTTACATGCGTTAGCCTCAGTTGCAGTGGAATTGCTCTTTCTCTCCCATTCAAGGCTTCTCTACGCAGGAGACGAGTCAACTCCTGAATAACAGCTCAACATAAATGAACGTTTAAGAAAAGGGAACGTATGTTTCAATGCTATGTTTTAGGTAAAGATGACATGCTCACATATTCAAATCTACTCCATTCTGGCCAAATTACATGTTTATCTGTATTAAAGTAAGGCTTACATTGGCTGAGCTCCCCTCCAGTACATTTATGCTTACTGTCCAACACTAATCCTCTTCCCCTTCATGTGTGTTGCTTATGCCATAAGCAAAACTCTGACTTATTCACAGTGCAGCTAAACCTTCCCATATTGATGCTCCTCACCTTACCTCCAGCTCTGTCTTGTGGGACACACACACACACACACACACACACACACACACACACACCTCTCAGCCTCTCCCCTCCAGGTATCTCCCACTATGTGTCTGGTTGTCTCTTTCCCCTCTCAGCATTTGACCCCTTATCGTACCTCTCTGTCAGCTCACATACGCTGAGCAGCTTACATCAAAAACGGGCTCAGAGAGATGGTGCGTTAACCCGTGCCACTCTATTTCAAAGGCTGTTGCAGGTGAATTGCCAGTGGCGTGCGTACAGTGTGTGTGTGTGTGTGTGTGTGTGTGTGTGTGTGTGTGTGTCTGTATGTGTGTGTGTGCATGCATGTGTGCGTGTTTGCAGGGTTCAAATAAGTAGTTTTGCTGGTTGGTGTGAAGCCATAACAGGACTTTTACTGTATTTTGGAGAAAACTCCTCCTCCTCCTCCTCATTCTCCTCTTCCTCCTCCTCCTCTCTGACCCCACCACCAGGGGGATGAGATTGGACACGGCAGGCTCCCCTCTCTTTCTCAATCTGGCTCTCGTTCCTAGGCTCTGAGCTCATGCCCTCCTGCCCACCCTGCAGACACTCGATCCTATCCTGCAGCGTTATACTGCCTGGGATGGATGATTATAGATATAAACTCCACAGCTATGTACACATACACAAATACAGAGACAAAACTGACACAAGGGAAAGTTGAAAATAAGGACAATCTCAATAAAGCTATCATAGAGATACCTCTCCGAGCCAAAATGTGTTGATCTTTTAGAAATTGAATTGATAGATTTAGCATTTACATGCAAATATTGTATTGATAAATCATGAAGAAAACAATGGCACCTTTCTAGACAATCGGGACATTCGATATGAGGTCACATCTGCAGATTCCCATTGGTACAACAGGCTTGACAGCCTAAGTGCCTGGTTCACCGCAAGACATCTTGTGGACACCAGTAAATATGTCAACAAGAGCAGACAGACTATCACCTGACTGGCCTTTAGGGTTTGCACCTGCAGAGCGCTGAATGCCATGAGGTCATCCTCCAGATTTAGATGTGACGTCATGTCGCTGGACCCCCGAGACAGGATGCCCCTATTAGCTTCTATAAACTATATAGTAAATAAAGTGAAAAATGACCCTCTCTTGCCCACCGTCGCTGATCAGATGAGACCGCGACAGAGCGCTTTGATCGGCATCCAGAACAGCACATGTGCTACTGACTGCAGATGTATACAGAGACAAATGTAAACCACGCCATGTAGGGGAATGACTCACACAGGCCCTGTTGGTGTGCGGATTAAAGCGCGCGCGAGGCGAGGCAGGGGGTAAAGACATTCACACTGAGCCGTGCCAGGGGATTATGGTCCATCCCTGGCACTCGCGCCGAGCGCAGATGGCTTCACGGCCTTTTCGGCTCACCGCCGCCCGGCGAGGCAGCAGAGAGCCGAGTGCAGAGGGTTCAATCTCGGCGCTTCGCCCTCGACGTTACTTCGAGACACACATGTAGACTTCATGCGCATAAGTATCCGACGGCAATTATGTCTGTACGTAAAGAAACACAAACATGCACACACACACACACACACACACACACACACACACACACACACACACACACATACATACACACACATGCGTGCACACACACCACATAAAGGAAACCATTCCCCCACAGCCATACAGACAGAGAGGCCATTGAGTGCCCGTGTTTGTTTAAATGGTCATAAGTCTTTTCGTCAGGCTTTAAGAGAGAGAGAGAGAGAGAGAGAAAGAGAGAGAGAGAGGGAGAGAGAGAGAGAGATGGCGTTTGGTGAACACGGCGAAAGGCACAGAGGGCAACGTGGAGGCAGGTTTATGTGAGTGACTGAGTGAGTGAGTGAGTGACTTGGCACCTCATAGTTCAATAAACAGTGCCTGTGTGATTGGAGTGCCGGGCGAGCAAGAGTTTGACTAAAATAAAGAGCGTTCCAAGTGCCGGGACTGCACAGGCAGGAATGTCGGGAGAAAAAAAAACAAAAAAAAATCACAGAGCTTGAGAACGACTCTGTTCAAATAATGTTTGAAAAAAGAAAAAATTAGAATCCCATATAATACTAATAGGAACACCCACCACCACAATGCAAACTGTGTAATAAACATCTGTGTGGGATTATCGCATTTTGGAACGTAATGACTGAACAAAACAGACAAGCCACTTGTGGATTAGTCAGCTTCTGACGGGTCAGCTCGTACACGGCGTCTGCATATGAAGCTGGTTTCAAGGCAGCGTTGGTTCTGAAGGCGAGCGCGTTACCTGTTGTGGAAACACCACGGCATTAAGTTTCGTGGTTACTAAAATGCACTTAGACATTTATAGTTGTCTTATTAGCGGCAGGCCAAGCTAAATCAAATATTCCGTTGACACAGCGTAGAGCTGAAGCCAATAGAATACACTCTCTTTCCATCCAGTTTCACAATGTTGTAAAATAATAATGAGGGTGGCGGGAGAAGCAGGTAAATAAACACATTA
Source organism: Clinocottus analis (assembly GCF_023055335.1). NCBI lineage: Eukaryota > Metazoa > Chordata > Actinopteri > Perciformes > Cottidae > Clinocottus > Clinocottus analis. The sequence goes on along the minus strand of NW_027175931.1, from coordinate 20,325,327 downwards.
TACTGCGAGAGAGTTGCCTTTATTTGCTGCACCGCTGCAACAAAAGATGACTTCATGACTCAGGTATTGCAACACCGCAGCAGTCAACACAGGAGAACATAAAAAAGGGTATCTTTATGTCCTCATTTGGCAAGACAGGTTGGTTTGGGCTCAAACTTCGGTACAGAGATGTGAGCTGTATGAGTAAATCCTGCTGTTGGTGTCAGTCTTGTTCGTAGGTGGAGCTCCCTGAGGACGCCATGAGAAGCCCAGAAACATATCTCTCACCACTCATCGCAAAGTCTCTAGCCCGAAGGTCTTTTCATAGAGATACAAAAGGGCAGATGTAACACTATAGTGTGCACACACACACATGTACACCTGTACAATATGCTCGCTCATTCTCTGCCTCTTTTTATCTCTCACACACGACACAGAGCGAGGCAATGAGCCTCTTATCGTAGCCCTCAGTCAAAGGAAAAAGCCGCTTCCTATATGTATGGACACACAAAATGAAGTGTGGCTGTGGCATCCAGGCAAATCTTGAAGGCAGAAGAAGAGTCATTTTATCAGCGTAGTATACAGCGAGTAGCACATCTCTACATGCTAAGCAACACTCTTAATGTCAGGAAAATTCAAACGCGCTCCCACGAGCTATAAGATAAATAAACAAGTGTCTTATAGAGTCTGTCGGCACGGTGGTTGCAACTTTGTCTTGACATGGTGCATGTGTTTTCCTAATCACATTCTATCACTTTAAGGACTACATACTGAAAAAACGGTTCCCACAGAACTGCTGACAGTGTGTGCTGCGGATTGTCCAAAGTAATGGGAACATTGATTCTGGAAAGAGAAGTTACTGTTGCATTTTTGCTGAACTGAAATGTAATTATTCAATGCTGGGAGCACCATGAACAACATTCAGGAGGTCGAACTCTCAGAGAAGGATAACTCAAAAACCTATCTGCATGAACTTGGGGTAAGTGACTTTTTATATTGTTTTTGTATCTTTCTTTGGCTCTAAATGGTTCACTCTTTTCTCACTGGAGTCTCCTCACTGCCTGGGCTCAGCGTTACTAGACTGTGGTAGTCTGACTGAGTCTTCACAGTGTAATAGGATGTCACACAACGCAGTATATGCAGATCATACATTTGTCACCATACAATGTTCATTACAGTAAATCCCTTTACCTCCAGAAAAGCAGGCATAAACATACCACGCGCCGTGGAATATCTTTATCCACTTGTGACTTAATCCTGCGCCGTGTTTTGCACAGCTCAGTTTAAATTGCGTCAGTTATGCTTGCCGACAATCCCTCACTGTGAGCTGCCCTCCCCGTCTGTGTGGCCCCACAGGCTAACCCTCTCCCAGCATCTGCAAAGATGAGGGCTTATTAAAACAATCTTCCCAATTAACATTCCAAGCCCCTGGAGCCCCACCAGCCCTCCTCCCTCTGGTCCTCCTCCACATCTGACCCCCCTCCTCGGCTCTGCAATGACAAAGAGGCTGTGCGGGACCAGCCACGGGACCCTTGGATATGGCTGGCCTGAGACAGGGAGGGGGGGGATGTGAGGCAACTTGTTTTTCTTCCCCGAGGAAGAAAAAAAAAACCTCAATCTGTGTGGTTATCCGTTTTCACGTGTGTTTGTTTGTATGTTCGTCTGTGTGAGAGGGAAAAAAAGATGGTAGCGAGAGAGAGAGAGAGAGAGAGGGATGTTACATGACTGGATGAAGGAGTTACAACCAGCCAGGGCGGCACAGTCATCACAAACAGGCCTAATTTGATGTGACACGCAATGATATGGGTTCATTTGCACAGGGTGGATAGCACGTGATCCCTGGCAGGAAGGAACACTGTGGAGCCTGTCAGCTCGCTAACTCACACCATCAGAGAAATGACGTTCGCAAACACAGCACACTTTCCTGCCATTGCCATTTGACCTGGCTCTTACCCCCATCTGAGCATTTTAGAAGACAAACATCTGCTGCAGATTTTTCCCCTGCTCTATTAGTCTGAGATCTGTCGGCCAGATTACGAGACGCTCCCCAATCCCTCGCTCATCTTCCCAAAACAAAGATATATTACCGACGAACAGCGCAGACTGATGCAGTGTTTTTCTATGGTGGTGCTGTGCAAACAGGACTGGGGCGGAGGGCAGTGATGAAACCTCTTAGAATGACTGCGGTCTGGCTTTGCTTCACGTCAGAGATAATGTAAATAAAACACATTAGACAGCTCTTGCTTGCCTTAACTCAGCTGGACCGTCCAGTGTGCAATGTTGGAGTCTGTATCATTTGGGAAATCAGCAAAGGTAAGCTAGATAGAGGAAGAAAAAAAAATCAAAACCAACAAAAAAACATCTCAGGGATGCCAACTCTTTACGAACATAAGAAGCTCGCAGCACAAGACCTAAAAAGCAAAATCTAGGGAGAAAGTCTGCATGTCTGACATCACGTCCCTTCAGGCCTTTCTGGGAAGCCACTCCCTCAAGATGATCTTCATGTAAACAGCATCACCAGCTTGTGGAAGACTCTGGGGATGAGCACTGACGACAGGGGCCGAGCACCTTGGCTGGCAGGTTGCTCGTCTGATCTTTTTTATTCAAGCCAAATGCAAATATTGGATGGATTATGAACAGACACAAAAATTAAAAAAAAAAAGCTTTGTCACAGCATTTAACTTATTGGTCGGGTTGTTTCAAGGAAACAAAACATACAAAAAACAATGTGTGTGTGTTTATATATATATATATATATATATATATATATATATATATATATATATATATATATATATATATATATATATTATTTTTTTAAAAGTAACCTCCTAACTCTACAACAGCTTCAACTGCTGCAGCCCCGCTTGGCAGAGTCTAGCGTGTCCGTGTGATCCCTCATGCGCAGGCAGCGTGTTGCTTGTGTTTTAGTTTCCTCTACTCAATATGCTGCCAGTCTGTTTGGGTTACACTTCATTAATGTGTACCTAATGAGATCCAGTGGTCGAGAGGTGCGAGGATGTTCTCTCTGTCAAATATGTAGGCAATTTAGTTTTTTTTCTAGCAGCCTGGGTTTATATTGTCCACTTTAGAGTCTATCGTCAACTGGAATTTCTAATACAGGCAATAAAAAAAAGCCGAAACATAACCTTTTATCCTAATAAAACTAATTCAAAGCAGAAGAGCTTCATTGTAAATTGGTGCAATGGAAATCTTAGCCATATGTTGCTTCCAATGAAAGTCTAATTTGAGAGAAGTTTGATAAATAGAGGAGTGAGCGATTGTTGTGGAAAACAGTGCGTCGCAGTCGGGACGGGCCATAAACTAGGATTACATCAGCGGCTGTTGCGGAGATGACTGAGGAAGAGTAATACGATAGTGCCTGTGTGGAGGGAAACCGGCAGGCACAGAGGAAACTGGGGAAGGAAAAAACACGAGGGGATCCAATGTAATGTTACAGCGGATCCCTCAGTCTTTCGTCATGGCCACTTTCATTTCCACCACGCTGATCCCTCTCCAATCACTTTACCAGGCACAGGGGAGACAGGGAGAGAGGCGAGGAAGGAGGAAGAGGAACAAAGGAGGAAAAGGTTGTAATGGTTAAGTAAAAGTGTGGAGGTCCGCTAGAAATGTAGGGCACAGGAATGTTAAAGTGGGGTGAGACAAAGCAAATAAGGGTACTGGGGTCCCAACATGTGCTGCAGCTCCAGAGGGGCACATCTTTCTCTGATCAGTTGCCGTCCCCATTTCAATGGTTTCCACATGGATCCTAACCTCTCACAGATGGACCCGAGGAGATGAAAAGGTGCCCGTATCCCTATCTAAGAGGGGGATCTGTTACAGTGGGAAGAGATACGGAGCGGCGGGAATGCCGTCACAGATAGTGTGCCAGTAAGAAATGGAGAGGTGAAACCTCATCCTTAGCACTTGCTCACCACGTGAGTGTGCGCGCCTTCATGGTCATTGCCAGACACTTTGGTGCTCCAGCTTTTCGCTGCATTTGTCAAGCAGTCCAACATGCAATATCAAGCAGGGCTGATGCCAAGGAGAAAGTGTTGTAAGTGTGCCAGAAATTACCCTGATCCCTGTGAAATTGACACTGTGTAAGGTTTCAAGACTGATACTAAGCCCTGGATTTTCCATCTTTACATTTTCATTAGATGAGGCACAGACAAAAAAAAAAAAGAAGGTTCCTTCATAGGTTTTTCTTCTTCATTTTTATGGTATACTTTGCTACTGTTAACATGGCTGAAACATCTTGGAGAGCTGATTTATGATCCCTCTCCCCAGGGGACCAAGCCAAGCCAAGCAACGGGAGAAATTTAAGGCTACCGCACCAACTCTGCTCAGAGAGGACTCTAAAATATCTACTAGATTTATAGAAGTGGGAGAGAAATCTTTTCCACCTCTGAAGTACTGCTTTCCTATTGCTTAGACCCCTGAGTTCAAGCTTGGCAGCCTGACAAATAGAGAGGAGTGTCAAGGTCAATATACTGTCTGTATTTTGTATGCTGATTTTCTTTCTTTAACTGTATTTATGCCTTAGTGTTGACGCGGCCTGGCCAGTCCAAATCAATCTTCTCCATTGTTTCATCATTGGCGATGCTCTACTTTTTTTCAGCGCCATTCTCCAGTCAAGTCATTTCTGCCAGATGAAAAGCAACCAACTCATACAGCTGTCCATGGATATCACATCTGCTGCAGCCATTTTTACATTAGTAATGTAGTGTTATGATGTCTGTATAATGTAACACATATCAGAGAACAATATGCAAAGAGATGGCGGACAACTGCTGGCTTAACTGGGAGACATTTAAAGAGAATATTAAATACTGGTTTCACATCTTTTCAATCCCATCCTCGGCTGGCTCTCTCTTTATTTAATACAGTTGGTGATGGATCTGCAAAACATCGACATCTGAAAAATTAATATGTGAACACCTAATCACATTGAAGACGCTTCCTCTGGCAGCTAATCCTCTTGGGAAGAAGACGCGCTCCGGCAAGGATGGTATGAAACCTATCAAATGTACAATATAATGAATGTATTAAAGATCAGCCGTTGGCATGTTTCAATTTTATTTTAATAAGGGCAACTTATCCTCCTGGTTCTACTTTCTATTTAATTTTCTCTTTTTCATTTCTGTTGCCCAGTCTGCTGTGTCTGTAAGTAGAACGCTCATATCTATTCTAACAATTATATACAGTATATTGTACATTTTTCTCTTACAATGTACGAGCTTTGAACTCTGACCCTAAAATAGTATTTCTCCTCCTCTGCTGCACTGTTTTGCTGAGCAGGTGCCTGCAGTGCCAACCGCCAGAAGGAGCAACCTCTAGTTCACCCCTTTATTAAAAAAAAAAAACATTCATGGATGCCACTCCCAACATCCACAGGCATGTGGTCAGCCCAAAGCCCCCGTGTATCGTAGACAGACTACTCTAAAAAGGAAAGGAGGAGCCCATATGGGGCAGGGGAAATTTAAGAAATGGAGGAGAAAGAACTGGATGATTTGGATGATAAGGAAATGCAGGGTAGAGTCAGTATTGGGGAGGGTGAGAAGGGGGCAGATGTCTGAGCTTTTCGACTCAAACAATGCCATGCAGAAGTTGGCTGCCGGGCGCTTGGCAGAGATAGCGGTGTGTGTGTTTGCCTCCAAGTTCCACACACAGTTTTCTGTGGAAGCGACGGCTTCCCTGTGTGTTTGAGGTCAGTGGCCGTGTGTGTACACACACGGCGGTGTGTTGAGAGCGGCCGGGTTGTGTGGTCAGTGGTACATCTGATTAGCACCTGCTGACCCAACCGGTTCACCGCACTCCCTCAGAGCAGCAGAAGCTGGGGGCGTATTACAAGCGAGCCTGAGAGCAAACATGAAACACTCTCCTGTGCCAGCAAACAAACTGCCCCTCGGCTGAAAGAGTACGAGATCAACAAGCAGGGGATGAAGCCTCGAAACCATCATCCTCTCCCTCAGTATCTCTTCGACAAATTGAACAACAGCGCAGATTGGTCAGGACGCAGCCAACAGATAAACTCGTCCCAACTCTCCTGAGATAAGACATGCAGATCCTCACATGCCTCACATGGGCAGACAATTTACCACCAAATGCTGCTACCGCCTCCCGTCAAAGCAAATCATCAAATAAATCCATGTTTATAGTTTATGCCCGGGCCCAAATATGCCAACAAAGCCACGATAGGAGTGCGTGCAGCTAAAACGCTACATTGTGCTCAGCAAAGGGGAAAAAGCAAATCAGGGAGAGGATGTGATAGGACTTGTTGCAGCACATGAGGGTGTTCAGTTTGTTGTGGAGAAGAGCAATAAAAAACATGGTTCACATCATACGGGTGAGACCTGCCTGGGAGCACAGGCCATATGGGTGACATCTAGATGGCATTCAATGTTCCTCCACTCAGTTGAGCTTAGTGTTTTATTCTGCCGGGTTGTAAGGGACTGAAAATATCCCAGCATGCACGCAGTCTAAGTCTAATGCGGCGATCAGACTGCACAATATCAGCCCGATATCGGTGATGCTGGTCTGACACAGTGATGCTTTCAAAATGCTAAAACACGTTGCGTGGTTTGGTCCTCAACACAACCCAGATAGCCGGACGTTTGACAAGCGATTTGGAGTTTCCATTCCACATGAATTGCATCTTTTTGGAATACGGGTTGAAACTTGCGCACTCAAGCCACATTATGCCGGATGAAACAACCGGCTAAACACTGCGCATATTTTAACGAAACGAAAACACAAAAATGACATTCCCCCTGCAAGCATTTTGATCTGACGGCAAAGTTTAGCAGTGATTACAAACCCCTACCCCTCCACCCCCGCCGCTGTACCAGAGTCCACATGCCCCTCTATTGTCTGAGTCCCCACCATGTTGTCTGTATTTGGGCGAGATAGCATCTCAGCAAACCCTCTCTGTGGCTTCTCTGAGACCTTCAGAGCCTGTGGGAGGCAGCACACCTGTGCACCAGACAATAGCAGTGGCTCGCATAGATTCTGCAGGTCTTTGAAGTGGCGATGGATGTGAGCTCAATACCTCAGGCCTCGTCTTTTATCACGCATCCCTCTGTAGTTTCAGCATGCAGCCCGTGTGACGAGCGATGGCTTTGAGATGAGTCGCACAGAGCTTTTAAGGACGCTCAAGTGTTTGGTCGACCGGTCGTTCTACATCAGAAAAGGTGTCCGCGTGAGACGTACACAAAGCAAAGAGTACGAGGATGTCTGAAGGGCGTACAAGCTGCGGTACACTTCCACTGCGGTCTGATCTGCCAAAGTTTCAGAGCACATTTAGTTGGCGTGGGGTCAGGTATCAAAAATACACAAGTGAGGGAGCGACAGCTCATGGAAGATGACCCCGAGGCTACAGTGTGTATCCAGTATAGTTGGTGAAAGAAAACACCACACAGACTTCACAATCCCCTCCAGGGTATCACAGCCACATCTCATATCACTTCCTTCAGTCTGTGGTGTCAGCTCACTGTCTAACAGGCCTCATAAGCATAAACTAGCTGTGAAATATGAGATCATAAAAAGCAGTGGCTTTTTCGATTATGAACTATCTATGAATTATTCAGAGGCAACTGATGGCAATATTTTTTCTCCCCGTCCTCCATCTCTGTCTCATAGTTATCTCTGCTTTTTTTTCCCGATATTACTTTTGCTCTGATTTTCTCTATATATCAATTTCTTCCTCCTCATCCCTCTTCCGCTCATTTCCATCCTGCGGGATGAGCAGTGCTACTGTTTAGGGAATATCTGGGAGAAGAAAAAATGGGAGCAGTGTCTGGAAAACAAGGCAACGTAACGCTGTGATTGACTGGCGCTAAAGTGGACACCTCACCTCTTGACAGGGCTACAACAAAGTCAAGTGAGTGGAAACCGTGTGTGTAAACAGGGACATCCCAAGCATGCCAGGCGCTGTTTCAATGGCAGCTAGCTCTGTCATCAAGTGGCTAAAAACGTGTCTGTGTTGTCCTCGCAGTCCCAGTGTCTGACCATTTATCTGTCACCATATATTCACTATCCCTCCTTAACTAAACAACATCAACACAAGGTTATAGAATAATAACTATCTTACTGTACATTACAGTTGTGCAGGACTGTAGGGTCACCGGGGAAGGAACCAGTCAAAGAAGTGGATCTCCCGTCAGTGGTGACAGACAATCTGTCTCTGCACAGTGACGAGTAATGATCTCTCTGGGGTCCTCTACCTCGCCGCATCTCATACATATATGCATGGGGTACGTTTCACTGTACATACTGCTTTCTAGCCATATGATTATGTGCAAAGAAAGAAAAGCAGACAGTTGCTGGTAATGATTCAACTACGTAGCCCACTGCTGACGCAAGTGCTCCATTCAATGGCGACTACAGGACCTTAAAAGGGACAGTGTGCAAGATTTGGTGGGATTAAGCCATGTGGTTGCACATTACAACAAACTAAAGACCCCGTTGCTCTCTCTCTCTCTTTCTCTCTCTCTTAGCGGTAACGTGAGCCGTAATGTGGACCACAATTTCGCACCCTGCGGCTCACGTTACCGCAGTTTCACAAGTGTTTTGGAGCTCTACCGTGGCGTAACGTGAAAGCATGGAAGGTTCTATCTGGAGCCAATCAAACATTTGAGTTTCCAAGTTTTCTCTGTGACTTCCCTCATATGGTGGAAGTGAATACTGGGCCAGAGGTGGTTATGACTCTTGATCTGACCGGAGTTGTCCTCTCCTGCACCCTTTATAGGTTGCATCGGACTCACAAACACGTGATTGTGGTGTGCGAGTCCAATACACACGGGCACGATGCCGTCCACGGAGGAGAATATGAGCCATGAAAACTTAATTTCCTGATTCAGAGCGCATTTTTCCTTCTTTTCTGTAATAACTTCAGTAATGAGAAAGAAAATGAAATAACCTCGAGGAATAGATGAAGCATGACATCCATTCACCAAGTAGGCCACATGCTCCGGTTTCGCCTCCGTTTCATCCACTGATACTGAATTACAAACACCACACAAGTGCGAGCAGGATACTGCGCGCACTGCTGCAAAACGCTATCGCAAATCTACTCCAAATGAAGTGCTTTAAATGAGTCATCCCCACCACTACCAAACGCCATTGTTTAGAATGGCTGAAGAATGGACTGCCGGTGATCAACCTGAATGGAGTAGTAAGAGCAATCCACGGCCACTCCATGTGAGATAGAAAAGCAATGCCCGGGCTGAAGAGGCCCTCCACCTTCTCATCTGTCCACTAAAAGCCCCGCTGCCACTGCTTCACGCATGCATCCTCACCCACCCACGCCCCGTGTAAGCCCACAACGAGCCCTGGGCTAATGCATAGAACAACACAATTAAAGCCAAAATGGACAACTCCCCATTCCAGTAAGGGCATGAGAATGAACGAGAGCACTCACCGTGCTGATGAGCTTGTGCCGAGTTTGACCACTCGAGCATGTGTGTGTGTGTGTGTTTGCTCTAAGAAGCAGAACAACGTTGACAGCTCCAGCCAGTAGCCCTTTGACCTGTGGCCTGATGGGCCAGCGTAAAAAGGCAGTGCTGGTTCGCAGTAAGTTCTTCCCTCTGGCACAATTTCCTTGGCAGGTCACCATGAATCACAAAAGCCACAGGCACATGGATCGGGTCCAGGATGCCACGCTTGGTTTGAACTCTCACTTTACAAAGAGGGAAAAAATGATTTCCCTCTAGAAAATAGAAAATCATGGAAGAAAGGGAACCGAGGAAACATTCAGCTGTGTGCTGCAGTCAAAGGAATCTGAATCAGATTCCGCTCTACGAGGCCAACTTCAGCTCACAATAATGGTTTCACAGAAGCAATGTTTGCTTCCAACTACAATGTGCATGTTAAATTGCCGACACAACGGTTCATTTGGAATAGCCCTGATATGTGTCTTCTTCTGTGTATTTGGAGCAAGAAGAAAAGCATTATTGGTTTCTGTGCTGCCTTGTCATTCCCCAGTTCTGTCACAGCTATTATTTCATGAAATCTGACTCCTGGTATTCTGTTTCTTTTTCAATTTCCTTTTCCGCAAAGCCCAAGCATTCCCTTGTCCCATGTCAACCACTTCTTAGTGCACAGCGAAATGTGCCAAAAATATCTCCGTACCAAGAAACCATCTGCAAGCGACATTCATTTCAATTTGCAATTCCATTTCAAAATAGAGGGAATGAGCTTTGCTTTTTCTCAAAAACACAAAACCAATAATTTTCGTATTTCAGTCTGCCTTTGTTCTCCAACACGCTGTCAGTCTGCTCTTTTACTGCTCTGAGAGTGTTTGTCTTTGAGCAGCACTTGCTTCAGACGGACAACATGAGCTCAGACTACCGAGGAGTTCCTGACGGTTCTCACCTTATTTCTTTTCCCCAAAGATAATATACACTCTCATGTAGACAAAGAAAACAGCTAATTGATCTCAATTTAAAGCTAATTGTCTTCTATTCAGCCTCTTCCTCTCCAAGAGCAGTACAGACAGGGGGAACATTCCCTGGCCCAACTCACAAAATAGCAGCAACAAACAAGCCTAATCGGCAGCGGGAAGTGTAATACTGACTGTATCTGCACCTGCAGGGCGTAGCGAACCCCTGGCTGAGCTACTGGCTACAGACGGCCTGACCTCTGTTTGGCTTCATGCAGCAGGCTTGGCTGATGGATATCTCTTTTTTTTTCTGGCAGTTCCCACCATAAAGCGTCACTCAGACTGCCATACTTCATCGCAAGAGTTACCCTGAGACCTGCCCGCAACTCCCCATGGATCATTTTCTAGATTTCTTTCCGGCATGATGCTATAACACTTCCCTCCTCTGTGTATGTGTGCGTGTGTGTGTGACTGAATTTACTCTTGGGAAGAGAGGGATAACAACAACAGCTCTTTGCATATTTTTTTTTGTGCAAATCACTATTTTTTATTAATGCAGTTGATATCGTCTCAATCTTCCATGAGTAAATTTCCTGCCCATCCCTCCACACTTTTAAAAGTAAACTTGCGCCCTATTGTGCGACTGTTTACTGGATAATGAGTGTATGACCCAGTGAGAGAAGTTGATTTGATGTTATCTAAGCTCCACGGATGCAGTGAAATCCTGTAGAAGAGGCAAAGCGGAGCAAGATGCTCAATTTGATCTACGAGGTTCGAAGGCAGAAAATTCACGGTACACAGTGATGGGTAATAAAACAAACGAAGCGAGACTCAAATGCTGCTTGCACCGCTGTGGCTACAGTACATGACCTACATCTGTAGAGCGCTGGAATGCTGATCCTTATCTAATGTAGGATATGGCCTGAGGACAAGACAAGTCATCTTGGCACACAAACCTCTGTTATTCACTGTAATCTTCTCATGCACAGCGTTTTTCAACGACGGGGGGGGGGGGGGGGGCTTCAGAGTCGGTGAGTGTGTCGCATTAATTGATGCGGCGATAGAGTCTGATTCATGTTACATTCTACAAGGAGAGCCATGAAGTATCCGATGAGAGCCTGGGCAGGGTTACATTAAAGGCATTCCCGTGAACCCTCGCCACTCCACAGCACAGGATCCCAGTCTGTTTCTCCCTTCCAGACAGATGCCAGAGTCATTGTTTTTCTGAGCCTGCTTTTCAGAGAGAAAACCCGATCTTAGTGGCTACCAGTGTCACCAGTGCCCCCCCGTCCTCCCCTGTCATTCAATCCCATATCTCCTCCTTTCAGGAATGCACTTCAGTCACTCTTTCTTATCCTCCCTCCCTCTTCTCACCGGACCGTGGTGCCCTAGGCAGTCTGGGGGCAGTGTGTGTTTGGTTGTCCCAGAGCTATTCATCCTCTCTGGTGAAACGGGAGACAGTGACCTCCTCTGTGTCCGGTGGTCTCCATCCCAGGCTCCTGTCTGGTAAGTGTCAGGGATCGAGAACCTGCGAGGGGAGGGGGAAGGTAACTCGATGGCCGGTCAGGAGACAAGCCAAGAACATGAGCCGGCCGGGCACCACGGAGAGATGATACTGGATCAGTGAATGGAGCAGCAGGAATGCTCTGCAGCGAGTTGATGTTAACTGTGCCTCAACACTCGGAGCCGTCAGCCGTTCTGTCATTGTTTGACTCCCTCAAACAAAGCAGAGGAGTATATCCAGGATCCAAACCACGGCTAGCAAACAATGCTTCACTGTTCCTCAGCGAGGCACAGGATATGTACCAAAATGTGTCCATTTTTTTTCTAGTCCAACACCCAGTGACATACTTTAGCGCTGGGAGGAAACTGCTCGCGTTCCATTAATGTACAAAACTAGGAGCAATTACAGGAAGGGTCCCTCCATTATGAAAGGGGAATATACAACACCCCCTACCTCATGAGACATGACAACCTCTCTGCACCTCAAATTAGCATAATGTACGTCTACCACGTGAGCCGCAATTTGTCTGGAAAATCTTTCCCCCCACAGGTTTATTATCGGGAGTGTGTCCATTAAAAACAACTGCATTACCATCTCAATTGGCTCACCATAAGGTTCAGATTTGGCAGTCTTTGAACGAGTAATTGGATCCATTAAAGCAAGAAAAAAATGCCAGAGACCGTAAGATTCATGTTCTTTTGTCTGCGTGGTTTGTGTGTGTGTGTTTGTGTGCGGGTATGCGTCAGGGGGATAGCTGTGTAAATGCCAGTGCTGCAGTAGCAGAACAATTGTTAATTGGGACCAATTAAGATACAATTTTGGGAGCTTATTTAGTATTCCTTACATCGTACAGACATAAAGTAATGCTACTGAGGATTCTCAGCAGGAGCAACGCTGAGGAGACGCGTGGATATGGCCGTCAGTCATATGAGGGCTCCTGGGCGGCAAGAACTAGCAGATAGAAGACTTTTGTCGATATCTAGGCAACTCAAAATATGCATTCTCAGTGTAGTTTTACATCCAGTCATGTCTAACTTCTATAATTGTATTGTATTTAATGATCAGCTGTGTCATTACCCAGTGAGGATTTTTATCAGGGCAACCAGGCATTCACACAATTGTGTTATCCGCTAGCTTGCCGTGGCAAAAAAGCGGAAAAAAACAAGAGCTGGCAAGTAGGATGATCCATGGGTGGACCGGTCACCTGTGTTTAGCAGCTTAGCGATGTGAATCCCTTCACAGTTTAACGTTAATAAAAAAGCCTTTTAACTTTGCAGCACCTGCAGCTCTGTACAGCTCACCTCACTGGTAAAAAAAAGAAAGAAAAAAAGAAGCCAAACAGGAGTTGTGCTCTGTGATAAATCTGACCGCAGCCAGAGAAAGGCTCCTCCAAACAGACTTTGCCTTATGATAAATGAACAAGTCTGCAAGAGTCCTTGAAACATGGGGGTTACTAGGAAATGCTACAAACCTATCCGTCTCAATTGTGTTCAACGGCCTGTGATTTCCATGGGTCCATGCAGGAATGTGTGTTTGTGTGTGTGTGTGTGTGTGTGTGTGCAAAAAGAATGAATGCTGCAAAGCCATTACCTGTCTAAAAAGGTGGCCCAATTATGACAGTCTCCTTCAGCATGCAGCCTTGCAAAACCAAACTCCATGAAATTGATTACCCCCACACCTGGACCTCATTTGTGACTATGTTTCTCTCTCTCTCTCTCTCTCTCTCTCTCTCTCTCTCTCTCTCTCTCTCTCTCTCTCTCTCTCTCTCCTGTCACTTACTCTCAGCTGGGCCCTGTTCATTTTCTCCGTACAGAAAATAAATCTGCTTTAAAGATGCATGCATACAAAGTAATGGAATATTTAATCCTAGACACCAAGGCAACAATTGTGTTGGGGGGAGGCAAAAAATGAAGAGAATTAATTTTGCTGAGACGTGAGAAAGTCCAACAGTATATATTTTTTTTTGTGCTGCAACAAAAAGAAAAGAAGAGGAGGGTGAGGAAGAGCGATAGAGCGAAAGAGCCAGAGGAAAAAAAAGAGAGGGCAGGAGATGAATTTCTAGATATTGAATAATCACCTTGGCTCCCGGTGTTGCCCTCCTTCCTGCTATCATTAGCAACCCCGATTCTGTTATTCCCTCATTGTATTCTGTACTCCTTCTTTAAAAGCCCCCCCCCCCTCCTCCTCCTCTCCATCCAGCTTCTGATTGACCTCCTCTATTAAGCTCAAGGTTACTGGGGCGAGCACAAGGGCATTCCTTTGAGAGACACAGGAACGCTTGGCTGCCACTAAATAAATAGAGACGTTTTATGGGTGTGGATGACAGTAAAACTGTAGGAGACGACAAATCTGCCAGTTAGGTTGTTCTTAAAACAAACAGCGGAAAAAAAACCAAAACATTTTACTGCTGAAGTAAGAATGGAAACCAAAAGGTTTCACAATGCTGAATCAATGTTTCAAAATATCCTATTGGATACCGATGTTGTATGCGTTAAAGGATGGGAATGGTTGAAATATCAGAGCGAGAGTTGTACCATATTGATTCATCTTTAAAGCCTTACAGAATACACTGGTAGCCAGCGGAAAACCAGCAACGGCGTATCAGCGTCCCAGCTTTGCACCGTCTGGCCCCTGGCTTCGCCTTAGTTAGCGCCTCTGCTGTGCTTTCGCTGTGGTCGGTTATAATGAGCTCTCAGTTCTCGGTGAAGGATCGGTCAGGGGGCTGGAGGAGGAGGGACTGCCGTCTCCCTCCCTCACAGCTCCTGGAGGAAAAAAAAAAGCCTATTTGTGTTCTGCTGTTGACCTCCGTCTCTCAGTGGGAAATCTCTGGGGACTCCCTCCGCTCTCCATCTCTCCATCCTTCCGCCTGTCCATGCCTCCCGTCATCGCTGACTGCCCGGTAGCTATGCATCTCTGCTGGTTATGTTACACGGCTTTTCGCCTCACAGGGATACGTTTTCGGGAAGCGAGATGACAGCGCAATCAAAGTCAAACTGCACACAGATGGCTTATATCATTGGGTGTTAACCAGAATGCACAAATGTTGAGTTATTTTTCTTCACATCCAGGGTCTTTTTTAAAAAAAAAAAGAATTTTAGATTAATTCAACATGCGCTGAGACACTATGAGAAGACAAAACACATTTACTAACAGAACAAAACCCTCCAGAATGTCATGTGGCGGTAGCATGAACTACAACGTGGAAAATAAATGACCCCGAGACAAAACTTTGACGGGGGATGCATCGGATCTGCTTGGTTTTGTGTGTGAGGTATGAAAACAAGCAGTCGCGCGGCGGTGGGTCCCACATAGCAGTAGCTGCTGAATAAGCCTGGCTTAAAGCTGACTAAGAGGCGACCTCTCCTGTCTCTCCTGACTGTTGTTTTGCATTCTTCATAATTAGAAGCGCCCGAGCATGCCAGGCATTCCTAATAGAGGTGTTTTACACTAGCGGCTGACACCATCACTCAATCTAAAGCCAATGGTCCTTCCCCAAAGGTCAGCAGCTCAGCCTTCTGCTCCTTCGAGCTGGCTCCTTTCCAGAGATAGAGGTGTTGGGGGGGGGGGGGCACTCGTCAGTGTGACAAAGACACACGCCTCCTTCTTTTGTTCCCTCCCTCCTAACTGTAAACCCTGACAACCAACACTAAGGCTGAGTACTAGGTAAACCAAGGCGCCGTATAGTGACGGATGACTCCTCTGCTCCCTATACCAATGAAGACGAATGCTAAGCATGAATTATTAAGGGCCAGAGCTGAGCGGAATATTTTGATATTGAACCCCTTATGAATAATTCCAGCAGGGCTACCCCAAAAATGAATTACCTTGTTCTCCATGTACTGCAGAAGTATATATGCTCTTCGTCTCCAGGGGTTCTTGCAGTGAAGGGAGATGTTGGATGCAATGTTATGGACAAAAATCCATCTCATACTTATAGTTGGTATTGTGAGCGAGGCGAGAGCAGCCTGATATGTTTGGACGGTTCAGGATCGTATATTCTCTTTGATGTAGTGGTCAAAGACGGGTCCATAGAGAGACTCGCACTGGGATGAGAAGTGTGTGGAATGCAGAGGGGCTGGAGAGAGCCAATGGTTTGGACGTGAGGATTGGGGTTGCATGTCCAATTATCGAGCAAGCATGGTGAGAGGGGAGCTGGCCAATTAAAGGAAGGGGCGAGACCTTTGCTGCAGACCCAGTGTAAACCCCCACAGAGAGAGACAGACAGGCACAGCATCGCCTATAGAGACATAAGGAAGGATAAGGATAAAGTGGAAAAAAAGTAAAGTCAAGAAAGAGAGAGAGACATTAATACAGATACAATGTATTTCTCTCATGAGGTGAAGAGACAGAAAGGTGATGATAAAAAGAGGAGTAGTGATGTTGTACATGACCCTGGTGCTGCTGAGTCTATACAATAGTACTGAGTACTGCATTATGAGAGGTTCATGCTATGTTTTCTGTTCAAAATAACGTTATCTTTGCCTGATTTGGTTGAATATGGGGAAAATCATCCAGTTCACCTGTTTTTGTTTCGTTTTTTCCTGTCAACATTTAAGGATTTTGCTGTGCAGCTGTGAAATGGATATACCGTATGGTGGACACTGGAATATAATCAACATTCAGTACATCTGTCGACATTTGGCTCAAGACACAATTTATATTACAACCGTAGAGAAATTATAGCGAGCCAAAAGCCAAAGTGAATACTTAATAGGGTTACTACTTAATAAATGGTGCCATGGATCCACCTCTACAAAAGCTCTGTGCCGCTGCTAGTGTTCATGAGGTTTACTACAACTTTCAGTGCAGTGGACTATAATTACTCTCTCCATAAAGAAACCTTTCAAAGCGGCTGGGGATTAAATTCAGGGGTAAACAAAGCTGAAGATAGAGTCTGCTTTTTACTAAGACAATGCCATCTTGTTTCTTTTCAAATATATTTCATTCCCTGTCAAGAGGGAAGATGCAGTTGTTGATGTGAGCTCTTCAGCACATCTGGAGCGGAAGATAAATGAAACAATTAACAATCATCCATTCTCACTTTGTAATTAAGAAGATCAATAATTCATCGACCTTCAGAAGATAACTAATTGTTCAGGTTAATGGTACTTAAACTCCTCGAACGGCTTCTAATTTGAGGTAATTTAATTTGTTTGTTGGAAAGAAATAGGTTTAAAGGTGGATTTTAAAGATATGCAGTAAGGATGAGTCTGATTTGGTGCACAGGCATGAACAATGGAATCATGTATTTGCTCAGCTAACTTAGGTTATTTGCCCAAAACAAGCATGATTGAAATCTCCTAAAAACCTCAAGCGTTACCTTGGTTTTTAGATAACTTTGTACTCCAGTAAGCTCTATGAATTGGTGGTAACCCATCAACCTGAGGCCTACTTTAACCATTCCTCAAATAGTTGATTACATTCTTCTCTCACTTCTGTGCCTTGACAATACAGAGTGATTGCTCACTCACTTCAGGAATGTCTGGCGACTTCTCAATGTCTCATTTAAGTCGAAGCAAATTGAGGGGTTCTGAGTTAAACCGTGGCTAAGTCAAGTCCAAACAGCATCTTTTGTCGTTGAAGACCGACTGTATAATTTCTGACACCACAGGAATGGAGCCACAACTCTAAACTGAAACAATGCTCACTCGCTTTGAACGAAGACGAGTAACGCCGCCCTGAGGTCTGACTGCCGTTCCGCTATCATACACTACAACACGGCGAAATGGTCTCCACCGCAGTAAAGAGCATGGCACTCTCTCTCCAGGCATGTGCACTGCAGATTATCATCTGCTTCCGAGACTGGAGGACATGCCCAATCATCATCATCAAAGCAGCAGCAGCCTCCGTTTCTGACCTTCAGGAATGCTCCTCTCTGATACAGAGAACATTTAGGGTCTGCAAACAGGATATTAAAGACCTTAGTCCTCTAGTCTTAAAGCTGGCTCCCAGTACAAAGGCTCCTGCGAGCCAATAATTAGCCACAGGTCCACTTCACACGCTCGCCTCGACCCCTGACCTTTTTACTCACCACTGCTTCCTGTGAGCATATTTAGGGCCCTGTTTTAAATGGGCCTTTGATCAAGGAGCAACACAGATGTTTAATACATGCAAAGCCATTAGTAGTCTTTTGTGCCTTAATACATCATAATTTGGCGCTAAGCAGACAAAGGTCAAGAGGGCTCTCTGGCCCTGACCTGGGAAGGCCCTCAGTGCTTGATCAGTGGTCAGCGATTAACTAGCCAGTAAAGAGAGCGGGGGCAGGAGGCTGTTTGGCGATGTGCAAAGTAATACAATTTACTCCACATCAGAACAGAGATTAGAAGTAAATGGGAAAAGGACAGGGTCATCAGTCTTTTAGCCCTCAAGCCCCCTTTTTTACATGACCCCCTTCCGCAGCTGCTCGGGTATAACTGCACTGAATAGAAATCATACAGAGAAGGAGCAGAAATTCAGCCTGTCCATCTGAAGGAAGAAAATGGTCGTTGACTTCTGGCCATGTGCATACTCATCAGCCGTAACCACAAACCAAGATGTTTGATCTTTCCCATGATTTATCTCAATTCTCGACACATTTTGTCGGTCTGCTCCCTTTCCTCCTCACTCACTTGTTATCTCTAAATCTTGGCTTGGGCTCTAAAAATCATATACATGATATATATATTACACACACAACTTCCTATAGGATGAAATATATTTCTGATATATAACTACCAATACAGCATCACCTCATATGATCTTGATTTGGTAAACCAGCCATATACGTTTCATAAATCACGATGTAGAATGATTGAAAACAAACTAATGTTAAATACTTTACAAATGAGACATAAATACCTACATTTTGGAATAGTTAAGAGGCTCTCTTTTTTTTTTAACTCAACGTTTTAAACAAACAGAATGTATGGTAGCCTTCTATATCAGATGCAATGTTACACGTAGGCTACGTTTATCAGAACAATATGAACATCTAGGCCTAGGAAAAAACTTTGGACTAAACATCGAAGACATTCTGCAAAATTATTTTGCAAACCTAATAACATCCAGCCTTGGGAATAACTGATGAAGGGAATACTGTTACAGAAAGGGCACATAATGGGCCCTATTCATTTTAGATCACATGAATAATGAGTTAAATTATTGGAGGCAAACAGATGGGTCCAGTGTAAATCATCAGAGGAATAACACTTTGTTCATTGTGTCAAATAAGGACATCAATAAAAATGACTGCAATGTCTGAAAGGACATTATCCTTTTAATAAATCAATCTATGCTTTGGCAAAATAAACATAATACATTCCTGATATAATAAATACAATTTATGTGTCAGCAATTACACAGCTGCATGGAGGCATTCATCATCAAACACTGTGATTCATGCAGAGCCAAATAGCTCGAACAATTCCAGCCCCTTCCCCGGGCACTCAAAGGACACTCTGAAAAGTTGACACGGATAAAACAAGATGTATTAGCGAAGGGTGTGGAATGGGGTTGGGAAGATTGCAGGCTGGCATCTGGACAGATTAAGATGCAGGACTTTTACAGCCCCGCATCTGTCTTTTGTGTCCTCGGGCTTAAAGAAGACCTTGCACTGCGCATCATTCTGATTAAAATCTGCGGGTGACCGCAATCAATGAAGACTTCTGTTTGCCAGATCAATGGAGGGCAACAGTAGGTGATAGGAATGCATCATGCTGGAGTGGTTTTGGGTGTGTGGGTACGTGTGTGTGTGTGTTGTGTGTTACATAATCACAATGCATCCTTACACACCATGAAGGCAGAAAAAAAGACCCTCATTGCCACAAATCTGACTGAGTGGAAGAAATGAAGGATGACTGGCAATCGTCCCTCTCACTAATCGCAACCCTGGAGCTGCATCCATGATCATCGATCATCAGCATTCATGAGCACAAAGGCCCTTTTTAAACGGAACAAAAATAAAATATAGAATACTGATCACATATTGTTTTGATTCACTGTATTTTTCAGTAGATTGTGTTTCCAGATAATAAAATCACATCACCCATAAAGATATTTGTATGTTCAAGATGGTTTTGGCAAGTGTAGCGTGAAGGCCAGAATGACTGTTTGGAGTCAAATAAATAGTCAAGGAGCAATGAAGGGAGCCGTGTCCGTCCATAAAAGGCTGGCCTCCAAGAGATGAGAGGAGAGAATGTAGGTTACTAATCCTCCCAAATTAAAGGCATAAAAGAGATTATGTCGACCAAAGCGCTCACTTCTAGGCCAGTACACTCCAACCCCCTCCGCTCTTAGCTGAACTTTTTCTATCCGTTTCTATCCCACTTAAGTTTTTAGCAATGAATGCAAAACAAAGAACATAATGCAGATGTTTGTCGATACACAGGAATGATCAATTCAAAAGGGACAGAGGCATGAACTGCACACACACACACACAAGAACACATACACACACACACACACACACACACACACACACACGCACATTTGTGCTCACACATTATGCACACTTACCTAACACCACCATGAATGCACTGCAATTTGCAGAATGAACTGTTTAGAAATTGCCATAGGAAGGACACTGTTGATGATTTACCGAGGGAATATGGCCCATGGAATATGGTGGGTTCACTGGAATACTGGTGTAAACACTACTTAGACGCACTTACCTCCTTTTAAACACCTGTCTAAATACAGCACAACATTCAAATGGCTGTTTACGCTCCGGCATAACGCCACTGACCTTGCTTTCCTCCTTGGGAGGATTTTGAAATTGAAACCCTTGCCATGCAGCTCGTGCAAATGTTTAACACGCATGCACATTGACCTAGCTTCAATGGCGAGCGCGCTTCAGAACCAGCTATTTAAGAGGAGCTTTAGCGTCAAAATGTGAAAAAGAACACCCCCCCCCCACTGACTTGACTATTTTAAGTCATGAACTCTCACCTTTAGACAAGGACATGACGGACTTCGAACCAAAGCTAAAGCTAACCCTCCAAGCCTGTTTTAACAGCAAACTACACAAGTAGAACACTCAACCCGACCTGCGGTTAAAGCAGCTATTAATCGCACAGTAATTACATCTGACTGATCAATTAGCGGGCTACGCATTCCTGTATCATATGCGGGCCATGTCTAAGCGAGTGTGAGAATGCCCTTCCAGTCTGCAGAGCATTGCCAGCGTCTTTTCATGCAGCGAGGCAACGCAATGCAACTGCTCGCGGTGAACAGCGCACAGATGAGTGTAAATGCCGTTCACTCGTGGCCGCGTCTGCTCGCCTCACTGAGGGAGCAGCGGAGGGGGAAAAAAGAATGCTAACAGAGGAGCAGGGAGCAGACAACCAATGGCAGCGCTCCTCCAGCATGATAGTTCTTTGCATGTGGGAGAGGAAGGAAGGGAAACTACAGAGGGCAGAACGCGCCGTGAACCCACCTCTGTACCAGATAATGACAGAGCAGAGCTTCAAAATGAGTAGCTGGGGAGAAACATGTGGAAAGACAAGTTAGTTAAATAGGAGAGAGAGGAGGAAGGAAGAACTCACAGACAGATATGAAGTTGTCAATTGCTCTTCTGACTTTTTTTTTTATTATCTCAAGCGGAAAAGTTACCCAAAGTTTCCCTTGAAAGGAAATGTTCAAAAGGAGGACATCTTCAAATGTCTGGCGCTCTCTCATTGTGAGCCTAATTATCACCAACACATATGTCAGAGAATAAGGCCTTAAAGTAGTGTTTTGTCAGAGGAAATACATACACGATGAAGAGTGGGTAATAAAGGACATTTTCACTTTGATGAGCCCACATTTACCCTTCTTATGGACGGCTTTCCCGGTGTTTTACTTCCATGGCCCTCCTGAATTTTTTTGGTATTCTGGAATCTCCCAAATCTGTGTCGGCGGGAGGGCTGCTTTGAGAGCAACCACATCCCGAAGAGAAACGTTAGACGGGAATGCTTTCATCCTTCAGAAACCTGTCTCCCTCTCTGTATGAAGTTTATGATAACACCGCTGCTTCACATACACAGAGAGACCGCCTCTGAACAGTCGGCAGGGTTCAGACTCTTCAGAACAAATGGATCGGTCGGTGTCCCAAGAGACGACTGTTTATAGGTCGCGAGTAAGGGAGACATAAATTGTTTTCTGTAAAAGGAATTACTTCTGTTGATAGCACGGGGCTCATTAACAGCAGCACTATCGTCCTGTCTGATCATCTCGGCCCGTCTCATCCCTCACCCTTTCACCCCAGATTTTCAGAAAGGTTAAGTGGAGGGTGATTTGTTATAAAGGGAGGATTTATCCAGCGGCCTTACCAGTGCACTTGGCTGCAGGACGGTGCTGATAACGGGTGCCTTTGTGCACCACGTTGACATAGACAAATTCACAGCATCTATATCCATTTATCTGGTAGAAAGGTACGTTCACACCTGGAGAAAAGCAATGCCACACAGATTCATGTTGCGTGAGTCCACTTATTTGTATTATTGAATAATACAGACAGATAGCTAAATGCACGTCACATGCAAACACGCGGGCCTGTGTAACATGTGCAATACACAGAAATAGTCAAGTGCACAAACGCTCAACTCACAGCTGACATGGAATCCCTTTATATGATAATTTCCCATGGTTGACAAGCTGGAACTTGGATAAGCCAAGTGAGGCTGGGAAGATAAATGTGACAGGGATGGCAAGGGACCATGGCAAACGTATATGGAGTTTATTTGTCAGGACATTCTGGCGTGAAAGTGAGGATAAAGCCCAGTGCTCTTCCTTGTTCCAGGTGAGGGCTTCGGCTATTACATTTAGTTTTATTACAGGAGCAGCAGCTGACATCCAAGCACAGGGAGCCACCGCAAAGATCCAAAGCATCCTCACACAGGTGACGATGAAACAGCACTTGTTTGAATTGGTGTTACAGCACAATCTGACAACCCCAGAATGTTACTTTATCGAGAGGAAGTTGGCTGGGCACGCACGCTCGCGCTGAGCGGGGCTGTCAAATTCACACATCCGGCCAACCGTCTGTGACGATTGGCCATTGACCAGCTCCACTAGAGTAGCTGAAAGTTAAGCACATCTCAACAGCAGCTGTTGAAAAAATGTAGGCGTCAGTGTAGTGGAAACAAAATCATAATTGGCATGCTCGCAGGAGCAAACTAGCCTGTTTTCCTGTGGAAAGATTCACAGGCTCAACCTTGGTAGGGCGAGCCAGAGACTCATCTTTATTCTGATGATGATGGGTCAGCAAATAATGCTTAGCCTTCGGTGGCGAGTCCTGCCGATGTAAGTTATGTGACTGAAACTGTACAGCTCGGTCTCCTCCTGTAGCGAGAGTGAATCATTACCCATTATGGATGACTTATGGTCATATACTGCTCTAGTAGAGACGGCTCGGGTCACAAGGCCAAGCCTGGCAACCCATTTCACTCCTACATATGTATCAGTACACAGCTCTGTGAAGAAATAGATGATATGCGAGGATAAAATGGTCCATGAGCCTGTATTTACTTCCATCAGTGGATTCAGCCGTCAGTGTGTATTTTTTCCATGTCCCGGGGAGATTTCACTGAAGCTAAGACATTACAGTGAGGAATAACGGCACGACAACAGTCATGCAGGGAAGCTCAAGGATCTTCTATTGATAGATGGAGAGACTGTCAAGTACTGCAGAACACTGCTGATATGCAACTAACTGCAACCAAGGGGACCAATTAGTTATGAGGAACTACAATCATTCACACTTACCTGAAGAGAGTGATTAAGCGTCTTTCCCCTGCTTGATCTCAACGTTTGTTTGTGTGCGTGTGTGTGTGTGTGTGTGTGTGATACAGGGAGAGGGGGAGCGGTTGCACACACATCCCATCAGACCTTGAGGTATGGTGATGAAGTGTGGCAAACAGACCTTATTAACACAGAGGAAAGCTTTGAGGGCCTCCATGCCCCATCTCCACCTAAACACAACAAAACAAACAGGGTGACCCCACTTTAACCCTGGCTCTGTCCATCCATCACCCAGCACCACACACACATGCACACACACACACACACACGCACGCACACACATGTGCGCGCACGCACACAAACTACCGAAGCACATATCTCTTCCATTGTCGACATTAGCCCTACCCTGTGGAGAGATTCATGCTGCTTCACGCCATTAGCAGTTCCAGCTCACACACAGAGTTCACACCATGAGCAATCCAACACATCTAACAGCTCTCACATATTTGAACAGGTTCAAATGACATTTTTTCATTTTTAGAAAAACTGTTCAAAGTAAGAGTGTTTAGACTTTTTGATTTAATAGCTTTCCACCTGCTTGTCAACAGAGCTGGAACAGTAAATCCTCATTTCCTGCAGCACATTTTGACAGATTTTTTTTTTTTACTGAACTTTTTTTCAAAGAAGGAGCGAAAGCTATAAAAATCTTCTGACAAGCAGTGATCTCTTCAACTTTGTTTCTCAAATTTCGTTTACCATATTTCTAAACTATGGGTTTTCAGGCAGGGTGGATTCCTCTTCCCCAAGACACCAGACCGGCAGATAAAAGATAAGGGCTTAGACAGTCAGACGTGGTCAGTAAGGCAGAGGAAATCCCCATCATTTGTCTCGGGCCCTGCAGACGTATGTTCAAGCTCAAGTCTCAACCCCCCTATCTCCCTGTCTTCGCTCGTCTCTCGCTGGTTTAAGGTTCATGTGGAGGTGAGGGTTACCCCCCTCCCCTTTCCAGTGACCCTTCACCCCCTACATGTCTCAGAGCAACAGCCCCCCTCAGGGATCGACCTCTTTCCCCTACAAACAAAACACACATACACACATGTTGCTTTTATGTGCTCTGCAGGTGTTGCTCCACACTGTCAAACATGCACATTCTCATACACAGACACACTAAAAACACAGACAAAGGCCCACGGACCGAGCGGGGTGATGGTACGGGCATTGTTCCTTTTCAAGAACTAAAAGAAGTAAAGTCTGGCATTGCTCTGCATGTTTTTCAGGTTGACCCCCCCCCCCTCTCTTCCCCCACCCCAGCAGTTTTAAAATTCAAATGGGAGGTACGGTCTCTACCCTATTGTTCACAAGTAGTGTATTTAGAGGATTTACACGGTGCTCTATGCACCGAAACCTTTAAAGAGGATGTAATTATTGTAATTTGATCTTGAATGGTGCAACAACAGAAGAAAACCTTGCATTGTTGCTTGGTGGGAGGGCTTTTTTTGGGGCAAGGGGCAGACAGACCTGGGATGACCCTGATGCAGAGAGAGAACAATCAGTCAAAATGCCAGAGTGACTTTAAATCAGCAAACATTTCACTGCTACGCCTGTCTCTTAACACATGTGATGAGGGATGCTCCGCAGAGCTGTCCAAGTCATGCGTGTATTCCCAGTTACCTCTCACCCATCCCCACTTCAAATAGATCCTGGTTTTCAGGGTCCGTTCAACCCCAAAATTGTCCCAGTCAATGAAGAGCTCCAGAAAAAACCAAACTCAGCAACAATTTGTGTCATTGTGACAACATGGAGTGATAAATGTGTGTGTCCTACAGCTGGTAATGACCAAACAGTCCTGAAACAGGAGGACACACTTACGCTACAGCTGCACATGTATGTGTACACACCGATGCATAATGTTATGCAGGGCTGAGACACTCAATTAATTCCCATCAACATATAGTAACAGGCAGCATTAGGTTTGCTCATCCATGAAAATGAGACCATATAGCTGGGTGTGATTATGAACAGAGCACTGTGCCCTGACCCAGCTGCTTCACCTCTTCGTGCTCTGGCAGCACCCCCAGGCCCGTGGTGGTAATGAGAGGGCAAGGGGGCAGGCAGCCTGGGTTCACACATGGTGCGCATGGACCAGGGGCCAAGCAAAAGAGGCCAAATGATATGCAGGCCTGAGATGCATACTCAAAGACATCAATTAAAAATAGCATTGCCAGCATTCTTTGTCGGCCCCATCGCAGCTAATAAATTTACCCTGTGATCCAGAAACCCTGCTGAGCAAAGAAAAATCTAGAGGGAGACTTCTGCATATCTTAATCCCTCCGTCAAAGGCAACACGTCTCAACATTAACGGTTCTTGTCACCTTTCGTGGGGGAAGGTCGGGGAGGAGGGGATTTCTTTCCATCATGAACAAGGGGAGATGAGCAGAAGATATACAACTCATTTGAATATGTTAACATACAAAAAAGAATTAAAAACTGCATGCATATTCAACCCTAACATACAGATGTTGGCGATAGCGAGGAAGAGAGTGTGTGTTGTGTACTTTACTCCTGCAATTTCAGTTTATTCCCCCACAGGACTGTGGGGTAAGTGACAGCTTGGGCCCATCTCGAAGATGAATGGTTCTGTCCAACACAAGGCCTTTTAATTAGCTCCACAAGCCTTTCATAAAGAGCACACACACACACACAGAGAAAAGCACACGCACACGCGTGGTGTTACGCACATGTGTTCACAAACATGAGCCCACAAGCAATTGCAAGGGCACATATATCAGAACACAGAGTTGTTGTTTTTTGGGACGTTAGAGTGGATAAATATTTTCGTGAGATTTTGTCACTGTGTATTTTAAACACAGATACACAAAAGCAAAAAAAACAACACATGCGATAAATAAACCCAAGCCCCCATCTAGAAATAACCCCAAAATGTGGGCGTTCAAAAGTCATTTCCGCGGAGTGAGATCAATCCATCATCATTTTAATAGCATAAAAAAGGAGAGGGGGGTGTAGCAGTGGTGAATTGGGGGGAGGCACCGGGGGGAGCGAGAAACCTGGCAACCAGACGGGTACCCATCAAGACCGGGTAAGGAAGCACGAGATCACACTCCTCCTCCTCTGGCTCCTTCTCATTCCCTTCCTTTCCCCTTCTTCTGCTCTCGCAAAAAATCTTCCTCCACACATTATTTGGGAATGGAGAGCCCCATCCACCATTAGAGCGTGGGTGGGGTTATAACAGGGCCTGGGTTAGGCTACGACCAACCACCAGCACTGTTGCAATTATAGACTGACTGATACCAGATGATGAAGCTTGCGGCATCTCACATTAACATCCACCATATCCGCACCATCTGCCCAGATGAAGGGCTATGGAGGGACAGCGAGCGCAGAAAAAATGCAGTACCATCCAATTAGTGGGGCTGCCAGCTATCCAGCATCGTGTTGGTGGACGGAAAGAAAGAAGACTGCCCGAGTGGGACTCCGTCAAACCTGAGCCACTGAGCAAAGAAGCAGTAATTGTAGTGCGTGCTCTCATTAGCAAAAGGTCCTCTGTTGGACTGTCGCAAACTGGCCAGCGACGTGCATGTGTGTGAGATAAAAAGAAAAATGGAGGGTAATGAAGAAATAAAAAGAGAGATGGACGTCATGTTTTTGTCTTTGATTCAGTGAAGGGCACATAATGGCTTGATCTGCCAAGCTCTTCCTCTGGAATGTTCCCCTTTTCGTCCTCCTTACCATATTCGTTCAACCACTAAGACAGACAGACAGACAGACAGACAGACAGACAGACAGACAGACAGAATAAGAGTAGCAAAGGCTTATAGAGTACATCTGTCACACTGCTGGGGCAAACACCATTAGACTCACAAGACACCACCAGCTGCTAAGGAGCCTGACTCAAGGTTTGTTTTTAGCCCATTGTTTTCTCTGCCCTGTCTTTCGCTCCTCAATTTCAATTTAATCAGATACACGCTAACACAAAGAAGGGCAGTGTGTCAACGCCCACAGGCCTTTGAAGTGCAGGATGAATGTAAGTTCAGCCAACTGGGAGCAGCTTTGGGGTAAGGGCGCTCTTCCCTCTGCTCTGCACCAATTTGGCAAGATAGAGGACACTGGGGATACATCCCCACTCAAATGTTTACATTTGCATCTCCACTACTTCCAACTCTTGAAAACAATGCCGAACCCGTTTTAGTTTGACAACTATGGGTTTTAGTTAGGGCGGGCTGAACCACGATGCTACAGACCCGAGTTCATTTCCTGATTGGGTCTTCAGTCATGAAGCGTCGTTCCCTGACAACTGGTTACCCTTTTCCGGAATAAAAATGCACAACGTCAGTCTTGACTATTGGTTGTTCATTCAACATGAATAACTAATTAGAATTAGAAGATATGAAGGTGCAACATAATAATCCTAATTGGGAGAAAAAAGTTAGGAAAGCAAAAATAGACACTACAATATGATCTACTGTGTATTAAAACATCTGTTTCTACCATAACTTTCCTAACCGCCTCCCGATGGAGATACGATTCTTAATGAAATCCTTTTTATCTGATCAACTTTAAATACTGACAGCCCTATAAATCTGTCAGGTGCACTGTGACTGCATTCCATTCACTCAATCCTTACGTTCTATGTCTGCCGGGCAAGTCAAACAGATTTGATTTCACTCATATCTAGTAACAGTAAGTTTTCTTTCTCCTGCACGCTGTAACAGAATATGCCTGGTTCCTCTTGGCCTCGGGAGAAATCTTCTGCCTAGCAGGGCTAGAGATGGACGGAGCGAACCCTGACTAACTGTGGCTGGCGGCGGGTCTGTGGGGAGAGGGCTCGTCAGCATTCTATTGGAGAGGGAAAGAGGGATGGGTGGATAGATAGAGAGGAGGGTTATGGGAGGTAGGGGAGGGGGAAATCAATAAGCCGGCCAAGTGTAGGCTTTCTGTAGTGTGAGCTGGTCCAAATTTCCCTTTTTTCCCCTTTCACATAAAGGGATGGTCCACAGCACTCCAATCACAGAAACAATCAGAAAAAAAGATATCTTGAGACAGATATTATAGACAATCTTGGGAGGAGAAAGAATCCAATCATACACCCAGTAAGTCGACAACTTTTCTTAGTTTTCACAGCAAACAGCCATTCCAAACTTATTATTGTGAGAAAGATATAGTGGTATATATATCTGCAGGCGTAAAAACACACCAAAACCAATATTACTGAAAGAGCCATGGAGTGCTTCTTCGAACACATCCATATACAGCACTCTCCCAAGGGGGTTTACTCATTTAATTAAATACACAGACTCTCAATTTTCCTTTGTTTCCTCACATTGGCATGTCTTGCAGTGTGCATCTAACCCCTTTGTCTCTGAGTTGTCAGTGTGTGGAAAATATGAGGTCTTGATTATGATGAAACATAGAGAAGGGGGAGTCATGGTGGATGACGATAAAAGGCGGCATCCCCTGACAAGTGCCCCTACACCTCTGTGGAGTCAACTCTTTATCCAACTTATTTGGCATTTCAGGTTGCCGGCAAATCACGTCATGCAGCAGTACAGCCATTTCTGACAAATTCTGGATTGTAATCCTACCTCTTGGCTATGTACTCGAAGGGTATCTCCGTTACTGCCATCATTGAGAGAGAACGCATTAATCAAGCCGACATTAGGACACTTAACCTCTGCCCACCAAGTGAGCAAATAGCCCAATCGATTCCCTCAGATCAGTAAAGAATGGCAAACAATAGCGGACAATGACTGTGAGCTTTGTGCGGAGGGCAAGGCCGAAAGCCTCTCCCACAAGGTCAATATTGGAACCACTACACTGATAAGAAACTGATGGGTGATAAAGAGAGGGCAGAGGCGGCGAGCAGTTGACACTGTGGTACTTTCCAGCAGGATTCATAAAGAAGATGACCTCATATCCTGCTTATTATTGTCCTACTAGACAGGTTCGGTTTCCTGAATCTAGGTGGATGGATAGATGGTTCGACTTGGGTTGAAAAGAGCTTTGACTTGAATTCGATGGGGAAAAAAAAAATAGAAAGCCCTGGAGCTGCCGAACACAACCTCGAAGGCAGCAGCTAAAATCATTCATCCTGACTGCTGTCAACAAAACCATGTCACTGTTATTCAGGCTTCATCTATCTGAAAGGGCCATGTTTGATGAAAGGACAGCTGTCATAGTGGGGGACCGGCATAAGTAGTTTGATGACAGAGCGATGCTGAGAGAAAAGGAGGTCATGTAGCTGAGAGCCACTTAGGAGCCGTGGACCAAGGGGGCCAGGATATTGTTCGTCAACACGACTAACCCCACGGGGCTCAGAAAACAGTCTGGCTCTCATTTAGCCTGTCCCTGTCTCCCCAATTGGAACCACGGGACAACAAACATACCAGCACATAAAAATGGATATTCAAAATAGAGAGACGCTGACATGTTGCTGGTTGTTCATTCCACGTAGGTGATAAGGTCACGAGCATGTTGATGATAACTGGATGGTTCAATCGTTATCAACCCAATATGCAGATAATACAGCTTCCATGCCCATGGAAAGATGTAACTCACATGGTTTCCATGGAGACATTGGGTAATATTTGCATGTTTACACCATATGAATGGGCTACACAATAATCTATGTCAGATTTGTATTGGATCAACATCTTAAATGGAAACATCTGCTTAAAGTCGTGCTGTAAGAGTCATTCTGACTGAGACGCTGCAAATGTTGTCTGTTTATTAGAGTAAAATGTTCTCTGCGCACAGGAGGTGACTAATAGAGACACAAACTATTTTTCTTTTCAAACAGAAGCCTGAAGTATGCCAGAAAGAGCTCCAGACCCCAGATACAGTAAAACACCACACACTGGCTGTTAAACATAAGCATGCTATCTGCAGTTCACTGACATTTTCCTGGCAATATTTCTGCGTATATATATTTCATTTTTCCACTTTTCACTCACTACCATGTGAAAACCACCCATATGTGAGTTGGCTAGCGTCCCCTATAGTCTAAAAATAGAGGAAATGTCAAGACACTGAAATCAAACTAAGACAGTAGCAGAAGGAAACACAGCCCAAACCGGCGTGTGTCTTGTTGGTTTAGAGTAACATGCCATCAACTTGTTTTCTTCTTCTCATCTTTTTTCCTGACATGGGCTCGCAAACAAAACCGCCTCGGTCGAACAATAGAGCGATGATTGTTGCGGGCATGAAGTGAAACTTATCTGTCATGTAGCCCTCTTCCAGTATCCAGCACCGAAGCCTTGAGAAGAAAAGGAAAAGCCAAAAAATGTCCCTCTGGTACAATGGCGGCCTTTGTCAAATTTCAGGCTGATACATAGCAAACAAAATGGTAAATGTTTGAGCAATGAAACTGAATCCCTTTTCATGGCTCAAAGCAGCGTCTAACCTGCTCAGATGTTTGGCAGGCTTTTTATGTGTCTGGGGAGAGGAGAGGCGAGCAAAGGAAAGTGGTGGAACATACAAAAAGCCTTTTCAATGCTCTACAAAATGCTTAGCTATCAATAGAAATGTGTTTCACCTCTATCAACTAAATGACTTTTCATTTCGTCTGGGGAATTGCTATGCATGCATTTTAGTTTTTATTGCAAACCAGATGAGCAGTATTTCCACATTTAGTCCTCTGGTTTGTTGTTTGATTAAGGTCATGTGCTTTGTTCTTTTCAGCTGGCTCATTGAAGGACTAAAGGCAGTAAGTGTCTCTTTAGTCCAAATTCAGAAAAAGTTGAGGTGATGGAGGATGCAGAGGACAGATAAGAACTTTCTTTGATTGCAGAAGACTCTAGCTTTGGCCCTCCAACATGACTGGATTTGGATATTTACCTGAGAAAAGCCAGACCATTCTCCCTCAGGGACACAATGATTTTGTGCCAGTCTTTGACATACTCGACCAGAGTCAGACCCAAAGGGCCATGTTCACTCACCCGCTGAGAATATCCAGATTTATCCTCTTTCACAAAATCTCAGCCAGGGATACAAATTACACGTGACATCACATTGTAAAGACATTGAGCAGTACTGCGGCGTGGAAGGAGGCATGGACAGAAGAAGGGAGAAGATGAAAGGAGGCACCGGGATGTCACAGTGAGTCTATTGTGGATTTTTTTTTTTCAAGACCCAACGTGCCCTATTGTAGAGGGAATTCAACCATGCCTTCCTGTGCATGCCTGGTAATGAGGGTGTCCAACCAAGCTAACAACTACCACTCGGAACAGGCCAACACACACAGCCAAACCATGCATTGTCAAGACAGTTTTACTGCTGAAAGCAGCTTTGCTTAGTCTACTTATTCACGTTGCAGCCCTGGTCCATAAATAGATGCAGCCAAATGGTTCAACGTAAACTTAAGACCGAGTTGTGTCTCTCAGCAGCATCTGCCACTGTGTAAATCTGCCCACAGCCTGCAGCTGTCAACAGGAAGCCCAGAATGACCTCCACAGACACACACACACACATGCTCAAAGAGTCAAACACACACACACACACACGCGCGCGCACACACACACACACAGACACACACACCCCAGTCTTTCATCTGTCCATGATTGGCCCATGTCCAGCACTATATATCTGTTCCACTCTCTCATAATAAAAGTAATATTCAATCTCGTTTAGCACCACTCTGGGTTATTATTACAAGAAAATAGAGTTAGTGAAATATATTTTGTCAGGGCATCGTTAGAAATAAGCAAATGAAAGAGTGCTATTGGACATTTTGTAAACACATGCTACATTTAACTGCAGTGCCAGCCCATATAACCCGTAGCACAGACAAATGCAAGGACGGGAGGTTTCTGCTTTTCGTCAGTGCAATAGCTTCTAGCCCCTCAAGTGCTGTGTCTCGATTGTCAATTTGCTCATATTTTCCCCCATCGCGTTGGCGGAAAATTTACAAGAACGTTTTTAACAGTTTGTTATTTCATGGGCTGGCCAAGTCACTTTTGGTGAGAGCCTTGTAAATGTCTTGAAAGACCTTCGATAATCAGAGGGACTGTAGGCACTTCACAGAGTGGAGTACATGAAAATAGCAGTTTCCTAAAATCTATCACAGAGACAGAGGGGAATGAAAGACATTGGTGTGTGTGTGTGTACTGTATGTGTGTACCCTTCAGCCTGTATCAGGAAACATCATGTCAGGTCACATATTTTTTAATGTTTCTCATCAAATCATAAAGACGACTTGGGCTGCTGCAGTATTTACTGTACAGATGGGCTTTAGAAAAAGTGTTGGAAGTGACAGCTGAAACTCTTTCATCAGTCCTCACTAAATAGACAACTGAACTGAACAGAATCAACTCCCTTGACGAAACAAAAGGACCAGGGAACATGTACACACACAGGCGCAGCCTCACATGCTCTCTTAACACACTCGCGCGGAGCCAAGGCGGCCCAACAGCGATCCATTAACAGTAATGAGCGTATACTAGACCATGGGCTCTCAGGGTCTGACAGCGGTAGAAAGACTAGGGGTGTGCACCCTGTTTCAGTGCCAACCTGCCATCTGCGCCCAGCGCTGGTTGAGTTAATGAGGGGATTAGGCCCACATGCACAGCCCTGGGACAGGGCCCCCCGCCCCGCCACCAGCAAGAGCCCGCCACACCGCCACTTCAATATGGAAAACATGACGGAGGCAAGGTGGGCTTACGGAACACACGCGGAGCAGAAACCCCACTGACTGTCGACGTGCAAGGGCATGTGGGTTGTCTGTTTGGCCATTCCTTTATGGATGAGATTGTGCGATTGTGTGTGTGCCTGTGTGCGCGAGGACAATGTGTGCAATTATGTGATTATGGATGTACTAATATAGGACTACAAATCCAAACATTAGGCAAGAAGACGTCTGAGCAGGGAAAATTGGAGATCCCGGGGACTATTTCCTCGTCTGGCAGAGACAAGAGAACCGCTTGATTAAAGGAAACCAGGAGGCAAAATACGTTTGTTAGACTAGAAAAGATTAATATGATGAGAAAGGGACAATCTGATGAACCGAGAAGGAATATGTTCGCAGCTCTGTTAAGCAGTGACCCCAACCAGCACTCGGAGCATATCATTGTTTACACGCAACACACCTCCAAACCACCAGAGACTGCATGTCCTGAGGCAGCCGGCGACTTTACAACGGCCCGCAAGGAGCACAAGGGGTCCTCGGGTCCTCCCGGCTCATGGTGACACCTTTATGTGTCACTGGCTTCTCCCTCACGGCCATCACCACCTCTGCTCAACCCGTGATGCCGAGGTAGTGAGGAGCAGCGGAGGAGGTGAGGAGAGGAGTGCGACGGCACATAGCGACAGAGATGAAAATGACCTTGAATGGAAAAAAAGGCTCATTGCAAAATAAACCAACAGATAAACAAATAAATCCACTGTCGTTGGGTGCAATTAGCTCTTAATTACTGCACACTGTGTGCCCTGGGAGACATGCAATAATTAACAGAAGGCTAATGGAAGACAACACGGAAGGCTTTGGGCAGGAATACCGACCCAAAGCCTCTCTGTGTTAATTTTCTTTTTTTTTTTAAATGGTGTAATTTTCCTATTCTATATTGACTGTATGTTCTTGACTTTTGCAGTAAATTGTCTGCATTTCTATCTCCTCTTCATATGATTCTATGCACCAAAGACCAAGTCAGTGAAGTCATTCTGATTCGTGAGTCTGGGGTCGGTGTGCTGGGAGAAAGAACAAAAAATGTAAATATACACCATGAGAGAAAAAAAAAAGTTGGCATTGTAGCCAACGCTCAAACCTCACGAAGCATGTATTATATTATTATGGGTTTAGGAAGTAATGAAATGTGAAATCACAAAAACACTAATATGCCACTGAAAATCTCTGCCATTATAGGTATTATCCACTAACATCTACCAGCACTCACACTGGACATTTTAATTCAAACCGTTCATGCCCAATATTGCCTTCTGACCACAGCGAGGAAACTTTAACGAGTAGTCAAATTGGGTCTTGGCAAAAATGTTAATTTGCCCTGTCCCTCTCCGTGTCTGAGCTTTTTTTTTTGTCCACAAACTGCTGCTGGTTCGGCTCCCGCAGCAGAGATGGACGTTCTTTCCTTCTCAAGTCCTTTATGGCTGTGGAAACATCATTATACCGTGGCCACCACCCACGCTACAGCTCTCCTTTGAGGGCAAGAACAGAGACGGAATCCAGTCCTCGTACACATCCAAGGGTCAGACGTAAAACCATAAGCTCTAACATGTAGACCGCACTCTTTCTTTTTCCCCTTTGTGCCGTGCGAAGCTACAGCAGTCCTAACGATTGAGTGCCAGTCTTCCCATGAAACCAAAGGGCAATTATGTTTATGTCCAGACCGTCCCTTTCTCCTCCCCCTGTCCCCCTCCGATCTAGCCATCTCTCCACACTGGCTGATCAAGGCCCTGGGAGCCCTGTAATAACACTCTGTTTAGACACTCATCACTGATTGTCAATTAGAGCCTCCGTCTCTAGTGACCCCCAACGCAGAGACTTTTAAGGGTCTGTTGACAGGCTCAGTCGTCTCTACCTGGTTAGTCTCCGAACTGTTTAAAGCCCCCTCAAAACATCACCGAACTTCGGAGTGTCTTCGGAGTCGCTGTGACGAATCGCCACAGAAACAGAGTTCGCAGGCACCCAATAGACGTCTATAGCAGGCTATACGGCCTGATGGCTGAATGCAGCCTGTGCTCCATGATAATGAAGTCAAATCACTGGCACTCTCAGATATAAACGGGGATGTCACTATTTAACCAAAGCCTGAAAAACAGAGCCCAGACTACACTGACATGGAATGAATAGCAGAGCGTTTCAATGCCTCATACACGGCCTATCAGACCACTGGCAGAGCTGGAGGAACATTGTCCAGCGGTGGTGGTTTATTGGAGGCTTGTATTTGTTAATGTGTCTGGGCTCCTGCACTGTTGAGAGAGAGAAAGCTGAATACAGAGAGGCTGTTGTGCATGGCTCTGGCGGAGCTCCACAGCCCCTTCCAGCCAAACTACCATAGTCACACTTTTAAAGCCTTATGAACTGGGAGCATTCTTTGGGGGTGAATAGTCACTCTACCTCTTCACTCACATAGTTTTTTGTTTTTTTTTAAAGTTCACAGTGTCAGCTGGGCTGAGAGCAATTGTTCAACTAAGGGTGATTTTGCTTTACTTCCTTCACTGTTTCTTACCCAGCCGTCCTCCTGTGTCTTTCCAGGTTATTGAATAGCTGCCTGCACCCTCTCTTTCATGGTGCCCTCACTGTTGCTGGAACAGTGACGCCGAGGCAGGGCATGGGTCCTAAATAAGGGCTCAAGGCCTGACACATGTGGCCTGCGAACTGACAGCAGCTTTGTGAGGCGAGGGGTGTGGGAGTTGGGGTCGGGGTGGGCAGGGACACTCAGGGAGGAGAGACAAGCTGAAGGAGCCCCTTGAGAAACAGCCGGGGCCAACAACCACAACAACACCTTAACAAGGGCTCCAGTCATCCAGTGGGATGAAGCTGGAAGGAAAGGACGACACACAACCACTGCTAGATGCCAACAGGAATCAAGAAACCCTAAGTCACAGGAAGAAAAAGGGGACACTAGGGCTGAAGGGAACTGACAAGCAGGACTGGACAGATGATGGACTGGGGGTTGGAGAAAGGGGGAGGGGGATAGCGGACATAACGCACTGCATATTAGTGTGTTAATAGCTTTAAAAAAAAAATGTCATGTTATTTTTGTCACAGAAAGGTAGCTGGAATAAATTCTGAGGTAAATAACCTGTGTGAAGGCAGCGTGAAAAGGGATGCTGTGAAGAAATAGGAACAGACAGGTGAGACGAGAGCAGCATGAAAGAGCGTTGTGTCAAAACACATTGCTGCATATATCATATTTTGTATTTGTGAAAAGGCCAGCAGTGAGATAAACAACTCAAAAAGACGTCGACGAAGAAACAGCCAGGAATAGTTTAATGTGACAGCGGGGAGTCGGCATAACAAAGATTACAACTAATTACAGCGAGACGGCAGAAGAGAGTCCCATTTTCAGTTAGCTGAAGATAAGCAAAACCTCTCTTATGCAATTGGTTATCACCTATAGGATTCCAGCAAAAGTTCTCCTAAGCTGAAAGAACTTCATTGCGAAGGAAAAAGAAAAGGCGAGGAGGAGGAGTGGGTGGTTTTCCAGAACAGCGGACAAAAAGAAAGACAATTACAGAGGTTCACAAAATCCATTCAGTGCATTTTGCTGGGAACTGTTCCTCCTCCATCTCTCTCTCTCTCTCTCTCTCTCTCTCTCTCTCTCTCTCTCTCTCTCTCTCTCTCTCTCTCTCTCTCTCTCTCTCTCTCCCGATTCCGGCCTAATCCTCCACTTTGCCTCCATCTCAGATGATTTCACAGTTGTCACTGAACGCTGAACTTCCTCTTTCTTCCCACAGGTTTTGACTGGGGAACCGGCCAAGATGGCGTTCACTTAGTAAACTGGATAGAGGAGGTTGGTCTCTCAAACTGGCAACAGTTTCCCTCCCGGTTGTCGGTTGTGAGCATTCTCCACACCATTAAAACATTCGTCGAAAGGCCTTCACATAGCGGCGGCGTTTTTGTGTGCAATTCATTCGCACATCAAAATATAAAACTGTTGTTTTTGTTATTAACACTTTCACACAGAACAAAATTAGTAAGCAATCTTTTTTTTTGCTCTTTGACCCCCTGACCGAAAGCATCAACCAATCATGTTGTGAGTGTATATTTAGAACAATTTTACAGCCACATGGACTTAAAGTATTCAGAACCACAACGGCAAACTGTATTATTCTTTTCAGATTCACTCCCTACATTCTTAACTTCCACAATAAAAATAAATACCTTGAACCTCATTTTCGCAGATGTGTTTATTATTATTTTTTGGCACTTTGGTGTCCTGACCTGTAGAGTGTAAAGGCTTTTGACGGTGTCTTTTAGCAGTTTGGATGTTAAAACATCCAAAGTGGAGTCGTTGACTTTAAAGAACCAGAAGACGGAGAGCAAAATGTGCTTGGGTTAACTTTAGAACCATCAACATTTCACTAACGAGACAACAGAGCCTCTGTGCCGCCAGAGATCCAAGCAAAAGGACTCCTCAGAAAGGCACACACACATACACACACACACACACACACACACACAAACAGGCAGCCTGAAGGTCATGATGACATCCCCACCTGTCCCCAACCGATCAACTCATGTCCACACATTGTGATGGAAGTCTGTGGCTGGTTTTGAAGGACTGAGCTGGAGCAGGCTCCCTGTCTAATTACGATGAGAGAGGTCACTGTCCATCCTGCAGCTAATGTGGATTTACTGACTCTAAATCCTGCCTTAACAAGCCATGGAATTTATCTGACAGAAAGAGGAAAAAAAAAAAAAAAAATCAAAATTCAGCTGTGCTGCATACTTAAGAAGACGAGAGACGGTAGCTAATGGTTTAAAATGCCGCTGAATATTAAATCCCCTCTGTCATGTCCACAATTGTGCCCATTGATTTCCTCCTACAGCTGCAACTGTGTTTTGTTTTCAACACTTCAGATCTCTCGAGATTCATGCCATGAAGCTATGCCACTGGTATGCGACTACCGCGGGCAGTGGAGTGAAGAAGCACTGAAACGAGGTCAGAATCACGACGCTGGGGCAGTGTTCTTGGCATAGACGGCCCTTATGTTTCGCCCTGCTGGTTACCACTACAGAGGAGAGAGGTGTGGTAGCAGTAAACAGCCCAGACACAGGCATGCACAGGGCAGTAAAATGCAATACAGTGCCATTCATCACCGCACCGAGAGCTCAGCAGGGGCACAAACATCAGCGTGCCCCCCCCCCCCCCACCCTCGCACGCCCCGTTCCCCAAACAGATTTCAGCATACTTCCAGTCTCCCCCTGGCTATAATTCTCACCCATGTGCCTTACTGTCTATAACTGACTGTCCAACATTCTTGCTGTCTGTCACTGACATGTTTGTCAGTGAAGCTTTTTTTTTATTAATAGCTCTGTGAGTAAACCATTTGAGGTTTAGCGTAATGCCGCATAGGCCGTGCATGGCGGTGGATGCCAGAGGGGTCGCCTCTGGGACAAAACCTCAGGAAATGCCTCTGGAGTGGAAGGGCACAGCAGCTGAGGATTGAACGTGTATTTCATAAGAATGGGAAACAGGGAGGGACATTGAATGACACTGCGGTAAATTGCACTGCATTGATAGGCGATGATGATAATATATGAGTCAACATTTGTATGGACTAGCCTGGCGTATTCAATAAAAAGTAAGTGTGTGTGACCAATGAGAGGAGGCGCGGTCCATATACAGCGCTATGGATCATTTAGTCCAACATCAACAGAGTAGAGTGGCGGATCTAAAGCACGTGTGACATTCAGGAGTTGGAGGTGTCTCCGTGTGCGTGTTTGTACCGTCAGTGTACAGGCGGCCCCAAAGCCTGTGGTGATAAATCCAAACATTTCTGCCCAACTTAAACACAACATAAATCCGTCCTCCGAGCTTGTCAGCAACACACAGCCTCAGGGACGGATGCGTAAAGGCGAAAAGCAAAGAGTGGCAGGCAGCAATCTATTCTCCGCTCGATGTGTTCCCCCTCACGACAAACTCAATCACCGTTTATCTCACTTTAAGGGTTTAAACTTCCAGTCTTTTTTTTTTTTTGTTTCCTAGAAGTCATTGCTTGGTAGACAACCGAGCATGATCCAGACAATCCTTTATTTGTAGGCAGGGATTCCCGAGGATATTGGGAAGGCAAATGATTTAACAAAGAGCAGGGATTAGAACAGCGTGGAACAAGGTGCTTGGAGCTAAAAAAAAAACAAAACAGGAAACAATGAGCGATACGGAAGACTGCACAGGGAAGATAATTAATGAATAGCTGCGTCAAATAATACAAGCTGGAACAGTGGGACCTCTTGTCCTACTTCTGCGGCGCAGTACGCAGACACAAAGACGAATGCACACAAATATGGGGGAGGAGGAAGAATTAAGAAGCAGTTACAGAATGACTTCACCAACAGTTTTCCCCATAAAACATGTCTGCCGGAAATAAAATATGAAAGCAGTCGAGTTTATTGAGAAACACAATGGAAACAGAGAATAACTTGCAGACAGGGTCATTCATACAATAATGATGGTGAAGCCAGTCAACAAAATACTGGTCACATCGTGGTAACACCCATACTTTCAATGAAGTGGAGGGTTGGTTCAGGGATTTTGTCTTACAAAGGGGGTTTTAGAGTTCACTTTTATAAGTGAGGCTGCTAATCGGGGCCACAACGGAGACAGACATGCTCCCAAAAAAAATGGACAGAGCCAAACGGTCTAAGAACCATTTATATGGAAATCCTGAACACTGTGTTTGAATTAATGATGCAAGTCAGACCAGGAACAATTATATATATATATATATATATATATATATATATATATATATATATATATATATATATATATATATATATATATATATATATATATATATATATATATAATGAAAGCAGTTCCAGAGGTGCATATTTACTATAAACTGTGTAAAGTAAGAGAGGTATTTTTTTCCATGAGGATTGCCAAAGTGCCTTATTTACGTGCTAGGTAATTGAGAGCAGTGGTGT
Organism: Clinocottus analis; assembly: GCF_023055335.1. Lineage (NCBI taxonomy): Eukaryota > Metazoa > Chordata > Actinopteri > Perciformes > Cottidae > Clinocottus > Clinocottus analis. Next base: position 20,285,142 of record NW_027175931.1, on the reverse strand, counting down.
GAATAGAGTGTCGGATATGGTGAAGGCCTGACTCTCCCCTCAGCGTCAATGTCTCTCCGAGGCCCAGGAAAGAAGCATTGTTCCATCAAGGGACACAAAAAAAGGATTAATTTGAATTTGGTTTACAATGCCATGCCTTTCAAGTTAATCCATCTGGCCTGTGCCCCGGAGTCGCCAGCTACTCCCTCCTTTCCCCATTCACTCTGCCAGGGCTCTTTGTCTACAGTAGGGCTAAATGTCAAATCTAGCACCGCATGGACAGACAGCCCGGAGAGATACGGACACAGAAAGAGAAAATTAAGACAGAAAGAAAATAACAGTTTCTGAGAAGAAAAAAAAACAGCTCTTTTCTAATTTTTAATATGAAAGCTTAAAAAAATCCGTTGAGTCCCCGGTCAGCGAAGCTGCTCACCGAAATGGGGCTTTTTAAAATGTATTTATTAAACCTGCACATTGAAAAATAGTTCCCCTCTGGCCCACGTTGTTGTTGTTGTTGTTGTGTGCGTTTAACGAGTATTTACACTCCTGCATGTACACGAATGGGAGATAGACGTCAGACAAAACACAGTCTGAAAATTATTTCAGTTTTTCAAAAAATGCTATTTGACACAAACTGTTGAGAGAAAAGCCTTTTGTCCACGTCCATCAACCCGATAAATACATTTTAAAGAAGTGAAACTTAATAAGTTTCACTCCCGATTTTTGCTCCACGTATGTATATGCAATGCAATAATGAAAATATCTCTGAATGTAGAGGAATTAAGCACAGCACTGGTGTACTTTGGCTTTAACAGATGGAGATCTGGCATTCAGATTCAGAACAGGCTGTGTGGAAAAAAAAAGAAGTCACGTCCTTCCTTTCTGTGTAGTTACTAAGTGGCCTGAATTATCCGACCCCCTGCTGAGAGTGTTAAGATGAGTCTCCCCACACATCCATCATGTCTATTTTCTTCCCCCAGAAATACAGATTCTTTCAAACTACTATAAAGATTTGTTGAGGGACATTTCAGTGTGTTTGTTTGCTTTAATGACTTTTTAAAAATATAGTTTCTGGCATAAACTATCTCCCCCGTTGACATTTTCCAAAAGCTGTTACATTAAAAATTTAAAAAAGCACGGCACGTTGCCTCTAACAGACAGAACTCAAATGGTTCACGCTGTCATTTCTAAACTCACTGGTCACATATTGTGATGGTTGGAGGAAGAAGCATCCACAACGTTTTGTACATCGTTGGTCTACAGTACGCAGGACCCAAAATCATAAAATCTAATTTTACTGCAGAGTGGTTTGCAGAATAGTGTGAGCGGGTGACTGTGAGGCTGCAAAGGGAGAAGCATCTCGGGAAAACTCAAAGGCACAACATGAAAGGCGTTTTAGAAAAACCCTTCACTATGCCATCACTGGCTAAAATAATAGCAGTGGCGTCCTTCACGCTCTCTCTCTTACGCTCTCTTCGCCCGTGGCTGCTGCCAGAGGGTCGGTCGCACCGCTGACCTCACAACTCCCACAACGCAGATCAACTGAGGACAAAAGCGAACAGTTGCACAGCAGACATCTGCATGCCGGTGCGATGTGGAGAAACGACTGAAGGATCCAGATCGGGCTTTTTGAAGTCTCTTGGCTGTTACCTAGTTAACAAGCCTTTCAATTAGCAGCAATGGCAATCCACAGCAACAAATATCACTAAATGCAGAAAAATGGTTCACTTGGAGCTGAACTTAATTAATGCAATTCATCTTGCTCCCGAGAGAGCCAAGTAAAACACAGATAATGTATACAACGAACAACGGAGAGCGAACGCAGATTTTAATTAGAGATGTTTTATCAAACAAGTCCGCTGTCTCAGCTGATGTCCTCCTGGCGCCGTTTAAATACTCCCTGCATAAATCAGGAAGCTCGCTGTAGAGTAGATTTATGCATAGAAATCAGTATAACTGTCCTCTGATTCTAAAACGTGGTCCCAATTTTCTACTTTTTCTCCTTAGCTTCAGCTCCAATAACAGTACTTGTAATTGTTTTTATTACAGCAAAAGGATAGCTTCTTAAAGTAGCCTATAAGACAAGCCGAGCCGCGGTGGAATAATAATTAACAAGTCCGCTCTGATATATTATTCATACGTAGTTGTTTGCTGCGCACGGAGATGTTCAAAGGGTGCGCAGCTAATGATGCCAGATGAGCTCTGCATACTTGTCAGATTGATCCCAACTTAAAAGGTATTGTCATATTGACTGTCAAAACACTGCAAAGCATCTTTAAAATGCACCCAAAACCCATAGCTGTATGGCTGTTCCTTGAGGAAGACCTGATAACTGAAAAGAAATGGCGAAAAAAAAAATTGGATAACCAAATTTAATTAGGATGAATACAAAAGCACAAGGCCAACTATGATGCCTAAGGGGAGCGCTGTACTACTCCAATTACAGATTTGTTTTTTTTGTAGGTCAAATCTCAGTAGTATGGCAAGGATTTAACTAATATTCAATTACACAGTGGCTTAGTTCTGATATAATCCTGTAGATTTAGCTGTCAGTCAAGGTTTGACAGCATGCAGCATTTAAACTATAATATATGGACACAATGTGGTGGCCATGACAGATGTGTTTAAGCTGCAAAGATCCTGCATCCTGCTTGGACTTCCTGGTACACAAGCGCACGTCAACATTGTTCACGAGAGGTCTTTCTCACATGCCGCACATGGCCAGTGTCAAAAGTGGGATTCATATTGCACGTTGCATAAACTGCACTCTGATTTCCACAATGCTGCAATTCTACAGTACTACTATTTGAAAGTGTGTACTTTGGCCAGCAGTACGAAACATTGTGAGGCTTAGAATTGGAGAAATTTAGCGCGCAGAGCCCCCCTCCACACAGTAAAGAGGTGTATTGAGGTAGACAGCTCACACCACCCGCCTCCCATATAACATTAGTCCTAGCTGCTGCACATTCCAGCCCCCCTGAGAGTGTCAGGGAAGTAGGGGCCCCTCCACCTCGGATCCATCTATAGAGTGCTAATCCACCGCTGGGCCGCGCAGGACAGGGGACGACCAAACATAAATAAATGAGTTAAATCTCTGTCTACTTTTCCCATTTCAATCAAGTGCTTGGATGGAAACCAGACGGCACGGTCACCTTCAAGGGTCAGTCCTGGCTCAATTAGAAAGCCCCTAACTGAAGAAAAGCAAGTGATTATTTTTAAGCTCTTAAAGTGTCTCTCCCTGCTGGCTGAGAAGTGGGGATCAGAAAGATAAAAAAAAAAAGAAGAAAAAAAAAAGTGGTGCTTTTGCCTCCAAAGCCACCTTTCTCCCCACACGGGCTGTCAAAATGTATAAAGTTCATAAACAGCGACAGACGGGATTAAAAGGTGCAAGGAGGGAGGTCAGAGACTGAGATTGAGGACTCCCAACGCCGTCTCACAGATACCAGTCGACTCGACAGCCAGCGCCTCGCTCGGGCTGAACACCGAGACCGCGCGGCTGGAGGGGAAAAAGGAAGTAATGTCTGGAAATGAAACCCTACTCTATTTATTAAAATAAAGAGTGGACACGGTAGAGTTAGTGGTCTCTATACCCAGGAAGCATTATCATGTAAATGGTAGTCACTGTACAGTAAAAACCCTACTTTTACAAATGATAGCAGCCCGGCTTCAGAGAGGGAGGGCTGCATTCTAAACATAAGTGCTCTTCAGGGACACTATCCCTGCTTTTTGTCTGCTACTTCAAAGAGAAGCAGCTAAAGAGCTTCCATTTCCATTGCTGAACACTGTGCACTTTGTCTATGAAACTTCCACATTGCTTTCTCTCTGGCAGTATCTGTGCGCATGCATGACAGGTGCACAGGTTTGTGAATATAAAGGAACCCCTACCTGGCTCTGTCATGTGTCCTATTATTTCACAGACTGAGTTCTCCTCAGCACGCATTGGCTCCCATAAATATCTGCAGAGTTTTAGAAAGCGCTGTTCTATTTGTGAACTTGGTATTTCATAAAAACCCTGCTTAATAGCACAGTTCATTGGATTACCTTGATGACATCCAGCTAGTTTTATACCCTACAGCTGTACCTCGATCTGCTTTCACTCATCACCCAAAGTGCAAATCCACCCTGAGCGACATGCAGAGCACTACTAGATTTCATTATCCAATCCCTGTAATTTGCGCAAATATGGTGATGACACTTCTTTGGATCGGGAGCAAAGCAATAATATTGGTAAGAAAAAGACAGCTCGGGGGCAATGGTCGTTCAGGGATGCTGTAATCCTGGTGGGCAAAAATGTAGCCCAATAATCTTTCCAAGCGAATCACTGTTTACTAAATCTGTCATACTGTGTTTCTGACCCGGGGGTCATACTGTGGCGATGTCCATATCAGACTGAGTACCTTCTCAGGGTCCCGTCCGGAGACATTTAACTCTTGTCAGCCGTTTACAAGCCGATGCTGTCAGCAGGACGAAGTGATGCTGACGCTCCCGGATGAATACAGGCATGTAGAGGATATAAATCGGTTTCATATGGAGCATGTCCATGCACCCAAAGTGCACATACAAGAACACACACACACATGCACACTTCCACACATCCACACCCGCACACATCACTGCTGAAAGATTTTCCCTTGGGTCTCATCCGTCTCACTTTGTTCCACAAACTTGCAAACGATCATTTGCAGAAAAGGGAAAAACCTTCACGAGCATCTGTTTAACTTAGTTCTACAGGAGTGTATCCGAACAGCCTTTTAACTTGACATCAAAGCTGACCGATGAATATAGAATATAGTCCATACAGTACTGAGCAACAGTGAGCACTCAGAACAACTGTTCTGAGTGCTCACTGGAGACATGGGTCTGAGAGGAACTATGATTATGGCATGAAAAACAATAAGGAACTCCATTGTGCATTCATGACCGGGTTCCTACAATGGCCAAGGATGTAATAATACATGAGTGAGGATGAATAATTTGTTAATGTATGATCTAAAAACTCAATTCTATCCTGTTTCACTCAAGCTATGCAGTCTCCACTCAGCAGCATCCAGGCTCACTGAGGAGGAAATTACCAGCCTATGAAAAAAATAAATAAAACACTGATATATTATTGTTACACATTTGAAATACGGCTCGACAGTCCTTGACCTGCTCAGGAAATTCATCTATTCTATTGACATTTCCTGTCTCTTTAAATATATTTTAAAAACCCCGTGACCGATGGGAAACTCGTTCAGATAAAAATATTTTCCTATTACTTCCAAACACCCAGATAGTCATGGTAATGCAGGAGTGTATTTAATGTAGTCCACCATCTCCATCCAGCAAACCTTTTGTCTACAAGCCCAATAGATGCTCATTCTCCATCTGTGGCTGAGAGGATTAACATGCAGGCGAAGGGAGAGTCTTATCTCACCTTGCAGAGATAAATCAGGTAGGGATACGACGCTGCTCTGGAGAGCAACAGGGAGGGAGACATTTGAACAGAGAAGCCACACAGTCTGCTCGCCAGACTGTTTGTTTAAAAGCTGCTTTAAGGGTTTATGCTCTGCTCTGCCTGCCCTCAGGAATGAGCGGCCAGTGACCGTGGGCTCCAGGGTTGTTTGGAATGGGCAGAACGGTCACCTTGATCTCTTCTCCTGTGACAGTTTCCAGACAACATGAGGCACAAAAGCTGTCTGCTGACAACTCGGCCTCGTTTTTCTCTACAACTGACCGGGCCCCGATTTTGCACCTTTCTCGGGAATATTCTGACGCCCTTTCCCGTAATTGTTTTGTGGTCTTGTGGTATAAATACAGCCAGAAGACACGCTTGTTTAAACAAGTCGGAAAATCTAAAATCGGACCTGTGAAGGGTGGTCATCAAATTCACACATGAACATCACTTATGGCAGCAGCCAACCAGAATGCATCTGCCATGTGATTACCATCCAAACTGTCACACGCTGTTGTAATACACGTGTGCACAGACTTGAATCAAGAGATCTATGTCAGAAAAAAAAGCCCAACAGTACAGGCCAATGTGAACGTTATTGGACTCCTTACAGCTTTATGGTCAAGATGAATAACAGTTGATGTTCAAAATGAATATATTTATAGTATAGAGGACAGCTATAATAACATCTGTGGGTCTGGAGGACAAAGCTGACTTTATGTGGCTTTGCCTAAGGGGAAATACTTGGAATCTTGTGCGGGATGAAAGGAAACCATATTTTCTGATACAATTTAAGCCTGAGAGAGCTGCAGCAGAAATTCTTTGTGTGGCAAAGTAAACAAAAAAAAAAAAAAATCCAAGTGTGTGATCCACAGGCATCGCAAATGATTTGTTCTTGCAGTGTTGCTTTGGCACGGCCATAACTGCTATCTTTAGGAAAAATAACTTAGGGAAAGCAGAACATATGCCTCAAGTACAGGAGGAGACACAACTTAATGCATCTCAGTGATAGTTTTTACACACTATTGAACACTCGGTGAAACACCTAAAGCAATTAGAAATATTGATCTGCAGAACAGTCTCAACAATTGTTAATTACAAAGAGCTTCAGTCTAAATGAATACCTAATGAGGTGCAACTTTAAGAGAGAATAAACCATCAGGAGTGTCAATGTGCATACATGATTAAATACATGTGCCTGATGGGCTGAAGATGAGTGTAGTTATGATTTTCAAGGGATATTTAATGTCGTTATTGGACTACTTTAACAACACACTTGCATCACCGAGAGTCATGGTGGAGGCTATAGCTGATAATGTAGACGTGTAGGGAATGATATGCAAACAAAACAAGTGGAACATGGATACAGATGGTGTTGGAGAAAAGAGTTATTTCATCTGAAAACGCTGTCATTTATTTTTGCATACAAAAAAAGTTTACCGCTGCAAAGAAGGCATCCTCGTCAAGGTGACCTCTGGGGGCGTGAAACATCAATGGCTCAGGTGCAGGCCAACTGTTCTATTGAAGGTGGGAAGCTGAAAGGAATCACAGCAACTTCAAAGAAACCATTGACGAGACCAAGGGGGGAGGAAAAAAAAAGAGAACACTTATAACAGTTGACATCAATCAATAACGGTTTGGGGAAATGGATTCCCGTTCTGTTGACCAAAAGCAGCGCTGGAGGGGAGAATAAAGATTCGGAGCCTCAACGAAAGCACGATGGCTGTAAAGAGTTCGAGGGCATGAATTACATTTAAGAGCAACTCGCATTGTGAACAAACACTGCAGCGCCAAGGGATGAAAGCCAGCTGTCAGGCCACAGTGGCAACTGAGTGCTCCACCGCTGAGGACAGTGTCTGTTTGCCAACAGCAAATAACCGCCTCTGGCCCATTTAGTGCCATCTCTTTTTATATTCTGCAAACAAAAGCAGTCTGCCACTGAGATGACACAAGCTCTTCTCAGCGGCTCCCGCTACACTGCCCCGATCAAACACAGAGCTGTGTGTGGAACGAGCCCAAAGCCAACACAGTAAAGAACTCTGAACTAACCCGAGTACATGCACACTGCATACTGCCAGGCCAACACAGAGGAATTCTAAGTCCCTTCTGTTTTGGCTCATTTGTTATCCTGGCATCTGCTCTGCACGGAAACGTGTGCATTGGTCAGGCAATCAGGTTGAAGAGGAAAGCAAACGTATCACACAAAGACCAGTTTGAAAGCGACACAATTCCTGATACAATAAATTAGACCGGAATGAGTCTTTAACACTTCAACAGAAGTCCAAAGTTACATTAAAAAAAAAGGCAAGAAAGTAAGCAACAGACCAAGGTCATAGCAGGGATCACCCTGCGAGGCTTATTGCTACAAACCGAAGCCCTAACGTAGAAGACAAATCTTCTGGTAGAGCAGACTCGATGCCCTGTGGCTGCCAGTGAACAGAATAAAGGAAACGAGTTAAAAAACAAAGTTAAGACTGACTTTAGAGAGCTATCTCAGCTGGCAAGTACTCAAACAACCACCGAATGCAGGCACATGTAGCTATAAACACACACGCGCGCTCACAAACAAATGTCACACAAACACGCACATCACACTCTCTGGGACACGCACACATGCATTCTATGGCAGCGTGCTTATAGAGAGTTGCCAGCTGTCGGAGATCTTTGAGAGAACAGAACACCACCTGTCCCCTTATCTTCCCCTCAAGAGCCAAGAGAGAGTCTCCGTCCAACTGGAGCCACCTACCATCTACTCTCTCATCCCGTGCTTAATGGCAGCTTGTCCTCTATTTTCTCCTCAACAATTTATACCGGTCTTTGTTGTTCCTTCCCATCTCTCCTTCTGCGCGTTTGATCTCAAAGCACAACATTCTGTGCAGTTCTTTTGAAGCACATGAAGGCTTTTCCGACAAGAGAGTAATCTCAATGTTGTACCTGGAGTCCTGGTGGTGATGAGGCCTGATGGTTGAGGTTTAGATTCAGGTTAGCATTTTCGCCAGATGTTGTTCCTGTTGTTGCCAGATAGGAATCTGGCCATTAGGTCAGTGACAGTGTGTGTGTGATGGGGTGCGAGGTCAACATTTTTCTGTCTCCGTGTTTACATTTCCTCACTCTTTCACCTCGGTGCCATTGTTTGGCTTTTGGCTTTGCTGAGCGTTTGGGTGAAGATAGATTGATGGAAGCCAGGCCAAAGCGTGGGCCAACTCCAACCATAGCTTTTTCTGCGTTCAGTGTAAACACGAGCCAAGGTTATACCCCCACGAAACCCAGAGAGTAAGCACAAGTGATAGCAAAATCAGTCCGAGCTCTGGGGTGAAAACAGAGTTACCAGGCTCTGCTACAGTCAATTTACTGATCTAGAGCACAGTGTTAATGGAAGCTTTGCTCCTAGTAGTTCAAACAGGAGAGCATGCTCACAATCTGTGTCGACAGCTCGTCAAATAAAAGCAGCATGTGCAGTTTCCAGGTGACCAGCTGTGGTGAGAATGTGTGTATGATGGCAGTGCTAATGGGCCAGAGTTCCTCTAGGAAACATACACAGACACACACATGCACGCACACAGACCTGCCTGATCCTACTGTACACACAGCACAGGAGCACTTTGGCCTGGGGAAGGCAGGGAAGACATGAGTGATGGTCCAACCGGCTGTCTGGAATGGATGGTCTGACTCGTGCAGGCCGGGCTGATGTTTTTCAGTCAACCTGAGCAGCACTATAACAGATGGAGGTCACCACTGGGTAGCACAGCTAAAATTAACCCTGCAGCTTAGCGTGAATTAAGCTGGGCCCCTGGGCAGGGGAGCTAGCATCCCGCAGGATTGAGGCGGGTGCTAGGCAGGGAGTACCAGGCCGGCAGGGACCAGACCGCAGCTGAGGGAAGGTTTCACGAAAAACAGCAGGGTCGCTCTGTCCCAGAGCAGTCACTCCAACTCCTCAGAGGTTGAAAGTGAATTTACATGGCAGTGGTGAACCTTAGGTAATGTGATTAAATCCTGGCAACACACTGAGCGATGATTAACTTATTCTCTCCCCTCTCTGTGCCCTTCCATGCTGCTTCTTGCATCTCTGTCAGGCAATCAATAAGCTATTATAGCTCCAAACAGTAGGGTAAATTAACTTACGGCTCCACCTGCAGAGTCGGCACTCTCCACTAATCCCATTGGCAGGGAAAAACGAGACCGGACACAAAGGCAAGGCCCCCAGATCATCTGCTATTGCACCTTGAGTCTCGGCACGAAGCTCACATAGAAAGCAAACCAGCTTTTGAGGACCAGACATGGCGCGCGTGGTCACATTGGCGGGTAAGGGAGATTTGCAGCGCCTCTTATGAGTGAGTATTGCACCACAAGTACAAGAAAGGGATCGTGTGAGACATTGTGGAGACTGGTTAAATGCGTGTTGAAAACTGGTATATGTGACTCTCAAATCCTACACTATTTTTAGAGAGGTGAAGAACTCTGTGAAAAGGACATGCTATATCCCGCTACGGTCACCGAAGGGCTTTCTATCCCATCCATCAGATTGGAGCCAATCGGCTAAATAGAGCTGAGGCACCACTGACAGATTAGAATATGATATGAGCGCAAGGCAGAGACGCAGAGGGAGAGAGATACAGAGAAAGAGAGGGAGAAGTCTGCAAGGGAGAATAGAAATGTCACCCCCGAGCCGAACAGCAGCACTATGGTCATACAATACCGGGCCTCACTGAGTCAGGTGTCAGCTATTTCAAACTCACCCACAGCAATAGACTACTGTTTGAATTTGTTCAATGGATCCTCTCCACTTCTCTCCTTTTACACATGACGTCCCCCTGTCTGTCTTTTATCCAACCCTTTGCAGTATATGGTTACACGGAGATCCTTTTGTATCCTTGCCACACCCTGTTCAGAAAGGTCACACAGACACAAAGAGGAGGTGAGGGTGTATCTGTTCTATTCATCGCTCAGGCAGGCTGCCCTTCTCCTTATCCTCTTAATTAGACTATTGTATACGTTTACATGCACTCCATTGACAATTATGTAGTTAAGCCTAGGGTGCGTAAACATCATTCTGGAAGTTAATAAGAAGAGACAGATGTTTCAAACTAAATCTTTTTCAGACAATACAAGCTGCCTGCTGTATGCATCCGTTTCCTTTCATGCCTTTTGTCATTAGTGCATCATTACTGTGGTAATGGAGTCAATCCATTCATTTGTAACGTGAGACCTTGTACGCTGAATATCTGAGGGCTTAGACAATGAACTGCCGGCATTACAGAGAGGTCAGGAAAACTGAAAGCTTGCATAAGAACTACACCGTGATAATGAGCGACTGCACTCGCTCATACGAGGCCTCATTTCAGGACACGCTCTTGTATCTGTGACACGGCAAGGAGAGACTCATTTTCTCCCAATTGTTGCTGTAATGATCAGATTAGCTACCGCAGCTACCAAGGACAATTAGATGAATTGAATGTCATCATGGATATCGCCTGTTGGCGTTTGTCATTGAGCGATGGCGGGGCTGCTGCTGTCCACAGTCGGCAGCAAGTGGACGGCATTTCGTTTGTAGTCAGACAGCACAGGGTAGATCATTATCAGTGTTTGGCGCTGCTGCTTACCTAGCCAGCTCTTCCTTCCTGTCTTACTCCAAGCTCAGCAACATGCCACAACTCTGATAACATTTCAGACGTCAACTCCCCTGTTCCCTTTGTCCGTCCCTCCTCCTTCGCATTGGCCTTGGAAATAAAGTCTGTCTTGCCTCAATATGTTTCTCATCACAGGAAACGGAAAGGGAAAGATGAGATTGCATGTTGCAGAGAGATTATATCAGATAAAGGTTGCAATAGCACAACGGGTGTCACAGACTCTGTTTCCCATGTTATCAGTTCATTGAACCTGAGCAGAGGCTTCCTATTGCTACTGTCAACTAAAACCTCTTAACACCTCCACAACTTACGGATCCTTTTTATGTTAGGGATAAAATAAATATATTTCATTCCAAAGTTCATTGTCAGGAATAGTATGTGATTGTTACTGAGACGATACAGATGTGCTGTACGTCGACTCATGCCGGTTTATGCTGCAGTTCATGGTACAAAAGCAAAAGAAACTCAGTATTTTTGCAGAGAGCTTGTCAAGTACGTGCCAGACATTTTGCTGCTCTTGTTTCGTACCATTGCTGTACTTTATTTCACAGCTAGATGTGTGCACTGTCTGCTGAGAGTTAGAGTAAAGCTGAACATTTATCAATAGGTGGCCAATTGGTGGTATGTCTCCTGGGAGTAAACAGTGAAGACGAGAAAGGACACCCTAAAAAAAAAGTCATCACAAGGTCCATGCAGGCTCACCTTAAGTGGACTAAGTCTTGAGCACATTTTTTGCCAACTTTGCCAAAATATGTGCCCCTTTTGCAAATTTTTTTCAAACTTTGCGAGAATGCCGCCTGAAAATCCCTGAAGTTCCAGTCTCCAACCCCGCTAATCCTCGCTAACTCCATCGTCTCGGATCGAGGAGCATGATAGAAGGTTTCAAGTGAGGGCTTAACCCAGGTTTAATAACCAGAGCATGTCCGCGGAGCAGAACACCTCGTCATATGACCAGACACCAGAATGCAAGTGCGTACGCACGCACAAACTTCACACGCACACACACACACTCAGACACACACACACACACATAAACGCACAGCCTCTCAGGCCACAGGAGAGGCTCAGTCCAAGAGGAGATTACACCTCAAAACAAGAGTAATACCCAGGTCTCCGCAGAAGAAGTGGAGATTAAAGTCAGCAGCATACATTCATCTGGTTCTCACTAGCACTGACACACAGCTTACCACCAAGAGCATTTGTCACATGTGGAGCATAACCTCAGACACACCCCAGACAATTATGGAAAGTTCTTGAAAGATGCACACAAAAAAGAAAATACACTTAGTGCACACGCACAAACAAAGATGTATTTTGAGAGGGGCGAAGTGATGCTACTCAGGTGCTATCAGTTGAAGTACAGCACAGCTGGACTCAAGTGCTTGCATACTGCATCTTATCTGCCCTAGACTAGCACTTCACAGTATTAATATCATACTTCACTATCCTCGGAGCCTGCATCCATCCTACCCGTGATCCTGTTCTGAGCTATAGCCAGAGGCAAGGATTACATATAAGCATCACTGTGGCGACCAGGAAAAAGAAAAAAAGGAAAAGCTCTGACGCACGCGAGTCTAGGGAAGTGTCCAGACACCCAGACGGAAAGCTGCGCAGTGGCTCTGCTTTTTCAAAGGCATCTCGTGATATCTGGACAATGTCAATGTGAGTAAATGGACGGGCGGCGAAAAGCTCCGCAGAAACAGAGGAGAAGGCTTCGCATTCCCTTTCTCTTTAACGGAGACACGCCATTTACGACATGGATGCACACTGAGAGGAAATCTGAAAAGGCAAGAACAAAAAGGATGACAATGTGAAGAAGCTGTGTTTAGCACACATTTTACTCGTCTTTCCAGAGAGAAATCAAACAGGGAAATATCATTTGCACCAAAGGGAACAACACAAGCGACAGTACGTCTTCTGAATAAGTATTTTTCGTTGCGTTTGAAACCCTCATTCACCAATGCTCTGTGTTCATCACCGTGACAAAGTGACAATGCAGATGCTATGATACGTGTGGGGTCACTGGGAATCACATGGAAATTAGATTATCTCTCGCTCTGTTAATTTAGATTCTCCTTGTCTCAAAATCTTAAACGGTGTCCAGCTTTGTCTTCATTCTGTCTCTTCTGTAGGATGACAAGAGACAGACGGAGGGATGACAGGGGTTTTGATGTACTGTTGGAGGCCATGTCCCGCTCGTCTTCCCTGGCCCAGTGGGCTGTCGGAGACGGGCGGAGCACAAAGTGATTGATGGGACTTTGGGCAGGCTGCTTTACCCAACGCCTGTACACCTGCCCCTTTAGCTCATGCACAGACTCCTTCACACAACACTCTGCTAGACATTGTTCACCCGAGTGTAGACACACACTGACACATTGATAGAATCAAACAAACACACGCACACAACACACGCACTCCCCAAACACAGCAGGTCTCGCCTCACCCAATCTCGTTCTTCATTCTGATACAAACCAATCCATTCATTGTACTTTCTCTCACTCTACAGGATGTGTGTTCTCTTTTGGCTCGCTGCCAGTGTTTGCTGTAAAACAACACAAAGCAGCTAAAACTCTGTCAAAAAGCTTCCCCGCTTCCCTACTCTGGCTCTTATCCGCCGCTACACTGCACTCACTCACTGCATTTTGAGCTTTTGGCCTCGCATCTCGCCAGCAGTATTAGTGTTGGTAGGGAGGGGGCGGGGCTACGTGTGGGCGAGGTTGTGCTTGTGTGTTTGTGCATATACCGTGCGAAAAAATCCCCAAATCAGTGTGACATTTGACACATTGTCACATGGCTGAAAGACACACGAGCATCGTCTTTCTCTTCACTGTAGGCTGCTGTCATTGAGCGAGGGTTCGACAGCGTTTCGGGTCAATTATGTCAGCCAATATCTGCCAGGACGTGTCTTACGTATTTTCAACATGGTCCAAGTTTTAGGGCACTTATTCTGGTCACTGAGTGCCATATGGGATCAAAGGTGCCACACATTTGTTTTATAATGCCACCCTTTTGTTTTGCAAAAAATCTCCACTAAAAATGTCATTTTGGTGTTGAGCAAACACAGCAGATAGATGCTGCAAGTTTAATTGAATGGATTGCATTGATTTATGCAAACCCCCCGAAGTGCTAAATATGCTAGGTTCAACAGAGCACACGCAACATGCATGCTCAAAATCTCTCTCTGCATATATGGATTGATGGAAGACTAATTGAAATGCATGTGTGGAAAATATCTTGCCTGCAGCACTAACAGCATTGGACTTAAATAGCCATGGACACATGCAGCAACTGTTCAGAGAAAGATACACACTCAAATAAACCATGATTTATCAAATTATGGTTACATACAGGGATTGTTTGTGAAGCCAACACATGCCAAACTTTTTGCCCTTGTATGAAACAGTTTTCTCAGCAAGACAGAGTTCAGCTTTGACATCCACACTGACTTACACACACACACACACGCACACGCACGCCATTGGGATTTGAGATTGTAGAAGGGGCCTGCATTCCAACATAAACCAGATTGTAGTGGAGGCCAAGGAGAGTCTGCGGTGCGAAGCCCACGCCTCAGCTGCCTGTTGACTCATGAAGCAGACCCTGGCTGTGCCGTTTGCACCAATTTGTTCAGAACCTCCCTGAGACAAATAACTGCCACGGAGCTGTAACACACTCTGCCTTCAGTCCCCTGGCAGCTTGCCACCACACTCACTGCTGCTTCTGCCGGGGTTAGTCGTCCTGATTTGTTCTCCTGCTGCTCTTGCGCTCTCTCTCTCTCTCTCTCTCTCTCCTCCTTTTCTTTGTCTCTTCCTCGCTCACTTTTTCTCATAGCGTCATTGTATTATTGGATATTGCCGAGCAGGACAAGAAGGTGAAGGAGAAGAGGTGAGTCTACATGGCATCCACATAAAAAAAATAAATAAAAAAAAACAGAACGAGAAATGTAAGCAAGCCATGATTAAAAAAAAACAAGAAATGAAACAGAGAGCTAATGGACTAAACTGCCTCTCTTATAATAAGTTAATGAAAGGCACCATGACAAATATATAATTACTGTGGCACCAGTTAGTGAAAGACGCCACAGGGTTTGCAGTGGAGAAATAATGAGGAGTAAAGAGGAGAGTAAGGTGAGGGCAGGTTCAAATTAAAGTCAGATGTCATATGTCAAGAGCATCAGCCTCGTTTTTTAATTTTTTTTTCTGGGGTGGGAGGGGGGTAAATATTAAGACTTGATTATTTGAGAGCGGCATTTTCTGCGAGAGAGATAGGCGTGTCCTCGGATCAGTGGGTGGTGGCCATGCTACTTTTCGACTGGCGCATGCCAGCTGACTGTCCTCCGCTCTGCAGATGACCCTGAATCTGTCAGGATGAACCCTGCCTCTTCCAACACATCCGGAGCCCCGACCTCCCCCGGAGTAACCGGAGGGTCAGAGACGCCAGCTGGCTGCACATGGTGACGGAGATTTCACATGAGCGTCGAGATGCGATTCGGGGATAAACTTGGTTGACTGCAGTTATATGCAATGGGCCACAGTCAAGTAAACACCCCTTTCGCTTCTGTTGTTAGTGGCTGTAAAAAGTAAACTCTGCCTGTGTGTAGAGGAGTCTGTGTGTGGATTCAAGGCCTACAGCCAAAACGTGTGCGGTCAGCCCTGTGCAGTCAGCCAGGCCACTAGACAGCGGGCCCTGAGGTTATCGCCTGCTCAAGTGGAGCACTGGGCCGTCCATTACCTCACTTTACTATCTCTGCATCCAGGAAAAGGGAAACAAGCTATTCAGAGAGCGTCTCGGGGGGCTCCTCCACACTGGTGGGTAAGGGACATTACTGTTACAGTATTCACTGATGACTACATGAGTTACATTCTCTAACAGATTATTGGTTTGGGAGAAAACATGAATAGCATCTAAAGATGCATGGATTATGGAAATAAAATCCAAATGTTTCAAACACTTTTTTAGTAACAATTTCAATATGGCCTTTCTGTTTTTAGTTATTTATCAACTGGAAGTTGTTAAGCACAAAGCAAGTTCATTATTTGATGTTGACATACAATACACAAAAAAAACAATCACACAATGGGAAAAAAAATCCTATCTTAAGCCTGTTTGAACACACAATTCAAACAAGATTTATGGTAAATGCATTAGCCCAGGCTTTGGGTAAAGAGGCTGAGATAGAGAGATTGTGGGCTGTACTGTGCATGTGGTTAATGGTAAACCAAACAAACTGGGTTAGCTTTCCTAGCCTGGCAAAACAGGACTTGTTGAAACTTGGATTATGTTAACAATCGCTGTTGAGTAAGGGAAACTGTAAAAGCCAGGCTCTTAGAATAACATCGACAAAAAGTTGTGTTTTTAGCTTCTAAAGTGAAAACGTTAGAAGCGGAGGACTAGGCAAGGTAAACACAATTAAAACCACAACTTCCTTCTTTGGAGTTTCATTGGAAATTAAAAGCCATGTGGTTCCCTCAACTTACACTTTGAGTAAAAGAAAAGAAAATAAATGATGTTCAACTTATAAGGTATGACAAGCATCCTTATTGACAACATAGCATTCAAAAGGCATTAAAACTTCTCTTAAACATCCTCCATGAGCCAAATTTATGTCTTCAAGTTTCTTCACTCTGCAGTTTAAATACAGCCCTGGAAAGACAACTTGTGCGTTTCTGGCCTGTTTTCTACTTTATTCTTTGGCAGGGTTGTATCCCGGTTGCTCCGACAACATAATTATATGTAGTTAGGCATGAGCTGCAGAGTGAGTGAGAGACACCAACTCAGCGAGAAGGAGAGAGAGGGCTGGAGCACAGTGGCTTGTCATTATGGGTCTGTTTGAACCTTATACAGAATGGGCAGCCCAAAACCTGAGCCTGAGCCAATGGTACTCTGGTCCTCACGAGTCCTGCCAAGTGTCGCGTTTTTCTGATAGAGAAACCCACCTAAACACTGTATATCATGTGCTACCAAAGAGAATACCTTTAGCATCATGGGCAGTTATTTTGCATTTTTCTTATATTTACAATTCATACTCATAATTAATTTGCCTCAGTAGTTTTTATGATTACGTTCACATTATGCCAAATTGTGATGGTTATTTTGAGAATTTGTGCTGGCATTAGATGTTGGAGGGCATATGAGGACACCTTAAAGGAGACTGAGCTCACGGAATACATTATACAAACCTGTATTAGTATAGGCAAACCTGTAATAGTCTTTAATCAAATGCTTCTCACTTGACATTTCACTTTGCTGACATGAAGGATGGAAAATATTGAAAAAGACATTAAGAGCAGCACAGTTTGTGGCATCTGGACTCTCCATACACTTTCATCAAAAAATACACATCACACAACTCTACTCTATTTGACCAGGACATACCATCACCCTAAACAGCATAAAGCCCATACCTAGCCCAGATATTCCATATTCAAACACACACACACACACACACACACACACACACACACACACACACACACACACACACAAACTATTTCTCTCCTCATCTTGATCTGATGTCAGTGAGTGGGTTGGTGACAGACTCTGGGCATGCTTGAGGGGCGGCTGATATCTGAGCTCTCCTCCCCAGCCTTCACTCTCAGCCATTCGAGAGAGCAAAGAGATAATGTGTATGAAGAACTGACCTCACCAACTATAGCAGCCTTTAAAGAATCATGGGAACAAATTTGTCAACACAGGTCACCACTCACAAAAAGACAAAATGGTTTCGAAAGATTATTTTCCTTTCCTTCATTGCATATACCCGCAGACTGCCAAATATACTCCTAGCTAATATGTCTCCACGACTGCTTGTTGACACTAGAGATGCTTAAATCCACTTTACATCAAAGCCAGCCTGTTGTTGCATGAGTGTGGCAGACAATAAAGGGAATAGCTGATACTTCAATGAAATGAGTGGGAAAGCTCCTTATTAAAAGATGACAAGACACAGATGCAATGATTGCATTCCTTTTCCGATATACAACCTCATATCTAACTCTCGGACAAAAAGCAGAAGCAGGGCCCAAACAGAAAGGGCTTTGTTCCCATTGTAGCTCCTGACCACCTACCATGGGCCCTTTAGTGAAGCGCTCACCCTGGAATGATCAGGCCACTTCTCCCCCAAGACTTCGCAGCCCCACTGCGACCGCTGGGCCAAACACATCCTGCCCATCTCCTAAGAGATTATCCAACTCAATGAGCACATTGAGCACAGGAACACTGAGGGAAACCGGAGCCTGCTATTCAGCGGCATCGAAACCCAAACTCCCCCATTCACACCCGCGGTAAGGTCGAAGAAGAAATAAGAGGATGTGTTGCACTTACTGGCTACTTCCAGCGAGGCGTTGTGGCTCACTGCCTCTCCCAGGTAGTTGCGGGCAACGCAGACGTAGGAACCTTCGTCCGGTTTGCTCCGCCGTCCGTGGACGATGCGCAGGAAGAAGAGGGAGCCGCTCGGCAGCAGCATGCGCTGGGAGCGGGGATTGTCCCTGTCCGTTTCCACCCGCTCTCCGTCCTTGTACCACTCCACCGTCGGGGTCGGCCGCCCCTCCGCTTTACAGTTGAGCGTGGCGGGCTCCCCCTTGGAGACAATCAGGTCAGATGGATGCTCCACTATCCGGGGTGGAGTGTCCTCTTGGCGCAGACGGGATCCTGAGGAGAAATAGCAAATAGGAAAGTTTGCATCTGGGAGGATTTACACCGTTGGATGGATTCCAAAGTCTTTAGTTAACTCTGTTATGAGGAACTATGTTACATAGGACCTACATGCCTATTGTCGTGGACTCTATAGGACAGTTTTAAAGGCAGCTACCTGTCTCTGGATATATGTTATTAACATAGCAGGCATCCTTGAAATACCCAACAGAAAGTTTTTAACATGCAGGGGTAGTATTCCTTTCAATGAAGAGTTCAACCTATATGCATGTTCATATTCTAATTATTGACTCTTGGGAGATCTTGTTCCTCTCTACATGTTAGAATGAGTAACATACTGGAATGTATATTGATGCTCCACAAGGATGTGTGCCTCATAATATACTTTTACACTATACCAGTATATTCTATTTCCATTAAGCCAATATACTTTGAAAGAAGTGGAAGACATTATTTAAGGTCCAATAACAGGTACCGCTGTTGTCAGTAGAGAGCAAATACACTATCATCCTGTGAGAAACATAACCCTTTAATTACAGAAACACCTCCTTTTTTTAAGCTTTGCACTTCTCCAGCTATGCGACTCCGTCATTTCTCAGATCAAAGAGCAAAGAAGAAAAAAAAGAGGAGGCAACAGGAAACAGGAATGTGACAGACCTATAAGGTAAACGGAAATTAAAAGATAAATGATAAAATATGGATGCGGTGCATATTTTCGGGACAAAGAAGGAGCAGCAGTAGAGATTACAGAGGGGCCAGTAGCAGTGCCAACAGCAGTGCCAAGGGGGTTAACACCCCAGTGCTATCTCAGCCCATTACCAATGCTCTCCGACCAGTCAGCTGTGGCTATCAAACCTGCTTTACATGCAAATTAGCTTCCTGTTGTTAATTCCTGCAGGGTGGGACTTGATGGCTGTGAAGGCATTGTGTGCCTCCACACAATAGCATGTATATGTGTGAGTGTCTGTGTGAGGGTGAGAGAGAGAGAGAGACTTTCCTCCCACTTGCCATATCTCCCAGCATTGGCCTTTGGAGCTCATTCAGGACCAATTAAAAAGAGTCTGGTGTAATTGGAGGCACAGGCCTCCAATTAATTTACCCAGCATCCCGTGAACTTGCCACACTGCCTCATTTCGGTGCCCCCCCCCCCCCGGCTATCCTGCAAAACCCCGGTGCTGAGAAGGCATCTTCTCATGGTCGCCATATATTTTAGCTTAAGTCAGCATAATCAGTGACAGCTCCGTGGAAAGATTAATCGCTTCAATGCAAATGTGTGGTGTGGTCAATGGAATGTAATTAATCCAGTACCCCAATGAAGGACATCATGATCAAGTAATTTCAACACTACTGTTTATGACAGGGCAGACTTTTTAATTGTTCTACTTTGGGCATGCATCTTGCTCTCCCACAAATCTCATGCACACCCTGTGTTTTCCTTTGAGCCTTGATCTAGTCTCCTTCTTGGGGAAAGACTTTGATCTATTGAAGAAGAAGAAAAATATTAGTCACAAACTGTGGTGGTGTATGGCTGCAATAATAAAAATAATTTAAAAAAGGGAAAAAATAAATAGCCAACGATGAAAGTAACGAAGGAGATGTTGTGCTCACGATTGTGGAATATTACATATGCCGTGCAAAGGATTTTATGCCACAGACGACTGTATTCAACTATAATAAAGCAATTAGACCAAAGCTAATGACTTGGTGATTGAATATTTAGTGGCAACACATCAAATAAGAAATCCCGGTATTTCTGCCTGTCATCCTATAGGTATTAGAAAAGCACATCTGTAAAGATTAAAGCATCTCTGGGAGTCGAACAGAAACAGATGGTGAATTAGAGAGAGCGGCATATCAAGCCTTAAGCGGTAATGTCTGACGCTGAATAAAGTTGATAAAAAATACATGTCTGTGCTTCCTGGCTATTGGAGCTACACCTGAACCACTACCAGGCTAATGAACCTCTTTTTGTAGCCGGCTCCCGTCACAAGCTTCTGAGCCGCCGGATGATATTGGGCTAACGAGGCCCGGCCCTTTTGGTCGGCAGCAAAATGGAGCGCCGAGCTGAGCTAACGCTCTTCATTATGCTAGCGTACACACAGGCCCATTACCAGCACAGCGACTGCACCACCACCACCACCGCCACCGCCCTTTGCCAGACAAGGCGGGCTAATATGTTTTATTAAAGAGAACTTTGAAGAGCTCCGCCGCTATCCGCTCAGCCCGTTCCCTTCCTGATCTTGAGGGCTCCTCTCAAATCTGAAATGGTCTGAAGTTTGGGGTTTTATGGTGGGGACCATTAACTATTTAGTTGTGGCCCACTGTGTGAGGAGAGCTGTGCTGCAGGGAGCGCTGTGTTTGATCAGCGGCTGTTTACTGTAGACGATTACGCCGGATCTGCATGATTAAGACGCAGACTGAAAATACAATAAACAGGTTACAGTATCCTGTTACAAGGAAGCTGGTAAGAATAAAGCAGGTGTACACACATTCAGCGGTCCATGCTGAACTCTAATAAGTGTGGGATTCCTGCGTGTGAGCGTGTGTTTCGAGCTGTGAGTGTGAGAACGTATCAGTTACACAATGCTATTATGCTTCCCTTGTTCTGGATTTAATTCATCGTGTGCATTCGTGTATGTGTGTGTGTACACTGTGTGTGTGTGTGTGTGTGTGTGTGTGTGTGTGTGTGCACACATTGCTGTGCTGATGCCCATATGAACACTTTGGATGACCTCAGTTTCTTCAGATCCATTACCCCTCACCAGGAGAAAGAGACGCAGGCGGTGTGATGATGCTGACATGATGCCACACACACACACACACACACACACACACACACACACACACACACACACTCTCCCGTATCCACCACTACAGGTGCATTCTTTTATCAGACGGCCGACCAGCTAACTTCACTCCTTCCCTACAGCGCGCTCTGAACACCGAATCAGAAACCAGAGAGGAGCAGAGTGCACACTTCACTACCGAGCCAAGCTGTTCGGCGTCTTCTTCTCGCTTCCCCTCCCTGTATTTCAAAGCGCTGCCCTTCCTTCTCCTCTGCTGCTTTCAACCGCCCTCACTCCTACTCTCTATCCCCCTGTCCTCCCCCCGTCCTCGCTTCCAGACAGAAAATGTGAGATGAGCTAATGCAATACACAGCCTCACCGAGGGGAAGCTGGGACTTCTACTGCAAGGATCTGATCGATTGGGGCCTGAGGCAAGATTCTCCTTCTCCCTGATCCCTCTCACTTGCTATTGCACTGTCTTTCTTTTCTCTCATGTATTTATACACACACACTATGCTTGAGGGAGCTTTTGCTTGCTGTGGATGGAGGTGATTAAAAAAAAGTTGTTTTTGCTCAATGCTAAAAAGCAATCTTCGTAATGAACAGCAGCAACAAGCACACTGAATTGAACAGCCTCAGACCCATTCGCACATCCACCGCAAGGGTCCAGACCCCGACAATGACCCATAGACGCAGTATCTGTATGCATCCGAGGATACATACAGACTTGGGGGTATTTGCCCACTCAGAAAAGAAGGCTCTTTCCCCAGTCCAATCATTGATGGACAAGGGCATGATCGTGGGATTTGCGGTTGGTTCTCAAGAAGCTAAGGTCACCCGACTGCCCATGAGATCACGGGGCATACGTTGCATATTAACATTAGCATACATATGGATTCATCCGTGTCTCGGGGCGAAACTTGATTTTCAACCAACAACACGAGTTGATTTCCTGCGAATCTATACTCCACGAGAAAAACATACAAATAACAACAAAATGAAACTAAAGAAGAGGCTAAAAACAACAACACAGTTACTGGACCTCAGTGGGTAAACTATCAGATTTGGGGGCGCTGTGTAAAGACATAATACTAATATTAGGTGACGTAAAAAATCGATTTAATTCTAGAATTGATTCAGTGAAATGTTTTCATTTAAGGAGAGGAAGAGGAGAGAGACACAGGGCCTGCACACAGGCGGGAGAGATGTAACTGTAGACATCATTGTAGTTTATAAAAATGCAGCGCAGTGAGACAGGGGACAAGGATGTAACTTCTACACTGCACATTCAAGCAGCTGCATTGTCACTTACACTATGACAAGAGCTCCGGTATTGATTGTCTATAATTACATAATGCAACAGTTAGTATTGGAAGAATTTCACTGAGAACATTTACTGTCAGAGAAACAGCCGAGATGTCAATTGCAAGAAAATGCAATGAAATCTAGTTTGTGGCTCTACAAAACGTACGAGTCTGGGAGAGCAGCGATCGATCTAACTACTCCGACTGAGAGCATTAAAAGACAGCCCCGAGAACTACAACCCAGACTCTGAGCAGCCTCGGGACAAGAAACAGACAGACAGGGTCGGCTCTGTCAGAGCCAGGGTCATCGCCTGAACACAGCGTGTTTGCCCTATTGCAATTAAAAGCTCATGTGACCCCACAGGCGACATCACGAGCGCAGCGATTTTAGTACTAATCACTTTATGCAAGAAGATGATTGAGAGAAGCAGGACGACGGGCCAAATAAACCATCACCTCGAGGAAGTTATAGGTTCAGGTCTAAGGAATTCCCTAGCATCAAAAGCCACCGTCCCTCTGTCTCGCGCAGCTCGTTTCCTCGGCAGAGTATTAAGTAAAAGAAAGCCGCCAAGTCACCTGCCCTTTACCCCCGGAGAACTCACAGGGGAGAGGAACAGTGAGGCAATTTAGATATGTTGTCACTCAGGTCCCATGGGGTGTATGGAGACAGGATAATGTGTCCACTTCCTTGAATGATAAACCAAACATCACAATGCTGGGTCATTCAGTCCAATCCTCGCTGTAGAACAAACGATCCGCCTCGGATGGCATGCGTTTATATCGTGGTAAAGTTTCATTGCCTCCATAAAGATTCTCAAGGTAACCGAATCTCAAAAAGGCCGATGCTGGAATTGGGAGGTGTTGCCGCGGCCTGAGCCGTATCATCACACCTCATATCAGATGTCCAGCTGAGCAACGGAAAAGATATGGAATATGGGTTCTGTGATAAGGAAGGGCAAGCACAGTAGAGCACTCCCTATCTACAGTCACATTAATCCGTAATTAGGGGACTTAAGAGGGATTTATGGCAGAGATAAGAGCAGAGGGCGTGTCCCTCGGGGGGAGCCAGGCGGAGACCGGAGACACGCCTGCTCGGGACGCCGAGTGCCAATAAACGACTGGAAGCAAAAGAAAAGGCACCCTTTTCTGTTGAATCAGAGGAGATAACGGAGAGGCCAGAGATAAGAGGGAGAAACAGAGAGAGAGAGAGAGAGAGAGAGAGAGAGAGAGACAGAAGCGGGGCAAATAAGACCAGGCACCTTACTCCTGCTGATCCGATGACATTAACAGGAAAGAGAAACTGAATCTTTTACTGTTTCAACATCAGGATCCCACCCTGGAATGCTCTGCATCAATGACTTTGCCGGTTGCATCAGATCAGACCTGTTTTTAATGTTACACAAGGCTATCACTTACACTCCTGAGAGGCAGGATTAGAGCCCCTGTGTGTGAGTGTGTATGGGGATCCGGAGGTGGGGTGATGGAGGGGGATGATGGATATCTTTATGGCCTCTTTCTTTCCTCATCTCTTTGTCTCGGCTTACCAAACAGAACGGGGTACGGTTACCTGGCTGATACCACGGCAGCACTTGAGAACTAATATCGGTTTGTTATATAAAATTTGTTCTTTCTTTTTCTTTTTTTTTTTTTATCAAAGCAAACCTGAAACTCACCACCTGAGAGTTTACACACAACACTGCAACCCAGCACTAAACTGTTTGATTGTTTATCTGTATTTGCTGTTTCCGAAACTTAGTCCACACACTCGCAGATGATTTCAAAGCGCCGATTGATATTTGAGTGAAATATGACTTCCGCAGACTGTAACGCAAACACGACAAAGAGCCTTTGCTATGATGAAGGCTGAGCCATTGAACAAAGTTGAGGAAGTAATCGATGCAAAATCCACAGACTTAACTCTGCAAGGCTCCGAACACAATTCAATCATTTCTGCGTTTCATTTTAAACAATAGGCAGGTGTGATACACAGAGAAGTTAATATTGGTTAAAAGTTGATCAAGGACTTGTAAAACACAACTTTAGTTTTCAGCCTTTCTGTAAAAGGGTAAAATATTCAGATCACCGGCATTGCCTTTGATTGTGCTAACGCTCATTTGTCATATATGATAAAGAGGTGGCGAATCTGCTGATGTTCCCATAAACAGGCAGCACTCCCTTCAATGCTTAGGGCCACAGGTTACCAACATACAGACCTTCTGGGACTGTGGTATCATTACTGTTGTTCATCCAACAAAGGGCCCCTCTGGCCCTGAAGCACGAGCCCCAAAACTGTGTGTGTCAGCTGGGAAACACATCTCTGACTCTCTCCCCGGGCAGACCAGGCCTGGAGTGAGACAGCCCCAGCAGAGTGCTCCTTTGGGAGGCTGGGGTCCATCCTGCTATGGGGCCCCCATCTGGAGCTCTGACAATGGGAGCAGTATTTCCACTCCAGGCTTTCCCAAACGGGCTTGACACATTTGAAAGACACCAGGCGTGATCACAAGTATGACAGGAGGAGCACTGATGCTCATGAAACACCTCTTGAGTCAACCGAAGACAACAAGGACGTCTTTGTATCGTCTTCCTATTGAAAAATTCATCTCTTTTTTTGTAAGATGCAAGTTATGAATGTAAATTCCATCGCTAAAGAGCGGTTGATTCATTGGCAACACAAATAACGCGTTCCTCTCTCACTTTAAATATCCGTAGAATTCTCACATAAATTGTAAGCAACATAACAACAGGGAGTAACGGTGGAAAGACATGACAACGAGCAGATATACTATGCAATGATGCATTTTCAACAGAAACCCAGGGGACACAATTGCGGATGAGTTGTAGCTCCTCCTGATGCCAAGCAGCCCCAGTGAGTGTCATTAGACACCAATGAAAGCTGTCAAAGTCTGCAGAAGGCCATGAGGGCAGAATTCATTCCTGCAGGACAAACACAGTGCCGATGCTTTATTATATGCATTCAGCGAGACAAGCAGGAACGATGTAGTGGAAAAGACTGGGACGCTTGTTAGGAAGCTGCCTGTCAAATTGGCTCCGGAGACCATGCAGGCAGACGGGCTGAACAGAGCGGATGCAAGCAAAGAGTCTTTCTGTTCTGCGTGTATGTCGGTCTGTCTAATATCTATTAATCAGTCTATGAGTCGACCCTGCATATTCCGTGCGAGCGATGATGAGCGATGACCCCAGAAGAAAACCTGGTTCAAACTTCTTATGAAAGAACTCCAACATCGGTGTCAAGGAAGTCATTCCTTCCGCGGAGTGGGGATCCCGGGAAAGGAGCAGTCATTAATATGTGCCAGGCCTCCAACCTCTAATAAGAAGCCTCTGCATGTGCCAGAGTCAAGGTTCGGAGCACAGGTGGGGATTAGAGAAAAGAAGCACCAGGGAGCGTGCATGGGCAATTACATCTTGTTTTTGTTTTCCAACATTTCCAGTTATTAATGAGGTTTGACCAGTGTGTTCTCAGTGATACATCAAAGCAGCCTGCAACAGCAGGATAGAAGAAGTGGGGGTAATTGAATATGCTGGTACATTTATTTCCCAACAGGGAGACAGCAGGAGTTTCACTGCTGACTTGGTCTTCCGTCAGTGAGTTGAAACCCTCAAAAGAATAGTAAATTGCATTTCAGCAACTTGTATTTTGAAAAATAAATATATAGCTAATAGTGTGTATCATAAACATAATTATGAACAAGTGCATTCGGGCACGGCTCTGTTTCACACTCATTATGCAATGATTGCAGAGGAATGGAAACAGCACTGCAGGTTTCATGTAAACAAAACTGTACGGTATGCTTAATTCAATGAAATATGCTCTGTGTGCTCAGTTTTGCGTCAATTAAATCTGGTGCAATAGTCTGCTCCTTTCCAGACGGTCTGACCGGCGATGAGGGGACTGAATAGGTGGAGGAGGAGGACGAGAAGGAGGAGGAGGGACCAGCACACTCAGCTGGCACAGCCCAGCCAAAGGGAGTATGGCATTTGGGCCCAGTGCCAAGAAAAAGAACAGCTCTGAAGGGATGCCAAAGTGAATCGGGGGAAGGCACGGCCAAAAAGCACCTAATGCTTTTTAAATGTTATTTAGTTGATGGCAGCGGCTGATACCGCTCTCCCATTGGACCAGTGTTGTGTTACAGTCCCTGAGAGCAGAGACGATGACCTTATGTAGGCTATTCCAAATGTTCAGCTAAACACATTCTAAAGCAAATCTCAGACAGCTGGGTGTTGAAAGGGAATTCCAGTTACAGCATTCGTACGAGGGTACGACGGTAACGCCTGGGAGCAGAAACTTGGCACATTTCCTTCCCGTGCCCTTTAGGTTAAAAGGGTAAGCACGGAGCACATAACATTGGACCGTCAATGTGTGAAAGCTCGCGTATGTGCATGCACATATGTGACAGTGCTTCATACCACTGCACTGGAGCTGGGGATAAAAGGTATTATTAAAGTGAAACATGGCTCCCAGAGGCAGAGCGTAGGTTAAGACTCAGTGGAGCCAGTTTCTCATGTGGCAAGATCCCAGAGACACCAGCACGGCCTGCTGAGCGGGGCATGGCCCGAGTCCAGCCAAATGGAATACAAATGGCCCAAAACTGTGGCCTGGAAAAATGAGAGTGGGATGTAAGGCATGCCATGTGATGCACAGTAAATATTTGGTCAAAATTAATGAAGGGGCAAAGTCTGCCAAGAAGCCTTTTTCTAGACGTCCACAGAGGGAAAACTGTGCCCAGTCTGGCATTAAAATTAAATTTCCTTCTGCAGACAACTGCTCACTGGCATGCTGCTTTCCAGCACCCACTTACCACGTCCTCTCCTCAAAACACACACCAACTGTCCAGGTACACGGTGTATCCTAGCAAAGTTCTGTATTCTTTCATCCTGTAACTGGAATGACTTGGTCATGAATGTATTCCTTCATTTGCATCTGTTACTTTTGTACATCTGACAGCAGGAAAAACTGTCAATGTCTGACGAACGTTTCTAAGAAAACCTGTTTTCCTCCCGAGTTGGAGACGGGTGGGGGGGAGTCAGATCTGTGTGAGACAGCTGTGATGACAAATGCAAGAGAGAAAATATCCCATCAGTTTTGTAAGTGGAAATAACCGCCCTGAGGGTATCTTTCTGGCACTGAACTGCAATGATTTCCCAAACTTCTCCCGTCAAAAGTGATCAACAGAGATGCAGCCAATAATGATCATTTTAAATCCATCAATTATGCTTTATTAGAGTCAAGGGTGTAGTATGCCCAGTCATAGAATGCGAAGAAAGAGAGGCATGGGATCAGCTCAATCAGAATCGACGTGTGAAGAAAACAATTTATAATTCTGGGTCTAGAAGATGACGCAGGGATAGCCATCGTTATCCCAACGGCATTATTAAGCAGAGGTGGAGACCTTAAAGGCCATAATGAGACGGGATAAACACCGGCTGTCAGGACTGAACGTCACAATGAATCACAACAGTCAAGTTGGAAAGCATTCATCACAGAGCGCCTTCAGACATTTTGCAACAATGCCTTCTGAGTCAAACACAGGTGTCGCAAAGGTGTGATTACGGAAACCAAGTGCATGTTGGGTAAATGAAGGTGTGGCTCTAATCCTAAAGTGCATTTTTTCGTTGTTGTTCTAGTTTGAACTCCGGGGCTTCAGATTAAGACCTGGTGACAGACACGAAGCAAAATGCAAAAGCAATCATGTGCTTAAAGCTTGAAGAACCTGTCCCTCTCCCCGAGACTGCAATTGTTATTCAATTAGAGCTTCCACTGTAGGGGCGAGCAGAGCGGACGTGGGAGGGAGAGAGAGCGACTGCATCAGAGGGAGGAAGGCAGAGTGGAGGGATACTGAATAAGTGACAGGATGGATTCATAAAAAGCTCTGCAAGTCTCAGGAATGGAAAAAGTACAGTTGAACCGCTTTTGAAAAGGTGAAAATCCAGAGGCTTTTAGCATTAAAAGCGTTGTTCCTGTTCAAAGGGTTTAATGGTTGTGGCCCGTTTCACATACACACGCTATCTACAGCAAAAGAAAAAGAAGGAAAATGTCTCCAATTTGCAGAAAGACCGTAAACCTGATAATAGATCAGGATTAAAATGAATCTTCCGACTCAGAGCGACTGGGCATTTACATGTTGAAGTCCTCCTCACCATGGTTACAGCTGAACGGGGGGAGCGGCTCCAAACGCATCGCTATAACGGCGAATCTCAAGGTCACTTTCTCATTAATTATGTTTTCCAGCACTTCCTCTTAAACAGAGCGCACCCTTCCCTACTTTCATCACCGCCTTTGTGTGACAGAATCAGCCCCCGAGGAGCACAACGTAAAGTTGCTCTGGAGGAGAGCGGCGTTTCAACATCAATATAATCCTGGGTCTGGGTGAAGCAATCAATCGGCACTTCATGGATACAAATGAATGGGTTTCGAAATTTTATATAAACAGGAAATAATGTTCGGGGAAGGCGAGCCCTCCCACCAGAGGGAATTTTAACTACGACAGTATCGCTAAGAGGAGGAGGAACCAAAGACATGAATCAACTAATTAGCAGTCTCTCTTTTAACTGCTAATTTAATCTATCCCTCTCAGCCTCTTTTAATGCTATTTTTCCCTCTGTCAGTTATAACCAAAGAGAGGTTTAGCATTTCAAAAGTGTATCCAGGCCTTGCAATGAGGGGGTAGTAGAATGGTCACAGAGGCTGGGAGGAGGCCTGAGCTCAGGGAAGGAGAAAGAAAAGAAGGATACTGGGGAGAGGTTGTCCTCAATGCCACCTCTCAGTCTCCCCAGTGGAGAAAATGAGAGGGAAATCTGATCTTTTTTTTCCTTAAATGCACAAGGCACCCCACAGTAGCATGGCTTCTCCGCCACAGCTAACGTTAGCCCCAGGGGCGAGCCTTCTGGGAGTTCCTGAGCACGCCTGCTGGCCGTGCTCCACCAAACCAAAACCTCATCGCCACACTGGAGCTTTGCACCAGGGTCACGAATTCACTCAGCACTTTTGAACATCAACCTCACCTCTCCCCAGATGTCCACCTTTTAAAAGAAAGAAACAACAACACTAGCAGCCTCGCCTCGCAGTTTTCAACCACTACCAACCTAATCAGCACATTTGCTGCCACGAGGGACCAGTAAGAATATGCAATGTGAGCACGGGGAGCCAGATCAAGAGAATTCCCAGAGCTGGTGTATCATGGTATGTTTGACTGCTTCGTCCTCCTTTTCGTCCTCCGCTCGCCCCCCCCCCCCTCCTCCATCCCCCTTCCACACCCTGGGGTAGCCTTTGTGTTGCCCCCCCCTCCCCTTCCCACCACGCTCCCCACCTCAAACACTCCTCCTCACACACCCTCAGCCCCTCGTGAACCATTCTCCTCCCCTCCTCCATGCCTTACAATCGCGACACAATGCGGCCTCCGCAAACCCACAGGCCTTTTCTGCATGTCAGCCTGGTTTAAGAAAGGCTTTGCACTGACCAGCCACAAAAAAGAGGCTAGTCTTCGAAAAAAAAAATGGGCCAAAACAAAAAAAAGGGAGGTGGGGGGGGGATGGGTAAGAGGATGAAGAGATTCCTTAAGCCCCCTTTCACCAACCCACACATACACAAACACACTCTCCACCTCTCTGCATTTCCTTCTTAATCACACACACACACACACACACACACACATATATATATATATATATATATATATATATATATATATATATATATATATATATATATATATATATATATAGATAGATAGATAAGTGGAGTCGTGGGGAAACTAATCCACAGTGAAGTTAGATTAAGTAAACATGCATAATATGTGTGGTGGAGTCAAATGTGGATTAGCATTATGCAATTTGCTTGTGCGTTGCTCTGTCTGCATTTCTAACGCTTTGCATTTTTCACACCAGGAAGCAGAGCTGCGGGAAGTCAACGTGTGCCGTTTGTGAACCGAGACAGAAACCAGACAACACCTTTCATCCTATAAGGACATGCCATTCATCACGACCGCACCGACAGGCAATAGGGAATGTTTGTCTTTCACGTCAGTTGTCAGAACAAGATGCACTTACGATCCAGGCCGACCGACCGACCAGTCGAATATCCTGGAGATGCCCGCCGCTTTCCAGTATCAGCCAGCTCCAGACGAAAAAGCTTATATGAAGTTATGTTCCGGAGTATTCTTAGTGCAGGTGGCTTAGCTCTGTCTGGCTATACGTTTGTAGAGCTTAGACTGACAGAATATTTGACAGACAAAAGTGAGACTTGCTAAATAAGTCATAACAACATTATCATCCAGCGATGAGCATAACTCTCCTCGGTTCCAACCGTTTAAACCGAAGCATGGTGAGGCGGAGCTGTTAACTCCTGGGGATGTATCCTCAGTTTTTTAGAATGAACTAAATCCTCTGGCTCTCTTTGCAGACATGCATATCAGCCAAGCTGCAGCGATGGTAAATTACAAACTATTGATGTCAGATGGATTTGTTAATTAATCCAATTAAGCTGCGCTCTCACGTCATTAGGGGAAAAGCAGTTGGGGGAAAGCAGAACATTAAGAGCCACCGCCTAATTATCTGCCCTAAAACAAACTGCTTTGAAATGTTTATCTCGTCAGTCATTAATGACTTAGACACAGTTCTCATGAACAGGAAGAGCACACGGGCTGCCCTCCCACATTCCTCCATGTGGTTTCACTAAGCCGAAGTCGGCCTAATCCTGGATCTTAGGGTGTAACACCCTGCTTGATTTGGATTAGGCTCAGATTAATGTGAATTAGTGGAAGTTGTAGATATATAGCTTCATGAGCACTGTCACCTCGCGCAGGTGTGACATATTTCCACTCAAGGGAAAGAGACGCCGCAGCAGACCTGAGGCTCTTTCTACTGCCCTCACACACAACATCTGTTCAGAGAGTTAAACTCTCCCTCTCGAGAAAAAAAAGAAGCATGCATTGGTTGGCCGTTTAGAAAAACCGCGAGGCTATTTCATGAAAAAAAAAAAAAAAACTTGAGTAGAAAACAGCTGCGAGAGAGCTTGAAGGGAAGATGCTGGCTTTAATGAGCAGATTTTAAGGCCAAAGGAAAGGTAATGGTAAAGAAGACAGGAGACAGAGATGGCTCTCACCTGTGGTCTCTGCTCATTAATTGGCCCTGAATCCTGCTGTGTCCTGTCATCTCGTCATGATGTAGGAGGTGAAAGGGCTGAGCAATTCATCCGTACTTGTGAGGAAATTTGTCAAACCTCAACGGCTAGGTGCTGCCGGGGATGGGGCTGATTACCAGGGAGGGCACCGATGACTCCCACAGCCCTTATGCATCAGCACATGCTCACACTTACACACAGTGTTATGCCCACATATGACCACCCAAAGAGTTTACAACCACATGGGTGCACCTTTTCAAAAAAGAAGTACTGATATTTGCCTTGAAATGATATCCTGCCTGTTAATATGTGTGATTCAAATCTCTTGAAAAGTCATCTGGGGTGTCATTTTGAGTCTGAGGAGCTCAGCCACCTCTTGCCCTCATCTGAATGGTACCTCTGAGGTGAGTAAAAGGTCTGACAGGCACATGGTGGAGAGATAACAAGCATTTAGTGTATAGCAGATCGCCTGATAACAGGGCCGAGCATGACGGATGGAGGTATCAATTTGCAACCTTCAGACGGCGCAAGGCGGCAATAAGCATGTCAACACAAGTTTGACGAGGACAAAGGTCATCTCGTCTATCTCCTTATTTATCACACATGCAAGCGGTATAAAAATACTTTTACAATCAGGCCAGCAATGTGAAAATGATCAGAGATGTCACTTAACACCATTAGGAGTTTGTTTGGGAGACTTGATACCTTCCTTACAATGAAGCTATTACCCCTCCAATTAGCAGCAACTATGAAATCTTTTCCTGGCAAGTGGTGCGTAATCCAATTTTCCCGACACGAGTGTCTAATCCACGACCAATCCTTTGAGTATCTGCTGTCCAGTCCGTCTCTATTAGCCCTATTCTCACGCCTCTCCCAAGAAAACCTCCCCAGACATCCCCACAGCCGGGGCGTAATTGGACACCATGGCGTCTGAAGGCCTCTCTCACAGGACAGGACCATTAGCGGCTCAGCCCGGACTCGGGATCCAGCCGAGGGCGAAGCAGATGAAGAGCCACCACCGAGCTCCAAACCCCTCACCTCTGACCCTACTTCCTGTTAAAGGTGCTACAGCGTTTCCTCAAACGACTGTGGCGTTACAGGAGTTCCCCGTCGCTACATCTTTGCCTGTCCATGTGAAACAAAGACCCAATTTAGGAAACCAATCACGAAGCATCAATAACGTTTGAATGTGGATGATGAAAAAACATTCAGCAGAAAGCCAGCGACTCTAAATCTGGATGAACACAGCGACTAGATACAGAATGAAGACCTTTCAGAGTGAGAATTAATTGTGATCCATAACGTGTATAGTCGTGCAGAGACATGGTTTTTTAGGAGCTAGACACATACTAAGAGTTTGGAGAAGAAACTAAATAATACTAAGTGTCAAGTATTATTATTTCAAAAAATAAACTACCATATACTTGCTGTTTTATCTTACACCTCTATTAGTATGGGTTCTGTACAAGCTTTTCTTTGTGTAAAATGACCTACTTGCTGCCATTCAGGGTGCACTTTTCCTAATGTCTTATAATGGGGTGGCAGAGATTTGCTTCCTTATAACTCCGAAGCAACTGACCTGGAAAACCCCAGCCACCATGATCCCAGAGCTCTATAAAGACATCCATGTGATGGGTGAGGAAGAATAATGTGTACGATAATAAGGAACGATTCACGCAGCGTCAGAGGACAAAGACAACTGGAACCAAGCAGGCAGATCCCCACACAAAGAGGAATAAAACGGCTTAAAGCTGAAATAAAACAAGACCAACAGCCAAATGAAAAATAAGAGATGTTGCGTATTTTCCAGAAATAATAAAAAAAAAATGTTACACTCAGTAGTAACATTCATGCATGGGCAGCATGGTGACACACATGGAAACATGGTCTCCAAAGAGGCTGGTGCTGTCTGTATGACCGATGATAGCTGCTCTCTCCACGATCCCACATGGCTTCAGCACTTTATGTGTGACTTTCTTTATGTGTGCTCAGCTCCTAAAAGTAAGACAACCCCTTCACCCTCAGGTTTTACATGTGTTGGTCAAGAAGGTTGAGAATTTGCAAAAAAAAAAAAAGATTTATGTGCATATGTACGATGAGAGCAACGTGAAAGTCAAATGACATGTATATGTGTTACATACACACACATGGCTAATCAAGCTTATTCTGGCTGCGGAAGTTAATGTCAACATTTCGTCATGGATGCCAGATATTATATTAGTAACTGCATTAAATATTTGTTTTGCAATGTTTTTAATTGAGCTGTTTGATTTCATGTAGTCCAGTTTGATGTGTCTGTAGCATCACAAATAATTGAAAGAGATTGTGTTTCACCTTTGACCTTTTTCTTTCTCCTAAATTAAACTCGCAGCTGAAACCCACATGAACTGCTCGAGCTCACAGATGACTTCGTGGGGAGGATCAGTGACTTACCTGAGCACACATGGACAAATCCCAACAGAAATACAAATCCAATAGAAGTTGGAGACATCATTCAACGCCTCTCTTGTGAGAAATGGTCTCGTGTAATCCAAATTATTCAAAAGGCAATGTAGGCATCCGCTCCGTCATGTCAAACTGCAACCAAAAAAAATCCAGACTTTGAACACGTAAAAAACAGATTTTTTTTGAGTTTGAGAGTCCGGGAGCAGCGTATCAAGAGTTGGATTTGACTTCGTTGAGGAATTGGAAGGCTTCAAAAGATGGAGAAAACAAAACATAATACAAAAAAAACCCCAGTTCTCAACAGTTTTAACCCAACATGTTAAAACATCTGAGCAGAGCGGACGGAGAGCTTCTTCTTTCAATTCATCCCGCTGCTGCAGTGCGCTCAGACCTCTCAATCAAAACCTTTTGCTTCCTTTGTGCAACCCCCCAAAAAAGAAGCACAAAATAATAAAAAAAAAATCCACTGTGACTGAAAAGTTAAGTGGGAAGTGAGTGAAATAGCGCGAGCGGTCGCTGTAGTCCACGCGGAGAGCCTCGACCCCTCGCAGTCACATTATCTCAGTCCCGTTTCGAATCTGTCACTTGAGATCGGAAACTTTGCGAGTTCGTCCTGTCCTCCGTCATCCACCAGATCCAGGCGCGAGATCAATGCAACTTTTCCATCACTTTTCCCTCCCAGGTTCTCCTCCGCTGCAACTCCGATTGATCCTCGTGCGCGTCGCAGACCCCAAACCTCAGGCGAGAGGGGGGAAATACGGATTCATATTCACAGCATTTCATTCAAGGAAAGCGGAGTGCCTCGGCAATTTGGTATGCGCCTCTCTTACCGCCTCCATAGACCCGACTGTGTTTTCCCTGAGAAGAAATTTAACCTCTTCCCGCCTGGATCTCCCCGAGCGGCGCAGTGGACGCAGCGCCAGACGCGCGAGGCTCCCGTGTGCGTGTGCGTGTGCGTGTGCGTGTGTGTGTGTGTGTGTGTGTGTGTGTGTGTGTGTGTGTGTGTTTGCTTTCACTTTGTCCAAAAATAAGAGAAACCGTATAAAAGTATTCGAACGTGTTTTTTTTTTTTTTTTTTAATTCTTTCTGCGGTTCATGGTTAAAACTAAAAGTCACAGCCTCTTACAGGGATAGTCCTAAAGGGACTTAAGAGTATGTTTATGGAACTTAACAGTTATGATATAATGGCTCTGCCATACTTTAGGGGTTCGTTTTGTCTCCTGTGGTTAAATAGACCATTAATATTCCAGTTTGCTGTGTGTATTCTTCTGAAATGTAGAACAGAATAAACAGAAAGTAAATTCATCAAACTGCTCAAACATGATATAGTGTATTCTTACTTAGCTCAGCCATTGTCGTGTAAACACGTGTGTTACGTGTAAAGCCTGTGGTGTCCATGCAGGCCTATTGTGTGTTAGGCTGAGTCCTTCATTCCTAATGTTTCCGAGCAGCAGCCCACTTGAAAATAATTTAAGAATATATGTTAAACTGAATCCCAAATTTAAAGTGTGCAGTTACAGTGCATTAGTTCACTGTGACGACATATGGTTAATTAAAATCGGACTATTTTTCTGGTGATCCATGGTCCTAATTTAATAGTTTCCCATATGTGACATAAGCTTGGCACTCAACCACATGAAAATGTGTTTCTCCTCTTTTTTTTCTTCTTTCTTTTTTTGACTGGAGACTTAAATGAAACCGAGTTTCTGCAATCACGGGTTCACTTCAGCCCACAGCCCGTGCAAATGATTTGCACCTCTGAGTCATAACCGACTTCAGAAACAGACTGCTTATGTTGGATTGTGCAAGATCAATTGCTGTGCAAGTTATTGTGCATTAAAAGATCTCAAATGTGAGGCAAAACACGAATGACAAAAAAAAAGAACAGCTGAAAAGACTCTCACATTTCCGCAGCTCAGCTCGGAGCTTACGTGTGGCTCCACTTCACATTAGTTACCAAACAGCGCCCTCCAGTGGAGGCTGGCGGAACTAAACCAAGACACCCTGTCATCGCCAGGAAAAAGTCCATATGGAGGTCTGTCTCAGGCCAGTGACACATGAGTCATCACCACTTTTCAATGTGTGTCATGTTTCAAATACTTCCCACCATCTTGTCAATGACCATCTTGTCCCAGAAACAAAAAATAGCCCTCCATAAGCATATTGTTTTTTCTACCGGACCACAACGACTTAGCACATTGTACAGCGACAAGTAAATCAAAGCAATCGTTGAACTCCAGGAACAAGGTGTTACCATACAAATGAAAAGATGATCACTACGGATCGTATGAATAGTTAAAACAAGCTGCTGTTCACCAAAAAAAATGATGCTGTTTATCAACAGTCACGGTGGATTCGGTTTGCTGTTTCTATCTATTTTAATTAGTTAAATATTAAAACCTTTAAAAACCCTCGGATCCCCTTCAGTGACCGTACATCTTCATGTGGAGTCGGCATGATGATGAATGCGACCAGACAGACATATTCACACAAAATTCTGCCTTTCTAACTCTGAACGTTTATTTCTCATTTATCCATGTGTCTATTAAATGACAGTTCTACACACTCCATTCCCACTTGTTCCTCGTGTGCCCTGTTTATCCTGAAAGCGTTTACAGCTCTGGATCTGTAAAGTGGCTGTTCAGCCGAATACCACCAATTGAAGAACACAATTTCCTCTCGCCAGCAGCAGGAAGCTGAAACACAGAAGCAATTATCAACAAAGTCCTGACCAGAACAGGAGGGTGTCTGTTAGGGCTGATTGCTGCAAGAGGACGTGAGCGTTTTGAACTTTTGATGGAGAACAGCAAAGGGAAAAATAAAACGCAAAAATAAAACGGTGCCACACAAAAACTGGCATTGTGATCACAGGGTCACTACAAGGCTCTAATCGCTCTTTGTCTCACGTTATCTGCAAATAATACGACAGCCTCACCTCTACGCACACATTTTCACGTCTTAATGTTGCATCAAACCATTTTGTATTGAGGTGTGGTTAGACGCTTCTTCTATGGTTGTCAAAAAAAGAAGAAAAAAATCCCACAGTAAGCCCGAGTTATGACAGCAGAGCTTTGTGAAAAGAAAGGCTCTGTGTCCTCTCTCCTTCCCCTCCTTCTGCAACCTTGATCAGACCAGCAGAGGCAGGAAAAAGATACATATTGCCAGGGCTGTGACGGCAGCGGAGACAGCGAAGAGCTTTTAACACCTCGGCCAAATGGTTTTCACACAAAACAACTTCCAAGAATATACAAGGTAGTACAGAAGGATACAATTACCCCATCCCCAACTGCAAAGCGCTCCAAGGCTTTAACAACCAGTAAAGAGAAGCAAAACAGCGTTGGATGCCGTCAAACTTTTGTTGAGTCATTAGTTTTTGGATGACAATTATGTAATCCAGCACTATTTGGTACTTACTGTGAAAGGCCTGGTTACATTTGTGTGGCTTGTTGTGGGAGTGCCTCAACGCCTGGTGGTTTTGGTCAAGTCCGAAATCATGAGGCAGCCTTTTGCACCAGCGAGACTTCTGTGACCCGGCGAGGCGACGGGCCCACTGTGGACCTTTATGGGCTTTAGGGACTCCCAGCATGACCAGCATGGCAAACAGCACCACCAGCAAACACACAATCTGCATGGTGACGTGTGTGTGGACAACACACAGTCAGTAGACGTGAAAGCATAGAGCTATCAAAAAAACACACACACACACAGTTCTCGTTCGTTCAGGAGCTGCAGGCCGGGGTTGTTTGAAAAGTGGCGAATAATTCAAATCCAATTCAAAGATCCTCTTGAAAACGCTCAAAAACGGCACCAAACCGCAAACATTGCCGAACTCCCCACCAAGAGCGCTTCATGCTGCTACCCTTGAGATCTGGCGAATCCATAAACCCCTGCAGTCTTGGCGGGTCCCCTAAATCCAGTGACAATGTCCCCCCCCGAGTACGATGGGACCTTAATGAGGGCAACTCTGTACACAATGTGCATTGGGAAGTTCACCCCTCCTCTCCATCTCACCATGCCATCGCTCACTGGAGACACCGCCTCCCTCATCTTCCCAACCTATTTCATCTCGGGTAATTCTCCTTTTTATTAATATTCAAAAGGAGCTTGTGGACAGGCCGGTCTTTTCTTATGATGCTTATGCTCGCAGCCGGACGGGGACGGGGGGATCTTGTCGGCCGAGTCTCTTTTCAGATGTGCTGGACTCCTCTCAAAACCTAGGCCCCCCTCAGCATAGAGGTGACGGGCTGGCCAACAGGCGGGGCGAAGCGAAAGAGCCCGCTTTCCCTTTCCCCCGACTGAGACTATTTAAATGGCTTTCAATTCCCATCTCGCCAGCGCACTAAACAAGACGACATAAAACAAAAACCTTTCGTCTTGGAAAAAGATACTCCCTGTTGAGAGGCGAACAAAACACGTTCCCAGTAGACAGACATGTAAAGACACTTCTCCATCCTTGGGAAAATGTTTTTTTTTGGTTACATTTCACAGTCCACAAGCTGAAGTTTTTCCTCCTGAATGAGGTAGGAAGTAAATAGAAAGTTGTCAGAGTTTCAGTCAGAGTCGCCTTGACCAGAACGTGGCCAGGTACAGCAGGTTTAAGCTCCCTGCAGGCAATCAAGTTGGATGGTTTGTACTTTGCTTGCCTCACATTCACTTCTGCCTTTTATCATTCATGTCCTGTCCTTGAGGAGCCATTCTTTCATCTATTCATTGTCCAACTTTTTTTTCTTTTCATGAGATAGCAATTCGAATGCGTAGTCTTTGTGAGTTGGCAATGAGCGGCGCATCTCCAAGGTGTTTCGAAAAGATAAACACACATAACATGCGGTAGAAGGGGCCGTGTTTCGTTGAGCTCCTTTTGCATTTTCCAGAACGAGCAGTAAGCTGCAGGTTAACTTTGTCCGGCATCAGTATTTGGACTGTGATTCATTTTATATCCCAGGCCCATCACAACTCAGGAGCAGTATCTATGATGACAGAGCGAAGCAGTCAGGGGGGCAAGAAAGGACGAGACTCCCAGGTCTGCTTCATCCTCGTACGCAGATTTGCTGTGTGAAAGAGGTGAGGGGACACGATAAAGCCCCGGCTCATGAATGGCATCTATTCCCAGCATTCTAAAGCTCTGCCCATGTCTCCTCACCGAACTCAAAAGAGGACCAACGGCTTAA
This sequence comes from Clinocottus analis, assembly GCF_023055335.1. Lineage (NCBI taxonomy): Eukaryota > Metazoa > Chordata > Actinopteri > Perciformes > Cottidae > Clinocottus > Clinocottus analis. Next base: position 20,245,610 of record NW_027175931.1, on the reverse strand, counting down.
AATAGAGTAGTGTAAACATATCGGATTGCATTTACTCAACTGCGCCAACATGTATCCAATGTCTTAAAACATCTGGAAATGTTGTACTTTGACTACGTTGCATGATTGATAAGTGCGCTGGCACTTGTCTGAAGGACGTATCGCGTCAAATGAAGACTGCGTCGTCGTGCAGTTGGCTCGTGAGGGGGAGCTCCCCATGCTCTGACACGGCCCCTCCGGAGGAACGAAATGATTTTCAGGTGGGCTGACGGATTGTCAGCATGGGGCCGACACAGACGGAAAGGCAGGGATGGAACACAAGGGATGTGAGCGAGAAGAGGAGAGATGACCGGTGGTCCTGGGGAAGTTATCGGCGTGTCTGTGTCACCGCCGAAAAGAGGCAACAAATCATTTCTGATTAGTTGCCGAGGGAGTGGTGAAGCAGGAGCACAGCCAACTGCACAGGATCCTCCCATCATGAGAAATGTTTGACTTGAAAAGATGTCATGTAGCGTTTCCTACTGCAGAGCAGCCAAACATTTAGATGCATGTCCATTTCGAAACGCTAACATGCCTTGTGATTAAATATGAAGACTGCCCAACAGAAATAACAGATACATTAGTAATGGGCTGAAGTGTAATACACACATCATCAATATTTGAACGTTTGTCTTGAATAGAGCCAAAAGACTGAGTGAAATTCAAATCACAGCTGGCGAGTCAGACAAAAATCCACCATATTTAGACCTTGACACATATCAGCAGAGACTGAAAGTGAAGCACTGAGTGCTGTCTTGTCATATTTCTGGAACATCCAGAACAGAAACCTCAGTGATTGTCAGACCATTTCTTCCATCCTGTCCACTGTGGACGATACTGTGGCCCCTCAGCTCTACACCAGAGCCCAAGAATGTATAATTCTGGGCTCCATCCCAAAACAAATACAGTCAACCCTCTCAGAGGAACCTCCGAAACGAGCCAGACAGAGCTTTAAAAATCCAGAAAAGACAGAAAATGTCTCTTGTCACGATTATATTGAGAGTTTGCCAGAGAGACAGGCGATGCACAAAGCAAGCGAGATGCAAAGCAGAGTGTAGGAAAACATAAACAGCAGAGTGAGAACATTCCTCTTCTCACTATAGCCTCTCTGTGCGGCTCTCAGACATGATTAAAAAAAAGACAAGGGTCCAGTGAAAGAAAATGACGGAGAACTAAACAAATCTGTTTCTGTTCAGGGAATGCCCCCATGCATGACTCTGCTGCAAGAAATGTGAGGCAAAGAGGAGTGTGTGTGTGTGTGTGTGTGTGTGTGTGTGTGTGTGTGTGAGGGGGGCAGACACTGAGGAGAAAGAAAGAGGGGGAGCTTCACAGGATGCCGCGTCGAGGTTTGGAGCACAAAGCAGGATGAGGCGATAAACAGGCTGTTGCTTTTCCGCTTGCCTGCGCACACTGAATCCCTCTTTCCCTGTGTCTTTTAATGGGCCTCACATTAGCATCTGTTTAGCGTCAGCCTCGACATGGCCTGTGGAGGCTGATTAAAATAACCCAGCTATCACATAACATCCTGGCAGTGACATCAAAATACAGTCAGATGCTGGAAAAGTTGCAGCAGGAGACGCTCGGGAGGTTTGCATGAGTGTTCCGCACTTCTCTTGTCAGGAAGACGTTTATTAGTTGCTTCTGTTCAAACTCTCCTCCTGTGAGATGATGCTCCAAAAAGATATGTGTGTTCGTAACAAGTAGTCAACATTGAGATTACAATGCAGCACTTGAGTGCTACAGCATCCCATTAGCACATTGTCATGTGTGACTGCACTAGTGTAATAGGAAGATAAGATTTGGCAACGATTAAAATATTAAAGTTATCTCTGATTGGATTGCGCTTCTTTTTATTCGACGTCACGTGTTGTGTGACCGCCCGGCGCCTCACTCCTTCGAAACAGAAATGCACAATTGCAGACACAAGCAGCATTGTGTTTCATGCTTAATTGGCTGAATTTGTTTAGGGACAGAAGAGCCTCGGGGTAACTGAGCCAAGAGATGCCTTTGTTCCTATCGCTGCTGGACTCCGGCCAATCACATGGCAGCGAGATGCAAGACAAGAAGGAGTCTGACCAAGAGCTGAGCTCAACCACGGCAACAATCTGACCGTTATTTAAGTGAAAAATAAACAGCCATTTTGAGGTTTCCGGGTCAAATCTCTTCATTATGTGTATGCTATACATTGCAACTGCTTTGATTTGTGTCTGTGAAGGTTTAGCTTTTGAAAAAAAAGGCTCCTCTGTCGGCAAATGTTTTCTCAGTCTCCAGATTTGACAGCACTGACAGGGACACGTGAAGCAACTTAATTAGTGTCAAATCAAAGAGAAGCAGTTGCACAACCAGGACACTGTCACCAGTGTGAAGCTATGTATACAAGTCACTGTTTCAGTTCCCTTTTCATTAAAAAGACATTTTGACTACGGGACATTCCTGGACAAGACTAAGTGTTTTACAATGTGTGTTGGCTTTATCCTCTGGGGATCATGAATGTCTGTACAAACTTTAATTGCAATAGTATTTTTGTCTTGACCATAGTGGTGGATTGAAGAACTGACAGACCGTCCATCCATCTAACACACGTGGCTAAAAAGTCTGTCAGGGCCCAGATCAAAATACTTTTATGGCAGTTTTTGTGGGCTGGATAAACAATCCTAATTCAAACTATAATAACACTTTGGTTGTGTCATATTATTGAAAAGACATATAATAAAAACACAAATGGCTCTCTCAATAATCGAGTTAAATCTCAACTGCACTCCCAAACTGTCATAAAGCTGAGAATTGATGGGATGCTAATAATCTTTTTCCTCAAAGTTATTTCTTCCAGAAACCTTCCAGAACTGTACTCAGGATCTCATTCTGTAGTAGTTGTGGTTTCAGCGGGGCCCGAGAGCCAACGTCAGTGACTGATCTCTCTCTGAAGGCCCCGAGCAGAGAAACATGCAAAGACAGTACCCATGCTAAAAGTCTCTCAAATAAAAAAGCCTATTCTTTCGGCCTTTCCCTGGTGCGATCAGCTGCCAAAACAAACTGCCGCTGTGATGAATGTAATAAATATGATCGATGGGATATCTGGCGCAGCTGACCTCACACCACGCGCCAGAGTCCAGGGAGCAGGTGCTGCCCAGATTTACAGCCCTCCCCCCAATCTCATGACCGCATCTCCACAGCCCCCTTCAGCTCACACTGAGTCTCAGAGAAACCGGCTTATTATTGGCTGTGGCTGAACTTTATGTACAACATGACTACGCACGAATCATATCACCGCCAATAAAACCTGCAATGATTTTACACATCATCAAGCCGTCAGTCATGGCTGACAGTTATTAGAGTAATTTCTGCTGCAAGGAGCACACAGGGCTGTAAGTGCTCCTTATGCGTTTACTCATAAAGATAAGCTAAATTAATAAAACATAAAAAAAAAGCTAATTGTTCTGAAAACAGCGCCAGCTTTGGAAATAAGCATAAACAAGGGAAGGCGTTTTATTAAATAATAGCTAATGAGGCTGCTGGGAGTGGATCACTTAAAAAAGCTCTAATTTACTAGAGCCGTACAGTAGCTCCAAAAGTACTTTATATTACCAGCAATTCCTGTAAATAATCTATGTTAACTACAGCACAGTCAATCTCATCACAGTTTTTTGTACATTCATGATTGGATTTAACTCTCGAACTTGTAGAGCCCACACTTTAAACACTTACAACAGAGGAAGTACTGGGCACAGACAGGCAGCTTCGAGTACTTCACCCTCGAAGTGATCAGAATGTGCACTTAACACTCCTGACTGTAAAATAAATAAAACAAAGAATAAAAGACTGCTTGGCTGATGAAGTTGTGGGTGAAATTTGACAGTGGCTTGGATTTTATAAAGCGAGCCTTGTGTCAGCCGTGTAGCATATCTGAACAGCTGAGAAGCTACAGCTGTTATACAGCTAACGTTATATAAGTCGTAGCGTTGTCCAAAAAAAACAATGACCTAACTCCTTGCTGTATAATACAAAGCGAAAACTATGAAGTTTTTAATACAATATTGATGACAAGTTGTTGACCAAAGGTGTGTTATGAAAGACTGGAAACCTAATTTGGAAGTTACTAATAGCAGCAAAAAAAAAAGCACAAAGTATATATTCCTATAAAGTCAGAAGAGCCACGGCATTCCCTCCTCGCCACTTTGAGATGGTGACCCATTTATATTCTGAGAAAACACTGATTATCCTTTCACTGAGAAATTAAGTGTGTTTGACAGGGCAGGAGCAGCTGATTATTAGCACTTAGCAAAACCCTATCCAATCTTCTTCCCAATTATCATGAGGACACTAGAAACGTGGATCTGAATATCCTAATTTAATTCTCACCTCATAGTCATTGTGCTTTCAACCCTCACGCTCTCGTGCTAACACCCATCTCAAATCCCCCCCTCGAGTGTCTCTTGACCACATTACTCCACGTTCCCGCCTGACAAGAACGGCTAATAGAGCCATTTCCTGAGATGGTGCTACGCTAAGCTGTGTGGATCAGGGAGATGAAAAGAGATTGGACGGGGAACAAAAAAAAACCCTCAACTGGCCTCAGCAGCTCAGAGGCTGTGTGGGGAAGACATTAGTGCATGTTTATAACTAATTATATCTCAAGTGAACAGCTCCTACAGGCACGGCCAGAGAGCTGTCTGGATTGTTGTGCTGGTACGAGCGTGACTACTGCACTGGGGATAATATGTGAGAACGCAGCTAGCTGAGCATGTAGCACACTTTCTGCTAACATGATTACCACGGTACTAAGACTGACGAACGTACGAAATGTGCCACGCTGACGCCGCGTGGTGACTTTTAGGTAATATATGTGGCGGTGACACTGTGAAGGAAATTGGATTTCAGGGTAGGGACAGCAAGGCCAGCGCATCAGCCCAGTAATGAGAAGGACGAATAGTGAGCTCTCCATCTCTCTCATGGTAAAACTGTCAATGCCGTGTGTCCAGACACGCGACACTTAAACTCCGGCATCAATAAGGGGGAAAAAACACACCTGGGCTCAACCCATTAAACATCAACAATATGAGGACAATCTAGAAGCAGCGTCGCGGCAGTCAAGATATACTTTATTCACACAAGAGCTAAATGCTAACGTGGTTTCTCAATGTAGTGTTGAATATGCTCAAATTTACATACGTCATGAAGATGAGCAGCAATTTGTAAAAAAAATATGTTCTTTTCAAAACAGCTAGCGTCACAATGCACTATATGAAGAAGAAAGCAGTATTTGATATGCAGTGTCAATAACTATGCAATGATCCATAATGTAATTGTATTCCTCTTCAAAACAATGGCAGTGTTGTGAGCAACAACTTGTAGCAACATGCCCGGTGTCTTAGTTCCTACTACACACACAAACACAACTTGAGTGTGATATGTGATCAGGACCTGGCAGCATTTTACTTGATGTGTAATGAACACTTCATTCATCAGAAGTAAAGGCAGTGTGGCCGATTAGGATTACATTTAGTTAGATGCTAAAACAACTCTCATATAAAGTTTTGGGGTGAAGGTCAGGATCACAAGAGGAGAAATATATTTTAGAGATAAATATGAAAACCAACATTCCAAAGTGTTAGTAAAAACTTTTTTGCTGGCTCTTTTCTTATTTTGCTTTCAGAAAAGATAAAAGAAAATATATTTCTTTCAGCGTAGTTTAGTCCCCGTTAGCATTATGCAATAATTCCAATGTACATAGCCCATTGTCCATTACAAAATAACAATGAACAAAAGTTTGGCACCCAACCTTTTAACATCTAACCATTCAAATTCATTCATATCTGAACTATAAAACTATATATCACTGAAGCATTTGCACCTTTGTAAATTGCATATTTTCTGGATGTTTTGACTACTTGCCTTCTCCTATTCTCACCAGTTACAGCCTTTCTCCATTAAGCATGCCACAATCCTATCACAGCTGTGACCAATACGTTCATAACACTCCTTACTAACATTCAACATTCGTTTTGTTTATTGTATTTGGTGGCATGCTGGCTAAAACATTGAGCCTGAAGCATAAATAAGTCTTAAAGCTAATATATACTTTGGTGAAAATGTGCCATGTGACAAATTGTCAGCTGACAGAACTGTGTCACACAACACTTGAACATTTACAGTTCAGTGATGGTATGAGTCCTTAGGTCAGGTTAAAGGCATAGTGTGGAGGAATTATGGGAACCTATTTGCAAAAGTGGAATATGACGTTCACAAATGTGTTCATAAGTGTTTAATCACCAGAAACTGAGAAGTTCGCCATGTTACATCGCCTTGTTTCTACACTGGCCCAGAATAAACAAACCAAATATTGTCTCACGTTTTAACGCCACATGCAAAAACCGGGGTGTCGCCAGCCGCCATTGCTCCGAGTGTACTGTTTAATTGGGAAGCACGATGCCTCTGACTGCAGTTCACCATCATATTTCACTTCAGAAATGTGAAGTAAGAGCCTGAATTATACCATATGTGGTGATGGCTATTCTCCAAGCTCATCTGTACATCCATCAGCACAGTGAAGGGGTTTGCAGTAGAGGTGGCCACTTAAAAAAAAGAATAAAACATGGTCTGACAGTAGTCTCAAGCCCTCTATTCTGCAGCCAATCAGTGGTGACTAGCAGTCTTAAATTCCATCACCTTTCCCCTATCTTTATTTCCATAACCTGACAAATAGGGCGGCTCTCTGAAGTTGCCGTCCTTTGTGATCTGTGACAAACGCAACGGCATCTGACAGCGTAGAGGAAGGATATGAGTGCTGATGTGCTCTCTGAAGTCCCGCTCAGCCTTTCATGTCGAGGCAGAAGAACCAAAGGCCTGTCTCCTCTGTGTGTGTGTGTGTGTGTGTCTGCTGCCAAGCAGCGGCGAGCAAAGTGTAAGCACGAGAGTTTTAGCGTGCCTCTATAATCCACCGTCTTTATACAGGTCAGTCTCATTTATTATGAATGTGACGTTCTGCACAAAGCTCTTTGATATCGGGAAACAATTTAGAGCTGGCTGAGAGTCAATGTCTCGGGGGACCAATACAACACACTTTTAATGTATTGGAAACTTCAGGTCTTCAGCATGAGGTTCCTTATAAAATTCACAGTAGGCTCAATTGATCCCAGGTGACTACACCATCATAGACATTACTGTGTCATTGCCTAAAACCGTGCAAGCTGTTTTTTGAAAAAAAAAAAAAGGGTCAGATTACAGTATTAGCCACATTGACGTTAATTGACTCAACTCAACACAACTCTTTATTGCAGAAAGTAAACATGTAAGTAAATGAAGAGACTGCAAGGACATACCACCCTTCTTCCTCAGTCTCATGTGTAAGTGTGACATCAGGCAAACAGTGAAATGTACTCTCAATCAATGAACCTCTTTCTCCACTTTCTCCACGAGGTTCACTGAGTTCACGAGCCAAGACACAATCCAACACACCCGGGCACCTAAAGACACTCCATTTTTACCTGAACGAAAACTGTCAGCTGTCAAGATTATCCTCACGTTGCAGCCAGAGAGGCACGCTCTTTGAAAATGAAGCCCTTGGCAGCCGCCCACTTTGTTCAATCAGCCGCAGACTGAGGTATTAGGGCACATTAGTCTCATTTCCAATTCACTGACTGGGCCAGATCGATTCCCTTCATTTTCATGCACAGATGGGATTAAATGGCCGGATTAAAGATGAACTTCTGGCTCTGTCCACTGGACAGATTTATCATTCTAAAGATGAATCCAGATGCAGTGAGGCAAATTTAACATGATTTTCCCCTTTAAGCCCTCATTCAAAGCATGCCAAGTCTGTTGAAAACTGGGAACCTGGACTGTATAGTGTACAAAGAGTTTAAATTGAAAGATTCCTGTATTATAGTTGTTTGGGCTCAAACTTTTTAAATGTCTCGGCATCGCTGGCAAAAGGAGCGGCGTGATACTGATGATAAGCATATGGTTTTGTCAGTTATTGTCTGTAGTTCAAGGAAAATACAAGTTAGAGCTGCCAAGCTGCTGCACACATAGCGGTTCTGGCAGATGATTTGGACTGCTCTTTTCTGCACAAGATTTCCTGAAGCTGTGTGAGGTCCAGTAAATGACCTAGGGAGGAAGGTCTCCTCGCTGGGACAACACACTGAGAACACTTTTTACCCTCACTCTGGGGTAAAGGGCTTAAAAAAACACATACGTCATTTCTAATTTTCTTCAGACTGGAATCCTTTGTATGTGCTCGTGTGTGTGTGTAAGCCAGTTCCTCAGGTGAGGACCCCATTTCCAGCTTTTCATTTCCCCACAGAGCGCTGCGGTCTGAGGAGATACTGCCTCAACTGATGCATTTAAAGGGGCGCTTTGCGCCTCCTTTTCCCACAATTCTCCCGTTTGCAAACATTCAATTGACAAATTCTGAGCAGCGGTCACAACATGAAGATCATGTTTTTAACAGATATGTGCCGTGGAAACACATGGAAAACTATTGTCTTACATAGAAGCGTAGTATTTATTCAGTCTAAATACTTACTACTGTGGGGGAATTGTGATTTAAAAAAATGTAAACATTGGCTCCCAAAAGTGTATTTTGTAATCCCTTTGATGACTTTTCCCTATAAGGGGCTTAGATATACCAGGTTTGTATACCTGGTGGAATGGACAACACATGCTAGTAAAAAAGGATCACCCTGATATTTCACAGTGGTTGTGTATGTATGTGAGGACACATTTAAGTACCAGGAGGAAGCAGCAGCAGTACCTGTGTAGCCCAAAGAGTTGTCATCCTCGTGTTCGGTGGTGGGAGCTGGTGTCGCCCCTTCGTTGGCTCCATCCTGAGCGACTCCCGTCTCTGTCAACAATAACACCACAGGGACTGAGAACCCAGACGCATTCTGCCCCCCTTCCCCGCCCACGGTCCAAACCTCAAGCCCTCCGCATCCTTGACACGAGCAGAGAGCGACCACACAAAGAAGTGCCGGGCTCCATCCTCGTAAACTCTGTCTGCCGAATCCAAACTCCCACATTTCAGACCCACAACACTCACGATCCCAAACAGTTGTGTAGAATCCAAGTGTGTTTGGGGGAAATGACGATAATTTCCGGAAAAAAATCAATCAGTCGTTGGGTATAGATCCATCAGAATGATGTGTTGATGCAGTTTCTAGCTTTTCTTTCTTCCCTCTGTGCTCAGCAGGAGGTTGTTCTGCAGTCCGCTGTTGGGCTTGAGTGTAAGTGTGTGGGTGTAAAACAGAGTCATCTCCATCCTATCAATAGTCCTAAGTAACTGCACCCCTAAGGGGACATATGGGCAGGACAGAAGAGGTAGGACCAGGGCACACTCTGCATGATTGACAACGCCACTCTGAATGCACACGCACACACCTCACACACAGCCCTGATGCAAATACAACGATGCACCATTAATTACTAATCAGCTCCTTTTGATTCGGGGCCCCTGTGTCCTGTCTGGAGTGACAGGTTGAGTGTGTGGGACAGGAGGTCTGAGGGCGGGACTGGGGGGGGGGGGGGGGGGTGGGTGGGCGAGAAAAAGAAAGGCCAAGAGGGCCCGGGTGTATATGGCTTATGGGGAAGAAGGGAGGCCAACTGTGCCCTTATGATGGCTCTTTGTGACATTAATCAGACTCAGCCATGCCCATTCTCTTTGTGGCCCGCTGACAGTCGGTTAATTTGGGCCTGGCGCTTGGGATGTGGAGGTAAGAGGAATCATAATCAAAGTGCATCCAACCCCTTTAGCTAAGTGAGTGGCAGTCTATTGGACGTATCTGTTTCCTCAATGAGATCTGGGGTTACTTCTGATAAACAGCAGACGGGCTGACAAAATTGTTCATCGGAGAGTGCTTTAGATCAGCGGCGTGTGGAGAAGAGGGTGACCCGTCACTTCATCTGCCCCTCCCACCGCAGGAGAACTGACAGAAAGAAATCTACGCCGCCTTTTTTAAAACCCAGCGATGACCTCGAATCCCTCTTTACAACAGTTATGGACTCATCATTAATAGCAGATACAAAACAAGACATTTAATATGCGGTGATCATGCCCGCCTCCCTGCTGCTCCTGTAGCGTTGCAAATGAATTTGACAGCAAAAGGGCCTCACGCTGGGCCGAACCTATTATCTGGCACTTCTCTGCCTGTCTGTTTATCCAAACAGCAGCGTCTAAATGACGACGCTACAGGAGAGCAGGGCCTCTGAGTCACACAAAAATAACCACGGAGGTTACTCGGAGTCATGCACATGAATGAAGTGCGATGATACACGTGAGGCTTGAGATGAGAACATGACATGATACAAACACAGACATCAAGCAGAAGCCGGCACACTGTCTGACACTTACAGCATGACACCAGTCAGATATATGTCGTGTTTTCAAATCAAAAACAGAGAAGTTAAAAAACAAATGCAACATCTGCTTTCGCAAAGGAGCTGGGAAGAAATATCAAAACACAAAGCTGTTCAGAAACAAGGAGTCTTTTAGATGTATTTTTGCAAAAAGTTCAAATACTAGCACTCACAACCATGTACGAACCAAAATCAATGTAAGGCCTTCCAACGAATATTACCAATACAGTTATTAACAAAGACTTAATGACTCAATCTATCTTTCCCTTGAGTCTTATATACTGTATCTGCTCTTTCTGTCCCTGTGTGGTCCACAGTCAGAGGTCCAATTAGACCCCTTCAGATTTCATTAGCAGGTGGAGTGCCCCGCTGCCCCTGGGGCGTCAGAGTCAGGACCTCAATGTTGCCTCACTACCCCCTCTTAGCCTCAACACTGCATCCAGCTCCCCTGTTGGCTAATTAATGGGGCGCATGTGCACATAACTGACTGCTCACCAAATGACACAAAGGCAGGCCTGCCCCCTCTCCCGCCCTCCCTTATAGTCCGGGCCCCAGACTGTGAGTTCAGGCCCCCGAGCCCTTCAAACAACAGAGCATGTCCTCTTTTCTGGCTCGCAGGACTTTCTTCAATCCACGCCGGCTTCTGGCCCCGTTTCTATGGAATATCCATAAATGATGAAGTCTATTCCAACTAGATTTGACTTGAGTGCTTGTTTGCAACGCTCTGGCTGCTTCTTGGACCCAACCAATCAGCACAAGCCCCTGTGCAACCTGACATGACAATAAACCAGATGTCTGACTTATTGCCACTGTGGTCAAGGTTGTTTAGTTTGACAAATGCTGCGTGCTCCTAATAGATGTAAAAGAAGCAACCGGGGAGGCTAGCTGTCGTCTCATTGTCATCTTGTCATGTATTGGCAGCATCGCTCCGGCCCTGGCATCCCCTATACGGTGATGGATGGGCTTAAAATGATGAGTAAGGGGTCTGACTCTGGGGCTCGTTAACTGGACTGACGGTTATTTGTTGTACTGTAGGACAAGTTCCTTCACGCAGCCTGATCAGGCGGCATATTTCTCGAACATGACCTCAAGCAATCTCAATGATGTAATTGTTTAGTTGGAAAATGTTCTCCTCTTACATCTGTTTACTTTGTGATGGCCAAGAGAATGCTAAAGTGGGGCAAAGCAACCTAGATTTCATTTCTTTCATAGCAATCTTTGTTTAAATGAGGTCCCTGCTCTGTAATGTATAAACCATAAAACCATCTTAAGAGTATCTTCTTCTCTTCTTTTTTTTTTTACCCTGAATTCAAAAACTCGGAGTATTATTGATGACGGACAAAAGGATAAACAGTACAAAAACAAATCTTTTAAGCAGAAGCTAGTTTGTCCGCTTCATCTGTTTCCACGGCTCTGTTCCATTCATTTCCATTTTGATTACACATTCTTTATTTTCTGCATGACTAATGGGGTTTTAATCAGGCCTTGAGATAAAACATACACACACAGTGAGCACACAAAGAAAAACGGGAGAACGAATCAAAGTGGAGGAAGATTTCTAACTCTCAAAATAACTCGGAAAAACAGCGCCAAGTCAAGTCTAGAGATGAATAACACGCTGTGTTAACAAGAACTATTTATTCTACCTTTGTAAATTTGTAAATATGTTAATTTTATTTCACTTTCACTTTCAGAGAGCTCTTGTATGTATATATTTTTTTATTCTGATCGAGCTGATCAGAAAAATCAAATAACTCAATGTAATGTGAACAACTTATCATTGCATTGTAAAACATTTGCATGTATGATAAGAACAGCCAGTGGTGGAAATCATTGCACATAACTGCATGACGTCCAACCAATGTGTCGAGAGAGAAACGCCTTTAAAGAACCACTTTCACAATGTTTAATGATAATGATACGCTTTCTTACCAAAGGTTAGGTGAGAAGATTAATATCACTTGCAAGAGGTATCAATCTTCTCATCGAACATTAGTATTCCCCCCAAAATGTAAAACTATTCCTAAAAAGCATTAATAATATTGGATTTGCAGTATTACAAATCAAGTCAAAAAGCACTGTACTGTGTGACTGTAGTGAGAGAGAAGAGCAAATCACACACACACACACACACACACACACACGCACACACACGCACACACACACACACACGCACACACACGCACACCAATGCACACACACGCACACACACACTGCCTCCACAACTGTTACGTATATAACTGTAATGGCTAATTGATGATACCTTTAACTCCAGACATAAATAATAACAAAGCCAGAGTTGTGAACCATACATCACTTAAGAGGGAAACACGTACATCATGATAAGTATCACTCCTGTATATATTTAAGATCACACCGCCAAGACCTACACTGGCAATAAAAAAGTATTTTTTAAGTCTGCATTGCAGTTGGATTTAACTCGATCATTAAGGGATTAACATACAATTTATTAAATCGTTAAGACGTAAAGACGAATGCCTTGTGAGTTTGGCTTGAATACTAGAACGTTAGAAACACATTTTACACTTATAGATTTACATTAAATTACAGTGAAAGATTGAGTATGTGATACCGAAAGAATGTGTGGAAGAAAGAGCAAGAGAAGGAGGGATTTCAATCCCGGCCACAGTTTGACTTTACACACTGCTATTATGTTTTCAACAGCTATTAAATATTCTAGCAATGATAATGACAGTGACAAACTGCATAATTAGAACTACATTAGTTCCCATGGGGTGAACTGCAGTGAAAAGTAAATTTTAAGTGAACGTTAACAGCAAATGATTTTGCAGATATTTTCCACAAAAAGCCTCTGATGTGCCTCACAGTCACGGCTTCGTCGCTCATTGCTGCAGCTGCAGGGAACACAAGTGAAATGACAAACAGAACCATTTTGATCTCACAGTTGGTGAACGGCTGACTGCACTCAGGATTTCGTTGTTGACAGTTACTCTGCAGTTGTGTGTATTGTCTTGCTTTCCAAATACAGATTCGATGGTTACAAAAACCAACAGCAAATACATGTACGTCAAACCTGCAGGTGACTCATCTCTGAACCCACAGTGGGTTGATTGCGGTTAAATAAAAGTGCAAATTCCAGAGAAGGAATGTGTGCCAATTGACTTACTGATAGATTTGCTTGGAGGGCATCAGCAAACAACCACGAAAAGAAAAGCTGGGAGACAGTTCCCAGACAAGAAGCTCTGATCAGATTGAAGGGTGCTAAATATTGCATGGCCACTTCACTGGACTGCTGTGCGCCTAATCACAGCTGCTGTCGGGGAAGTTTTATTACCGATGATCATGTTCAATTGGAAGAAGGGCTTTTGAGAAATACACTCCACAAATATCTTGTTGACACACGTTTACGTTGTGCAATGCGTACTATTTAGCCCAGTGATTTTCAACCACTGTGCCGCGGTGAGAGATCGTCAGGTGTGCCGTGGGAAATATCTAATTTCACTCAAATATTCATTTGCCCCAAATAATTTGCCATTGTTGAGCGTCTCGACCTGCAATTTAGTGGCTGGTCTGGTAATGTAATACATGCGAGTAGGTAGCTTAATATTTACCTACAATGTGACATTTTGCAATGTTTTTGTAACTTTTTTTGTGTTACGGAGGGATGTTTTTAGTTGAAAAAATGTCAAAAAAGGCTCAAAATATCAAGAAAGGCTCAAAAAAGGTTAAATAAAAAACTGAGCCTACTTGATACTTTGATTCTAAAATTTGTTTTACATAACTGGTGTCTAACAAGTGCAAAGCCTGCGAGGAGTCTAAGCTTACTGTCATCCGGCCATTAGGGAAGACAAAAGACATACCATCGGGTACGCCGTCATTTCTTTTGGCCGAAAATTCGAAGTTGCCAGATTTTGTCTATCCTGTAGCATTTGCCGACTAACTGGGGAACCCAACAGGTTATCCCTTCGGCCCCTTCGCATAACCCCGGTAACGGATAAACCGAGGGAATAACTGAGAGAAGCATCCTGCTAGCTGCCTAAAGCCCAGATGTCCATCTCTGTGACAGCGTAATACTGTTAGAACCCATAGAGAGACAGATTGATGGAATGGGGGCAGAGAGAGAGACAGAGTGAGTAAGATACTTCTCTTAGTTAAAAAAATAAAAAAGGTCTTTCAGGGATTTTAAATGCTGTAGCCAAGGTGAATCGCTTCTGAATGCCTGTTAAGTATCAGTCTGATGTGGCGTCTGCAGCTCATGGTCATGTCTCATTTCCAACTTGTCGGCATCCACACCGCCACAGCCGCCAGACTGTGTGACCTTCTCTGACTTCTCACTGTGATACCTTCCTCTTGCAAGACCTATACCTCACAATCCCTTTGAATACCATGATGTTTCTTTGCATGAGTGTGCGATCTGGCTAAAAGACTCTGAGTAATGACAGTTAATGCTTGTTTGCCTGTTTTTCTTGTGCTATATCTGAAAAAAAAAAAAAACCCTCACTTTTCCACCACCACAATTACAAAGAGGCCAAGAGACAAGAGGAGGAAAAGCAGTCATGCATATGAGAAACTGGAGGCTTCTGACTATGGGAAATGAGTTTAGAGGGAAGTGGACCAAATAATTCAGACCTCATTTCAAGGCTGTGGTACATTAATGATGAAACTACAATGATGCTACCTTTCCCTGCTCTATGATTCGCTTAATCAGCCACATGTGCTCTAAACACAAACACACACACACACATGCACACACGTTCAAAGGGGAAGGAAAGAGCCCTGCAACTGAATTCACATATGTTTTTTGTATAATCTTTGAAAATTCCATCAATATGTTAATGTGAACAATTCTTTCCCAAACCTAGAGACCAAGAACCAGGCCTCTAATCTGTCATCCCTCCCAGGAACATTTGCTGGAGCTGCTCCATTGACAAAGCCTGGCTTTCCAGGCATCAGGACAATTTCACTTGAGCTTTTAGACTCAAATGTGATGCATTCCAAAGTAGGATTGACTTTTTTCAAAAATAAAATGTCACCATAACCGCTCCACTCATGAATACAAAAAGTGTTTATCCTGCTTTGGCGAGAGTAACATCATGCCACTTTTGTTGGACAAAGAAGTAAAGACTTGATAGGTGTTTATCGTCCCCAGTTCATCTGTGCCCTCAGTGGCTGGTAAACGCCTCGAGGCTGTTTGTGCCATTAACGTAAGTCAAGAGGAACGCTGAAAGTTTTTAATTAGAGATACAGAGAGGAGAAAATATCCACCAGCAATTAATAACCTTCATTCTTTGATGTGATGACACCTGACTTTCACTTCACACGGGGCACACCTATTAATCTCTTTCTTCTCTGCAGCTGTGTTATGGTCACAACAAATGAGCAAACACTAAATGCATCCTGGTTTGCCAGTTTGCCAATGTCTGCTGAATAGCTCCACTGAAAAACATGTATAGCATCACACCGTGGCTTTTTCCTGACCTCTATGTTTTTAAAAGACAATAGACAATCGAGGCTCTGTTTAAGAAAGGCTATGCACTCATTAAGTCACAAACCAAAGAATTAGAGAAAAGATAAACAATGCCAGATCATCAAAGTAATAACACGTCATGCTGAGAAGAACAGGAATACCACATTTCATGACAATACATTCAATAGCTTTATAGTGTGTTCACACCGAAAGCGTCGCGAAATATTCACAATGCTTTTGGTGTGAACACGGCATTAGAGATATTTTACCCAAAACCATGAATGTCAACCCCGCGGTGGTGCAAGATAAACAGTTACGGGATTGCCAAAATCACTGGGAATCAACACTCGGGGAACACAAATGTACGTATGCACAGACATTCATGCTAAATAATCCGATAGTTTATGAGATATTTCACGCTAAATACGAAATGTTGACCTAATGGTGGCGCGAGATGAAGTCGCTAGGATTCATCATCTGGAGAATATGCATGTACATATGCACACAATATCCTGGCAATACCTTCAAGAGTTGATCAGACATTTCTGACTGGATCAAAGCGGTGGACCGACCAACCGACACTGCCATCGAAAGAGATAGAGCCAACAAATTATTACATGCTTCTTGTCAGTGATTCTTAGGAATTCCAATTAAAGTAACTTTCTATTGGAGGAGCCCAAAACTAGGGCTGAAGTAAAAAAAAAAAAAAAAACCATACGCAATTTGCCCATAGCGCATCTCTGGTTGTTGTTTAGAAAGATGCAGACAAGGTCCTTGGCACACAGCTGTTTGCTAATGACTTCAAGGTAATGATTCTGTTCACTTTTCTGTGATTGCCTATGTCACAGTTCAGTCGCCATCTGATCGGAAGTCGAGGAAATTGAACAAACAGCAGGCACTATCTTGCTTTCCCAGCCTGTCTTACGAACACACAAACACACACACACACACACACTCTCTACCACAGATTGGTGCTCGTCAGAGAGGAACACGTGTATGCTAATTTACTGGAGCACACAGTAACTATTCACAGTCCAATGAGAGAGTGCAGATAAACCAACTTATGCTCTCAATATGTCTCGTTCTGATTAAAGGAGATGGAAACGAGCCCCTGAGAAGTTGTGTGGTGAGGACATTGCAGGCAAGCAGCCAGTTTCTCAGCACCCCTGAAGAGAAAGCCAATGATCTCAGTCGACAGCCAGATCAATACGAGCAGCTTCGGTCGCAGACGTTGTGCCAGGATCACGCTGCTCTTTGCAACATGATGTGCAAAGAGCACAAAGTTGGTGAGACCGCAAGACGACCATAAAGACGGTCCAAATCCACAGGCTAACATGACAAACATCGCTCTTCTTTTGTTGTTCTATTCCAAGTTGCAGTAGTATACAGCTGGGAACAAGGATGAAATGTCAGAAAGCCCGAGGCTCGGCTTTGATTGTGGTCTTTGTGACACTGGATAGGGATACTGAGACACTTTGCAAGTAGTCACACAGTCATGTACAATTTGTGATATAATTTTAAGTCCAGAAGACCCAGGGACCAGTGTTTGAAACATCCACTTAGTCACTGGAAAGGAATGTAAGAGAAGTTGTTGGAAAGCCAGCTGAGCTTATACCCATTCAAGGTCTCGTCTGTTGTTAAAAGAATGCCTTTGGCAATGGCAGGATAGTTGGGTTGTGCTAAAAGAAAGACAAATGATCTGTTAAGATATACAGAAAGGCAGTAGGCTGTCGAGTAAAAAAAGGCTTAGGATGAAGGAAATGTAGTCTGCATCACCTAAGGCAAGTTTCGTGTTCAAATTCTTCAGGATGAAGGCTGGATCAAGATTTACTATGTGAGAACTCGCCGTGTGCTTTTTCTGACAGGTTAAGCTGTACATTTTCCTGATGGAATTCAGAGAAACACTTGTAAAGTAGTCAAGTGAACTTTTTGGGGGGGTGGGAGGGCGGGTGGGATGTCCAGAGGATTTGTAGATAAAAGATATCAATCCAACCAGCCCTCAAAGGAAAGAAGATGACCTTAGTTTACCTTTAAAACAACATGCTTCCAACTGTCACCTCATTAAATCGAAGCTTGTTTCCACCTGATATCCTGCCAGCGGGCGTTCATGTGACGACATAATTATAGGCTATAAAACAATTCATAATATTTCATTACGCATTTGCTATAACTCTATTCAGTACTTAACCTCTTTAATCCTGTCATGAAGATTTACACGTCATTCTCAAGAAAATATATATTTCAACATATTTATAAAACGTCAACTGTATACATTGTTTAGATATGAGGATCGTCAAAGTAAGATGATTGGTCTCCATTTGTGAAGACGGCATTAAATGTTGGCTGAGTTTTTTTCTTCGGCGTATGTTACAGAACGAGTTACATGCAGGCGTGTATATGGAAGGGGACGGATACCAGCTGTGACATCCATGCCCAAAATGCATATGGAAAGACATCAACAGTGGCTTCATATGGTAACATATGAAGTTTTGTTTGTCGGCTTGGTTAACCCTCAAATCAGTAAGTCTTGAACAGCTAAAAATACACAAATTCAATATTAAACATTTTTCAACAACTACTTGAGTCAAATCAACCCTGTAACGTGCTTCTCAGGCATAATGATTTCTGTTCGCTCCAAAGCAGTGGTGTCACATGACACGTGGGAATGCCGAGGCACCCGAGGGCCACAGGCTGTGAGAAGCAGATCATAAATCCCGAAAAAAAAAAGGCAAGAAATGCAACAAAAGACAAAATGCAACTCTCCACACCTCCTGTCGAGGCCTCATGCAGCCCTCCCTCCTGTCACCCCTTCACCACACAAAATCAGCCTAATTTATTAGTGGCAGGTGAGTCTCTGGATTGACTCGAGGTTATGGACTGATGTGCTACACGGCAGTGTATAACATTGCCATATGTTTGTGTTAAGCTTGGACACGTCATGAAAACAGTACACTTTGATTCTGTCCTTGAAAGCTGAGAATAAAATTGGTGGCACACAATGTGTAATGCAACTTTTCCTGCTTTATCGCAGTAAATCCACAGCATTGTAACTCCTACAAGGCACCAACAACATTATTGCTAAAATCATGCGTTCAAGAGGGCTGCGGAGGGGGAAACCGAATGCCATGGTGTCAGACATCTGGTGATAATATGTCCAATAGTGCCTTCATGTGGTGTGGGACTACGTCTGTGCTGTTTCACTTTTACCCTGCAACAGTGCTGCTTTCTCAATGCTGAAAAGGTCTGTTTCCAGCATTAGAGAAAAGAGCACAAAATGAAGTGTATTAGGTGAGATGGCTCAACAAACACAGAGGTACAGGCGTAAGATATAAGCAGTGGCCAAATCGTTAAATGTTTGCCACTTTAGATAATCACCAGTCATTTTTTAACCAAAGTGAAGATACAAAAGACACTGTAACTCTGACCGTGTCTACGCCAGATGTTCAATTAGAAAATGAATAAGAAGGGTTGCTTTCAGGTTTCGTGGGGTGAGGCTCCACTGCCAATCTTCATTAGTGCTAATTAGTGCCGCTGCCATGGTTGGCCTCGACTGAGTCATGCATTGTGGGGGATTCGTGACCGTTACTCCCATTCACACTGCACTCATAATAGTCAGCTATACATGAATTGTGCTAGCTTGACATTACATAGTTGAGCGTCGTTACAGTTTAAACCAAGATTTTCATGTGGACTTGTTTGAGATACGATACCTTGAAGTGTAATTTTCGGAGCCTTCCACACATGGTGAGAATGATGCTCAATTTAGCATTGCCAGTGAAATCTATCCCCAACCATGCATTCTGCCTCCCCCTGTCAGTGATGCCAATTGACGTCAACATCAAACCCAAAGGAAAAATCTCTTTTCTCTGTTTTTGAAACAGATGGCTCGACTATCTGTACACAGATGCCAAACGCAAGCACACAGTTAACCCGAGTTTTGTGAGGAAGACCGTGCTGATGCTTGTGGACAAAACTGGGGATTGTTGTGAGGAAATGATGTGTGAAAATGCTGTGTCAGCCAGGGAGGGACGCTGATGCGAAGACCTTCTCAGTTCCCACCATGGAAGACCAACCACAGACACATCTGGATTGTGCTCACGCCGATGTGGATCTTCCACTATGGAAGCCATGCGGACAAAAAGAATTGGAATAGCTATTAAGCTAATTTCCAAAACCACGCTCTTGGAGAAAACACATTCTTGTTTAGCCAGTGTTGTTTGAAAGGGTTCTCCTGGTCCAAGGACTAAGCAGAAAGGAACCACACAATACATGTTTTTTTTCTTCACAGATAGAACACATTTTCTCTTCACAGATAGATGAGATCTTCCATTCAAACTGTATAAATTTGCCATACTTGGTCACATCGTATTGGTCCAAGTGCAACAGTCACACAGTCGGATTTTCCCAGCTCTTATGTGTTGCTCAAAAACAATCAAAGTCACTCTCAGCAATGAGGCCTCTGGTCAGTGGAGTGACCACAATGCGTCTGAGACCGGCATAACAACACAGTGCCTTGAGCGTCGGGATGCTCTGGAGGTGTGAGGCCTTTCCTGTAATTACCACTTCATCAGAGAAGTAAAGGAAAAACAGAGGCCCCAGCAGATTCTTGTATGAGATGGCAAACAGCTTGCCCCGTCTTTGCTGTGGTTGGCTGGTTGACGTTGCTGCTGTCCGCCAGACTGACTGGCTGCCCTATATGCATGCATTTATGTCTGAGTGCCATACAGTATGTGTTTCGGGAAACCAAAAGAGAGGCTGTCTCATCAGCAAAAATGGTCATGAAAAAGCCGTCAAGCCGTACTTTAAATTGAACTCATTCTGTCAAAGTTGAATATTTTAATAGTCTCAGGTATTTCTTTTTAACAATGACAGGTAGACTATAACAATCTGGAAAATACTTTTTGCACTTCCAGAAGGTCAATCTAGAGAGTGTGTTCTACTTTTTCCCTTAACCCCCTTACTTTGCTTTGGCCAATTTACTTGTACTGTAGTTCTTTTCACTGCTTAATACTCCTTTGTACTTGTGAGGGGGCTAAAACAACTATGCTCCTACTTTGATACTCAGGGTATTGGTCTTAATAAGAGGCCTCTACAGGTCGGAAAACAAGCCCAAAGGTTCACATCATCCTGATGAACCTCCTCGAGTGCATGAACCTTGACCGAGCGGTATGATTTATCGGAGCAGCAATGAACATCATCCAGCATTATCCAGCTTCCTATTCATAAACACGACTGTTTCACATGAAGATCATGTGATATATGCCACTGTGCTGACCAAACATCAGATACCCATAATAAAAAGCATAATATTTAAAAAGCAACACATATCATTTTATTACATCACATTTACACCTTGTCTTACTTTAAACAATCCACAGTCTGATAATCCAAACATCAGTTATTTAAAACATGGCTTTATGATTATGTATTGGACTTCACATACAACCCGTTTGTGATTCAGCAGCCAAAATGAATAATATATAAAGAAGATAGCAACCACTTAATATCATCTCCACTACTCATATTTGTAATTGTTTGTTTGTTTGAATGTGTTCTCATGCTGTTATGCAAATAAGATCGCAAATGTGAGACACTTTCTCAGCATCAAAGCAGATAAAAAAAAAAAGGCCCAGAATGGTTTAAGGTCTAAGTGCACGGTTTCAAAGTAGCGGGTGTCAGGACTAAAACAGAATACAAATGACCAGTAAAAAGCATGTGGGTTTTTTTTCTCTTGCCATTTCATATGTCATTTTATATGTCTCAGATCCAGATGTGGAAACCAGGGCAATTTGTATGTGAAACATTTGCTTGTAAAAACTGCTGAAGTTAAAGTGGCGTGAAAAAGGAGAAATAAAACATCAAGGATCGGGTTGGGGGTCGGGGGGGGAGGGAGGCGAGCGTGGTACCATTTGAGTTTTAACCCTGTCCCAGCACTTGATGACCCTTGACCCTCCATATCCTCAGAATCCCACATCCCTGTGCTTTCACTCCGGCCCACGCCTGTCAGAGCCCCGTATTTATGGACCATGTCCGATCACAGTGTCCACCTGTTTTTTCACTTCTCTCTGCTGAAACGTTTCAATTCTTCTCATAATTCATAGACGTTTTATTCTTTTATGTGAATGCAAAAAGCACTCAAAGCCTGTGCAGGATATTAATGTGAGCAAAAATGTAACCACTAAACAGGCTTAGCTCTGACGCTGCCTGCCAGTAAAGTTAAAGTATTTTTACTCATATACTGAAACAATCAATCCCCTCACATGTTGTGCACAAAGATAATTATTCAGATACTGACCTCAAGGATTGCCCTCATCTCCATCTTCTACCCTTTCCCAGCCCACAACACCTCTAACTGACCTGCCACATCTTTGTTCCTGACCTTGTGTGTGACACACCGTAGTTGGGATTCTCAGCTTATTGATAATGAATATAAAAAATGTTCCTTAGATATAGAGAACAGGCAAAGGTATGATAATCGCAGCTCAGAGGAGGGATAGTAAAAAAAAATACCTATCTGGTGCCAGGTGCTCATTAACACTCCCCGTGGTGATTTAGAAGGTGTGCAGATGTTGGTCATGCAAGAGTAAGCGATGGAAATATTGCAGGAGAAAGAATTCGCACCCGATGCTCGTAGGATTCATCCTAGATATAATGCTTTCCTTAAAAAGGCGCGTGGACTAATTGTGCACGCATGGGAAGGTCTACTGCTTCGGGCTGTGTTTCTGATGACAGTGTGTCTGTGGTTACGACTGTCTGAACTGCATCGTGTCTCTGACCCAAACCACAGGATTCAGTCCACAGCTCATTCCCTCTCTCTCGACCGAGCTGCATGTCACTGTTGCCATCTATTGGATACATGAGTTCATATCCCTGCATGTGCAACTCCCATGACAAATAATTCATGCTAGTTACCGCCAAAAAATGATATTTACAACGGTAGAACACAAAGAGGACTACAGACCTATCCAAGCATAAACACACTGCACTATATAAGCAGGAACACATCATTTTAACTACACATTTATAGATAGACATACTTTTTTGGGCACTACAATTTTTGTCGTATAAATTACAAAACATACATCTACTTCGTTATTTACTTTTCTTGCAGTAACACTGATGTGGGTAAAAAAAAAAATGCAGACATCCGTCCATGCAAAAGCTTTGAATACACGCCAAATTTGAAAAAGATAAGTGTCTTGTACTTAGATTGAATTCTGAGAAGCAGCAAGTCATATTTCTGTGGCTTCTATTAGCACCCAGTACACAGTAAATCAGCCGCAAATCCCATAATCTTCCTCATCCATCATAAGGATGAGCCTATGTCAGAGGAGAGAATCAAAACCTCAGCAAACAGCTCGAGGCTGCTGGTCCACTTTGTGGACTTGCAAGTACAAGCTGGTCCAAACTTCATCTTTATGCATGACTACTGCAAATATACCCTATTAATTATGCACATTGATGTCATTTTCAAAAGAGGGTCAGTACATCTAACAGCAACACAACTAACCCACTCCTGAGTTGTCTTTTCACTTGTCAAGCAAAGTATTGTCGGAAGGCAGAAGGAGAAGATGTGAAAAGCAGGAAGTAAAGTTACAGGCGTTAAGGAAAGGACTGCAAATAGGGACATATCTAAGATCTGAGAACTCGAGGAGACAACTTGTCACTAAAAATAGAAAATGTGATATTTTATTTATGTGCGCACACTCGCACACGCACGCTCACACAGAAATGTGTGCACAAATCCCCATCACTTGTATTAGTCCTCCTGTGGGTTCATGTACTGGTCAGTGTGTGTGTTTGTGTGTGCGTGTGTGAGAGAGAGATATGAGACAGAGTGATACAGATTGTGTGCCTATGTGCACTATACATGTGCACATCTTGCTCTGTCAGAGTGAGGAGCTGTGCCTCGCACAGTCTTCGTAGAGATTCTCATATAGCACATAATAGCTGTGACATTATCACTTCTATCAGCCGGCTTCCCTCATGCATATATATCACTGCTAAAATGGAACTTTTGTATGCAGACAGCAGCATGGCACGTTCAGCATAAAGGAGGCGAGTGACATGAACACAGTTTTGAAGGTAACATCTTCACGTTTTAGTGGTTATTACCAATGAAGCATTTTTGTGCTGGTGAAGGTGACGAGGTTATAAATCAGAAAAGGTTCCATCATAACAAACATATGTATGGTGCAACACACTGAAAATTAAAAAAAACGAACGCATACAGATCAAATGAAGACATGATTGACAGCATTTAGAAAACACCTGTAAGATTGCATGACTCAGATAATATAATAGTAAACAAGCAGTCGACACAAGGTTCACAGCAAATATCTACAATAATATCACAATGTTTGAATAAGCCCCCAAAAAATCCCACACGTTTTTTTAGGTATTTTTTCTGCACTATTGACGGAAAGCTGCTTCGATAACTTCACAATCTGGAATCGGCTACAATAAAGACTGCTTGTCTCAGCCGCGTGTTTCGCTTGTATGCGTCCTCTTTTTTTTGTGGTTTGAGTTTCTATAATGGCAAAGCCGTTGTTGCAGTGAGTTGAGCTCTCAGGGCCACCGTATGTATACAAGGTTTAGGTTCATAGAGAGGACTAACTGCTGCATTCATAGACAACATTGATGAGAGCGGGGAGAGAAAAACAATTGTGGTACTTATAGATACAACATATGAATGTACACATAGCCACCCATTGTTGAAGTAGACATTTGATTATTGCAGCTTTAAACAAAGCCCTACCAGCTAAAGTTAATGATCATTGACAAGTACGCTCGGCCTTTGTTAGAAAACTGTGCGTTTCAGGATTCAGAGCCCTAAGCCACAGCAACGCTGCTGGTACCCGTGGATGTTTACTGAGTGAAACATATTAATGTAACTGTCGTGAGTGTGAGTGTCTCTGTTCCTGGTCCACAGAGAGATCTTGGTTCAGATAAAGGAAGGTACAGACTTAGAGCTTCATCAAACTGTTGACAAGGAGAACCCCGGCTTTTTGTGTTTAATACTGTGTCTCTGGTGCAAGAGGGTGGACGTTGGGCTAAAAGTATAAAACGACTCTTAATATGTGCCAAAGATCAAGCTCATCGTAAACAGTATTTCCCAGATATATAAAAATCAAACTTTGACTCTTTATGGTGTTTTTTATTGAGAGCACAACAAGAGTGCTTGCGGAAGTGGTGCAGATTTTTGATAAATAATGCAGCTCAGATCATTTCCAACTTGTAGTCTACCAGCACAATTTACTACTGGTGGGCTGGACAAACACTCAAAACACTTCCTACTCATTTCAAATATGAAACACTGTATTATGAATTCAAAATAATGTAGAATACATGATTTAGTTCTGCAGCAAATGGTGCACCAATTTCACTAAATGTCCTCCCAGTGCACTATTCAGGGAAAGCCATCTATTAGACTTGCTGAGTTAAATATTCGAAACAGTGAGCTGATAAGAAACTGGGATTTTAAACAGATTTAGAAATTGTATCTTTATGTAGCTAAATATAACACCAACTGTGGGACTTCCACTGTCATTGCAATCAAAACCTGTCAAAGATATTGCGTTTCATATCACCCGGAGAACAGCGTTTGTCTCCTTGGGAAAGGCAGGTGACCTGCTTCAGCTTGACTTAGTGCCTCTTTCATCCCATTCCAGTCATTTAATCTTGGAACGGTATCAAGATAGCGATCTCCCTTTGACCTCCACCGAGGGGACGGACACAAAGGGACAAACTCCCCACTTCATCACTCAGCGTCGAGCAGTGGTGGCATGCCAAACAATCCCATTAGCCCATAGCCACAAGCCTGGGGACAGCGGCTATGTCCTGAATCAAGTGCAGCTCACTGCTCAATTTGAACATCCTTTCTCCTCCCAACATCCATGCATTCATGTGTCAGCATATTTAATGAACTCACTCAGAGCTACACTCAGCTTTTACTTGAAGGAAATAGGCAGTCCCATCACTCTGAGTAGCTTTTTACAACTCAACATTGATCAATTAATGACTACGAATGAGACCCTGAGAGATATTCATACAGGAATATTAGAGTGATGTTGAGAGAAACGGGAGAGCGGGGAGAGGGCTAATAAACGCAGAATTGCAACTCACAGCGAATCCAACAGCAGAGAGGCACTTCCACAGCCGCGCACATATTGATACCTCTAAAAGCTGGCAACACATGCCAAGGTCGTTGGTCTCATATAGACGATTTATTTCACTCTCATATCCAGGTGCTGGTCGCAGAGAAATCAGCAGCAGAGTCTCAAACAGCGACCAGAGCAATCAAAGTGGCACATGACATTTAGTGCTCTCTGGATCTGTCTTCAGGAGTCCAGGGAATGAAAAAGTACAAAGGCACAGAAGAAGTTTGACACGGTTGGTCTTTTCAGAAGGGAAAAGGAAGATGGAAAAGAAGCGAAGAAGAGGGAAAGTGAATAAAGTGTAGCAGAGGGAGGAAGAGTTACTCACGGCTCCTGTCACCTTTTCACCTCCAGCTTCCCCTGTACTTCCCGGAGCCGTCCCCAGGTGCACAGACGCCACTCAGCACCTCCGCCAGCACCACCAGCAGCAGCAGCAGCAGGGGCGTCCGCCCGCCGGCCATGCCTGCCTCTGAAGCTTGCATTGGGGCTCTGGCAGAGAGTCGAGGGCCATGGGGAATGCTATCCCACAGTCACATCGCACACAGCTGTATGGAGAGATCCAAAACAACAACAGCACCTCCGCCTCCTCCTCCGCTTCCCTCGGAGCGTTAGCCCTGGGCCGCGACACCGACGCCCCAGAGGGGTCAAACTCCCCACGCAGATACGCCTCTTCCTCCTCTTCCTGGGGGATTGGAATGATCCCCCTGAAGGCAACAGCCTCACAGACCAGCAGTGGCAGGCAAGCAAAGTAAGCCTGGATTTCTGGAGCTCGCTTCACTCTGAAATATTGATCTGCTCTTTTTTTCCCCTCTATTCACACTTCCTCTTCTTCAGCCCCTCTTGGAATTAGGGAGGTATTTATTGCAGTCCTGGTCAAAGCTCCTTCCTGAGTTCAGTAGTAACAGCTCCCATGAGCAGAGATAGCACAGGAAGAAGCGAGTCGTTTCCCTGTCGCTGAGCAGAACCTCTTCGGGTCACGGTGTGGACCGGTGACACTGATGGTGGCACATCTCTGATCCACAAGCAGCCAACTCTCAAGTCACTCGTACCAGGCGGTGAGTGAGTGTGTGTGTGTGTGTCCAGGAGTGTGTGTAAATTCATGTGCGTCCCCCTCCCACTCTCTCTTCGTCCATCTACCACTCGTCTCAGATCACATGAGCAAGTGTTGATATGAAAATAAGGAATAAATCACTGGGAGTTCACTACAGAGCAGCCTTGACTTTGTCAACAGAGCGTCAGAGAGAGAGAGAGAGAGAGAGAGAGAGAGAGAGAGGGAAAGAGGGAGAATATATCTAGCAAAGGAGGGAGGGAGGGAGATGTGGAGGAGAAAGACTGAGTGAGACGAGCGTGGAGGGTGTGAATGTCAATTTCTCAAACGCAATGGCTCTTGTGCTTTTGCACGCTCATAATGCTCGTTCATGAGTGCATTTTCATAGTGGATACCATTACAGCCTCCACAGCTCCAACCTGTGCAAATATATATGTGTGTGTGTGTGTCTGTGTGCTACTGATGCAGATTTACTGTGATCTAATGCCCTCCCCAGATTTACAAACCCCAAAAAATGCCCAACCAACCCGACCTACACAACCCAGCATGCACCTGTAAAGACAAGTGCGAGGACCAGTTTGACTGGTTGTTTGATTGCATGCGGCGGGAAATCGTTTCACTGCTGCAAATGAATACCTGCAACACAGTTTAGAAAGAATATCTGAACCGCAACAATGTTACAGTTGAACGCTACACTGCAATGCCAAAAACGTACAATGGTGTTATGTATTATAACTGTACATAATTACTTGATTTTTGATTTTTTTTTAATTCCAGCGCTGTATCCTGTGAGTAACGAGTATTCACAAAACATATATAAATTATAATTTATTGCTCCTTTCCTCCAAACGTCCCTCTTTACTCACTTGTACTTGTCTTAGCTTAACTGTATTGGCGCCTGACTCATACAATGAAACTGCTTTGTAAATCACAGGCTTTAAAAAGTGTCGACAAAAATGAAAAAATAAATTCTATAATAATAAATTCTCCCGCAAATGACCACATCTTTAGGTCATTAAAGTGCCTTACAATTTCATACTGAATACACACACACACACACACACACACACACACACACACACACACACACACACACACACACACACACCGCAAAGACTATTTTTCTAAAAAAAAAAAAAAAACAAGCTCAGCAAGTCTGGGTTTTGAGTTGCATTGCTCGTTTCCTCCTGCGCGGCTTGTCAGCAGGCAGGTGAGTGCAGGTTAACGTGGGAAACCGGCGGTGTCAGCAGCAGCTTCCCCCTCTGCCCTCCCCATGTCGCTCTCATATGCCCTTCATTACCGTTGTGTAAAATGCCATCACGGTGTAGACTGTTCCCAAACAAACAAAATGCAATCCACATAAATGGGCTACGGGAGTGAGGAGTCAGTCGGAGGAAGGAGAAAACATAAACCTGTATGCGGACTCTTCACGTCACAAGCTGTCGACGAGTCGACATTTACTCTTCACAAATGTGATCACCTGACTTTGGTATTTTGTGGAATGGTGTGTGGACAAAGCCCTCCAGCAGGGTCATGTAATCCTGACGTAGTGGCCCTTGAGGAGCATGCTCCTGGAGATGTAATTAATCGTGTTACATTAGCCACTGATGAAAGTCTGATTAAAACAGCTCTCTAATGATTAGGCCTGTGGAATAATTACCACTGCAGGGAGGACAGGCCACCTCAACCCATTGGGACACCAATCCAACATTCCTACTACCTGCAACATGTCGCTGCTAATGCCAACTACAGATTTGGAGAATACAATGTGGATTCAATGCAATTTCAATTTGGTGAGCGACAGAGGCAGCATCTACTAATTGCCGCGTCTTTGAGGTGATTTTCTTTTTAAGGTGGAGTTTATCTTTGTTAATAGGAGATTAGCTTGGTGTTTACTCAAAGCCAACGGGTGGTACACATAGGGATAATTTTTCTTGATGAGGTTTTTATAGAATAGATACACTCATACAAGATCATTACATCATCTCTCAGCATTTATTTCAGCTTCTTTTGTTGTGTGCACTGAGAGAGAAGAGAGGCAAGCATGCCCTTGTGATGTCGACCACACTAAGAAACTGTCATATTATATTATCTGTGTTTGTGTGTGTGTGTGTTCAAGATAATTGGCAAGACCGCATTAATATATAATATACAAAAAAAATGACTTAAACTTACTCACATAAGCACACATGGTGACAAACTCTGGCACTGAGTAATATTACAATTGTGGGCAAATGTAGGTACAGTATATCTGGAAAACATTTTCTCGATTCATCTGATACTACTTCTCTGAAAAATAAACATGGTATGATAGAAAGCAGCCTTGAATGACTCCTGTTGATCTCTGTTGATCTCTGGCACCACCCTGGACTTGTTTATCTTCCTTTATGGAGCAGAATTCACAGGTCCTGCACACATCTTGTCAGTTGTGGAGCCACACAGGGTCAAACTTCTGCCTTATCTCGTCCTCCTCTACACGTTCTCTTGTTTGTGTCCACAGTGAGGCGTCGTCTCTGGATTTGTATGCCCGATAGCTAAAAGTAATACATATAAACTGCTTCACACTGAGCCTCAGCCAGATTGTGTCTCAACCTTGAGGGGACGAAAGCAAGGGTGCCGAGATCCAGGTCCAACACCGCCCTTTGACCTACTCGTCTCCTCCTGATCCTTTTTTTTTGTTTTTTGCTGATAAGAACATTCCTTCACCATCTCTGTCGCACGTCTTGGTGTGAGGTTTGATGCGCAATTAACCTTTGCGAACCACATCAAAAACCTCCTAAAGCATCCTTCCTCAACAACCTTGCCAGACTACAGCCACTAAACACGAGTTTCAGTCCTCAATGCTAAACTGATGTGACTCCTCACTGGGATCATTGGCTCAAGTAGAGAGATACATCCAATCCATCCAGTGCCACAACACTAAAGAGAGTGAAATCACTATCACAACCTTTAAGTTCCACTCCAGATGCAGCTACAGACTTGCAGCTCCCTGCTTAGAGGAACTGCCAGTCTCTCCATGAGCTCCGATCAAAAGACGACCCTCAAGTTTAAGCCTGATAAAATGCTTATGGTTCGAAAAGTATCCAAATGATAAGTTGCGTGTATTGGCAAGAAATTACTGGCTTATGGTGTTAAACAGCTTTAGAAGCTGAAGGAAAATACACATACACGCACACATATCGTCTCGGGAAGCCACCAGAGATTCTCTCTCGCTGTGTGTCCTTGTGCATTAAAATGATTTAATAACCGACGCTCGGCTGTGTGTAATAAACTCTGGTCAAGGTGTTGACTTCTATATTTCAATCACCTTTGTAATAATTTTCTCTGGAAATGTCATCTCGACAAGTTCTTGAGTTTAATATTTATTCAGTTTTTCAAGCAGAAAGATGACAGAAAATATGTAATTGAGGCTTATTGCAATACAGTGTTTCATGAACATGCATCTCATGAGCCTCCTATTATAGTATTGGAAATGAGCCGCCCTCGTTATGTTGCGTTCCTCTCTCCCTCACGTCAGTATGGTGTTTATGAGGCTCATATTCTGGCCAATGTGATGTGACAGCAGGTTTGATGGGTGGTCCAAAGACACCCAGCAGGGATGACATTAGTACACAGCTTGCAGCACAGCGAGAGATTGGGGGTGGGGGACTGGCACCCACGTTGTGCCACTGATATATGCACTCACACAGGCAGGAAGAAAAAGGAACAAGCTGGCTGATGGGAAGACGAGCTCCAGATGAGTCAGACATTTGTTTTTAAATACTTGAAGCTTTGACTTTCTGTTGTTTTTGACACGAAGAGAGATCACGACACATTGTGTCCTCTGACAAAACAAACAATATGTGATTATTTTTCGATTCAAAGTGGTATTAAATGGAGTAGCTGGTAATCTGTTGCAACAACCCTACTTTTACTTAGTTTCTACTGTTATATATCACAGAGTTATCATACTATTAGCAGTTTTTGTCTTTTTCTATGCTAAACTAACCAGCTGAAGGCTGCTGTGTCATATTTAACAGAGTGGTATGACTTTACTCACCCAACTCAATGCCACAAAGTGAATAAGCGTATTTCCAGAAGGGTCCGCCTGTACTTTTAGTCAGTAGCACACATAGCAGTCCGCATTTTCCAGCTTTATCATAAACTACATATTTATTGCTAATTTGCAGCGTGCAGAGTCTGCTAATTCATTACAGTAATTTGACGTTTAATTTCAGACTAAGTAGCATTTGTCCGTTGCAGGTTTGTCAGAACAACATTCAAAGACGACCTCGGCTCAAGTACAGTTAGCTCCAGTCTGTAGCGGAGCTTGCAGAGCTTCTGACTCACATGACATTGAACACAATGTAAGGGTGGAACAGATTCACCGGGGGGAGGGAGGGCAGGAAGAGAAGTGACAGCTGGAGGCAGAAGCAGATACACAGCAAAATTAAAATGAAAACAAAGGGGAACATGCGGGCAGAGGGCAGGCCCTCGACAGACTAGTCGGTCATAAGAGATGATTAAGAAGGATTCCTTTAGTATGAAGTTTTTGAAGAAATTCTGTTTTGGTGGAGTGGAGTACATCTTTGCTCTTGTACCTTCCTATAATACACTAGTGTGCAATATGTATTTTTTAGGGCGTTTTGATTATAATTGTAATTGTATTGCTTTGGAGGGAGGCAGATGGAGCATACATTACACATTGGGACTCTGGCAGTAGAGTGACACTGTGTGATGACAGATTTTCTTTCTCTTTTTTTTTTCCAACCCGCATACCACAGAACCAAGCGATTCACATGTCACCCCTGTCTCAACCTTCAGAACGCAAAGATAAATAAGGATCCATCCACATTCAGAGAGAGATGGGGCGTGGGCCCGAGCTAAGAATTACCGCATGACACGCAGCTCAGTGACATCTAATCTACAGGTTGTAAATACAGCTCAGCGCGGGATTTGTGCCGGCACCTTTGGGGGGAGTGCAGGAACACAGTTCTGTTCTTGGAAACACATCTGAATGCATCTGCTGCAGAGCCCCCCGCTGCTTCTGAAAGAGCTAAATGTTCGGCATGGTGAACACGACTACGCCCAGCAATCCTTGCATGACCAGGTTACGACGGTCCTCTCAATCAACACCACTGTCCAACCCACACCTCCAGCCTGCTATCTGTCTTCTCCAACACACACACACACACACACACACACACACACACACACACACACACACACAGTCTCCCCCTGCGACGCCACTCTCCAATCAATGACAAGTCATATAGGAGGAACCTGGCTGAAGGTTAATAGGGCGAAACTCATTTTATCATTTGCAAAGACACAAAGGTAAAGAAAGACTTTGTGGACATGTACGCTTTAACCTGAAACATGTCACTTCTTTACGTTCCCCCCGCATACTTCCCATGTTCCCTCACACATCATACAGTAAATGTGCATTGGAAGAGGTTGCTCTATTTGTGTTCCCATGATTGATCCTCTCTCCAAGGTTTCCTGGAGGTTGTCTGTGCGTGCAGCAGTCAATATAAGCGCTTGTTTTTGCTACAGCTTTGGAAGAAGAAAACATATTTATGAACTGTAAAGTTGGCTTTTTAAAAAAAAAAATTAATCACCGTGACATTAACAGTTAAGCGAAAGATCGAATGGCCCAATTAAGCAGGTGGATTGTTTTACGTCTTGTTATTTTATGATACCTCGCTGCTGCAATAATGCTGAAGCGTTTGCTCTTTTTTTTTTTTTACAGACTTACAGCGCTAATGTCATGGTAATGTCCCCCACTCCCCTCCCCACACACACACACACACACACACCCTCCACCCCAAAGTTCGGGTTTCATTCCCTGTCGTCAGCGATCTCACCTTGCAGTGAGATTCCAGTGTGCAGCACTATCGTCCAGATCGCACAACACACTGAGATTTACAGCTGCTGTTGCTGCAGGAGGGCCATCTGGACCATAACCAGTCCTGAATACTCAGCATCAGACTCTCCAGCTCTCTCTCTCTCTCTCTCTCTCTCTCTCTCTCTCTCTCTCTCTCTCTCACGGGCTTAATCTTTTGATATACCTCCAATTCCAAAACTCTCTTCTTGGATCTTCGTTGCACACATGCCCATGTGTATCTAGAGTGAATAATGTTCACTTTATCGGTGTTATCGAAGTGTAACTGGATTCAAATGCATAACAAATATTATATTGTTGCAGTTAATACGTCCTAGAAAAAAATCAAAATGAAGAACATAAAAGATATTTAAACAATCTTTGTATAGTGTGGCACAAAAAACAAGTGTAAGTAACTCACTTTTCCCATTTGTACTAACTACAACACTTGCTTTAAACATAAAAAAAACTCATATATTCAGATTGATTTCTTCTTGCATATTGCATAGACAGTACAATTAGATCTCTCTGTCTCTCTCTTGTTAATATACTCACAGAGAAAAGGTCCACGCTCACAGTAAGGGCACATTTGCTCATCCTTTTTCAAAAAAGTATCAAAAAGCTGCCAGGAGAATTTAAGATGTAAATCATGTTTAATATGTGTGCGTTATCAGTGCAGTGCAGTCCCCCTTCAGTGACACCTGCACTTTCCACAGTGTACATTCTTTCGCAGACCCCACACAAAATCTGTGGGAACACAGTGGACACACTCACATGGCACTGGCGTCCCCCCAAGTACACAGGCGATAATCACATAACCCTCCGTGTAAATGTGCCTCATTTATGGTTATGAGAGTGTCATAACTGTGGATCTGCATCTTTTAATGCTCCGCTCACTGGATTCAATGCGTCTCTAAAGAGCCTTCTGCTGCAGTTTGTGTTCACTGGAGTGTGTGATGAGAACCAGGTGAGACATCTGGCATCATATAAAATGTGTTAGGATGAAGAGCAGAGCCCTACAAGCTTCAAAAGGAGCAGCCAAATATACAGCAGATGCAAGGAGGGTGCTTTTGAGGTCAGCTGTTGTAATACGATAATGACCCAGCAGGGGGTAGTGTTGGATGCAGGCAGCATTAAGGTGAGCCACGTTAGACTGATTCCACCGTTTTGGGTGATCAGGGTTTAGGTAGAGAAGGGACTACTGGCAGCTGGATGCTGCATTTAGACTCTTAAAGATTAGATCTGTCAATAAGCTGCTCTCTATCTACAACATCACTTCCACCACCGATTGATTGGAATTAATTATTTACAGATCATGTACATGTACACAACCCTCTATCCTCTAAGAACGGCAAGGACGGCCATTTTCTGGGGTCGGTACGGAGGAGAGGAGCACATGAGTCACACAGTCGCACTAACTAGTGGTACTTTACCAAACAACAGTCACATTCAGCACACAATGTAAAACACACAAGTACTAACCACAAAAATATGAACTGCTTTATTGCTCTGAAGAAGTCTGAAACATGAATCAGCTAAAGAAATCTAATTAAAGTTGTTGTTTTTTTTTAGGTGTGTGTAAATTTTCTACTATTAAACAGCTTTGGACAGAAAGGCACACTAATATATTTTTTAAGAGGCCAGAAGTGGTGCTTTTACTTTTATGACTACATTTATTTATTTCTGGCCTTAAATTTACTTCTGCGAAAAACCTGCAGAGTGAGTATATGTAGAGTATGCACATGCAGGATATCATTGGTGTTTGTGTGTGTGTGTGCGTGTGTGTGTGTGTGTGTGTGTGTGTGTGTGTGTGTGTGTGTGTGTGTGTGTGTGTGTGTGTGTGTGTGTTTAAGAGTGTCTTTCCCATTAAAGTTTGTGTTGCACAAAGGGACACTTTAAATAAAACTGCATCTCACTATCTTTTGTGCTGCAGCTAAGATATTGCATTAGGCAGAAAAAATCTCCAAAGGGTAGCAAAAGTTGTCCACATAAAACTTTTATGTCATAAAATTGTATGGGAATTCACTCAGGCATAAATTCAAAAAATATTGAAGCTATATGTATTTGTAAATCTCACTTTATTACCTGAGGTTGTGTGAGGCAGCAGATGAGAGGAAGGACATGTGAAATACGTCCTCTGGCCAGGAGGTGGCACTCTTTTACAGCAAACACACCTGAAGCAGGATCTGAGACCCAGTGACTGGTAATATTAATCTGGTGGCATGTTCCAACCTCATGCTGTATCTTCTGTTGATTTAAGTTCAAATTGAAACTTCTTTATACCTTTTAGTTCATAACAGAGTAAAGAAGAAAGCATTTGGGGGAAAAAGAGCACCGCAAGAAAGAAAACAAGAAAAAGAGAAGAAGTCAAAGTTTCAGTTGGATCAACGGTCCTGGTGTCCGGATACAGAAAGCATATCATTTGAGCTACTTCCTGTGCTTTTTGCCCTTGCAAGGTTTCAGTTCTAAAACAGCATATCTTCTAATGCAGTGGTTCTCAAATCGAGGTTTGTGTGCCCCTGGTGGTACGCAAAGGTGCTACGTGAGACGTGTAAAACATCTATTTTAAATTAGAATCCATTAAATGCATTAAATCCTTAAAAAAACTGTTATTTCATGAATATTAAATACAATATAAATGAAAGTTAATGCACTGAATTTGATATATTCTATATTAAACCAGACACCTGTGGCACAGCTTTTGTAAATTATTATGTGTATTACATATTCTTTACCTTTTTGCTGGTGAGGTGCTACTTGGCCGAGACAAAAACACAGGGTTGAGAACTACTTTACTAATGTTCCATTCGGTCCGTCATAAATCTTCACGCAGCTGTAGTTCCAGTTTAAAAAGAAGTGATGTGCTTTCCAGTTCCAAAAGAGGGCAGTAGAGTCTCGTGTGGTGAGACGTTCAGGGCCACAGCTTCCTCGCAGCTCTGATTACTCATGCCATCCTTTCCTTTCCTTGTGCACATCCTGCTCATGCTGTTTCATTGGGACTAATTACAGTGTCCTTCATCAAAAGCAAAATGTTAATGATTGATCTGGTTTGTTCCCAAATTGATGCCAAAATGCCTGCATTGTGTAAGCATTCACTAATTGGTCAAAGTAAACACACATGCATGCATATAAAGTATACGCTGACATAATGCTCATATTAAATACTCAAGTGTCTCCCTCCTCGCCTCCCCAGACCCCCCTATCGGTTTTATTTTCCCACTCCTAGCTCCCCCCCCCCCCCCCCCTCTTTCTCTCTCTGTGAATTGACAGACCAATAAGCCTTTAATCCCTTTAATACAAACTTCCAACAGAATCACTTTTTAATTGCATGAAATAAACAGTGAATGCGTAACCAGATCTCCTCTCAGGATAGATTTAGTTTCTCTACTGACGGCGGATTAAGTTGAAAAGTAAGCCTGCAAGTTATTTTGAGGAAGAAAAAAAAAGCAAAAAAAAAAAAAAAAGCATGAAAGAGCGGAGAATAGCGCAGGGTGTCACAATAATTCCTGTGCAGCTCAGAGTTAGCCAACACACAAGGAGAATAATCATATGGAGATGATGGTGGTGGCTCTGTGATTAATGGGCCCATTTTCTTTGCACAGCTTGGATAGTGGGCCTACTTGGCCCCATTAGGAGAAAGCCTAAAGCCACCCGGTTTCCCTGTATGCCATTCATCAGGCAGATATGAGCAACAGAAAAGGGTTTTCTCCTCAACATCCATGAAATACGCAGAAACACATTCATCCATCTCTTGTCTGCCTCTTTTGGATATGATCTATGCATCTGCACACCTGTGTCAGGGAGTATCATGTCTCCAGTATTCCGAGCGAGACGGGAAAAGGAGACGTGGCCGAGCTCCTATCTTCGTAATTGGTTCTTCCTGCTGTGCAGAAGCGGAGGCGGGAACACGCCTGTGTATTTCCTTCCTTATTTGACGGACTACGGGGGAGAGCGAGAGCAGCAAACACTGGCCAGACAGCCGCGGAGACATGCCAGTGCCCCTTTTAGAGCTGTATGCAAATCCACTGTTAAATTTCATTTTTCTAATCCCTTTAATCAGAAACAGGGGAATAAAGCCAGCTGGTAGGAACCGATGTTAAGATGTAATTAAGCATCTGATTGAATTTCAGTGCATACCGGAGAGTGTGTGCCAAGGCGAGAGCAGGAGTAGAAGGAGGGGGGATAGAGGCAAGACTAGGGGGCGGGGGGGTGTACTTGTACACCAGATTGAGCGTTGGGGTTTGTGGGGGGACACGTCGCCCGGCAGCGGGGGACCCGGAGCTCGCGGCGGGCTCGGTGTGCTCAAGCATGCTCCACTGCATGAGTGAACAGCGATCAGAAGCACATTTTTATACATTACTCGGAAGGCTCCCATGTCAATCATCTCCCTGCTGGCATTGCAATGTTTTTTTTTTCTTTTTCTCCAGCTTCAACCTCAACATAAGGTACCAGGAAAAATAGACACGGATGCCATCACTACAAGTTGGCTCGATCTCGCAAATATGGGAGCAAATGCAGTGCGGAGGTTGTTATGGTACATTGTTTGCCTTTTGAGTAAATTCTGACCTCATCTCTTCCAGTCTCACGAAACAAGGGCTTGCCAACGCCACACACGACTCTTAGGGTCAATGCCGACGGATTTACTGCATGCACACATTCTGCAGCCCACCTGGGAACCGGCCAAACACGTAGCGTTGTCTCGTTGACAAAGCCGCTCGTGCGAGAGAACACGCACATGCATGCGAGTCTGTAATGAAATTTATTCACTTGAAATGTATTCACTTCCAGACAGAGACAATATAAAGCCCGGTCTGGGGGGAGGGAAGAGCTGTCACACCAGTTTAGTTGGGCCTGGATACAGAGACGATCCATTACTGAGGCCTTTCATCACCGAACATTGCATTCCTACCTGTGGGGCTCTGAAGCAGAGCGGGAGTCACGGAGGGGAGGGTGGGTGGGT
Organism: Clinocottus analis; assembly: GCF_023055335.1. Taxonomy (NCBI): domain Eukaryota; kingdom Metazoa; phylum Chordata; class Actinopteri; order Perciformes; family Cottidae; genus Clinocottus; species Clinocottus analis. The sequence goes on along the minus strand of NW_027175931.1, from coordinate 20,207,765 downwards.
CGTAGAGAAAAGAAAGGCACACAAAGACAGGAGACAGAACCTGACAGGTCATCATGGGTGTGCCCTCCCACTGTCCTTTCACAGTCATCCTTCACCCTTGCTCTGTGCGTTGACTGTCAGCACCCAAGGCCCATCTGGTGAACAAGCTGCCTGCAGATGTACAGCGCTGACTATACCGTCCCGACCTCAACCGGACTAAATACAATGGTATCCATAATCAGTTGAAATCACAACATCATTTCAACTTGAAAGATTTCAACAAAAATGCTAAAAGAGAGAAAAATGTCTCGTATGGACACAAACAAATTGTGATGCCGTATATATTTGTGTATTTTCTTACTCCTGGACTTGATCTGCACACATAAACACACATATTGTGACAGCGTTTCCTCAAGCAACTTGCTTTGTTATGGTGATACCTCCTGAGAAGAGCGTTCGACGTCGAAAAGCCAACAAGATTTCTTTTCCTTTTCTCTTCCCGTCGGCTCCCTGACAGATTTAATGCAGTGTCTTCACTCCCATTTACTGTTTGTGCAAGCAACTATAGATTGCTCTTTGGTCGACAAACCACAAATAGAAGTGGAACTACAGTGCTTGTTCACAATTCATTGTGAGAGATCCACAGCCTCTTTCCGGGAGACAAAAGGACCGGGGTCAGCAGTGATTCAGAGAAAGGTGATATATGATGAAACGTGAAAGCAGTATTGATTTACCTCAATTGTGTTTGCTCCGTTTGCCACTATTAAATATGGCTTCTGCGCACCTGTCATCTTGACTTTGTCTTGAAATTGACACTCTCCCTATCAAGGGCTGTCGGGTTCTCAAGAAAGACCCGTGTCAAGCGAAAGCTCGGCATGACACTGCGCGTTTGATTTGCTTCAGAGGCAGCACATCAATGCCACAGCGCCTCAACTCAGGTTAAAGTGCGACAAGACCAGCAGCAAGAAAGAGGGCAGGAATGTGGGCAGGATGTGGAGAACGTTGTCGTACAAAAAGCACAGCGCCTGCACAAACACAATTATTGAGATTGTGAACACGCCATGCCCATGTGCTGATGTGTGCACACCGGCAAGCGCTGTTTAATGACAAAGAGGTTATGAAGATAACGGCCATGGTGAATTCTCCCCCTCCAAAGACATCCACCAAAAACAAACACACGGGGCGCAGCAAGTGGAGGAGATTAATCTTTGTTAAATTGTGCTATGGCGCTGCCCCAATCTCCCAACGATGGTGACACTGTTTCTGTTTCCCACCCACTCCTTATTCACTGCAGCTCAACTGGCCTTCAGCGTTATCAGGAACAATCAGCAGAGGAAGGAAAGCAGGAGCAGTAGGATTATTACTGAACACATATTATATATATATATATATATATATATATATATATATATATATATATATATATATATATATATATATATATATATATATAATATATTAGACATGAATTACATTTTTAGAGACATAAAATAAACAGGTCCTGAAGTGAAATAACTTTCGGTGTGAAAGGATTGTATTCCTTGTACGTTAGCACAAAAGCCAATAACAGATAAACCAACAGTGTCCATTAACAGCACATTCAAAACTATATCCCGGGGTTAAAGCATCATTGACTGACTTCTCTGGAGGAGGAGCATCCCTGTGAATTGTGCCAGTGGTCCGCAATGAACGCTGTCTGAAGCATCCATAATGTCCAAACATCCCATTACTGCTGTTCCTGCCTCTGTCTGGATGAATAAATCCAAGTTGATCTCCATCTAATGTGCTGTTTAAAGCCATTGCCTGTGACAAATTGCACATTATCCTGGATGACATGTCCTTGTGAAGCTGTTTTTGTATTGTAGCATCTATTAGATACATTTGTTTGTTTGAATAATTGAAGAGCTACTTTGACCATTAACACCCATTTCAAGAGCAGGTGCTAACAGTCGAGCAGAAGCTGCTAATAACTGAAGTATTATTTGAAATGTATGTGTCAATTTTGGTACGGCAACTGCCGTTAGGGTTAACCATATATGCAAAACACAGGATTCAATTGGAAAACCAAAAGGTAGTTAGGTCACCAAATATGAATATGAAACACCTTGCACATGAAATTAGTTGTGTCCGTTTTGTATACTTTTGGTCTGGTCCTGTTTTTATTGTTAACCCCTTCTTTCCCTTACATTTAAAGTTAAAGCCCTGAAAACTAACTTTTTTCAATTCCCTTTTTACTGTGAATGATGCGCAACTAAATAAAAAAACATTGTCTTTGATATTTCATAAGAGAGAAAAACATTGCCTTAGTTATTTCTGTATTTCTTACTTGCTCTGTTCTCTCAGCAATTTAAAATGGCAGGTTTCAGTTAAATAATGAATGTGATGTTGTGCTGTTCACCAGCCAGACTTCTTCTGTATTTTAATCAAAATGGAATGACAGTTGAGTGATTGACAGGCGACTGTCAATCAAAAATGTTCAAACCTCACCCACAGAGCTGATGAAGCAGATTAGCTGAGCTTTTAACAGGTAATCCCTTCATAATCATGACGTTAAAAGGTTTTTAACAATCAATGCAAGTTAGCAATGAATATTTAATGAGAAATACTTGATATTAGAAGTCAGCTTTGGACTCTTCTTAGTACACCAGCAAGCAATGAATCATATTCAAAACTGTAGTGGAAAGCCTTCTTCAACGAGTGGTGCTCTGTTTTATCAGCAGCAATTCAATAAATCACATATTGGTGTAATTTCTAGGTGTCCGAGTACTTCCTGTCGTAACAAGCTCATACTGATTGATTGGTCTATTGATACGCAGACTCACACCAGCCTCTCTGAATGTGTTGTTTTTTTTTTGTATCTGCAGCATTTGTAAATCCACGTGTGTATGTTTGTATAACTTAAAACAACTAAATGCTTTAATATCTCCTGAAACTGTAACCTTCACATGTTGCCATCTCATGCTAAAAGCAATAAGCAATGTGTTCAGCAACATACTAGATGCACAATAAAGACCGCAGATTTTGACCTTCAGATCAGTAAACATAGACTCACATAGGTATCCACACACACACGCACACACACACACACACACACTACATGCCCAGGTATGTTATCCCTACAAAGCCAGTCTCATTATTTCGTGTCCCCTGACATTTCAGCACCACGGAGAGCTCCAATATTAATCTTTTGTGCGTCTCCTGTTCCCTGCACACTGCCGCCCCTAATGACAGTTTTATCACAACTTATTACTGCTGCTCCAAACTTGAGCGGAAATTATGTAAATGCTGCATGTTTGGTGCAGACAACATCTTTATGTTTTGCTCAACGGTCGCTCAACCGCGAATCTAATTCGGCACACCGACAGCCTAAATGAATCGGCTTGTTACGGCTTGAATAATGGTCTAAGCGGCGGGGTCGGCTGGCTGAAGGTTGAGAAGGAGAGACCCACTTAGTTAGGTGCCCGCCTTATCGGATTGTACCCCCGCCTCATTCATTACCTTCCATCACTTCCCTCATTTGCAATAAGCAATATCATTACAGGATAATTTGCCTCAAACGTGGGGTTGAAGTAACATCTCGAGGCAGGAATAACTGCTCCAAGATTTGTAATTTGGGCTGCAATATCAGCCGGTAATAACGCTTCAAATTCACTCTCAGCCTCATACAAGCGCTCTGCTCTCATTGTTTTGCCTCTTTGTCTCTCTTCCTCTCGCACACACACATCCTGACAGGCAATAATGTCGAGAAGAACACAATACAGCCCGGTCTTAATAGGATTCTCCTGAATGCACTATATCTTAATTGCCATAAAAGCATTACAGGTGTCCAAAGTCTCTGCCTCTGTCTATCTTTCTGACTTGCCGACTCTCAATTTGTCTCTCTTTCTGTCTCTCTTTCTGTCTCTCTGTCCCCTCCCCTTCCTAACGAGCCCATTTGCGATGGCACCAGACCCATCTTATTTATTTAGGTAGTTAACTGAGCAGTCAGAAAAGCAGCAAACCTGATTTCCGACTTGCAGCCCCTTTCTTGATGTGTGAGAGCCAACAAACCTTGAAGGCTATGCTGAGATTATTATGTTCAACATGAGCGATCTCCATTTAGAGTATGGATCTGTACATTGAAAGCTTTCTCCCCTCCCAGTTATCCTTCCATTTATTGCATACTTGACAGTCTAGAAAGGCTCAATGAAGATTAAACTAACTAAGCAGGGGGTTCAGCATTTTGACAACTTGGACTGGCTCAGCACGTGCATATAAATCCCTTCACCACTCCTGCCACCATGTGGAAAACCACTGGTGGGCACATCTACCGTCTTAATGGTATCCCAGTTGATGGAATGCAATCTTTTGTAATTAGATAAATGTCCCCTAACCACCGTTTCAGTGCATGGTTGCACGGATAAGTCCGTGACTCCCAATAAATTAGCAGCTTGTGATGAAATTAAAAGGATCACACACCTATTTTGAAAATGAGGACTCCTTCCCCATCATCCATCACTCACATAGCATGGATTAGGTTCACCCGGTGAGCAAAAATAAATTGAGACAAGAATGCAAAGTATAACTGTGATATGCCTCTCTGGTTGACATTTAGCAACTCACACTTCATTTTCAGTCTGAAAATGTCACTTGAAGAAATTAAAAGTTTCTAAATCCTTGCCCTTTGCGGGGAGGTTGATGATGAAACACATGGTGTTTTGGGGATAGAGCTGGTCAGGTGACACCAAGCAGAAATCAACGTGATGCTACTCCGTGGTTAAGTATCAGGCACATAGAGGTAACATGTATATAGAGATAATACATGCAGCTTGAGAACTACTGCAAAAATATCACAGCCTCACTGCCCCCTTTTCTACCACATGATTTGTGTGTGTGTGTGTGTGTGTGTGTGTGTGTGTGTGTGTGTGTGTGTGTGTGTGATGGGGGTTCAGTGTTGGTGGGTGTGGACTGTAGGGGCAACAGAAAACAAACAGACAGATATAAAGAGAAATACAGCCAGATAGCCCGAAAGAGCATCACAGAGTAATATAGAAGTGGCTGTGCGAGTAGAATTTCTCCCCTTTCGCTGCATGGTCATCGATTGTGAGACAGCTGAAGATCGGCACAATAGCCTGCAGGCAGGGACAGATGGGCCGGTGCCGCTGGAGCACTCCGGCAGCACCGGCTCGGTCTCCTCTGTTGGAGGCGGCCGATCCCAGATGGGTGGGAGGACAAGGGACGTTGAATTATGAGTGATGCAAAAACACTGGCTAAGCATGCCTGAGCATTTATCATGATTTGGGCAGGTATGTGGCTATGGGAATGGCTTTCCAGTGCTGGGCAGCACACTGAGTGATAGCAAAACAATGTGTATATATATATTTGTTTCGTTTTTTTGACTTGAAGGTCGATTTCCCTACATGCTCAGGGAGATGCTCCCGTCAGTTGAGGGGGGCAAGAAAGACCTCTGAGAGAGCATTTCAAATCATATTGAATTTTTAGGTATGCTTGTTACATTTTAGTCTTCTCGGTTTCCAGTTCTGCCGAAGACAGACACTGCTCTCAAACAAATAAACAAAAGAATGGTCTCTCACCTCTCTTGGCACACACATACAGCATGCAACCTCCTCTCTCAACAGGAGGCAACTTCGTATTCTGTAGGTGCATCTGTATATTTAGGGGAATGGAGCTGGAGTGCTTCTCCTTGGCTCTAGGTCAGGGGCTTTGTCCGCCAGGGACTCGGGCTTCTACAAGCTTCTCAGTGCTCTAATGGGGCACCGAGGGAGAAGAGGTTTCAGCCATGACCACCAACCTCCTGTGGCAAGCTTAATTGGGTATAAAGAGATGTAGCCCTCCCTTCGCCCTCCACCTCAGGGTAAACCCTATGATATGTTTAAGTAAAGGCTCGAGACGTGGTGTGCAGGTCAAAGCTTGCTTTGTCTGCGAGGGAAGGAAAGAAAAGTATTTTTGTAATGTGTGGGACATTACTCTCGGATGAGCCATTTTCAGTTTTTCCTAATGACCACAGCGGTGCACTTACGGCTCTGTCGGAATTACTCCGGTTTCAAGGGGAAACTGGCCTTTACGTTGATGAATAGACTGGGATGTCACTGCTTTTCCGCTTTCTTCAATTCCTTCTTTAAGCAGATAAATCAAGTCAGAGGCCATTGGATGTGTAGCAGCACTGAGGCATTTCCAGGGGTACTACTGAACATAAAACCACAACACACTCAGAAAAAAAAACCCCAATAAAAAGGTGGATAAACCACTCTGAATCTGCAGGTCAATAGTATTGGTCAATAAACGTCTTCTTCACCATTCCTTCATCAGTGGTCAAAGGAGGGCTGGCAGGAGGGATGTGGTCGGGGTGGGCTCAGCATGGAGGGAACTGTTAATGTGTGTTAATACACTAAAAGCCATGGAGCCCTTTCTAAGTGATGGATTGTCACTACTAAATTAATGTGTGTGACAGCTCTAGTGCTGTGCTATAGGTCAGGAAAGAGCTGTTAGCCATGGCAGGTAAAAAAGGTTGTCTCCGTTAAGTTTAGGTATATGACCAATGTAAGGGAAGGATCGGCTCTCCAAAACATATGTTTACAGTTCAAGTGAAACATCACAGGGCCATTTGTTTTGCAGTAGCTTTGGAATATACATCTTATCCTGAATAAGCCCCTTTCTCGAATACAACCTGCCGTAGGACAGGACTCTGTGATATAAAACTGAATTCAGGTTTCCAAACATTGCGTCCTGTGGGGAGATGCTTCCTAATGTTACTTTAGTACGTTCAGTCACTGAAACAAAAGAAATGATGATGAACAATGTAACATGATATACACACTGGATAATAGTCAAAGTTTGACACCAGTAATGAGGGGGAATAAATTACATTGTTCCTCCCGTCTTCCATTACTGCCGAACAGCTGAAGAGGGCGAATCAAGCAGAGCAGTAAATGCTCTGGAAATGAACAAAACTATCCTCAAATAATCCTCCCATGAAAATAAAAGACGGGCTAGGGCAATGAGATATCGAGGAAACGTGTGGCTCTGTAATCTGGACACCTACTTACTGTATGTGAGACAATTTCCATACAATTCTTATTAAAAATTACTCATAAATTACTGCCAGTTGTGGCAGCAAAAAGAAAGAAAGTGGAACATAAAAAAAAAGATAAGGCTAATGAGAATGTCATTCGTTTCACGGGTATTTGGACGTAAAAAAAAGTTTAAAAAAAACAAAACAAATTACAAATTTGACCTGATGATGGTTGTAGAAGAAAAGTTAAGGGATCACTAAAGTTATTGAAGTTCCCCGTGAGGGGAACACACATTTATGTCCAAGATTTCATGGCAATAGTTGTTAGATATTTCAGGCTGGATCGAAGTAGACTGACAGACAGGATGCTTCAAGGGTAAAGTCCCAACGAGAAGAGAGTAGTCCAGATAAAGATTTGTAAAATGCATAATCGTACATAGAAACACTAGATTGATACAACTTTGACTCTCAGTGGTGCATTACAATAGCTCATCGTCTATCCATTATCTATCCATTTTGCTTACAGCTATGGAGAGTATTCCTCAATGCTGGACCCGGCATCACCCCATGACTGATGGTAAATCAATACTAAGCGGCCCGTTTCTCATTGAACATATGGCAGGAGAGCAAAAACATCAGGAAAACGATGTTTCTGCTGCTTCAAAAAAAGCGTCTGTAGTGGAAAACACCACCACATACACCAGCCCATCGACACGTACAAATACAGTAAAAAGCTGACCTAGCTAGAATGGCACAATCCCGACGAAAAAAAGGAATGAAATAGAAGGAAACCAGCGTAAGTCTTCACTGCAGACGTCTGTAGCGCTGACGCGGTATAGCGGCGAGGGCTTGGTGTTTGACGGCACATGTCAGATGTACTGAAGACATGTCACGCAGGAGTGATGAGAGCCCTGTCAGCTCCTCACTCACACCCCGTCCCGGAGCGCTGCGTCAGCTACCTCGCTATTGATTGTCAGGCTTCTTTGGGGAATTTGGCTTGATTCGTTGTCGCGGGAGCAGCGAAACCAATTGAATAGAGAAATCAGATGTATAAATAAGCAATGTTCTGCATGAGGGCGTCCAGGAACGACACATTGACATAGTCACCTTGACATAACCCTGCAGATCCCTCCCGGAGCAATCAGCATTGGCCGATGCTGTAAAGCCCTTCCCCACTGACACAGTCATTCTTAATGACTATCTATGTGCTTTTAAATAGATAGTGGCAGTTTCTTTCACTCGGCACAGTTGGAGTTGTGTTTTTTTTATTCCCCTTTCAAAATGGCAATGGGGGAATCTCTTCATCGATTTATATTGCTACTCTAAAATTATAAGGCAAGTGTTAAATCTGTCATTAAAGGGCTCATTAAGGTCTGTAATTGCTAAGCTGGATACATTTGGTGCTGTTAAAAAGAGAGAGTCCTGCCATTCGTTATTATTACTGTCACAGGGTATGTGAAAGTATGTACAGCACTTTGTCAATAGGCTCAGTGGTGACCAGCCTCTTGTCATTGACTATGGAGAGGGAACTTTCTTAAAACAAACCCCATTTTTATCTCTAAAGAGCAGGACGGGAGAGATACACAAATCTTTGCATATGCTTTGCATTTCCTCAAGTTTCTTCGGAAACGTAATTGAAAGTGACAAAAGAAGACGGATGAAAGAATAAAACATAGCATTCATTAGATATGCACTTTCAGGAGATACAGCTTTTGCATAGTGAAAAGAAAATGTTGTCATTAATTTCACTGTGAAGGCAAATCACACTTCATCACAGCTCATAAATAACGTTCTCTTTCAATTATGTAATTCATCTCCCTGGTCTGATAAGAAAAGGGCTCTTTCCGTAGACAAGAACACATACAGTATATGAAAAACTGAAGGGCATAAAACAATATGAATATCTGAGGTTAACCATTAGACTGTGACTCAAGCACTGTTGAGTCCTATTCTTATCACGATGCTTTGCTTACTGGGTCGGGAAGCATGAGCTCAGCACCTTGGCGTGCCCCCTTAGACATGCACAGAGTGGCCATGTCAGCACGCTGTGAAGACAGTTTTTTTTTCTTCTCCGCAGGCCTCTTGTTCAGCATGCAAAAACGCTCATCGTGCTTCACTGTGGCTGGACAGAAATTCAACATAATTTCACGTTATACTGTCCAACACACAAAGAGCCCCGAGAAAGTGCACGTTGCAACATGTAAGCCCGACACCCTGCGTAGTTTGGTTCTATCGTAGTTCTACTTGCAATCAGTCGCAGGTCAAGATGTGCCAGCCCGCGGGTCTCTCGGGCCAACCTCTCTACTCGGCGCACTCGTCATCAAACGCGGCTCTGATCCAGTGATTAGATGAGTGGTGTACAGGTGGAAGCGTCTGAGAGCCCCCGGCCGCGCTCACAACCCCCGGGCGGTCAGGACGAAAAGAGAGTGGGGGTGAGGATGAGGCAAAAGATACTTGGAATGACAGTTCACTGACAGCAAGATTAATAACCCAACACACAAAGGTCTGGAGCAGCGCTCCCCTTTGATAAGGCACCTTGGGGCTCACGCCGCCACCTGTCCGCAATCTATATAAATCGAAAACTTGTAGATTCCAGTCGCCAATTAATGAGTGGCCCTGGCGAAGGAGACTGTCCCTCACATACCCCTGTCCCTGCGAGCACTTTATCTAGATAATCTGATACTTTATCACAGACAGGAAGAAGAAGAAAGACCTGTCAGAGGTTGTGAGGGGCAGTTATCTATGATAATGTGCTGGTTTTAGGGGGGGCGAGCGGAGAGGAAACCGTGAGTAACTCTGTGTGTGAGCGTGTATCGGCGTTGTGCAATTATGAGCAGCGCAGAGGTAAGTGGGCAGGTTGAAGGCCTCTTCAGCGCTGTTGTTCATATGGAAATGAGAAGTAATGAAGTCGACACTGACAACTTTACATCTCTTTGCATTGCCATAGTGATAAAGGTCGCGGGAGGTAATTAGTTTCAGTCAACACGCTGGATGGAGAACGGCAGGGAAATGATGTCACAGGCACTGAGGAGGCTGTGTTGTGATGTTGTCGAGTTTTATGTCCTCCTAAATCAGTCAAATCGGTCACTCGATTTCACAGCGGGAATCTTTAACCATTCACAACTGTCCATTAATCTATGCACATACAATTGAAGACTGTGGATATCACAGTCTTGCAGAATCTCTGGAGTTGGATGCAAGAAACTCATGAAAGACAGAAAAGGTTTTGTTTGTGCACGAAGGCAGCGTATGTTGCTGCACTAAATGTTTAATCCCATCATATACACATTGCTACACGAGTCATTATAGTGAATTCATTGTCTGTCATTGGGAAATTATGGACATGTGCAGGAGCACACATTGACAGTTAGCCACAGACGAATGTTGACGCTTCCACATTTAACCATGTTCGGACATGAACCAGACTCATCCTTCATCTTGCGTGATGCACTTTAACACACAAAAGCAGCCTTTGTGTCGTTACCCGCAACTATTATACATCAGCGTATTGTGAGCCACAGCAGCCGAGTGATTGATGCCACATGGAGATTTATGAACTGTTGTGCATCAAATGTGTATGTCTTCATTATTTCAGAAGTCACTTTGATTGTACTAACAAGCTTTAAACCTATTTTTGAATTTATTGCATAAATACATATAAATGTGTGTTATAATATCAAATATAGATACTGTTCATCATCTAAAATGTGCTAAAACGTCCCACTCCCAATAAATAATTGCTCAAATTCACTGTTATTCCCATTGATGTATTTCACACTTCCGTCTGTACGTGCATGGTGTAAATCCTGTTTAGTGGAAATTACTTCTTCTTCTTAGAGAAGAGGTTTTTTTTACTCACACAGTTATATGTATATTTAAGTTACAATTGCTTACTTTTTTTTTTGTCATATTTGATTCAACTGTTTCTATCCTGACAGAGGCACATGAGACAGATAATCTGCGAACACATCTGGTTCCTCTGCCTCTTCGCAGTGCTACTGATGGCATTTACAAGATTCAACCGAGCCCGAAGAAAAGCAACCAATCAGAACCGAGGAGTCTCCAACGCAGCTGTCAATCAGTGCTGGTGAACTCCGATTGAACCGTAATACTGGGCAGCACTGATCAAATATGAGAGAACGGTTGTGACCCCACAGCCATACTGAAAATATTCGAGCCAGAAACAAGCACCCGTTCTTAGTACACTTAAATATTTTAAACATTTGAGAGAAAGGTGTTGCTGTGTTTATTGTTTTGCTCCAATCATGTCGAATGGCTTGTGTTGGCAAACATACTTGGGGAATAAACTGTTTCTTATCAATATTGTCATTCTGTTATTGAGTTCACACAATTCACGAGCAGTGATTGTCAGGCTGCGTTGGAGACTCCTCGACTCTGATTGTTTTTTTGTTTTATCTTGGTGCGGTGGTATTTTGCAAATGCCATTAGAAGCACCAAAAGCAGGGCAAGGAATTCAATTCATTTCCCACAAATGCTCTTTCTCGTGTACTACCGTCAGGATATAGTCACAATTTTCGCAATATTACAAAAAGGTATGTTTTACTTCATTACATTAAAGTGACAGTTTTATTCAAAGCAACTTACAATTTTGCTCAATCAGTGAGCAATTACGGGTTAAGTGTTTTGCTCAAGGACACATCAACGTGGAACTAAGCTGAGATTTGAACCATCGATCCTCGAACTGAAAGGCGAGTACGCAAACCACTGAGCCACAGTCACCCATTTCAAAGCGCTTCAACCGGTAATCCTGGTCAGAAATTCTCACACAGCAGCAATTATCTAACCATCAAATATATCCAGGCATAACAAACTGTGACTAATACTAATGTTGTACCAGCAAAATGGGCATGAAGGATATATCAATATATCATTTTGAATAGCTGCTGCTCACGAGGCATTGCAACCTTCAAGCTATGCCTTGTGCAGTCGACTCCACACAGCTGATAAAACTGAATGCTGAGTACACAGCTGCACTTGTGCACCAAACCCTGAAGGTGTGACAGACACAGGCGATAAAACTCTGCAAAGAATGGCGAGATGGTGGAGGCAGCGCTGTTCTCCCTCGCCCTCACTGTTGGAGGCAAGACATTAATACGAGACAGGGAGAGAGTAAGGGGAAGTGCAACATATAGATTCAAGAGGAGGGAGGAAAAAAAGGAGCAGGGAAGCTGACATAAGTCACCTGGAAACTGTCGGGGTTCTGCCAGCATCAGCGTCATCATCATCGCCATCACTATCAAGCTGTCTATACAAAACAAATGTGTGTGAATGTATAGTGGGTGGAATCTGTGTAGGCGTGGGAGCTGTGTGTGTTTAACCCCCCCATACCTGGCCCTGCCGCAGGTCTCCTCATCCAGGCCATCACATGACAGAAGCCAACGTCCTCTCAGCATCCTTGAGCGCCTCTGATTGGCACGCAGCCAGTGACTGAACGCCCGCCCGTTGCCTCTCGTCAGCACTTTCACTCATCCAGCTCATCATCAAAGCTTCGCGGTAATAAAACCAATGTCATCCTGCTCCTTGTGAAGTTTACGTGGGGAGATGAGGGTTTGAAAATCTGCACCTGGCTTTTTGTTCCAAATTAATTTCCCACCGTCTTTGTGTACACCATTTTCCTGGGTGGCATTTAGTTCTGACAGCGAGCTAATTTCATGTTTCCTCGCCTGATTTCAGCCGTCATTAGGACAATTTGCTGCTTTAAAGTCCATTTCCGTTTGACTTTTATCACAGTGTGTGTATATGTGTGCTTCTAAATGGAAATAATTGATCAGGTGAGGTTGTTCTGGAGCAACAGGGGCACCTCTTTCGTTAATTAAAGCTGCATGTGGCTGTCGTAAACATTAGGGAAATGGGGCTGTACATCAGGCTTATTACCTGTACATGATCATCAGTGCGAGGACTTTGCCCAGGGAAATCTCTTACAGCCCATCAAACAGAGGCTCTGCTGCAGCTCGGATCACCTGGTTTGCATTCCTTATGCTATCCAGGAGAAGAGAGTAAGATCCTGTGAGGTTCATGTCTGAGTTTAGGGAGAGACAGCCATAAATAAGGACAAAGACAGAGGGAAACTCTTTACTATTGTCTGGGCATCATTTGAGCTCAGGATTTTGAATGTTTTATTTGTTCCTCTTACTATTATATCAAAACAGGAAAGTTCCTTAAATCCAGACAGTAATCCTATCTCCCAATGTTCCCGAACATTTCTTATCCACATCATTATTTGTGCCCTAGACAGCAGTGTGTTGAAACTGGGCTAAGAGCCTCTGGAGATTGTGAAGGTGCAGTTGGGACAACAACATTAAGAGGAGATAAGGTGAACTCATAAAAGAACAGCGTTTCATTTCCTAAAAACACAATGGATGCCAGGCTGCCTGACGGACTGCTATCAGCTCGTCTGTAGATTCATAGCTGGGTTATCGTTTCTCTGAATGGAAAGGTAGACCAGGACCACACCGGCAGCTGTGGCTGGAATGTTGACGCTGACATGCAGGCAAACTCCGATGTAGTACTGCAAAACATCATGAATTGTACACAAAGTTGTACATTCGAGAAGTATACTCTGTGTGGAAGTGAAGTTACTAAATCCTGTTCCTGACTTTTAGACTCCATCCATATTCTCTCCATGCACCTGACCTTCTGCTGTAGCACAATGCACATTAATATTTCATATCACCAACACAGATACACATTTTGCCCGACACCTCAGCGTTGGGAAGTCTGCACAGCGCAGCATGCGATACAGCCTGGCTACCCCCTTAGTGCGTACCAGTGCATTCACACAAATAGACACATTGTCAACACAAACGTGTTTCCCCCCACAGACATTTGTAGGTTTCATTGTGGCACATATATGAATCAAGCAGGATTTAATGTGGCGTTTTCACAATGTACACTGAACAACATACAAAGAGACAGATCTCGGCTCATAGCATTGCAGCAATACTGTAATAATATACTTTAGTGGTGAGAATAAAAACACAACTGGTGGTTGTCAGGTTGTCAGACCCATGCACTAATGATTAGAGGTACTTTGCATAACGTAAAGTCACGGTTTATCAATTGTGTCTTTTAATATTAGGAGTCGTATTGTTAAACTAACAATGCATCTGGATTTGTGAACAGGGGATGAGACTAATCGGACGAGGCAATCTGAATGTCCTGAACCAAAAAGGAATAATATGCATTATTTGTTAGTGTTGGTTGATTTAGTGTTTGCAAGCTCGTCGTTTAAATATGCATCGACTTTTAACTCAAGCACCTCCAACAAGATTTGACTTGGTGGTCCACAATCTTTACATCTTAGACTATTTCTATTAAACGATGGAGAGTTAAAGATCAACCCAATCGTTCTATCACGCTTCACTGTGGATGGACACAGAGGAAAGTGTCTAGATGTCCAAAGCCCCTGAGCTGTTTTTTTGCAGTTTTCACTGAGAAAGAGGTTCAAAAAAATGAGCAGACCCCTTCCTTCCTCGTCTCATCTCCTCTTCCTCATCGATTGTCTGCTGTCTGTGTCTCTGTGTCCCATGGCAGCGATAGCCAAAGTGATGGAGACAAAAGGCGGTTTGGGTATTAATTCAGCGCTCAAGTCTTCTTTCAGAATCCTTTCAGATGCAAAACGCAGCGTATTGGGCAGAAGGGGGACGCTGACAATTACAGCCTCACATTGAGCCACCGTCGGAGACTCGCTCTTCAGACTGATTGACAAATGAAAGCGCTGAAAAAGCTTCCATTTAAAATGGCCACTTGCCAGAACGGGGGGGAGGGGGGGTGGAGGGGATCATCGACAATATCTTGTCTCAAATAGGAAAGCGAAAAGATGAGCGTGCATGGGAAATTGAGCTTGCAATTCAGTTCTTTATAAAGGCCATTTAGGCTCCATGCACAGAATACCCAGTGGTACTGCGGAGTCTTTAATGCTCAAATTCAATGGATCATCAAGATAAAGCAGCGACTTTCTGCAGGGATTGGCATCCAACTGCTCTTTCCCCTAAATCTAAAAAACTTTTCACGCTGTGCTAACTAATCCACTCCCCTGTACACACACAGAAATGAACATACATTGGGAGTGCACACAATCATACTCTGATTATCCAAAATTGCCTTGGCCATAAAGCGGAAATCAAGAAATATGTCTGGAAATCTCTGTGTGTGAGTTCTGGGGGGGACAAACAGAAATGTTCAGTGTCTTGCCAAGCAAGTAGACAGTTGCTCAGCTGGTCTGCTCTTCACTCAGTGTATCAAATCTACAGCATCCCAATCCACACTTTGTGCAGACGGATGCCTGTTGAGCGACTCGTTACATGTGAAACCAGAACAACGTGGCTCCTAAGTGTGTGAAAATTGACAATGTTTCCTTGCTGAGACCAACTATGAAATATTTTACTGTGCTTGAAAAAAAACGTCCAATTAAAATATGACGCTGGCGTGCGCTGGAACCACGGAAATAAAACTACATTTGCAGATTGGTGTAATAACATGAATATTTCTTAGAGGCAGATATGTAGTAGAGGTAGAATAAATATTTCAGTTTGAGGTAAACCTCGATTAAAAGAAAGCAAAGAACCGGAAAAAATATAAAATATGAAACAACTAAAAATGCAATTAATGTGTTGTTATTGTGTTTAAATTGTATTATTACTGTTTGGATATGGCTATTTGAAATAAACTCCGTCCTTCAAGTGGCTTAGCCCGCGAGCAGCACACATGGAAGCAAACAAAGCCGCCGCAGTGTTTCGGCAAAATCTAAACAAAATCAATTGTCTTGAGGGCAAACAGTAAGACTTGAAATCCTCCCTTAAGCTGTACGAACAGAAGTTCATTTTGAAAAATGATATTATGGCAAGAGAGACATGTATATGGTGTGCATGGGATGCAGCTAGCCACACGGCACAGGTTTAAATAACAAGTACTTGTGTGGGTATGGGGTGTGTGTGTGTGCGGGTGTTGGGGGAGGGGGAGTTAAATTGAGGGAGCAGAGTGTGTGTTGTCCTGTTTCTATGGAACAGACACACACACACACACACACACACACACACACACACACACACACACACACACTCACAGACGCACACACATGGGAAAATGGCCAGCGATTCTGTTTTTGTATTATCAAATGCACATTGCTTTGTATTCGATTTAAAAGCAATGCTGGAGAATGGGAAGCGAGTTCATTGTGTTTTTCTTTGCCACATTTAAACATGTCAAAGGGAATTTTTGTCCATAAAATTGTTATTTTAACCACCGGCTCGATTACTCGTTATACTGTATGCATATTCAATAGACACAACTGTATGTTGCTGCTTGAACGGCGCTCTGAATTAGATTAAGAATGAGTTACAATGCCTAAGAGGTTGTAAGTGTATGTGTAGGTGGTAATGATTACTTAATTAGTCAGCGTATTTTTTGATGACATTACAGCTTCAGCCTTTTCTGTTGATCCTGCTTAATTAAACTGTTGGCAATGACTCAAAGCATCTGATATCATCAAACTTTATTTCAGTCTAATTAGAGTTCACCTTGATATCTTTGGTTCCTTTTGGAGAAAGAGCGACCTGTCCTAAATCTCGCTGTCCCCGGTTGGCTTTGTTATGACTTAACAGTGGTGAGCTGAGGTTCAAGGTGAAGTCACACTGGATACATGTTAAGCTGCAGCCGAAAGTGTGGAATAAAGAAAAAGCACACTCGAGCTAAGGACTTCAATTTTCAAGCCTGAGAGGAAAATATGAGCAAAAACAGGCCGGTACAAAAACTCCCCCCTGACACACAAACCTCTATGACAAGCCCCCAAAAAAAGAGAGGAAAGATAATAATAAAACAAATGCCCAAACCTCCTGGAGCAGATTTTTCATCATTAAATGATGGCCTGGGGGCGGAGGGAGTATGACGAGGAAACACTGGCCTGTGCCTGCTGTGTAATTAAATGGTGGCCGGATGGAGTAAGAGGCAGGCAGATGATAAGCGCTGGGCTCTGTATGTGCCCCGGGACAGGAATATTATCAGACACTTTAAACAATACACTAATCTGTAAGCAAAGTTTTTTTTTTTTTTTTGCAAAACAACAAAGATGACCAACAGATTGCTCCTGTTTCCTTATGGAAATAATGCAACTTCTCTCTAAACAGATATGTAAAAAAAAAAAAAAAAAAAAAATGTTTCCATGAAAAAAAAGAACAGAACAGAATAAGACGTTTATTATAATTACCTGTACAGTCTACATCGATGCCAGCAGCTTTGCAAGGTTGGTGATTAAAAAACAATGTTAATTGACAAACCCAAATCCTGATAATAAAATAACGAATTAACTTAAAATTACAAATGGCCTTCGAGCCAGTGCATATAATAGTAAAATAGTCAATCCAACAGTGAGTCATTTCCATTTCAGGGATGGAGAACATCTCCAGGAAGTAAACTTTCAGTTCTCTCAGTGATTGCTCCTGCGCCAAATCATAAGCGTGCATAACAATCCACGTTTCAGACATGGGTCCACATTCAGTCACTAAGAAGCACAAAAGATTTCCTGACATTTTGATTCAAGCTTTGCCTGCAAACGCGCAACAATTACTTTTGTTCCATGATGAAATATTGCATAAACATGCCTTGTTTTGATTCCCTTTGACACAAACACTGCTCCCTGAACACATAGACTACCATATATCGTACTTAATGGTGTAAGTAGTAAGTAGATTGAACCACACACAACATATAGTCTTGAATACACATTAGAAGAATTAGTTAGAAGGAAAATAAAAAGATAAATAGTGCATGAAGAGACAACTGGGATAAGCACTTTCAACTGACAAGAATACGATTGGTTTTCTTTTAGAAATCCGTTTGGACAGTGCTCAGAGAAAGGGCTTATAGTTTTTGACAAAGCTTTTTAATATGTCTTAATGGAATGAATGGTGTCACTAAATTGTATCGTTCAGCCAAAAAAACAGTCAGTTGCAAGAATTTCATTATATGAAATGGCAAGCATTCAATCCCTTTCCTTCTTAAATAATGGGGCAATCTCCCTTGAGAGAGAAGAATAAAACACAGTGGTGAAATCTGGATTTTTCACTTAAATACAATTACAGGGCATTTTGCAAAGTGCTGTGTAAAGCAATCAGGAATCACTCTTGAAAGTTGGCAAGGAGAGAAAAATACTTTTTTTTTGGTGTCAGGATATTTTGTTTTGACTATTTCATTGGTAAAAAGCTTTTGTCTGCCCTTTGCCAAGCAAATGTTTTTTGTATCGCTGCCAGTCAGGCTTCAAGTTCTCTCGGTGGGGATTGAAGATGAGTACAGTCATCCCAGAGAGATGTCTGTGCGACTCCATGGACTGGTGCGACTGATGCCAAAGTAGACTGCTTCATTTTTCTGGCTTCAGCTTCAAATTAGATCAGACATCAGAAACGACCTTCAGATATCAGCAAAGCAAATATGCTGACAAGGATCCATGCGACAAAAAAAAGCCAGTGATCAAGATTTATGGAGTGAGGCTACACTGTGTGTCAAGAGTGATACGTGTCTCATCAACGGTGAAATGGAAATGAGTTTGTGTGAGGGCGCGCGCGTGTGTGTGTGTGTGTGTGTGTGTGTTTTGGCTTGTCTGCAAGAATGCACTAGTCTAATGGCTGTTTGTACGCAAGATTGAGAGACAAAGAGACAAAGAATTTGCTGTCCAATGAGACCCAAAGTGAAAGTATGAATAGGAAAGCGTAAGTGTCAAATAGGGTGCTTATAATGCAGAACACTAATAGAGCGTCAGCAGGACAGCAGCAGCAGATCCATTCTCCTCTGGGCTCCATCTTGGCAGTACCTGTTATAAACCTCCTCCGCTGTCTTGCACAATTGGTTCTGTAATTTAAAAAGGTCAGCATGGCTCTGGTGTAATTCAATACTCTCATGGTGCTATATTAACCACATATTTAATCACCCGCAGGGTGGTGTGCAAACTGAATACTGAACGTAAAGGGAAGAGGCGGAAACCCACAGTGCAACACGGGGCCTCACTCTCCCAACCGAGGAGGAGGAACAGTATCGACGAGGACGGCTCTGGGTTTCCACTTTAGTAGAGAAAACATCTGGAAAACACATTTTTTTTCAAATAAGGAATTCATGTGCGAGCATGGCATGAAATAGAATTGAATGGTCTGGGGAAAAACGTTTGTTTTAAGTTGTTTGCACAAAGGAAGAAGGGAGAGGAAATGACATTTGTCTGAGTTGCACTGCGCGTATAACAGATGCAATATCTCGTGATATGGAGTTGGGTTGTCTTGACGATCAAATTAAGGGGCAGGTTCACCAATGAAAAAACATCAGTAGTATGAAGTAAAGTAAAGAGTTTATCATGAGATATACAACGGTATAAATATGTCATGTTTCCTGCAGTATAATTATGCTGCAACGAAAAGCTCTTAGAAGACTGAAACACTATTGCATTTTATTAACTCGACAATGCAGGAAAAATCAAACAAAATTGAGCAGTTGCGCGGAAATATAGATGTGACACTTGTTGAACTGAGGCTGGCAGAGGATTATGGGAAAATGATGATGCTTCACTCGAGAAAAGCAATCGCCAGGTAAAGGAAACTGGTCGAGAATGCAACATGAAGTGAGAACAAAGAGTAAGGTGAATGAATATGCTCGAAAAAATACCGGCCATTTTTCCCTGTATTTTTCTAGACAGCAAAGAATAAAGATGTCAACATGCAAACCACAGTGGGCATAAGGTAAACAAATCTAGTTGAAGGCTTAACAGAATCTGAATTGTTTATTGGCCGAGCAAATTACACATACGAGGAATTTGACTGAAAGATATAAAACAATAAAAATAGTACAAAGGATAAACATAGTGCAATAATAAATAAATATGGTAAACAACAAAGGGATAAAAGTACTTTAAAACACATATATATTATAAAATAAAAGTGTATTTGGAAATACTGGACAATTCTGAAAAAAAACACCAATTACATCAATGTTTTCAGAATTAACACTTTCACAATATGCGGAGGTTTAAGTAAATGTTGCAGTTATGGCAAATAAAGGGTAAGTTAAAGTTTGTCAAGCGAGTAAACTGACACGGTAGACGCAACGTGAATATTCGTGCTGTGTTCTGTGCGAACACTGCATTGCTAAAGCATCTTAATTAAAGTTATGGAAAAATCTTGATAAATCAAAAGTCACTCATTAATTGCAGAGCTGTGACTAACCCTGCCCGTTAAATGTTGGCACTGAATGTTAATTATAAGGTGCGTAATTGTGGAATATGAATATAAATCACAGCTTAATGAGCTTCCATGTTTGTTTTCCTTCAGTGAGACAGTGAACACAGGATACCGGCTCTTTAGCGATGAACCTGAGAACGTTAACAAAGTAGCTCAGAAAGCCCAGAGGATGAAAAACGATACTAAAAAGTTAACAGGCAGCCATTGCTTTTGGGAACTGCCGCTATTTACTTTAAAGCAGGAGATTAAAAGAGCTGTCAGTCAGCAAGTATGCAAAGAAAATCTAAATCAAAGCGATGCCTTGACATTTCTTTCTCATTGAGAGACAATATGAAAGGAAGACACGGGGTCCTGGTGGAGTTCCACTTTCCCGCATCCAGATATTTATGGCAATTTTTTTATGCTGACACATTTTGCAGAACGTACAATCCATGACTCAGATCTGACACCCCTCTCTGGTTCGGGGCGGATTGTCGCTGAAGCTGAACGCTTCGCTCGCGGCGCCAAGCGCCTTACATAAGAAAGGATATCTATTTTCAAATCTTTGTTTCCGACTCCAACACGCTTAGACTTAGATATGTCATTCTGCACTTGCAATTCTTGCGGGCATCACCTTGTATCTTTACAGCTATAACGAGAGCAGAATATGAGCGAGAGGAGCTACTGATAAGAAAAGCCTTGGTTGAAGCGCTCTGATGGCGTGAGTGTTAAGCACAATGCACAACGAGCCGAGAATTCAACCCTAATGCAGCTCTAACTGCTGCCAGTCAGAAATCCTGCTCCCAGTGTGTGATTGAAAGCATTTTTGCCAAGTTAGTGATCCCTCACCTGTGCACACACACGCTCACGCACACCTACACACACACACACACACACCATTAAATCAAAGTGCAGGGAGCTACACACTGCCCTCTGCCTGACAAGTAAATTGCTTCCTAGATTGTGTTGGCGAAAGAAAATGCGGTGAGAATGAAGATGGTGGCATGGACATGGCAAAAGAAAGTGAAGCAGAGGTGAAAGGCAATATGAAGAGGCAGCGAGCGTGAAATGCTCCGCTAAGCAGGACGACTTGGACCCGTCGTCCTGTCTGACGAGCACGGTGGTGGAAAAGAAAGGAAATCAACACCATGTAACTAAGATGACTGCTAAGTATGCTGACAATAACACCCGTATAAGTGATCCTCTTACTGTCGAGACAGGGAGATGTTTCAATAACAAGGCCCCATGGGGGAGACAAACACATTTATTCAAAGGTCTAACGGAGCTGTGTAAAAGCAAGCCCATTTAAATCATGGAATGGTTCTGATTACAAGACAGAATAGAAGAAAGGAGACAGATATTTTCAGAAGTTGTTTTCTGGCAAGAGTAAAAGAAAAGTGCACACTTCCGCAAGACAATTGACTATTGCTCCTGTAAAGTGCATAATCTGATCCAATTTGACCAAATCATGAAAAGCAACAGTCAATTTACAGTCAACAGAATGCCATCAACACATATAGTTATGATTCAGTTTCAGGTGGTGCGAATGAGCTCGAAAAAGCGCTTTAAACGAAATTACCGCATAAAGTCGAGAGAGTAAACTCAGATGAAAAAGCATTGCGAAAATTGGCAACTCTTTTAGTGTTAACGCAGCATAAGAGCTGAACTGCCAAAGTAAGTCTTGAGTAAAACTTCAAGTTTTACCTGAAAGCTCTTAAACAAGGTTCCCCATATCTTAACTTGAGATGCTGAATTATCTGAAATTTACTGGTTACCTTGTAACTTTTCGACAGAAACCACAGAGTGCTTTAATAACACACTTCAGACTTGACGCCTCTCCTAAACCATGCCCAAAACACACACCACGTCTTTTCAAAACTCTCCTTAGGTTTGGAAGCTTGCATCAACAGATTTTACTCCAACATCTGCAGCACTATAGAAGCACCCAGAGGATGACTAACACGAAGAAGGAAATTCTGCTGCACCACCCATCCCCTCTCCACATCGGCTGGTTTCTGAGGTTGGAAACTAGTCCGACACACACCGACAGAACTGACATGATTGCTGTCAGAGCATTCAGGCCACAGAGGACTCGCAGTGGATTTTCACAACCTGAAATAGTTATATATTCGCTTTTACTCAGTAACAAATGTCCCAAATGTACTCCATTCATTCTATTCTTTATATCTCTATCAGGATAGCCTGGAGCCACTCTCAGGATCTAACCACTGCGTGGTATTTTCTAACCAATCAGAAAGCACAAAGCCATTTCGCTCATTGTACTGCACTGCAGCGAGACAAAGGTGAGTTGTCTCGGAAAATCCCTTGTTAAAGACTGTCATCGATCTAAATGTGGATTGTGCTAACAGCGAGGTTGCAATTCCGCTGCCAAACTGATGCAACTTCTCAAACTACAAGGTTTACGTGGAATAAATCAAATAAAGTTACGGCGAAGGTGTCACAGCCGTAATAGTCAGACAATCACACATACACAGCGACAAACCATGATGATGGAGCCAGACAATGAGGGCTTCGTCAACGATGAGGCGACATGGCGGCGCAGAGAAGTAGGACATCTCTTAC
This sequence comes from Clinocottus analis, assembly GCF_023055335.1. NCBI lineage: Eukaryota > Metazoa > Chordata > Actinopteri > Perciformes > Cottidae > Clinocottus > Clinocottus analis. The sequence goes on along the minus strand of NW_027175931.1, from coordinate 20,184,977 downwards.
CTGGGACTAAAAAAACCTCTTGGCCCTGGCCCCGCCTGAGCAGAACCATTATGAGGAGGAGGGGCGTGGCCCCTGACCACGTGCCACGCATTATGATGCTTACTGTCCTGGCATCACTGGGCGTCGATCTGGGGAAAGAGGTAAAGAGAAAACAGTTAAAGACTAGTTGTGTTGCTGAGCACGTCACTCAGTTAAAACAAATACATTTGGTCCTTTCTTGTGCAAATTACTACAATATCCAGGAGAAAACAGCAATTATGTTCACAGCATGACAACAATACATAATATATATTGCAATTCTAAAGCATTAGTGAATACAAAGCAGCTTCAATGACAAACGCTAAACAGCGCAAGGCAACTAGATAGGTTTCTTTACATTGTACAAGTAAATCCTAAAGAGAGTTCCGTCTTTGAATGTTAAGCAGATTGCAAATTGAGTTTCTCTGTTGCTACATTTTTACTCAGCATCTCCTTTTGTATACACACACACACACACACAAACACACAACAACTGCCTTTGTGTCATATTGATTCCAGACAGGTGAGACAAAAGTGTCAGAGTTTAGTGGTGTGTGCGAGACAATGCCGCTCTGCTGACATCACCTGCGCACGGTGACAGGGACCGTATGTAGCATGGAAATAAATAGGAGGATTCTCCGGATCAGCCATCTGTGGAACAACCTGTTCACCCTTGTTTGATTACATCCAGCAGACCAGGCAGCCCCGGCTGCTCCGTCTCCTTGTCTTTCTCCGTATCGCCCTCTCTCTCTCTCTCTCTGTCACACACACACACACACACACACACTTCTCTCTCTGCACCGCTATACACTATGATTTTCTCTTCACAGCCCCGTTTTCTTCAGGCATGACATCCTTGAATTGGATATGCTTCAACTAAAATATGATGGACTTACTTTTATCATAAATTCAGTGGCGACCGAGTCTCTTCAGGCCTTGCATCTTTTGAGATGATGAAGAGCATTGAGCTTCGCCACCCCACAGTAAAAAGCTGAATGCATGTGATAATGAAAAGAAAATGCTCACCAAGCAAAGATGCTTAGAGTAGGGTTCGCACTCTACACCACTTATTTTCTATTCCTGTGCTAAATTCTCCTTCAAATAATGTGTTAAATGTCCCTGTAATTATTCTAAACGTCCATGTCCTTTTAATTCATGCAAAACCAAACGGACTATTTGCCACATATTGCTTGCAGCTCTTCCTTTTTATGCCACCGTTTTCTTCCCCTCTCTCTTACTCTCTGTTCTGTAATAGGTTTGCAGGAGAAAGAAGGCACAAGTGCACCAATTTGCTCCTCGAGCTTTCGTTCCAATCTTATCTACAGGTACTCAGTGAACACTTTTGAACCCCTTTATATGCAGTTCCTGTTCTCAAATTAGAAGAGCCTGTGAAAAGGCTGCCTGTCAGATCTCAGCTATGTGGGAGCTCATTGTTACAGTGTGTGTTATCGTCACTTCTCATTCTGCCAGTGTCACAGCCGAGCCAAAGAGTTATGTGTTGCATTTGCACAATTGCTCCATTTGCATGCAATGATGACAAGCGTATTCCCAGCTAAATGTCCGATAAAGAAGTCTCAGTGGTTAGACTGAGAGATAAGAGCGCTTTCACGCCGCCTGGCCACCTGAACTAGTAGCACACCGGCTTCCTGGAAGAGCAACGGACTTGGGTCGCCCAATTCTTCTTGATAATTGTGTCAGATAAACACCGCATCAGCTTCTTGCAGGCAATCTGATAAATACCCAATTACCAGTCTGAGCATGGCTGAGACAAGTGGTCGCCAGGGGTCTTTGGTTTGGGAAATGTGGGATACACGCAATAACGATGGCCTCCTTAACCAAGAAGCAAGCGATGGGTAATTCAACACCCTGTTCCATTTGATTAATGAATGGTCGGATAGGAGATAAGGAGAGATTTATTTGAGCCATCCTCTCTGGAAACCGCAAACATATACATGAGGATGCATCACAGTGCAATCAATGACTATTCCTCTGTACTCATCATTAAGCCTGCTCGCATCAAAGGAAATGAGCATGTTTTACAAGCCTTGTTTCAGTGGCGTCCTCTGCGTTCTCTACCCATTCAGTTTGAGAGCAATGAAAGGCCCTTATTGTCTCTCTTCATCTGACTCATTGATGGCTGAATGTATTGAAGCCAATTAATCAGGCAATGACAAGAAGCACTGCTGCTGGCTCAGTGACCAACTCCCACAAAAGACAGGAACCATCAGCCAAACAGTCACTGCCGCTAAATGGATTTTCGGATACCTACTAAACCCAGGCGATGTGATTGAAACCCTGTAGTTTCTCTTGTGACACTTCTACAAGTCACCCAAGCACTCAAACCTTAGTCGCTGGTAACGTCTTGTGACTCCAGATTCTATGCATCTAGGCGCAGCCCTTTCCGTGATGGTCCGAAGTGAGAACAAAGCAAAGGAAATCTGGTCAGCTGCTCTCGCTGGTAGACGTCTAAGAGGACGTGAGCAGTGTGCATGTTGCGCTGCCGGCATTGTGAGGCCTCTCAGCTCTGCCACCATTGTTATGGCGCCCGACAGGTCCTGAAAGCATAAGGTGCCTAAGACGCTGGCAAACGTTCCGGAAAAGGAAAAAGCTGCTGCAGGGCTCCTGGCTGTGGCGGGGACAGAGGAAAACCCGCTCTTGAAATGCTCATATCCCTCAGAGTCCATGGCCATGGAGGGAGATGAGCCAAGCCAACGCAGGTAGACTGCCCAGCAGCCGTCCCACCACCTTAAACGCGAAGAACAGCAAAGTCTGCTTGCTCTATAGCGCAGCTCCACGAAAAGGCAACGAACACAGACACGGACAGGAGGAAGTAACCAATCTGTCAGCCTGTACACCGACTGACACAGCTGGACGGGGCTGGACTTCTTCATCTTCTCAACTTCTTCACTTGTTGACTGTCTAATGCCGAAGACAAAATAGGAGCAGGACAGGTATTAATAATAGAAACTGCGGGCGTAAGAGAGGCCTGTGCAGGGCACAAGGTTTTTATAATAATATTCACAGCAGTGCATGTGCACAGAGATAAACCAATTGGTGACAGCTCTTACAGAGCAAAGCCTATAGGAGATAGAACAGAGCATGTGGATAACATCTTGGATACCGTAGATGAAATCGTGACAAAGCAAAGGGGAAATGTTTTAAAGGAGCTAGTTGGAGGCCTCTGAAAATAAGAATGAACTTCTTAATTCCTCTGACCGGGACTTCTACTCCTGACTAATCTGTTTCTCTTTCATATTTTGCTTTTGTGTTTTCTGAGGAACACTGCACATCCTTACCTTGACAAACCAGAGGTAAAGCAGAGCAGGAAGAAGACGTATATCACATCTTGGTGGAGGGCATCCTGCAATAGTCTTCAGTATATTTGGTATTGGTGTGTCTTACTGAATGTTGACTGGACACTGTAGTTTGAGTGCACATGTGTCGATACATTGTACGTCTGTAGATGAACTGTGTGCTGCGTCTCTTGAATTCATAAGGGAGACAATACTCACTAAACCTGAACTTGAACTGTAATAGATTGTACAAGTGAACCTACTAAAGTGGCCATTTTGTTTATGATTTGCAACATATCCCTTTGCAATAATGACAATTTGAAAAAAAAAAGCAGCAAACCTCTCCTGTGAAAATGTACAAGTGAAAAACAGATAAATACATATTTGTTCCTTGTCTATCCAATTCAGTTTTGTAGTCACATTTTCTCCAAGATCATGTGTTGCAGTTTGATGATTTAAATCAACTCATATAAGCTGAACCTTACATAAGACTTCAGCAGTGTGATTTTGGTATTTTTAGTATGAAAGTGTCCGCTCCCTACAGATGGGAAGGCTCCCTCAAAAGGGCCGGTGCTCGCCGTGGTGCTGAAGTCAGCGTTCCATGCTGTGTGTCCAAAACCTGAGTCGGACAATGGTCCTGTTGGAATATCAAGATCAAAAAGATCAAGATGTTTTTACTGTCATATGCACAAATAACAGACAGTTATACTCATTCCTCCTAACACAGAATTACAATAAACGTAAGGTCAAAAATAACTAAGTAAAAAAAAATAAGGCACACAATGTAAAAAGATATAACAGTATTGCACAAAAATATGATAATAGTATTGCGATGATGAAGATGACAAAATACGATAATAGTATTGCTCATTGTATCTTTATACACTATCCATTGCTACAACATTGCTCTAATGTCCATGTATGGTCATGGCATGGAGTCACAGCAGCCGTTCACAGTTCAGTGAGGAATGCTGGGATGTGATCCGACTGTCCAAAGTGTGGCCGGGTCACAGCCCTGTAGGCTGCCTTCACGTTAGTTGATGAATATCAACAACAATGCTGCTGATTACAAGCTTCAATGAAGCACTTGGGAGATATTGTCCCTCATTTGTCACAGGAGTTGTGTTAAAAAAGATTCGCTTAGTGGGTGGTTTTGATGAGTTACAATTTCACTGTTTGAAGACATAAGCTATGTGAGTATTTAGACAGACTTTAAATAATTCAAACCTACATTTTGGTGTATTAATTGCTATTGTCTGTATGGCTTTTATCAAAAAAAAAAAAAAAAAAAGGAAGTTGCTCTTCTGTACCGCATTTTTCTGAATATGACGAAAGATTTTTCACAGGTTCTATAAAACCCAACAATGCATTTTGCTGCACTACTACTGCTCTCCCACGCACAAGAGAGTTAAGAGTATTGTTCAATTTAAGTTAAGTATCAACAACAAAGTTGCTGATCCCAGTGTTCAGCATTAATGTATGCCCCCTACACATTTCTGTAAGAGTCTTTAATACACTTCTGACAAAAAAGAGAGGGCACAGGGATTTCAAACTCTTCAGTGAATCATTGGCTTACATTTACTGGTGTAGCATATGCACTTATTAAACTGTTGTGTAGAGGAGCTAGATGCAGTATTGTTTTTCTGAAACAAGGACTGGGTTGTGCTAGCTATTTGTAGATTTATTACAAGTCTTTCCAGAAATTATTTGCAGCTGCTGGCTAATAAAATCCTTCCACCTTCTTTACAATTTGAGGCGTATTAAGTCACGATCTGTGACGTTGCTTTTAAGTTTTGTTAAGCTTAGCAGTGGAGCGTGCATATAGTATTTCACTCTTGTAATGTAACAGTTTGCTGCGGCTACAACTGTCCCAGCTGGCAGTTAGCCAGTGTTACTCTTATTATCACTATGCCCAGTCTAAAGCTACAAACATGTGCAACAGACTCCAGGGCGCTCGTCCAAAGTCACACAATAGCGTGCGTATGGTATAAGAGCAGTTGGTCGTGAAGCGTAGACACAAATGCAAATCTCCTTCTCCAGCGTGAGCTGCTGTGTTGTGCTACGTCAGCGTCAGGTTTTGATGGATAGTTCCTGTGCCTCTCAAGCACTCTGTTCTTTATGTCACGATGGCTACTCCTTCCTCATAAAAATGCCAACACTGGATTAAGCATCTCGCATTCACAGTACATTATGCTTCTTCACTTCATTACAATAAAAGGATTAACCTGCCTGGGATCAGTAAAGTGATCGGTGGGGAGGCTTGGACGACATGTGGCTGAACTGTCCTTCCCCCTTAGCGTAGATCACATCTCTTGTGCTCCTCCAAGTCATGCCACTAATCATCCTCGCTCCTGTGGGGGGCCACGGCCCGGACCGTGGCGTCACACAGGCACCAGAAACAAATCTGAAGCCATTAGGACGCCCTGCAGTTGACTTACATAATAGCATGTGCTCCATCCATTCCACAGGGGAAGACGCTGCTGCGCTGTCCCACTTTCTGTTCACTGCTACTGTATGTCATGTAACGAGAATTGTTCATAATGGTGGACGGTAACTGTTCGGTGTGGCCTAGATGTACGCTTTATATTCTGGGAAAGATGGTAAAATTGCTATAATTTAACCAGAGTAAAGGGTCTCTTCATTTTAGACTCGCAAAATGATGGAGATATGAAGAAAAAAACCCAAATTAGAATAAATTAGAAGAGCCGAAAGCACTCCGGCATGACTGGGGAGATGGGTCTGGTCACACGTGGCCTCCCTGCAGTGATCCGTCTTCTCATGAATGTGATCTGTGATAAATTAAAAGCTGATTATTTCCTGAAGGGAGAAGCCAAGCGCTTGGCCCCAAGCCCCCCCCCTCGCTGGCGGTGATGGATTAGTCCACAGTCTGCTCTATGGACCCGTCCCCACTGACTGCACAGCCGTGGACGCTACAGGCGTAAGTGCCTCCTATCAAGATCCCATCTCTGACAACTCTTAATTTATTTGAATAAATGCTACTCTTTAAAAGGACGATTCCTTTTCGATCACGAGACAGATGGGTGGTTCTATCATTTTATTTTAAAGTAGTATTACCATACAAACAATGCAGTCTTGTTTGGCACTGATTCGCTATGAAGACATTGTTAAAAGCTGGGGAAAAAAATCTACCAAACCTACAAACAATAATAGTAATTGACTAAACACCAAGCAGACGCTATTCCATTTGAGCAACCGGAGCTTATGTTCTCTCAGGTTTTGTGTTCCATTTCTAAGACATAATATAATATGCACTAACAGCAACACAACTGAAATGTTTCCCTCTGGAACAGTATTATAGCAGTCAGAAAGCACTTGGCGGCTGTTGGTTCTGTGTCCGAGCTCAGGTGCACAGTCCACAAGCTTCCGCGTGGTTTTTACATTACAGTCCCGTTCTCATGTGTCTGAACCGTTTTCCCTGGGTCGGCATCATTTGAACGCCCTACAGCGCAATTTGTCTGCAGTCACTGGGTCTGCCTGAGCGGGAACAAAAGCGGTCAGTCTGGCTATTGTGTCCTTTTGTGTCCCATATGTCAGAAGACTGCCGCCCAAACAATGCAGCAACTGCAAAGAGCAGTCATTATCTTTAGTAGAATCGCTGTCATTATCCTGCTGCAATCATAACACTAATTACAAAAGTTGCTTTGTAAGCAGGTAGATTATGCAATGTTCATTACCCCGTGCACAATGCAGCAGGCTCATGTTCAAATGCCACTCACCATTGTGTCCTGCACAAAAGCGGCACACGTTTTACTCTCTGCCATATGCAAAGCAACGCCCGGTCCCATGACGGTTGGTTTAAGCCCTCACGGTGCAATCACTGGCCTCTTGGCATTAATAATTTCTCATTAATAATAGTTGTAATTAATCACCCTTAAGTAGATTATCTGACATAAACCAATATGTCTGTGCGTGTGGTTCTAATTGATGAACCTCATCCTATAAACTACTTAATCTCCCCTACAGCAGCTATACTGAGCTTGAAGATATTTTTCCAAGATTTTAGACTCAAACCCTTGTTCATTTTTTCATTATCAAGGTACCACTTCCCTTGTTCCTGCATATCGACACTCCAGTGAGCTCTTCCTCACTGGGGCCACCATACCACAGACATACAAACACATACTGAGGGTATATCATTTAAAAAAACCTAAAGATACAAGGTTGAAAGTTAGCTTTCTAACCTTACATTTAACTTCAAGGAGATTGAAACTTGATATGTCCCACGTTCAGGGCTAAAGTCTTGAATGCACAAATGCAACTATGGTGTTTAAATTTGCATTTTGTTGCAATACACAGTTGAAAGATAGACACGGGATGCTTTTGCCCAAGCATAGTGCAGCAGCCTTTTTGCATTAATCGCCGTGAGGGTGCACTTTACCAACCCACTCTGGCAAATTAAATCCTCAGAATAATATCTTCATCATTGCTGTATTTCTGTGCTCTGACAGAAGCATCTATCTGGCTTTGGAGCGCAGCACAGCGGAGCCTGCCAACTGGGCAAGACCTGAAACCACGGGGCAATAAAAAGTGACATCAGCAATGGGAAAGTTAATAGTGTGTTTCAGATGCACTTTCTGGAGGACGGGAGTAGCAAAGGTTTCATTCACTGTAAGTGACAGTGGCTGGCAATCTCCCTCTGCCTTCCATACGCCCGTATGAATTTCAACCTGCTCTGTGTAATAACTTATAAATAGGTAAGGCTTCATGTGACAGACTATAACGGCTAGGCATCCTCCGCATTTCCAGTCTGTGTACAGATCATAGTAACAGCTTGTTTTGCTTATTCATCTTTTCAATGTGATGTTCGATTGCAGCTGGCAGTTCTTGAGTATTGTATATTGTAGGAAGTGTCACAATAGTGGTTGTGTAAGTCTTTCTTTTTTTTTTTTTTCGCTTCACATGGGCCTATTTCTAACTTTGAGGAGCTCGTTTCGGCACAGCTGTCAGAGAACGCCCCAAGCTGAATAAACAGAATATAGAAACACACAGGCAGACTGAAGACAACATGACTGCAGGCGTCTGTTTCAAATTGGGACACAGACATATTTCTCTCCTAACGATTCCTCCGCAGTATATCTGCTTTCGTTCATTTATAATCTGACATACCTCTTATTGTGTGTGAAGTGAACAATAACGTTCCATTTGTCTTTGCAGGTAAAGGTAATGTCATCGCAGCAGTACTGACGCTGTCCTTGCAATACCACGCTGAATCTGTATTTATCAAACTTGCTCAGCCTGGGAGCAAAAAAATTCAACAAATCAATAGTGTAGAATGAGGAACATTCATCAAGTGACTTTCTCCGACGTACAGCAAAGTGTAGAAGAAGCAGTTCTCAATGGATCACATGATTATTCACATGCATGAGGCAGGAACGGCCATCACAATAATGTTGTCCACATTTGCCCCATGGTTTGTAATACATTGTATTTAATGTGATCAAAAACATACATGATAATGAATAGAAAAGGGTATTTTATGTCAAAATCTTAAAGATTAAAGGTATTTTATTTAAAATCTTAAATATCTCTAGTGATGATTAGCATGTGAAATCCATACAACCCAATACATTTACATTACATACGAGAGATGGGAACATGGCTGGAATGGAAACTAAATTTAAATTAAATGGGAAAGGAGAATCTTGTACTACTTTGACAGATCCAGACAACGAAGAGTGATGGGGAGGGACGGGAAACTAATTCAATGCTTTACTCTTGTTCTTGGTAACCCTTATGAATTCAACCGTAACATCACATTATGGTCAAGTGGGTAAAACACAACAAAAAATATTTGGGATTAAACATATTGTCAAGTCAATTTTGCTTTATATTGTGCACGGTTCATATAGCGCAGGTCTAGAGTCTAGACATACTTTTTAAACGTTTATTGCTTCATTTAATCCTGACAAATGCTATGATGAAGTCAATCCCTAGACGGGGAGGCAGAGTGTCTCAGAAGATACGTGCTCACTTCTGTACTGCAGACATCTGTAACGCCAGCAGGACATGTCTTACAGGTCTCAAAAGGGTGTCCAACAATTTTTCATATACAGCTCAGGTTACCTGCTGTGAGAGCTATTATTGCGCCTGTGAAAGCAGCTGTATAATAGTTTTCACCACTGTAGGAAATGTTCGCCAAGTATGAGAAAATAACACTTTTGATGCCGACAGGGTCACCTGACATGGGCTTGAAGACCGAAGCACCAGTTTTTTAACCAAAAGACTGCTGTGAACAGGTGTAAAGGACGTAATGAAATCAGAGTTTCATGCCAAGAAGAACAACATTCAATCAGTTATTTCTGCAGTTTCCCAAAACAACATCTGTCGAGTGGAGGGAGGAGGTCTGAGTGGAGGTTTTTATTCAAGGAAAGACCTTTAACTCCAAGACAATGAAGATCAACTGACCCTTATACAATCGTTTTGGCCTTTCCTTAAACCTAACAAAATCTCTTTATTGTTTGAACCTAACCAAATGTTTACCATAATGTTGTCCTTTCATAAATACATTTTGTTTTCAACGGTGATTTGTCACAGCTTTGTAAAGCACCGACGCATTATGTCATCTTGCCAGTGGGAGGCGTCAGATCAGAAAAGACCACCATCAATCATCAAACATATTGTGCATTTTTTCATTTAATTTTAAGGAGTTGTTGAATGAGATATAGTATTGTGTTACATTAGGGGGATTGCAGAAGCTTTGAAAGCTTGACTCCAAGAGGAACCTAATATGTCTATAGTTCAGCCTTTGCTACTTTGAATTTGACCTTTCCGTTATTAATAATTATTTTTATAAATAAGAATAGTGTAAGTTTTGTAAGTACAATACTAAACCACTGGAATACCCCTTTAACTTACCTACATGTTTGATTGTAAGTTGAAGTCAATAGGCACTGTGTGTGTATATGTTTTGTATTCCTAAACGTGAGAGGAGGAGTAAACCCTTCAAGTGGTACTGTGGAGATGGACTAGTTTAAAAAGCTGCAGAAGTGGAACAGCTATTCGTTCCCCTTGCGACGTTCAAACCACTGGCCGACAACTCATAGTGGTAGATTTTCATGCTCCAACAAACAAGGATCAAATGTGTGATATGAGACATGAAAACTATACAGGCAGAGATCGGCCCGGAGCAGGGAAGAAAGAAGAAAAAAACGCAGGTAGATAATGAGAACACAGTGGGTTTGTTCTGTCTCTGCGCTGACAGACAGGAGCAGTGGTCCTGAACATGTACGTGGTTCAACAAGCCTCTGACACGGTGAGTCGTCCTCTTCGGGACTGTCAGCCTTCAGCAGAGCAAATCATCTCTCCATGAGGATTTCATCATATTAGCCTAAGCCGGGCGCGCAGATAGGGGCAGCAGCAATAGTGTCTCATCCACAGGCAGCCGCACAATCACCAATTAGAGCTATCACGCACCCTGTAATTAGCAAGAATGACTGATTTGAGCTTGTGTAAAATGTATGCATATTATCCAGATTAAAAATAAGCACATTCATCTAATTAGCTTGCGCAGCTCACAAGCTTTAATGAAGTTAATGCATTGTGATACCCCAAAATCCAGAGATTACAATGCTCCAAGATTTCTCGCTAATTAGAGTATTCACACATTGACAGGCAGGGATCGCAACCCCTCTATCTCATAGCCAATTACATCTCAGGGTCAAAGTGGGCAAAAACTTTGTTTCTTCAATGTTTTTCCTGAGATTCTTCTATGAAGAGCTTCGTTTGTGAATGTGTTCAAGGTCATTGTCTTCCTACGACTGAACATAAATGCTCTTTTGCCAAAATATAATTTCCCCCTGTCAACCCTTCCTCTCTGTGCTGCATGAAATGATACTACAAGCCAAGTCAAATTGTCAATTACAGAGCCTGTCACCAACACTGCTCCGCCTTAGTGATTGTTAACAGAACGATTACAAAAAGGGCATTTTACAGATTCCTCCCTCTGTATTTATCTTGTGACTGTGGCAGGCAAACAGAGAGAGTACCGAGTTGAATAATCATTCGAACGCAGAGGACTTTCACACTTCTTGAATTAACTTTGCACTCACATGCTCAACAAAGCAGCATTAACATAAAGTGGCTCTTTGCAATATTGGATGACTACCAGGGCGGTTGTGTTATTAATTTGTTGTCAAGATCTGGGTATGAATCAGAAAGAGCAGAATCCAGCCTCCACGATGTTGCCCTTCTTATCGTAAGTCATGTCCCTTCATGAGCGTGAAACACCCACACAGTATTAAAACACACGCATGACACTTGTGTTTTTTGTGTGATTCATAAAAAAAAAACTGCATACATATGACGTTTTGTGTTTTTACAGGAATTTATGTGCCAGGCTTTTTCTCTGTTGGCAGCAGTGATGTCCTTGTCTCTCACCACTGCCTACACACCTTCTGCCTTCAGTCTTAATGTCAAGCTAAGTTAACCGTTTGCTGGCCGTTGCCTCCACAGTGACACATTGAGTGTTTTCATCTAACTCTCAAGGGTTAGATGAGAAGATTTTAAGTAATCCAATCCAAGAGAGTGATGAATGAAAGTGTTTTCCCCAAAAATGTCAAATTATTCTTTTAAGAAGCTACGACAGTATCTTTGTAATCAGGATGTGCATTTATTTGACCTTCCCTGAGCAAGACAGTGACTGAGAGTGCACAACTGGGATTTACAGACATGTGGTTGAGAAGTCATATCTTTCTGTCTTATGGTTTGACTATACTGCTTTAATGAGTTATGTATTTACTATCAAACAGGAACAATGCACATTGGTCAACATTTCTCCTGCCCATGTTAGCAAAGTGGATCATTTCCAAATGGTTTCCCTTGACTGGAAAACAGAAACTGAAGTACAAAGCAGCTACAAATAGAAAAATAAAAAAGCTTTAAGAATGACTACTGGACTTCTGGAAAAAAAAAGCATTTTCCAAGCAAAATTTGTATCCTAAAATAATGCCTATGGTTATGGCTATTTCATAAAACCCATTACAAATTGATTACATTAAACATAACTAACAAGGTGCCTGGTATTTGAAAGTGACTTCACCAACGGTTACGTCTGTCTCTTTTAATGCAAGAAACGTCACGCAACGGGGGTCATGAAAAGTAAAAGAATATAATGACTAAAGTTGGATGAACACAGATGAGAGAGAGCCATCCAACCAATACGTTGTGAAATGTTACAAGTAAACTATTTGCAGATGGACTAAATCCTTCTCAACCCCGCAGAGTCCTCACTCAGTAGCAATGGGACTTCTCTCTACTGGTTCAAAGCATAGCTCTCAGACTGCCACAACTTTATTAGCATAAATAAATCCAACTCTAACACAACCTTAGTCTCCCGAGGTGTCTCCCGAGGCTATGTGCTCGGTCCCCTCCTCTTCATCTTCGACATGCTTCCCCTCGGTCACATCATACGTCACCGTGGCCTTTATTTCCATTATGCCGACAACATCTAGCTCTACATTACTACACCAATAAATAAATATTAAGCCCCCAAAATTCCTCGACAAACCCTGCCTGGCCGCAACGGCGTTCTCTACGGCACATACACCTTAATCCTCAACAAATTTCAATAAACTCAATAGCCTGCCTGCTAAGCCAGTCCTGCAGCAGAGATCATATCACTCTTAGCTAATAGAGGCTGTTCAGCACTGCGCTCACACAGCGGTTACCACGGCCTATAGTTCTCCCTCAGGTAAACACCGTCAGCTGTTGGTCCAAAGGATGTGTAAAGACAGAGACACTTTCTAAAAAACGTACTTTTTTTCTGAGTTGAAGAGGTGTTTATGCATAAAATGGGGACATAAATATAAATTAGATTGACAAAGGGACAAAGTGAATAATAAAAATATACTAAACGGGAAGTTTTACAAGAGATGTTCCACACTCAATTCATTAGGGTTAGAAAAATGTCAAAGTTACCTGTGATTCAAGACAAACCACAAGGAAAGATACCATGTTACGAATTGTAAATAATCGTGTAGATTTAGTGTACATTAAGTTTAAAATCAGATGATGGATGTAAGCGGATACGGAAATGTATGCTTCCTTTTTAGGATGCATTGCTTTCAATATGGTATTTAAAAAAAATAAAATAAAATTGAATACCAAAATCACAGTCAGTTTTACTTTAGTTGAAGAAATTCTACGACTTCCAAAGACATAAAAATCCCTTTTTTTTAACATTTAAAAAACTTCTATGCTATGTTTCAAGTTAAGGTATCTGAAATAAAACTTGATTCCAATTGATGGGAAGCCCAACATAGTGTATAAATGATGTATACAAATGCCTTGTTTAGCTTTTCAGCTCCCACTAACAAAACTAAGAGAAACACACAAAATAATCCAATAATATTTCGAGCAGTGTTCCTGCACACCCACATACAAAGACATGAAGGAGCGCATGTGCACACAGACAAACACAGACACACAAACTAGCAGACAGACTCAGAGGGTATTCCTGTCTTCAGCACCTTGATGTAGATGGATGCCCCTGGCTGCTGAACCTGAATCTACATTAGGTCATTACAATAAGCAGCGTGGTCCAACGCAGCCCGCAAACTGGAGAAAGCAGAAAAGCTTGGGAGGAAAACTACTCTCGCAGCCCTGTGGGGAAACAACCTTGACACAGTCATCTGTCTTAGTTACACTGGAGTTAGACCTACTGACACACACACACACACACACACACACAGACACAAAGACACACAGAGGAGCCTGGCCAGCCTTTACAGCCCTTGCAATGTTGTTATGATACCGCATTAATGGAGCTAATAGACTGCATCTAAAAATATTGAAAAGATCGCAGGGAGAACAAGAGAACAACAGGTTTGGCCTGGAAAAGAATAGATGACAAAAGTATTAAGGTGTTGGGATTGTTGTTTCTTGGTCAGCTGCTGGCAAGGTTGCAGCAAGGTGAGATATTCCCTTACTTTACCATCGGCGACTTCTGACCCCGACAGGTGAAGGTAATATGGGGCGGTTGAGGTGTGGGAGGGGTCACGGTGGAGAGACACACAGAGATGAGAAGTCTGGGGAGGAGGGGAGGAGGGGAGGAGGTGGGAGGAAAGGCGGGACAAGGGCGTCACTGCAGTGAGCTCTCACTCAGTCACCCCGGGGCTGGCTGTGTTTACGAAGCTGTCAGTCACATGGGGAGGCCTCTCCCAAGGGACACGGGCCACCAGGGCGATGAGAAAATAATAGCTCCTTTTGTCGAAGCTTCGGGGGCACGGGGCTGATGGACACCACTGGGAATTAGAGCCAGCCTCCCGGACACATCCCGTCCCACACTTAAATACCGGCAGGATAGACACTCACACAGGACGAGGTAAAAACATACCAGTATCGCCAATAACGTCAACGTCCATGTTGAGAAACGCTCAATATTTGTGATGTCCTTGTGTGTCTTGGACATATCATTGAGAGGCCGGAGGTAACGTTTTAGGAGGTCTTTGTCCTTAGCACTATAAGGCATTTTGAGAAGGGCTTGTCAGAATTTATTTGTTTCCTGTTGTAATGTAGCTGTGATCTCTGACTTTTTTTTTTTGGAATACAAAATAACAAACTACTCATGAATCCTCTCAATAACTGCTCATCTTTTGTCTCCTGGGTGTGATTTTAGAAACAGAACAGCTTGTCACGGCAAAGTCAGCCAACTCTTAAATCAGCAACGTCCAAGCTTCCTTAAATGCATCGACAAAGAGGTTTTTGAAAGTGCATGCAATTTGACTGAGTATGGGTTACCATTCGGGCAAAAAAAATGTGAGTGATTGCAGATCTCAAAAGATCTTTAAAAGTTTATTTTCACATTGCAATGAAATGAAGAGCGATCAATGGCTGCCTGGCAGTAAGGAGATCAATCAGTAAGGAGTTTGCTTCTCAAAAAGAACAGTGTCAGACTCGAGGCAGACTTGCCCTCAACTCCACGAAGAAGGATTGCAGTGTACACAGTCACACTGCATAACAGAGATTCAGTATATCCCTCGGTGATGAGCAGGATCGCATACCACTGCTCCATCCATAAAATGACTTTAAATCAGCCTGAACCACCATTAAAAGGGTTGAAAGATAGCCTATGTGGAGCTCATCATTAGTACAAACACTCAGAAATCATGGGGTAGCATCTGTTTTCTGCACATCCTCCCACATCAATGCTAAGAGCAGGAAGCCTCAGGGAAGGGGGGGGCGGCAGAGGGCTATTCCCCCGTCCCTTACCATGAATAACAATCTCTACCTCCACGTAATTAAAGGGGACAAACGATGTCCACGGGGCCACGCCAGCCCGTCATTAAGCAAAGCAACTATTGCACAGAAAATGTGCACACACATGAGGCAAAATAGGCTCCTCACACAGCAGTCCAGGACACATAATGGCTATTGATTTGAAAAATACATGGAGGGAGAACATTTCACTGTCTATTACACATATCAGAGTATTTGTATCTCCATGGCTTAATGCTAACGCTGCACATTTTATGCTTTGTTCTCAGCTGCTTCAAAGGGGGCATCTACCGCCTTTGCCTTTGGGAGCCGAGACAAGAGGATGTGCTTCTTTACCGATGACCTGGCCTCCGTTGAGGGTAACCACTGTTCCCACGGACCGCCTTGTGCTTCACAGGACACACTACAAAGGCTCGCCAGACAAAGAAGTAGATGCGTATGCATTCTCGATGACCGATGATTCACATTCATGTATGCCAGAGGATTTCTACAAACATCATACAAATAAATGTGCACACATGCACAGAAAAGATTTGACACAATTAGAGCAGCACAGACATCTGAGACACAGACAGAGAACACACACCAGCCAACTGTGTACTCTTCCTCGTCCCATCTGGATTTGGGTATTGACATCAAACAGAAAGTCTCTGCTGTGCATGCACAAACTTGCCACAATGTTTAAAGACACTGAACGAGACAAACAAGAGGATGCAAATAGCAGCCCAGAAAAGTGACCTTGCCATGTGCTTTTGTGTGCTTGATGGATCACTTATCCAGTCTCGTCATTGTGTTGCAGCATAAAAGGCACATTATTCATGATAGACTGCATGATGCAGGTAACATGGAGCGCACATCAGGAGATTGAGGGACTTTCATTCAAAGCAAAATGACTAGTAGTTAGATAGGGACTTTCATTCAAAGCAATCCAACTAGTAGTTAGATAAGGATGATTGACATCAGAAGAACTTGAAAGGAGGAAGGTAAAGCTGGGGAGGCTGGGAAAAAAAAGAATAGCGGGCGAGGACACTGCTTTGTTAAGAGAAATGCGTACTGTAAAGTACTGTAGCTCTTTGCTGCCACACTTAAAACCACCCCCGAGTACAGGACAGTCCCAAATCAAAAGGGACTTAAAAAAAACTGGGGAATGAAAAACACCCTAAGTACAGCTCAGTGCCTCCCACTGGGATCCAAGCTGTTTTTATGACTTGCAAACCTGTTAAATAATGCAGCACCTTACATCGAGAAGGAGCACAAAATAATAGACCGCAGACATCCCACCAAACGCTGGGGCTGCCGACCTACTGATGTATTGGGGATGCCCAGAGTTAAATATAGAGTTCCAGCAAATTGAAGACAGAGGACAAAATATTTAAGATTTAAAAATAAATCGAGATACTGCACCTTTTGTGATTGTTTATCCTATCATTGTATGTTAAGCTCTACATGTAATAGGATGTTTAAGGGCAATGAACATATTTAAATGTGTATCTTCACAATCAAGTTCAACTGATTTTGGAATTTCTCCTTCCTTCATGTGTAGGAAAATCTAAACTATGACCAAACTGCGTTTATTGTGAGCAGTTTGGTTTTGCCGTTTTTCAGAAGACGATAAAACCGTCTCAGCTTCCGGCCTTTGGTGGCTTTGACTGACATTTGAAGCCGCCGTTGCTCGGAGACGCCATAGCTTTGTAGTGTACAAAACATTCTCACAAGTGTCTTTTGTTTTGTTTAATTACATTTTGAAACAGCACGTAGCTAGCAGGCTAGGCTAACATCGAGCAAGCTTAGCGTTCCATCATGAGGATTGATTCCCACATATGTTGCATGGATTATTTCAAGACCTGCTGAGTTGGCAGCTCTTGTACACAAAGTGTGATGTGTGGTGTGTGTGTCCCATGTTGTAGAAAGAAGGGGTTATCTGGCAAACATTACACATGTATTTTTCATTGGACCAGTGACGTTAACGACCAGACTGTCTCAACCTCACTGCAAACTGTAGTCCTTTGACCTCCGAACTATGTTACTCAGTGTGTTAAATCAACGTAAAACATGTTGAAGCTAATATGAGTCCCTCCTACACCAGACAACTTAATTCTGATCATTTCATTGGTAACAATGTTTACCTTCAGTTGCACATAAACCATTGACACGATCTAAAAATAAAAATATATGATGTGCTGTTCAGCATCTTGGGGTTGACAGTGAACAACGGAGGCTTTTTGCGTCTACAAAATGGTCTGTGAGTATTTACATTTGCCTGTAAGATTTTCAGGCGTAGGTATAAGCCGTGTTCGTGCTGAGGCAGCTCACATACCAGAAGCTTATCGTCCAATGCAGGGGCATCAAACAGCTTACAGCAGGTGTACAACAGAAGTCCCTGGATAGGACAGCAGTCAGTCACAAAGGCTTACTCCCAATACATTTCCTTTAATGCTAAGTGGCAGGCAGCTAAGAATTGCCTCCAATTTTGAATGTATTGAGTATATTTGTTACAGTGAGGCGCGGGACTGAGCCCCTTACTGCCAACTTCTTCTGATCAAAATGATACTTTATATGGTTTACATCGCTATAAGTTGTGGGGTAGTAAATGCACAGTTATCCTGTGACAAATCACAGAGTCCAAGCCACATTTGTTATCGCTTCCATTTCACACTTTATGAAGCGCTACATCTGGATGACATTTCCTATTTGTGGACAGAGCACATTCCTCTTCCGTAACAGTGTGTTCATACAGTAAATACAAAACCAATAAGGCACAGCAAACTGATATATCTGACAGTTGGAAATCTACGACAGAGCTCATTAATACAACAACAGCCATATCAGTGTAGTTTAAGATCTATTTCTGCCATAACCAGAAGCAGCAAGTTTGAATAAGTGCTTGAGAATGAGCATGAGCTGTTTGCAAGCTACACGTGTACACACACACACACACGCGCAGAGTATGTTATGAATATTTCGTTTGGAGAGCAATCTTCCAGGTACTTAGCAGCATTAATCTCCATGTGGTGGTGCAGATTGTCTGTTTGATTTACACAACATCGAATCTCCTTGAGAGGCAACCGAAGATATCTTACTCCACGTCTTTGATTAGCAACTCCTCTATCCCATTCCCCACCGTCCTCTTCTGCACAGCGTTCATCCTCTTCTCCTCACCGAGTTGATGTTGATGATGATGAAGTTTGCTATTCATAACTCACAGCATATTACTCTGCTGAAGTCCCCGGTGCATTCGGAGTCTTTGATTCAGCGATTTCCATTCGTCACGCTGTTAACTGGAGACACAATGATGTACAAATACAAACAATTATGTGTAGAAAGGAATAATTGTTGAATGAAATTAAAAATGATCCTTGGGCCGTCCGTTGCCTCGTGACACACAGTAAGTATTCAAATGTAATTCAAAGGTGAAATCCCGCCTCCAGTGCGTCCCTACCTGCCGCTGAATGACAAACTCCCACCAGCAAGCGTCCCCTAACTCCCTCTAGACATGGCTAATTGACTTGCCACCATGGCTGACTGACATGCCATCCAGAGGGCACCATAATGACCATGTCACGAGGGAATGATGAGACCTGCCGACAGCTAGCAGCGCTCGACCTTTTTGCATGTGAGGTCGGGTGTCAGAGGGAACAGGATCTCCCTGATGTCGGACCCGCAGCCTCAGGGCTCTGTCGGGATGAGCCACAGACGACGGGCAACTCGAGCTTTTCAATCACGCAACCTTGCAGGACAGTGATTTCATTCGGAATAGATTTGGAATGAAAAATAAAAACAATAAAACAGAAATCAATCGTCAGCAACCGCAGGGCATTCAAACATCTTCAGGGTGGAGGGAAGATGGAGAGTGATGGTTACTTCCTTTATCATTTTCCCCAAACAAAAGGTTATTACAGTTTTTTTTTTTCTCTGTTCCGATAGCAGCACTGTTTTCTGTTCTAAAAAAATGAAGTGCAAGGTTGAATAATCTGTTAGCTTTTAATTTGAATGAGGAGAAATGTGATCGCAAACAATCATAATTCAGCAAAGCAGTCAGAGGGGATTTATGAAAAAAAAAAGTCTCCGTGCCTTTCAAATAATCTTTATTCACACTTTCGTTAATGTTGTTGGTTTTGCTCACAGGGTATTAATGTCTTATTCATTTTCTGCCTCCTGTCTTATTTCCAAATATCACTAATCCTGTTAGATGAAATCTATTAATGTTCTGCTTTGGCTGCCACACACACAATTCCAAGTCTGCCCATAAGCTCCAAACTTGCCATGAAGGCATATCTGGTCCGCCTCCCTGGATTAGAGAGATTTACCAAGCCAACCAGAGACGTGTGACCAGCAGTTCACAGTGGGAAAAGTCACCCATTCCACAAACAAAGGCAGGAATAAGCTGCACATGAAGTGATTTTCATTTCTGCTATTATTCTCCTCGAATGTGCCACTAATTTATTATTCATCTGTATCTGATCTCAGTGTTTAGACCTAATTAGAGCCATTTGGATCCAGTGTGACGCTTCATATTCAGGCTGTGGTCATGACAAAGAAAAAGAAAACGTACTGATGTGCAGCGAAAAGAAGAAGATAGGGCCGTGCTGAAGTAATATATGATTATTGAAAAGCATTTTCTTTGTAACAAATGTAAAGCAAACAAAGGAATTTGCAAACAGATAAAAAAAGAAAAGAAAAGAAAAGGCTCTTCAGTTCTCTGGGAAAATGAATCAATCTGGAGAGTACACCACTCTCCAGGTGAGACTCATGCATTATCACTACAAGACAGTGAGCAGCAAGAGAAAATATGAAGCGACGCCACAGCAGCAGCGTGGCCGGAACTGCTGTCCACAGAAATCCTCACAGCCGTGTTGTAAACCTCAGAGGCGTGCGGGGAGTTGGAGTAGCAATCACAGCGAGGAGGCTCCTCGCTGTGGGAACAGTACACAGCGCCCTGGACGCTACTGGACACACCGTTGACCGCACATGGAAAAGTCTGCTGTAATTACTTTGGTTGACAACGGTAAAGTTATGGATGATAGAAAAACACAGACACAGAACGGAGAGTGTGTCTCTGTTGTGTGCAGTGTGTTGGTCAGAAGTTCATCATAGATGACACCAGCAGTCCCATCATTTACAGTCACACAATAACGAATATTCACTTGTTGACTGCACATTTAAGAGAAACACAGCCTCTTGCTGGCTTTTCACTAGAGGGACTTCAGTTTCAATGACCTTCCGATTCATTCAAATTGTATTGATCCATCGACCCCTCACTGTCCAGTGCAACCCCTGCTGAGCCAGCGCTGGCTCACTCACACACACACACACACACACACACACACACACACACACACACACACACACGGTGGATCCCTCATTGCCTGCAGGCTGATAGATAAACTGCCTGGAAGCATTCCGCCTTTAACAATCACAAACAATTTGAGCTTTTGGATCCTTATTCGTGTCCCTTTCTCTTTGATTGAACGAGCCATGTGGCCGCTCCGGAAACTTTCAGCACCACCGAGACAGGGAACAGCTCCGCCAGAGCCGCTCGAGCTTCCTGTCAGTCAGCACGTCAACAGGCTGCTTTGACAGGTAACAGACACACCTGTCGAATCACAGCACGGAATAGCACTTGGCTGCGGAAGGAGCGACTGTACATTATCATGATGTGCACAGAATGTATGCGTTTCCATGTCTCATCTTGAAGGCGTATAACATACATGGCTGCCCCAGATTTGCGTAATGGCACCGTGCTGTACGCACGTAGCCTGATGCGAGCTGGCGTGTCTAAGCAGTGTCTCTAGTCAGAACAACTGCAGCCTGTAGCCTGTAGGAATCAGACGGATAACACTGCACAGCTGCAGAAAGAGCAACGCGCACCATTCGCTCAGCGAACTGCTGCGCATGTCGCAGGTCTCGCTGCATTCTTCACAGACACAAGTGGAGTCCAACTTACCCTCTCCAAAACGACGCGACGGGCTGCAGCACGTGTGTGTCCCTCAAAAGCAGATGCGATCCATAACGGCGAGTCCGTGAAAACTTTTGCTCGCTGCGCACGTTGCAGGGAACGAAAACCGTGGAAATGTGCAGCCTACAACTAGAGATAGAGATCGAGCGACTTTGACTGGGCGCTTGTTATCATTTTTCTCTAGAAACAAAACACTGGAAACTCAAAGCAAAGCAGTGTCCTTTGCTAAAGCTTATCCTTCAGGGTGGGGGGAAAAAAAAAAGAGAATATCCTGAACCGTTATGTATGGAGCAGTTAGTGCAGCGGTGGAGAGCCAGCGCATACAGATCTGGCCATGCTTCTCCTGCAGGGAGCAGCCGCGTCAGCCTCCCCGGGTCCTAAAGCTGCGCTCAACTAATGACACCGGTATCCCACACGGTGCCTGTCAGACCTCTTATGAAGGCTTGACAACCCGCAGTGTGTCCCAAACACTATATATAACGAAAATGGAAAGACTTTTTTTGAACTGAAGTGTTGTTTTCTCCTAGAATGTGGGCTGTCTGTCTGATCCAAAGTACTGGTTTTAGAGGCTTTGCCAGCATCTTTTTTTTGTTGTTGCAGTGAATGTATTTGGAGGTGTATTCCTTCTTGAATAAACACGCCGTTCGTCAAACTTCTCAAGAACAAATGTGCGGACACTGTGGACTCCGTTTAGTGGTCTGGCAGTCGGCGCATCGCGTCACCGCGCTGTGGTGTCACACTCTGAGATCACGCAGCCGATCAAGTGACGACTTCTTATCGCTTGGAAGTAAAAGCGGCGTGCTCGTCTTCCCAGCCGAATGAGTGCAATCACTTCTCTTCTGACACAGTTGTGGTGGTTGGTAACGTCGGCTCGTCGCCGGTTAAAAGCGCGCAGCTTGACAACTCGCACAAGCTTTCCCTCGAATTGTTGTCTCCGTGTTCGTTTTAAGCTGCTGTGAATGGCGCATGGCGAAATGTGCCCACAAAATGTAATTACTTAATGATGTGTTGTTGTTTTTTCCTGCCTTGAATTATAGTGAGGTGACATATTCATACTTTTCATATTATTCATAGGTGTTATCAGCTTGCAGACTGGTGATCCAATAAGCTCACAAAGTGTGTATCTAAGTGTTTTGATCATTTAGAGATGCACTTTGGAAGTACACTGTAGACAACACATTAATGCTGTTCAAATAGTGTCTTTTTATTCCGCTCCATCAAAGGGAAATCCCGCCAGGACAAAAGATTATATTTGCCTTCAAAATTGAATTTTTGATGCATTTATGTATTCCATCTCCCTGTTGAATCAGTCCATCAATTCCTGCTTTATGTTTCCCATTTCTTTTTTTCCCCCTCACTGTTTGACGAGTCAATGCCAAGCCCCTTTGTACTCAGTATATATATTTTTTCCTCCACAATCTGTATTTCTTTGAGGGTAAATACCGACATAACCTCTCCCCTGTCAATCATTGCTGAGCTGGCTTTTTGAAATAGATTGAGCAGACATTCAGGTTCTCCCCTTCTCTCCCTGCATCTTAACAGGCCTGTCTAGTGTGGCCAGAGAGGGAGAGAGGTCATGTCCAGAGGGAATGGGGTGTGCCAATCGGTCCTAATTCCTCCTCAACTCATAATCCCACACAAGGACCTTTTGTGTGCCCCATCGTCTCCACATTGCATATGGCGTCTGTTAGGAAGGAGTGCCAACTGGGTCGGTGTCTCGTGTCTAAATTCATTTGAATACGTCCAAGAAATGAGAAGTGCTGTCTGTTCAGTTGTTTAATAACAATTATGCTTCATTATAGTTCAAGTTAATTAGTTTCAAGGTCCTTGGATGGAGGTTAACATGACAAATGGCTGTCAATATTGAATTGGACAACTGCAAACTGCTGAAGTAAAGTGCTGTGTTGCAACATCTCACCAATAAGCAGCACATGTGTACAAAATAAAAATAAAAAACAGATGTTCATTTGCTTTTACTTATATTACTTTGTGAACAATGCAACCCAATATGCCTTCCGCTCACAACTCACAACAGGACTCATGACGTGCAATTCCACATTACAGCATAGGTTAATTGGAGTCTAAAATTGTCCGTAGGTGTGAATGGTTGTCTGCCCTGTGATGGACCGGCAACTCGTCCAGGATGTGCCCGGCCTTCGCCCCTTGACAGCTGGGATCGGCTCCCGCGACTCTAAAATAGGATAAGCGGTTAGGAAAATGGATGGATGGATCAAAAGAAAACACAATTCCTATGTGCAAAATTGTCTGGAAAATCTGGGCAAAATAATTCAATGGAAAATGTTCTTTGAGTGTATATGCACTATTTAAAAGCCAAAGACGCTTAAAAAAACATCAAGCTAAAATGTCTTAAAATCCATTTAGATCACAGATGTAACTCAGCAGCTAGTGACTCATTTTGTTTTTCCTTTCGGGGTTTGGGCATACAGTAACTTTATCGAGGCTCCTCCCCTATACAGCCTGCTGCATTTGGGAATGTGGTTGAGGAGAGCTGCAGGCTGGAAGACAAATACAACTAAGTAAAATAAGCTAAATCACTGCTTAGCATTGAGGGCAACGACGTAGTTGGGTGATAATTCTCTGTGTTTGTTTGTTGAATAGAAAAATATGGATGATTGCAGCTTTCACTTTAAGATATTTCATTAATACAGTATTTGGGATAACAGATGTTTTATGAAACAACATCTACATGATAGGTGAAAATCACATCCTTTTACATTATCATCACTACCATTGTTCTTAGACATTGTCTTTGAGTGACATTGTCTGAATGAAATGTGCTATATAAATAAAGCCATTGTGCTTTAGGTCCTGCAATATGTCACAATGTGATCTTGAGAGCAGCTAAAGTTCAAATCCATTTACATTCACTGTGTGCCTGAACGGAAAGGAAAACTGAGGAGTCAGCTACTGAAACCACGATTTATATGCAGGATAAACGCCTACATCTGCAACTTGTTAATTCTATAAAACCAAAAAAAAAAAAAAGCAATGACACGCAATGAGGTCAAGCATCAATCTTAAACAAGAGAATGATATTCCATAATCTTTTGTTCTCTTATCGTTCAAGGCACACAGGTGCTCCTGCAGAGGAGAGCCATGTACGATTCAGGTATTTACCATGTTCAAATATTACCAGATGGCAGATGAAATATATTAAGGTGTTCATAATACATGTTCATGAGATTGAGAAAATCTGCCATGCTTGGTGTGATTAACTCCTGCAAACCAGTGTCCCCCACATGAGCTGCTGGCGGGGCAGCTGGTAGGTGGGAGAGTGCGAGATTAAACTTCCACTGATTCTAACGAGACTTTTTAGCAGAGATCTGATCACGGCGCCTTTTCTTTTATGTTTTTTTTTGAAGATGAAGCACCCCGGACCGTAACGGCCATCAGCATGCTCCGGTCAACATTTCACAGGTGCTTGCTGAAATGAAGGATGTGACGGTGTTCAACCTTGCAGCAATACTTGTGATGTTATGATGGAATGAGTGTGAGTGTGTGTGTGTGTGTGTGTGTGTGTGTGTGTGTGGAGAACAGATGGAGAGGAAACAGAAGCAGTTACAGATGGGCATCGGTTGACTTGAACATTAACTTGTAGAAAGATCGACACAGGTCAGCTTTCCAGGAGGACTGCCACATGTTCAGCTTTACGCAGCCAGAAATACTATAACGCTCCAATTTCAATGCAAAAGTACCTCAATTCACACACACACACACGCACACACACACACACACACACACAGACTGAACAATGAGAGCATTGCAAAGCTTTACCTCGTCGTTTTACTCGGCAAGTCTGAATAGCAGCTTTTATTAATCGCACAAGGCAGGTCAGTCAGACAAAGTCCATTTTACAGTCAAGTTGCACGTACAGTTGCAATAGTTGAGATACCTGCTGGGTAAAGGGCAGTGAGAGGGAAGAGTCAGACAAGGCAGCCTTTGGAGAAAGGAGGCAGAGCTGGTGCAGTCAGTTGAAAAGTACCAATTAAATATAGTTGGACTCACTTCTGTTCACAGCCTCGGATCACAACAGGCGGTGGTCTCTCGCCTTGTTAGAACACGTCGAAGTTGTGATGTTTTGGACAAATTCGGCATCAAAGTTTCTTCGAGTTGTGGCGAGAAAAACTCTGTCGTATATGTGCAGATCAGCAGGGAGAGAAGTTACCGGGTAACTCACAACAGGACTCACAACGTGCAATTCCACATTACAGAATGTAGAATCGTCTACAATGCTGTTCATCACAATTGAGTAATTTAGGGAAAAATATTGCTGGGAAAGCAGGAATCTAAGATATATAGTTCATACTTTAACTGTGGTATTTCAAGCTATCAGTTTCAAAGACTTTTAGTGGTAACGGTGAGCGCTAACGGCCGCACAGAAGTCGAACACCCATAAAATCAAATAAATAATGTGCCTACTTAACAGTGTGATGGTCTGGATGGTAAATGGTCTGCATTTAAATGTTGCCTATGTACTTCACTAAGCCAAGGGTTTCACAATGGGCCATATTCATCCATTCACACACACATTAATACACCAATGGTGATGGGACCGCCGTGCAAGGCGCCAGCCTTGTTATTAATAATGGGAATATGATTGAAATGAAGAAAGTGTGTTCAAAACATGAAATACCATGTCACAGTAAACATTTACAGATGTTTTTTTTTTCTTGTGTGCTTTCATGTGCTATGTCAAGGTGAGGATTTTGTTTGACTGCCATTATTACGGTAGGTATCACCACAATTGTCTCAGAATCAAATCGAAGGATTCAGAATTATTCCTAGACTAGGAGGTCATCAGAATATCTTTTTATAGATTTAGAAAGAAAAGAGAACATCTGAAATTGCATTTCTTTAATGTTCCTCTGCTGAGCAGACTCTGCTCATTAGCAAGATGATGACAAACCTTCGGGTAGACAAATCACAGCAAATGCAGGAAAAAAAGGGATATATTTAAACATGCAATGCAATCCTTATATTACAAATGAAATATAGTGAAAATGTATCCATAAAAAGCGTAATGGCAGAGTTTATTTATAGTGCAGATTGAGTGAATTCCACATAAACTATATGTAGAAATATATTCAGAATGAACTTTTAAATAAGAAACTTGAGTATCCTGTTTAACACGTGGCCTTGTTGCAGTGGTCCTGTGGAGACATTGTAAGCATAGCTGACTGGGAAGATAGCTTGGTGTGAACATATGACATGCTGGAAGGATTACAGTACAACTCCCCAATGTCCCGTGAGCGCACTGCGATGCTTGCGTAACAGGATGTTCATTGCTTGTCCCGTAGGCACTTAACCATCAGATGACATCTACATTTGCAAGCAGTTATTATGCATCAACACATTAGTTATCGTGGCGAGACGCTGCTGCAACCTCGTCAGTTTGCTTTAGCATTAAAGTGGAACTATTTTACAGTGTTTGTTTGTGATATCAACATATGGCGGCTTTGTCCGAAGCTCCTGGGTTTTGTTATGTCATAGTTTTGGCAGGAAAAGTCACGACTGCAGTGCTGCATGTTGGAGTGTGCTTGTTGGCAACAGAAGTGGGGTTTCGCTCCAGCCGCCCAGGCAAGTAAGCAAGCCTTAAACGTTGAATTAAACCGTTAACACTGTCGAAATGTCTGGTTTTGGTTTGTACATTTGGGCCACTGACAATTGCCGCTGTTTGCAGAGTTTAAAGTAAGACCAGGTTGAATGGACACAGATGGATGATGTATGTTGACTGCTGATGTCCTTTGATGACCTATTAAGCGCCGCTGAACTTCTGCACTGCGTGCACACGCTTAAATAACGTCACCGTTGTTTTAAAAACATCACTTACTGCCTTCCCTGCATTTCTGAGTTGTAGAAAGGACACAGCTTGGATAAAAAGGCGAGCGCTCTAAATGCCTGTTAGCTTACTGCTCAGTGGGATGAAGACATGAAATACAGAATCTGTCAAAGGTTTTCATCTCCCATCCTCTCTTTTTAGAGCAGTGTGTAGATGGATTCTTTCCTGGGGTGGTCTCCTCTCCTATTGCAAAGAGAAAGTCTTGCTTCTCTCCCAGTGTTTCCGGCTCACATGTGTTTCCGTCACAATGCGAGGCCTCTGAGCTCATTTCAGACTCCCTCGCTTTTTACCACATTCCTAATTGCCTGGCCCACTTCTCCCTGCGATGCTGTCATCTCACCTCATCTTGTGTAGCATGACAAAAACACTTTTTTTTCCCCCTCAACCTCCCGTCTCTAGATAAATTATCCATCCTCCTAACCTAGTGCCATGTAAACAAAAGAACAGAGGTAGTTGTCACAAATTGATCATAGAGTTGACAGAATTGTGTTTATGTTTTTCAACTTCCTCCTGCCTGTGTAAGAATTAAGTATTAGAGGACGCTGTCTTCTTTGTTCTGTAATTCTTACGGTTTTACACACACTTAACAGACTTTAATTTCACTGTAAATTAGAAAAAAATATATAATTGTTTTAGCATCCATCTCACAATTATGGAAACCCATTTTTTACACACAAAAAAATCATTAAAAAAAGTTATAATTATGACAAAAAGAAGTATGACAAAAAAATAAGTCATAATTAGAACTTTTTTGTGGCAGAAATTGCCTTTCATACACAAACAGGATAAGCAAGAGAATGCATCTTTCATAGTAGGTACAATATTTACCGTGTTTTAAATCCGAATACATCATGTTGTCATAATATGAACACAAAGAACAGCTCAGGCTGATAATCATGCTGTAGGTATTTGGTCATTAACCAAAGTGTTGGATTAATAAGCATATTGTCTTGATGATTGGGATAAGTGAAGGGTTCAGGGAAGACACAAGTTATATTTATCCCGAGATGGGACGTCAAAGTATCCATATCAAATTGCAGGACAATCAATTTCAGTAGACATTTCACAAAGAAATCACAAATGTAAACCGTTTCTGCATTTTGTTTTTCCATCCAAATAATTAGTTGAAGCACCTTTAACAAGCATACTTTCAGTAAAATAGACAAGGCACAGTTTATTTTGATCTGACACAACTTCATCCACTTCAGAGATGCATGAGAAGGAAAAGGCCTCAAGAGGTCAACACTTCAGCAACACTAATAATTGGCGATTCAATTGACAAACACACGCGCACAAACAGAAACTCTTTAAATAAACATGTTGAAAAACTAATCAACATACGATATATTACTGTATATATCATATATAAATGTGCTGATTGTTCTCCACACATCTTTCTATGACGGCACAGCAAACACAGGTGTAACAAACAATATTAATAAGTTTTGCCAGTGTGCCAGTGCTAGGGCATTTTGTACATGCTGGCTCACTGGCATGGCTTAGTGGGCCACCGAAATAGAAGTGAGCCATCATGAATACACCTGGCAAGTCAAAATGTCCTCTGTGAAAAAAAGGTCTATTATTATCAGTATGTTCTCTCTCAGTGCAGCAGTCTCCGTAGCATTAGCTGCAATCGCAGAGGGAACTGTACTCATTTTATATCGTGATAAATTCTCTTTAAAGTTTAGATTTTTTTTTTTATGGTTTCCACGGTGTACAAAATCCATAGGCATTCGAGTTTAATAGTTTATAGGCGTGCATCAAAGTTTTACCATTTACCCGGGATGGCCACAGCAGCACAGGGGGATTTCCTACCGATCGCCTTCTCCACAGCAAATAGCTCTGTGTATTGAAAGTTAATTCTGCGATGGAATTAAATTATGAACCATGTCCAAACAAATTAACGTCAAGCCGCGAGCAGGTGCGTTTTTCTCTCCTTTTCTGTTGAAAGGTTGAGGCCATTAGTAATCTAACGCATGAACCCTCTCTCCTCTTAGCAATGGGCCCCAGCTTCCAAGTAATACACCCAGTACGCCGCCGCCCATCCCCCCCGCCCCTCCGTCCAAATCCCATTTCAGAAAACCGTCGGTGTGGAGGCACACGGGGGAGAGAGGCACTACTCTGCTGAGGGATATATTAACGTGCCATCCAAATGTTGATCTATGGAGAGAAGGTTTCATCCACGTTCCTAAAAGTCAAAGCAGAAAATATTATCGACTATCTCACTGGGGGATTTACCTGTTAAAACATTTATTCTCACTTTCAATTACAATTTGGTTTCTCATCACAGAGAGAAGGACATTACCATGGCAGATATTGCCATGGGATATATAGAGATATATTAAGGCTGATATCCAGTGTGATGTTGCTTCGCAAATAATCCTGATACGAGCAGAACATGGCCAGTGTGCCTTTTCCCCCATCTTACAGTATTGAGCTTCATGTGATGAATGTAGATTGATAGCAGGGTTTTACTCCACAGTTCAGTGGGATACCACTAGTCTGATCGTCTGCTCCTCTGGGACAACACACTCCCCAGAGGGCAACTATTGATCTAGCAGGTTGAAATATGGAGGAATAAGTGTTTAACTGATGGAACAAGATTTGTTTTAAGTCACTTGAAGATCAAACACACAGAAGAGTTGACGGGCATTTCATTTTGCACATACATGCACTGCTCAGTTTGGCCGCTGACTGCTTATTATATCGGTTATGCACCCAATATTTTGACAAAAGTTGAAAAATAACCCATTTAACCTCCAATCTGATGTTCTGTTTGGAAACACATATGTAAAATCTGCCTGTTAAAACAATGTTATGAGAATAGCATGTGCAGTAAAAATGGAGCTTAATTGACTTTAAACACAACTTCATGATGTAGGATAGCAAAATGACAAACAAAATAATATATATTCACTCATGCATAGCCCATATAGCATATGTAGCATGGACTAATAACCAACAATCAAGCGTAAAGTATTACAATTGCACAGGAAATAAAGGATTTTCTACCAAATGTGGTGTTTGTTGTCAAATTTAAAAGCCAATCAGATCTATGATCTGGCGACAGCCAGGCGTTTCCCATCATGCCTGCTGTGAAAATGAAAAACAGCTTTAATTACATAAACAATTGCCAGTGAGTTGTACAGCTCATCATTTAATTCATCATTTTGTTTACAAATTCCTTCTTTATTCAAATAAAATTCCATATGTTTAGGCTCCATTGGTCTTTTTAAATAAGCATATTTTAGTTGAGTTCATGTCTTTCTTCTTATACAGTATCGCAAACGTATCTTGGGTTCTCTATTTGTTTACAAACTTGAATTCATTTTTATTTTATAGATGTGAATAGGTCGGTAAAAGTACACTTTTTATTTTGAAAATGTAATTGTGATAATTACAGATTGTAAAGAAGACTGTAAAGAAAGCAAGCCGTGTGTATTTATAAGTGATACGTATTTCAAAAAATCTTCCCATTAGCAGATTTGGGGCGAAAATTAAAATAAATCAACGTTACAAAACAAAAAAAATTCACACAGTCAAAATTATCAACATCGTAATCTGGATGATTTTTGGATAACTGGATGAGTTGAAGGACGGGGCCAAAGTGTGGAGAGCCACATGACTGTTCAAAGAGGCTCTTGGTAAAACAATACTTTGACGGGAATGCAAAAGCTCAATAAAAGCCTTTTAAATAGGTGAACATGGAAACGTGACATTTTCATAAAGCCTAACGGAGGCTCCATATCTGCTCTCGGACAGTTCAAATATCTCTTTGTCTGTTTCGTAAAACTTTTGCAGACAAATTGTATCAGCAGGGAATACGCATGCGAGGATGAGATGGAATCTAACACCTCTCTCGTTATGCTAAATATGATTTATTGGCCATTTCTCACCGCTCAGCCCGCCTTCTTCAAAACAAGAACGTCCTGTTTGCTCTGCCTCTCTGTGATCTTCCATGTAAATGAGGTTGTCAGCTAAGCTCCGGCATTCTCACATCCATCCATGTATCCATACAGGATTATACGTGGCCCAGAACACGCACAAGAACACTGCGTGGACTCTAGCTTAGGACAGATGCACACAGTAACAGGTGAGAGAGACAGAGGCCGGAAGTGCAGCAGAGACAGAATAAACATGGACCCTGTGCCCTCCTCCTGGATGAGAGGAATGCCCGCAGAGGTAATGTACAGTCGGAGGAGGTTAGCAGTAATCACGGCAGACACCGAGGGGAGGAGAAGATTGAACCAGTCAAGGATTGAACAGGTGGTTATCTGTGGCAGAATCACATGTGAAAGGAGCTTTTGCCCTTTGATAGAGAGAAGATGAAGGGTGAGGATAAGAAATGGTTATTGATCGACTGTCGCTTTATCGGCCTCAACCCTGATGACCAGACAAAGCAATCTAACTTGGTCCAAAAAGGTGCAAAGGTGCTGATGGGTTTTTTAGAGTACTTTATTCACATTTGTACAGTTTACATCAACTCAGTTTTGTTATCTTCCACCAAAGGCAGTCCACATCGTGCCTGTTCTTGCTTTTCTTGCTTGGTACAGTTAATAGCAAAGCATTATGAATGTAAAAAGGAGTATTATTTATTATTATATACTTTGGGAAAAACACACTGACTTTTCTAAATTCCTTGTGATCACTAAAGCTGCAGTTGTCAATATTGCGATAATAACAATTGAAATAATTACCCCCTCCCCGCCGCCCTCCCCTTGCTGCGACCACAAATTGCACAACGAGCGCGATGAGGATGAAACCAAAACAGTAAAGTTGTGGCCGATAAAACCAACAAAAAGCTAGAAAGACACTGAAACCTGAGACAGGACTTCTTTAACATAAATAATGAGTGTGACTGCACGATCCATTGTTACGATAGAAACATTCATGTTATGTGTCACGTATGATACGATTTTCCATGGCTATTCTTTTTATTGCCGCACCATACACATCTTTTGTTTAACTTCAATGACCAAATCTGAATAAAACAACATACATACATGGCTGCACTCAGCTATATAATTTATTAAGTTTGATTGCTTGAACAAAATCCACAGCGCAGATTGCATTTGCATCCTCTGACACATTATCATTCAATAAACAGAACGCATGGGTATCAAGGGAGATGTGTGGTTTTATAATGAGGAGCCACACCGCTGTTCTCAAACGCCCCATAGCTCACAAAACGCACAAATCCAGATATATACAATCAAGCAGAATACACCAACACACACACACACACACACACACACACACACACACACACACACACCATAAAGTCAATGACTGCGCTCCAATAAAAGGTCTCCTCTCTACAAGCAAAGATCCTTTTGGGAACACTGATGGAATATGGTGAGCCCATGTGGCTCGAGGTGGATATCAATTAAAATGATGTATGGCCCCAGCGTTTTCTAATTGGGACATGGCGATGTATTTAATAACACACATTAGAGCCCTAATTAGAAGTAAATTGGGCTGCATCCTATTGTCTACTAATCAACACAGTGGATTGGGTGGATAAATAACCCCAGTCCAAGGGTCTCTGTCTTTAAAATTGCTTCCATTTCATGAGACATCCATTAGGTTTCTCTGACTCACTTTGTGCAGTTTATGTTTCCGCAGTTCTTTGTTAAGCTCTGGGTTGATGCCGAAAAAAAAGAAAGAAAAAGTGCTCCTGATTACCATCATCCTTTCCCTGAAAATGTACTCCCCTTGTGGAACTATGGGATTGCCAATTGGGACTTTATCTCCGGGCGAAAAACAAAGAAGTCAAATCAATCACATTATTAGTCGCAATACAGCACTAAAACCTTTTCACTTGACAGGAGGTGCCTTCCATCACAGATAATTGGAATATATATGAAAAGGATGTAAAGTAGAAAGGACCAAATAACCTTTCCAGTAAGTTATTAGTACATGAGCTATTTGAACAAAGGCTGCATAGTAGAATTAATGTGGAACCCGATATCAGATTTCTTACATACTGGAATAGACTGAACATCTCTGTGTTGAATTGATCTCACTAATGCTCAATATGCCCATGAAGGTAAACTAAGGACAGGTTTAAGTATCCGCATCACAGCTTTTTCGTGCCGTTACAGTATGACTGTTTCTCTGGGAGGTCAGCGTACTGTAAATAGTATACATCCATGCAGACTCCTGAGTAAAACCCCTCTGAGCATGTTTTATGGATTGGAGAAACGTTTGACAAGCTCTCTGCAATCGGATGTGTCAGGATAAAGGATTATGTGTTTTATGGGTCCTGGACGGAGCAGCAAATCTGCTCCTATAAACATGCACTACAATTTAGCCCAAGGTGTGCACTGGAAAGGTTATCCAATCACCTCTTTGAAAGTGCCTCTCAAAATGAGTAAATACCTCGGCCGATACAGTCGTACTGTAGCAGAACAAAGCACAGAGCGTTCTTCTCTCGGCTGCTTGAAAACTTTTGCGCTCAAAGAATCCCGATTGTTCTTCATGCGTCTGTCTTCTTCGACTTTTCTGTTCTTTTTCTCACTTTTTCGCAGTAAACACACCTGCGTATTGACCGCATTCTCACTTGTACTGTACTGGTTATCTATATGGTAATGCGGGGCTGCATGTCTCATTTTATTATTTCATCTTTCTCTTTCTCCTCATTACAACAGAAGAGAGCTGTGAACACCTCCTGTGTATCTAGATAAGGTTATTTGAATGGATAACACATTCTCCTCTACATACAAAGGGTTATCTTTAAAAGAGCAAGCCCACCTGCTTCAACAAAGCCATTCATCATTGTAGCCCTGTTTCCTTTTGTCTTGGGTGGATAATTAGCATAACTTTGCCAACAAATCGCCTATTTAGAGACAGAAAGATGGATAGATGGATATTATCTGCCGGACAAGTTAAAATGTCAGAGACGGTAGCTTTGGCGGATACGTTTGGAGAGCCTCTTAAACATCGAACCACATAACAGGGTCCTTTTTGGATTTTGGCACCATCTTCAATCCTATTCATGCTGGAGTACAGAGTGAGCGGGTTGCCATGTTAATGTGCCGAAATATTACAGTGTACTCGCAGCATATTGGATGGTTATTCCATCTCTGATCATACTCCAGCTTCTCCTTTTTTTTTTGTAGCGACGGGAGCTGTAAGAGCCTCACCGTGAACATATCTGTGAGAGTAGACTTGAAAGTAAAAAAGTGAAAAAAAAGTTTTGACTTTGCTTTTTCACGGATAATAGGCTGTGGTCAGTTAGTGTTGGATTGGATTCCACAGTGGAATAAAATGTCCATGGAAACTTCAACAACTCCTGCAGCATAATTTCTGTCTTCACCATCCATCTGTGTGCTCAGTATGATCCAAACGGTCTTATCTTTGAAAATTGCCTTGGCTAAGTGCACTGCTTCTGTCTCACTTATCTCATATGACTGAGTCTAAATCCAAACCAGCAAACAAAATGTCTACAATAAACTCATCTGGGAAATGTTCACTGTCATTGCATTTGTTAAGTTTTGCCAATAGTATCTGTTCCTACACTAGAATACCTGCTAAAGCATAATTAACACATCAAACCACAATTCAATTCAATTTTTTCAAATCAGCTTATTTTGTAAAGCCCAAAATCAAAAATACAAGATTTGCCTCAAAACATATTAATGTCATAGGAGATCACCGTTTGATCCTGTTTCAGTCCGTTAGACAATTAAATTAGTTTCAAACCTTAAACACGTGTTTATTTATTTATTGATTCCACAACACAAACCAAGAAGTTTCCCTTTTTGTGCCTCAGCCAAACCAGACTTCAGCCATAGCAGGAGTCGTTCTACGAAGCATGAAGAAACAATATACTGTATGTTGTTGTTTAATTTGGAGGATGTGTTGTCATAAATCTAGCCATAAACAAGATTCAGCATTCAAACCGAGATGTTGTACGCCGATTACCAACCAGATGACAGATAAATACAGTCGTCGAGTTACCTTCATTCTTAAGCATATTTGGCCATAAATTTCCCCCTCCTGTTTGTTTTATTGTATTGACCGTTCTTTCTCTGGTTTTATTCATGTTTTTTGCCACTCATTTTTGTACTATGTTTTAATATGTTGAATATATGTCATTGTTATTTCACCACTGTACAGCACTTTTTTTGTGCTGTATAAAGACAAACTGAACACTTGTTATGTTCATCTTTCAAGCTCAAAAGGGAAGACTTTAGTTGGTGCATCACTCTAATTAATATTTTTGTAATTTGTATACCACTGTATTAAAAATGGAAGCAGGGGACGGTATTATAAGTCTGTTCAAAGATGCAGGAAAAATAATTGCGGTGAATAAATCCCAGTCCCTCTGCACATTTCTATTCACCATGAGGTTCGCTTGTGGTCAAATGAACGTATCGCGGAGGCAGGTGTAATTACTGAGTTGTGACACAGTCAGTCTCCCCGTGTTTCAGGCCTTGGGCTGGCAGCGGTAAATATAGCTAATTGCATCCTCTGCTCCGCAGCCTCTTTATCTAAACTCAGCAAGACACAGACCTGCCCACCCAGCACTTCATTACTGTGAACCAACCTAATAGGGAGCCAATGTTTTTCACCATCCACACAAATTGCTTTATAACAGCAGCATGTTACAAAACAGACAAAGGACCGATCTGCCCTTCAAATATACCGTCTGAGGAACATTAGAGACAAAGCACTACTGTGCGCCGCAGCCATTTGTTGATCTTCCAGAAAGATTATTACGTCCTCGTACCTTAGTGCCTTCCAGAATGTCCCATATGATTGTTGTTTGTATATTAATTTTAGGAAGAGTTTTCTGACCTGCGACCTTAAAGTCTTGTCAGGTAAGCAATTAAACCTTCTTGGTTCAAGTCCTGGCTACTCCTGTCATTGCTTTTAATGGAGGATAGTCACTATTGGCACAACTACAAGAGGTTGCCAGTAAAGAGAACTAAACAGGACAGTTAAATAGGTTATACATACAAGCACTTCAACAAATAAGTGGCCCTGCTGTTTTTAATGGTACGTAAGATGTTTACTTAAAACACAAAGAACAACATTTTATACACAACTACGAATGCAGTTGGATTGTATTGAAAGCCCATTTGCTTTATTTAGTATAAATGACTAGATAAAAACCTGAATTGAAAATGAAACGTCTAGTTTGGGTCTTTGATTTCAGTTTTGAACCATTAAAATGAACTAAAACACTGCAGTTTAATCCTTGAAAATGAATGAATGCTGGTGGTGATACTGTTCCCCTTATTACACACTGTGAAGACTCAATGTGAAGATACTGACGTTCCTTTAAACTCTGTCCAAAATACATTACTAACATTTATTGAATGCATTCATTTGTGTTTTGGCTGTCAACACTGAACTCAAGAAACAAGGTGAAACACTCCTGAGTGGATTACAGGAAATGAATAGCGGAGGGAAACATGTTGTGTCGGCTCTTTTCTAGCCGGTACCAAGGTCAATAGAGCAAAAATGACTTCCGCACCGTTGAACTTCTTTATTCTGGATCACATTATACTGTGGAAGGGTTGAGGGGGAGGGTATCTACGGTCCAGACTGAAGGCTCCGCCCACTTGTCATCAGGACAGCATTGAGATCAGGTGTGGGAAGAGACACACCTGATCCTGATCTCCTCATCAGGGAGGTGAATAAAAAGGCGGGGGGGAACAGAACAGAGAGACATGTGACAAGAAGGAGATTAAGCCGGTAAATTGGCTCGCGGCCCGGCTGATATAGTTTAGTTGGTATAGTGAATTGATAGAGCTCTGGACTGCGCTAGGTTTTCAGTTCTTTTGTGTTTGTTTAATTAAAAAACCTTAAAACTTGCAGAACTGACTATCTGTGATTGCTGCGCTGCTTCTGTGTCTGCCGTACCTTCCTGTTACAACTGAATGAAAGGAGGATCATAGGGGTGCCACCAAATTCATTCCACATAATTCCTCTGTCATATCTGTGATGGAGCACATCTCATTTACAGTAGCTGAGAGAATTCATGCTGCCTTGACGATTCAAGCCCGGCCACTGCTTATTTCTCACGCTTGACTTTTTAACCTAAGCCTGAATATGCACATCTGGCATTTAATTAAATGGCCAACCGGTACATATGAATGTGTGATATGTAGTCAA
Source organism: Clinocottus analis (assembly GCF_023055335.1). Taxonomy (NCBI): domain Eukaryota; kingdom Metazoa; phylum Chordata; class Actinopteri; order Perciformes; family Cottidae; genus Clinocottus; species Clinocottus analis. The sequence continues at coordinate 20,147,491 of NW_027175931.1, read as the reverse complement.
ATCAATCATACAACTCACATACTTTATTTTCCATTACTCATGTTGGGCAATAAAGCATTACTCAAATTATCACAATAATCTAATTACATGTGACAGAGGCGAGCGAAGAGTAAAGTCAGCATCTCGGAGGTGTTTGTGTTTAAAGGTCGGATGTAAACCCGACGCCTCCAGGGAGTAAATGCAACTAAACAGCACCTTCTGCCCACTAAATGTGCAGCACATTGCGCTCCGTCTCACCACTCAAACATGCTCCTCTCATGTCATGTTAACGTCAGCGCGTTTGACAGGTCAGGTTGTACAGACTGAGGAGCTCATTGATCGCACTGCAGACATCCACACGCCGAGAAGTCCAATGACGTGAAGGCTGAGAAGGCATTAGAGAGGTAAACTGGTCCGACGCGCAAAACAGCGCTTACTGAGCAAATGGAAGGAGTGGAGCAATAATGAATGGGCACATTTGTAGTCATTGTGTGATACATCCTCATTCCTCACTCCCAGTGTCATGCTCATTCACATTCCAGCCACACACAGACACACACATACATATGCCTGTGTCTCACACACTGCTCTATCCCTGCTTTTCTCTTTCTCATTTAATTTCCACCCTCAGCCCTTCCTGATTCCCGCTGGAAGCTGGAGGTCATTGGTGTTAGGAGGAAGAGAGACGAGATACAGGTTCTGGCCTCTGAGAATCTCACATCGCCTCGGACTGTATAGCCTTCGCATTATGATGCAGCCAACGTATTTGCTGCCTGGATTGTGTTCAGTGACTTTTGTGGAAGTGTGTATGGCGGTCAAGAGCGCTACATGCTATGCAACTTCAGGAAACAACTAATGGATAGAGCACCAGCTCCTTTTGTACTGTGTTCTGCATGGGTTTTTCATGTACTTGACAACCCACGCTTCAAGGAAAACAACTACGCAAAAAGTAAAACTCCTCCATTCGCAGGCATTTTGTCCATTTTCTTAATGACATAGAGAACCAAATCTGAAAAGCCAACACTTTAAGAATCTCAGTTCTCATTAGAATGCCGTCATCTATCTTAATGTCATGCTATTGATGAAACCAAAAGTCTTTTTATTTTACTTTCGGGATTTACATCATTTTATGCTGTGCCGTTGCTACCAATGAGCACAATGAGGTTGCTTTCCGCTCAGGTGAACACAGATCGTCCTCCTCTGCTCTTTACTATGTTTTCACTCTACATCTCTCTCTCTCTCTCTCTCTCTCTCTCTCTCTCTCTCTCTCTCTCTCTCTCTCTCTCTCTCTCTCTCTCTCTCTCCTGACATGTCGCAGTGGTCCCTGCCTCATCTTCATTTGGATCTCCCTGTTTGGAAATAAATCACATTCATGGAACACCTGAGCTGGCGATGGGAGCCGAGTGGGAATCAGAGTCCCAGGTGGACCAATTCAAATAGCATTCATTGTTGTGCGCGCACGCACGCACACACAGAGACACACAACCACACACAATACAAAGGTTATGGTCAATCAAACCCCATGTCCTCATGGGTCACACATACAAACTATAAGCTCCTGCACACACATACACATCATCTCTCACTGTCTTTGTTTTCTCTCTCTCTCTCTCTCTCTCTCTCTCTCTCTCTCTCTCTCTCTCTCTCTCTCTCTCTCTCTCTCATATTCATTAACTGACAGCTCGAGATTCTCCCAGGTGGACTTATTCGGAGGCAGCGGATTTGCATTTGTATTTTGCCAATATCTCCTCCGGACAGAGGATCATGGGCTTATACAGGAGAGAAAAGAAACGGGCACGACAGCAGCAGGATGACATTATGTTACAGACATTCATCTACTTCTCATCTTGCACTTTTTCAATTCTGAGACCGAGCTCCTGGACCTGCTGTCACCGCCGATGTTGTGAGGGAGGTTTACGTGCATACTGGGAGGAAAAGCATGCAGTTAAGTCCTGTGGTCACACACATGTGAATAGAGCTGTCCTTTTGTAGAGCTCAGTGGCGACAAAAGGCTGCGGCTGGCAAGTGTGTTACTGACTACGACATGACCAAAATCTCACAGATCCTGTCATTTCTGGTTTAGGAATTTGCTTTTAATATGATACGAGCGTGAACCGCTATCAGCTACATCGTGGTCTGGAGAGCAAGTCGACCCCGAGCATAGCCAAACTTAAAAGATAAATGTTACATATAAAACCAATCTATATTTTCCTCTTTTGCCAAGTTTTAGTCATGTTTTTTGCCTCAGTAAAACCCCCTGGACATTGATCAGAGCAAAACAGCATCTATTGCCTTCAGCAGGTTATATATTAGTTATATAACCGCTTGACTTTTGATGGTTGTCCATTCCTGCTACACCGGGTCTATCCTTCTGGAGAAAGTATATGACTAGAACTGAGGCAGAAGCACACAATCAATGAAATGATGGTTAATGATCAAAATCCACTTGACAAAGCAATATCAGCCTGACCTCACACATGACCTTGTGAAGAACACAAGGTTAATCTCAACACATGGCCAGCGCTATGATGTGCAAGGCTTTGGGTTAGGAGACGTACTACTGTTTCAAGTTCAAGGTCAGGTTAATAACCGCTTGGTCACTCTGACTGTTGATAGGAAACAGGAGACTATGTCTAAAACAGTCTAATATTCATAGCAGTCACTTTCATATGAACATTTACTTAACACATTAAAATGCCATGATTTCCATGACATATAAATATCCTACTGTGTATAAAATAGATGTACCAGATAAGTCAGATGCACTACAATAATCAGAGATCTGTCTTTTAATCCTAAGACGAACAATCTGCTTTCTGTAACAGCAAAGAGCTATGCAAGCTGCAGCTTTTGTAAATGGAATGATGTAAGAATGTGGCAATCATTGACGCTGGAAGTTAGTCAAGGTATTATTTGCAAACACACACATGCATCATTTATGTCAAAACCTACAAGGCTCCACACAATAAAAACACGCTTTGCAGAGCCTGGCAGTTTAATTTGCATTCACTGTGTGTGCGCACCAAAAAAAGGTAATCAAGGTTACAGAAACTCGCTTTCACAGTCAGGCTATGTAAAATAATACTGCACCTCGCTATTGATTGGCCTTTCCCCACCACAAAGCCTTGTAGCTACCAAATATTCTAGAGGCCTGACATGATGTGATGTTCTTTAAATTAAAAGTAAGGGCTCTAAACTGAGCACATCTAGATTATTATGGGTTATGTTGAGAGGGAAGTGACAGAAAGAGTTAGCATGTTGAGAAGTCAGATGATCAGCATTGAGTGCAGTAGTGCACAGTTATAGTGCAAAAACCTTTTAAAAAGGAGGCATGTGGGCTTTGAGTGTCAGACAACATATATAATCATAGTGTAGAAAGGTATAAGAAGAAGAAAAAGGAAAAAGAACAAGACAAAGTAGAATAAAAAAACATGTGGCTATCATCCTGAAGGCATGAGATAAGGTAAACTTATTCATAGTTTGATTTTTTTTTTGTGCAGAACAGAATGAAGTGGCTACAAATAGCCTGAGGTCAGAAACAAAGGGTAGCCAGAAGATAAATAGGATTTCTTTTCAGTTGAGGGATATATTCTTGATTCTACATTGAGCTTTACTGGACTGATCTATTAAGTCTAGCACATTTAGAGCCGCTCAAACACGACTGCAGGTGCCAGATTTCAGTTACAACTGTCCCTAATGCTAATGTGACTCCATTAACTGACTGTTGTCAGCGTATAGTAAGATGGTTTATTATTCCAATTAGACGTATAAGGGCTTTCAGTGAGGAGTATGGATTAGTTGGTCCCCAGTGGGAGACATTCACTGTTCCAGTCTGACTCCAGATTAATTGCAGCTCTGTCTCATAGCACTGTTTTGTCATCCAACGACCAATCAGATTCTCTGGTTTGATGTTTGAAGAAAATGATGAAAGAGCTAAAGCTACGTCAGTACAATTAAAGTTTGAGGGATAGGATATAGGTCCCATTATTATTTTCTAACCTATTCATTCATCTATTCAAATGTATATAGAATTTCTGAAATAAAGGCAAACGATGACACACATCAATGTGTGCGTCTGTTCTCTATCATTGTGCTAATATGAGGAGTGTGTTTACTGAAATAAACAGCTGACGATGCAAATGTCCGTGCTGGGTGTCAGTGAACAATTGCAGAGGAAGAGGGAGCAACAAGATGACGTCATTGAAGGAGTGTCAGTCAAACCTGAAAGGATGATCATGTATTCATTTATCGCTACACACGTATCTGTTTTTATCTGCAGACATCTTGGGTCTTTTCAATGGAAGTTTCAGTGACTGTTTAGGTCACATTCTTCATGAACATCATTCAGCTTTTACAGTTATTTTCACACTTCAGCCACCAAGCGAAAAACTTTCTTGTGAAACATTTTGACATTTTGGTCATGATGTCAAATGTTTCTAATCAAAGTAGCACATTTTCGTCATCATCTTTGTCTAAGACGCCATGTGAAACTAGACATTCTTGGGATTTTGCTTCCAATTCGTTGTCCTTCTACAACTTGAAGTTACATTATAGCTATTTGATGCACTTTTCTTAACGTAAAGAGAATGAAAAGTGAGTGCGCCCTGCTTCCATTTATCCATATATATTATGTTTCCCTCAGATACCATAACAACCACCCTGCATGTGTGAAAGTAATACGCACATCCAAATATAGTATCACACTACCAACATTGACGTATCAAAGATGTTGTGAGATATTTGATTCTGTCTTTATCACCCATCTCTGCTCCCTGAAATGAATGATTCAAACCTGCCCTTGATATTCCATACAACATGTATGTGCTACATTCAGTCCAACTCATTAAAAAGACGCGGTTTCATCATTCATGTGGTGCAAAAATTCTCAGGTTAGAAACGTGAGAATAGCTATTGCATCATTTGATGCAACAGACCTGACTTCTCTGGAGCTGATAGAAAGCTCTTACTTGCAGTCCAAAAGATGTCATTGTTGTGGTTTAGGAAAGAGCAACGGGAATAGTTCAAATACACCAACTTTCATTATTGGTTCATTAACTCCCATTGAATAAAAACACAATAGGGCTCTGTTATTCGTGACCACTTATTTAGGATCTGGGAGACGTGGGGGGAGTCAGATGGTCAGCAAGTTGGACTCAGGCTGCGCATATACAGTATGTTCTGTGGCCAGGGACGCCTAATGATGATAGCCATTACCAGGGACGACGCAGCATCTGTTACGCCGCACAGCTTTGATGACATAATGTATTTTAGTAATCAGTCTGCCCATGCACGTCGAAATACAATGCACTGCCAAGTGTATATAGTTGTCTCTTTTGAAAGTTTTTACAACTTAGATCTAACTAAATGAAGCTGTCCTGCATTGCGCTTCATTTAGTGGCTTAACAGTCAGGGCATAAACTCTCAAGTAGGGAGCAAGGGGCTCCGTTTCTATTCCATTAGTTCTTCTCTCAAACTTTTTCAATTAAAACAGAATGGTTTTTATGCAGCTGTGATCCAAGTTTGGCAGAAAGAATGAGATGAAGAGTACTGCTAGCTTCTGAAAAGTAGAGAGCATGAAGTAAGTATGGAAAGCTAACCTGGTTAAAGGTTGGGGACAGCTCTGAACCTGCACACATACTGCACCCTCAAGAAGTAGCACATGGCTGTCTACATCAGTTTCAGGCCGTCCGTAGCAGGTAGCAGCAGTAGGCTAGTAACTACAAGCTAGTAACTACAAGTGCTTTTAAGGGGGAGATGAGTTTAACACTTAACATTTTCGTCAAAAGAAGAAAATCGATTTGATCAATACTTTAATGATAAAAAGATACTGTATTGTACTTTGAAGTAAGGAGAAACAAATGAAAGTTACAAGTCATGAGGAGGTAGCTATACTTATCAATATGAATTATCAAGAATCTCAAGAAATATAAACAGCTACCAACCGTACATATAGAGTTTGTACAATCTGAGAAATACTTGTTTTGCAAAAGCTGACATGTTGATTTCCTCGTTGCTCTGTGCTCACATCAGTGAGACTATGACCTGCACTGACAAAGCATACAGTAACTGAACCAAGAACAAATGTCAGTACCTCCCATACAAAAGGATAATAGTGATAACGGTAAGAATTCCTAATTTGGGAGATTTTTTGAAGCGTGAACTCTGGGAGGTGAATTTCTGGAGACACAGACAAAACAATTCCACTTGAATCCATGTCTTAACGGTCCTTTGCGAACCTATTTTTAATTGTACTTTGTGAATAAGTTCAAAGTTGCATTGAGTTGTGATAAATAAAATAAAGGAGGGCGGGGGGTACGTCCATCCACACCACATTACCAGCACAAAGAAGCCAACAGGGAAGGCTATTGATTGTGTCACCTTTCCACAGGCTTGTGAGGCTGTGAGGGCTCTTTGTGGTCCGGCTCTCAGTAGAGGACTCTGGCTCTTGTACATGAAAAGATTCAGTGTATGAAGCAGCTGGGGCTGAAGGCGAAAGCTGCACGGTGCTACAAACTGCTCTTTTATGTCCCGCTGTCTCTCTCTCTCTCTCTCTCTCTCTCTCTCTGCATGTCTCACTCCTGCCTCTTTTTCACTCACTCTCCTCGCTTGCTCTCTCAGCCCTCGAAGGTTTTTATTGGGTCAGGCCAACAATATCCTGTATCCTTTTCTAATTCTTTAATTTGGCAATTCTTCTGAGAAATGCTGCCTCCCTCACACACTTGTGGTTGTGTAACGGAACAGATACCTGTGTGTTATTGGCAATAATCAGAAGGTGGTGTTTCCTTTTTTCTTCTGTTCAGACATGAAGGTGGTGGTTGGCACTGGTTTCTGTGGCACAACAGTGTGGTGCTACTGGCCAGATGGCTTCAATGGAGCTGTTTTAATGTGAACAGCGGTGCTCAAGTGGTGCACTCTCATTTTAATTTGCTTTTGGATTGTACCTGTGTGGTAAAAGAAAAATCCTTTTGTCTGCTACCCTGTTATGCGGTAGTGAGAGAGGCTAATTAACACACTCAAACATGTTTTACAACAGCCAGGCAGGTGCTTTTGGGATTTTCTTTTTATGAAGCCTGTGAGGCCATGCTTATTATCCCTTCGAGGTTGGACTCACCTGTATTAAAGTCCAGCAATAAGTCTGCAATTACTGTGTAACCTCAGCTAATGGTTCTGAAGAGTCCACTTAAATTATGTTTACACTTACACACATTGAGTCAGGTATTGTTGTGTGAGGGTCAAGTGCAGTTTTGATAGAGACAAATCAAAATACCAAAACAACGAATCACACTTTGAAAAGTAAATTATTCCAAATTGTATTTCACAAGTGCTAATTTGGTCTAAATTGGTGAAATTACTATATACTTTGGAAAAATAATTGCTAGCAATAGTAGTAAAAGTAGTAGTCGTAGTCGTAGTCGTAGTAGTGGTATGTGGAATACTAGTATTCCAACCGTCCAGGCTATTTGGACAACATACATTTAAGTCAAAGTCAGCTTTATAATGTCAATTCTTCCACATGAGCAAACATACAGATGATATAAAAATAAATTCCTCTCCTGTCCGATAATAATACAAAATATAATAATACAGAAATGCAAATAGGTAATAAAGGAAAGTTAGACCAAGGGCAGTTTCAACCAAGGGTTATTTATGTAGTTTTTCCTCAAACAAAAACATGTATAGTTGTACAGTAGTTAAACCTCTTTCTTGAACCTCAGATAACTGTGTCTCTAAATCAAACAATGTCTCAGCAGAGGACTCTTACTCCTACTCTATTAAAGATTGTATTTATCACAGCAATGGACAGCTCATTAATTTCTCCAGAAATACCATCTGGGGACAACATTATACTGTATTGCTACTTGAACAAGACCAACATACCATAAAATTCATAATCAAACAAGTTTACACACACCCACGGCGTTGCCCTATTCGAGCAACGCTGTGAACTCACAAAGCCACTTACAGTCACTGAGGAAAAGGTCAAGCTGATTGAAGGGGAAACGACCTGGCTCAATGGTACGTGGCTGCAGTAACGAGCGCATGCGGCTGCCTTCTAAACGTGCTGAATTGCATTAGCCACCTTGTCAGGTTGGAGACACAGTCCGTCAACCCACTGACCTGATGTGTGAGATGTAATTATCTGCTGCAGTTCTTCTGCTGTGTTACAGGTAATTGATGCTTATTTCCTCAGGAAGGGTTGAAATCTGTATTGATTGTCAACTTAAGCAGGCCAGGTTTATCACCTGGCTCTCTTCCTCCTCCCTGAGGAATCAATACAAATGTCCCCCAACAACCTCCTTCACCCATCTTCACCATCCTAAGAACTGAAGGTCCCATGCTTATCTACTCTCTAATTCACAATGCCTTCATAGCATACTGCCATGCCACAAAGCTCTGCTTTGGCCCCTTAACTCCCTGGCCATGAAATCTAATTACAGTCTCACTCACTAATCTGGAGTTAATTCACTTTTGATGAAGGTGATTGATAACGGCTCATGGAAAAGTCACCTAGGCTGCCTGTCAACAGTCTGGCTTCACAGTGGATAGATTGGTTGAACTTGACTTATTTAAGGCTATTCCAGAGGACAGTGGATCTACGGGGAAATGACAACTGTACATTGTATTTAAGCAAGCAAAGTTTAACATGTTGGGAATCCACTTATTCACACACTTGCTGGGAGTTGGGTGAGAAGATTGACACCACTCTCATCTGGCTGTGACAAGCGGTTTGCTAAATTAACTTAGCTTAGCATGAAGACTTTTACCGGTTAGCCTACTTGGGTGCAAGTGTAACAAAATCTACTGACCAGCACATCTAAAGCTCACTAAGAGAGACATTGTGCAACCTTGTCAATTGTAAAATGACAATTCAGCATTCGACAGGGAGTTAGCCAACTGCTGAATTATGCCTTTTCTAGCAGTTTCCCCTTCCTCTAGTCTTAAGTTAGATACGGTTGTATATCTTCCTGTACAGACATGACAGTGGCAATAATTGTCTACAAACTGGCAAGAAAGCAAATAAATATTCAACTTTTCCTCAAAAGTGCATGTGAAATAATGTTTTTTTACAGACCTTGTTGAATCCAGTCAACCCAACATAACAGCTTCCACCTTGTGTTAGCAGCTAAGCAGCTCTTGCTGTCAGTGACTTATAGTGACAGAGATACAGTGAAACACACTGAACAATGATATGGGCCGTGTCCTTCCATAGAGCTGACAATAATCAAAGATGGAGTCTGTGGCTGATTAACATCTCCTCCCCTTGAGAGTAATAATGTGCACTGAGCCAGAAATGTCAGGAAAAAAGCTTGTCCACACAATAAAGTCCTGCGAACCGGCTCGAAGGGACAGACAGGGCAAAATTATGAGATGAGGATAGCTGGCTTCTCCATTGCTCCACTCCTCAATATGTGATAAATTAACCAAATTGAAGAAAACAAATGCTGTTTATGTTGCCCAAACCCCTTAAAAATTATTTTACACTGATTAAACTCAATGCATCTCAATCCTCATTTTTCTGGAAACAAACAAATCACACCGTCTATAGTATTTTCTTTTGAAAAAACTGCAGAGGCATCATTTAGTGCCTACAAAAACAGTAACCTGGGCCCTATTTTTCATGCCTTGCTTACTGAGTTAGCTGGATAATTTTGAGGATAAGATGACGCATGTCATGATTTTCGGTTCTTCGAAGCAAGAAGAAAAATCACCATAGCATCACATCAAAATCCCTTAACCTGGTCCAGAGCAGGTTTAGTGAAAGTTCACTGAATAAGTTAGTCACTCCAACCAAATAAACATCTCATCTCTCACATCATCATGATGACTTCCTGTATGAGCGCTATCGATTCTGCTAACAAAGACTATATACTATGTACGAGATCTTCTGGAGCCGTATATTGAACACCACACGGTGCACCATGAGACTTTGTCATCATTATGTGCTTAAATTCATCATACGTAGTCATAATCATGAGTTTATTTGCCATTGTCACTCCACAACCAGAGTAGGATTTCTATCTGAATGCCGAATAACTAATTTTATTGAATTTACTCATGGATTCTCCTTTTCCTTTTTGAAATTATGTAGATTCATTTGGGTGTTAGAGTCTGACAATAAACCACTCATCTGTAGTAGAATACCATGACCAGACAACCAACATACTCTTCACTCATGATCAGCTCCAGCATGATAACGAAAGAAAAAGACAAAGATAGAAAGATAATGGGCGAAAGGCAAAGCGTCACACTTCAGATTTAATGGACTTTAATGACTCCATTTAAACTCTTCATTTTATCTCGTTGAATGAATAAAACACAAACTATTTTGGTGAGAGCTTTGATAAACTGAGACAGGCCCAATTATATTCAATAACAGAGCATAACTTCATGGCAGTAAAATTACTTTCAAGGGGGAAATTACGCAAAAGCAGATGCTGGAGAGGTTAATATCGTTGAACTGATGTCACTGAAAAGAAGCCATACGAGCACTTATTACAATGTTCTGGACCACAATGTATCGTGCATAACTGAGTTCAGTACAAACCTTGACTGAAGATAAACACATACACAGTCTAATAGATAGAAGGTGAAACAGGATGTTAGCACACTCAGGTTATTTTCAGCTGTTTATTCTGGTCCGAAGTGCATTTGTATTCGTCATCGCCGAAACAAATCTCTGCACACAGTATCGGGTGGCGGAGTCAGTATAGCTCTCTTTCTAATGTGGCGGGGGACGAAAAGGAAAGAAAGGAGGAGAACAAAGACAGGAGTCGGGTTTTGCCTGTGGAGGAGTCATACATCTGTGAGACAACAGTGATGTCAAAGTATCTCTGATGTCTCAAATTACCGTCACGTAGGTTTGTCGAAAATTAATGAGTTAAGAAGCACACAAAGAACACCTCTTTGCTGTGGCGCACTGTCATGCCTTACATGCCTCTCTATTCATTCACCTGTAATGGATATGCCTCGTTTCTGTTTCTTCTTCTCCTTAAAAGTGTACTCTTTGTAGTAAATACATTGTGATTATTCCTCCACAGAATGTTTTGGTTTTAATCAGCAGATGCACTTACCAGTCTTTGTTATATTAACATCCATGTGGCAGGTCAATTATCAGCAGATAAGTTGCTCTCTCAAGAAAAATGCAACAAAAGAAAATCCTTTGACATCAGACAGATCTTCAATAGTGAGATTCAATCAAAATCTCATAGTGATTACAAATCTGACAAAAAAAAGCAAAAAGGACCCAAAATAAGGGTTAGTGGGTAAAAGGATATTGTCACCAATCAAACCAAAGACAATTGTTGTTTTTTTTACCCAAAATAAAATACAGTATGTAAGCAAACTATTGTAATCTTTGCTCAGTCTTTTATACAAAACAATATATCTGTGATTGTTTAAGTTTGAGTTCTAACTGCAGCTTGTGTCTAACACTGGGTTGCAAACACATTACCTCTGGCTTGATTAATGAGTGAATGGTTCTCTACCCATGGGTACAGAGTACTGCTTTACTGGTGTTCAGTATGTAGGCAGAAGGAGATGAAAACCATTGATAATGTCAGATTGAGTGCAAGGTTGTGACTATTTCCTGAAAGCAGTATTTATCAGTGCAGAGCCAATATGTATTAACAAAATGTTGTTTTTTTTTGCCAACACATTACCACTGGAGAGATGTTCTGCTTGATATCAGGCTGTAGGTTGAAGTTTTTAGAGTAAAGTAAATCTGAAAAAGAAGCGCAAGCTTACCAACGCTGTCTATACACAATTCCTTCTGTAAAAGGTGGCTACCCTGGGACCTGCGGGTGGTTGAATGATTGAGGAGCTCCCTGCTTTTCGGCTCTTTTCGGCAGTAATGAGCCGGGGGACTCATTGAGTTGGCAGCCCACTCAGGGTGTGCTGGTGGGCAGGCACCCTTTGATGGCTGCTGATGAGTGAGGAGCGTCCCGAGCCACTGGGGTGAGAGTTGGCAGGATGCTGGGTCTGTCCAGATGGGGTCTCATCTGGCCCTTGTCTCCCCCCTCTCCTCCCACACCTTCCCTCCACAGACCAGCTCCCTTCACACAATGGGACAGACCAGCAACAGACTCTCCGGCTCACATAACACCCAAATTAAGATGAGAGGTGTCTGACATCAAAAGTATTTGTGATTGACAGGCCTCTCAGAGAGAGATCCATCACTGACATTTAGAGTTTGTCTGATGGTCAGAGATGGAAAGGTTAGATTTTAGATGTTTGACGCTGAACTGCACGGCAGGGGTGCAGCAGACATGGGAGGGAAGGCAGAATATAAATTGGTGAATATCGTAGACAAATAAAATGAGCAAACATTCATTGAATTCTTAAAAGTGTATATATAGCTTATACATATTGTTGGAGGAAAGTGAGACGCTAACGCAACCTTTCCTTTCTGCCTTGTGCACCATGTGGAGCTTAAATGTTGGAAAAAAGTAGATGGAATTCCACAACTATAGCCAGCGGCGAGTCTTTTTTTCCTTATCTCTAAAATAATGCATTATAGAAAGAAAAAAACTCATTTTAAAATCCCTCCTCAGACTTGGCTCCTATTTTGCACATGATAACATCACCAAACAATGGATGCTGCTAACTGTTGATCAAATTGAGTTTTCTTCACTCACAATGAAGGGAAAACAGCCTCTTCTTATGGACACTATAATTTCACAATACACTATCAGACGTGAAGCAATTATTAATATGGAAATGCTTTGACCATGCAGTGACAGTAATTTAAATCACATTTCACAATTGCCTGTTATTTCTTGCATCATTTTCAGTTATATACATATAAATGAATCTTGGCTTCCACAAGAGCCAGAATTCAGTGTGAATCTACATCTTGTAATTAGTAGTTGAGACTTAGATCCTGGCCCCAATCAAAATGTGCTTTAGCGACAATGCCTCACACACGGCTTTGAGATTAGGTACATTTCAGGATGCAATATGCAATAAATTAAAAAATATATAGTTTTGTCTCCCAAGTGACTAAAGATAATGAGAAAAAAGGGTATTTTCAATGGGACACCAGACAACAAACTGTCATGACGTGTTCTATCCATGTTCTTTTCCACCTTTTTGTGTTCACAAGGCAGCACTGCTCCTGTTCCTGTCCATAGGGGACTGCGAGCAGCAATGATTTCGGATGCACAGCCAATCCCTTCACCATTTCTCTTTTGAGAGCCCAAACTAATTCCCCTTCCCCTGTGCACACTGAGCTATGCAGGGCTCCCAATGGACCGGCTCCGCGCCGAACAGGGCTACAGCTGAGCTGACGGTCCGAAGATGGGACTCAATCGATGCAAATCATTGAAAAATCTGGAAAAATGCATTTGTAACAGTGGCACGCGTTGGACTATTTTTCCAACCAGTAGTAAGTCATAAACTCGGAGCAGAAACCTCCATCTTAAAAGCCGAATCCCTTAAAATATTATGTGCCGCCATTGTCACAAGTACGAAAAAGTGAACATGCCACTTTTGGATAACAGTAGCTCATGTTATTCACATAAGTAATGACAAGTCCACAGTGTTGCGGAACTGAGCTCACACAATTAACCTGCTGCCAGAGAATGAAAGTAATCAACCCCCGCAAATCAAAATGTATAATTAAAATGTAAATCCCCAGGGCTCTCTACAACTCTAAATGGATTATTTCAAATCACCTATCATAAAACAGTGGTATCGGTATTGCATTTCTTGTTAAAATTTCTGCGATAGACAGGATCGTGAGTACGTGGGTATTAGACTCTGGAGGGTAATTGGAAGTTAGAATATTTAGCACAGAATAATATCAAAAAACTTGTCACTTACTGATTAGTAGCTGAGAAAAACTGCAGCGAAATCTAAAGTGTCCTGTATCTCATTTGGGTTTTTATCCGGATTCAAAACTTGAAACGACAAGTGTAATCACATGTATTAATGTATCATCCATGTCATGTGTTATAGTTCTTTTTATCTCTCTTTGTAGTCATTTTAGGCTCTGGCACAGGGCCCCCGTGGCCCGGCCCCCATTCACTAATCCATCCATGTACATACGACATGTTAATTAAAATACAACAGACATAAATTCACTCAGATGGTTTTTGAAGCATGTAAAGCTCCAACTAACCTACTGACTCTTCACTCTCTAAAACTCTGATCACGCCACACTTTGTGTTCTCTCACATAATGAAAACTAAACAGCACATTAAGTCAGCAGCGGACTTTCCAGCCATCTGCTGGTGCTGCGGGTGAATCTGAAGTTTAAACAGAGCAGCGTGGAGGAGCACATGTGTCTGTCTCACTGTCTCATGTGACGATGGGGGAAGGGCTCCCTCATCACTGTCATCGTCCAATTGAAATGAAGCGTGTCTCTGATTTTTTCTTGGGGGGTCGGGGGGAGGGTGTAGAAAGAGAAAGATCGGGCCATTGCTCATTTTGCTCAGCAGATTACCAAAGGGAGGCGTTGGAAGGTATTATGAAGAGTGATGAGCAGGAGTAGGAGGATCACTAAGATGTAAAGTGCTTCATCTTGTGCCTCAGTAAGCAGCGAAGACATGCCGGCCAAACAGGTGGTAGAACTCTCCATCAGAGACTTCAGAATCGAAGCATCTTGACTCGAGGCACTCAATTCAAACTGTGTGGGCAGGAGTGGACCCGCTGATGAGATCCATGTGTTCTGTCCATACTGAGCACGAGAGCTCAGATTAATATTCTTGATATTGCTCAAATGAATTGTGTATTACAGCGGATGTGTGCTTTCAGGTTAGGGTCTAAACAATAATAGAATATTCTCGTTAAGGCATTTTTTTTAATCAACTCTTGGATACATTGTGATTCTCCAATGAATGATTCAGTACTTATCTACAAGGTTTTCAATTTAAAATGGTGTTTTTTGATGATAATTGATGATTAACATAATGAATGTCGTAAGCCAGATGGTTTGTTTCACACAATGTGAGAAGCCATCATTGAAAACTGCTTGGGAAAAAGGACGGGACCAAAAAAAAATTGGCAGGTGATCGGATGAACCATCTTTCAATCCAAACAAACAAAACATGATTTAAAAAAACAACAACTGCTGATCAATAAATATTTTCCAGTTCTGATATAATTGATAAAGCAGCATATCACTATGCCATTGTTGTTTTGACCTGTTGTCTAAAACTATGACGAAATATGTTCATCAACGACTTTTTTTTCTATGATTAAGACAATATGGTTTTCTTATGGTCTCAATCAATGCATACAATTGGAGATTTGTTTGTTGGTCTGACTAAAACTATTAAAAGACTAAGATTGAATCTAAAATAGCTGCCAAAATGAACACTGCCTGCCACACATGTGAGCCGCACCAGCTTCCAGTAGCTCCTCACAAGGTTTATTTTATCCCCATAACAGTGTAATAATATCTAGTTTATTTGGAAGTAGGCTGATTATAGATCATCATATGTCTACTATGTCAATGATATATGAAGAAACCTGACCCTGGATAAACAATCCAGTCACATATCTGTAGAGATGTGCAGAGAGGACCACTCTGAACGCTAACAATCATGGTCTAAGAGTCAAAGCATGGGGTAATCCTCGGGTTTTGTTTGGTATGACTTTCTGTACAAAAGGTGCTGGCCTATCGCCTGGCATGAACACACAATTTCTGTAAGAAAGTTTGTTTCATGTGAAGTAACCAAATATGTTGTTTGTTTTTTTTGTCTTTGCTCAGCTCACTAAGCTGAAGTATGCAGGACTCAGTTGGACCAATTTGACTTCACATATGCAGCAATCAGGCATGAGAGACATTTCAATCAAATCGGACAGCTTGATTGTGTGTTTGTGTAGCCAGTATGTACGCCGTCCATGGATCCATTCCAGGGACACAGAGATGAACAGACCGAAAGTGATAGAATAACTGCACCAATCTTTGTTTTATTTCTCCGAAAAAAAAAGATATCATCAGAATGAATTCACGATAATCACAAAGACAATCTACACACCAGGCTTTAAAGATACGAAGTGAAAACATTACCATACAGTACATTTAATTTAGCTGATGGTTTTATCTAAAGCGACCACATTCACCCGTGAGAACAAACTCAGAACAACAAGAATCAGGAAAGTACAATTTCTTCAATAAAGTCAAACTACAAAGTGCTAGTCAGTGTCATTTAAGTGCTACTAAAGTGCTGCTACTGTGCTTTCTTATACAAGGATCGCAGGAACTGGGCTTTATTAAGATGAACTAACTTGTGCATGTACTCTCACAGTCTTGGTGCAGTGTCCCATGAGAGAGTTGCATTCTGATGTCTTCTTCTTGAGTCCCATACAATAATCTCCTGTCCTCTTTAATAACAAACCCGTCAGGTACAGCACCAGGCTAAAGCATTTCTAATGCCAATTATTATTCCTACATAAATCCAGTAGCAATTTGAAGTGACAGCAGTAATTGCAAAGACAGCTCTTGAAATGAGATGCATAAATATAGCTACCATATAAGTCGACCTGTGAAAGTCTAAACGCTGACACTGTGTGGAACTAACCATGGCAACACTTGTTTTTATTGAGAACTGAGTCATACTTACAATTCAACATCCTCATGCAAATTGGAATGACAGAAAGAATAGGTTATCTATGTATGAACACGGCTCTCACACCACATGGAAGTGATTCTGCATTAAATTGCTAGATTGAAAATAATGCAGCGACTTCAGGACACTTGTGGCCAGATGGGTTTTTCTTCACCAAAGCCTACAAGCCACGACCAAGCAAATAAGAGGGACGTTGTGCGCCATTTGTCTTCAATGTGTGTGTTGCATCTTGCACGATTGAAAGTGCAAATGTTGTCGTAAGGGGAGAAAGACATGTGTAGAGATAAACAGTCAGGCGTGGGTGCTTAAATGTGTCTCCTCCAGGCTCTCTTGTATGGATTAAAAGTGAGGATGTTATCTCCCTGATGTCTAGACAGGTGGCGAGCAAAGCCCCGAGTCACACAGCCAGCCACCTCTCAGCCCCCCTCCTCCTGCTTTCTGTACTTCTAGGGCCGGAGGCAGACTGGAGGACAATGGGCACTTAAGAGCCTGACAGTAACCTGAAGCTCCATGTGGAGACAGCAATGAAGGTAAACACACATACACAAGTGAACAACACTTCAAGGTCAGCGGCCTTACCTTTTCTGAGAGAGGTGCAGTCCACCTGAGTCCAGCTGTGGCATTGTTTGTCAAGTATTTCACTGCTGCTCATGTATTTTACTGATCTGTTCATGTACCTTTCATCAGCTCCCCTCCCCCACACACTCTCGCTGTCCGAAGCCCCTGTGGGAGATCCTGAGAAAAGTGCCGCTGTTTCACTTCATTTCAAAGCGGAGAAATGGTGAGGTATGGCCATACGCAGGCTTTTAGAATTGTTGAGCCCCAAAACATGTGTTGATGAATGTTAATAAAAACGGTTGATGATGTTTGAGTCTTCAAGTGAAAGCCAATTCACACTACTGTTCTCTCACCCTGTTTATTCCCTGCCTCTATCTTTCTCTTTGACCGTCTCCCAATTTCAAGTCTATTCAAAATAATTTACAAAAATAGATACACATCTTCTACATTGACATAGTTTGAATTGAATCGGGTGAGTTTTTTGTTTGCGTTAAAAAGCACAGAGACATAACACTAATCTTGTCTGGATCCAGTGGCTCTGTCTCTCTTATGTCCATCTCCATCACTTTCTGGATCTATTTTTCTTTCAGTCTCCTCATTGTGTCCCGTCTCTCTTCCTGTCTCAAAAGCGAGCTTTAAATGCATCGTTTTTTTTCTCACTTTTGTCAGTCTCATTAAAGAAAGTAAGCACATGGAGGCTATGCAAGGTGAAGAGTGAAAATAAGTTACCCGCGTTAATGGCTACATGACCTTCTCATGGATTCAGCTTCCTGTCTGGTTTCTTCAAGTTGTCGACATAATCAAACTGTGTTGTGCGAATAAGTGTAACAAAGACTATCCACTTCCCCTTGTCACCACCCACACAAACACCCACACAAGCAAAGACAGCAAACAGATGAACGAGTCGGTAATCTCGACTAGTCAAGTTATATTTAGTCAGAAAACACTGCAGTCCTGACCTCAGTGACCTCAGGTGCGGCGAGGCAGATACAGTCACTGTGAAGCCTGAACAGATTCCACAGTGATTGAAACAGTTTCAGCTCTTTTAGTACAACAAATGTTCTCCATGTCATTGCCTTTTCTGGTTCAAAATGGGCTTTAAACTGCAATAATGAAGGTCTTTTGGGACATTTGAAGTTTGACCCTGCAAAGTATGTAATGTATGCTGATGACCAAACAGCCAGACGAAAGCAAGGGGAGTTGGGCTCTCTCGCTAAAGCATTTTCATGGCACTGCTAACATGAAAGTGCTTCCTCCCGGGCTGGCAGTGCAGATGATAGACTCTTTCACACTTTCAGTCAATCCCTGAAAAGTTCAGAAACATTACATGAATTGGCTCATATAACGCCAATTTCTCACCTTAAGACTTATTACGACTAATATTTCAGGGAAACTGCCAGTGTGGCTGTGTTGTGAGTGAAAGCTGTAACATTGCAGGGACAAGAACGGAAAAAAGTTGTAACTTGAGTGTAGTGCATGTGAGAAAAGTGAAAATTACCATCTTGTGCGTGAAAGGTTATCCCGGTAATTTATTTGGAATTATGTGCAAAAGAGGCTTTAGTGTTGCTCATTAGGGATGCAATAGGAAGGGTAGGAGAGGACAGGAATTCACTAAATACTGTAAAAGTGATGGAGCATGCCGCTGTGCTGTGATATATGTGCAAGGTTTTATTGAGTTATATAGATTGTCATAAAGGTAACAAGCTTTGTTGTAATTCATATTGTGTCGAGGTTTGAACAAGAGCCAAAAAGGACAAAGATAAATAGGCACCTACAGTACATTAGCACTTGCTATCATAATCTTAAACCTTTGTGATCTTAAAGTGAAACAAAGATTCATTTGATACCATACAAACAACTTCACCTCCCATGAAAATCTACCAACATGGCCGCACAAGCTACATTGTGAGTTTGGTTTCTCACAGATTGATTTCATCCGTCACTCAGCGCTTGGAATGCCTGGAGCTGGTGAAATCTCAGCTGAGCCTTCATCTGCCGCTTGCTCACCCTCAGGGGGAAGCTGAGAGGAAGCATAACAATGCAGCGGTGAGAAGGAACAAAGATTACTACCTGAGCGATGATGTGTCTTGACGGACCGGGTTTCCTGGGCCCCCCATGACGCGACGCCGAGGCTTGCTCTACCCTCCTTAGTTTCTATTGACGTTGTGAATGGGTTGCACACTTCTGAAAATGTCGGAACAGTATTTTGAGCAGAAATGAATTTTTCCAAAGAGGACATTTGTCAGAGGGTGGAGGCTGTGTGAGTTAGAACGTAGGTTACTTTATTGTAACCGTAGTTCTATAAGCACACCAAGGGGGCACGTTCTGATTGGTCAACACTGCTTATACAGTTGTTCAGTGAGCGTACCCTTGTTAATGATTGGAGAGTATTTACCATATAGTCCTGTCGAAGGCTCAGCCTGTGCTTATGGAACTAGGGTTACAATAAAGTTACCTTCACTTTCAGCATTTTTGTGTTGGTTTAATTTGTTCAGCTCCAGAGGTTGTCGCTTGGTCCTGTTATTCTGCATCGACAGACAACAACTGCTTATTCCTCACCACATGTTGTGAATGTTTCCTGCATAGATTGTTACAAGTTCACAGTATTGAAGAGGTGATCTGAACAAGCTGCACTGCTTTACTGAGCAAGTATTTTTTTTATCCAAGGCTAGATTTATAATAACTTCTTTTGTTACTTTGGTGAATGTGGTTTTCTTAGTTCCAGAACAAACAAGGGAAGTTACAGACTCACTCTCTTCTCTTTTGAGCAGACCACTTCAAATATTAAAAGGACAGTTTATTTGGCTGAACAAAACTCTGTTCTTCTGAATGTAAGTGGGCAAAATATAACCTGCTGGATTGTATTCCACCAGCCTCTTTCAACTGAATACAAGGTTACATTAAATAAGTGGCTTCAGGCAGCTTGAGTTTGGCTGCTACATTCACACAGGACACAATTTTCTCTCTTCTGCGCATCCACCTGTAGGCTCTGCTCCCCAGAGAGTGTATTATTGTCACAGCCGTGATGCCAAATATAAACTGTGCATGCTCTGTCACTTAATATTAACTCTTTTCTGCATGAATTAGAAAAGAGGCACCATCACATTCATATTTAACAGCCTTTAGTTCAATTTTCTTTGGTTCGTGTTATAACAGGTTTAGTAAAATCTGCGTCTTTGTACTTGAATGGCATACTTTACATACACATCATATGTGAAAATCTGAGGAGCCAACCATGGAGATCAGACATCTTGTATTTGCTGAACCATTACTGTAACTGCAGGGGATCAGTGAAGATCAAAGGTAAATCTATTCGAATGGGAGTCTAAAAGCAGACAGAGTCCCTGATCAGGATCAGATTTATCTTTACTTAACAAGTATGTTTGCACTGGAGAGAGCCGCCTGATCAGAGACGGTCAACTTTACCTCTGAAGAAAGATAATTTGCAGTTGGTGCAGAAAGAAAGACAGCAGATAGGTTCTACGAAACAAATGGTTTGGGAGTAATAATACAAAATGATGATGATTATGATGATAATGGGGTATAAGAAGCCCAATCATTGCCTTTTGGACAAGATGGAGGGTGTGATTGAAGGAATGAATGTAACTGCAGTGATGGCATATAAGGTATAGCTTTGAAGGAGCAATTGGTGTTTGTTGTATTGACAAGAACTACTTTTATGAAAACGTTTACTGAGGCTGGCATTGTATTATATTTTACGGACAATTTATTGTCAGATGGTGACGTCTGGAAGTCGTTATTAGCGGGTAACTGAAGTGTGACCATACTATCGGGTTTGATGTTACAAATAGTAAAGGGGAAATATAATATCATACGTAAATACATGTGACCTCTTAATGCATGATCTGTATAATGAATGAGGTGGCGTCAGGTGCCAGAGATGATCACGATCGTGTGTTGACTTAAAAACGAGGAGAATCATTCTGACGGCTTAGCATTCGACATCCAATTGAAGACAAGTGCTTCAATATCATAGTTAAATCACACACATTGTTATCTGGGAGCATGCTGATCTGAACGACTATTCAGTGTAAGCTGATGAGGCCTCAGAGGTTGTTATCCGTCATCTGCAAACTGCACTTTAAGATTGAACGAAGAGACAGATGTAGGCTAACACTACAGACAGTTCCATTCCTCAAGCTAGAGGTGCATAATCCTGTCTCCATCCTTGAAGTTTATATTCTGCCTCAGCACAGGGAAAATAACTGCAGAGCAGCGGCGTTTTGGAAATGAGGAAATTGATAAAAGTGTAAATAAATCATAACCTCTGTTTAGTACATATTGCATTAAATAAGACATCAGTTGTGACAGCATGTAGGTCAAGTCTCAGCTACTGAATGTCATCTCCCAAAACATATGCAGTCCTACTTTTCCACATAAAAGGAGCAGATAAAACCTCAAAAGACTGCAGCGCTGAAGTGGGCCTAGAAAACCTAAGAAAGCTGCGCAACAGACGTTTTCCTGAACTAGTTGCAGCTGTTTCGTCTTTAAAATGGCATCTCAACATTGTCACAAAAGACTCAGACACTACAGCATAATTAATAACAATACTGTAAAGTCATCTGAAAATACTTGTAGTAACAGTAATAATATTTTAAGTGATTTAAAAGCATTTACACCTGCTGTGTGGACCGTGTTTTGGAATTTTGGGAAGAAAGGTTGCAAAATGGAATATATTATTGGCAGATCATCACAGTCTACTTCATGTTCGCACCTTCAAAATTCAAAACTTCATGAAGTAGTGGCTTTAAATAAAGCATATTAATTAAATATGTTGTCCATTATTAACTTATAATTGAATCCCTGTTCCCTTCAACCTGTGACACATAGCATTGCATTAATAAAGGGTGTGAAAATGAATGCATCGACGCGCATGTTTCCACTGCGTGCACTGTAACAAGTTTCTTGAGTTTTTACAGTAATATTACCGTATACTGGCTATTTTCTTATTGTACTAGAACTCCTGTACAGCATGTTGCAGTAGATCTGCAATGCATCAAGGTCAGGCAGAAGTCAGGACTACTTTCCTGCACTATTAACGTTACAGTTACTTATATTACCTAAATATAGTATTTGGTCATTTAGTTGTGAATCATTTATTGTGAATCAATTATCAATCATTTGGCTTCATATTGATAAATAAAAATAAAAGTGTAGCTTGTAAATGAATTGTAATCGTTTGTGTGTCGCCATCGTCTCTCTTGCGAGCTACCGTCCGGCCCCACATGAACGTTAGAGTTCATGTGGTTCATGTGTGAACCAGAACAGGTAAGACTAAAACTAAAAACTAAATGAAAATGTGTATTTAAATGTTGAAAGATTAAAATAAATGAAAATTTTCGTTGAAAAAAAAAATGCATCTTCATTTTACACTCTGTAATTATTTTAATGTTATTCATTTACAGTAAAATGAGGATTAAACAGTAGATTTAAACAGTAGTCTAAGATTTGCTGTGCACTGTTTACGGTTACTGTGATGAAGTACATTATTGTGATAACTACTGTAATAACAATGACGGTACTGGGATTATTACAGTAAAAATTACTACAAACATTTACTGTAAATAATTTTAGAGTAAGCATTCTGTGAAATATACGACAGCTACTTATTTGCTAATTGCTGCCAGCAAGTTACTGTAAATTTGACAGTATCTCGTTACAGTGATTGTAGCTGGAGCCAATAAAAATACCTGTGACTACGAGAGGGTCACTTGTCTGAGGAAAGAGTGCTGATTGTAACTCAAAGACAGAAGGTCTGCGAAAATAGCTTTACCCGAAACTATGAACGTTTGACTCAAACAAAGTCAAATAACTATGCAGTTTCAAACGTATGATTATTATTACACTATTAAAGTTAGTGTTGTCATTTAAAAATAGACCTAATTAACTCTGCATGACAATTTGTGACTCATGCCACATGGAGCTTCAATAGAACAAGACCCATAAACTAAAATATGTCATTATAATGGAGGACGGCGTGAGCTTATTGTTATCAGGTTACCGCTGCGACTGTAAGCTAAGGGGGAGTGGTAATGAATGGATGTTTCTCTTTACAGGTTTAATTTAGCCCCCCTCAAACTAGAAGGATCATTAAGTCTGAGATCAGGGCAGCGGTCATTAAAGTCATAGGAGCCGTTAAAGTGGAGAGAGAACCTTTATCCGAATCTCCTCCTTCTGATGCGTGCTCAACGCAGCATGAAGGGAAAACACTGCTCCATGTGAGCAGCAAGGGCGACATCATGCATCCTTGCCTTCCATGGACCTTTTGCGGCAACTTCCCCAATTAACTTTAATGGCCAATAATATCACTTTATGCTTTTCACTCTATTCTCGCCTCAATTCTAACTCCTCCGTGAATCCATATACGCTCCTCCCTGTCCTCGGCCTGCCGTCCCACACAGCCATCTCCTCCGCCTTCATTCTCCAGCTCTGTTCTCACCTCTCCAGACCCAGACTCACAGTGTCAACGGTTTAAACGGATTGCTCATGGAGCCAGTTAACCTTCTCATCCCATAAAAACTATAATTGGTTTACTATAGAAAGAAGCCTTTTCCATGCTAGGGATAATCCCTCAGCTTGATTAATGCTCCTCTAATCAATTGGTGTCTGGGAGCCACGCCTCTTCAGTCACATCCTGTAAAGGGGAACAGCTGGCCTCTAAAGGTCATGGAGGAGGGTGGCGAGGGGGGGCACTTGGGGTCAGAGAGGCTCATGGATCAAGCAAAGGTTGTCAAACCATTTTCAAACAATAACAGAATTCCTGGGCTATTTTAAGAGTCATCAAAAGAGTGTGTAAAATAATCACAGGGTTTATTTTGCATTTGTGTGTGTGTGTGTGTGTGTGTGTGTGTGTGTGTGTGTGTGTGTGTGTGTGTGTGTGTGTGTGTGGTGGTTCATGCGTATGTTTCTCCAGCTTTTATGACTCAGTTTGGTAAAAAAGCATCCATTACACCAAAGGCTTATGATTACAAAGAAAGATGCAGGGATTTAACAGAATGGCTTTGAATTAAAAATGAGTTGATAGAGTTCATGAAGGGTAAAGGTTGATTTAGAACGATGACGGTGAAGGTTAAGGTCACAGGGTTGAAGGATTGTAATAGGATCTTCTCCAGAGTATATTGGAACTGTGTGTATGTTTACCGTGTAGACACTGCCATGTTTTAAGATGCATGAATCTACTCAATCTATACATGCTGGTGCTGCAAAAAAAAAAAGAGAGAGATGGAGGAAAATACTTCATTTGGATGAAATTGCTCCAAGCCGTCTTGTGCATTGACATCACGCAGAATGAGAATAGATCCCCGGGTGTATTGCTCTTGTAATTTTCTCTTCAAACAGGACGGGCTATCATCCTCGCAGCCAGCCCTGCTGAGGGGTTTGTGCTCCATTCAGAACACATTTGAATAAGACTTGGAAATTGACACAGAGCCTGCTGCGATGTATGAATATCAATGTCACCTCTGACAGTGTGGAATGACAAACTGGGAAATATCAATTCATTATGAATTTTGGATTGGGAAAAAATATTTCACTTTGAACGTACCTAAAGTGTGTCCTCCCCTTATAAGCAAGGCTAGTCTGCATATTCTCCGTGGAGCCGTCATCTCGACAATGAACTTAGCTTTTCCAGGCAATGCAATCAATATACAATGTTCCCACCGACAGACACTTAAAGATGACCACGCCGAACAAGATGTCACCCCTGAGGACTTTGAATAGTAAATAATGAATCGCTACATCAGTGCGATGCGTGTTGTATACATTAGCATTCAAAGTAGACATCTAAATTACTTTGAATCCATAAGTGTCACTTGTCAGACTGAGACAATGTGTTTGTCTGTGACATGATCCTTGTGACTTAGATGAGACCAAAAACCTGACCTCACTTACAGTATGTGAGCTGAGATAGACTTGTGGGTAAACCTCAAATTGAAAGGTGCATTAATCTCTGAGATACGTTGACGCTAATAACGGTGGACTCTTGATGCGATGGAGGCAGTGATGAATTATGTCACCAATCACCTGGTAAAGATGCTTCGCAGCTATCAGTTTGCCACCTCTCACTTATTCTCTGCCTCTCCTCCTTTTCCAGGCTTTCAACTTTCCATGGGGTGTCGCAGCTGATCGGCTGGTGATTTAGTTAAACTTGTAAACAACAGCAGCCATCTGTCTCCATCAACTTTAATAACAGCTCAATGCTTATTCCCTTATTTATAAGAATCCGTAGCGCCGGCAGCAGGCGCTCTGTGTTGGCATAGGGGGAATCACAGCGCGGCCCGTGTTAGTATGCACATACATGCCTCTCCTCCACACAGACTCACTGCGACAACACTGCAGTGAGAGATGGGGGAGATGGTGGAAAGGGAGTGGGGGATGGATTAAGGGTGGGGGTAAAGGGAATAGGAAGGGAGATCTGTGTCTGAATACTCTCAGCATCTCCTTGAGGTCAGCGGCTTGGACTCCTTCATACACGGGGATGCGGAGAAGCATAAGTAGACACACAGGAGATCTTTAATTAGAGCACAGCAAGGTGTGCCGAATAAAAATTTCACCCACACACAAGAAAATAAAATTGATTTGTATTGGATCTGCAGTGAACAAGTAAGCGAGCCCCACATTGTGTTGTTTTATTATTAATACTCTTGCGCCAATGGGCTGTGGGATAGGCATCGAGTGACCTGCCCTTCCCTCTTCTTATGCTAATGGTCATTGACATTTCCTGCACACAGAGCGCCCGTCCCGGCCCCTCTGCAGTAGACCAGAAAACCACTGAACATTAGCAACAATGAAATCCCTCCAACGGTGCAATAATCCAGCCAGTATTACCATACTGGAATTACAGCCGTCCATATGCCGCAACGTTGACCCGACGTCTCTGAAAAGATGTTGTTGTCATCGTAAAGGTTTTGACCATCAGGTGTTCTTTGTATGTGAAAGACTACAGCATCCATCTTTTGCCCATCTATCACTTCTGTCTACTTCTCTCCAGCCCTCCATTCATCTATCCGTCCATTCATCTCTCCATCCATCAGTTCATATCGCCTTTGTTCCACGTGTGGATCCATCTGTCATGGCCTCTGTGATGCCTGTGCTTTCATATATAGACATCTCAATCCAAACGTCCACCTTTTTCAAATTGCTTGAAACACACATTTTCAGTGCGGATGCTTTGTTAAAAAAAAAATGTCAGGGTACAGAAAAGCTTTTGACAGATTTGTTTCTTGGGAGACCACAATTCTGTCCATCAGTACAACACAAGCGTTGTGAAAAAGCTTGCAATTCATGTCATTCCCTTCTTTATATTTCCAGTATACTTTGACACACTGAGTCCCAGCCATGAGTGAGGAGTCACAACCACAGCATGTCCTTCAGATTGTGCATCACCGGGAGGTCCTGCATCTTCTGCTCGGAAGGAGAGAAGCAGGACGAGAGGTGAGGAACGGTGATTTTCTGGTTCACAGAGCCCAGCGCAATCCCTGCAGCTCAGCTTCTTTCTCCCACTATGTTGCAACCTTTTTTCTTAACTTTTAACGTTTAACAGGCTTGATGTTCTCTTCCCATGAGGTTTCAAAACATTAAGAGTGGATTTAAATGAAGGTGAGGCAACAAAATGTGTTTAGCCTCCACAATGTCAAGGTTTGTGCTCGCCAAGTACAGTTGCCATACCCACTGTGTCATTCTTGATCTTATTTGTAAAAACTATTATTTTGTGATCACAACAAGGGGATCAATGGGTAAATGGAGATGGAATAACAACCACGCTAATTGGATTTCCAGGCTCCAATACAAGCCAATTAACCTTACACTGAGGCAATTAACAGTAAATGGAGTGGTTCAATATCACGAAATGGAGGCTCCCAGAAGTTATTTGCAGAATAGTTTATCTCTATTGAGCCACATGGTGCCAGTCTTAAAGCAGGCAATCCACTCTGTCACCACCTCTGCTAACCGCTAAATGTGACCCTGCGCCACGTCATCTTTTAATGATGATTCATGCCAGGCTCACTGCCCCTGCAGTTGGACACTCCTCACCTCTCCGCATGTTAATGAGGACTTTCCTTTTCGACTGGGTGCTGTGGGTTCATCCAGGACAAAAAGTGGTGCAAGGGTTTATGTACGGCTCACGAGAGACCCTCCGCAGGCCTCTCTGTGATAAACACATGATTAGGGAGACAAATGATATTACAGCCAATCATCTCTCGCCCAGTGTGGTCATTAAAACAGCACACAGCAACAATAGATCAGTACTAATTGGATGCAGAATATGACCATGACGACACATTACTCCCATCAATCACTGAGTCTGTCTTTGAGGAGAACTTGAGTTGACCTAATGATTTACATCCCAGTTGTTGCTATATTTCTTTCTTTAGAGCGCAGCTATAAAAGTTAGACGTTTAATGGTAAAGATTGCTTGTGTTTTTCTGAGAAAAGATCTGTTGTTGTGTTACATCTGGATTAGCTGTGTGGCTATCGTACCTGGATTAGCTGTGTGGCTATCCTACCTGGATTAGCTGTGTGGCTATCATACCTGGATTAGCTGTGTGGCTATCCTACCTGGATTAGCTGTGTGGCTATCATACCTGTTTCTATGTACAAATGGAAGCTGTGTTGAACAAAAATATTTTTCAATTTGACAATTTCTCCTGGTTTGGATTATTTTATATTTTTGCTTATCTGATTGTTTTTATTGTGATAGCTCCTTATGTATTACAACATATTGACTTGATATTACCTGAAACAACCATATTGCCTATTTGTTAGATATCTAATTTAATACATGTATGATGTTATTTTCTTCCAGTTTAAGAAGATACAGTTTAGGAATGAGATAGGAACTGCTCAAGTCCAGAAGTTACATCTCTGATATTAAATTGTCAATCTAATTTGTTTTGTTATTAATTTTTTTACAAATTTTCTCTATTTCTCAGTGTTGCCTCAGGTGAGAGATTTTGATTGATTGTTACAGCCTGTGGCTTTAGTATAGAAATGTGTTTCCCATTGTGATTTGGATGCCCGCAAAGGTCCATAACCAAAGCGTTAGAAAATTCTTTCACTTCACATTATCATTAAAAAAAAAACTGTTTTTAAAAAGCCTTGAAAATTTAACAAAATATATACACAGTTGTATTTTTCCAAAAGGATCTGATTGTGCAAGGCGCCTTTGGCCAATCCATCTGTAGTCTCCTTTCATAATGCGCTGCCTCTCATTAATAACATATCATTGTGCACAACACCTCTGTTGATCAACATGGGACGTACTCCTCCTGCTCCCTCTGCAACACACTTTAATTTGTATTTTCCTTTACAGCCAACAAGCTACTTACTTGGAAAATCAATATAAGCATGCTTGTCACAGATCAAGCCAACCCAAAAACGAAAAATTTTAATATATTTCCACTAACACTGCATGCTAATTATTTTTCCATGGTGATGGTGCTGCGGAAGAAGGTGAAAGTTTCAACTAATCCTGCATCAAAAGGGAAATCACACTTTCCCACACGTTGGGTAACGATGAGCGGCGAGACTTGCTTTCCAGGATATAATCAATAAATGTGGCGAGCAGCCTCCCCCTCCCCGAATGACCTTCTGGCCCTCATACCTGCCTCCATCCCCAACGTCTCCCACAGACACTATCATCAGGTCACGCACTCACCAATCACCTGTCAAATGAATTGACCAGTGCAGAAAGTATGGGAATTCAATGGCAAACGCGTCGTGATGGTGCTTCCAGACTACTGTCAAAAACCTGTCAGGATCCAATAAAGGTTGAGTCAAGGATGCGACGGCCGCAGTGGTTCAGGGGTCGAACAAGGAGTCAGAGTTCCAAGAAAGAAGGACTCAAATCCGTGCGTGCGTGAGGGAGAAACTAATTGCCATTAGATTATTGACGGGACGGACAAAGGTTTTCATTTGTTGGTGATTTCGGTGACGAAAGATGGTCAAGTCTAGTTGCTGAATAATAAGTAAAGACAGCTTCAAACAATCAAGCGGGAGGGGAGGGGCGGGGCAATCCCCAGTGATCATGGACTATCAGCTGTAGCATGTATCCCCTTTTCCAGCAAAGATGTGAATATAAGAATATTTTAGACTTCACTTTCCTTCTTTTGCAGTGGTCAGTGAACATGAAAATCTACACGCGCTGATGAATTTGCAGCAGACGATGACTTATCATTCCAAACAAATGAGTGCAGTAAATGTGATGTGAGTGTTTGGTTGGCCGTGTTATGTAACAATAATGCTCAAGCATGTAAAAGAGTTACAGGCTTATTGATTCGTGAGCATACCAGCTTAAGGCCTGCCTTACTTATATTGCTCAATCAGGTATAAATATACACTATACATATAATCTTCACACCGTATATTTAAACTTTTTTTTTAATCAAGACTCAAAGTATGAGAGCTGAAAGCAGGAGGAATGGTACTTCACTTTGGATGTTCAATTATTAAAATGCATTGATATGCAACTGGAATTTTTGCTTTGTTTTACAATTACGTAGTATATTTTTTTTTATTTTAGGGTTCCAACAACCAAATCTTTTCTTGTATTTAAGTCGTCATTTAGACCATGCAATTAAAAATATATGTACAGTATATTAATCCCAATAACCCAGGACCCATTGAAATGTTCACAAATGACTTGGAACCCATTATTATAGAAGTCTAAAGATAATTCGGCGAACATGTCAAGACTTTCTTTTCTGTGCACTGGTCATTGAAACTTAAAATGCGAGAATAAAAAAGACGTCCTCTGCTCATCTCTCTCAACAGATATCTGCATTCATATGCAGATAAATGACAAATAAAAAAAACAATAAAAAAAACACAATCATCATCATCATCAGACGATAGCGTACGGTTACCGAGATTGCGCTTCTTCTATTTTTTGTTTGGCCTCTTTTGCTCTTTAGCTGCATGGGACCAAAGAGTGCTTCAACATAATTGTTCAATACTCGGACCAAAAACAGACAGCACACGCTTTCTCCTGTTAGCGACAGATTCTGCATTCATAAGCAAATCTCTGTTTATGGGGATCAGATAAGCAGCCCAAAACCCAAAGCTATTTAATCTACAAGCATATAAACAAATGCTAATCTTTACATTCGGGAAGCTGGAACCAGTGAGAGTTTGTGCTTTTCTGTTTGACAAGACTTAAATGAATTATCCAAGTAGTTAAACGTGACGATCGACAAATCCTTGAATTAACTAATCGTTCCAGCAGGATATCGTTGAAATAAATTCACTAAAAATCGCTTTTTTTATTGGTAAAGGTTCAATGTCCAGGAATGTGTTTCCTTGCAAAAGAGAAAAAGGAACTCTGTTTTAGAAAAGAAAGTGCCCCAGGAGGGCTCGTCCAGATTGAAAAGCCAGAGTGTGGAACGGTTCAGAGTGCAAACAGAACGACGGAGAGGTACAGGGTGAAATTAGATTGGAAGTGTCAATTCATTTGTATGATAGAAAGCTCTCCTGGATTGTCAGGATGTCACCTGTTAGATGACCCCCATGACAAGTGTCGACTGGCTCGGTTCTTTTTTCTATTAACAACCGGGTCATATTCCATTGCTTTTCCAGCAGACCTGCGTGTGTACCTGTTAACTCCCTCAGGCAGGTTGTTTTGTGAAAGGCCTCATGTGCTCATGAAATCTTCTGTTGTTTATAAAGCCTGGCATTCAGAAGTGCTGATCTGTGTTGATTGACAGCTGCCAATTAAATTATTCACGATGCCAAGTCACAATCAGGCCAAGAGACATACTGTGCAGTATACTGGGAGTTTAGTTCAAGGAAAATACAAATAAATTATTGTTTTACAAGACAAGTAAACACGGTAAATAACGATTCTTCCTGAACAATATCCGAAACAGCATTTCTTTTTTAACCTTTCGTTCAAATACTGGTTTTATATATTTTTGTTTAAAGCATATACAGTTGCAAGTTATGATGGTTTTTTTTTATGTGGCTGGACTCCATATATATTAGATTACACTGTTTTAAAGGATATTTATTGAAGGTAGCTAGACCTTTATTATTAAGATTAATGGCATTCAAAGCGTTGGCAATTTTGCTGATGCAGCACAAACGCTTTGTCAGAGCATGGAAAAAACAAACATTTGTTACAGCTGCCTTAAATCTATTTTACCAAAATACAAAAGTCATGTTTGCATAATCAACTTATGGGTATGTTTGTGAAAAGTTTACAGCTCAGATGATTCCAGTTGCTAACTTAAGGCACTGTCCACTGTACTGTATCATCTTTGACAGGGAGGAGGAGGAGGAGGAAGGTTAAGTCTAAAAGTGAGCTTCTCAAATCCATAAATCCCAGCAGTAACAGTTGAGTCGCTGTTGACAACTTTATCAAATCCCTGATGATTGATTACAGCCATTTGCGCTACGGACCAGTAAAATCTCACTTCATGCACCTTTGCGGTACATTGCCGTAAAAGCACCTCCGGGCGATGTTAAATAGTTGATGTGTGTGATTGGGGAACATCCAGCTTCTGCTGTTTCCCTCCGCTTCTCTCCCTCTCACCTTCTGCAGCTGTGACTGTGATGGCCGTTGTTGAAGGGCACGTTCGATAAGTTTATTAGAAAGTATCATCAATTGGCAGTCAGCTCCAACATCTGACAACTCACAGGTGCGAACTCCCTTTAAAATAATAGTTTGTCCTTCAAAAAATAACGCCAAAGGCAGAGATATATTTCATTCTTTTTCCAGAGGCATAAACTGCACCCTTCATAAAACAGCACTTTCTTCTGTGTCCCTCTTTGAAAGATCTATTTTTCTTTGGGGTCTAATGGGTCTAGTTGGAACTCCTAATTGGCAGTCACTCTACCCGCTGTCCTTTGAGCTGTAGGTGCTATAGGGGGGGATTTGAAGCAGTCTAACCAGCTTTGAAGTCGTCAAAAGTAAATTCCCTCTTCACTGCTGTGGCAGCAGAAACAGAAGTGACCAGATGGCATCGTAATTGTACTAAAGAGGTAGAAATGGAGCCGGTGTCATAAGTCTACAGCACTGTGTTGCTGGTCCACAGGATGGAATTCTCATTATGTTACTGTGGCTAAAATAGAGCCAATACATCCAAAAAGACCAACTATGTTCACTCCGCCGCTATTCCATATGGACCTTCCTTCCTTTGTTACTGTGTCGGAGCACTTGATGTTCAGAGAGGGAGAGCGAAGCCTTTCATGTCTTTCCTTCCCATTTCCTTTAAACAAACTCAAACTGTTAATTGCTTCTTTTTGAAGCTCCTCTGGACCACATTCACAAAGTCCAACAGTACATTTCTTGTAACCTTCCAGATTCTCTCTCTGCACAAATCTCCAGAAGAATCTGATAATTCAATACATAACAGTGAGATCAGGGCGGAAATGAGCATTTTGGGCTTTTATGTTAATTTTGTTCAA
The DNA here is from genome assembly GCF_023055335.1 of Clinocottus analis. Classification (NCBI taxonomy): domain Eukaryota; kingdom Metazoa; phylum Chordata; class Actinopteri; order Perciformes; family Cottidae; genus Clinocottus; species Clinocottus analis. The sequence goes on along the minus strand of NW_027175931.1, from coordinate 20,114,957 downwards.
TCATCAAGGACTTTATATATATATATATATATATATATATATATATATATATATATATATATATATATATATATATATATATATATATATAATATATTGCATTTTCTCTTTATGTTTTATAACATAGGATAGGATGCTGCCCTTTGTAAAATATGTTTTTTCTTTCTACGTTCTACACCATTTTTGTCTCTTAAGACTCTCTAAAGTGTTCCAATGGGAATCCTTTTTACACTGCATACCATACAAGTAATTCATGGTAATATATAACAAAAAAATGCAGAGCGCCTGCAGTGAAAATGCACACTGTCTGGTATCCGCGAGACATATTTCCAGTAGATGACAGCAAAACATGCTCAGAATTACTGTCATTACCAAGGGTCAATGTGCAAACAAAGCATGGCTCCAGCTGTAACTCTTCTGTTTAATGCTCTCAACAAAAACCCTCACATTTCTCCGCACTCCGCGAGATGAATCCATTGACCCTCTCTCTGTGGCTCCTGCAGGAGTAGGTCTTAGAGTCTGAGAAACAAAAGCTGAGGCATACATGGCGGTTCAGCAGACAGGATTAGGCTGTAAGTCTTCAAAGAAGTCCCTCTTCACCAAAGCTCGCTTCAGTAATGCCAATGCTGTTGATTTTTTTCCCCTATCTGTATTTGCCACTTTCTCTTCCCCCCCCCCCCCCCCCTCTCTCTCTCTCTCTCCTGCCGGTCAGTGTGGAGGGTTAAAACATAATTTTGAGACTTCAACACTTGAGTGAAAACACATTGACAGGGGCATGTTTACCGATGGGGTGTTTAAGACCGGCCCTGAGAGTGGGCCACGCTTTAATGCGGCATCAGCCGGGGGACCCTCATCCTGGCAACGAGCCCCTCCTCTTCGCCTGCAAAATGGGTTTCTTCTCCATTTCATTTCATTTGGCTGTTAATGCTGGAAATCTACCTCTCTCTCTCTCCCCGCTAAACCCCCCTCACTGTCACTCATATGAACACACACACACACACACACACACACACACACACACATATGGTTTCAGGTGCATATGACATAGCCATTGATATGAATTGAGATCATTTAGATTTACTTGAAAAAAGAAAAAGAAAATATGTATTTCTTGAGTCACGACTACTTCCTACATTGTAACATTTAATGAAAGCTATCATATCATTTTACTCCTTTACTTGCTTTTTAGACATGATAGGATTTTTTAATACACACACACAGTGTAATATAATTGAAACCTATTTCTGAAAAATTGTCGTAATGAAATGTATTTATTTATTATAAGGTTTTTAAGAGAAGTTATACATGTATACTTATCCTGGTGTCTGTCTGAAGAGCAGAATAGTTTAAAGTTCATCAATACGAGTGTAGTGGATCGCTATGTGGAAACTTTTCTCTTTTTTTTTGCCTGTGTTCGGAAATGAATCATGTAACAGTAAGTGACTCACTCTCAGTGCAGTCTGGCAGTTTCCAGTTAGTCCAAAGCGCTGTCATGCACAGAGAATTGAATGCAAGGCAGCTGACAAGTAATTAATATCAATTACTGGAGGAAAGTGTGTGAATGTGACTTCACCAGATGACTGTAGTTTCCACATCCATGGGTGGGAAAACCCCACAGCTCTGATCACTATATATATATATATATATATATATATATATATATATATATATATATATATATATATATATATATATATATATCAAGTCTAATTTCATCGCTTAAAAGCAGGATTCATTAGTCCCGACGCCAGCACAAAAAGCCATCACATGGCTGCCACTGCTATTGCTCTCCTCATAATTACACTGGCAGGCTTTTCTCTCTCAGAATGGCGAGAGTGACTGGCTTTGTGCACGCCGTCTGATAACGGCAACAAAGCGAGGGAAGCGGTCGAGTGAACAAAGCATTATGTAATCAATATCGCCGGTCAGTCGGAACAGAGAGAGATGTTGATCTGTTGACTGAAGTACTGTTTACAAAGATTTTCCTTTCTCACGCTGCAGATGTCAAAGGGAAAAACAGGCCAAGAGGCAAATTAGTGTCACTTCCATGTTACCAAGAAATGAGAGGTATACCAAGGGATATCAAGAGAACTAAGAGTTGATCGTCGAGACATTTTGAAGGTGCAGAGGCACTGATCCGTGTCAGGACAGAGCAAGGTCAAGACCAAGCTTGCTTATCTCTGTAAATTAAAACTGTCGTCCTGAACAATGGGTGGATGATTTCAATTAAATTGTGTGGTGCATGTGGGCAAGATCCCAGGAGTGACTCAAGCACAAACTTTCACATTATGTGACCGCGAAACACACGTTAATACATGAGGTATTGTACAATTATGTAGTGTTTAGTCAAATTGTATCACTGCTGCTTTGAATTGATGGTATATGCAAATAACCACGACAAAGCATTTACAAGTTGGTAATATTCCTCAATATCTGTTAAAAAGCAGTTGTTCATTTCACATGATGTTTGACATCAGTGGTGGATAACGGCCATTTTGTTTATGCCCTTGTCATTACTGGCACAACAACAATGTGCAGTCTAGCAGCAGGACATGACTTTAAAATAACTGTCAATATAACAAATTAACAAAAATGGTTTGAGAAAATTGTGATGAATGAGATTTTATTTATTTTTGTATTAAATGGTCCAACCTCAAAAAGTACTGCATGTGACTTTTAACTAGTGTGAAATCTCACTTTAATAAAAATGCATTTATATGAAAAACATAAGCAAACAAGACCATCAGCGAGAATATTGACTATTTATAGTAATAGTCTATGAATTTTTAAAAGGCAAAGTTCTGAGTTAAAAGGAAACAACATAATGTTGTGGTTATGGTTTGGATGTGTCATTAATACATGCATATCCAAAACTAATAATCGTTTTTGTACATTTTACATGTTATAAAAAATGTATTGCAATCACTGAACATAAAAACAATGTTTTATTCATCTTTTTTTTTCCCAACAGTAGCTATGGATTTTAAAACAGAACCAAAAAGTGTTGAATTATTGTGTATTTTGTGTTTCCATTATAAGTACAGTGAAATAATGTCTGCTTTAAACCTCCGTACTGGCCTCAAGTCGTGCTTCAGGCTTGAGTAAAAAAATCAAATCAATCAAAATCATGCTTAAAGATCAACGGCTTTAGACTAAAATCCGATCCGGTTGATTTTCTGACACGTCAACGAGATCCTCAGTAATTCCAGAAGGTTCCCAGTGCTCTTCGTTCTTTGTTGACATTACATTATTAATGTCTGTGATTAATACTGATATTTTGTGTCACCCCTTCCATGAGGTAGAGATTCATATTGACAGACACAGATTCACGAAAAAGTGTCAACATAATTAAAATGTTCATGCCGGAAGTTATAATTTGGTCTGCAAACATTTGGAGAAGAAAGTCAAACTTAGGAAGCTGGTATTTAAAATGTTTTTATGGGCACACATTTGGGGAATGAAATCCATTTGATGGACAGCTTTAATGGAACTATATATTAGCTTTGGACTGTAATAGTTTATTATGTGAAGTTCGGATGTGTGAAAGACGTGTTTTCTGTGACTGTGACTTCTGTTAAAAACACCATACAGACAGCCTTCTTAACTGAGGACTTGTACGAAAACTCCTCACACATATATTGAACATTTCTGAGACAAACAGTGTGTGTGTGTGTGTGTGCATTTGTTTCTGGTGATACCTAAGACATGAGATCTGATGGTGTGATCTGACGGGTTGACCTTTGTTCAAAAAGTGGCAGCTGTCACTCTGTCCAACCATCAGTAATAACTTGACCTTCACAAGATGTCTGTTGTTCAACCACCAGCTATCAGCCTCTTCCGCTGACATGGACTGTGACTATTTGGATTGTGGTCCATGCGTTTACTTCTCATTATATGAATAGTTTCTGTCACATTCCTGTAATGTGCTGCAACTCTGTTACGTTGCTCATTCTGGTCACATGACATCTATTGCAACTGTTCATCTGGGGAGATCCTCCTCTGTTGCTCTCCCTCACGTTTCTTCCCCTTTTTCCCTGTTAAAGGGTTTTTACTATCTTTATTTGGGGAGTTTTTCCTGATCCGATGTGAGGTCTTGGGATAGGGATATCAAGATTGTAAAGTCCTCCGAGGCAAATGTTGTATTTGTAATTTTGAGCTATACAAAATAAACTGAATTGAATTTTATTCGGAACATGTCTTCAAACTTTTTCTTTTCTTTTTTTATTAACAATAATTTAAAAAAAAACAACTGAATGCATCCAAAGGAATTCTGTGGCATTTCCAATTCCTCAGAGTTTGAATTACTGTAACGGTGATTGGTTTGTTTTCGTCACCATGAGGTCACTGTGTTTGGAGACAACGATGGACTGTCAGCTGGCCTAATTAAAGCGATTTCACGCTTGCCACACATTGAGGGATTTTAATCTGAAATGCTCCACTGTGCTTACGCAAACGCTCAAAACCAAAACCATATCCCTTAAAATTAGCTGCGTTTGGTTTTTCACCCCCAAGTTTGAAAGCCTCGCCTTAGGTAAACTGATGTGCCCCCCTCTAGTGGAGCTGAACGCTCGCATTTATTCTTCATAATCACATTTAGTTAAAACCTAATTGGCAGAGGCAAGGAGGGAAGAAATTGAGGGACAACAAAAGCTACAACAAATATAATTAGATCAATGCCGGCAAAATTAGCATTGAGGTTTTCAGAAACACAATTAAATAGGATGGGCAGGGTGAAGAAAAAGCATTTTTAAAAAAAGTTAAATAAACGAGAGAGAGAGAAAGAGACAAGTGTTCCAGCCTTATATTTTAGAGAATAATATGCCACATGCCAAGACAAGGAGCCTCTCCCATGAAGCATTGCACTTCGGGCTCCTTCCCTCCCTTTGCAATTAGAGTGTAGCACATAAGTTAACCTGCATACATATTCATATCCCATCGTGAGGCCGATCCATGACTGGCTGCAGCTCTGCAGCCTCTGTGCAGCACAAAAGAAAATGCAGTTCCGTCATGAGGAAGGCTGACAGCACTCACCCTGCAGCCACTAACGCAAGAGAGAGAAAAGGAGACTCATTTAAGATATCCCTGCCTTCTGAGAGGTGTCACCTTTGTCTCTGTCCGACATCGCCAAGGCCCTTTTTAATGAAAGCGGACTACTTGTTCTGCTCAGCAAGCCCTTTGATATTGTCCATGGGAGCCTGATACAATAGCTTGATGTTAATTGTTGCTAATAAATCCACCTTTCCACCCCCCCGCCCCCTCCCTCCCTGCTTGCTCTTCGGTCCGCTGTCCAAGCTGATCTGTGCCTGGAACACCTTGGATCGATGCCAGGGAGCGGAGACACAGCAGTGTATTGAAAACAGCACAGTAGCACACACACACGCACACACACTCATGTTAAATTTTTGTTTAATAAATATGCGTTCAGCTCCTGGGGCAATAACAGATCCATTACCGAGTTGCATGTCTCCAAACCAGTCAAACTGAGCGGATGGGTTTTCATTGATACTTTCCCCAAAACTTCTGCAGTAGTTATTTTCTGCACTGGCTTGATGTCCACATTTGACTCTTTTGGGAACTTGGTCTCTTTTTTTGTATTGTTTTTGTGGGCCAGTCTAATCCCGATTAGGCATGTCCGCGACACACGCCTTCTCTCCCTATCTGTCTGCTCCACAAATAGCTCTGTATTTTATCGCCCAAGTCTTTAATCACCCACTAGAGCTCAGTTTATGGGTTTTACAAGGGTGGTTATGAAAGTTGGTGAGCAAAAGTACTCAAAAGATGACAAGAGATACAGTGTAACCCTGATCCTCAACTATAGTGCAACAAGGCCATTATATGTGTTTCTAATCTCTGTTGCTCTCTGCAAATGATCAACAAATATGAATACTAAGTGAATAAGAGAAAGTTTGTTGCGGTCCATAAATATTCTTGTCCTTCAGTGTTTGGAGCTGGAGTTTAAATGGAGAGAGTTTGCAAACACATTGGACTGTTTGCTACCATTTAAGGAGCTCAAATGATTCAAGTTTAAAGCCAGGGAACTGTGTAATGGACAGACATTCAAAACAATACTTGATGCGTGTATAATGAATAATAATAAGCTTACTTATTAGGGCCTTACATCCTGAGAAACTTTACACTAAACCTCTTTAAAAAAAATGGTCTGCATGGCTTGTTCCGTTTCACTCGTAACGCTTTTCCATTTGCTGATTGTTAAAAGTCGAACAATGATGTCGCTTTCTGAAACAGGGGAAGTCTTCCTCCGTCCTCTGAAGCGATTGGAAGATGCGCCCAGTTGTGAAAATGGACACGGTTTTAAATTCTGTTTGTGCCCAAATACTTATTTGTATCTAGCACACACTTGTTCCACATTGCTTATTTGTTACTTGTTTGCAAAACACTTCCTGAGCGCTTCCTGCAACAGCTTCACAATTAAACATCTTAACCCGTACAAAACTGTGGAACCAATTTTTGTCTACAGACCTCTTTTGAGTCATCGTAGGAACTCCAAATGAATTCCAATACTTGTGTGCATTGTATGTATTTGTTCATCAAAGTCTTGGGATTAAAATGTACATCTGCAAAAATATCACTATTAAAAGATATTTGTAACTATGAACATCCAGCATGATATGAGTCATTTTTCCCCAAAAATACCTCCTTGAGCGTCAATAAGACACCTTTTTGGAAAGATTAGGACCTAAGGAATCGGAATCTGCGATAAAAATCACAATAAAACAAAGCCTTGGCCTGTTACGAGGAAGTTTTAGTCAAAAAACTGTGTCGTTTTGGTTAAAAAAGTTACGTATTTTAAGCCAAAAGATTGTCTGAATGGGGCATGCTGAGACTTAAAATGGGCACGGGAGGATTTTCGCATCGTTTCCAAAATGTTAAAGAAAATCAAATGTCACCAAATTGTTATCAGGAGCCAAACAAATAGAAGTAATGAAGCATTGAGGGGGCCTTGGTAAACTGTCAAGCTGCTGCAGGAAATTGAACGTTTTTTTTTTTCCCACTTAAGCTTTTCACTTCAAGCTTGACAAGTGGACAGCGTAACAAGTGCTTCAATTATACTATATGTATAATGGCCAAATGCGTCCTTTCCAATTCATCATACATGTTATAAAGCCCAATGTTCATCTGGACATCGTTCGCTGGAGAGCCTGAATCCCTTTCGGTTGTATTTGTGCATAAGCTACCAAATAAAAAAGGAGATATCAAAAAATCTAAATCTCTATTTAAATATTCTTCCCCAAAAAATACTAGAAGCTCCAAAACACAGCTTTTCATTCTGACTGTGCTAAACGGGTGTGAACATCTCAGCGGATGACACGTTGCACGAATCAGTTTATTTTAGATAGGAGCCTCGAGTTCGCGGCAGACCGTGATGTCACCCTCGGAGCTGCTAAAGGTTGAGCCTTTCAAATGTCAACACCGGCTCTGAATTTAGTCTCTTGATTCACAGGTCACATACTAATACACTGCAACACAGTGCGTATTTGAGATTCAACCAGGATAGACTCCACCAGAAAAACTTTGTATGAGAATCCCTCAATTGTATTCACCCGCACAGTCCACCACCTTCAAATGGACACCCTGTGGGGTTTGTATTTTCTACTGTCAGATGCTGCCTACGGTTACTGTTTGCCCTGCGTCTTAGATGATCGTACACCACAGACCTTCATGCAGTTCTTTGTCACAGTGTGATCGAAGAAAAATATTTGAGATCCCTCACACATTCGTCTTTCAGCTATAGTGTTTTTCTTCTTCTTTTTTTTTTTTGCTGTCCACACCTCTCCAATAACTCTCTATTTTTCTGTGGAGCTCAAACAACCTGAGACTGAGTGCCTGAAGCACTAACTTTTCTGGAGTCAGGCCAGTGTGAGGGTGAGAGACAGAGAGAAAGGGAGGAGACCGAGAGGCAAAGAGATGGAGACAGAGATTATTTATGGCTTATTCCCCTGCAGAGGAGTAATTGGGACTGAAACAACATGTTTAGTGTTTGTCCCTAGCTTTGCAGTGCCTCCTAGTGTAGAAAACAAAAGATTGCTAAAGAGAAAGACAGACAAAGACGTGTTGAACTTAACAAAAAACCTGCATTCATTTGGATGAATTAAATGATTTGGTGTGGACAACCCGTACCATTAAGTCTGCTTTTCATGGTGTGGCCCCTTTACTTTTAATGAAGGGAAATCTGCATAGTTCAGACACTAATGCACCCGCATGCACAAGGCCAAGCCAACTAAGAAACTGTTTTCCCATTTCGGACTGGCCTGCACAAAGTTCTGACCTCATCCCCACCCAACACTATATAGACATAAGAAGTGGCGGCTTGTTGACTTTTTTTTGGCTGTCACCATCTTAGTTTTGACTGTTTCCATCTTGTTTTAGTGTGACATGAGAAGGTGAAGCCATATTGTAACCCTAATAGTTATGTAACAGACATAGCACTCCCGTGGACTCTATGGCTAACACTTCACGCCTCTAATCACGAGCACTGAACATTTCGTGAGTGGAAGTATTACCCAAAGAGTCCAGGAGAGGGCGGGTCCTGTGTGAGTGTGAACGGTTATTAACTTTCATGGACTGAAAACACTGAGAAAGGGTTATGGTCACGTTGTTGTCTCGTTTACTCTAAATGCAACCCTAATTTACAGAATTAACATCATGCTGTATTGAAGAAGACTAGAAGAAGTAGAGTCATTTTCTCCTAAACTTCTAAACAATCATCATTACGTGTGCAAACAGAGGAGTCGCCCCCTGATGGCCATTGGACAGAATGCAAGTTTAAGGCAGTTCCGCGTTGGCTTTTTCCAACCAGGAAGTTGACTAATAGTGTCGTTGCTGAACAGGAGCAAATTTCGTCAGCTCAGTTCCAACATCTTGGAAAAAAATTCCCCACAGGGGAGGAGGATTTTACACCAACATATCATGGTCTTGAAATGAAACAATTGCATATGAGGCCTAATGTTTCCAAGATTTTGGGGTTTCCACTTACTTTGGGCAATATAGTGTTGATAAATAATCACAAAATATGATGAACAACATACATTTCCTTTTGTACAGAGGTGCATGTATGTTTGGAATATTCTTAGATGCACCACTTTTACAAAGTATTGGCCTATTTCTGAATCAATTCCCTCTTATTGCTTTAGAAACTAAAGTTGACTGAAAAATAAAATGTTGCCCGACTAAATTCTTTGAGATCAATTAAACAAGCTGATGTTGTTGCTTGACTTAATGGTGCATACCCAATTACAGTAATTTATCTGTGGTTTCAGAGAAAACCTGGTAAATCACAGTAAAATTAAGTATAACTCACTTTGAAATTACCTTTAATTTGGCTCATTGTTTTCGATGTATATCTAACATCGAGACAACTAATTGATTCAGTTCCTGAATTAGACCTCGACCTGAGCGTGGGAAGGCAATATCTCTCCCTGGTCCAGGATGAGCTGTTGCTTAAGGCAAACAGAATATCGGGTTGTCTGAGCTCAAGAAAAACAGGGATGGTTTAATGTGTAGGAACAAACTATGATGGGAAGAAAAGATAGAGGAATGTTTGCAAGACGCCCATATATTTTTCTCACTCATGCTGCGACAACAAGCTGCATGAGGGTCAGCGGTGTGACAACGTCTGAAGCAGAGGGCAAACAAGCTCAGGGCAACCTTGGATAGTGTCTGGTATAAGAAAAACAAAACCACAGGGTCTCTGTTTGAAGTTGGAAAGGAAAGTTAGGCTACAAAACAGCAGAACAAAATAATAGTTGGTTTATTTTTTGGATGCAGTTTTGCTCAAATGCGGGCAGACGAAAATAAAAAATACTCTGATGTGAATGTTTTGCTGTGAAACTGTATATACTGTATATAGTGTATATCCGGACGATGTCCATTCCACACAACATGGTTGCTTGATGCCTTCTGTCTGAATGCTCAGGTCCATACAAAGGAGTAGATGTGAGCTTATACAGTTAGCTTCTTTTATGTGATCATTATTACTTAGGCTATGAAAATGTTGTGTTATGTCCTCTGTGGTTCATTGCACTCCCTACAGTGAGACAATTACCTTAATTCTGTGTCTTATCATATTTTTAAAAGGAAAGCCTGGAGTACAAACAACACAAAATGACTTTTGGAAATACTGCAGTCTCAAAATGATTCAACCACTTTCATAGAATCCCTTGTAAGAACACACATTTGCAAAGTAGGTGTTGTTTCAAGCTCACCTGACGCAACTAATCAAGGCCCTCGTTAGTTGCATCAGGTGTGCTTGAGATAAGTCCAAAGAATAGTCCAAGTTAAAATAAGAGTTCATCGACTTGCACAAAGAAAAGCATCCAAAAAGATTACAAAGGCATTGAATGTTCCTAGAGATACTGTTGGAAGCATAGTTCACAAGTTCAACGTTAAACCACCAGATGTCTGAGGAGACTGGTGGCAATCAACCCTCGTGTGACTGCAACATACCTGCGGCAAGACGAGGCAGCGGCGAGCCCTGAGCTTTCAGTTTCCACAGGAAGGCGCATACCAAACACTGAAGGTCTCTAATGCACAAACTCCAACACATACGCCTCTACTGACACAAAAGCACAATAAAAGTCGGCTCCAATATGCTCCAAGTCATATTAATCAACAGCCGTTTGGCATTGTGTTCTGTGGAGCAATGAAAGAAAACTGTAACGTTGGATCTACTATGGATCAGCGGTATGTCTGGAGCAGGAAAAATGAAGCGTGGCTGAGAACTCTGTGCCTACAGTGAAGCATGGTGGTGGCTCGCTGATGCTCTGGGGCTGCTTGGCTTCTTCTGTCACTGGAAACTTGCAGTGTTTGAGGCGAGATGGATTTCATCAAGTACTCCTGATCCTAGATTCCTGTAACATGCATCATGCACACTGTTTCCTGTGAGGGCCGCATAACTTTTCCCTTTTCTGATGGGGGCCCGGGGTCGGTTTGTAACAGAAAAAGTGTGACGATCACAGGGGTGCCTAAACGTAAACATGTGTTTTCCAGAAGGCCACACAGAACCAAATATTAACCCCTTCCGGGATCTTCACAGAAAAAAAGGCAGGAAATAAATATGAACACTATTAATAAAATAAATAACACTATTTATGAAATAAATAATAACCAAATCTCTGATAGTACTGTATTCATTAGGAGAGACATGAAAGAAACCCTACAGAAACTTGTGTCTACAGTGTACTAAAGATGCTTGTCATGAAGGGATGAATACTTTTGAGACAGCAGTAATCATTAAAAGGGGCATTTTGTAGTTGAATTTGGAGAAATAATTTATAAAATTAGTTGTGTTGAGCTATTTAAATTGCCCTAATTTGAGTTGTTTATTGAAAACAGCTGAAAGTTTGTAGATGTTGCCAATAGACTAGTTTTTAGTGCAACTATAGGATGCTTTCTCTACTATAAAGGAAGATAAAGACTAAGGATTTCAAATTGAAAATAAGATTAAAGCTGGTTGCACGGCCATATGTCAAACCTGAAGTGATTCAAACTAAATATGATCAATGATGAGACTTTGTCAAAGGAAGGTTAAGTTTTTGTTATAACAAGGTTAAACAACCAATACATTTCAATCTTCTTTCAAGATCAGACACTTCTGGGACGGAGCTGGCAGTCAGCCTGGAGACCCTGCAGTTCTGAACCTCCCAACCTGGGACGGTTCAGGCGCACCTTTCTCCATTTGACCTCAAGAAGAAGTTTAGCTTTACACATGCAGAGACAAAGATGCTGAACACCACTGACTTTGTTGGGGGATTCAGGATGAAACTAGAAACTTGAGTTATTAAGTTTTTGTAAGATTATAACAGTGAACAACATCACACCCATTGTTGTTTTTCTACATTTGCATAATATACTTTTGGTTGAGAGCTTGGATGTATTTGACCATCTGAACATTATTGGAAATCAATTTCTACGAGGGAGGGGAAAGAAACAACGTATCCGACTTGAAATTAGCAATTAATTATTTTAATTAAGCTCCAGCAATTATTCCCATGCATTTGATTGGCAGCTTCTCATTAAACAGCACTTAGGACAAACCATTTCATCTGCACCGGAAGGATCTTTTCTTCTTTCTTTCTGCACGCAGCAGCTTTTTCATTCCCGTAAGTGATACCAGCATGCAGTCATTCACTGAGACGAGACGCAGAGCCACTCTCTCTGACAAACTACACCACAACCTCTTACCTCTGCGTGTAATTATGCCTCTGGACATGCAACACATTCACTTAGCCAAATTAAAGAAGAGCAAAGACAAATTGTGCCATTGTACTCCTAGTGTCTCGTCTGGTGGAAGTTGAAAATGATACATTTTCTTGTACAAAATACTCTAAAGTATGTTGAAGGGTAAAGTGGCTGCTTTCCTTTGGGTCTGCTGTTGTATTTTTCCAGACTTGTGGCTTCAGCTAATCCCCCTCAATGTTCAAGACACTGTCAACACAAGAATGATCCAAGAGGCATTTCTGTCTCTTCCAAAAGCTGGATTACAGTAACAAGAAGATTACCCTTCCAACAACTCCGACAAGCGCATGAATAAAGCCATCACAATGCCTCTCAATGTGTGGTGATTAATAGTATTCTCTCCTCGTCTGGTATTAATATAGTCTTGTGGTGTACATGCCCAAATAACAAAGATTCCCTGTGGCGCAAATTAAGTGCAACGCTCAGAATACAGTTTTGTTTTGTTTCACTGAAACCTCCGGACAGTTATTTGTTTTCCATCTCATTTCTCTATCTGCTTGGAATGAGGATCGGGCATTGAACAAACACAGAGATTTTTACATAACACAACTGTTGTGTGTTTCTACAGCGTGGTGCTGTTAGAGCACACAGAGCTTGTCTTTCTGACAAACCCCAGACTGAAGCCCTGTGAGGTGGTGAGAGCGATCGGCTGCTGCTTTCTTCCTCCAGCCACTCATAAATCAAATAATTACACTGCGGTTCTTGAGGGAAGAGAAAAGTTTTCCCATTAACCGGCACTCATTAACCCACTTCCAAAACGGTCAAGTGAGTAACTTCAGGCGACTGCGTGGTTATTTCCTTATCGCAGGGCCTTTTCCAATGCCCTCCGCGTTCACATGCATAACACAAGATTATGTTCACTCTGAGCAGTAAGAGATCATTTTGTTATAAATATTTTATGATGTACATCAATTAACCTTGAACTGTCTGCGAACGGCAGACAAACGTTCCCTGGTGGGTGTGTCAGAGGAAGCTCTGTCAAGTCCGGCAAACACTCTGTTGCTGTGATTGACAGGATTTTAAGAGCTGCTTTTGAAGGATGGATCCCACTCTTCCTCTGCAGACAAGCCAAAACGTTGCTCATTTTATAGATGTCTGCGGCCTGTAATCCAGTCTGTAGAGGCTTTCACCAAAGCATTAAAAGTGATTGGGAGTCAGGGTGAAGGCTCTGTCATATCATAATGATGATTGGTGCTCAGTGGCAGTGCTTGTTTGCCATCTGATGTTTGCCTTTCTGCACGTGATGCGTCCTCAAGTGAAAGCGCTTCTGCATGTTGAAATAACCCTGATATTAAAAATGAGATCTTTCAAATCCGGAGGCCAACAGAGTTGAGGCACTTAATCTTTCATCCTTTTTTTTTTTTGAAAGACATTCCTAAGGAAAGCCAGAGGGTACAAAGCGCATGAAGTGGCCGTGTGTCGGTCTAACTCCTCAATTTCAAAGATGAATATCACGCTGGGACAAAGCCCCTGTCTCTGCCCTGCCATCACACGACTGTCAGAGATGACAGAAGGAAGACTTTGGTCCTGTGCTACATGACACAAGGACAGGACAGGTGGGTGTCTCTGATCACATCACACAGCTGATTACTGAGGAAGGCAGGGGGAGGAGAGCAAAGCCAAGGGGCCTATTGATCACACAGATGCATTATGGGATGGTAAGAGCAAGCACGGGCAGTAAAGTGCCTTAATCTACGGTTTCATACAGGCAGCGCAGCCTTTCCTCTAACTGTACTGTATGTATTACCTAAAATATGAAAGCCAAAATGTCTTCACTTTTAGTATGTTTTCCTTTTGGAATCTGATATAGTTTTAGCCATAGTTTCTTAACAAACATATTTTAGTCATTTGAATATTGCTCCTTTTAGTTCAGTCCCAGGCCACAAAAATCAAAAAGAGATTACCTAGTTGTGTCTGTAAAATTGTAGTCTCTTTTTTATAGCGCGTGTTTTACTCTTTTGTCCTCTGGGAACTGTGAGGCTTCAACTCTTGCTATCTGCAATATGCGACTCCTTGGTAACGAGACATACTTCCCTAACTCTGCTGCTATTTGAACAGTTCCTCACTTGGCCTCATGGCCCCATTTGTATTCTCCACTGCAGAGCAGCCTGATCATTGAAAAGCTGGATCCACTCACTTGTTCAGGTGAAATATAATGAACTGCCTGGCTTTAGTTTGAGACAAGCAGTGAAAAAATTAGACAACATTACAGCAATAATATTCTTCAAGCAAATGGAAGATTTTGAAGTTTGACAGCACACATTAATCCTGCTCTCATTCCTGGATAGCCTGAACACAAAAATAACATTAACTGAAAGTATAAGGTGAGTATAAAGTAATAGGAATACATTTTGGAAAGTACACATGTTAGCTTTTTACCTGAGAGAAAAATAAGAAGATTGATAGCACTTTTTCACATCTAAATGATGAATATGAACCAGCAGCATGTTACCTTGAAGCAGCGCAGAGAAACAGCTGGAGCAGCTTTCCCTCAATGAAAATTCATCTGCTTCATCTGAAAGTAAGTGGGTTGAGTTGAATGTGACCAATGACTACTTTAATATGTTGTGATTTATAAAGCAGGAACCAAAGAAAAAAAAAAAACACCAAACAGCTGGTTTATTTTGATTACAAAACTTCTGTAGCTGCAGTTTCTCTGAGCCATCGAACGTCGGGATAGAGGAACGCCGTATTCTTGGCAAGACAAAATGAACAGAAGAGAGACACACAGGAAGTGATATTTCTTAAATCCTTGAACCCTTTCCAATAACAATGAATTCATGTGACCTTTTTCTAGTCTGGGAATAGTTTGCTGAACGTGGACGAAGCACGAAACCACAAAAGACAGACAGACTGGACAAATCCAAATGAGAGCCAAGTGTTATAGTGCCTTATGGAGTGTGAAAGGTTAAAGGGAAGAAGCGAGGAGAAGTGAGGAGAAACCTCAAGGCAAAAAAATGAATTCAGTCTTATATTCGTCTCGCACTTTCTGCTCCATTCTGCATTTCTCAGACTCAAACATCGATGCTAATTTACCATACATGTCTGCAGATCCATTTTGATCATTAAAGACTTAATTATGAGACGTTTTCCTCAGATTGATGATTACTGATCATTTAACTGATATATGACCCGTTTCCCTTTTACTCACATGTTGTTTTCTGTGAACTATTTTGGCATTAAGCAAATGGATCAATTCCGATTTTTCTGGTCAAATGGAAGATTCCAGCTCAACACTGGCATGCAGCTGAGGTTTGTAGTCTTGGATATTAACTACTTGTCAATCGTGCTATTACAGGAAGAGACTGTGGCGCTGTAAGCTGTCGAGATCAGCACACTGGTATTAACCCCAGTTTCCAGGGGCCGAGGAGGTTAGTTTGGAGCTCAGGGAAATACTCAAAAACTGAGCTGCAGCCAGTTTCCATCTTTCACTGACAATTAGAGGAGTATTCCTGGTTCTATGGGAGCCAGTGAGTGAAAGAGAGCTTGTAATCATCCGTATCCATTATTGGGCATGTGCCATGGGAGTTTACTTTGCCAGGGTGGCTCCACTGCTTTGACTAATGGAGCCACCATCTGGACCGGCTCCCTGGCTTCACCACGAGGAAAAAAGGATGCAGGACCACAGTCACTCCCCGCTGGAGGCGCTGAGAGGCAGGAAGTTTAGTGGCACGTGATACTGCTGCTTGTGAAATACCATGATATCTATTGAATCAATGCTTAAATAAATCCTTAAATAAATTAAATATAAGATCAAATAAAATAATCCTTTATTAGTCCCTCAGCGGGGAAATGACAGGATTACAGCAGCATTGCTCACAAGTAAATAAAGATACAAATCAAGTAATATAAATCAACAGAACGGTAATAAAACAAAATGAAAAATGAACAGTAAGAAGAATATTACATATAGAGGTGCAATCAAATGTGTATAAAAGTACGTAAACATACTTAAACGTAATGGATATTGCACCAGGAGATGAATTAAAGTGATCACAAGTGGTCGGAGTGCTCAAAGTGGGGATGAATCAGTCGATATTATGATATTATGGTTATTAATATTAAGTTTGCTTCTACCTCAGACTGGTGCCGAAAATAGTAAAGTCTCCTCAAAGCTTCGGACAAACTGTGAAGAACAAGCCAACGGGACGCTGCAGCAGAACTTGACGCTGCGTTTTGTTGTCTACACAAACAGCGACGCTGTGCCAGGTCACGTAATGCCCCTTTGGCTGAAGCCGTGAGTCATTTGACAATAATTTGAAAGAGTTAATAAAATTCAGTGAATAGCAACGGTGTTCTTTACATTACTTTAATCAATACTGCAGGAACCTCCGGCATGTCGTTTGTGGATTAAGAAATCATTGAAGAGATCCCAGTTATTCCAGTTCCACACAAGAAGACAAGCAGTTCAAATGTATTTAAATAAGATGTAAGCAGATGCTTAATGAAGGCGGTTGTCTTCTGTTGCTTTTACTTTGTTTACTGCAACTGCAAACTAAAAATAATAAGTGTGAAATAAGCCATTATTGGCCAGCTGCTCCATAACAATATGAAAATCCAGATGCCAGATGTCAAAAAACACTAAACTGGGAACAGCTGTGAAACGTAAAACTCTCCAAATGATCTTCATAACATTTTTTAATAATAATCTTCAGTTGCAATAAAATAGCTCAATTGCTATTGCCATGACCTCTTAATAACCAGCTTTATTTGTCAGCCATAGCAAAAATTAAGTCCTTTGTTTGTGTTCGTTGAATACTGAGGTTGTATTCACAAAGTATACAAGTATATTAGAAAATACCAGAGAAACTGTTGCCCATAGCAATTACCATGGATCTTCCCACAGCACAGGGCGCCGGTGACCAGTAACACAACAGAAATGTACACTATTTATATACTTTATATTCATGAAGCCTGGAGATTGCTGATCAGACTCAGCCTCACAGAATTATGCAGACAAGTTCAACTCATTTTAAATTTAAATCAATGCTCGAGACTTCTGCCAAATATGTTGATGAAATACTTAGCAAAGATAATTCTGCTTACAGCGACAGATGCTTGCCAGCTTCAACCCACCTCTTTTAAACATGCACTGCATATATACAAAGGTGTTACCTCAAAACAGGTCTGCTCCTGCTTCTCTGTTGGCCATATTCTCCATTTACAATTGTTGCATGAATATGATTGTATGTGTCTGTTGTGTTTGGTTTTGTGAAATTGTCACGTGTTTTTGACTCTTCGCTTTTGATTCATTCTTTGCAAAATCTTGCAATTTAAAATAATAATTGACAGCTGGCAAACAGCTAGAGATGATTTACTTGTACTGCTTCAGGGAACACTATGGTAACATTTTGTAAAGACAAAATGAGTGTAAACTAAAATCCAGGAAATGTTCTAAAATGTGGCAAGTGAGAAAAAATCCACTTAAAAAGACTTGTTCATGCTTTATATTTGGCAGGACTTCTCTCCGCAGAAGTTTTTAATCTTTGGTCAAATGGTTGTTTTATAAAGGAGACAACTTTCCTGTTTATTTAAGCAAAATTAACTGCATTTCCATTTAAGTTCTTATCATTTAACAACTATAAAGCCAGCGACCCTGCATATGTCTGATGTATTGAGGAAATGGTCTATTAATTCCAACAGCACCTGTCGAGATAAAGCTGAGCTCTCGTGAAAAAAAAAGAATGTAATCTAATGGCAACGATTACTCTCCATGAATCCCCACTATACTTTGAAAGTCATTTTGAGCTTCATTGCTGACTGTGTTCAGAAAAGCACAGTGTCAAAACCATAATGAGGCATTTAAGTCGCATTTTAGAAAGGAGTAAAGCCAAACTCCTACTCTTAGGTCAGTTGTGTCATTGTCAGACCCTTCACACTCGGTCTGATAAAATGCCAAATACATAATTGGTGATGTGATGAGGTGAAATGTATGAAAGTACCTGTACCTTTAAGAGCTGAACCTCCTGCACTGGTAGTGTAGTGTTTGGTGAAAGGAGTGGTCTTATTTGCCCTTTTCAAAGATGTGACTAGCAATCCCTCTGCATGACCCCAGCTCAGAAAGATCCCTGGACTGGGATTTGTTCCCTTGGATACCTGAGCACACACATTAGATCCCCCCCCCTTCCTCCTGTATATTCAGTATATCCATTGTTATGCACTATATAGTGAAAGATCTGTGTTGACTTTGCAGCATTGTGCCGGCTGTTGTATAATCATCCATTATTCTGTTTACCTACGCATCATTATGCTGCTTCAAATAAGACAATCTCCATGATTCTTCACCCATCTGCATCCCTCTGTAGCTGTGATCAAAGCGGTCACAGTAGCGAGGCGTCGTGAAGCTCGGGTCAGGATGAACTCCGAGTCTCCATCTGAATCCAGGCTCCTCATCCCTGGTGCCTCTCAATGACTCCATCAAAGGTCTGACAGAATGGAGACAGGGCCCTCTCCATCACCCTGTGCTGTGTTGAAATGAGCTCTCGGTTTCTGCTTGTTCAAGTGGAAGGGGCTTCATGGGCAGTGATGGGACACAGTCGCCAGCCTGTCCACAGAAACAAATGGCTCGCAACACACCTCATTTTCTTTCTTTTTTTAGTATTATTGAGATTTCTTACTCATAAGACGGCCATCAATCATTGTCAGCGCTGCATGCATTTTACTTAAGACTGTCAGCTTCACAGTCCAAACTAGTTGGCAGTCCAGTGATAGTATTCCTAAAATGTAAATGATTTCTGGAGACTGTCCCTCCCAGAAAAAACATGACAGTTCATATAGCCACATAGCTTCTGAAATTTAAAGTTGCTATTATATATATATATATATATATATATATATATATATATATATATATATATATATATATATATATATATATACACACACACAATGGATCAAGCGTTCACATTATATGTGAAAGGAGTTCCTCAGGTGGCAATTTTGATTCCCATTCGCCTCGTCTTTTTTTGCTGCAGCTGTTCTCAACGTTTATATCTTAAAAGCAAGCTATAAAATAGCAAACAGCAGACGTACAATTAGGGATTAGTGGAATTTTGAGCAATTTAAGATAGCATATTGCCCTCAGGAGTTGGTGGAGGCCAAAAACAGAGGTAAGAGGAGAGTGAATATTGGATTTACATTCATCAAACAAACACAATTTTCAATGAATAATAACGCTGCACTGTTGCTTCATGTGTAAAGCCCTGAACAGACAAAACATGTTTTGTACCCAAGATCTCAAATGCCGCACTCACACAGGGTTCCTACTGTCTGGCCGTCCACAGCAGAAGCACATTTCTTCTCACCAGTCAATAAGCGATTATGCTGCCACGCTGTTTTCTATAGAGCTAATTCCTGTCTTTCTCTGTCTGTGTCTGCTCATTGCTTTGTTGAGAAACAACCGACAAATACGTGACATAAGTATGTAATTCAAAAACCTATTTCTAATAAATATAGGGTGGATGGATTTTGAAATTTGATGATGTGGGAGGGAAAGGGAAAGAAGGGAGGAAAGGGAGAACGTGTGGTATGCATATTTTATCATTCATCAGAATGAGATTATTCATATTATATATGATATATCCTTTTGATTGATTTTAGCAGGCTATCTGTGTGTTTTCTCGACAGATTTGCTCAAGGCATGCCAAGAGAATAGCATCTGACTGGAGCATAAACGAGCAACAATCTGCTGACGAGACAAAAAATCTGTCATTTGACAACAATGCACCCTAACCTCTTACTTATTTAACTTGTCCCGTTCAGGTTACAAAACTGGAAGCTTGTGTAGGATATTGATGCTCGTAAAAGATTAGCCAACATCACTGTACTGCTAGGAGCGCTCAAACATCTCCACTCTAACTCAGTAAAGGTTTCTCCTGAAGCTCTTACATTATTCTGTTGTTCTGTTTGTTGTATTGTGTCCATGGTTGAGCAACCAACTGGGAAATAAATCAGCTCCTGCTGTTGTCCAGAGAATAGATTATCCAGATGTTGTCTGAGAGATGAAACCCTCTCTCACTTCAACAGGATTACAGCCACTCTAGCTCGATACTGCAATGACGCACAGAGACTCATACTGATAGTGCACTTAGCCGCTCATTGTTTTGTTCATTTTTGTTTGTGATAATACAAAATACACCTATGTGTATTCACCCAATTACAAGAGCCACAACTTCAGGCAGGCCGACTTAAACTGAAAAAGTATGGCGTTAATTGTCATTTAAATAGGCTCTTTTGCTTATATTCTCTTTAACAATATTGGTAGTTTGGAAAAGGAGAAATGATTCCTCGGTGAGATGCCGCTGAGAGAGAAAAGGGCACAATTAGATCCCCGATCAATTTGCCAGGAAGAGGAGGGGGTGTGGTGGGCAATCGATACCCTGATTATGCATGAGGACGTCACCGCTCACATTGAGATCAAAGCATCAATGATCCAAGCTGAAGCGATCTATGATCCATGAATTCATGATCTATAAGTCATGTGTAGAGGAGAGCGGGGTGAAACACGCCACTGCGTATTCAAAGTGATAAATTGCAACACGATATGTAAACGAAGACAAGTTATCTTTACCCCAGAGCCTATGAAATCATGCAGGCTTTTATTATCTCATTTGTAATCAATAATTTGAAACTCCTCTGTGGAGGCACTTAGAAGTGTCCTTTGGGATATTGTTGTGTTTGAAAAGCAAACTGGGGAAAGAGGGAGTGGTTATGCCTTATGAAATATAAAGGGGAGGATCAAAAGGCAGTTGGTTACAGTGATGAGTTTTGATTGTGACATTTATAAGTTCCTGTTTCTGCAGCAGTCGGAGGGGATTATGGCTGCGTGTGAAAGGTACACAACACTAAAACTTACACTACTTAAGCAAACGACGGATATTCAACAACGGATATTCAAATATTCATGAGTTTCGAGAAACTCCATCCCTTTCTTCTCTGCTTTGAGGTCAAAGGACTAATATGGAGCCTTAAGATGTTGCTCATATCTCTGGACCATTGCTTTAGCCTTTGTAACTCATATGAATAGCATTGAAAATGATAAGAAAGGGAGCACAATAAAACTATAAAAACACGATGAGCCTTTTTTTTTTTTACAAGCCACATACCACGATGAAAGCCATTCACTGCCTCCTGAATGGAGGATCTGAAATTGAGTAAGTCCTATTGGTGTGAATTGTGAAGTGAGCCTGAATGACACACATTGTTTTGTCCCCTGTACAGACACATAAGTAAGTGAGATGAAAGAGCGGTGCACCTGGCAGGTCCACACTCGTCTTTGATCCGCCGAGGCAAACATCAAAGACTCTGTTGGGGGCTTTGTGTGGACGGCGGCCGGCGAAGCACTCGGCGCTGTAAGCACCAATCCTGCAGTATAAAGTGCAGCTCAACAAGAGGAGGGAGGCTTAAGGAAGATGTGTTTTTTTTTCAGCGGCCAAAATTACAACAATTGTGCAGTCTCTCTAAAGCGAAGTAACTCAGACGAGATCAATCCAGTGATAATGGGAGAGATGCTTCAGTGCAATTACCGTCAGAGAAAATGCTTGTGGGAACATAAATACACAAGTGAATGTGATGCGTTTACAGTTTGCTGGAGACCTGCAAACGAAAAATGAACAAATAGATAAGTATTACTGGATGTGCATAAACACCTGATCATCCTTCACATTCTCCGACAGCATTATGTCTCGCTCACTTTTTTTTAACGTGAGTCTTAAAAATAAACTGTCCGTTTCCTATTAATCATGAGAAAAAGGACTTTTTGTCACAACAATCGCGATGTAAATGTCACTCGTACTCCAACAAGAATGTGCACCTGCGCACATTACGTTGTGTTGCTGCAAAAGTTGACTGTTTGATGCCCCTTTCACTTTTCTACCTACTTTCATTGCCCATGCCCAGAGCCAGTTTTAAGTTTCAATTTGATCTCACCTGCACACCTAAAAGTTTGTGACGACATCTTGCATAGGTGTGACGCTATCTGGTCGACACATTTTATATATATACAGTCATATAAACACTGGAACTGCTCCTCCTGATACGAAAGGTGTTCCCAGGACCACATTTTGCCATAATGACACACACACAAACTATTCCAGTTGGTTGCTCTAGCCATACATATATATGTTGTTGTTTTTTCTACAAGTTTTACCGACCATAATTAGATAAACAAGTTTTCTCCTCAGTAATTGCCGTCTAAAGAGGGAGCCTTTTAGAAACATCACCTCCAAACTGCCCTTGAAAAACATGAATATGATTACACTAATCACAAAGAAACCCAGTGGAAACAGCACTTGGTTAGAGGGAAGGTAGAAACTGCGTGGGAGGGTAGAAAGATGTTGCAAGTGTGACAGATGAAATGTAATGTACACTTTTTAACACAGCAGACGCTTTCAAACATGTCCTGTTTTAACTGGTTCCACTAACAACTTGTAAGGTGCAAATGTTCCTGGAGCAGAACAAGCTTTTTATTTTGTAGTGAGCGGCTGTCCATAAGAGCCAGACAGATGTGCTTCATCGAAGGAAATACACATGTTGAAAAGATAATTCAATAATTAGATCATGCACCGAGTAGATTGGCAAGATGTTTTACAAGAAATGTAAGAAGTCTTGCAGATTTTTATGACAATGATAATGACTTGCAGAAAGATAATTTAATTTAATTTTTAAGTTCTCACAATATAATTGCTAGAGGCCTCTCCCAGCGAAAGTCCATATTTCCTAAAATTACGTTTGCATTATTTCTTGAGCATACAGTTTGCTTTCATGAAAAAAAATAATAATAACTTGTGTGTCTCAGCAGCCATTACATGTGATTAGCATGATCACTGAGCCGATAACGAAGGTGTGGGTTGTATCTGAAATGTGTCTGTCATGTTCGATGTAATCTATTTGGTTGGTTCTGTTCAAATTGTTTGTAATTTTTCATTGTTATCCCACCAGTGTGATTTAATTAGCTGTGGGAGAACGGGAAGCTGGTTCAGTCAGTGAGCGGCTGGTGTACTGGCAGTGTTGGGGGAGTAGTTTCACAAGATGTAATTAAACTAGTAAATTTGCATTGCATTTTACAGTCCTCTGGTGGCGGTTCAACTAAATTCAAATTTAAATTGTGTTAATATTGTTTCATCTTTGCTGGCACCACTACCACATGGAATATCTGCCAATACGATTTTTTTTTTTGCCATCTTATACATTAGAACGTACAGGGGAAGCTAATGGTTGAGTGACTCGGTGGGTATTGGGTGATGGATGCTGATGAAGACAGGGAGACTTTTAACCCAATCAGGGATGTGTTATATGATGGGGATCAGTAGAATCAATACAGTGTTATTTGCGATAAACAAATCATATATAACCTGGTCAGTGAAAATGTTGCAAAAAGGTCACCAGACTATTCTCGTGATGAAAGATAGAAGATGATTTGAAACCATCTTTTTGAAAAGTTGGAGTAAAAGAAAAGTTTGGAGACAGCTCTGTAGTGGCTCAAATGGAGTACATATAAGCTTGGGAAAATGGTTGGAACTACAGTTTTGTGAGTATGCTGTAAAAAACAATAGTACAACGGATTCAAAAACCTATTACAGGAAATTGTAGGGCAATATCAAAAGGGAAAAAGCAGATTTCATATGCAATTCAATCTCTGGCAAGCGATATTGGAAATTGCAGTTATAGATGCATTCATCATTGGACTCTTTGTTCGTCCATAGGGTGTAACAAAATTGTTATTATAAGAAATATGTACTAGATGTACCAATGTGAGAGTAGTGTCACTTAATTATTCAATAATGGCATATACTTCCACATATTATTATCAAAGTAGGAACGGAAAACAGCTATTAATTCAGTGACACATTCAGTGATACCATGTTCTGAGGTAAAACAGAATAGACAACACATGAACTAGCTGTGTATGTGTGTAGGTGGGTGGTGATGTGAATATAGTGCATTCCACATAGTATACATTATGACCCATCATTTAATTGAATATATGTATACACATTTCTACATAGTGTACAATGTATATGAGAAGCGAGCCCACAGAACGAGAGCAGTCGGCCTATTGTTACTCCTGAAGACGCTGATGAGCCGCTCATTGAGCGGCACAGTAAAAAGGGCTGACAACCGTCTCCAGTATAATGAGATAAATCGATCAATCACATCAATAGCAAATTACAACATTCATAATTGATCCAAGAACAAATGCAGTATAGATCATGCCGGCGTTCAATAGCTTTACCATAATATTCATGTTACACTGAGCATATTCAGGAACTAATTAAATCTCAAAGGAGAGGATCGATGTTTGAAGTAGCATGAGAGAACTATTGATCGTACCACCAGCATCTCTTTGACAAGTGATTCAAACTGCATGTTATGACAAGTATTTGTTTTTATAAATTTGTTTCATCTTCTCCAGAAAATTATATTTAGGTAGCAGATAGAGACCACAGCTGCAGGAATAACGAGGTGAACTAAATAATTCTAGGATACACGTGCCTGTATTTCTAGTGGCAATGTGATAACATGTGTGTGTGCCATTAGGTTTTTTCTCCTATTGGTGCTTTCAGAGCCTGCATGTACAAGCTGTGAAAACTACTTTGCCCTTGGAGGAAAATAATAATAATAAAAAAAAAATGTTATATCTATTGCATCCTCACAATGACTTGTCATAACTTGCATTAGCTATGATTGCATTTGCCCGAGTTTAGGTATTGGACATATATTGAGTAAAGCGCCGAGGCTTTTCAAAAGCCTTCGCAGCACTTACAAAAAGACGGTGGCTGTCAGATGAGAGTTCACTTGGTGAATCAATACCAAGGACAGCAGGATAAATGCTAATGTCTGGGCGCAGGAACAGTCGTCATGAGGCTGCTTTTCGGTTCCACTTCTTCTCATCATGATAAAATGTTCAGTTTACCCACTCAAGAGTGCAGTTACTGCACTTGTACTAACTTGGTTTTCAGCTAATTTTATAGTTACTTCATATAGAAAAGCGTTTTTTATATAAAGTAAAACATACTCTCAATGGTCAAATATAAGTTATTTTTTAGTTTGGTCCCATTTTAGAGCTATTCTTTAACTTAAAAGCTATTTTGATGGCTATTATGTTTGTAATGTTGTTATGTAATATTGTAATGTCCAACTCATCCATACAAATGAGGACGACATAGGATAGTAACACTTGTCAGGATGACGTAATAAAATGCAACAGCACCACAAGCCTCAACCTCCAAAATGGCC
The DNA here is from genome assembly GCF_023055335.1 of Clinocottus analis. Classification (NCBI taxonomy): domain Eukaryota; kingdom Metazoa; phylum Chordata; class Actinopteri; order Perciformes; family Cottidae; genus Clinocottus; species Clinocottus analis. The sequence goes on along the minus strand of NW_027175931.1, from coordinate 20,089,466 downwards.
ATTAAGTTGAATCACCACCTCCCTAAAACATTACATTTATTGCAGGATTGTATTCCACTGATTAGGTTTGCTTAGCTGTACCTACGAAACTGGCAGATGAGCATAGTCCAGTAAAAAGAGTCAGATTCATGCCAAAACTCAGTTTTGACCACATAAAGCGTTTTACCCTCGCGGGCCAGAAGAACTCCCAAAAAGCATCACGTTCCATCTCCCACAATGGGAAAAGGTTAAAATCCATTTATAGCTCAAATATTTCTTGTGTCATTTAAAAGCTGCGCTTCCCCTCCATTTTTCTCTCCGCTGCTGACCTTTTTCTACTGTCCACTTTTTCAGCGCAGGTGGAGAGTATCTTGGCCACACTCCATCTCTTCCCAAATGAGGCCAAACCGAGGAAGTGAATCAATGTGTTTTTCCCCTAGTCATAGGAAACAGCTGCCGTGCTGTCGGCCGGTACGGAGCTGGGCTGACTTAATGCCAGAGCCGGCGAGGAGAGTCAGCGGGGAGGAGAATCCCCCCCCACCGTCTGCATCCGCTTGTACTAAACCCATCACCTGAGTGAATTCCACTTGCCATGCCTCCGAGCTACACTCAAAGCACAGGGATGTAAACAAAGAACCAGCTATGCTCCAGCTGGGTACCGTCCTGGCACTGTCACAATATTTCACCATATCAGTCCTAATTAACAGTATCACTTGTATATGCCCTTGGATTATTTGAACTTTCTTTCGTGCAAATGTTGAAGGCTGCGGTTGCAGGTGAATGAACTGATGTGATTATGAATGGTTTCCAGTCCGTGTGTTCATATAAATGCAGATAGGAGTGGGGGCTGGGGGGGTGGGGGGGATAATGAAATAATATCATGGAGAGAATGAAACGCTTCAAAATAAATTTTTAAAAAAAAGGGAATTTGAGTGGGGAGGTTCCCGTGCAAATCTTTAGCATGTTTCATAAGCAGGACCTGACCTTATCTTCCACAGATGCCGGCAGCATGCATAATAAGAGTTGGCCCTTTGTGCCAAATGCTGCAGGGCAGAGCCAGCGCCTCTCTCCTGGAGCAGACCAAACCCTTTTTTTTTTTACTTTCAAGCCACAGCTGTACAAACAAATATACAGACACTCGGGGATGCAGAAAAGCACGCATGGAAGGACGCTCCCCTCCCCTGTGTTCAACACCTCCTTCATGTTGCTCTATGCCGTTCATCCCCATCTCCCGCCAGAAGATGCCTTTCCATGAGTCGGGAGGTGATGTCTGAGATTGTATCCATGCTTACATCCCGTAAGAGACACAATAAGCTTTTTTTTTTATTTTCCCAAGAAGTAATAAAAGATAACAGTGAAATCTCTCTGTTAATCATGGATATGTATGCATTTCTCTATACCTACTTGAATTGCTTTAATTAAAATAAGGGTGTGTGTGTGTGTGTGTGTGTGTGTGTGTGTGTGTGTGTGTGTGTGTGTGTGTGTGCGTGTGTGTGTGTACATGGGCCTGATCTGCGTTTACAGTAGGTGTGTGTGCAGAATACAGGAGGAGCATCTGTGCAAAGCTCGGAGACAAACGGAGGCTACCTGCTCCATATTCATGTGTTTCCCCACATGTGACCCTCCACTGTAAACAAAGCATATTAAACATGGATACTCGGCGGCAGCCTAATGAAAACTTGCACATATTACTCACTGTGTAATGAATCAAAAGCGCTTCCTCTTTCATCAAATATGTATTGAAGTAATATTCTTAAGCCCTTCAAATCCAAACAACTGTTCTGTGTGGTATTTACCAGCAGACCTGCGCGGCCTCAGAGCCGAGCTTAACACAGCAACGCATAACAATATCACAAAATAAATCCTTGACTTAATGAAAGTATTGAGTTCATCGATCATCCCAGGGCCAGGTGGATCAAATCACTATAAAACTAATACTTAGAGGAAGCGCTACTTCCTTTAACAAATAGATTGTGCAATATCCGTGAAATACACATTATAGCTATCTGCTGTAAAATCCTGTTTCCCTTCTTACGGATACGATATTTGAGTCGCATCATCGCCAAATCATCTTTGACAATGAACGATCGCTCAATGTCATTAATCTTTAAAGGAGCCCCCTTATGTCTGTTGTGTTCTGGAGTCTGGGACGCAGCAGGGTGTGACAGAGGGGAGAACCACAGTCGTGGTTAAAAGGATCGCAGGAACAGAAAAGCCCGCTGTCCCCTTGAGACATTTCGTCTCTTTCTCTGGAGCTGAAGCAAACCAGCTGACAGGTTCCGGTAGCTGCCTGGAAACCTCTGGAAACAAAATGACGGACCGCAGCTGTCTCTGACTCCGCACACCCTCCATCACCACCACCCATCTGCTGCCTGGGACAAACCCTGCATTTCAAAAGTCCTCCACCTTCCTTTCAGTGCGTCCCCGCAAAGGCTAGCAAACAGCTTCTCGTTAACGGCATCTAACTTGGTGAACTTAATGCGGCTTTCATTAAGTTGTAATACCATTTTGCATGAAAGCAAACAGTGGTGGTACTGTCCCCTACCCCTTGCCCTGTCTCAGCTTGAGGACAAATAGCTATTGGGCTCCCTCTATTGGCCTTTGTGCATCTATCTGCATTCTGTCCAGCAGCAGGTTCAAAGGGTAAAAGGGCCAGGGACCGAATTTTTAGATATGCCCCAGACTTTCTATGAAGCAATATTGGTAACTCATAAACTCCCAAAGGTCTCCATCGTAGCAGCCACAGTATCTGATTTGTGTGTGAACAACAAAGAGAGCGTGTTTCAAATATGTGAGTTCATGCCAGAAGATTGGGGATGACGTTGACAATTATTTTCAGTAATTCTATTAATTGATGTATTGCTTTGAAATAACTCGTATTGTCTTGCATTGTCCGAACAGCCGTCTAGAACCCAAAGATATTCAAGGAACGATCGTATGAAAAAGAGAGAAGCAGCAAATGTTCACGCTTGATGAGGTGGAACCAGAAAATTCATTGCTTCGGAGATGTTATTATTCTTCTGTCAGTCAATTATAAAATCAAGCCAAAAAGCTGTCACATTATAGTCCTATGTAAATAACCGTTTTTTCCTCGTGAAATAATGAAAATGTAAAGACATGAAGGGCGCAACCGCTTTAATCTTATGAACTATTATTTGTTTGACACAAGCTGAACTTTGTGCTGACCAGGTAGCACATTCGCTCAGCTGATTAGCATCGTCGTAGCACCTGAACTGATTGCTGCGTCCCGTTTTAATTAGATCACACTATCCACAACAATTTCCTCAGTAACTATTGTTGCCAAGGAGCCAACTTCTAAAACATATTCTCCCTGTGATGAATTATTCATAGACTAAAGCAGCAATGCCCCAATCATCCATCAACATCCGGGGGTAAATACATAAACAACTAGAAAGAGCATTTCCTGCTGAAAATGCGTTGGAATGCAAAAGGCTGAAGCTTATAGCTGAAATATTTGAAGGAAATAGCTGAATATAGCTGAACATAGTGGAATATAGCTTAAATTAGCTAAATATAGCTAAATATATTTGAAAATGAAAGAATAGCTGAATATATGTAAAAACAGCTGAATATATTAATGCAGCTGAAAATTGCGGAATAGATGAATATATAAATAAATAGCAAATCATTACTGAAAATATAGAAAAGGCAAAATACCTGCTGAAAAATGTTACAGTTCGAAGTCATTTCATTGAACTGTTGAAAATCATTGTCGTTTAAATGTATAATTGGAAAAGTTGAAAGGAAAACTGCATCATCTAAATCAGGGGTGTCAAACATACGACCCGGCCCGCCACAGTGTCCAGTCCAACAGAAGAAAAAAAAAAGTTTTTTTGAAAAATTAAAATCTGTCACAGGTGGGGTTTGAACCACTGACCCTCTGCTCCTAAGGCGGAGTTGCTAACCACTGATCTACAGGTGCAGTTGGTGAGAGACCTGATATTACTGAGTGTCTACAAAACCATCCGTCAAACCTCAGAACGTGAACGTCAGTGACGCTGTTCATCCTGACGTCTATAACCAAAGTGACCTGCACACACGCGCGCGCACACACACACACGAACGTGCACGCGACCATAATAACACGTTCACGCGCGAGCACGGCCGTTCATGTGCGCGACCCGTTCGCGTGTGCGGCCGCTTACGTGCCTGCTGCCTGTAGATGCACAGACCAAAGGGCTGCTGCTGGGGACGGACCGGCTCTCCCATTCAGTCGGACCTCAACACGTCTTATCTGTTGGATTCCTATCGACCGCAGTTTACGGCAGAAGACAAGATTTCCAACGTTTTGAGCTATAAATTATGTCCAAAGAGTATACGGTTTGGAGTAGAGAGCAAGTTTAAAATATGTGTATCGCCAAGTGCCCTCGCTCTGGAGTCTGACGTCACCGCTGTGAGCTGCCCAACACACAATAATGAGAAAGGCAGAAAAGGTGCGGAAAAACTATAAAACGAAAACGCCGACAGTTAAAACAATATAGGATATATCAAAAAAGATGAGTAATACAATAACAGCTAAACGTTTTGTCAACATTTTAAAGGTGGAATGGTGTCTCTAGCTGGAGGCATGACAGAGCCTTTACCTTTTGAAGTTGAAGAGTTGAAAGCGGATTTGAAGATGTTCTTCATTGGAAACCATTCATTTTTTTTTTATAAAAAGCTGAATAATTTTAAAATTTGAGTAAATATGAAAAATGTAAAAGCGTAGATTAATAGCTAAAGGTTTTGTCAACATGTGAAATTTTAAATATTGTCTCAAGCTCAACGTATGAAGAAACTGTAAACGTTTGAAGTTGAAGATGATTTGAAAATTTCCCCATTGGGTCCCATTATAAAAAAAATCATAAAAAGCTTAATAATTCAAAGATTTGAAAAGTCTGAAATATGAAAAGTCTTAGCCATCGTGTCCTTAGGTAACTGAATATTTTTATAATTGAACTTTTTTCTGTAGCTGAAAATATGAAAGAGTTGAAGAGGTCCAAAATACGGATGGAAGAAATAGAATAATAATAAAAAGTTTAATAAAGATTTGAAGAACAATAGTTGGAATGCTTGCAGCATTCCAACTAATAATATTAACATAAGTCAGCCTTAAATCTTAAATGTAGTCGTTTGGTGTGCAGACCGTGACACAGGATGTGTATTATTCTTGCTCCAGAGTGATTGTGGGGAAACTGATATGAGTTTACCTCTGGCTCAAGGAACTCCATTCATTTGGTACATGAATGGTAGAGAAGTGGCAGTATTGAATAAGGCTTTAATTTGATGTCCCTTATAAAGTCTATCATGGAAGAACTCGTTGCAGAAAGTTTACTTCTTTCAGGACTATCTTTCTAAGTAGGAAAGTGAAGCCGGGGTTGAACTGATAATAACATGAAGCTATAGCTGGTGCCGCTTGTCCATCTCAGTGATGCCCCGAGAGAGACATCTGATTATTTTCGTCAATTTCAGAGTCGTCTTGCCACAGCCACATCGCTCCAAACTGCAAACACACTTTAAAAAGCAACACTACCCACTGTCTCCATCTGTCACTCCAAACGACATGATTATTCGCACTCCCTGAATGCACGGAAACCAAATTAAAGTGGTTTATTTGAAACCTCAACACAAAATCTACAATGTCCAGCCCGATTACTTGATGTGTATGAGACACTTTGCAAATTGACAAAAACAATAGTTTATTGTGTTTATTCTGTGAGACACCTGGAGGAACAAACTGATCCTGCGTGAGTCTATTCAGGGCATCATGCTCATGTCGGGCCAGGCCATTAAACAACACGGGTGATAGAGTCTCTTATCCCAAACCAAGTGGTTCGCTGCTCTGTCAACAGCATGTTGGCTACTGGAGGAGCCCCTGACATTTCAAACGGGACATATGTTAACCTCCAATATCCCTCCTCTCAAATATGTATGATATATGTATGTGGGGGGAACCAGAGGACATGGAGCAGGCAGACATGTTTGTAGACTTCATAAATAATTGGACTTGGAAAGGTTACATTTAGCATCAGCTGGATAGAGAAAGACCAGATAAATTTGTCTCTGAGATTGGCCGGGGCACATTTGAAACCACGACCATGAAGACACCAACCACATTTATACTGATGCATGTTCATGCTCTCGCACACACATGTATAGTTTCACATGTGGTTTAATACAGGGGTATGATTTCTTATTATGTCAAATACAGCTAAATGCAAAATGTTCAAAATTAGACCATACAACATAGTATGAAGCAAGTGCAATTTATTCAAAATCGTAATGTACACTGATAAAATGAATACTAAAATACGTATATTAAATGCAAAAATAATCTGTATTTTTTTAACTAACCTGTTATAAATACGGACGTGCCTAAACTTTTTTGAATGCTTCTGAGATATAATATCTCTGAGTTAATTATTTCACTTCATTCTGAGCACTGGGAATTCACATGGGAACCTTTTGCTCAACTAGGCTCATTTATAGGCAGCTCAAACCTGGTTCATTTATCTGTTGAAATTATTCAATGGTGCGTGCCTCATTAATGCTAAAAAAAAAAAGATGACTGCCGTCACTTTATTTGCAGGGTAGCTGCACACTTAACACAGAGATACCGTAATGTATTTTATTATGCACATTCTATGCACTTTATTTAAACGTTCATGTTATATTCTACTGTAGAATCAATTGTAAATATTCAATTGAATAATCCCATTTATTGCACTCTTTTTATTGTTAAATGTGTATTGTTAAATGTTATGCACCTCCCACCAAGACAAAGTCATTGTATGTGAAAACATACACGGAGATAAATAGTTCTGATTCTGATCATGACAAACATTTTTAAAGCTTCTTTTATCCTGCTCTGTGCTGCCATAATGTGTTTGCTTGTTTGTGGGTCACATTATCAATGAAGCTGATCCAAGAAGTTAGCCAAATTAAATGATAGGAATAAACGCGAAGCAGCCCTTTATACATTTGATGTATTAATCATAAAATGAATACATAAAATAAGGATAATTCAGGGATGCTGGAGGGACAGGCAACCATCTCCAACACTTTTCTATGTTTGACCTTTCCTGCCAGGATGAGGAGGGTTCTTTAAAAGAAAATGGAAAGGCGGGAGTTGATGGAGCGGTGTCTTTAATGAGGTATGCTGGGGCTGTTGTCTCTCGATTTAATTAGACAATTATGCAGCCTCCCTCGGAAGAGGAAGCCTCCGGGGTCACAGGGGAGGGGGCGGACGGTGCCACAATGCCACCGTGTCACATGCAGACGTAAGGAGGGTAAATCACAGGTGAGTCCCTCTGGGGCGAGCACACACCCGGCTCTCCATTTGGGAGCCATTATAGGCTCATCCTATTTCAAATTCAGTTCAACCGTCTTTGTCCGTCTTCCTTCTGTTTTTGATTAAGCTGATAATTGCCATTCCACAAAGACGGACACCAACACCAACATTGCCGCAGTCCAATGGTGCCGAGCGGCCTTCCGCTCGACATTTTAACTCCTCGGCAAACACTGAAAACAAGAGACGTGCGCCTCGAAGAAACCAGGACGACTGTGGAACCCTCTGCCAAGTAAACAATGACTTCTACATGCAGGGTATGTAAAGTCGCTGCGAGATTTCATTCCACCAGTGTCTCATTTTGCTCCAGAGAATTGTAATTACAGATTCACTGCCATCTGGTATGCATGCTTGTCTCTGCCCATTTGTCACCGGTGCCAAAGCAGGCTCCAGTTTCTTCCGCGGTGAATTGCTTTAGCCGCATGTTTGCTTTCCCGGTGGATGTGTCACTGCACTACACGCTCAGACAGGCAAAACCCAGAGCACTGCACAGTGGGTTTAAGATATAAGTGAGGTGAAGGTTGAGGTAGCACAGATCCACCACTAAAGAAGGTCCATAACTCACATAGATGAATGGCTGGAAATCTCAGCAAATGATGAGACAAAATTCATTTTGGTGATGTATGGTACGCTTCTCCAAGCAGTATTATTTGTACATATGTCAGCACAAATAAATGTACAGCGTTTCCTTTGTTTTCCTTGTATCCCCTCTAGAGATAAGCTGAGATCGAGAAATCAGCTTACTTATTACTGTGATAAAGGAATAGTTTAACATTTTAGACAATATGTTCATGTTCTTTCTTGTTGTGACTTGTCGAGCTTAGCATGAAGACTGTAAACTAGAAAACAGCTATTCTGGCTTCATCTAAAGATACAAAATGCACATACAGGAACCTCTCGAGCGCACTAATTAACAGAAACACTGTCTGTGTGCTCAGCCGTAGCCTTATCAGCCAGCATGCGGTATGGATCTTATAATCTAACAATCGCAAATAAGCTTATCTCCAAAAATGTCAAACTGTTCCTTTAAGGACCACAGAGCAGCACAAAACTATTAACAGTGCATGCATTCCCATTGTAAGAGCAACAGACACACAAAGGGGAAATCTTCTGCATCGTATTCCTCCTGTACATACATGGACTCACAGCTGCAGCTTTCCAATCGACCGTAAATCATAATCAGCCTCCAATCTTTTCCTGCACATATTCATATGCAATTCAGAAAATGAGGGACTTTTCCCATGGAAGTAATCGCCCAGCAGAGAGCCTGACTACAAAATGTGTCACTGCTAGCAGGGAAGAGAATAAGAGAAAGACAAAGAAAGAAAAAACACTTTCCCACACAATGTCCCAGCATGAAAAACACTTCTTCTGCGACACGCAGCTCCATAAGACAATTAATCCATCATTACTGCTGATTTAACCCTAACTCAGGTCCCAGACAGATGATTGTACAATCCCAGCATGGCCTATCTATAAGTGAGCAGCTACAGGCTGCGGGGATCTGCTCGCTTGTATTGAAACATACTGCGGGGAATTTTCTCCAAGTGTCAGAGCTCGAGCCAGCTGCCATAAAAGACACACGTTTAAAGAGGCACAGTGTGGAGGTGGTGGGATCGCTTAGCCGGAGCATTATGGTGGCACCACCCGGGCAAAGGTAAGCTAGCGCATTTAGCAGCTGCTTTCAGTGATCAATTTCCTTTAATAATCAAGCTGGGGCCTTAATAGTGTGAAAATAGAGGGATTAAGCGACATGATATGAGGCTGTGTTTCACTTTTATGATGGATCTCTCCCATCGCGTCTTTTGAAGGTGTGAGAGGACATCGAGCGGGTGTGTGAGAGGCATTGCAAGCGTGCACCTGTCGTTCAGGGGGGAGTTTAAGAGCATAAACAAACTCCATGTGAAGACCTTAACAAAGGAGATAGAATTGAAGCAGAAATGTAACAAGAAGGCCTCATTAATAGTCCAGAGAAGAATCAATTTTAATATTCCACTCAACCACGCCACTGACATGAAGACAGGGCACGCATGGTGCGTCAGTCTCCATGGCTGTCAAACCTGAAGGTACTTGACGTGCCAGTATTGTTGACTGATAGAGTTGAAGATCAACTTATTTCTGGAGGATAATCTGTAAGCAAGCTTCTCCTTCATGGAAAGGTGAACAGTCTGTTCCATACTTATGTGCTCATTAATGTTTTTCCACATAATACTGATTTAAATTAGGTCTGCTTTGTCTTTTCTAAGCACCTCAGCTTAATTAAATAAGACGGTGTTGTTGAAAATACAATACAATACTATAAGTGATAAACTACTTAAATAAGAGCAGTATTGCAGCCACACACCGAGCACACTGGCAGATACTGTAATGTATGGTGGCTGGTGAGGGTCAAACAGAGTCTCCTGATTTCATAAGCAGGAATCCCGAATATAGCATAACAGACATTGCGGTATAGTCTTTCTTTTTACTTTTAGTACGGCTGCTGGGCCAAAGAGTTCCGCAAATGTGACTTTTAAAGGGACATATTTACCTGTTTAAACCCTAAAATCATCACTATATGAATGTAGTAGCTGTTATGTTGGCGCTCAAATCAGCAGCCATAATAATCCTGAATACTTGTGTTTCTGAAATGCTAATGTGTTCCTGATGACGGTAGAAAACAACAGAGCTTAATTTCTTGTTTCCTGGGTTTTTTAGACACTGCACGTTGTTGTCTGTGTTTACAAATACCAGCGCTGAATGAAAAAAAAAATCTTTATTGCAAATAACAAAGGGAACGGACGCAAACCCCCCCAGGTTACAGACTGAGACGAAAGGAAAAGCAACTAGCTGCGAGGGTTGCAGGCAGGTAAGAAGCCCCGTCCTCCCTCCTCTTCTAGGAGAGAGAAAAGAACTTCAATCAACGACAAACCACTCTTCCATGACATCCAGCTCTGGGATTGTGGTGACAATCCGTCTCAAAAGGTTGAGAGCCCAACTGCAAATAGAAAAAATGTTTTATTATACTGTTATTATGCTGTTCCCTGATAAAAAATTGTTTTATTGTAAGTTGTCTTTTTTTCATCATATGCTTTGTTTTGCATTGTATTTTAAGTCTATGTTTTTTGGGGTGGCCATTTTCATATGGGAACTAGACGTTAAGTCGAGAATTGGCAACGTTGGGTGTATCAAAATGAGACTTTTCTAGATAAAGGTCAATTTAAATAGTCAGATTGGAAGCTCTACAATTAAACAGGAATGTATTTTTATATGAATGCACAATTCAACCTGATATATACGGTATGAAATCTGGCATTTGGATTCGAATATAAATAGAGTTCTGTGGGAGTCAGCCCATGTAAAGTTTTGACTGCCAAAGGCTCTGCGGGGGATTATAAATGTTAAGTTTGTTGATAAGCCATGACCTTTTGCTGAATTTCACACGTTAGTGAAGGATGTTTAATATGCACCCACAGTTCAATAGCTCAAAAACATCTACAGTCTCTTTTTTGCGGGTTTGTAGTCATATGAATCCATCAGTCCAGTTGGAATCATGTGTATTTTGTCCATCAGAAAGTATTGTTATTCCACTTATATGGATTAAAAGATGTCCCACAGCTACTGTGTTGGATATATTGTGCATAGTTTTGGGGTTTGCAGAATCATTCTGAGCATTTTCTGTCAGCCACACACACACACACACACACACACAGAAATAAGTACCTGCAGGGTAAAACAGAAGATTTCGCTTAAATTGATCACAAACACACAACAGTATTTATCAAATGGATTTGTATAATACTAATTAATACTTTATCCTTGGACCAAATATTTTTGTTCTATTTGAAATACTGCATTCATGAATATCAATTAAAAGCAGACGACGACAAAAGCACACATCCGTTAATCTCTCAGTGGTGCTGTGCAATATCCTGGGCTTTCACAATAATTCATTAGGTGTTCTGTCCGATCCTTTTTGAGAAAAACATCACGTGCCAATGAGTGCACACATACGCAGGACCAAGGGGGCCTCGGACTCCACGTCCAGGCTCGATGGATTTGTGTTGACTCTCCGCTCACAGCTCAAGGTCGCGGTTCCCCGTGACTCCGCATGGCCTCGCGATTCCCGCTGCACGCTGCGTTCCCACTGAAGACCGTGCTGTCTCAGCTTTCTGTCCCACAATCTGCAAGTGCTGCCCTCGCCCTCTCGACCTCCCAGAGCTCAACCTGTCAACCCGCCCACCCCCCAGACCCCTGCTGCAGTGCAGTGGGGAGGCAGTGGGGGTAGATCTAAAAAAAAAAGGTAAAGCGAAAGGAAGATTAAGAAAAAGATGAGAGCAGCAGGAATGGGCTGTGGAGCAAAAGACAGAAAACAATTTAAAGCGGTAAGAATGGAAAAAGCCAAAGCACTCGAGATTGAAAGGCCTCTTCCTCTAATTTACACCGTATTCATCACCGCAGAGGGCAGACACTCTCATATCGCTTTCCATTCACTTCCTCACCCTTGGCTTCAGGTCAAAGGAAAAGGCAATTTCCCCTCAGCCCATGTACACGCTGCTCCATTCCTCATGGATAAACTGTACTTTTGAAAAGCGTAGAAGTGAGAGCATTCATCACCAAGCCGGGCCTCCCCACTCCTCCTCCTCCTCCTCCCCACTCCTCCTCCTCCTCCTTCTCCTCCTCCTCGGCAGGAAAAGCTGGAAGACGCAAACAGATCTGATTAATAACTTTCTCCTTGTGCAGTTAAAGACCGCTCGGCAGGGCCGCTGTCAGTCAGGAGGGCCAGTGTTGGGCGTACTGCCCACCTAATTCGCTTACTGAGCACTGGGCAGCGTGCCCACGTACTGAAGAGGCAGAGCAGACAGACTCAGCCTGTCCGACTTTCATCTTGGAGATCCACCATGCTGGGCCTGCCAATGAAGACACCAGGAGTCTGTTACAAACCCACTCGTAACACTCTCTCCCACACAGCTTCAGCTGGGAAAAGAGAAGAACTCAAGTGAAAGTCAACAGACTCATGCAAACTAAAAGTAGGCTTAAAACAGATGTCAGCGAGGATATCTTTGTGTGTGTGTGAAGGAAAACAGGGATACAATGTGTGCTGTGTCACTTTATTTAGCTATTCATGGAAGGAAAAGCTGTTGTAGGAATAACTAAATGGCACTCCTGTCAATGTGGCAGCCGGTAAGCCACAAAAGCAACAAAACAAAACAAGCACACATTTGCAAACCCGGGTACCACCGGGTTCTTCTCTCCTTTCTCATCAGATTTCCATCTCCCGCTCGCACACTGAATTTCTCTTTAAAACATCACTTCCACTTCAGAGGGATGGAGAGAAGAGAGAGAGAGAGAGAGAGCTGGAAGTAGATGGATGATGATTATTCAGGCACACTCTCTCTTCTCTTGCTCCTCTCTCCATTGATCCCGTCCCATCAGAGAGGCTATAAATATTAATAAGAGGGCTTTGTTTTAGCAACCTGTGTGAAGATCAGAGCGCAGAACAATAGAAGTATCTGGACATGTTTTTTTTTTCTTCCTTTCCTGCAGGCAGACAGGCAGGCAACCTGCAGAGTGTCCTTGGGGGTGGGGAGCCTGCGGGGAGCGCAGCCCTCAACCCAGCGCCTCGGGCTCGGTGCGTTCAAGTCAAGGGCAGCTCAAGGGGAACTGCTAATGTGGGGGACATGAGTCTGGTTTAAAATTAGCCTTTTACTGGCGGACTCGGGCTGCATGAAGTCGCAGACAAACAGTCATTGTTTTATATTTGAGCCCGATTTTTAGGTATTTTCACACAATTACGAAAGCATTCGTGCATCGGGGAAATCAAACATGGATTTAAATAGTTTTCTTGTTCCCTTTCTGAATATACATGTATTCATTTTTTTATGAGGCTAGTTACCCAAATGGAAGAAAGAATTATCACTTAATGGTAACAAATATCAAACCAGGGAGGTAGTTTAATACACTTTTTGGGGGAAGGGTTTAAAAGGACACTAATGTCTGTATAGTATAGGGCAGACAGCAGCAAATGAAATGCAAAGTGTATTTCTGAAAACATAAAACTATTCCTTTAAGGTTGCTTCTGTTTAATGGCTGCTCTCATAATGTGGATATCTGAATGTGTGTGCTCATCATAAATGAATCATAAATGCATTGCATTTTGCAACCATATCACAGTCAATATCTTGTTTGTTGTTTTTTTTAAATATTATTTGACATTGCCTGCTTTCAGAAGGAAAAAACTCAATTCAAATGATTTGTTTTCTCGCATTTTAGTTTGTACAACATATTTATGTGAGAAGGCTTATTTCTGTCTCAATAAAGTTCAGAAATTGTGTAAACACCATGGAAATCATTGGTAATACATCATTCTATTCCTGACATCGCTCAGAAGCTCAGCAAATAAAAAAGAAAAACAGCTTCATGGTTAGATACCACTAGGGCTAAGTGAGGGAAATGTGTTTTTATTTGGTTTGGTTTGAACTGACCCTCAATTAATAGCAAACAATAAAGAGATGAAAGCGGTCAAACATCAGAGTATATTCGACACTCCCTCCCTTCCAGTGTCATTTAGTGTCTTGGAATATATATGCGTTTGTGTTTTATGTGACCTCCATTTTCTCCTCTTGACCTGACCGGTTCTGTGAGCGCGTGGGGTCGTGTTGCCCCTCCACTTGCTTAAACGTTTTGATGTTGTACTCAACATCATTGTGTTCACAAGCCCGAGTTCTCCCTCTGATGGCGGGGAGACAGTGATGGAGGGCCGGGCCCACTGCACGATTGCAAAAATAAAACCGAGACAATGGTTTGACCCATGGACAAAGAGAGCGAGCCGGTGTCTGCTGGCAGAATGGATCCCTCTGGTTTAATGGGAGTTTATGATTTACTGCAGATGTTGGCCAACTCTTTTTCAATCTAGAAACAATATGTGTGACATGGGGCCCATTTTTAGAAGGGAACAAATCGATGATACAGAATGGTTTGGATTTTATGAGTAGCCGGGCCGGATTGGCTGTGGGGTCTGACTGGGTTGAATGGGTTTGACTGATGCAAGCCATTCAAGCTGCTCCACTGAGCACAGGGCCTGTGTGAAGTGTGGATGCAAAATGAAGCTGGAGGCTCTGGGAGACGGAGCCAGTTCGTGCCTCTCATGTATTACTATTACATAGAAGTCACAAAGCTAAGCATTGGGACCAAGAAGGGCACTTCTATTTGGAACTTTATTTATTGGGAGCTCTTAAAGGCTCCTTTTTTTTTTCCTTCTCTCGAAAAAAATGCTTGGTGTTTGCCTTTGAGAAGGTATTTCCAAGATTCTTAAAGGACTCTGGATGAACAAAAAAAACATGCTGCCAGTTGCATGATGAAGACAATGCTCATTTATGTTATTTTGTATGAAAATATTGAACTTCAGAAAGCAACTTTAATGTGTACAAACATAGCTGAGGATAACATTTTCAATGTTGCTACAAATTAGACAAGAAGAAGGATATGTACCTCCGCCATCTTTGTTTGGATGAGGAAAAAGAGTGAGAGGTCAACATGAGTGTTCATTGTGCAATACACAGATCATTATTTTCATTTAGATGGTCAGACAAATGAAGCTATAGTGTAAAGACCATACGAAGCCCGTCATTTATTTCTCATACATCTGCCAATCACGCATGCACACTCATTATTTACTTGCTGTCATTGTTCGGGCTGTCAATCACGACACCAGCTGTGTAGATCAGCTGGTCTCCTCTGTCCTATAAGCACAACGAAACAATTACTTGTGTAGCCTGTCAGCTGCTGTCTCTTTGTAGACATGGCCGTATCTCTACCTTCAGTTCATTCATGTTGCTGCTCCACCTCCCCATCTCCGCCCAGTCTTCGCCGCTCCATCAGCTTCATCAACTCATCATCCTAATCAGCCTCATCAGCCACAATCATCATCACCACCACCACCACCAGGTCTGCACTGTGGGACTTATCTTGTTGACCGGAGCAGACGGTCCTCAATTACAAATCTCTGTGTCGAGTCCAAGCACCAAAGTCTCATTTGTTCACAATAAACAATACAATTCCTTTAATTAACTGCGTTCTCCTGATTGGAGTGTTTGAGGATAACGCGGCCAGAACAGAGTCGTGCGAATGCAGAGGTATCCCAGTCGCCAAGAAAGTTATTTGGTATTGTACGTTTTCTGCAAAGCACGTAAACGTTGAGATTTCTGCAATGGAACCTATCTTTTTATTCAGAAACATCGACATTCAAGATGCGGTTTGCAGAAACGTTCAATTCTGGCGTCTGGGTTGGCGGAGCGGCACGCTGGTCTTTCTTCTTTGTCATAAAACAGATAACTATCCAATTGTTATAGTTTAGGATTTGAAGCCTTGAGTCTCACTTCTTCCTGATTTCTTTTTGAGCGGTTCTCCAAAAAGAGAACACCGTAGCTTCTCCATTGCATGGATCGCCACTTCTTATGTTGTGGTTTGGATAAAGATTGCATTCATTTTAATGTTGCATCCTAAGCCTCTACTGTTCATCTGTTTTCTTTGACTACAAAAACTTTGAAGGGAAATTGGAGGGTTAAATTTGTATTTTGAGAATTCTGCCTCCTATAGTCTAAAGAAACTTAGTTTTTCAATAGCAGCATGACTTGTGTGGTGAAAGATGATTTATTCACATTGTTGATGAAAGGCACAATCTTGATTTTATACCCAGAGTAAACACTTTAAAACATGAAAGGTGTGTCTGACAATAGCAGTGGGTGGAAATAATCAGGGCTCATTAGAGTCCACGTGTTATAAAAGAAAAGGAAACTGCAGCCTTAAATCAACAGTTGAAATTAGAAACAGTGGGGTGTCGACCTGTCCAATGAGAAGTGTTGTGACATGAATCCAGCAGGGGCAGCAAAAAAAATAAATCAAAAATGCATCTAGGTACCAACATTTTACTTTTTTGGGAGCTAAAACAGAAGAGGAGTGCAGGCAATTACCATGGAGCAGACGGAAAAGTAAGGAATCAGAAGCACAAAGTCGTTCTCCATTGTTCAGACTGTCGGGTCGCGGTAGGAGTCTGGAGACTGACAATGAAGCAACACACACACGCATGCACGCACGCACGCACACACACTTTTGACCAGTTCGGCGAAGAGTGCTTTTTCCCCTTCTGCTCCCGCTTAAAGCCCTATCGAGAGAACCAGCAAGGTGTGTGCTTGCATTTCATTTGTTGCGAGGCACTTGAGAGTTCCCACTCTGACCTGTAAACAGGTTCCTGTGCAGCCCGGCAGCCGGTGGTGCGCCGGTGTCGCCGGTCTGCATCAGTGGCAAGCCAAGCGTCGCCCCATGTCACGCTCCAATAGCTCAATTTAAATGGAAATTGGATGAACTGCTTGGAAGTGATCCAGCCATCCAGAACAATTAACCCATATTACCGGCAGGCCTTGACGGAGTGAATTGACTTTGAATGAGAATGGGGAGGAAAGCCTGTGGTATTTAATACAACTGAAAACAAAATAGCCTCAAGATCAGAAAAGAGCTTGTTTGCTGCTTTTGGTACGAGAGATTTAATGTCGAACAAGGCATCTAAATGATTTTGTATGTGCATTCAATATGATTCAACAGTAATACATTGTTGAAATAAAAGCACTTGTCACAAATCTCAAGAAGCAGCTGAAGTATAAAGTATCACAGAATGGAACCACTCAAATAGTTCAACACTGTACTGAACGTAGTACATGTTGACTTTCCTCCTTTGACAAAGGAAACACTGCACCTCCTTACCAAAGGAAAGAAGATGACGCTGCCCCACAATTCCTTGGGGCTGCAACATTAAAAGTTGAAAAAGAGTTGAGATGGCAGCCGGTAGAGAACAGTGGTTCAAGCAAGAGTAGTACTTACAACAGCAAGTCATAAAGCAGACAGGTAACAGGAAAATCAAATATGCAAAACACTTGGGAAAACAAGAAACAAGGCGCTGACACCGACAACAAAAACAGACAACCTGACACTGACAAATGGAAACACACACACACACACACACACACACACACACACACACACACACACACACTAAATACACAAGAGGCTAATCAGCTGAGGTGACGCACAGGTGACTGGTGTAAAAAGAAGAAAAAATACAGGAAGTAAAACCAAACGCAGAACACGAGAAGCAGGGATTTTCAAAATTAAACAGGAAACAAACTCAACAAACTCAAAAATTACAATTCACTCTTTTTGCAATAATGTCGATTCAGTTCAGTTATATTTATCTTTTCAACAGTTTAATAATTTATCATAGTCCTGCCTTGTTTTTTTGTTGTTTAATACTGATATTTCTGGTTATTGAGAGGTTGTATTTACATCCTTCCAGGATGTTATAGTTCTTGTTTTTTCTTCTTTATTTGTTGTATGTCTGAAGTAAAGAAATATGTATAAAAGTATGTGTATGTCTATTCATAATCATCAACATGAATCCCATAAAATTATGACATTATGAAAAAAAGAAATGGTTGAACCTCTGCAAGATAAGCATTGTTTGTTTTTATGGACGGGCGGATGGTGAGTCACTTTAAATGTTGCCGACGCAAGGAATTGTGGGGCAGCATTATCTTCCTTCCTTTTGGTATAGCAAAGTCCAGTGTAGGAAACATTGAAGCACCTTTTCGAAACGGCTCTTATCATGGCGGCCACTTCCTTCATTTTGGGTAATTTATTCCTCAGCTAAAAGGAGCTTTATCTGCAGCCCGTCACACAGTTAGGCTTTAAATCAATAGATGGATAGATGGATGGATGGATAGATAGATAGATGGTAAAGCAACACAATACATAAATAGCTTTATTAATCCCCAGTGGGGAAACTCATTTGTCACCATAGACAACAACAGACTCATACAGACAACAGACAAGGTTCACAGTGCACAACAGACAAAAAAAAACACATTACAAGAACAAACACCAGAAAATGCCGTATAAAACAAGACAACAAGACACATAACCGACATAGAAAGATGTCACATTTAAATCTAAAAACCACAACTAAAGTTGTTTATTCAAAAATCAAACTGCTGCCGGGACAAAAGAGCTCACAATACCTCACAAATACAGCACTCCTAAAATAAATAAAATGACATCTGGGATTATGCATAAAAGGTAAATCTATTGTATCTTCTACATTTTTATTGTTAAAAGGCAAAAACAAATCGTCTCCACTCCTAAATGTTTCAAAAACATGTCACGAATATAAACTGTCAAGTAATTTCCTAAAATGCAATCCATATCATATATCAAACAGGAGTAAACAGAGCATACAGGAGACTATTTTCAGCTGCAGATGAAAACACATTTGGTAGTCTTGGAAATTGACCGTTCGCCAAGCGGCGTCTCCCGCTGCTACTCCATCAAGCTGTCAGCTACGTTGTCCTGGAGCCCGCACGATCACTAACTGCACCCGCTGAATAAACAGGATCTAATTTTGAGAAAAACCAAAAAGGACTTCAGAGTGAAGCCGGGAGAACGGTTTAAAATATGCGTCTAAAGGATGTATCCAGGATGTCGTACTGATTAAGAAGAGTAAAGAGATTGAAATGATAGAGATAGAAGTCTACACATCACAGTGAAACGTGGCTTTCGGGACCGAAGCCAAGGAGATTTAGGAATAACACTGTTTGTGTCTTTATTCACTGTTACAGCATTAAAAAAACTAAAGCTGCGTATACATTCAGTATACCTTCAGTGAATAGCCACGTATTTCTTTTTCCAACCTCCCCGGGGGAACAAGCATCATCACACATCGTTTAACTAGTATAGTCGTATAGTTGTACGAGAGTACAGAAAGTACATTGCTGGCCAGTAATTATTGGTCCTGATGGCTTTGAAATCGAGCATTCAAGAAGCATTTAGAGGTCGAGAGCTTAAGAGAGAAGAGGCTGTGGAGCCCATCACATCCTATTTCTGCCTAAATGGTGAGATGTTTTACAAAGAAGTGAAACATGGCGTGATCTCCATATTCAAGGACCATTTCTTTCAAATTATAATAACACAAACAAACGTCCTTCCCCTCCATTTTATTTGTATGGCAGCAGAGATAGCTCACATCCTGGCCAAAACCATACAAATCAGTGAGATGAGTTATGAAAAGAGAAAAGAAAAGATGCTTTTTTTTTGTAGTTTGGGCCCATTAGCTCGGCTATGAATATATAGTTAGCGTTGGGGGACATTGTTTAAGGTTACGATTGAATTTAATTCAAATTCAAATAATGTCAATTTGATTTTTCAGACCTGGTTTACATCCCTATCTGTCTTCTCTGGGAAATAACTCAATCTGGCCCTGCATGACCTTTTCCATCTCTTTACATTTGTAAAATGTGCTCAGATTACGTCCAGATTTCACAGAATTTGATTTAAAGGACTATCTGCCATCTCACTTTGGAGAATGGAAAGCACGACAACATGGACAAAACCTTTGGGTTAATGTTACGGTGCGTCTGTTTGTCGGCCAACTTTCCGACACTTTGACTGGATAATCAGAGTCACACAAATACTATAATCATACAAATTAAAGCTCTCAGACGGAACAGGCACAACAAACTGAAGACTTGCTCAGGCTGACAACCACTAATAAGCATTTTAACACAAAGCACATCACTATTACAGTCTGAAAGAATAAGTACTCGAGGTTTGAGAGTTCCCATGTCCCACTGCAGTGTGCACAAGCGCGAGCTCGAGGAAAGGCAAAAGGAGGACAGAAATCACAGCACTCTGTATGCAGGGGACTCAAGCGTGTTGGACTTTTGAGTCAGCCAGGTAATGGGTGAAATTGTGTCTGCTGCACGGCTTATAAATGGCACTGCTGGCAGTATTTATCTGTGTCACAGACAATCCTGCTGGGAGATGGTAACGGTGAAATGAGAATCAACAGCCTGATTCTCCTCCTCTCAGCTCCCGTCAGGTCATTTCACCGCACCGACCCTCCTCTGGAAGGCAACATGTGAGGAGAAGCTGATAAATATAAAGCAAGTCGAGAGCCGCTCTCTGCCTTTTGCATTTCGCCCGTATTCCCGAGGTCATTTTAATGTATTTCGTCGACTCAACTTAGGCACCTCTCGCCAAATTCCTTGCAAAATATCAATGTATTTATTCCTCTTTTCGAGCACTTCCTGTCCCGCCCTACTCCACTAAACGCTATCAACTCTAATCCTCCGTTCCATTTCCACACAACTTCAACACAAAGTGCATTTTTCATCTCCAAAATCAGAGGACAGGAGCTATTTCGAGTCTACCATCCTACACAATTGCCCTTTGGCTTTGTCTGTAACAATCACACCTTTTTACCATATCTCCAAAGGATAGAATAGAGGAGGCAGACGTGGGCATGTGGAAAAGGGTGGATGGAAAAAGAGGACAGGAACACAGGGAGGTAACAATAGCTTGCAATTTCAGGCTTCATTGTAATTCCGCTCTCATCTCGGTCCCAAGTGACAAGCGACGAGTCGCTCTGGATTCTAATCATTCCTGTTGTCAGATTGGTACCCCAAGTGAGATTGAGCTGATTGCTTGAACAAATTTGCAAAGTAACGATGCAATTTGCTGGAGTATGCCCTGGGAAGGTTTGGGATTGGAGGGGTCTGTGGAGAGACCATGCCGGGAAGTTGTTGTCTTCTTCGAGAGACTTCTCTGCAAGTATATTATTCCCACTCTTAATCCATACACCAGTAACACAAACTGCTTTGTATCTGGTTTGACTGCAGCAACGCAGCAGCTAATGGAATTATTTGACATTTTATGCAGAGACATGTTATTTTGCCTGATTACCATGAGTTAGATGAGAAGATGGATACAACTCTCACACCTTGACTCTGTCCCAAGGTGACAACATCCACCAAGCACCTGTTCGCTAATTAACTAGTTTGTTTTTGGTCTACTCCACTGTATCACTATGTGACATGCTATTTCTTGTCTAGGTGCAGATAAATTAAATGTTTGTTGGTTTTTTTGCATGGATTAAAGATGATTCAATGTGTTTATTATTGCGCTTCGGAGGTGCTGGGCGGTGGATGGTTTCCCTGCAGTCAGAGCAGGCTCCATGTTTCCCTGGTCTTTTTCATGAGCTGAGCTACTAAACTGGCGGATGTCCATCTTCGCTCAACGCTCAACGAGAAAGCAAACTACCCGAAATGTGGAATTGCTCGTTTAAAAGCACAAAAGATTAATATGCAATGGTTCATAATTCGAGTTGGAGGAAACATCCAGTCTCTTGTGTGTGAAACAACATCTGAGTGTTTTATATTCATGAATAATGAGACATGTCATTTTCGGCTGACTCCAATCATGGAGCATTACGGCCTGACAAACCCCAATCATCACACACTCTGATAACACAAATTGACTGTCTGTCATCTCAAGTTTAATGACTCCACTGACATGGTATTGCACCAAACATAAAGACCATTCATTTCAGTGTGGCAGTTGCTGTTTTTCATAGCAATTATACTCTATTATTGAATTTGACAACTTTTAATAGAATTGACTGTTTGGAGGAGGGAGGGAGGCAAGGTGCCTCAGAGATGTCGATTTGTCTTGGAAACAAAGGGGCTCGTCAGGGAGACATATTGATATCCATTCATGCATTTCTTGCAAACAGGTCTATGAGAAACTCTGAAGAGATTGGTTTGGAGGTAACTGGTGGGAAGATCAAGTGAATATTTGTCAAAAGGCACTTTGTTCCCCACGTTGCTCTTTTCTCTCTCAAGAATAAAACTAATCAACTATAATAAAACTGCAGAAAGAATGTTCACAGTCAAAGTCAGCGTGTGATTGTTGTTGCTCCACAGAGTTGAAAGAGCCTCACACATTAATCAAGCATTCTTTGTTTCCTAATAAGATTTCATATTCATGTGTTGTGGTCTATTCACTTTTAGCTCCAGTTTTTGTTTTTTTTATAGTTTGTCTTTTCTTTCTCTTATTTTTCTTTTTGTTCTTCAGTGCAGCATTTCGTAACTCTTGTTTTCGTGGACGGACGAATGGTGCGTCACTTTTAATGTTGCAGCCCCAAGGAATTGTGGGTCGGCATTATCTTCTTTCCTTTGATAAAGGAAGGTCCAGTGTGTCCTAAATGAGCTAGGAAAGGAAACATTTACTAAAGTACAGTGTTGAATTACTTAAATATTTCCTTTCTGTGATACTTTAAGCTTTAACTGAGCAACATTGTATAGGTAAATGTGTGTCTCTTTCATTGCATATTTACCAGTCTCAATAATTTGTTAATAACCATCAATAATGTACGTACATGTTGCTGATAGAACTGCTGTACTTTTCAAGAACTGTTTTATCATTTTTTATGTTTGTCTTTTTTCATCATCTATCCATGAACCTAAATAAATCATATAAAAGAACATTGCCAACACCGCTGTTAGTACAAGAAACCATTTTCCTTAATGTAACAAATAAATAGCAAAGACAACTTACCTAATAAGTACCTTGTAACGAACACCATAACGTTTACATTCAAACGTGACTCAGTACTAATTCGGGATCATAACGTCTTTTATGGTGTATGAATATTTAATCCAGATATCTGTAACACTTTCCTTTAACTGTCATAGTTTAACGTTCCTCTTGTGTTCGAGTCGGTACCGACCCGTTTTAGGTTTTTAAGAAAAAAAATTAGGACCAAAAATCTCAGCAATACATTATTTCATCACTTTGGTTTTACAATACATTCATTTAAATGTATATATATATATATATATATATATATATATATATATATATATATATATATATATATATATATATATATATATATATATATATTGTTCATACAACAAAACAAGTACAAGTCACAAAATAGTCCAATCTTGTTTCAATTCACGTATTCTTTTAATTTAACATTGCAAGCACATTGCAAGAAGCACTGTTTTATATTCAAGTGCTCTTGTTGTTTACCAAAAGATAGCTTGGCCATGTCAACCACCCGCAAGCTTATTGATGGGTTACTTTGTGTGTACATATATTAGCTACAATTATATTTAGGCTGTAACTGTAATTTTGACGATTGCAGTCAGTAGTCAAGTTCTCATTTCTCTCTGGAATGAAACATTTTTTTTTCCTTCATTGCCTTTGTTCAAGTCAACAAAGAAAAAAAAGACAAGAAAAAAAAAAAAGTCGATTTTTTATTTTTTTATTTTTCTGTGTGGCGGATGTGGGCTTCCATATAAAGTAGATAGATGAAAAAGAGAGAAAAATAGCTTCGTTAAGATCACATTAATCCCCTCCTTCCATGACTCTTGTATTCTAGCATATCCCAGCTCTGTACTTTTACATATGTTTTTTTAATCCAAGACTTTGACTTCACACAAGCAAAGGAGCTATGAATAGCTCTGACGGCCGATTGCCGTTCACGGCTTTGTGAGTGAAATTTTAAAATACAGGATTGTGATGTGTTTGGGGGCGTGTGTAGACTTTAGGTCAACGCGCTGCATGCCACAGGACAGCACAGTGAAGACAGTGCTTCCTCTCATTTTGCCGTGTGCACCGAGCTGCTACTTAACCATCCCTGAGCTGCAGGAATCGCTGGAGGACCACTGGAGAAATGATTATCCAGACACCGGTGGGCTGCCGTCTGCTCCCACTGGCAAAGCAATCACCGTGTTATTTGGGAGAGAATGAATTGCTGAACATTTTAAGATTAGACCACTTAATCCCCAAATGAATGGCTCGGGGCGCTGATAGAGATTGTACCAACATGTGTGTCTTGCGGTTGTCTTGTCATGTATCCTCTCACACCTCACGTCACTCCATGTTGTTTTCTGTATCTCACATTATTCTGGCTTTTTACAGGGCTGGGGAAGCAGTAATTGTTTTATTTTTTTATTAAACTCCCTGTAGTGGTAGCATAAAAAAAATCTGTTATTCTCTCTTTTGGTTTTTCTTTGTTGCTGTTCCAGCTCTGTGCCTTCACATGTCCTGGGGCTGTGTTTGATTTGCTGAGGTCCTGACCACAGCCCAGCACTCGGTGGCGTCGTCTCCGATTAGCAAGAAGCACAGATCTCCCCAGAAGTGGGCAAAACAAAAACAACAACAACAACAGCAGCAACAACAACAGAAAGGCAGCAAAAACTGTCACGCTTATGGCAGCATTGAAATAGAGGCTGCAGAGGATATGAGATTCTTGTTCTCGCAATCTGAATCAGTGAGAGAAGGCCGTGCCCTACAGGGATTCCCATCATCTCTCTCAGACCTTGATACCAGGTTGAAGACGGAGCTTGCACCCGCTCTTTTATCTCGTCTGAGATTGGTGATTTGATTGAAGAGCCCAGCAGAGGAGGCGCAACTCCTCTCCTTCCTCACAGAGAGGGAAAGCAATGTTCCACAAGACTACACATTCATTACTCAAAATAAATCTCCATTAAACAAATGCCGTAAGCATAATTAGGCTATAGGAATAATTATAATTGTGATTACTTTCTTCATGGGCCGACCTATGTAAATCGTGATTGACACCCGGCAAAAACGGAGTGCATAAATCAAGCTTCAGAGAGACAGAGACACTGCAGCACAATAACACGCATCTGAGCAGACAAAGGGATTCAGGGCATGGGTGGCGGTAAACATGCCAACACGTCATCTAAACACACAAGACGACACGCAACTACTGTATGTTTTTTGTATTACATTGCAGAGAATAAAATGTACACTCAGCTGCACGTACACCTTCACATTCAAATGCAACAGTCCTGCAATGAATTCTACCTTTTATCAAGGTTGAAGTTTGGGATCTTCAGTTTTTGCTGCAGCCGTTTTTTTTCTCGTTCTTTTGATAAAAATATATCCAGACCTTTCTGAAACAGCGGGAACAAAGCACAACAGCATGATGCATAATTTGTATAATTGAATTCAAAGAGTCAACATGTGTTTCAGTTCCACACGACATGAACAGCGCATACTTCATTTCATAGTATAATACGTTTGCAGTTGGTATGTAAGAAATAAACAGAATCAGCTGTTTTCCAGGATAGAAGAACAAAGTCCAAAGTGTATTTTCTTTCAGCACCATCAACAATTAGTTTGAATGTTTTCCACCTGTGATTGGCTCCTCCTCTTCCTTTGTGCATTGCATTGTGGGATAATAATATACAGCAATAACAGGCTCAGACATTAAGGTTTGTTTGTGTCAACATTGACTGTTTTGAGTGCACTTTTTAAGACCGACAATTAGTGTATATATATATATATATATATATATATATATATATATATATATATATATATAAAGTCTATGCTAATATATGCAGCCATGCTAGTACTTATCGGAAGCTGTACTGAACTAAGTACACACAGTGATTAGCAGTATCTTGTTCGTCTTGGTTTAGGGTCTTGGCATACTGTTTACTGCCACAGAACAATTCAGGGAATCACCAGGGTATGTGGGCTTCATCTTCTGGGTACCATGAATGTGTGCAAATAATCCAGTCAGTAAATGTTAAGATATTTTAGTTACTTTCATCCCTAGCACTATTCCACGAACATGAAAAAAATGCAAAAAGGCTTGTGAGCGCACCTTACCAACGTGGAAAAGAAAAAATACGACAAATACAATTTGATTGAAGAGCTGTAGATTATGTTGCAATATGATGGTATTGATTCCAGTCGAGAGAACTGACAGAGTTGTAAATTATTGTTCACGTCTGGTAGTGAAATAGTCTTAAAAATTGATTTAAATGTTACAAGAAACCAATCAGTTTAAACAAAACCAAAAACACAATAACGGACATAAAGGTTATTGCTCAACTGCATTGAGTGATACATACCTAATGAACTGACCACCGAGTGTAAATGTGAGCTGTACTCCGTCGAGAGATGGTAGAAATGCTCACGTCGACTCCTGTGGTGTAAACCTGAGTGATATTTGCAGTGAAGAAGCAACACTTTTGTTTTAAAATCCACCTCTGATATGTTTAACACACATGATGCAACAGGACAGACTATGGCGGTGGACTTGGATACGTTTCATCTCAGTCAATAAGTAAAATAACACAGAGGTCCTAGCCTCGCTCTTCAAAAGAAAGCGATTATAGCCCGAGCCTTGATCTGCCCGGCCGCTCCAGGATCCTGCTGGCAGGGCAGTCCTGATATTTGTGCGGAAATGGTGAAGCAAATTATAACCGGTCTGCCACGGCTGCGGATTCCACTTGATGTGCACCTTTCATCTCCAAAAGCCATCTCTTAGGGAAACAATAAGCTGCCCCACCCATCCTTTTGAACTCACCAGGTGGGGGCAGCAGTGCTGATATGAAGTGAACATTATTGCTTTTTTTTTTTTTCCTCTCCCTTTTTGTGATTCTCTGCCAGGCTGGTCTGTCAATACTGGTGTAAAACCAGTGTCAGCAGGTTGAATGTATATGCAAAAGAGCCAGACAGGTTGTGTGTGGCTTCTTTTACATTTTAATGGAAAAGCTGGGAATGACAGATAAAAGCACTAATACAAAATGAAGAAAAAACAAGATTGTATGCTTCCACAAGCAGAAACCAAAAGGAGACATCTTCAGGCTGTATGATCCATCCCGGCCCTCTATGGAAACCCACTTGGCTTCATACAACCCTCCCTCCCACCCCCCCTCACCCACCCGCCCCAAAAAAAACAATATTAAAAGACCACAAGCTAAACAGGTATGATATGTTCACATTTATTGTGCAGTGACTTTTATATACATACATTTTATACACCTAATATACATGAACAGAAATAAATTAATCTGCTAATGTTCTTGAACTCATCTAGCTTTTACTGTTGCCACTGACTGGACACAGCTCACTCTGAAAAAGCAAATATAACTCCAAGTGACACATGACATGGCAGTAATATGAGTCAATGTAGACTAATTTTCATTAGTGTTATATCTTACACTTATAAAGAAGCAGTTGGTAAGAGTTTTAGTGTTAGTGATAACTTCTAAAATGTTAAAAACGTCTATAGGAATCCATGAGAGTAAGTTCTTTTTGTAAGAAAGGCGAGTCACCACAAAGCATTGTATTGACAAGGTCCAACAATAAAGTCAACAGTGCTCTATAGCTGGGAACACTTCTCTATATGGGATTCATTTCTAATTCATATATTTCTAACATGGAATATATCTTGTGTGGCTATTTTCTTTTCTTCTACACTCTTTTCAAGAAACGTCTGATTTCAACTTTGATTAAATATAAAAATAATATCAAATATGAGTGTATTTTTAACAATTCAACACTGGGAGAAAGGAGAAATAATGATCTAAAAAAGGCTTTCATTTAGACCATAGATGCCTCACTACGCACCAGTTAGACCGACACAAAGTCGCACTTTTAACAGCATCCTGATATAGTGGACACAGTCTTATCCATCAAGAAAACCACCATTTCATTGATGCATTTGTTTTCATTTAAATACAAATTTGTATTTGTTAAGCATGTCTATACATTCATTTTCACAATTTTTGCTGTAATTTAATTGAATGATGTGGGTTTGTCTTATTTTTTCATCTCTTATGTAGTGGAATCAGTTAGTCTGAGGATATCTAGTAAGAGTTACCGATGTCTCAACGTGGCCAAACAAATGCCCTGCAGAGGTTAACATTACCAAAAGATCTTACAAACTGCATCTTTAACCTTAGAGATGACTATTACTATTGTGCTACATACAGTATTTATCACTGACAGACACACAAAGATAAAATACAACTTGGCTAATTAGTGTTTTCTTTATAAAAAAGTAAATCTAACAAACTAATGTGAATAGCATCTTAATTGTGTACATTGTAATGTGTGGAAACAATAAAAAATACATTAACTGGAGTGTCCAGGGCCCACACATGTGACCAAGGAGAAAAAAAAAGAAGCAAAGATGTAAACCACTGGAGAAATCATCTCTAGGTGTCCCATATACACAAACTGTAAATACAAACATTAACCTGCTCTCATCTTTTCAGTCTGAAGGTACTCACAGGAAGTCTAACGTTCTACTGCTAGCTTATGATAAACACTGACACCAACTAGAGTGACATGCCTATGAAACACAAAACAACACATCAACTCCAGCCTCCTCTTGCCGTACGGAAACACAGAGAAAGAATTTACAGGATACATTGATGGGTCTTAGCGCTACGCTGCTGCGGGCAGCAAGAACTCTAAGCTATCAAAACATGCAGCTTGTGGTGAGTTTCTACAGTACGATTCAGTAGTAGTTGGTGAGAAATGGCTGTGTGAAAACCCAGAGTTTGTATTTCTTATTACAATTATTTCTAGCGCAAGATAATGATCTTCAACATGGCTCTGTTGTTCCGTTAGCCTCGCATCCAATCCAGCCAGACTCTCATTAAAGTGAACGAATAAAATCACAAGGCAGCCATCGCGTCACCACACCATACGGGAACATCTGATTATTGCACACTAGCACTGAACTTGCAAATGTTCATGCAGAATGTATGAGGAACACACTACACTCAAATCAGTGGTTGCTCACTACGTGACAGATGACCATACAGCTCTTTGGAAGACTAAAATACATTGTTGGGGAGGGTTTTTGGGACATAGAACTACGTGGCACACCACTGAGACGGCGCTTGTGGTACAGCCTAAGGTGGTGGAGGGAGAGATGATCAATATCAGGATCCTTGACACCGACTGTGTTGCAGTACCGTGTTTACAAGTAGAAAAGGAGGAGTGTTGGAGATGATAATTGCACCGAGGAGGAAAACGAGACCATTTCTGAGAGAGAATCTAGCAAGCTCCTTTTTACGCAAATTCTAGCGTCTGCATGTAAATATATTTTACATCCATATCCAACATTCATAGCATTGTTTCTGTTAAAACACAAAAATAGTTAAGACTCACAGAAAGAATCCCAGCAAAGAAACAAGAAAGAAAGATCGGAGGCCAGGGTTTCATCTGTTTGGAGATGGGAGTTTAAAATTGGTGTATAACGTAAAAGCTAAAAAAAAAGGGAATAAATGCAATCTTTTCACACATGTACTTTCCTCACAAACTATTCCACACACCAGACTAGCGACTAGACAAGTGAAACGGTTGTAAGGCGAAACAGTGGCAAAAAGATGAGAATGGGGAGTGACATTGAGACGGGGTTGTGGTGATGGACCTTGTGTTTAATGGACTGTGGACCATCTTCACTCCACCTCAAGGGGATTGAGGGCCTGACCTGTAGCTCTTAAAGCTGCCCAGCAGACTCTGCACCCCCTTCTTGACCCGCCGAGCCACAGAGTCAGCAGGAGGAGTAGGCAGGCAGTAGGCCAGGCTGGGCGGACGTGCATCCAGACATTTCTGGTAACGAAGCTGTGAAAAGAAAACAGAAACAAGAGTAAATGGTGGATTACAGACAGTACTAACCTCAAACACTGTGTTGCGCAGTAAAACAACAGTAATTCCCGTTACTGCTAAACTAGCTATGCGCTTTGGGACACAACAAAGTGAAGTCTTTGTTCGTTCAGAAATGACTTTGAAGGCATTTGCGTCTCCACCTCATCTCTCCACCTGTACGGTTTGCATCTCATTTGTTTAGGACTCACCATGCAGGCGGCCTGCACAGCCTCGCTCAGACTCGCTGCGTTGGGTTCACACCAAAACATGTGACAGGTGTAATCCTGGGGCCCCTCTGCCATGATGAAAGCAAAAGAGTGGACGTTCTTTCCCACGCCCATAAAAGACAGGAAACGCACCCTGCACTCGGACAGCACCTCTTCACTCTGCGGTTAGAAATGTACAATTAACAACATTTACTTTTAATACTTAAGGTGGGATGTGTTTAGCATTGTCACAGTTTAAAGTGTTACGTCAATAATTATGTATTGAAAAGAATTAATTTATGTGGTTAAACAATAACATTTTAAAAGTTTTACTTATTGAGATGTGTGTACTGGTGGAGTAAAAAAAAAATAAAAAAATTGTAACACACAGGTGGTAAAACATAAAAGACATGTTTAACCAATCTCAAACTGTTGGAAGTTTACACAGAAAACCAAACAGGAAAAGGTCAATCCATTTGATGCGCGCTGATTGGTGAAATTTAAAGTAATGTCAAAGCTGAACGACAGCAGGTAAAGTCCACAGTAATGCAGGAATATTATAAACTTGATCATATGGCTTACATCCCTACAAAAATGCCTGGGTTCATGTCATTCATGTTCAGTTTGTAGTCCGTTACCTGTTTGGAAAGTATTGTGAGGGTCGCTGGTGCGATATTCACTGAGACCGGAGTCCAGTCACTTTTATCTTTGCCCTTAATTGCTGCCTCGAGCGTGTCGTTGATTATATCCATACCTGAGAAATACACAAAGCACATTGTCACAAATCATAGTTGTGATCAGCAAAAATATATATTTTATTAGTTCAAGGCACGGCCAGCGTAAATGATTACAAAAGCCATGATATACTTAAAAGGTGTTTTCTTACCAACTGGCTTAGCCACAGCCTCACAACCAAGGTAATAGACGTAGAACTGGTGGAAGAGTTCGTTTTTCGGAGCAGGAAACTCTGTTAAGAAATTAAGAAGAATTAAGTGGTATGTATCCACACTTTGAGTTAAAGGGGTATTCAATAGGCCCTAAAGGTGCTTTCTTTACCTTCAATAGGGATGACCACAGGGTGACCCGGGTCAGAGCTGAGCCTGCTCACCCCTGGCTTGGTCGCCTTTCTCTCCATCATTATCTTAAAGTCAAATTAAGGGATAGAAAATTGTAAATTTGTGAACATTGAGTCAGGAATACATGGTTCATTATGAAGCAAGAGACTGCATTGAATTCATAGTGAAACCAAATTCCATCCAATTGTGGCTGACCTTTGAGCACATCTCATGTAGGCTGGTGGCTATGTTCTTGGCAGGCGAATCACAGCGAAAAACATGACACTTCAGAACTTGAGTCAGGTTGTCTCGGGCCACATAAGCAAAATCCCTGCAGATGTAATAAAATGGAAAAGGTTACATTTACATATTGAATCGTTATTACAACATCATGCGTGAGCCAGTTTGAATGAAGCACACGCAACAGCACAAAAATCACACACACAGCTTTAAAAAGATAATAATCATTAAAGTGTACCTTTCCCTGTTCATGGTGGGAAATGCAGCATGAAAGAGAGACACCATTGTTAGAGTGCATGGAGACAAGAAGCTGGTAGAAATAGTCTGGATTTTCTTTGCTTGCAATGTTCTTAACAATCCAGCAGAGAGCAGCAGTGTGCAATAAAATACAAAATGATACAGAAGTACAATGTGATTTTCATGACAGATTTCTGTAAGAATGCAGAGCCTCTGAGCCACAATGAATCGTGAGTACAGGAGGAGGTATATTATCTTAAAATAAAATGAAACAGGATACTGACAGACCACTTAAAAGTTAGACGTGCTATTTTTTTCCTAATTTAAGCGAGCGCACTGGACATATTTTCACTGAGCACAAACTGTAAATGTCAAAAGAATATGAATACAAAAATGTTTTCTCCTCCATGTTGAATGAAATATATATGATTTCTAAAAAAAAAGAGTATATAGTAAATATAACTGGCCTATAATCAAAAGAAACCTTTTGGAAGTATGGGTTATTTATTTAGATCCTGTTCGGTAGCAACTGACCTGCCGTTGTCTCTGCCAACACCCCAAACACGGATGCTGCCAATGGACTGAGCATGCAGCAAAGTCTGACCCAGCGGGTCGATCAAGTTCATGGTGTCGTTCTCCAGAACCATCAGCATATCTTTACCCTGTCATGACACACACACACACACACACAGACACACACACAAACACACACACACAGACACAGACACACACACACTATGAGCAGCATGTCTTAAAAACATTACAACTAACTGGGCTGCTATTAAGTTAACATATTGATGCATGCATTAGTATAAATTAATCAAAACAACCAAATACAAGGTTTTGTGTGTACAAATATGAAAAACCTGTGTGAACTTGTATCTTTTCAAATGTATCTACAAACAATAGTGGACGTTACAGGAGTTGCCGTTGTCTGTTAAGTCCCCTTACCTCTCCCCAGATACCGGCAGTGTCATGAAGGTTGTGTTTGTGATAAGAAAGCTGTCTGATGCAGTTGTTGACAGCAACACTGCTCTTGCCGGGCACCATGTCCTCCTCAGACATCTCTACCCAGCCGAGGGAACGCACTGCAAAACACTGACAACACACATATGAAGCACATTAGTGCAAAACAAGACAGCACAGGGAAGTAGACAAACAATTAATGTAGGTCATGGTGGAAATTGGTGGCGTGAGGGATTCTCTATGATCTGATGCTGCTTATTATCACTCTTTCAATACTGAATTACCTTAGTTTCTAAATCTGTGCAGAGTGGAGCAAGCTTCTCCTTTTCCTCAGACTGGGCACAATTGTAACTACAATGAGAGAGAAAGAGCGAGAGAAAAGGATAATTAACAGAAATAGAGTAAGAACAGGGGATAACTATTAAAAAGCTTTCACAGCACATACTTGAGGTTTATGGATGCATAGCGTAGAGTAGCCCCTTCAAACTCCTTCAGACTTTGATCCGATGCAACCTCAGCTTCCTCCTGAAGACACGGTCGAGAAGAAAAAAAAAGTCAACAATGGAATTTATCACCCATCTTTTATGTATTTTGAGGACACTAAAACAACATTCCTGCCATTACTTACATTCCACAGTTCCCCTTCACCAACTCCTTCATCTGTGCTGGAGAGATGAGCCCAGGATTCCTGGCAAATTTAACAAGAAATATTAGTGTCTACAGACTGACATGGTATTTGCCTCTATCCAAGCGAATGTGCGTTCGACCTCACCTCAGTCTCCTCACAGAGCGTGGTCTCTAGGGACATAGTCGAGGACATTGTGGAATCGCCAAATTTCCCCAGGGGGGAAGGAGGCTCCCACTGGGTGGTGCCTGTGGGGATGTGCCAGTAGTATGTGCCTGATGTATCTCGAACCCTCATCCATCCTGAAGGCAGGTCTGTGTCGGTCTCAAAGGCACTGGAATCCCAAAAGGACTCTGAAGGACAAGGAAATGGACATTGTTTAATGTCTGGTTGAAAAGGTCAAGAAACATAACAAAGACAGATTGAATTTTAAAGTAGTAAAGTATGGTGTCTGACAATCAGGATTGTAATCTTCTTAACGAATTTAACCAATAACCACAGCAATTTTGTGTTGATGAATACTAAAATATAATTCTGATGAGACTAGATTACTACAATACATTGCTATATATTAAAAAAAAAACATTTGTATTTGTGCAGTAGTCATTTCATCAGTATGTTGGACCTGACTCCAACTTCACATTGCACAAAAAAAAGAGCATGAAAATAGTCTGCATATACCACACAGATTAAAATAATTATTAGTGAGAAGAAATTCCATATTTATCTGTAATTTGTTTGAATATTGTTGGATTGAAACAGAGAGCCATTAGCTCTTTGTGAAAAATAAACTATTTTAAGTCTAAAACAATTTTAAATGTATTCAAACTGAAAGAGTTGGGTGCTCTTCAGGCACACAACCCTTTCACAAGATGTACCTGCATTTATCAGCAACACTTCAATTTTATTCTCCCCTTTCAGCATTTATAAGCAATATACAAACATGTTTTATTGATATACCATCTACAAAAGCTTTTACCATGTCTCCATCTGTAATGGTACTTTGTTTTTGTGCATCTTGCCGTCTGTGACACCCAACTGCTCTTTCATGCATGTTAACTGTAGTATTATGGCATAAACGTGTGGCCTAAACATCATCTCCATGTACTTCTATATACCTCTGTTGCCATTTGGAGAGCTGTCAGCGGGGTTGTCGTGAGACAGTACAGGCCAGCTGGATTCCTCCTCATTTGGTGTCCCGTTCATGTTGGAGAACAGGAGGCAGGCATTTCTCCCTACGACACCGCCCTCTCTCTGAGACTCCACATCAATCGGTACCTCTGTCTCCGTCTCTCCTTCGATATCACCTGATGTCTCTTCATCATCCTCTGATGTCTTGTCCTTTTCTTTAGCAGCATCTTCTCTCTCTTTATCTTTCACTTCTGTAGACTCCAGAGTATCAATGAGCAGCGGCTGGTTAAGGATGTTCTTGGACTCCTCCTGACTAAGACGAGGGATTGTCGCTATCTTGGGAGACTTGGTCTGCTCCTCGTTCCCTTGTTGTTCTTCCTGAGTGGTGTTCTGCTGAGGGAAGTCATCCTTGTTCCCATTCTGACTGATGTTGCAGTTGTGGTCCTGGTCCTGGTGGTTCTCAGCTACTTTCCGCAGCTGGTTCTGGCCTTCTTTGACCCACTTGGCATTATTGCCAGTGGACTCCTGGTCGCACCAGATGCTGCTGTCATTCAGCTTGTTCTTCAGCTCTTCGTCTTGTTTTTGTTTGTTCACAACATATGGCATATCTTCATCATCATGACCACCCATGTTAACTTCCCATGTAACAGCGCTGATGGAGCAAAAGGGTGAGATGTGTTAGCAATACCGCCAGCAGGCTAGCGGTAAAAATGGTGAGGTTAAGACAGATATTCTCATCAAAGTTCAAATACATGTACAGTGCTTGGTGGCTGCAGATACATTCCGTGGTTTAAACCATGTCCATCAATCGCTAAAATATCTTAAATTACATAGTCTGTAAGCTAAAGCGACTAGCTTGTCACATTAAGCTTCGGAGACAGAAGTATGTTTCTTGATCATTTCTTCCGGGTTGGCCTTCACCGCATTGACTTTCACTGGTGGATTGTTCCGACGAATATGAAACGTACTTCAGCAGATTCGCCTTCCATTTGCCAACACGACCTTTTTCTTTTTCGTGTTGAGCTCAATATTGAGCTAGTCAAGAGCCAATTGCATCCTTTTATATGTATTATGCTGCATGTGAACTAAAATACGATTCTACAAGCGTACAGAAACACACAAATATAAATAGGAAGTCATGGCCGCAGCTGGAAATAACGGGATCCACCCGCCACCATCACCGTAGTCATCTTGGCTAGGCTAACGTTAGCTCCTCGGCTAGCTAACGTTCACAAACAGCAAGATCCTAGCGACGCGCTTTATCGACCTTATATTAAGAATGTCCACTTACCAGCTCCACTAAAGCTCCTGTTGTCGAAATGTGTCGGACTGTGCGAGCTTACTACATATTTCCACAAATCGTGAGGACTGACATCGTTTGTAGATGGTGATTTCTGGCGATGGAGGGCGAATCTGCGTCACAGGTCGACGTCACGGCCAGAGCTCGCTGCTTGCTGCCACTCAGGCACAGCGCAGGAGGATAACCTGATACATTAAAGTGGACCATCCCCAACCTTATTTGGGCATATTGATCCGGCGCTGCATGTATTATTATCTTCCATTCCAGCAGCAATAACAGCAGTTGACAAGCGGAGGAAACATCTCTTTAGTTCGTGTTGATGCTTTTCTAAGGGGACACTTGGTGGGCTCGCTCTGGGGGACGACGCCAGAGGATAATTTCATCTCTGACCCCCTGGAGCTGCTGGGCACCTGGACCAAAACCCCTTTTATCTATTAGTTTAGATTTAAAACTGCAGGCTTAACGAAAGTATAAAAGGACCTTTTCTTAATGACTTACATTCACGTTTGCTGACTTGAGATTTAATACACGTTATAAATGGTTTACTAACTTTATCTGACGGCATATTAGAATGTGAGAAATTTGTGATGCTTGTTTGGAAACTTTATCAAAATGTATAACGAGAAGTACCTAGAGTATCTAGAATAATAGCTTATTAGAAAGTAAGAAACTCACCAGTTATATTCTTCATAACCTTGCAGTCAAATAATGTTCTTAATCTTAATGATATATATATATATATATATATATATATATATATATATATATATATATATATATATATATATATATATATATATATATATATATATATATATATATATATATATATATATATATATATATATATATAATAGATAAATATATATATATATATATATATATATATATATATATATATATATATATATATATATATATATATATATATATATATATATAATAGATAAAGCATTATGACATTTTATTTTTTAATTATGTATTTATCTAAAGACCCTTTATAAAGGGTGACTTATCGGTAAGTATTAAAATATTCGTCAAAAATATAATTTTTTAGAGACATTGATTAAAAGCAAATTATATTTAAAAAAAAGACCAAGGTGTCCAACCAACGTTTGCTGAGAATTACTGAATAGTAACATGAATACATTGAATAAGAAATTGAAAACAAATGTTTGAAACATTAAGCCACGATGTTAAAACTTATCCAGCATGACTTAAATTGTGAGACTTTGGTAATCGCATTAACATAATTTGCTCAATATTATATATTTCCATATTTTAACAGCTTTGTGATTATATATTCAAGCTGTATTCCAAAATAACCCAAAAGCATATCCACTTCCTACTATAAATTCACACATTCAAGTTGCCCATATGATTCCTTTTTAATATACTTATATATAAATACATACATTTGTATAAGTCATTCTTGATTTTGGCTTTCAACTTGTGATTCAGCACAAACAAGCAAGCTGGTGGAGGCAGAGAGACGATGCAGGTAGAAGAAACAACCCATGAAATTGATACAAAGTCTGAAGTAATCTAGAGGACCAAAACAATCAACACAAGTGAGAAAGCAATGTGACAGGTTGCAGGACGTTAACGCCACCCCTTAATGTCCCAGTCTGCAGCTGTTTCTGATGTAGCCATAAAGGTAGCCCTCATGCTCGAGAACAAAACAACACATTAGAACTGTACCTACGATATGCATGAATAAATTACAGTCTGGGTTGCAGCGTTACAAGGAAACAAAGTATTGTTTGATGATGTTGGATTACATACGTTGCCAGTATTCAACATGAAAACACTTGATTTTAACAGACAACTATATACTCTTTGTAGGAAAGTACAGAATTTGATCATAATAAAACCGTTACACTTTTGAAAGGATAAATGATGAAAATAAACTAGATTACAGTAATTTATTGAAGTAATCTAGTTATAAACCAAAGCAATTATTTAGAAAAATAATCCCAACATTGCAATGATCAACACCAACATGGTTTGCTGCTCTGGAAATATATTTTCTCTGGCCAGTGTTACATCATCGTCAGCAGGTCACGCTCAAGATGGAAGGTACAACACTGCTAAGTACTCTCACAGGCATCATTCATTCATAGATCATTTTTCTTAATCGTAAATGCTGTTTAAATGCTTAGTTTCAGACATTTGTCATGCTAGCCCAGTTACACAGTTCCCTTCCCCCTGCACAAGGCAAGCTTTGAGTTAATATGTTATTTTGTTTTATAAAGCCACAACATAGAGGAGCAGTTTCCTCGCAGGGTGACTTCTCAAGAGTCAGTCAACTCCCGTTAAGAAATATAAGGCCTTAAATCCACCGTCATGCTGACCTCCACAGGTTATTCAGTCTTGCAGATTGAAGATGATTGTACTAGTCCACATGATTACAGTTTATAAGATGAGCAGCATCAGCGGATCAGTGATAAAGATGGAGACAATAATACAAACTTGAAACACGTTGAAAAAAACAAAAACAAAAAACGTAAAAGACGTGACTGCGGCTGAATTCATCTCAGTAGCGACAGTGGCATTGAATGCAGCGGTAGAGTAAAGAGTTTAAGGCAATACTGGTAAGCACCACACCACCATATCAAAAGGGATTTTTGGGGTCAGAGGTCCCCTAAGTCAGCGGTTCAGAACCAGAGGGCAGAAGAGGTCTTTCACTTGTCCTGCATTTTTTCCAGAATTGGCACAATCATGTCAAATTTGGGCCTCTTTGCTGGGTCCTCGTTCATGCATATCTTCATGAGCTTGCAAATGTGGGGTGAAATGCCGGGGGGGATGGTGGGCCTTAAACCCTCTAAGGCAACCTGCGGGCCGAAACAGATAGAGGGTTGGAACTGTGCATTACATATTCTTGAACGCAATAAAGCCACGAGTTGTGGTTTATTTTGGCTGCAAGCGCTTGTTGATAACTCTGCTGACCTTCATGCCAATTTCCATGTTAGAGAGGTCAGCGTACGGCACTTCTCTGGTCACCAACTCCCACAGCAGGATAGCAAAGCTCCACATGTCTGCCGACCGGCGGTTGATCTCTTCCGGCTTCTTCTGCAGGGCTGGAAATCACAAAGAGAAGAGCAACGAGCGAAGGTTATGCAGAGCAAACACAGAAACTGGCTCCACAAAAAACAAAACCATTGACTATAAAAGATAAATATCATTATATTGCTCAAGCTGTATCGGTGACTCGTAGACGTCAGTGTTTCTGTATCTAAATTAAATCTTAAGCTCTTTTTCCTGAAGCAATTTGTATCCATCTGTTCCAGTCAACAGTAACTATACAATAAAACAAGTTTTTTTGTTCTCCATAAATCATAATGACACCTCTAAGTGTTAGAATATATTCAGATTAAATTTTAGTACATGTATTACTGTGTACAGTATTATTGTGAAATACAGA
The DNA here is from genome assembly GCF_023055335.1 of Clinocottus analis. NCBI lineage: Eukaryota > Metazoa > Chordata > Actinopteri > Perciformes > Cottidae > Clinocottus > Clinocottus analis. The sequence continues at coordinate 20,050,653 of NW_027175931.1, read as the reverse complement.
ATTTACTGAAGTTACTTATTAAAAGCTCATTGCTCCATCCATCTGTTCTGTTAGAGTGTTTGAATGTTACAAAATGACGCCCTTGCTGAAGATAAGTCCTATGGAAAGTCTTCACCTTAACCAAATGTGTACGTTTATGCCATATCAATAGCAAAACACTCTCTGCTCTCAATTTCATGGCTCACTATCCACTATATGCAGACTCTGTGGAGGTTGTTTCTATGGTAACACGTCTCCTGTATCACATGCAGTCACTGCCATCATGCACCATACTGCACTGTAAAAATTAAAACCTTTTTCTGTGGGTTGCTATTACCGTTTGTATCACTGCTGCAGATGTGCCCTGGTTATTTTGTTAATCAGTTTATGTTTCCAACTTGCTTGGATTTCACTGTATCTCCAAGGGAAATCAGCTGAAGATTACATTTAGTTCTGAGACCGTCTTCTGGAGTTCCCTGCATCCATCATCCACGCTCCAGCTTGTGTGGTTTCAGCTGTCACTTGAACTCTGTGCTGTAAGAGTGATGCTTACCCTCGGGGGCTACCCATGCAGGCGAGTACATCCTGCCAGGACACTGGAAGGAAAACTTGACATCTGCCATGCTGATCCTGGCTGTCATGTCTTCATCTATCTGTTGAAACAAGCAACACGGACTGAGATGTCACTTTACAGTGCAACACTTTCTTCTATTTTTTCGGCAATTTTCTTTGATGGGTCGATTTATAGATTGAGGATCCTGAAAGCTATGCTTGAAACCACAACTTCTACTTACCATAACACTCTTGCTATTGAGATAGTGACGAGGGATCATGGGTTCAAGTGTGTGTAAGAAGGCCATTCCACAAGCAATGTCTAGCGCAAACTTCACCGCCTGTGTCTGGTCCACCACAAAGTCTAAACAGCAGAGACAAATCATAAACAGATTTCAGCCAAACTTACTTTCACCACATAACAAGTAGACAGTAAAATTGCTAATGTACAAAACAATTAGGGCAACATAATGACAAATGTGAAAGTGCAATAAATCACAAATCCCTGCCAAACACGAAAAAAACGGTACAGACTTTGTGACAGGAGTAGTAGTACTCACTAGTGCCTTCATGCAGCACGTTGTAGAGGGAGCCATAAGGCATCCAGTGTGTGATGATGATGGGGTGAGGGGCGGGAGGAGACTGACATGCTCCCAACATGGGTAGAACATTCGGGTGGGAGAATATCCTGGGATAGAGCCCAAGAGAGAGGCAGACAGACAGACAGACAGACAGACGCAAACCCACAGAGGATTTTGACATAAACATACGGCTTTTGTGAGATGCAATACCCACAAAAATAAATAATGAATAAAGTTTGGTTCAGCAAAATAGACAGACAAAATGAGTGAACACAGAACATAAAGACCGTATAAAAGTCTGGCTTAAATAATAACCTGAGTTTGGGATATTCCTCATTGAAGTCTCTGCTTTTCCTTGTGGTCCAGTCACGAATTTTTAGCACCTTAACGACAACCTCATTTCCTTGCCAGCGCCCTTGCCACAACTATAGACAAGAATCAGATATGAAAAAGGTTTAATGAAAGACATGTAACTCTGATGACCATTTAGTAAAAAAAGGAGGAACAAGAGCAGAAGTACCTCTCCAGACTGGTTCTCATTTATTTTAGCCACGAGCAAGAGCTGTTTGTAGTCAATGCCTGCATGTTTGTTCAACGTGCCATTGCCTAGAAATACAAGATGGAGTCAGACAAAAGGCCTGTTATTCATGTGAAACATTCAAATTGGTTTCCTGGGAAGCAAGGAACATTGTCCTTTATCTTGCAGGACAATGACCAAACAAGCTAATGGAAACTGGTCAGCTCATAAACCAGATTATGTGTGTGTGTGTGTGTGTGTGTGTGTGCGTGTGCGTGTGCGTGTGCGTGTGCGTGTGACTCACGGGGTCGGGTTCTCGTGGTGCCTTTCCAGAACGTGTCCTTGAAGGGAATTTTAGCCAAGCTCTGTCCCATTTTCTCAGCCTTTTCTGTGTAGTGGAAGAATTGTTTGTTATAAGAAAATTGAAAAATGTTTGGATGTTTTTTTTTGGATGGAATGAGGCAAGTGGTAACAGGGAGTCAGGATACCTCTGAGGAGTTCACGCAGGTGAGGTTTGGCTTTGTCCATTGGAGTTTCTCCATATTTGTTACAGATGCTCACCTGAGCTCCACTGGTCACAAGGTCCTGAGTAAAAAGACAGCTTGATGTCAGCGCTGCTTTAATAGTTCACAGTGAGGAAATGTATGCATGAAAACAGATACGTCTCAGCTTTAGCACCACCAGGGGGCACACTAACCTCTGCCACGAGGTCTTGGCCCCAGAAGCAGGCATAATGCAGTGGTGTGTTCCCATGTTCGTTAGCTGCATTAGTGTCTGCTTTGCACTGGATCAGCTGAAAGAGACGCATAAACAGAGGATTATAAAACTAAAAACAAGCTGGTCAGATCTTGTTTGGGCTGTATACAGGGATGAGTGTTAATCCTGCCAACATTGCCTGTGGACACATACCAGAGGTATTGAGACATGTCTACCATTAAATTCAATATCTGCCTGGCAGCAACTCTAAATCAGACACGTAGTGTGGTGCGTCTGAAAAGGAATCTTGCAGGTGATTCTTTACATGCTGCACAAGCGTTTTTGCAGAAACAGACCGGTCCTGTGAGTGGATCACTGCATTGCTGGCTGAATTGCTGACTGAATTGCTGGCTGCATTGCTGGCTGAATTGCTGATGCAAAGACTTTGCTTTTAAGTGGTACATTTTTGAAAACCTATTTTGGCAAATGAAAATAAGCCACAAATTGTCCATGAGCTATAGATTCAACCTGCAGCTGATGTATTTGTCCTATATGGCCTAAGATATATTTAAAAAATTAGCATGTCAGCAAACTGTACCTGAATAAATCAAGGATTAATAAACATATTTCATCATCATACTTGCAGTTATTGAAACTGTTGCCCAACACTGACAAATTGCTCCACCTCCCTCCGCACGGCTGTAGTTTAAAATTGCTTCTGATGGAACTGCAAGAACAGACACTCTATAATTGCTGAACAGCTGAGCATTTTAGCGTTCATAATAGCCTGTGTTTAGGAAGCAAATTTAAAGACATACATCATCATTGGACTGTGTCTGTTTTCCAGCATCCCTGTGTTTACGCCCCGGTGTTCACGCGAACAATACCTTTCCCACAATGTCGCGATGTCCGTGGCTGGAGGCCAGGTGCAGAGGCGTGTCGTCCCCCCGATTCATGACGTTAATGCGAGCCCCTCTCATGATGAGCATGTCCACCACGCTGGAGCGGCCCTCCCTGCACGCCCAGTGGAGAGGGCTGAAGCCGTGGTCATCTCTACGGTGAGAGAGAGAGGAGAATTCATATTCTGCACAGGTTTTACCATAAAACTTCAGCAAAGCAAGGATGTAGCAACTTTTCCTTGACTGCCTTGCAAGTTATTCTTTGTGTCAGTTGAGGAAGAGAAAGAAAGTAAACCAGCAACTTCAGCCCCTTGGCTACTTTATCTACCCACGTTAGATTTTTCCCTGCAAACAATGTTGTGGTATAACTGGCACATGGCCAAATGTAACAAACTACAACTGTATTTTGGAGCCTGTGTTTAGCTTCGACAATGAAAATATCCCTTTTCAAAAAGGACAAGTGTGCATTCCAGAGAGAAAAGTGGGTGGTCAACATGCCAAATATAAATGTAATAAGCTGGTTTACATTGCATACAGACTCTTGAGTGCCTGGAAGAATACCTCAGTTCAAAAGAGAAAACAAAAATGTTTACATTGCATTATGTGCATCTAGTAAACTGGCAACTAACAGTCCTGCAATAAATCCTCCTTTCATTAGGTCTCTACCCAATTTATACTTGTCTGGGTAGAAGAAATAATAGAATAGAAACTTGTTTTACGCTATTCAGTATTACAACACTGAGCTTTGAGAGGGCCTAATGAGGAATTTGTTCACTTGTACTTTTGTCATCTTCCTCAGAAGAAGGAAGTTGACACAACTCAGACAACAGCTAATAGACCTCTTGTGCATTCCTTATTCCTCCAAGTGACACTGACAGCGACACATGTTAGGACAAAGTGACGGATGTAGTACCTCCTCGGAGAAAAGGAGATAAAGACTGAGAGATTAAAACACAGTAAGAGCGAAGTGACAGAGAGTCGATCAAGAAAAGGCTGGGGGGTGGGGGGGGAACAGCAGGCTGAGCATTTGCTGCAGTCCTTATAAGGCCCAGTGAGACTTCCTTCAGCTGTCATTCTTCATTTCTCTCCCCTCTCCGCCTGGCTGTGGTCACCTCCCCCTCTTCGACTCATACTAAATGCCCACCCTCATCTGAGTCTCACAACTCCCCTCGTCCTCTCACCCAGATCCATCTCCTCCCTCTTTGTTACAGTGAAACAGCTGGACAGCACTGATGACATATTCCACTTTACATACACTCTCCTTTTCCATTAGGGTTGCATTGTTTGTGCCAAAGACACAGCACCCCAGATAATAAAGTCATGCACTTGCTCAGAAATTATGAGTAGGCAGACAGCATAATAATGTGATCCGAGAACTGAGGGAGTATTATGAATCTGCAGGAATCTGAACCCTCTGCCCTCCCACCCCCCGCCATCAAGACGCTGGCTTGTATTCACACATCCTGCAGAGCTCTGTTCAAAACAGAATCAAGAGCCCCACAGAGACCCCTCAGTCCCCAAACACACATCTATCTGTGCATCTGGGTGACCTGGTGCAGTCACACCACATCTGCTCTGCATGCAATTTCCTCTCAGACCAAAAGGCCAAATCCTGAAAACTAATTACACTAAGTTCATGAGAGAAAAACTCCCAACAGATCCACTTAAGTGATTTTATAAAGTTTTTCGCATTAAGCACAAGTCTGTTTCGGGAAGGAGGTCGGGTTGTGAAGTTAGTGACTCTAATCTTTCGAAGCAAGACTGCAACCAGAAGCAAAATTACCAACCTGCTTATCTATTTATCTAGTTCGGGGTGGGAAAACTTTTTGGCTCAGGGGCCACGACTTTTAAAATTTGACAGATGGGCCGGGCCTAGCATAGTAATGGTGCGTTCACACCAAACGTGTTGCGTATACATGGCTTATCTCCTTAAATAAGAACAGTTCCTGTTTCCGCCATCCACCATGGAAATAACCACCAGTTCTCCTTTATACTTGTTGTGTAAATTCCACAAACGTCAGATCATCACACTCGAGCGTCTGAATGATGGCCGCTACCAACGCTACTTCAGGGGGACCAGCAGCTGATTCAGCAATGACAGGACGGCGGTGATGACGGGCGGAGCTTGAAACGCTGATTGGCTTACGTCTACTACTTTGATAGTAGCAGATTAACAGTTCAAATCTTTTATCAAACAAAAACTAATTATCTGCTTTTCCGCTCTTACAATGTGACTCAATGTCCGTCTTTGTTTAATCATTTTTAACTGAAAAAAGACGGCGCCTCCTATATACTAGTTTTGGGTCTGTTGGTTGGACAAAAAAGAAAAAGAAAACACGTTTGAAGATATTATCTTGGAATTTGGGGAATGCATTCATTCACAATCTTACATTTGGATGTATGGTTGAAGAGAAAATCAAAAGGAGAGGCAGACATAGACATACAGTCTATTAAGTGAGAAAATGTGGACCAAAAAGCCCATCACTCTTCTCTCATTTATTCTTTTGTATTCTTATCCTGAGAAATTATTTGACCTTTTTAATAATATTTTTATTGTAAATGTCAACATTTGTGCTTTTGTTTTTCAAATATCATTACTAATTTCTAATAGACTAAAAGTCCTTTAATGTAAACAAAAGGGCGCCAATAATCCACATGTAACTGCTAATGATGCCTCTGCTTTCTGTGTGTGGATTTCTATTCAAGGACCCTTTTTATGGGATAGATTTTTCCTTTAAGCTAGCTTCATCCCCTTAACCCAAAGGCACTTGGGTGCCAGGGTTTTCTTCTCCTGCCCGCCCCCCTCTGCACTGGCTGCGGTAATTTATTTCAGGCACTTCCACCTGCCAACAGTGCTCAGTCTGGCAGACGGAAAAGCCAGAGGAAGAGCCCTCGTCTGCGCCCTGCATGTCTCTGCCCCGACATCCCCAACAGGTCGTATGAAAAGCCTCGGGACCAAATTCAAGGAACGTCGAACAAACGAAAGAACAACAAGGTCTAAAGAGAGAAAAACTTCTGAATGTATATGATTTATTCTGTCACCTCATGAACAGTCAAAGAAATATGTTATGCTGTTCAAGATGCACAGCATGTCAAAAGCAGAATTTACGGCACTGAGGGCTAGAAATTGCCAAAAATATCTCCGGTAACTCATAAGTACTGGAGCCCTTAGGAATGCACAGTGACAGAGACATCCTCAGGTGATGCTCAGACAATGAAAGTTGAACTCTTTCTTCATCTTACTTAACTGTGTTCTGTCCACCTCAGCCTGCTGGTGTGACATCTCTGAACTCCTTTACCTCAGCCGAAGATCATTGGTAAGGAAAAACCGTCCACTCACAATAAGGGGAGACTGACTGTTTTCCAACAACCCCAACAGAATGATACGTCTGCTATCTAGCAGATCACATCAAGTCTGTTTCACGAGTCAATATATCGGCAGATACCCAATACGAAAAGGCTGATTGGGCCAAAAAAACAACTTGATCAGGATGTCCCTAGACAAGGCAGTTGAAGACAATACATTAATCTCAGATTGCGAAAACAATTGTTAATGTTCTGATGATTTCAGTTGATAATAAGGCTGATCATGTAAAAGCCTTCTGCAATAGCTGCAGAATAGAGATGTCACACAAAATTCATTATATATATATATATATATATATATATATATATATATATATATATATATATATATATATATATATATATATATATATATATATATATATATATATATATATATATATATATATATATATAGGCACTAATCTTAAATGGAGTATTGTTAAATTCAATTTCGGAAAGCCAACCTGATAATCTGTGCCGCCTCGTTCACATAAACTGCTCACACTAATTCCTCCGAGACCACTTTTACCTGCTGCAACAAGCCTCTAGACCACAGTCTGCTTGCAATAGTAACCGATGGCGGCAGCAGGCTCACACTGCTGCTCCCACCAAAGAGGTTATATATAAAAGCAGTATTCACACTGTAAATCTAGCTCCCTCCCAAACAAGGAGCCTCTATCTTAACATGGTAAACAACTCCAGCATATGTGCCGTCCTACTGTTCATAACAATCACGAGTTAAAAAGAAAATGTTCTGCTCCAGCTGTTATTCATCCATGTACAGAACTTCTTTTGGAAATACAGACAACCATCAAAGCCTCGATTACGCGCCAAAGAAATCAGAAGAGCATTGACCTCAGTCGTCTGAGGCCAAACACAACCCGAATGTGGAACTGGGGAAGAGAGGATGAGCACACAGCCGCATCAACATAAGACAGAGACACTGTTTTAATACGACTACAGCTGCAGCCAACAATTGTTCTCGACATCGATTAACATGCCAAGTATTTTCTCAATTGGTTTGACAAAGCGTTGAGAATAGCTTCATGATTTATTTGAAGCTAGATCATTTGTTTTGCTGAATTTGCACTATTTTCACACTAACAGTCTAAAACCCAAAGATGTGGTGTTCAAAATTATAGTAAAGTAAGAAATAAGCAACATGCTAGAACACACAACTTAAACTATTAATCAATCGCAGATTAATTTTCAGGCAATTTACTAATTTAGAGGGGGGAAACGATAAATCGATTGGTCGCCTGTCAGAAAATTCACCGGCAGCTATTTTGATAATCTTTAGCAGAGGTGTTGTAGTCTTCTTTTTTTTACAATTAAAAATGCCTGTAAACTTTGAGGAAATATTGAAGGGGAAAGGATTGGAGCCATCTAATACCTCTGGGAGACGAATACAGGAAACATAAGAGGAGGAGGAGATAGTGATGTGCTCTGCGAAGGCATACTGTGCATTTCCCTTTTGAAAAATCCACTATCTGTCCCCCCACCCCATACATGCACACACAAAGATCCTCTGTTTCGTCACACATAACTCTTCCAGTCCTGCCCCATTACAATAACCTCCTCCCCCTCTCTCAGTTTTGGTAGGTGGTAGACGGTTCCCTCGAGGCCTGGGTGTTATTCCTTGTAAGGAGATTCAGCATTCCACTACAACTCTCTGGGAGTTACATCAGTGTAAACACACGATACTCGAGGAACATGGTGAATAATTACAGTGAGAATCTGTTGGGCTGAGATTTAGTGAGATAACTGAAATGTAGGAGGGGAAGCACTACAAGCTCTGTTGGGAAATGAAAAGGGAAAAATAACTGTTTTTCCCCCACTGGGAGAGCTATATCAACCGGAAAAGGGAACTTGACATGCAATCAGCTAATGGACAAGTCACATGGTGGAAATGTATCATGTAGCTCAAGGCAATCACACTGCCATACAACAATAGGAAAACTTAAGTGAAGTAAAAATGGACATAAATTCGGCGCAGAACAAATCTGTAGTCATAGTGAAACTTAAAAGGGGAGGGGAAAAAAAACACTTAGCTGCAACATAAAGACTATTTGGCATCTTACATATGTGGACTTGTTTTCTTGCATATTATTATTATACTTTTAGCTATTCTTGACAGTAAAAATGCCTCAAACATGAAAGCCCTGACCAAAAACTATTTCTAGACTAAATCAAAAAAGGTACATAAATGCATCTATGTGCCTCAGAAGGCAACCGAACAATCTCATCTTTTTACATACTATCTTATTATTATTTACATTATTACTGTGTTTGAAAAAATTGTTCACTTTTGGACGTTGTCGGTCACTTCACTATAAACGGGAATGGAACTTTAGTTTAACTTTGCATCAGTAATTAAAGAAAATTAAACTGCTTTCTTTGAAGCCGCTGATACTCAACTATGTCCTTATGAAAGTAATTTGTGTGAACTACAGTGTAGAGAACAACCCAACTAGTTCTTGAAACATTAAAAAAGGACAAAAAGGAAGAAGCTCCAAGGTAAACAGTCATAATAATTAAATGGATTGACTCTCTTTGTTTGCTCTGAAAACAAATACCGGTAGTCTTGGACAGAGGAGTTAAGAAGGGAAACTTCCCGGATGGCAAACACTACTTGACTGTCGAGCTCCGCCAAGTGCTTCTTTACAGTCAGCTGAGGAGACAGAAGCAGCTCAGGTCTGACCGATCTGTGATTATCAAACTGATATTTTGCATAATAAAAATGTTCAATCCAAAAGATGCCTGCAGTATTATTTCCAGTACATTGTCTAAATTTCCTTAAGAGTTAAATACAATTGCAGCAACTGAAAGCGTGTCTAACTCTACAATCACAGCAGGTTTCCTGTCCTACATTACTCTTTTGAAATACTCTGCTGGAATTCTGGACATAAACATGTGCCCACAAGGAAATGGGTTCAATCACAGGCCACAATCTCTGTAGAGACCGGTTGAGAGACTGTAGAGAGGTGGGCTTTCAGTTTGAATAGGGTTAGGGAGAACACATTTTAAGTAAGCGATGAAACTACAAAGCATCTTCGAATTAATTGAGATTCTGATTTACACTATTTAGCATCACAAATTCAAGAACAAGGTGCAAAAGTAATCTTTGATCGAAACATAAAGATAAATAATCTCGAAACCCATGCTAAAGAAAATACATTTGGCCGTGGTTATTGTGACATCATTGTTGAGTAATGGCATCCAAAAGTAACATTTTACCCAGGTAAGTAAAAGCAAAAGAAAACTTTGGCTCACCCTTGATTGAGATCGTTTTCTGTGTTGTCCAACCATAAGCGAACTGCCACTGCATTGCCTTCCCGGCACTGTGTGAAGATATCATCCATTTTGTCTTGTGAATTGTCCTTCTCTATTATGCACCCGTAAGAGTAGATGCAGAACTGAACTGGGACAGATGAGAGAGGCGACCCGAAGGGTTCAACAGGGTGCTGGCCAGCATCAGCCCGTCATCTGAAAGAATAAGCTATAGAGAAGCTGAGCAGCACTGCAGCAACCCTAACAAAGGGGACACAAAAAGTGAGGTTGCTCTGTTAACACATGTTTCAATCTGTTTGATCCCTATGCCAGACAATAAACCCTCTCTGTTATGACCCTGTAGTACAAAGCTAAAAAGTAAGTCAAGCAGGCAAGAAACCCAGTGTTGAGTAATCATATCCGCCCATAATACTTGGTGACTCACAATATTTGGTTGTGACTGTCCACCAGCGTAGACACATATCTTTGTCCAGTGCTATGATAAATTATGGATTATTATGTGCTGTATTAATATTTAAACATACATGGATTTTTAAAATCAACAGTAACCTACATTGATCCACTAACAGAAAGTATATCTGCAACTATTTTGATAACAGATCAATTGTTTAAATAGACATTAATAATAAAAAAGGCAAACATTACCTGGTTCCAGCTTCTCAATTTTGAGGATTTACACTTACTCTCTCTCTCTCTCTCTCTCTCCCTCTCCCTCTCCCTCTCTCTCTCTCTCCCTCTCCCTCTCTCTCTCTCTCTCTCTCTCTCCCTCTCTCTCTCTCTCTCTCAGTTTAAATTATTTATTGGTCAGACAAAACAGTCAGCTCGAGCAGCCTTAAACTCTGATAAGAAATATGCCATTCAAACAAATTAAAATAGTAATCAAAAATGTCTCTTTAGCAAAGCCTAGACTATAATAAAAAATGTGCTGTCTCCAAGAAAAAAACACTTATTTAAAGACTTATTCACAATCACTGTGAATGAAGGATGTTTGATTGAGCCAAGCACTCAAACGTAAATGACCACACGAGGTACGTTACACTGCTGGCTAACTTAACATGCCTTAAATCCACTTAAGACGACTGAGATTCCTTCGTGTTGTGAACACAAACACAACCTGGTGTCACAGTGATGAGTTCCCCGTTAACGACCCACTGCCTTCACAGCAGCACGACTAGCTGAGCTACTACCTGTTAACGTGGACGAAGACTCGTCATCGGTACTTTAGCCTGCGGTTCACCCAGCTCCTGTCAGACGCCCCTCGTGTTCTTACACTGAATCCATCCAAAAGGGGACTAAATTAGCTTCACGCATTAGCTAGCATCCTGCGGTTGACGCAATGAGACCTGGCTAACAAGCTAACCAACTGCCCTGAATCCGAGTCCCTTTCTCTCTGGCTCCACTTAGATGCACAAGTAAACAGCACACGTTGGTGCTTCAAACAGTCCGAGACAATATTAAATGTGCCTCAAAGGCGATAAACCTACCGGGTGTGCTCGCCTGTTGCTGTGTAATTCGGCTAGAAGTTTATTAGCGACGTTATGTTGCGTCCAGGACATTGAACGCTGTGGGACGTCCACACCCTCACCGCCGCCGCACGTACAATACGTAGTAGCGTCCTCATTTGAGGAAACCGGCAATCCGCCCCCTACAGGCGGCGGAGGACACTGCATGACGTCTAAATATTCACAGCCTCGGGTCATGGTTATTTTAAAAGAGGCTGCGGAGTAACTAAAGCTATCGGATAGTGTCTGGGAGTAAGTGGCGCAAATTGTAGCGGTAAAGATAAACATAAAGATAGCATGAGGTGAACATATTTAAGGAAAGTCAAGGAAAGTAACTCAATACTTGTGTGGATGTACTCATTTGCTTTGCATCAGTGGTTATGTGCATATTCAAAGAGTAAATCCTCCTTAAAACAAAACTATGTTTAATTCTGTCCAATGATGCGATATGATGTGCATCATTTTGAATTGAAGAGTGAAAATGTGTCTCCTTACAGACTGGAAATCATTGGTTTCTAGTTTCACGTTTAGGTTTTATTTGTCATTCAAGCTATAAAACAAAATGTCTAACAACTGGTATCGTGTTGGATAAAACACACAAACCTTGTACATATTCTTCATACTGTGAATTATTGCATATTTACTGTTGCTCTTTGGTCAATTTGTTGTACAGTTCATTCTCGTGTTATACTGTACAGCTCTTTAGCTTTAACACATACACTTTATAAAGTATCTATGGTAAATTACTATTTCGTATTTATGAAACTTTACTTTTGCGGCACTAATATTACTATAATATAATTATAACGACCATTATGCACTGAAATACTAATACATAGTCCTTGTGTATGTGTGTAAACCTAATTCTACCTACCTCAGCATGTTTAAACAAATGATATATTGGATAGGAAAGAGTACACATATCAAACAATACTTAATTAACATATCAATGAATTTATTAAAAAAAAAATACTAATGATGATAATAATGACTGTTAGTGATACAAATATCCTCGTAAAACTTATTAAATAAGAGCAGAACATGTAGGTCATCTATGATCTATTGTTTCTCAGAACTTAACATCCCACAAATCTGTGGTGTGCCTACGTCATCCACCTGCGCCTGTAGTTGTGTTTAGCTTCCTTAACGCACATGAGACAAACCAACGTGGCTTTTGCTTTTGACACGATTTCATTCTACAGCTATTGGACACATTTACGTGTTTATTAAAACAAGCCTCTCCTTACAAACAGCGCCTTCAACGAAACGAGCCGTGTGACGAGTAAAAGAGCTTCTGCCTCGAGACAAAGTGGTGAGTTATTGAATTAGCCGAGTTAGCGCGAGTTAGAGAAGAGGCGTTAGCAGGGTTGTTTCTCGTCTTCATTTAAGAGTTATGTTCGTACGTGTGTTTCTTCCAGCGGGAAACATGTTTAATGAGGATGACGACTGGAGTGACGAACAAGACGCTCAGGTGCTGAGCAAGACTGTGACCGGGAGCACCCAGAAGGCGAGCAGCAGCACCAAGGTACATGTGCGTGCAGTGTCACGTCGAGGGGGTAACCGGTACTTTGATACGATCTGTACTTGTGAATGCCTTAATGACGTGTCTTAAGTCCAACATGCATAGCAACAGATGGTGAAACCATTAAAAAAAAAAAAAGGTCAGATGATAGTCAGGAAATGTAACAGCTGATTTTATGTAGCTTGTTTTGGATTTGTTTTTAATGATTTCTCTTCTGGGAGACAGTCAAGCGGGGAAATATGTGCTGAAGTTATATTGGAAAACAAGAAAAAGTTAGGTAATTGAATAAAAGACTAACAAAGATACACAAGTATGAACACGCACAACAACTTTAAATGTCCTTTCCCATCCAATTCAGGCATCATAAAAGGTTTAAATTACTTCTTCGCTATTTCTTTAAAAAAAATAAAAAAAGACAAATAAAAAACACCAGAAAATCCAAAAGGTAATTTTCAGCACAATAATCCATGAAATATGTGGTTTTCCACATCTATAAAGAAAAAGTGGCACTTTCTATATTGGACAGTCTTCAACATGGGGTTGCACGTTTCAGTTGAAGGACTTATTGTATTCTCTGAATGTATCCCCGGATCAGACCCAGGTGGTTGGAAAGAAGAGCCTGCTGCGAACCCTGCAGACACTGGGCTCTGTACCAGAGTGGAAGAACGACGATCATCAGGAGGACAGCGACAGTGAGGCAGAAGTGGTCCCGTCACCCACCAAGAAAAAGAAGAAGAAGAAAAAGCGAAAGAGAGCGCCAACAACAACAGAAGCGCAGCAAGATGATGGAGACTTGGACCAGACCGTTAATGGAGAGACACTTGCAACAAAAAAGAGGAAGAAAGACAACACAATTGGTGAGTAACTAAGTACTTAAGGGCTTGCATTTCATTAATTTATTAACATTTCAAAGTGTTGAGAAGTATTAATTGATGAACAACAATGTTGATGTTCACAGCACTTAACGATGACATAAGGTCCAAATGTTTTTTTTTCTTCTCCCTTAAGCGCCTTTGAAGTTAAAAACCCCATCTGTGAGCAAAATAACGAATAACGGAATTATCAAATCCAAACCAGAGGACACAGAGGTGCTGAGCAGAAAACAGTGGAAAAACAAAATGAAGAACAAGAGGAAATGTAAAAATAAATTCAGTCAGAATGAGCCAGAGAAGAAAATCAATAAAGCAGAATCTGCAGAGCAGCACGAGCCAAAGAAAGAAGTCAAAATAGATTCATATAGCAACAACAGAAACAACAACAACCAGAAACCAGCCAAGAAAAAGGAAAAGCAAAGTAAACCCCAGAAAATGAAAAAGGCTGAAGAGAACACCGACATATCCGTTACAACAGACACACAGACGCTCGAAGAGGAAAAGCAGCGCATTGTTGTTAAAGTGAGAAAAGACGCAACTGAATCTTCTGCTGATGCACCAAAACAGAAAGCAGATGTACCTAAAGTGGAGAACGCAGGTGAGCAGCACCAGTCACCCGTGAAAAGTCCGAAACTCGAGCTGAGCAGGGAACAGATTCTGAAAAGAGAGAAGCTCCGGAAATTGCTCAACAGACAGGAAGCAGTCCAACGGGAGAGTCCCGCGGAGACGAAAGTGGAGCCTGCGGCCCCAGAGGAAGAGGTGAAACCGGACCGCTCCTCCTCCCTGAGGTCCCGCATGGAGCTGCAGCTGGACTCGGCCCGTTTCCGGTACATTAATGAAGTTCTGTACAGCACGTCCAGCGGCGAGGCGAAGCGCATGTTCAAACAGGACCCTGAGGCCTTCGAGATCTACCACAGAGGATACACGGCGCAGGTTCAGAGGTGGCCCGCCAACCCGGTGGACGCCATCATCTCTTACATTCGACAAAAGTGAGATATTTTAATTAATGTGTTCATTTTCCTGTTGTCAACATTGTGGATTTTATTGAAGTTCTCTTTCAAATCACACTTGTTTTGAAATTTGGACAGGGACTTTCTTTCTTGGCCTTTGAGAACAGTGCGAATAGTAAAATAACCTCAGATCAGAAAGTACTTTTATTGGCTTTTTGTTGCTTTCGACTGAATCTCAAAGTTTTCTTCAATAACTACAAAGAGATAACAAGTGGGCCAATGTGCTGAGTTTTTTTTTGTTGCACATTTTGCAGAGTCAACACATATTTCTGATTGTGAGCTGCCCTTTTTGAAAAAAAAAAATCCCATGGCTTGCCCACTTCCATTGAAGTTTGTTGGACAACCAAACACTAACTGAAATGAAAGGGATTTTAAATATGTAATATCTGAGTGGTTTTCAAATACAGGAGATTCTGTATCTTTATTTTTGAATTTGATTCACCACATGCTTTAGATTCAGGTCCTCTGATCAAAACCGCACCTCTTTAGTCCATTTTTTTCTGAAAACATTAACAGGGCCGCCACTCTACACCATCACAACAGGAAAAACAATTCAATGTCCTTGTCTTGTTGGGAAACTCCCATTATCTACATCAGTAATCTGCTGTACACAGTAAATACCTTCCACCACTCTGCTGAAGACTCGGTGTCAACGAAGAGTAATGCAGGAGAGGATGCTGCACTGTGTGTGTTGAAGTGATGCTTCATTTGGCTGCTGTGAGAACACGGCTTTGTTGGTGTCAGCAGTTTGGGAGAGCATCAACAGTTTTGACTTTTAATATATATATATATACACTAATATGCTATAAACGCATCAATTGTGCCCTTTTTTTCAGACCACCTTCTCTGGTGGTGGCAGACTTTGGGTGTGGCGACTGTAAAATAGCGTGCAGCGTGAAGAACAAAGTGCACAGCTTCGACTTGGCAGCGACCTGCAAACTCGTCACCGTCTGTGACATGGCCGACGTGAGTGCGCCGCTGTTTTCTGCATGCCCATCCACTGACAGTCCTTACGATTGTTAGAAAACACAACGCATTTTCATCGCGCAGGTCCCGCTCCAGGACGGCTCGGTGGACATCGCCGTGTTCTGCCTTTCTCTCATGGGAACCAACTTGGCAGATTTTCTAGCAGAGGCCAATCGAGTGTTAAAGAAGGGGTAAAACATGTCACACACACTGATAAGGCACAGAAGATGTGTGTGTGTTTGTGTCTGTCGTACATGTCTGGATAACTGATTTGCACCATTATTGTAGGGGGGTCCTGAAGATAGCGGAAGTGGCGAGCAGGTTCGAGAACGTGCGGAACTTTGTCTCGGCACTAGGAGGTCTGGGATTCAAAATGGTGGCCAAGGTGAGAAAAAAAACTAGGGACATCAAGGACAAGGAAACACGTCCTTATTTGGCTACTCTCTCTTTTTATATAAACCAAGTTAATGCATGTATATCAAATGAAATGGTACGCTCATACTCCAATTATGAGAACCCAGATGATACACTTTTCAGAGTTCTTAGTGTCATGGAAAACCTGGAAAAAGTCTTGGAATTTTTAAATGGTTATTTTCAGGCCTAGAAAAGTAAAAAATAAAAAATCCTAAAGGTTTTGGAAAAGTTATGGAAATGTGTTATTTTTATGTGTTCATGACGTTTACTTACGCCGTGTTTGAAAGAATCAATATATTATTTTAAAGAAAGGCACTCAAAATATAAGCAGGCATACACTCCGTCTATATAGATGTTCATTTTTTTAATCACTATTGTCTCTCATCCCTTTGTGTCATTTAAGATATACTATATGCTTTGGAATTCTCATTGTTAGTTCATACTGCATTTGTTCATGGTTACATTCAGCTTCCACAAAATGTTTGGTCATGGTAATTTGGTGAAAAATCATGACTTTAAACCAAAAGAGTTTCATGGAAATCCATCGGTCAAAATGTGTAGCACATTTTTTACAGATGACTTTTAAAATATTCAATATGGTTTCTTGTCACAACAGTTATTGGGACTATTCGTTTTCCCTTTATAAAGGCGGTTTTCTCAAAGAGGGAGTAAGCAGCTGACGGCTGCACATTTCATAATTTTTAGTTTGAGGTTATGGCGTTGTGGGCAGGAAGCCTCAAAGATTTATTCAGTAAATTGGTTTATTGTTGGCAACAAACTGACTTTTTTAAATGTATTAAAGTTAGCTGTACCACACAATGGCCGTTATATAAAACATTTAGCGAGTGACTATTTAATGAGTGATTTGTGTTTTTGATTCATTTCTTTCTTCCTACAGGACACAGAGAATACTCATTTCTACTCCTTTGAATTACTGAAGACGGGAGACGCTCCAGAAAATATCAAGAAATTTGGACTGCAGTTGAGGCCTTGTGTCTACAAGAAAAGATGAATGTGATGCGAAAAGACTTTATGCAAACAGTGTATTTGTTATACAGTGATACTTTTGTTTTTTAAGCAGTACGTTTGTGAATGTGAAGCTTGGATCTGTTTTCCAAAGCAGCGGTTGTACATTTGTATCTAAATGTATTGTTTTAGATTGCTACATGTTGAAGCCTGGGACGGAGCTGAGATCATTGTACATGAGTACATTATGTACAGGCCACCATGTTCAGAATATTTTTACAAGAAAAATATGTTGTTGATAAATCCTGACAATTCTGGAAAAAGTTAAAGAATTAAATCCGACTAAAACCGTGTGCGTGTGCACGCGTGTTTGTTTTCATTTGCCACAAGAGGGTGTAACAGCACTACATCCATCCCACTGTGGGCAGATGAGGACGAGTGTGTCTGCGTCTGGTAAATGAACTGTATGAGAATGTATTTATAGAGGTGACACGTTGTCACAGCAGATGGTCCTCACTGATTCAGTCCACCAAAGATACCACAAGGGCAGATGGTGGGAAGCTAAAGTCACAGTTATCTCTATATCTAGAGATGTGTTTTTGTTCAGTCATGTGGCGACAACTTGAAAAAAAATAGCAAATTATAGAAAGAAATATATATATTTGGACGGTTTTATTGACAAAAGCAATGTACATAATAAAATATACAAAATTCAAGTTGATGAAGAAGTGCAAAGGTAATGCTTTAAAATCAGTAATGCATATCAGTGAAAGTAAACGTTGAGAATAACTTGCATTTCAGTACATAAAAAGTATTATTTCACTTCTAATGCTGAACTCATGAAAATGCACAAATGATAAATCCTGCCAGTTCTCGTAAGCCTTCATATCTAGTTTGTGCACAATGCAAAACAGAATGTGTAAATCCAAAGTCTTTTTTTTAAATCTTCACACCGTACTCTTAACGTCAAGGACGATGGAGTAATTGACCATCTGAGCGTATTCCTTACTTTCTGTCACTGCTGGTTTCTTCATCTGAGGAGAGCCGGGATCTTGCATTAGAGCTGTCAAGCCAGCGAGAGACTCCTTTTTCTGAATTATACAGTTAGAAGTTAACAAGTTGAGAGATTGCGGATTTCAGATATGTGTCATAACTGAGCAAAACCAGAAAAATAATATCAATTTACAATGAAAAACCTGATTTAAGAACATTTTTCTAAAAGAAAAACACACTTGCACGTTAAGTGAATTTACTCTTACCTTGTATTGTGACCTGTTTTGTCTTTTGCTGTAAAACAAAACCAAAAAGATTGTGTGACTCACGTGAATCTGTTTTGAAGGATTTCTTTCTTTCTAGGAGCTTGTAGGGCTGAACATCACCACTAGATGGCACTGTGACTTAATCTGACACACAGAGTTGTGTTCGAATGGGGAAGTTGCAGGTGGGAATGCATTATGCTCCAGGAATATCAATGGAGACGTGGAGCGCTGATCCGAGTCCTCGTCACTGATCTCTCGTGTCAGAAGCAGCAGCTCCGCTTTGTACATCATGACCCCAGAGACGTCAACGCAATGAAGGCCTGCAGCCGGGAAAAAAGTGTCCCAGTCCTAGAGAGGAGGCTGCGAGGGAGATGGGGGGGGGGCGTTGGTTCCAAAATAGCTTTTCTCTCGGGGAGTCATGTTTTCTTGTATACGCTGGTTGTACGCTGTGTGACTGACCTTCCTAAATTAGCCTGACAGGACCCTCCCACAGGAGCCAGGGATAAGGGGACCGAGGCTCCGTCAACCAATGGCACCTTGACCAAATGTTCTGACCAGCGAGCCCGCATGGCCTATTCAAGCAGCGTCTGAACCGCTGTTGTGCTGCACAGTGCAGCGTTGGTCACAGCGGGGCCTGATCTGATCCAGACAAACATTCTTGAGAGAAGTTAGATTTGGCAGCGAATGCGAAAAAATGTGGAAACTTCTGCAGGCAGAAGCCATTAAACAGTTCTTCTGTGACAGATATCCCACATCAGTTGTAAAAGACGAGTGGCTCGCGGATGTCTTCCAACTGCAGTACGATTAAGAGATGGATTTGTGGATTCTTTCTAATGGTTGAACGGCAGCTCGGATTTCATTATTCTAATCACTTCCGAAGTCGTGGACTTTGAACCTTTTAACTCCACGTTTGCAGATGCGGCGTCGATGATAACGGGCCAACAAACAGCAGTCTACTGCAGAGACGTGCCAGACGTCACGCTTCTAAAAGCCAGAGCAGGAAACTGGAAGATAAACCTGTTTGTCTGCAACGTTCTACCTGTCTACACGCAGGGCTGCGGTGACAGAGGCACATGTCTGCTTCTGCCACACTGCTTCCTGTTTGTGAATAACAGCCCGATACATGGGGTTTTGGGTTAGTTGGGTTAACGATCCGCGCATCCTGTTTGTCTCGTGTTTTATGCTACCGGCAGCGTTGCCCTCACTTGCCTGTCTACACATCTCCTGCTGAGCTGCTTAACCGTGCAGGCACTTAACTCACCAGCACAGCCAGAGGGTGACGGCGAGGATGAGGATGAGGGCCGAGGCCGAAGAAATGCAGATCATGGCGGCAAGTGCTGAAAGACATAGACATGGACACAGTTGTCTAAGCCAGAGATTCTAAGCAAAAGTCCCAGAAAACTTCATTGTGAATGCCTCAAAATGTTGATATGATTAGAAAGTCACTCTGATATCAGATGGAAAACACAACAGGGTCCACACTCACCCAGCTGCTTGTCCTCGCTCGTGACCTCCACTTGAATGTTGACCGTGGCTGAGTGGTGATAGAAGGACGCCCGGCAGCTGTACAGGCCTTCATCCCGCTCTGTGAGCTCTGACTGGAAGACCATTGCGACCCCGTCCATGTGGACAAGCGAGCCGTCGCTCCTGAAACACCAGTGACTTTTAACTGAATTTGTCTTTGAAGGAGTGTTTTTATTTTGTTTCTATTGGGAACAAATCACTCGTAAAGACAGTAACCAACAATGTGTTAGTCCATCTCACAAATGTTTCTGACTTTTTACTCGGTTTTCTCCTCATCTGTTCCTCCATTTACATACATGTTCAAGTTTGCACCAAAATATGAAGTTTTATTCTCTTTGTTTCATGTGTTAATTTCCTCTCTCGCTTACACACAATATAAATACAAGTGCATTAGTTTTGAGCTATGTTTAGCTGCAGATTTATCCACATTTACAACAAGGTGCGTGTCAAATTCACCCAAAATAAACTACAGTACCCACAGTGAGTTCATGGGATTATAGAATCTACTCCAAACTCTCCATTTCATGTATTGCAGGGTCATATCCGTGTTGTGGAAACAATCCAGTTGACATTTCCAGGCTGGTAATGGTTAAATCTGTGTGTAATAGCTCCTTGAAATCGGGCGAGCATTTAATTTTGTGCAGTACGCCGTGCGTACAGCTGCATCCTCGTAAGGCGGAAGATAACAGAGGATTCGTCACCTTTTACAGATGAGGTTGTACTCTGGCACGTTGCCTACGACTCGGAGCAGCACTCTCTGAATGTGATGATTTTCCTGGAGAGTCAGTCTGTGTGTGAGGATTTCACCACCGTAGCGGCTTTGCAGAGGAGTCGTGTGGTTTAGGACTCTCACAAAGGAGATATCTGCGGAAAAAGTCCTTTTAACCACGACGTCTTTGGATCGCCGGATGCATTTGTGTAAATTACGACATTTAAAGTGATTGGATAGGTGCTCGCATGAGTATTGTTTCTAAACTCACAGTATCTGGGGACATGAATGCTCTTTTTCTCTGTGACTCCATGTTCCAAACGACCCACACAGGTCAGGTCCTGGCCCTCGTGAACGGCCAGAGGAAACGGATAAGTCAGTTTGGCTTTATTGACGAAGCCCTCATACTCTGAGTGCAGGGAGGTTTGGCCTTTGGCATTTTCGGGAAGGACCCAGGCGAGGTCAGCCCCGACACCCTCCCCTCTGCAGTCACACACTGCCAGCCACAGAGGAGAGTCCTGCTGTCTCACCAGAGACACGCTCATCAGAGGGGCTTCTGAAAAAGAAAACAAGGGGCGACAGGAAGGGAATGAGCAGCTGCATGAGTTTTGTGTGAGTCACACACAGAAATATGGCAAAGACAGAAACAACGTACTCTGCACAAGAATGCGTATTGTTCTTTTTTCTGGTGCTTCCAGGCTTGGATGCTCAACTGTGCAGGTCAAATTCTGACCGGAATACAAAGATGACAAGACATGCGCAGAGCTCCGGGCCGAGACCGAACCATCGGCCCGGACTTCGGTCTCGGACACATAACTGATGCTGCTGTCGACGTTTCCAACGTGCCAGCTTATGATGGCCGCAGGGGCAGCGCTGTCCACAGAGCAGTCCACCTTTGTGAACCCCTCGCCGTCTTTCCACTCGGTGCTGGAGTTGATGGTGATTTCAGGGCGGGCTGCGTGGGAAAGAGGAGTTGAAAATAGGGGTTTCTTTTGATTAAAAAAAAACAACAAATCTATGGCGCTTGTACGGCCAGAGATGCCCGCTACTCAGATACAATTATCCACCGCTTGATTTGTTGAACATACCGCAAAGAGGGAGGGTAATGCTTCTGTTCTCCGGCTCCTCAAACGCTGGGTGATTTATCACACACTCCGCAGTGAGCTCCCAAGGCGAGCAGGCAGGGAGGAGTAAAACTCCCCTGACAGAGTGGCTTCCATTATGAGAAGTGAAATTGAACCAAGAGACTCCAGACACACCCTCTGGTAGAAGCCAGGACATGTTGGCTGCAGGAACAGCATCAGCTGCTGAGCACTCAATCACCCCGTGTCCGTCTTCAGTCTGCAAATCGACTCGAATTGTCGGAGGAACTGAGAGGAGAGAATGTTCCATGACAATATTTCAGTCACACGCAGCAGAAAATTGCAAATGTAGCTGTGAAAGTCTTAAGAGAAGTACAATGGAAGCAGTTTCCCTTACCGGGCTGTATAACTCGAGGTTTAACCGTGACAGTAAAGTTCACCGTTGTTTTAATATGGTGATAGGAGAAGAAGCATTCATACAGGCCGCCGTGGTGATGCTCCACAGGACCCTGAACTGTGAGGCTGCTGCCAACCAGCTCCACACGGTCAGGCAAGGGCCCGTCATCTCTAGACGGAAACACAAGTGAGAATACGAAGAGGAATCCATGTTTCAGACTGTTATTTCAATCAGGAAACGTGTCTAAATCTGATTCCTGCCGTCTATCACTTGTGGTTTGGTGCCATCAAACGTGCTACCACATCCTCCACGGCGTACGTATCATTTCACTCAGAAGTGTTGATGTTAACTGTTTCTGTCCATGTGTTTTTACGTATTATTCTCAGGACGATCGTGACAAAAGCAAAATCAAGAAAATAATAAAAGCAATTACAGGCCAAAAGTTGGCAGATTCTTTTACAATACCAAATGTGTCTTACTTTATGCAGGTAACGTTGTAATGTGGCACATTCCCAGTGACCTGCAGGCTGATGACGGTGTCTCTCTGTCCTTCCTGCACCTCTAAAGCTGGAGTGCCTTGCAGGTCCTCACTGTTGCTTCCCAGCTCCGAGTACAACAACTGAACTCCAGACAAATCTGCAAAATATTAAAACACGACTTTGTTTTTCTGTGACGTCTACCTCATGTTTTTTTTTTAAGGTGAAACATTGCTAATACTCACATAAAGACGGCAATGTTAAGACTCGGGACACTTGGTGTGTAAATTTGGGGTGGTCAAACACACAAGTGACATTACGGCCCTCATACACTGCTGCAGGGAGGACAACTGAGCTGGTCTGCACGTCTGAGTCTGTGTTGTCCTCTCTCTGCACCTCTTTGTCGCTGTTCAAAGCCATGGCGATGTCAGCGTCAGGTCTGCCTCCAGATGAGATGCACGAGACCACCCAGAACTCACTTCCTCCTTGTTGTACCATCTCTGCTTTAATGCTCACATTCGGCCTCGCTAAAAGAGCGGGGAGAAAGGCGAGAGGAGTTATTCTTTCTCGAGGTCTGATGTTGTTGTTTTTTTCTCCAGCAAATCTAAAAGTCAGATATCAAGGCAAGGCTCAGGGTGTTTTTGTTTAAATAGGAAGCCGGGGCCGGATGAGCAAAACACAAGCCGTGAGGGGCTTCTGCTCAGGTTTTGGAAAATGCTGACTTAGGCTTATCACCTGTCCCATCTGTTGGCCTGGCTACAGCTGAGAGCAGATGTCTGGCCCAGCTGCTGTCCGACCGAAGCTGAGAGCACCACAGGCTTTAATGCAGGGAATTAGCAGAGATCAGAGTATATTATCAAATACATAAAAGTTGGGGTGTCGTACAATATCCTGCCATCCCTAACGAGTAAGAGAACTAAGTTTGGGTGTTGGAGGAAGGATATGTGTGATTAAAGTGAGTTTAATTAAAGCACTTTGGCTTTATACATTTCATCTGTTGACACGCACAGTTCAGTGTGAATTTAAGCACTGCAGCTGGACAATTAGCGAAGCTGCAGCGCTTCAGCGGGGTGTGACTGTATCACGGACAAATGAGCTGGCTGGCCTGGTTTGTGCTAATGGGATCTTTACATCGCGCAGGCTCGCCAAAGTTGCCCGTGGTTCCCTTGAAAAATGACAGTATTCAAATCTTGATGGCCAAATTACGGTGGTCCTAGCAAGCGGCATGAGGCTGCACCACAGAGGAGCGTTGACTTGGTTTGTTGTTGTTGTTTGACCTGTTTTGTCTGTTCTGTGCTGGAGGCAGCGCGAGTACCATGGGGGCCGTAGCCTACATGCGGCGTGTGAACTTGCACATTGCTAGGTCAGTTGGTGGGAAACAAAACTACATGTCTGAGTGTTTTTTTCTTGGGTAGCATGTGACTTAAGTTTTGCACAACTTGTGTTCTTCTTAAAGGAAGTTTAATTGAATTACTTACATAAGTACTTTTATGTAAATATTGTCTAATGTTTCGGCCCACTTGGGGGCAGTATTCAGCATACATGGAGCAACATTAGCATTCAGTCAGATTCCTGGTCCTGTATTTATTCCCTTTCAGCTCTGTTTTTGGTCCCTACCAACTCCATAGGATTGCTTACTGTGTCTTTTTACCTCATAAACGTCAAACCAATGGACGAAACGTTGACTAAATACAGTAACTGTCCTGGATTTCTAGAATCTTGAGTGACTTCAGATCCATTGCATACCTCATTCACACTGTATAAGAACTTTATTGAAGTTGAAAAATAGTTGGTTTCACCACTCAACCAAACTGTTTTACTCACATGTCGGCAGTTTGTGAGCAAATGGTTTTTGATTAAAAAGAAATTGAACAGGAGAAATGTAGTCACCAAATTGCACGCTGCTGTTATTAATTATTTACTGGCTTATTGCTGCATTGTGGTGTTCCATATGCTCAACGTCAGTGAAAAAAGTGCATTCCCACATGAATGCGTTGCATTGTACAATGTGATTTATGGTCTGTCACCGTGTACGTGGAGCAGGGTGGGAAGGAACGGCCGGCGTGAAAAATCAGCAGGAGAATGTTATTGTCGTCGTGAGATGCTGAGTCATGATGAACAATTACAAAAAACTGGTGAATGCAGCACAACACGCCCCCATTCAGACAACACAAACGAAGAAACACCACAGTCAGCTGTGAGTGTGTTGGCTTACTGTAGGTCTCCACCCTCATCGTGGTGACTTTGGGGTCTGGCAGGGTCGGGTGTTGGACCACGCAAGTCACGCTGTCCTCGTCCTGCAGGTGGGTGGGGAAGCGGAGGATGCTGCTCAGGGTGGAGGTTCCGTTTGAGTGAATGGTTTCACTCAAGCCGGCAGCAAAAGTGTCATCTGAAGGAGGTTGGCCGGCGACCAACCAGCTTATCTGAGGCGGAGGCCGCCCGCCGACCGCAGAGCATGACACCGACTGGTAGTGAGAGCCGTTTATGGTCTCTGCTTTCACCAGCATCTGAATATCAGGCCGAGCTGTGAAGGAACGTTGTACGCTTGTCAATCTTCTTGTGTCAAAGATGGATTATCGCCAAGTTATTCAAATCAGGATGGTGGTGCAGCAGTTATGATCTTTTCGATGTATTTTCAATTACGGCAATCCCATGAGGCTCATGACTTCTCATCGTGGTGAATGAAAGAAAATCATCCATTGGCTTACCTACTACAGTGAGATATACGCGGTCAGAATACTGGTCTTCCTCTGATTCAAACTCACAGATGTATTCTCCCTCCGCTTCAACACTGGACACTTTCATCTCAACTGTGAGGTTGGTGAGAGAGGCTGGCTTTGAGATGTTATCGCGGCTAAATGGTTTGCCGTTAAAAAATCCGGCCAGTCGCTTGGATGTGATCTTGGAGTTAATCTGGCGTTTCCACTCGGCGCTCTGGATCTCACTGTCGCCCAGATAACTACAGCTCAGGTAGACGTTCTCTCCCAGGACTCCTGTGATGTTGTGAGTGATCTCAAGGATCCTCTCTCCACCCATCCCTGTGACACGAAACGGCACGATGTTCAGGGACAATGAAAAATGTCATAAACTCACCTGAACAGCCCTCACACACTGCGAACACCAGAGGATGTTTGAGGGGGCAAAATGTGAGTGTTCCTGACCGACAGCAGGTTGATAGATGTCCATTGTTGTGCCTGTGAAAGCTCTTTTCTGCACATCCCAGCGCTTTAGTTGAGTGAAACTGTGATTGATGAGAATGACTAATGGTCATGTGGTGATGTGCCTCTCAGTCATTTCATCATTATTAGAATGTGTCAATGACTAATCAATAAAAACAAGAGTAAGAGTCTCCAGCCATGCTAACACGCTCACACTGACAATGCTAACACGCTGAGGGTCAGCAGGTGATGTTAACCATATGCACTGTCTTAGCTTAGCGTGATTACTGATAAGCAATTCATTCAGATGAGGCTGATTGGCATGGTGTCACGTATTTAGACTTGAAATCAGGAGAATACATCCCCTGAGGACCATGAATGTCACTGTGTCTAAAGGTGACATCTGTGCCGCTGACTTAAAAGTATAGGTTCAAGATGAAGAAGCTACGGTAATGATCAAAGGGCTGAAGACAGGAATTGTACTTTGGGCACACAATAACACTTAAGAACTGCAACCTTGTCCCCGCAGTGTATATTTAGCAGAGGACTCCATTATGTTAATGAAATGAAAACAGTCCAAAAGTTACGCCCTGATCCATCCACCAACACCGACGACGCCGCTCAGAAAGCCACCATCAGGGGAGGTTTCACAGGAAAGGACATTTATTAGAGGATGACAGGTTTTAACACTTGCAGAAAGGACAGTGTGCAGACTCCAATGCATATAAAGCTCCAATAATTCTGCTTCCACTGATGACTTTATTAAAGTACACTTGAGGACAGTTTGCTCCATCATCCAGCTGGAGCCAAG